>NW_026138073.1:2410000-3610000 GCF_025592945.1 Manacus candei | reverse complement strand
CAGTAGGTTTAAGTCTAGTTAGACTGTTTCCTTGAATCAGACTTTCTTAACGACTGATTGCTTTAGTCTTGTTTTTGCAAGTCTGAACATGTGATTGGAATTCTAATGGAGAAATGAACTGCATGGGTGATCAGCTCAGTGCAACTGGTTTTTGTGTGAGTTCTGCTGGAGAACTGGCTCCTTGCAAGTGATGCTGCTGGAAGCTGCCAGTGGAACACAGCGTTGGTTTGTTCTTCATCACCACTGACCTCTCATTAACACAGCAATTTGTATCTGACCTTGGTGCTTATATAACCTTGGCCACGTCACATCCCAGTCTAGTTTAAAAGACAGATCCAGCCTGCCCACTATTGTTTTTACCAGCACTGTCATTTTTACTTGTCCCAGGGTTGTGCCAGGCCAAGAACATGTGAGAGGCTTTCAAGTTACCGAAATGCTAAAAGGTCACTGCAACAACTGTTTATTTATATATGAACTTTAGTATTTGTGAAAGATGCCAGCTCAACAATCACAGAGCAGGAATCTTCTGACCTCGGCTCATCTGAACCAAGGGCAGTGGCAACATGAGCTTGTTTCCTGCCAGCATTTCTGTCCTTATTCTGGAGGGACAGCCTGGAGGAAGGGATTAGTCTCCACACTCAATTATTGCATGGTTTCTGAGCTGGCAGTGCCAGTTTTGATGGGTTGTTTATATGACTTCTTCCCAGTGCGAGAACTGGATGAACTCCATCATCTCAAATCCCAGGAAAAAGCTCTGAGTGTTGCCCATGCAGTTTAGAGTCATCTGTGATTTAAAATTCTATGTTTGTATCCTTGGAAATTCTTCTAGGGGAAGGTGTCCCTGACTATAGCAGAGGGTTGGAACGAGATGATCTTTAAGTTCTCTTCCAACCCAAACAATTCTGTGATGATTCTATAAAATACTGTGTTCATTTAGGAAATTATTTGGCTGTGTGCTTTCCTCCCAAAGTATGTGTAGCATGTGCTTAATGCGAAATAGGTACTGAGAAAGTTACTTAAATTGAGAGCTTAAAAATTTTTTTTAGTTTATTTTACAAACACAAGAACTTTATCTCAGATGACTCAATCTTCTTATTTCTGCAAGTAAGTTTCCTCTAATGAAAGTTACTTTTGGGTCCCCTTGGAATTTTCCTACAAAGGGAAAAGCCCTTATTTCTGTTATTGTTTGTGTAGAAGCTGACGACATTGAGAAAAGCACGTTGGAAAACTGGTGTGAAACATCCTCCCAATTTTCTTCCTTTCCCCTTCTCCCTCTGTTTTCACAATCTTTAAAATGTTCTGAAGAAGATTTTCATTTAACCCGAAACCCAAAATCTAGTAGCATATAATTACTGCATTTCCTGTGCTGCATGCAGCCAGGAAGTAAACCTGGGATACACCTAAGACAGGATACACATCCCGAGCGTGCCAGGAGCACACTGACTGTTCTGCATCAGGATTCCAAGCTGCCACAGTCCCCTTTGTATTTGTACCACAAAGCATTGATATGCACAGCTACAACAGCCTTTAATGACGAGGTGTCTTAATTTGGTTTTTATTATGTGATTAAAGGTACAATAAGGTAAGTGCTCAACAAGAGGGAAGACCATTGTTCTGCATCATTAAGCTCACAGCAGCCCAAAAAGAAATTGTAGGCAATGTGCCAAAGCCCTTAATGAAGAGGATCTCTTTAAATTATCTATGGATGAGGAAAGGATAAAGCCTGAGCCCTGGTATATTTGATCCTCTTTGTGCTCACTGTTACGAGGACTTACAGAGCCAGCCCTACCGGACCTTCTGGAATTGTAATTTTTTTGAAGCATTAATTTCCCAGCCACACTAAAGCTCTTGGAATAACAGAGAAAGTGAAATTATGTACTATTATTAATTCTTTCAAGTGTTTTCTGAATTCCTATATCTTGGAGTCATGAACTTTTAAACAAAAAGTCTAAGGGGATTTATTTGTAATAATGCTCAATATTCCCTAAAACCAAGTTATGCAAATTTTGTCTAACTTAGACTTCTTAAATGGCAATGTCATCTTATCACATGATATTAGGGTTACATGGATGACAAAAAATAAAAGGAGGCACTGTAAGAGGCATTTTCTACTGTTGGCATATTTTAAAAGTTCTATATTCTGTAGTTTTAAATGACAATGATCCTTCATCTCTCTCACTGTTAAATTTTAAGTGATTGCTCTGATATGTAGGTTACATGAGGACATATGGAGCACATCCAGATAATTATATGTCACTGTAACTATAAATATAAGCTATAGAATTCCCTCCCTCCTATCTTGTGAAACAGGGAAATCAAAGTAGTCCTGTTAAAATAATTTTGCACAGTTATTTATATTTTAGAATAATCAGGGATTATAGTCTTAAATAATTCAAGTTTTACTATGTTGGAAATCCCAGTTTTACAGGATTACATGCACCTTTCACTTCTGTAGAAACTAAGGGTATTCCAACAGTGGTTCCCTGAGGACTTCCATCAGGAGCACTGGGCACTGTGCAGGTTGATTTCTAAGTCCAAACTCCTGCCAGGGATCTGCACCTGCAGCCAGCACCAGATAGTTCAGACATCTCAGATATCAGGGGGACTGTTCCTAGGACTGATTTAAGGACATGCATTTAAAGAATGCTGTCCTGCATCTGTCGGGAGATGTCAGTAAGTTGCAAAGGTTCTCTGTCACCTTTCTTTCACAAAAAAAATTGGGCAAGTTTCCTAAACAATCACAACGTTCAGAATCTGTTGCTGTCTCACTTTGTCCTGGTTGTTGCACTCCCGAATGTGACTCACTGGTAGTCCTCAAACCCAGACTGCACCAAAACTTGGTGACTTTGGGGGATAAGGAATTATTAGCACAACCACTGCTTGATCTGAGTGGAGGATTCACACAAACCACCCCTGGCCCCAGGTGTGCTGCTGCAGCATCTGGGACCAGTGCTCAGCACAGAACAGGGGCCAAGAAATCTGATTACGTCTCTCTAAAATTCTTCCCACTATCACATGCACAGCAGCTTAGTGGAAGTGTGCTGGTATAAATAGAAATGACAGTCAACATGTCTTTCTATTTGCTCCCACAAGTTTTTTTTATTCCACCAGGCGTCAGCGTCCCCTGGGCGAGCGAGCGAGAATTAGATCAGAACTATGTGGTTAAAATTTAATCACTTCCCTACCAGCATAACATAGAGACCACATCTTTTATTCACTTTGTTGTCAGTGCCATCAGTATCTGGGATCAGCTGCAGGTGGGAAGGCAGCAGGACACGGGATTGCTGAGCAATTCCCTCTGCCGGCAGCGTGGAACACGGCAGCGCTGGGAATGTCACCCAGCAATTGTCACTTACTCCAAACCACCTCAGGAATTGCAAGGGGGTACAAGTACAGCTCAAAGGACCTGGGTAGTTTCTGTTCATCCAGAGCCTTTGTACAGACAACCCACTTCAGCTTTTCAGTGTTAACTAGGAGTATACAAGCCTATTTCCAAAGATTCATATTCTGCAGGAATACATCCTGAAACACCTGGCCATGGCTTTGCATGGTTCCATCCCACTTTCTCAGTCCAAATCATACTTGAGATGTGCCAGAGTAAGACATTTCAGAGGCAGGCAGAAGGAAAAGCAGGAACAACAGCTTTGTAATAGAGGTTGATGTGTTATTACATTTATAGAAAACTTCTCAGAAGCTTAATATGACTAATTTGGTGTGTAAGGGTCTGTAGGGCAGTAGTTTTAACCAGCTGTCAAATTTAAGTGTCTGTTAACTCGTAATTTTACACAACAAGGTGCAAAACCCACAACAACTAGACTTAAACTGACAGGAACAAGCACTTACAGACCAGACTGAGCATTAGTGAATGCACTGCACAGAAACAAGTGGCTGCAGGTACTTATAAACAGGTACAAAACATTCCCTGTGCATCTTTCCTAACTTGTGTAAACAGTGTGTGACCACGGCACGATCCTTGTCAAGAAATTTTACCTAATATACACTGGAGAAATGAGCAAGAGTCTTCTTTTGTGCTGAAAGTTTTGTAAAAAGTTTGATGTATAACAGCTGCGTTTAAATCTCTGATGCTCTGCAAGTGTAAATGGGAAGGTACATCCTAAAAACATAATCATTACCACACACACATCAAATAAGGCAAACCCCCTCTCATTTCTAATTTCACCAGCAGTTTTTGGTATTCCAGCTTCCCTGCCAACAACAGCGCTCACAAGCCTAAAAGAGAAACGAAATGTAGCTCTTTACCTGACAAACTTCATACAGCAACTTGTACTGCTCTTCCTGCTTCTGCAGAGTGCACAAACTGCATCCCATGTTTAAATCAAAAGTGGCAGAAACACTCCTCCCGCTGGCCCCGGGCGGTGTCTGTCAGCCGGCACACATCAGGTATCCTCGGGACCCCCAGGTGAGGCGGCCGGACCCCAGCACGGCTCGGGGGTGTCGCTCCGGGGGCTGCAGAGCTCTCCTGCTTTGCTCTCTCCTCCTTCCCCGGCAGCTCCTGCATCCCCCGCTCCCTCCCTCTGCCGCACTCCGCGCCCAGGCACACGCTATATAGTGCCACTCATGCATATTAATCAGCCCTCATTGACTATTCATAACAGACAGTGATACAGGAGCCATAATTGCCAGCTATGACAGCTGAAATTTCTCTAATTAACAGGCAAGTGCTTCAGTAGCAGGCGTAATAAAGGACACTAACAATTTTGTAAACCATTTTGTAGCAATTACAAATAAACACGGCTACGTCTTGCTACGGTCCCCCAGGATAATTCTTACCATATTTAAGCAGGGTAGAACTGCAGTTGAAATGGAAGGCACAAGGAGATGAATGCCACGGCACAAAACTCAGCCGTGGCAAAGTTGAAAATGCTCAGTGGGATTTATTTCCCTCTCGGATTGTGGTGCTGTCTGTGAGCCTCGGTTTTACAGCAGGAGCTGACTGAACTGGGCATTTAACAAACACAAAAGAGAAAGGCATCTCTGTCCCTGAAAGCCTATATACAGCCTTAGGACCTGGCTATAAAGCAAAGAAGATATATGAGAATATATATACTGGATTTAGGAAAAAAACCAAACAAACAACAAAAAAGAATGCTTTGTATTAATATAGATTAGCTTTGGATTAATATGTATTTCCAAGTGAAAAATGGCCATCTATACTCCTGACTGTCATCGTGTATTTGAATGGTGCAAATGACAGGTTCACATATTCTTTGCTATATTAAAAATATAAACTTTATGACATTATAAAAATACATACAATAAAATAAGCATGGCATTTATGGCTGCTCAGCATTTGAGTGCTTAGATCCACATTAAACCTGTGCCTTAGATGTAAAGGATAAAACATCAGTGAACTGCCCAATGAGCTAGAAAAGTACTCCTAAGTCACAGGCTTTATGGATATTTTCCAGTCTGTGGGAAACACTGCCCTGTGTTATGAGTGTGGATTGACCATAATTTTCCCAGTTGTTTAGGCATTCAGAGGGTGTGCAATTTTATAACCTTATTTCCATTCATTCTGCTATAAAGAAAATGACAGAATAGTCAGGAATGAGACCAAAGTTGCCATTCCAACCCAGGCAGAGTCTGGATCTTGTGCTGTGGTTTCCCAACTGGTTTCTGAGCATTTGCTTAGTGAGTTTCTGTGGATCACAATGGAAATTGTTGTGCAAGGATCATCTTTTCTGTCCCAACTCTGCACACAGGTGCTTGCTGTAGGTATCTTGTAGGATACTCAGCTCTTACTACTTTTGTACTGACCCACAGCGTGCATTAAAATGTAAAGTTACTGCAGTGCAGTTGATGCTGGACAGGTTTTAGCATAACTTCAGTAAAGAGACACTGACAAGAAGGGGTCCCTTCACTCTGAGACTTTATTTTGCTGGCAAAATCTGCCTTCCTACAGGAAAAGAAAGAAAGGAGACCTCATTTCAGTGGTGCCCAGTGACAGGGCACAAACTGAAACATGAGGAGTTCTATCTGAATTTGAGGAGGAATTTCTTTACTTTGAGGGTCACAGAGCCCTGGAATGGGCTGCCCAGAGAGATTGTGAAGCCTCCTTCTCTGGGGATATTCAGAAACCCCCTGGATGTGAACCTGTGCAACCCTGGCAGGGGGGTTGGACTGGATAATCTCCAGAGGTCCCTTCCAACTCCATCCATGATTGAAATCCCTGCCAAACTCCTGAAATGAAAGCAGGCAGGGACTCCATCCCTGTGCTGTGACCGTGGTGTCTCCCTGATGTGTCTCCACTGCTGTGATGGTGGCAAAACTTGCAAGTTTAGAGCAAGGCAGAGGTAGTCTGGACCTTAGCCCTGCTCTCTAGGCTGAGGAATGATTCAGGCTATCCCTGGTTAGATATGCCAGTCACATAGAACAGCTTTTCCAAAGTTGGTTGACAGCCAGTGACTGTGGATCTTGAACAACTGGAAAAGTTTTTGCATGAGGGAACTAGGGTTCCCTAAGAGCAGAAAAAAGATGACAATGATAACTGAATTAAATAAAAAAAAGACTCCATGGAAATTGTAAAAAAGTTTATGGCTTTGATTAGATAATTTTTTGGTTATGTAATTTAATTAAGCAACTTAAGGTAAAACTTCCAAAGATGTTGTCCATGATTTTTTTTTTTTAAATGCAATTAAGTTTCTTCTTGAATACTAGATGCTATTTAAATGTTATTGTTCTACTCAGGTGGCTGAGGTCAATCAGGAATTTTTTTTTTTTTAGGAACAGCACGCAGCTGGGTCTGCTTAGAAAGAAACCAGAAAGAAACATGCAGGATATTTAATTTCCATTTTCATCGGAAACGCACCTATTTGTTATTTCCCTATAGCAACATGATAGACAGCACGAGATAATGTTTCATCCGATTCCAAGAGATAATCCCTAAATCAGGCCAGGAGAGCAAGCCCAGCAGAAGGCTTGTTTTGATGTACAAGTGGAGGGTCCCATAAATGTGATGTTTCGGATTCTTCAGCTGACACAGCCCCAGTGTGGTGCTCAGCAGCAAAGCCTGGCTCAGCGGGGCTGGTGGTTTTGTGGAACTGTTGCTCTGGTGAATAAACTGCTCTGGCAGCCAGGCCAGCGCTCATCTCATTGGAGATGGTTTCCATTATTGAAACCTAATTCGTATTTCCCTATTCGTCTCACAGGCAAAAATGGTAGCACTGCCTCAGGTTAACAGAGACCAGCTTTCACAGTATTTTGCCAAACTTTAAACATTTGGGCTGCAAACTCGTGTTCTGGGCATTGTCCAGTGCTGATTTTTGCCTTTAATGGTATGTTTGAGGCCAAGTGTTTCAGTCATTTCCAAGAGTAAGATTACAGGGGAAAAAAAAATGTTGTTTGCCCATGTTAAGAAATTCTGGATATGTTTTCTTTGAGAGGGTTTTAGTATCAACATAATATGAAACAAGGATTTGAAGTTTGGCACTGGGATGCTTTGCATTGTCCCTGTGAAATCTGCTAAATTTGGTCAGCCTCTAAGCTGCTGCAGTTTGCATGTTCTCAGCACAAAATTGGTGCAAGTTTTCAGTTTTAAATTCCTATGAGGCTTCTTCCGTGATAAATGAGTTCAGTGGGTGATGCCAGAAGGTCTGATGAGGCCAGCTCTGTTCTCTAATTGCTTTTTGTGAGGTTGGAGGACTGATATCAAGAACAAAGAGATGTTCTCAGTGCTCCTCACTGCTGGACCCAGACAGGCAGGAAGAGCCACGGGAGCTGCCCGGGATGGGGTGGATGCCAACTGTGAGACTACACTTGTTCTATAACACATATATTAAGAAAAGCCTGGTGCCCTACAGGAACCCTCCTCAGTGCCTGCTGTACCTGGTGCAGGTTAACTGGCTTCCTTTGGCGTGTCCAGATAAGGCAGCTCGTTACGGGATCTGTCATCGGCGTTAACAACGTGTCATGTGTGGTCTCGCCCGTGTGCCACAGATAATGAGCTTAACAAAATGTACGGGAGTGGATGGCTTATATCACGTGTAATGTGAATGTCAGAGTGGTCCCAGCTGAATCTGAGCAATCCAGGCTGAATGGGAAGTCAGCGAGCCAGCTGACTGGGAACAATGGGAAATAGCCTTTGAATACACAAGGTGCCAGCAAGAGCTTTCATTAGCATTTATCTAGATTACTTGCTCCCCCACTGGCTGCATGTGACCAAGTCTGCAAAATCCCTTTTACTAAGATACCTGGCTAGACCATCAGACATTTGCTTTTGTGTCCAAAAGCTAATTCCAAAGGTGGGAAGCAACCAGACTGCATGGGCCACCACAACCGGGAGGGTGCTGCTCTCACCCCTGGGAAGCTGGAGGTCCTGGACAGAGGATGGGTGACAGTGAGGAAAGAATCCTGCCACAGACCACAGGCTGGTTTTGCTTTTTCTATCTGTCTTAGTTGCAATTTACAATCTCTCAGCTTGCAACTACAAACCTAATATGAATTTTGAGGTTTAAATGTTTGATTTATTCCATGATTAAGCCTGCCAGGTGCTGGCAGGTAAGGGGGGAATCCACGGGAGACCGACGCACTTCAAGTGTCCTGCCCGTCTGCACGGGATGGTGAACCAGAATAAAGAGGGGAATAAAGCACTCATGAGGGACCTGCACCCTGGAGGGGATCATTATTAGGGAACTCAAAGGCTAAAAAGCACTGGCTGCCAGCTTTTCAAGGCTGGGGGCTGACGCTGCCAAGGGTTGGCTCTCGGACAGCAGTTCCCACCAGCAAGAATAAACTCGTGTCCTTTGTGCGAGGAGCAGATGGCTCACAGCTCCTGCACAGACCTGGCCAAACACCAACCCCTCGGTGCTGGGAGTTCCTGGTGCTGGAGAGGCTCCTGTGATACCCCTGATGGCTTGGCATTGTTTGTTTTGTTTCTTTAAATGCAAGCTGGCTTTCCTAGTACGTAGTAACTATTTGACATCATATTTTTGTACATATCCTTAGCAGGTTCTGTTTAAACAAATGATCCCTATTTAAGCAGTGCGAAATGGGAAATGTTTGCTTAATGTATCAATACTTTAATTACTTTTCTTGTTTTTACAAATATTTAAGACTTGTGAGAAACAAAAGCTAGGAAGGAGAACAGCTGTGACTTTATAAATAATTCTTGCATTGGTGTGTAAAATAAACAGAAGTCAGGGAACTGTACAGAATATGGTTACATAGAGTGGTGCAAAAGAAAACTGTGTTACACAACTGTATTTTAAACTTAAATATCTGGGATTTTTCTAAGTGTGTGAAGATGCTTTTTAATTATAGCTCGAGTGCCTCTGTTGGGAATGTGTTCACAGTGAGTTCTGTTTCCCTGTGTTTGTTTGCAAATGTTCAATAATACAACCCACTGATAGCTCTGAAGCATCGGGTTCTTAATAATACATGTAATTAGTGTGGATCTAATTTAAAAATACCCTTCTGAAAAGTCCTTTGTTTAATATGTGAAACCAAACCAGGATTTTCTATAGCATTGTGCAGGCACAATAATTAAATACATACTCTAAATATAACAGCAAAAAGATCTCAGTTCTGGTGGGTTTTTTTTTTTTGCATGTGGGCATAGCAATCTGCCTATGCATTGGAAGCTTCAAGACTGAGCCAAAATATTTAAACTAAAACATACCACAAGGGAGGATGTGAAAGCAAATGTAAAACTTTGGCTTTATTCCCATCAGTTAATGTCTAAGTCTTGAGATCCTTATTTGCTCCACTTAGCATCTCTGAAAGAGTTCCAATCCTCAGAAGTGACTTAAATGAAATGATACTTATTGTTAAACTGCCGAAGGAACTGTTCTGTCCTCGAAGCTCTTTAAGGAGTCTGGTGTCTCTTTAATTTATGCCACTTGAGAAAGACAGTGATATTTCAGGAGCATCAGAGCACCACCACTGCAAGGCCAGCAGACAGGAGAAAGCTATTGTGTTAATTCAGTCTTTCATGAAGCAGAACGATGAGGTCAGAATAGGGTAAATAACTGTTTAATATGCCACTGAGACCTTCTGATGGGGAGAATCAGGACGCTGAGAGCTGACCTGTGGACCACGAAACTCCTCCTCCCGTGGGCTGCCCCTCTGGGTGTTGATTACAGCAGTGCCAAGAGGTCCTGGTCAAAGATGAAGACAAAAGGTGATCCCTGAACCTGAGGATGCACACGCTGGGTTTACAGTGATGACACTGTGATGGAAGTGGGTGAAAGAGGGTTTTAGCTGCTGAGGCCAGGGAATGAACTAATCAAGAAGGGAGTGCTCTTTCACCTGAGCATCACCAGCTCCAAAGCCCCATCTGCCAGCTGCGACACACCAAGCCCAGCAATGCCCAACCGAGGGACCTGGGGCCACATCACACTCTACAGCCCTTTAGCTCAAATCCCTGGCTGTCCTCGTCCATTTTCCTGTTTGTGACACAATGCAGGCAGCCTCTACAAACCACAAAACCAAAAGTACGGAAGACTGGCAAGGAAATGAGAAAATTGATTATAGGCTGGATTTGTGCTCTAAAAGCTCCTTCCAAGGCAGCTGAAACCTCAGCTGAAACCTCAGCTGCCTCACAAAAAAAAGCATCTTTGACTTCCTGGTTTTGATGCTGGAGCAGCCAGGCTCATCTCTGTAAATTTTACAGGTTATTTGACTGGACAGCTTCTATTTAAGAAGAATGACAAATTTCAGTTTGCACAAATTATCAGTTTCTACATGGTAAAAGTGCTGTGGTAATTGTTAGCAGTTACAAGAATATACAATAGCAAACTAAGAACATTTAAATGAAGAAAGTGGATAATGAAAGCACAGGACTCTGGAGTTAAATCTTAGTTATACACTTGTCTTTATGAGGCTCACATGCTCTCAAATCTAAAATTACTTACAGAGCATCAATCCCCATTTTGATTTTGCTCTTAAATATCAGTTTAGAGGGACAGTATTGGTAAGCAAAGGCTGCTCTGAGTGATGGTTCATTTCAAAATTAGAATGTTTTCTGTAAAAGTGATAATACACTTCTAATAATCTCAGAGCAGCAAAATGACTAGGTGTACTTGAATGCTGCATAAAAACTATTGACATAATACTTAATCTTTAAAACTGATAGACACGTGCCAAAAAGCTAATAAAGTTCATTCTAACACAAACGAGCGAGTAAAATAGTATATCATAGTCTGTGATAGCTTTGGCTCCTGATCATATAACTGTAGCCCAGGGACAAAGAAAATTGAAGTGATTTAGAAAGGTGCCCAGTAGGATATATCTGATATTAGGCAGTTTGCTGAAGCAAAACAGTAATGTCAGAGAGATACAAAGGTGTAAAATCCATTTGACTGTGTCCAAATGCTTCTAGTCTCTGACCTTAATGTGTCCAGATGAACTCCCCTTAGGGTCAGCTGAAAAATGCTTAATAATCTATGGCTAGAAACTGCCAAGACCTGCTAAGGATCACACTCTTCACTCACTTCTGTATTTTAGCTACTGTGTTCATATTAAGAATTCTAAGCCCTTTCTATTTGAAAAGGTATTAAACTTTCATTTCTCAGTTTTTACTACTCCACACTTGACTGGAAACAGAGCAAAACAGGAATGCCATCTATGGTTCATTAGGTTTTATATTAACCATCTGATGAATAGGGTAAGTGGGAATATTAAGTATTAATGGCAAATGGCAGTCAAAATGAAAGGAGTTGCTTATATGTTTGCCTTTGTCTTCCTTTCTAGGTTCAGGTGGACAGTGAAGGATCTGATTGCTAATTCTCAGCTAGAGCTCCTATGCAGGAAAGACCCAGGAGATGAGCAGACCTTGAATGAAATGGGACTCGAGCCTTTTAGGAACAAAGGAAATGTAAGTGTTCATTTCTGCCTTTGAAGCTGGGAAAGATGTATTTCCACTGAAGGAGACTGGCATTAGCTCCAGAGCTGGTCTGTGTGATTAATTCCACAGTGGGCACACAGAGGGGACAGCAGTGACCGCAGGACCCTGCTGGGAACGTGCAGCTGCCGCTGTCTCTGCTGCAGCAAAATGTAAAAATACGTCAGGTGTGAGGGGTAGGAGAGGAGAAACAGGGGGACATGGGGACTCTGAGTGGTTTGCAATCCCAGAGCCAGGCTGTGCTTGTGCTGTGAATTCGCCTGTGCTCTCCTATGATGTAATTTTGAAACTCCAGGAGGATACAGGAGGTGGCTCAGGTCCCACCAGTGCTCTGGTGTCCAGGTTTCTGTTGTTTAGTATGTGACATACACTGACAATATGGAATCATATTTGGTTTCCATTTATGCTCTTTACAATATAATCTCAGCAGCCTATGGAATTGCAGCGATGCTGGTTCATCTTGTTTCATTATAAAATCAATCCTTTTGCAATAACATTGATTGGATAAAAGACACTCTAAGGCATTAATCCCCCTTAAGAAGGACACTTTTCATGCCTTACTTAGCTCATCTTTAACACAAATTCTAGTTCAATGAGTAAAGTCACAGGATCATAGCTTGGAAAAGACCTCTAAGATCCTCAAATCCAACTGTTAGCAGCTGTTGGAGGGCACACAACTCCCAGCTTTGTTCCTTTTCCAGGTCACATTTCCCAGCTTTATCCTCAATGGCAATGGAAGTGATTGCCACCTGTTATTAGCATTGTATTTTTGAGAATCCCTGTGAATCAAGGGGAGGTGACATGTTTACCTTAATGAAAAAAGTAAATTAGCTACACAGGTTATTGCATTGGCTGAGTGCATCGAGTTATCATGTAGCTGTAATTCCTCTGCAATTTCTTCCCTCAAAATACACATTCTAATAACCAGTATTGATCAAGTAGCATTGAAATGAATACACAAATACACTTGATAAAAGAAATGTCAAAGTGCACAGGCAATCAGACACTGTGATGAACACCAATAATAGCCCAGAAAGGATAATTCCTATCTGAAGGCACATTCACCCACTAATTTTGTCACTTCTAGTGAAGTCCCAGAGTTGTAGGTTTTTTCCCTGTCCAGAAACTGCATTCCAGTTTTCCTGCAGACTCGTGTTTTTCTGCATTTCTCTGCAGGAATGGACCAATGTGCTTCATAAGAATGTTACAGGCAGAATGTAACTTACAAGACAATTATTAATTAATGAGATTTTCTGGTAATACACAAAATAAGTGGTTTTTGTTCTTCCAAAGTTATATTACGTGTCCAGAATTTTTGTCCTGATGGCTGACTGCAGCATGGCACTGGGATGCAGAACTTGAAGGTTTGTATGATTTATGGTGTTTGCAGCTCATTTTAAATTTTTATGGTTTGAGTTGTGGGGTGTCTATTTTGGGATATCAGTTGTAGATGAGAAAAAAGATTTCAATGGCATTTCTTATTCCCTGTCTATCCTTGTTCTCCTCTGTGGTGCCCCCAAACAAGGGGGCTGTTGCAGTGCTGTGCTTTCTATCCAAATTATTTTTGTCTGTTGTGACTATGGTGATGATAGAAAACTCAGATTTTGTTTTGGATAGTGCAATGAATGAATGTACTGGACTGCATGTAAATGTCTAGAGGCACAATCAGTTCATGGCTGGAGGGGAAGAGACTCAAGATTTCTGAGAAATACACCTATGAGAACATTAATTAACTCACAGATAAAGCCCAGACGATGGGGGTGCCTACTTAAGATACTAGATTGGTTGCCAGTATGACAATCAACACAATTTTCTGTCCTACTTAAATTTTTTTTCTGTTTATTGGCTGCAGTTAGAATGTTATAAACCACCAGGCATGTATCCTTAAGTCTTTGAAATTCAAGTTGCTGTCTGTTTTCTTTGAGTTTCATGTTCTTAGCGGAGGAGAGAAATCACAATAATTACAGCCTAAAATAGTCTCATCTCATGGTGTGGCTAACAAGTGAAACTACAAGTAATGATGTAATCTAACATGTCAAAAATGAAAGTGAAAAGAGGAGACAGAAGGCAGGATGGAGCCAAGGGATGCGATGTGCCATGTCATCTTCTAATTAACTAACTGATCCTTTAAACTGTCAAAATCAGTGAGGAACTCCATGGCCCAGTGTCTTATTAATATTCATCCTGGGCCACGAGGAGCTGTGATTCCAGTCCCAGTGGTTATAGTTAAACATCAGAACAAAAAGCCAGGCCATGCAGGGCTGTGGGAGCAGCACATTGACAGGGAAATGAAGGCAAGGCCACCCTGCTCCCCAAACCTCTGCTGGGGGAACTCTCCGGGATCCATATTGATTTCTGAATTATTAGGGGGGCTGTATATTGAAAAAAAAACAATTATTTTTCTCCTTCCTACGAGCTGCCACACTGTTAATCACATTAAGCTCCACGTTGTCAAAGGAGGGGAAGATGCATGGAACCTTTAGCAATATGAGCCCATTTTTAATTTGGCACACCAGAGGAATAGGCAGTTAATAAACCCCTGTCTTTGGGAGGACTGAGGGAATTCATTCTGCCACGCAGGATGCAATTCAGGATTGTTTTTGTAGAAATCTGGGGCCCACAAGAAAAATAATCTTCCATAATCTTCTTATAATGCAATTATTCTCTTACATTTCAGCCTGCCAGTCTCTTCCTACTCCCACTAAGCAGTTTCCTGAACCTTGAAGTCTAAGGGAGCAGCTGACATTTGGTTTCCCCATTCATTTTCTGTTTAATTCTTTATGGCAGGGCAATGCTTTAAAAAATATAATAAAAATCCTCTCTGCTCTGTATTACACATTCTATTTTGGGGCCCAGTACAGATCTGCCATGGACAGAGATGTGCCTGTGTGCAGTAGAAGGTGGGGATGAGGAGGTAATTCAGCATCCTCTGAACTCAAAGGGAGTTTTGACATCAGCCTTGTATAAGTAATTTTAAGCCCAGACTATTTTTAGGGCAGTTAATCCCATTTTATACTTGCCATTTCTAGCCGTGCATGACATAGTAGAAAGCCATATATTATGTAGCCCTTTACAGCAGCATGATCAGTAAAGGAGTAGCTGAGCCATAAATCACATGCTATACTTCTCAATGAAAAATAATTAAACACTTTGAATCTCATTAATTGATGTCCTTTATTTAATTGATACACTAAAGGAAAAATATCTTGGGTTACCCCCTATTTTTTCTGTTCTTTTCCCTGCCCTTTGCCACTTTCCTCTGATGTAGCTTTTTACAGTTTGACACAGCACCCTGAGGAAATAAAGCTTCATCCCAGCAGACAGAGTTTGGGTTCTCACCACAAAGTCCTCTCACGATTAAGTCACAGCAGCCCAGTTTTTGGCAACTGAGCTAATTGCCCCTGGTTTTCCATCCGCTGTGGTGCCTGGCCATGTCCCTGGAACAGCACAGCAAGGTCCTGGACAGACACCTGGGACATCAGAACTGGTGCTGTGGAGCTCATGTCCTCTTCCCTGACCATGAACACACAAACCCTGTGCCTAAAATGTGCATCAAAACATACAAGCTGTGCCTGTGGAGAGCTGGTATTTGTCTGGGCAGCCTCTCACTGCTCCCTCCCCACCCCCAAAAAAAATTATCTCCAAGCAAAGCTATCAACCCAAATATTTAACACCACATATTCTCTGTTGTTTAAGCTCTATTATGGATGAAAGGCAGGGTCCATTAAAGAAAAAAAGATAAAATTAAATACTCTAAAGTGTCTATCAGCTGGGTTAACATCAGGCACCGAGCTGCCAGACCACAAATCTTGAATATGTTGACGCTAAATGTCTACCAGGAGCATATGTTATGGATCAAAGAACACACTGATTAATCCAGCAGAGACAAAAGTCTGTCACTTTGGTCATGGTGGCATGATACCACACAAGACAGGACTAAAGCACATGAACAGCAAACAAATTCCAATGGAAAAAACATAAAAGATGCCAAAGAAGGTTGCAATCTAAAGTAACAGTTTTATCAGGTCAAATGCTCCCACCCATGGATGCAGATTTAATGCATTTCCTGTGTTTAAAAATCATAAAATTCTCCAGATTTTGGGGGGATATTAATGTGTATCTGTTTCCCTGCTATACTTTTTATTAAATCTATTCAAACAGGTTATAATTTTTATTGTGAAAAATGTCTACACGAAGCTGTCTATTTACATTGGTATTTACCTAATTAGGGAACAAGAGCCTGGAATCACAGCAATTCTGTATTCCCAGCTAGATTGTTTTTCTCCAGTAATTTGTTGGCTTATTTTGCATTTCTGTCAAGCACTTCAGCAGAGCAGTGTCTTGTTCACGTGCAGTTTCACACAAATCCTTCACCTGAGAGTGTTAAAGTAGAACATGCTCGACTTAAAATCTACTTTAAAGGAGCAGAAGACAACTTTGCCTTTTTTAGTATTTTCCAGTATTTGTCCATACAATATCACAGGCACAGTCATGAGCACTTCCCTGTATCTAGCATGTCTTCCTTAATTAATGCTTCAGAAGACCTTTCCCATAACTTAAACAAGAACATTTGTTTCAAACATTTTCCATTTAGTTTTAGTGTTTACTTGAAAATGTTTCAAACATTTGCTGTCTCTGAATTCGTATTTTCTTCCTCACGGTAACATTTAGTTTTTAATTATAAAGGGAAAAAAAACAACTTTGGATAACGAGACTTTCCTGGACTCAAGCTTTAATATTGGAAATATTTCTTGTGCAGGAGGTAGCAGGGGCAATAGTCTGTGGGGATCCTCTACTTGTAAACTGGGGGATTTGCACTCAGGTTACATTCAGAGGCATCTGATTTTTTTTTGGAGGGAATGGCATTCCCAGCACTCCTTTCAGCTTCTGGCTGAGCTTTCCTTCAAGGTTCCCAGTTCTGGTGTCGTTCAGTGGTGCTTTAATGTGTCCCCTACATTTTGACAAGACGGGCACCTCCATCATCATAATATCTGTCAATGCATGTGCAGTTGCTTAATGTATAATGCATGAACTAGATTTCTCAAAAGTAGTCTGTGAGTGGGTATATTAACTATACATGTTTTGTCAATTTTCCATCTCATTTTGGCAAAGGATAAGTTATTGGTGATCTCAGACGAGAGATATATGTGCGTGAGCGTGTGTGCATATTTTACATTGGCAATATGTGTTTATATCATCATATCTAGCAAGCATGTCAGAAAGTACATGCACCCTCAATTTTACCTGATTTTATTGCAAAATGATGCCACGGGTTTTTTGAAGGAATAGCCATTGCTGTATTCAATAGATCCATTTAACAAGCCACTGCTCAGTGTTATTTATCCTCAGCTTGTTCTTCTGCATAATTTAAAAGACAGCTGTCATATCTACATGCTGTCCTGCCTGAAACCTGTGCAGTGTTAAATAAACCTGACATTTGTACAGTGTTAAATAAACCCCATACTGGGCCCAGCCCTCTAAATGGGAGCCTCCCTGATCCCTTTCCCAGCAGCCGGGCTGGGAATACCCGTGCAGGGCTGTGGGACACAGACTGTGCAGGCTGGGCTTAAACCAGACACAGACTGAGAAGGCTGGGCTTAAACAAAACACAGTCATACTTTGGGAAAGGGTTAGAGCTTAAAGGTGAGGCTGTAAGTGGTGTTTGGGGTGGGGTCTGTCTGCCAGGGACACGGTGCAGGTCTGGGTGGAGAACGGCCGTGCCATCACTGGGATGTTCAGGGGGCACCCCATTACCTGAGGTCACCCTGGGATGGGGTACGTGCCTAATGCACAGCCTGAAAGTGCTTTGGGAGAGCAGCACAGAGGCAGGAGCAGGAATGGAACAAAATGATGGAAAAACAACAGCGACAACTCATCACATCACCTTCCACTGCCGGAATGACCGGGCGCTCCCTCAGAAAGAGAGTTAAAGTTAATTGCATGTAAAGACCATGAGATCAGGATCCTGGGACTCAGGAGCTGATTTATGCACTGCAAATGTGTATATCCTTTGCAGAAAAGGCCATTTCCTGTTTAAAAAATTTAAAAATACTTGATTAAACTCTGCGGTTCCCAAACCAAACACATTACACTATTTAGTCCATTAAAACCCTGCGAGCCCGTTATTATTGTGCCGTGATGGATTGATTGTATTTAATCTTTCCTCCTTCTGAACTTGTTTTCATTTCCTGCAGCCCTGTGCACCCCCAGCAACAACACACCAGCAGTGTGTTTGCTGGCTGCTGCTGGAGCTGATTATAAACATCTATTGTCACTTGGACAATATTTTTATGAAAAAAGCTACATTGTATGAATCCTTATTATTATTATTTTTATAACAAAGCCATGTGAAAGCTGGAGCAGGATGTTATTAAGGACACCTGAGCAAACACCACACAGAAAATTCTTATCTTTTACCATTAAATTAAACCTGTGTCATAAGCTCTGATACATTCAAATGATGCTGCACTATATTACTTTATGAAAAGCATTTTTTTAACTGGAGCTAAACATAGAATAAGCATGATTCTGAAAGGGAAAAAAAAAAGAAAGTGGTTCTTGACCTTTACTATAATTGTCCAATAATAGTTTGCTATTTACCAAATAACAAATGTAAATACTATTAATAGACCAACTTTCCCTGCTGTGTTGTAAATACACAGGGGCAATGGTGCCGTCAGACCTTTTCTTTCTCACACCTACTCACGGACTTTTCTTACAGCTGAGCCTCTCTTAGAAGTGCTAATCAGGCTGGTTAAAGGAATTTATGAAATAGAAACTCTCACCAAGTTGGAGCACAGTGCAAAGCCCTGGTGTGCAACATTAGTGTCATAGCTAATTGATTTCCTTAAAGATCAAGTTCAGGGATCTTTTTCTGTGGAGTTTCTCAGTCAGTGCTAATTTCATGGTTTAGGGCTCTGTTTGTCCTTACATTGGTGAACACACACAAGCTTCTTAAAGCTGTTTTCCAGGTCTCTGCTTCTAAATGATTTCCTTTCTCTCTGCCACTCTGATGCTTAAAATTACAAAGTGTAACAGCTAAACCTGCAGTATTCATGATCTTATCTAATTTCAAAATAATGGAATAATTTTTCAAAGTAGTGTGTGTCCTTGGAAAGGTGTAATACAGCACAGATCAATTCTAGTGCAGACCATTTTATACTGGGGAGTGAAACTGCTTGGTGTTGGTTTTCACTTACAAAGTTCTTATTAAGCAGCGTCCACCCTAATTTTCCTTGTACCACCTTGTGTATAAATTCTGTTGGGAACCTTCTCTAACAAATTAGGGCAAAATGATGATGGAGAGTTACTGACTTCATAATTCATGGAACACTAAGTCTGGTGTTTTTTCCTTTCCCCTAAGACAGAGATCTATCTAAACCTCAGGATTTGCATTAGTGCTTTTTCAATTTAATGTGGTGATCAGCAGGCAGAACTAATGGGATGGCTTCTGAATTCTTCCATGGAGTCTGAATTTGTGGGTTTTAGCTTTCAGACATTAAGAGCAGCAGAAAGAAGAAGGGAAGAATTACTGTTCTTCCAACAAACACATGACTTCTGGATGGTGGGAGGCAAGAACTGCTGTTACAAAATATAATGCAGCCAGAAATTTCCAAAAGGTGTCATGTTGGGATTTTTAAATGCCTCACATTGATTTTATTCAAAACGATGCCCCAGTGGAAATGGGATTATTTTATCTGTTAACATATCTCCAGGAATCTAAAAAGCTTTGACTCATCAGTCAGGTATAGTTACTGTTACATCTTTAAGTTCTTCAGCAAGTCATTTTTCAGATCAGACTGATTGTGTGGCTTTTAAAACTGACCATTTGTTGGAGACAGTGTATCAGCAGGAAGAAATTGTGTGGATTTTCTTCCTTCTGTAGCCTTTTGGTTGCTCTGGTAATCACCTGGATCAGACTACAGGACTTGTATGATTAGCCTGCAAACTTTACTCCAACCTGGAAGAGAAAGGATTAATCTTTTAAATCTTTCCAACAGTCACAGGACACACTGACATTGTGCTCTTGGTGAGGGTGGTAATTTCTTAAGTCACATGTTTGGGGTTGAAGTCTTGCTCTTGAGTTGCAGTATGTGACCAGGATTTAAGTATCTGTTTTGTGTGATTAAGAGTAATTCTGAGCAATTAAAGAAAACAGTTCATTTGTGGCAGGTGGCAGAAAGCTAAAGAAGATAATTACTCTTTTTAGCCATCTGTGTTAACTGCCATTAGCAGAATTAAACTGAGATCCACCACTTTGAAATTTGAGGCAAAGTTCCTTTCCCTTAACTACAGAATATAATATTGTCTGAAGTCTAATTACAAAAAAAAAGTAATTTCACTCTGCTTGCCATGAGGTGCTTGTTTGTTCATTTTATTAAAAATGTTGGCACTCCAAGATATGATAAACTGAACAACTGCTCGTACTAAATGTCTTTGAATTACGTGTTGGCTCCGAAAAGCTGTTCAACTTTGAGTGAGTTTATCCTGAAAAGCCCTGATCTGCAGCACCAGCAGCTGCAGCAAAGAACTTCTGTGGAAAAGAAGAACCATTTCCACCCTTCCATCACATGTCACAGCCCTGAAAGAACCCAGTGCCTCTCCCCAGATCTGCTGATGATTCCAGGGCTCACAGTGCTGCTCCCTTGTCAAGGGATCAGGCCGTGAGCAGTGCTACAAACATGTGTTGAGACGTGGAAAATACACATCATCAAAGCAAAAAAGGGAGCATGGGAAACCTTTCCTGGAAGGATGAACGCACAGCACAGGTTTTCCTGCCTCTTGGAACCACTGGAGTTCCTGCTAGGGAGTACAAACCAGTTCTTTCCCTCTCCAGCTGTGCAAAGATAAATAGCACCAAGCACTTTGATGCAAATGAGGAGTGTGATTCTGGCAAAGCAGTTGTGTCTGAAGTTCTTGCATTTTTTCCAATTTGCCTATTTTCTGGAAATTAGAAGGAGGCTGAGTTTCATGACTATAATACCTGGCTCGTGTGTTAACTCCTGATATTTATCATTTGTGTCTACTCTGTACTTTCCCTCTGGGTTTTAGGATTCTGGTAAAATTCATGTCTCATGCTGTAACTACACCGAGTCACAGCCTTAGGCACTGTATTAGCTGGGCAAAAGGCTATTCTGGAAAAATGGTAAAATTTTCCAAATGATGATAAAATTTTCCAAATAATGATACTTTTGAGTACTGAAGTATTTGGGCTTGGGACTTGTTTCAGTAAACTTTAAGGTTAATCACCAATAGGAGTTTTCATATTCACAGGATGATCCCAGCTAATTACTGAATCTTTCTTCCTGATTAACTCCAACTACATTTCATTTAAAAAGGGGTGGATTATGTTAAGGGAATTATATCAGACTTTAATGACTGTAATGACCAATTAGAAATCTGAGGATATACTATGATTCCTCCTGTGTGTTAAATACTTTACAACTGCATTTTTCAAACCCGGAATCGGTATTTAATGATGGTGCTTGTGTAATTCTGTGCTGCAATTAGTCTTCAGCAAGGACAGAAACAGGACAACTATAAGAACACTGTACAACAGGTCTGGTTTCAGAAGGTGCTGCTCTGTAAAGGCAGAACAGAGCAGTCATCTGAGATGGTCTGTAAATAAGGGAAACAAGTCTGACCTGAGGATGGGATCTTGAAATCTTAGTTCTTACAAGTTATTTATCTCCTAACAGCAGTATTGGTGTGATGGGCTTTCTGATGACACCCTGGGCTACTGCAGCAGCTCCAGCTTTGCCAGAGGTTTTGTTCTCCTTTTTTTCAGCACACTTGATAGGAAAGGAATTATGGGTGATTCGTGAATACATATTCTATGTTGGCAAACTTGGACTAACAAAGATGCTTTCTGTTCTCAAGAAATATGAAGTTTCTCTTAGCATAGTACTAGAAATGGAAATGTAGATATAAATACCCAGAACAATCTAAGATTCCTTAAAACACCCATGCACCAGGTAGATAGGATGCAGGGCTTAGGAGGACCTGCAGCCTCCAAGGCAGCATCTGGAAGCCAGACCTGACACTCCACAGTGCCTAAAATGCCAGTAAACTTGAACGTTGAGGCAGCAAAATCCCAGTTCTGGCATTGCATGAATGCTACTGCCAAGCTGATCAGGCTGTTGGAACAAGCTGAGTTGTAGCTACATCTAGATGAATTAAATACACATTTGCATAGACTAGATGTTATTTTGTATAAAGTTTCTTACTCTGTTTATTGTGCTTTGGTCTGTAAGTCATTGCACCGTTCCTTTACTTAGTGAGATGTCTTTGTTTGAAATAAAGAAAAGGTTTGCTGTGGAGGAAACATAAGCATGTTGAATTCTAATGAGTAGGTTTATGTTAAATATACAGGACAGTTATTCACATCTCCTCTATGAACTAGAAATACTGGGAGTGATGTTGCTAAGCTTGCTCTGCTGTGTAGCTGCATGTCCTTCCTAGATATTTCTCCCTTCATTATTCCCTTCCCAAGCTGTGTTTTGGGACCAGTACAAAAGAAAGGAGTGGAAGGCAGAGATTGTGCAGGAGAACAAAAGCCCTTCAAATAACTCTTTTAGACACTTTTCACACTTTAATTGAATAAATTGTACAGAAAATCCCATGTCTGTGGTATACAACTCCCCAGGTGCTCTCAGCTACCATATCCACAGCTGTTTATATTCAAACTAGGTAATTTAATACACTTTTATCTGTATATATTTCAGAGTGTCTTTTAAAATCAAATGGCTGTGAGTTTTGACTTGGAACAAAGCAAACACCCTGTGAAGAGACAGTGCCTCTCTCCTTGGATGCTGCTGTTCATCCCTGAATATCTAAGCACTGTTAAAAATGGCACTTGGTGCTGAGGTATAAACTCTGTTTTCAACGAGTGCGTAATGTCACTAACATGACATCCATGCACAAAAAAATGTATGGCTCATGGCAGTTGGCAAATCAGCCACTGCCTGGTGTTCCCCGAGGGGAGGGATTCATGCATGAGGCTGCCAAAAGAAGGGTCATGATTCAGTTTGGCAGGGGCATAGCCTGGACACATTTTCCTTTAATTGCTGCTTGTCATGTGAGATGTGGTTCTGGGTGACACCATGGCTAGAATAATACAGAGAATAAATGCTTACAGTCTCATCTCTGCCAGAATCTCTAAATGCTCTGTTTATTTGATAATAATTAGTGTTTCATTTTCTCCCACATTCCCCCCCTCTTCTGAGTGATACACAAGTCAACATAAAGGAATGGCAGCACATGAAACCAGGATCATTTTGCCTGCCTGATTTCTAATCTTACAGTCAAACTGCTTGTGCCTCACTTTCCAACTTCATCAGCACAGGGAAGAAAGGCTAAAGATATTTCTTAAGTCTCCCTGTATAGCATGATGGCCAGGGATGTCCTACAGTTCATTCCCAGCAGGAAGCAGTGTAATTGTCAGCTCTGTGTTTCTCCCCTGAAGAGCTGCTCTCTGGTGAAGGGAGGGGGAAAAATGTGAACAAGATTTTACAAATTTGGCATATGGCAGAGCAACTGCAAGGCTGGAAGTGACTCAGCAGCTGCAAACTATGGGGCAGAAAATCATTCTGCACATAAAGAAACCTCTCCTTTTACACCTGGGCAATCTACAAAGCAGGGCTGGTTTATCTGAGGGGCAGTTTCTAGAAGAGGGTAGACTGGGGATGAAGGAACTGCATCTGCTCTGGAGTGGTTTTGCTGGAGATAAGGAGGGATAGAGATGGGTTTTTGACAGATACACTCACAGGTAAGACATAATGATTCCAGGAGGCAATCCTATGTTCTGTATATTATTGCAGTCATACACATACTCAGAGCTCATAAAATAATATAAACTGACCATGAATGACTGCAGAGGATTCCACTGTCATCATGGTCCCACCTGCCTGGCCTTGGGTCAGCTCGACATGCTACAGCCCTGGGGAGAGGTTGTGGCAGCAGCAGCAGAAATTTTGGGGTGGCCAAGGGCAGCTGAGGGGGCAGAAACCCCAGGCAGAGCAGCAGGGCAGGCAAGCAAGGGGATACTTCAGACACAACATGAGCAGTGACCCAAAAAGTTGCCCAGGGGCTGGACACAGTGCCCCAAGGCCCCCAGGGAACCAGCATACAGGGCCAGACCACCCTGGCTTTCCAGCCGATCCTTTACAGGCATCAAGAGAAAAGTCTTTGTTTCACTTGTCCCCAGTAAGCTCCTTGTGCAATTATCATTAAGAGTGTGTCAAGTGTTTGAAGGAATCGGCCATTTAATTGTATAAAAGCAAAGGTTTAACCACAAAAGCTGCCAGGCACTCCCACAATTATCATTTATCAGCCAAACAGAATGTCCTCGGGTTATGTATTCATCAAATGGTTATTGATTTAAGTTTTGGGCATTTTACAGGATTAGAAATGATTACTTTGGATTTAAATAGTGTTTAGAGGACAGAAATCAAATACAAAACAGTGTGTTTATAAAACAACAGGTTTTTAAAGAATTGCACAACAGAAATGTTGAACAGGAGCCTCTTTCCAGTGCTTTGAAACTAAAGAATGGTCTTTATACACAGCAATTAGCCAAGTATTAAAAATACAGTGGACCCATTTTTCACCTCAAGAGTGACTCTGCTCTTTCCCATGACTCTGTTTAGAGTAGTAGAGGATATCAGACACCCTAAAAATCTTTGGCATTAATGTGAAAACACAGAAACATGGAAAGCTTCTTCTCCTGCTTCTTACACTCATCTAGTTGGAACAGTCTAATTATTCAGAAACCCCTGAAAAATGACAAAACTCCTTTTAATTGCAAATGCAGACAGAAGTCATGGGTTGGGTATTTGAGCTCTACTGGAAACCAGTATCTGGTCACCCAGGAGAGGTGCTGACAAATTATGGGGGGAATCTTCCCCCCCATTTCAGGGGAAGCTGATCACCCCAAAAACATGGTCATCAGCACGTGGTCTTACCCAGGAACGACGTGCTCCTTGGGGGAACAAAGCACTTGCAAGCTGGGTCCAGGATGTTGGTATAAATATATTATCTCTTGAGCTATGTCTCTGAAGTAGCTTAATCTTATCAGACTAATCATGCCCTGAATATGAGCTGATCTTTAGGCAGGGCTCAGTGGGGACGAGCCCCCAAACCAGCCCAAGATGCCCCTGCTCAGACAGAACTGCTGGGCCCTGAGCAACCTGGGGACATCCAGTGTGTCTCAGATCTTCCCCTAAGGAAGCTCATTTAAGGGTGTGTTTATATATACAAAAGGTGCTATCATTTAATGTTTTACCGTGGCCTTTGTAGGTTTGGCCTAAAAAAGTGTGAAATCTGTTTACAGCTGAAATGTGTTTTAAGTGAAGGGCACCTTACACAGCCATTTGTCAGTGTCTAAAGAGCCCGGGGCAGGGAGTAGACATTTACTTACAGAACCTTTGGACTATTTTAACCAGGCCTTTGGGACCTCCCCACTGACCAGCCTATAGCATGGCCTTGTGTAGCATCTCTCTGTGCTATTTCTTTTAATTGACTAACCTCAACACTGGCTGTTCAAAATCACTTTAACCCAAACATGCCCCCGGTCTGAAGCTCCTAATGACCTTCCCCTGGCCCTAAACACATATGCTGAGACAATGCAAACATCATTTGGAAGATGAGTAAATTCAATAACTCAATTACCACTGCACCAAAATACCATTTATCAAAGCCTGGCCACAGTGGTTGGGATCTTTAGCTCGCTCTGTTTCGATGGCCCGGCATTTGGGTGAAAGTAACTAATCGATTTAGGAATGATTAAATAGAAATTTGTAACACTTGGCATTATTAAACCTTCAATCTTCATTACAACTGCTTAACAATTACATCATGGGCTCTGTAAAATACATTAACAGTAGCTGGAAACAATCTCCTCATAAATAAAGACAGCAAAGGTATTAGACTAGCGTTCAATAGGAAGTCTAATAAAAATACATATATTGTGGCATTATTAGTAGGTTGTAAATTCTGAACTTTGGAGGAGCTTCAAGACTGAAAAATTTTAAAAGCCCAGGGAAAATCCCCCAGCTATTATCTAACATTGAACTCATTTATTTTAAGAGGTCTAATTTAGTGGTAGAAGCAGCAGCCTGAGGGCTAGAGATGAACAACAGGTCAGCCCTGCATCCTCCTCAAACAGAAGAAATGCTTCTTTTACAGCCAGTCTAAATCCCAGGTTCTTTCATGGGTTCCACGCTCTCATCCTTTGCCTGAAGTTCAGGGAGTTTCTAGTTCCACTGGCTCCTTCAGACATCCAGGAGGGCCTCTCCTTTTCCTCTTTCAGGACCAAAACAGTCAATGTTTTATGTAATTAAATTTTTTAAATAATTTTGAAAATCCTGTGAAATTCTTTTAGCTATCTTTCCTCCCATCTTTAATCAAATACCTTCCCACAAACATCCAAACAGGGCAAACCATTCTGTGTATGACACCTATTTTGGAAGCTTCACTTCTTGCTGAATGAAATCACAGCATTTAAAAAAACTTACCACGTCTAGCTATTAAATAGATACATTGGGTCTGTGAATCTGATCCTGACTGTCTAATGAAGTAAACACAAAAATAGAAATAAAAATATTTAAACAATATTTGTAAATTATTCAGCTAAATATAAAGTGTTATACAACACGGGGGGTATGTGTGTTCCAACACATAAACCTTTATTATTACGATGAAAAATGATTTATATCACAACTCTCCTGTTAAAACTGGGATGTAAATTTAAGTCACCACACACCATGACATATAAAAAATAATCAATCAAATGTTATTGACAGTAGTAAATATAGTGCCTTGCTTCTTTTTCAGAAATGAATCAAAAGAAAAGATGGCTACAGTTAAATGGTTCAGACCTATAATTTTCTTCCAGTCCCAAGCATAGAGCAAATGCCCTTATTAAGTTCAAAGTTGTGGGTTTTTTAAAGCTCAGAAAACAGGCCATTAAGCAAAAGCAATCAGCAGGGGGTATAACCATCCAAGGCCATTTAATTTTTTTTTATTTGCTTAAAGAAATTTTTCTTAAGTGAACAGAAAGGGCAAAAAACCCCCAAAGATGAATCTTCAGGAATGAAGGCAGCAAGCTGTGAAATGAGTTATGAGATAAACAAATGTTCATCCTGTAAAGTTACAGCACGAGTGTCTCCTGTTCCAGGAGAGAAAATGATGTACATGGAAGGTTTGAATTCAGAGTTTAGCATAATTAAACCACAGACCATAAGGTTAAAATCACAGTTATGAGCTGATTAATTGATTTACACTCGTGTATCACTTGATTAGATTTCTTGCTTTTTTCTACTTCCATCAAACTGTGCACAGGTATGTGCTCAGCTCCACATAAATATCTGCAATGAACCCCCTGCCATCGGGGGGGGGCCTTCCTGTGAGCTCTTTGTGCTTTCCCACAAAGGAAATGAGTAATTCCTTTTTAAAGCGAGAGCATCCCCCTCAAACTGTTCAACTCCTGGTCACTACAAGGTTATTTTCTGTCCTATTTATCCCATCCCATAAAAATCATCTTTAGTATGAAGATAAATAATATGAGGGAAAGGTAAATGGGAAGTTGAAGAAGACAGATATATTAACATGAGTCCTCAGGGAAGTACCCAGTGTTCCCAGGGAATGCTGTCCCACAAACAGCCTTGTCATTACACACACCTTTGCTGCTCCAGAGGCAAACTAGTGTCCATATAAAACCAGATCTGGGATAATGGCACCATTCTACAAAGCACCATTAATGCAAATCAAGTTACTGTAATTAATGAGGTGTAATTTGGTAGTTACCTCTAGCTCCCTAGAATTAAGTTTGTAATAGTTAACAACAAAATAGTTTAATGTATGTGTTTTAAATAGATTTGATCTAAAAATATATTTATGTCCTAGCACTTGGATGCTAACAAAACAGACCTCAAAGTGAAATATTTGCCCCATTGAAATGAATGCAGTATTTACATTAACTTCTGTGTGTACTGAATTAGCCCTAAACCAGCTCCTTTCATAATCTGACAGATATATTATTCCAGTAAAATGTCTGGACCCTAGAATATTTCCAAAGTATGTTTAGGAAAAATATAGCATATTTTGAACAGCTCAAGTGAACTTTGGTATAAATGGTTACTCACTGCAGTTGCAGCCATTAACATGAAATACATAAACCACTCTTCCCACACAGAGGAACGTGTGTTCCACGTGTCCTTTAGTGCACAACAGGGCTGTTATTAAACTTCCACAAATATGATTTTGGGAAGTTCTGCTCCTCTTACAAGCCTGTTCTGCTAATCAGCTGTGAAGCCTCACATATTAACTGTAACAGTATTAAACCCATGGATTGATAGTGGACTGGGAAATGGGAAAGGTGTTTTATCTCAAGGCTACTAGTTTGATTTATCCCAGGTCAGTGGCTGCTGAAATTTGTTCCAGCTGACTGAGCGTCACTGTCCCATGGGAAGGGGCTGGGTGGGCCTGGATCAGGATTTGGGGAATCTCATTAAAATCCTGCAGCATCAGTATCCTCAAAACACAGCCAAAGATACTAAATAATAAAATATTAGCCTATTGATCCAAAGCAACAGGCTTCAACGTTGTACTGAAGTAATGGGGGAGGAAGTTTGTTTTGTTTCTGGCTGTTTCATATCCCACAGTGTTTCTCTAAAAACAGAGCTTGTCCTTAAAAGCCAAGGAAAGCTGATGACACTGATCCAGAGGGATGAAGTGCATTTCTACACCCACAGCTTTAAAAGCCAAGTCCAAAGCTGTGTGAAGTCAGCACAAGGATTTCTGTGGACTTCAAACACCTTCACATCAGGCTCTGGGAGTACATGTGTCCCGTGAGAACCTGAAGAAACAGAGTCTAGAGAGTCAGAAGCTTCCACTTAGTTTACTTTATGACCACACCACACTACATCAGAGATTATCTCTGTGGCTGATATAAATGTAATTTTTGTAGGGCAGAGCTAATGTCCCCACTGCTCCAGCCCAGGCAGATTGCATCCCAGAGCTGGCATCAAACCCTGGTGTGACAGAGTCTGTTTTCATTATTTTTCAAAATAACGTCTTGACCAGAAAATGTAAAATATGCCTTAACTTTTGATAGCCTAGTGAGGTGCATTTGCATTAACTCCCCAGGCTTGAATATAAATTTAGGATTCAATTGGTGGTCTGAACTAATTCCCACATCACTGTCTGTACTCCTCAGGTTTTGAATACTGGTGATGCAAACAGGGATTTATCCTTATTCATTATCTAAGATTGGTCCTGTTCCATTTATATGAGCTATACAAATAAACTGTTTAGGTCATACATGTGTAAAACTTTGTACATGAAGGTTGTATCTGAAGTTCTGAATATTTTGGCCAAAATATTAGCCAGATGTTATAAATCCCACAACATCATGGCATCTACTCAGTAATTCAGGCATTGAAAACAAGCAGTGAGAAGCAGACAACTCCTTTTAAATAAAGATTGCAAAGGTGCTACAACTGGGACTAAAGAATTAAAGCTGAGCCTGGTCCCAAAGCCTGTAATCGTGTGTGTGATTTAATCTCTGACTGGAAGGTGCTGTAACACTGAGTCGTGTCTACTTGGACTTTTCATTCAGCCCCAGGATGTCTGAAGCTTGGACAGACAGCTGAGCTTGGTTAGGGGTGACAATGACTGGGCATCTTTTCAAATGCATAACTTTGCTGAGCTTTGTTTGGCTTTGGCAGACAGTTTTAAGACCTGCTACTGACGTACATCCCACTGCGCTTTGCACCGGGCTGTAACTGCACATAACGGAGAGCAGATGTGGGAAATACTGCACCAAGCAGGGCTGTCATGTTATCAGCTCATAGGACAGGACATGATCCTTCCTGCCTTCTTGGAAAAAATACACTTTGAAACGATTCCTATACCAGCAGTGTATCCCTCAGGGTATGGCTGTAAGGACCAGCTACCACGGGGTGAAGTCCAGAGTCTCTGGGATACTGGGAACAGTCAGAGCTCAAAAACAGAAGTGATGTTTGAGTCCAGCTCTCTACACTTCCCTGTGGTAGTTCTTCTGTTTTTGTTTATTTAGGGAGAAATAAAGAGTATAATGGGGAACAGTAAAACTAATCTAAAACATTTCACTAGATGTGTTTGAGTTGGCAGGATAATAATAACTTTGTAATAATCTCACAACAGCACTGGGTGTCTCCGAGAACGAATCCAGCCTTCACTCATAAATGTCCAAGTGTTTATGGAGGAGGATAAATCCATTCCCAGAGTTCACCAGCTGCTACTGAGCAAGTCATCACCATTCTGTTTGAGATTTTCTGTAGGTGTTGCTGGGGAGCTGTGCCTGGTCAGACACTTAAATCATCTGGGAACAGAGTGCTGGGAGTAAGACATTGTGTGGTGGCTGCAAAGCACCATCAAATTGTCACCTGTCTGACTACCTGACACTGTTTTTATTATGTATAAAACTATATGCCTACTCGTGTCACTCTGGTGCTTGGAAGATGTTAGCACAGATATTCTGATCATGTTGTCAGCTGGGAATACCCAAATGTCACCTCTGCTCTGTGCCTGCTCTGTGCTGTTGTTATTCTCTGACTTACACTGGGAGGAATGTTTGAAGACAGAGCAGGTGGGAGGTTAAGCAGGACCAAAGAGACCCACTGCCATGGGATACCCCAATCAGTTCAACAGCAAAATTACAAACTGATAGGAACAGGGGGGAACTAATGGCTTTTCCTTGAGTTTCAGCCTCTTGTGTTTCTCCTTTCTGAACACTTAAAGCTGGATCTCCAAAGAAACAATGGAGACAAGGACATTAATCTATATGCCCATTTAAGTTGGCACATCCATCTAGTTCATTTGCCAGTGCCTATATACTGATTGGTCTTAAAGAACACAGAGCTCAAATGCACTCTTCAGTGCATGCTTAAAGTTCTGAAGACTTCATCTAAAGTTGCAATTAAATGAAGAAAAGCCTAGTGTGACCAGCTGCACTTTTTTTTAAAGAATAATTTCAGTATCAAATGTAATTTATGCATTGTTATCTTTGTTTGGCATTCTCAAACAAACTCAAATTTCTAAAGCTGAATTACAGACCTATGAAAAATGCAGTTACCAATGAGATACCAAACCAGCCATTCTTGTATTGGTGCAAATGATACCATTCTAACACAATAATCAAATGAGTTTCTCATAAACTCTTCTGTAATCCAATAAAGTAACAGCCTTTTTTATAAAACCTTTATCAATCTCAATCTGTAATATTTACATACATATCACAGATAGGGCATGAAAGGGGACTGCAATAGCTGACAAGCAAACTGAGATAAATGGGAAATGACCATCATTACAGCAAAAAAAGCAAAAGGCAGCATTGTGTAGAAACTTTATCGAGTAATTAATGATCTATCTGGGAATAATTACATGTGACTCACCGCTCCCATTTTCTTAAATGAATTTAAAAGCTATTAAATATCCCCTTAACAATAAACAGCATGGGAGACACGGCTTTGCTGCTTTTGTCCACAAAATTTTATCTTAATCAGTGAATATGGATAGTCCCGAGGAAGAGCGGATGAGCGGATACAGCTGTCAGGTAGTGCAGGATGTGCAGGCTGGAAAGGAAAAAGGCTGGGATAATGGATAGGGAGACACAGAGCCTTGGACATTAACTGTGTGACTGTTACCTACAGTGTATGGAATGAACTCGTAGGCTACGACTTTCTATGGCTGGTACGAGATGGTGAGATGGTCCTGGTGAATTCCTGTCAGAAACACTGTCATTTCTGATGTGCAAACACAGGATGATCTGGGAAAAGGTCGTTCCACCCTGTGCATGGATCCCAGAGAGAAGAAAAGGATTTAAGGGGAGAAGACGCTCTACACACAGGCAGCACATGCTCCCCTAAGAAGCTCAGTGTCACACCCAGGGCATTGAGCTACCTTTTTGTTAGAAAAATAAATATAAATGATGATGAGTGTAACCATGAGAGATACACAAGGGGACCCAGACTAGGAGGAATCAGACCCAGGGAGAGTCACAAGCACATCAGGACAGATAGAAAATGCATTTTCATTCCCTTTTCCAATGCAAAAGAAAAAAGTGTTAGTCTAGGTTGTGGACAGCATGCTTTTAGGGACAGCAATGCACGTAGGTTTTGTACTGAGTACCCTAAATACTGTGAGATTATTCTGAAAGTATTAGTTTCATCATTTTACAAACAAACCAGTTCAACTACTTTTTAGTTCACCTAGTGCTGTCAGGGATGGAATGAGCCTCCCCACCAGACTGAACTGCTCAGGTGGGGTGACTCAAGCAAGGAACTCTTTGCTTTTGCAACTTGGCTTAGGCAGAAGGAAAGTGCTGAAATCCTGGGGGTAGTGATGGCTATGTGCAAAAACAGAATTTAAAGCTCCTGGTGGGACTTTTACATTGAACTAAATAAATTAGCCATTTCTATTTGACCAAATTGATGCTTTAGTACCAAACCCTGTATCAGTTCTACCTCTTCAGCATGTTTTGGGATGAGATTAATCTGCCTTTACTTTAAGATTCCACCCTATTTCTCTGCCTAGACTGTGATCTTTCTGAGCAAATTCTGGATCTTATTCTGTGCTGATAAAGGTATGCATGATAGAGTCAGTGTTTCAGCTGCATGCTCCAATCATCCACAAAGAATGGAGCAAAGAACACACAAACACCCAAGTCATCCTCGTGGAACAAAACTCACTCTTACAGTACACAGCTGCTTCACTTCATGGCTACAGCTGCTTATTTCTAAAGCTAAAATTTGCTTAAAATTGTACAGAAATCTCACTTATGAGTCTACTTTAATGCGATTCACATACAAACTAAACATGCTGGAACAAATAATTCCGTCAAAACATCAGCAACCTTTAAATGCTCTATTTCAAAAGACACAGTCTTTGCCATTAAATTCTCTTTTTTACACCGAAAATACTGTATTATAGAAACAGGGTAAGTATACGAGATGGTTTAATGTCATTTTTTGTGTTCTGTATGAGTGCTAACGACCTTGCATAATAAAGCAGACATAAATTATTTTCACATATCATCCCTCGAGTAGCTTTATGGAAATGCCTGGAGTGATTGTGTACTGTGCTTTTCAATTAAATGCCAGAGAAAAAGTGACTTTGGTATGGTTTTGCAACTTGATTTCATGGGATGATCCCATTCCCCAAAGTGATAGTAACCTACTTTTATGCTAAAGGGCAGTGATTTGAAGGACCATATCAAAAATCTGTGGCTCTTGTAGTTAGCATTTAATTTCAACTCAATTAAATTGCAATTTGATTGGGAAGACATAGATTTTAAATGTCCAAATGCAAGAACTGAAAGATAATCTTTTCATCTGAAAGGAAGAAAAATTAATACTTTTTGTGCAAAATTTTACATTTTTCTGTATCAAACCCCAGGCCACTTTTTAAAGCACACATGATGCGTATGAGATAGGCAGAAAACAGATGAGTTAGTTTGAGCTGGACAAACTGACAGGAATGCAGTACATACACACCTACTCAGTTTTGTAGTTACTCCCAAGCCAATGTATGGAATGAGGAAAAGACAGTCTAACACAGGTACTCTGTATGCTACAAGTAAAACAGATGTTTGTGTAAACATGTCCATTTGTGAAGGGATTAGCTTTCATTGCAACTTTTAGATCCAGATGTGATTTCCTGACCTGGGGTGTTCCCAGCTGCTGTCCTGCTTTTGGCCATTTGCTCTCCTCTCACTCCAGTGCTTTTAGGAAGTAGCTCAGCACACCTGATCTGCCCAGGGAAGCCTTCTGGAACTAACATGCTGTGCTTGAAGTACAATCCATCAACGACACAGAAAGGCAACACAATGGAGGAACATGTGTGCAGGTCTCTTTGTGTAACTTCAGATCCCCCAGATGCCACTGGATTAAATTCTCCCACCTTCAGCAGTTTTTCTCAAAAAAAAAAAAAAAAAACCACAACAAAAAAACCCAAAAACCCCCCAAACAAACAAACATAAAAACCCCCAGACAACAAACCTAAACATTCTACACTTTGTAGTAAATATGCAACAGTTTTATCTGACAAGAAACATCAGAAAATAGTTGCATTTTTTGTTTGCAACACACTTTTTTGTGCAGTAGGCAACATATTCTGGCATATCCTCACAGAATAGTAAGTTTTCCCTAAAGAACTCCTCTTTTGTCTGCTTAGTTTGAAGGACAGCAGCCTTCCTATGGGAAATAACACCTGAGCTGATAAAAAGGATTGTGCAAGCAGCTTGTGAGCTTCACCAGCTCAAGCTGCTGCTTTTGACAACACGGAATTAAAACCAACGCGACGCTTGGACTGGGAATTAGTGCGTGGATGAGCTCCAAAGAGGGCAGCACTTCATTTAAGCTCCATTTCATAGAGATATCCAAGCTCCAGAAGCCGTGTGGGGTTCAGAGCAACTCCCTAACACAGCAAACCTCGGCCAAGGCTTCCAGCTCCATCCTGAGCACACATCCCTGGTTCTCAGCTGACACGAGAGCTCACTCTCTTCCCAGTGCCAGGTTTTCACTGGCCAAGAAACACATGTGGAATTGCATCATAGGTAAAATAAAACAGGGATTGTTTGATTTTACATCTATTTCTCCTGAATCCATCACTTAGCAATTGTGCAGTGCAATGACTGAGCATCTCCTACGTGCCTGGGCTTTTCTGTGTGTAGGGAATGGAATGACAAGCCTGCAACGATGTCACCTTTTCCAGTTGCCCAGCACATAGGGAAAATACGGGGAATTGTTATCTTTGGCCTCCTTATGACAGTTTGAAGGCGATGCATATAAAATACATTTTGACAGAAAGCTGAAGTGCCCTGCTCTTTTCTTTTTGATCATCTCGACTTTAAACAGCTTCAACTCCATGTAATTCTTCCTTTCCATCTAATTTGCGTGTTGAGGAAGTGAAAACAACTGTTTCCAAAGATAAACCCAAGGAATTAAAATTATATTGTCCTTTGGTTCCTTGCTCGTATGCTGGTAAATTATTTCATAAATGGAAATATTAATACTTACGACGAAAATACATCCTATAATTGCCATGCTTAATAGATAAAGACCCAAGAGAAGGAAAAAGCACAAAAATGAATTAAAGAAAATTAGTGTTTTCATTTTGGGCAAGAAGTTTTGAGTTGCAAATGAAGATAAGAAAATTAACCACGTTTCCTGTTTATGTTACCGAGATTCTCATTAGGGTGTCTCCTCTTTGACCTATGTTGTTATGAGAAAGAAGCTAAGGCAACTAAGCTTATACTAATGAGAGGTAAGAATATCCCTGTTTTGTCACAATTAGAATAAATGTACTGGGCAGCCAGATGGGGCCTTTAAAATTTTCCACAATTACATGCCTGTCGCAGATAATGGCAAAGACCCCATAATGCAACACTTAAATGAACAGATTAGCCAATTTTTTTTTTTTTTAAGATTAATTTTCCCCCTTTTGGTTGTGTTTTGATGCTTGGTGAGTTCTGGGGAAGAGAGAAAGGGGGGAAAGAGGCAATTTACTGGAATGTTTTAATTTCAAATAATAAATTTCACACAGCATAACTAGGAACAGTTTTTTACTTGATAAAAGGAGAGCTGAATGAATTAAAAACAAACAAAAAAAAAGCTTATGGTGGCTTTCATAAGCAGCAACTAATTCTGTCATTTTTATCTAACTAAAACACAGTGTCCTTGCTTCTACCACAACCTTCTCTGTTGCTTCTCTGCTTGTAATCCCCCTGTGCTTTTCAAATCTCCTCTGGCTCCACCACAGCAGCTCCTCCAACCTGCATCATCCCTGGCTTTTATGTCTTTCTCTGCATTGAGTGCCTTTTGCTTGCCTATGGTTCTGTATGAATGCTTCTTGTTGACCAAAGAATAGCCTTTTTTCTTCAGAATATGCATTTCCTGAGTTCCTTTATTTCTAAATAGTCGGGGAAACAGCGACAAAAAGAGTCAGAGCACTTGTGCTCAAACACACCCCTGTGGTTCAGTGGCTTCTTGTTCATGTGCACTAGATATTGGTAATCTCCAAAAATCAAACTCTTTCGAGATACCTGAAAGTGGATGTTACCATGTGAAGTGAAAAGAGGGGTCAATCCCTACCAAGGCTGACCAAGCATCCTTTAATTTGCTGTTTATTGTAATTCCAACATGTATTTCCAACCACCACACTGCATCCCCAAAGACCTCACTTGCCCTTCTACTGGAAAGCCTGTGCCAAGAATACGTGGGAATTTGAGTGAGTTTGGATGACCATGAGGAGGAAAAAACTCCATACAAGGAGTTCTGCCTCAATACAAATACAATGGAAAGTAGTGAAAAGCTGCTCCAACATTTAAAACCAGTTGTGCTTCGCTTGATTTAAATCTGAAGATAATCAGGAAGCAAATAACCAGTACCCTCAGCAAATATCCCTGTAGTATATGGACCATGGGTTTATTTAACTGCACTGACTGCTGAAAACAGTCATTCAGGAAAACATATTTTGGCACTATAAACAAGGTCCAATTATTTCACTTTTACCGTGGCACTCCACAAAACTACCAATAAATAAAACAATTGGCAAGGCTTTAAGATCCATGAGAGTATCCAGCAGAGCGACAAACAAAACAATCTAGTTACTACTGTTATAAAGTGGGTAATAGACACAGTGGGCCCAATTTCCCAAACTTTACAATAATTTGAAAAGCCCTGCAGAGCGCTTTTCACTTGTGCATCTTACTTCCTTCACTGGGGCTCATAATTAATTTAAACTGTGTAATTCACGAACAGTTGTTTCTTTGTGTTGTCGACTTCGCAGAGTTTTAAAGTTATAGGAGCACTTATTGGAAATAATGATGGAAAAACTGAAATTGTAGTTGCATTTACCTTGGTTGCTTGCACTGAATTAGCATTGCTTAAGGTCTGCTCTGCACTCCTGGCCCTGAGCAATTGCTTGGTGAGCTTTCTGTTGGTTCCCTCACCCCTGGGGCAGGAGGCTGATGGCTGATTAAATCATCTTAGTCCACCCCCCCACCATGGGCAGGGATACCTTCCACTATCCCAAGTTGCTCCAAGCCCCGTCCAACCTGACCTTGAACACTTCCAGGAATGGGGCAGCCACAGCTTCTCTGGGCAACCTGTGCCAGGGCCTCCCCACCCTCACAATAAAGAATATTTTTCTAATGTCTAATCTAAACCTGCCCTCTGTCAGTTTGAAGCCATTCCCCTTTGTTCTGTCACTCCATGCTCTTGCAAATGGTCTTTCTCTGTGTTTCTTGTCAGGTCCTTCAGGTACTGGAAGGCTGCAGTTAGCTCACGCTGAAGCTTCTCTTCTCCAGGCTGAATAAAATTGTTATGGTTTTATCTTCCCTGCCCTCTGTCCCGTGACACAGCCTGTGTAGGCTTCACCCATAAACTGGAGTAGAAACAAGCTTTTTCCTTCTCTCCCAAGGGATGCTGTTTGCCCGAAACGCAGTGTCTCCGGTGGTGGTCCTGAACATGGATAAGGGCTGTTTGCACAGAGCCCACACCAAGCACTCAACAAATTCAGGGCTTGTCTAAACTTCAGAAGCATGAGGGATGATCTCAAGATAATGGGGGTGAAAAGATGATTGCCTGTGAGCTCAGCTGCTGGCCCTGAGCAGTGCAGGCTGTCAGACCCTCAAAGGTACAAGGCAACTGCCCACAACTGTGGTGGGTGGGAGCTCATGGACAAGAAGTTATTGACAGTCAGCTGATGAATGGTAACTCATTAAGCTGTGGGAATATTATTGCTTGCAATGCTCTGTCCATACAGTTAATCAATTTTCTAAGTGAATGAGACTGAATTAAGGCTGCCTTAATTTCCAATGAGAATGTCAACACCAGCATTTAGTGAAGTTCGACTAATCAATTTAAAGCAAACTTAGTTTCTCTCAGTAGCTGTATGCAGGTAACTCTTGGACAGGTTCAACACAGCTATTTGAGGATTAACATGCCAAGGAATTTTGCCATTTCTCATTTATCCTCAGCATCTTCAAGATACAGCTTCAAGCACCTGCCCTTTAAGTGGATTTTGAAGATTTATTTCAAATCCAAAGGGACTACAGACTTATTTTGTCATCGTGGTAAATGTTTAATTTTTTTTAGTAAAGGGCTGGATGGAAGCACGATGAAAATGAAATTAAAAAAAGAAAAATAAGGTTTTAATGAAGACCAAAAGTTGTCATATCAAGTAATCCAAGGGAAACGTGGGAAAAGCAAAGCACTGGCATAGAATGCCACACAGAATAGATGTCCCACTGAGCCCGGAGACTTGAGAAGACACCCTTGTCTCCTTGGAAGTTGATGGGAATTTTGCCACTGACTTAGTGGAGACAGGTTCACACCCACACTGTCTAAAGGGAATGCTCAGCTGCTGAGGCACATGATGGCAGCCACCCCAGAAAAACAGCAGCCTGCTGCACCACGACAGATGCTGACTCAGTCCAAAACCTGTTCTTAGCTCAATGACTGAGTTTTTGGCATGACTTTGTACCTGCTCCTGTTTTATTTGCCACAGCCTTATGCAGGGTTGGCACAAAGCTCAGTGAGAGAAATCTTCTAACAAACATGAAACGGAGATCACAGGATGACAGAACAGTCAGGACACTGAACAGTGGTGGGACAAGAGGACTGGAAGCAACTGTTAAAGGAAATATTTATTTCCTGCCCTGAAATGTTCAGAAAAAATCCAATTGATTAAAATTTCATCCCATGAAAAGATACCTTTTTGAAACGCATCTACTGCGTTCAAAATATTTTGTATAGAGACTTAATTATTTTTTTCTATCTAGCTCCTTTCTGTGGAAGCAGTTATGGCTCTGCCCTCTATGTTCTGGTAAGCAGAAAACCTGGTTAGGGATAAATAGAACTTTATTGTACTGAGTGATAAGGGATTCTCAAAACATGATGTGATGTGGCCACTGTCCTACCTCTGACTAATGCCTAAGTTACCCCTCAAGTTACCTACTCATTCTGCTGGTTTAATATGGATCTGTTTAACAAAAGTATCAGATTATTTTAAATACTGTCCGGCCTCCAAGGAGTAATTACAGTAACAAAAGAAGCAATCACCTGAACACAACTGGGTATCTGTTATCTCTTACTGGTCACCCCCGTGGCCCAAATAAACCACTGCAAAGGCCCTAATTAGTTCTAAGCACCTTGATGGTTCATCCCATAATAAAGCCTTTAACATACAACAACAGACTTGGTGCTCCACAGTGAAGAAAGAAACTCGGGTACCCAGGACTGATTCAGTACAAAGAAGCCCAGAGTTTTGAAATCATTCTAAAGCCAATTACACTTTTTGCAATGGAAGAGAGCATTGTCCTGTGTGGACTGTGACAACTCCAGCCATGGGCAAAGGAAAGTTTCTCCTGAGAGGAATCCCTTAGCAAATGAGATGTAGTATTAAAGTCTAGTGAGTGCCCTTCCCTTGTTTTTCTCCAAATCAGTCTCCACAGAATCCATTTCAGCAACCTTGTCATTGCTCAATGTGAGATGGGCCAAGAGGTGAATGACTGGTGCTTCGTCCAGTGGGATTGCCAACCTACACAGACTATTCAAATGATCTCATCAGCTGACAACCCCACTTCCAAAGACCCTTTCAGATGCTCACAGAAAGACAATTCCTGTTAGGCTGGCATAGTTTCCATCTGATATCTTCTTCTTCAAAAGAATTTTGCACAGTTGGCTGAAAGCTTTTGATGCTTACCTGGGAGTAGGGATCCTGAACACCATAAATTTGGGGCTCAGGAATGTTCTTACCACCTATTAATGTTTATTTGGATTATTGTTCACATGACAAAAGTTATCTAATTCTAGCAAATACCTACAATATGTTTGATACCATGCATGACATCAGCCTACACCTAACCTAACACAGGCATGAGAAGGAGTCAGATATTATAGAAGAAAAAACTTTGCTTTAAGGTGATGCATTACTTTTTGGGCTAGGTGTTCCAGCTCCATTCCCCTGCTGTTTCGGATGCTGATGAGCCATCCATCTCTGCACCTCCACAGCCCAAGCACATCCCTTTCCCAGGGAAGCCAATGCCATTGATTACAGAGAACTGCCTAGTTAGCCACCTATCCATTCTTGATCAGGGAGAGACCTGACCATGTGTTATATCCTGATCTCTGGTGTTACAAACAGGCCCTGCTTTGCCTGGAATTAATGGTTACAGACACATCGATCTGGATGTGAGAAAGGTCACACTCCCAAAAGCCAGACACATAAAAGAGAAAAATGGAGATGAAAGGGCTGCTGAGCTGCACAGTATCTGTCCAAAACTGCCTGCCTGCATCTAGGGCTGAGGTGGGCAGCTAAAATTTGCTTGAGCTACAATATCCCAGTTTACTATATCCCAGTTTGCAACATTCCACCTTTTACGAGGCTCACCGTGGTTACAACAATGCCATGTTTTAATCGCAGAGAATGTCACCTTCATATTAAAACCATCCAGACAGTTTTCAGTGCATGAGGTTCAGCAGAGTCCTCTGAGGCTGAAGTGTGTCCATGGTATTAGTCATTGTTTTATACTGAATGAAGAGAGAAACTAATTCACTGTCCTTTTGTGCTGGGGATGGAATAATGCATGTGATTTTCCACTTTGAAAAGATATTTAATAATCCCATTTAATGTTCAGTTAAACATTTCATTGTTTGCCATGACTAATCCACAGATTTGAAGGGAAAATTCCACTTTAAAGTGTAATGGAGCTTCAGTGTTCCTTCACTTTTGAATTAATACTAACACAACTCTGAAAATAAGTACCAATTTGTGGAGATATTTTGCAGCATGTGTCCTAACACATTTATCCTAAGTACAGTGAAATAGAGGGTGCTTTGGATAACGAATGCAAATTCGGTCAGACTGGTAAAACCAGTGCAATCTTCACATAGAGAAACCTTCTAATTAAATGAATAAACTTATTCTGAAAGATGTTCAATGAAGGATGCAGAATAGGATTATTCTACTCCATCAAGCACCCTTTTGATGTTTAATGAAACTACAACACCAGGTAAATTATGGGTTTGTGTTCACTGCACACTTTTAAATGAGATTATAAAGAAAAATCCAATATATTACAAGTGGGTCAAATAGATTTTTATATCTCTGTCTGGAAAGACAAACTCCAAAATGATCATTTGGAAATATGCAGCTGACTACCGAGAGAACACTGAAATAAAACACTGTTATTAAAATATAGAAACCACTGAACTGTTGCTATTTGGAATCTGTCATGGGCAGTGAATATGCTCATAAGAATATGTAAATATTTACGGGTGCACAGTAATGACCTATAATAACAAATTCAATTACAGCATTTTTAATGAAACACAACTGCACCAGCCATTTTTGATATTTTAAAAACCACTGCAGGTATCAGGATTAAAGGGAAACAGGCACTCAAGCCTCAGTGCCGTGAAGCATGAACCACACTGCACGGGGTTACAGCCCTGTTAACATTTCCAAGGAAATGAGCCTTATTATTCAAACCCTTCAGTCATCCGAGCTCTTTGTCAATCTGAAGTAACTGTGTATGTCACCCCTCTGTGTGTGAGGGTGATACTGGTACCAAATGCTTTCTGTTTAACCAGCCCTGCTGCTGGTGGCAGCAACCATCAAGCTCCTTTTGACTTGCAGGAGAACACAATTAGGCTGAATGAAAAGTGTCGTGGAAGGTCCCACATGGAACAACCCACAGCACCAAGCCCCAGATGCACTTCTCTGTCTCACACATTCACCAAAGCAGCTCCAAAGGCTGCCCAAACCCACTGAGCTTCTTCCTGTGTGCAAGGATCATGGCCTTCTCCTGAGCAAAAGTTACACTGCCCTGTTGTTCAAAGTGGGTCAGTACCCACCTTAGGCTTAAAACAAACAGAAACATTTCATCACCTCTAATTTTGCCCTAAGGAGGAACCTGCAGTGGAGGAGCCTGAGCCCAGTCAATGTGTGTGGGAGAGCAGGGCCATTTATCTGGCACTTCTGCAAGCCAGGCATTCTGAAGAGAAAGTCTTTAAATCCCGGCCAAATGGGTAAATCACTCCTCCCCCTCTTGTCAATGCTTCCTTTTGTGGAAAGACAAGTTGTCTGGGGAAGGCTGGCTGCATGTCTCAGCAGTCTGAGTTGGACATGAACTAACTGGAAACTTCAGTGGAGATGAACTGATGTCACCCGTGCTCTGCCAGCCTGGCAGTGGCTCCCAGTTGCTTTGCACCAGGAATCAAAGGAGAGCCAGATTAAAAAGAAGGATTTGAACACCACAGAATTCGTGCTGCAGTTTCTCCTGAGATGGTGGTGTTTGATGGCTCCAACTCGTCACACATCCCAGGACCTGCTGGGAGTTGTGACTGGAGACAGACAAACTGACACTCTCAGGCTCAGATTTGTGAAATCTGGGGAAAATCTCAATTCACTTGTCTCTAAATGCTCCAGAGCTAAACCCAAGACTTGTCTGACAGCCATGTGACACTGAGTACACGTATTCAGCAGTGAGAATTTTCATAATTTTTTTTCCTTTACTCAGAGACTTCTAGTTGTCAATAACACCCTTTCCAATGCTAAAAGCATCTACATACAATGAAACCTGCACCTCAGGGAAAAGATTAACACCTTTTTCACTGAATCAGCAGGAAAAATGTGATTACCAGGCTTGGAAACACTGGGAAAGAATGTTTTTTTTTTCTAAAAAGAACAAGGTTTTGCTTCAGACTCAGCCTCAGCCCACCCTACGGATTCGCTGCTGTCTCTGCAGAAGGACAGCCTGCACAAGACAGATCTTCACCCTTAGCTCATGTAAAGTAGTATTATTGCACTAAGGAACACAAAACACTGCAATAATGTCACAAAACACAATATTGCAAATAATTCTAGCAACGAAATGGAACCCCTTATTTTGACTCCTTGTTCATAACTGATTAAAAGTTAGTCGTCGAGTTTCTCTAGGCCTCGTTATAGGCATGAAGACCCAGTGAAGTGAATGAGACTGAGAAGGTGCTCAAGTGTTTTGTCAGAAGGGCTGGATTGAAGCACCCATTCCTGTAGGTCTGATGCCTTTGGCTCTCCCTGTCAGTCTCAGGCTCAGCTGGGGCAGTTGTTCCTGCCCCCACCTGCCTGTTTTGTGTCGAAGTGCTGAGTGTGTCCATACATCAGCCTGGCTCACTCTGGGATGTCACACTGCCCTCCACCAGTGCTTTCAGCTGAAACTCCAGGCTGTGAACTGGGGCATTTGAAGTGCTGACACGTCCCATTCTGTCACCCTTCCTAGAGGATGCTGATACTGGAAGGCAGAGAGGTTTTAGGTGAACAGCTGGAGGTGTTCGTGTCTTACGCCACTGCAGCTAAACCTGCCAAATCCCATCTGTCAGAGCACACAGTTTACACACCCAGCTTCATGTGTGTGGAACCTTAGGATTACCAAATTACTACTTTAAATACATTGCATTAGCCTGGGTGAGATTAATTAGAGAAGAATACAAGGAACAACTGGAACATCTGAGTGCTCCAATAAAAACCACAGTTAATGCAATTCAGAGAAAATACAGGATGCCTAAACTTTGCACATAATTTAATAATATTCTTCAGGATAAAGAAAAAAAAAGAAGATGTTATCTGTTTGCTTGATAAATGCTTCAAACTTACAAAGGTCTGATCTTCATCTGGTTTAACTCACAGTGACTTCACTTAAATCAGAGGAGCCATGAAAGTCAACAGCAGATGAAGAGCTGGCCCTAGTTTGCTATTCACTAATCTTCAGGGAAATCGTAAGATTATGGACAGAATACTTTCCTTTTCCAAGATAAGGAAATATAATATCCCTATACTACCTCTTATCTACCCTCCAATTCAATCTGGAAAGCCTTTCCTCTTTTCCAAGCTTTCTGTAGAATTTCTGTTCTCTAAGCGTAGCCTTTCCAAGTTTACTGGCATTTTTAATGTGTTAAAGCTGTCATTCCATTTTTGGCCACAGCTCCCTCTTTTTCTGATTCCTCTCAAAAATCTGAAACCTGTTCTCTTCCTGCTCCTTTCACTCTTCAGAGAAGTTTCTACCCCTCTTTTGTGGATGGAAATACTGGCTCTAGTTACAATTCCCACGAGCCTCTCCATTGTGTTCTGGCTTCTGACCTTCTCCTTGCAGTGTGTTCATGTCCACATGTGGGACAGAACAAACCAACGTGGCTGAGTCGAGATCTCAACAGTGTTTGCTTCATGGCAATACTCATCATCATCACACCTAATATGTATTATAAAAGTAAACTGGATTCCAGATAGGCACAGGAATGGAACATATTCTTCCCATGTTCCTGGTGCTGTAGTGCCATCTAGTGAAATGTTTACAATACGACTTAAGTCCACTTTTGCATAAATAAAACAATTTATTTTTAAATATAATACTGAGTATACACACTGCTGTTCTCTACGAGTGTGCAAAATTCCATACAAATCAGATAAAGTAAAACTTTTGCCCAATGCAGTTTCTTAACAGTGCTCCCAAGTGTTGTGTTTCCAAGGCACTCGGGTTGCACGTGATTTAACATTCCACTGCACATATAAAACTTGAATCTTTGATAAAGCCATTCCAAGAAGAAACAAAGGCGCTTTAGTTAATGGTACCCAGCTTGTAGACTAAACATATCCCTTGTATAATCAGTCTCAAAAAGCTGTTTGCACTGTTTGCCACACTGGCAAAGGGATGTGTAAGGGCCTGTTATTTCCCTCGATTATTTTCTTGAAACCTTAAATCCAGCACAGCTTCTTATTTGTAGAAGATGCTCAAGACTGCCCAGAAAAGTGGCTGAGTTTGAAGCCATTGGTTTCATATGGGAAATTTTTCATTTAACACTTCCCATCCCTCCAGCATTTCTTTCTTTAGGTCTTCCCCTCCTTCAGGAGATCCCACTCTGAGCCACAACTGGCTCAGCGGTGCCTGGGGCTGTGTCCCACCCCATGGGGGACTCCAGGACTCCTTCATGAGGGTGAAGAGCTTTTGATGCTCCCCCACAGCACTGAACACCCCTCACAGCTCCGTGTCCAGCTCCCCGCCAGCCCAACCTGCCTCCACTCCAGAGAATGAAAAAACATTGTCCACCTGCTCTGATTTGACCCTGGCTATCATCAGTCTCCAGTACAAATGGTTTATAAGAGTCAGTGAAATCAGGCAGGCATTTTTTAAAGCTCCATCACTGTGTCATCTCAGTCTGTCTTAAAACTCCTGTAAAAATGTCACACGATCAAAGCGCTTTCTTTTGTCTTAACCATTTCCATCTCACCTCTACTGTTGCTGCTCTTTATGATGCTGCAAAAAGTCAGCCCAGACCTACAAACCTGCTTTTCTGTGTGATGGGCTGTCACAGCTGGAGACAGGCTCTGCCCAAGGGATTGCAAATCACCGATCCGATCCCAAATCAGCTAATGAACATCTTTTCACCCATCTCAGAGGGGTCTGAGCAGGTCTAACAGCAAAGATGTTGTCTATTAAATTGTATTTTCTTTTGGATGACATTTTGGAACTGTTAGCACAGTTCACATTTCAGTTTCCATTGTTTGCAACCAGATGAGCTTAATATTTTACAACAGTTCTACGTACAGATTGGAAATCTGATTTTAGTTACTCCTCCTGCTGCCCTCTTTCATTTAAGGAAATTGGTATTAAAATGTTGGATATACTGACATGTCCACATTTGTTACTACTTTAGCCTGTCTGAAGTACCCTGCAACCTCCAATACCTCATTCTCACCATTAATTAAAACTCTTACAAGGTTAACACACCCAGGAAGGAGGATTGGGGAGCAAGCGTTGTGTAACAGATGAACTCATATAAAATCTCAATGTGATTTAATTAGTTGATAATGGATCATTAATTACAAAGCTAGTGGAATGAAACACATTGTTGTGGGAACACATAATGGAACTATTGAGAAAGAATAGATTTGTTTTTACTAAGTACTTGTCTGCTAAGAAAACCACCTGTGCAAATAACCAGCTCAAATCAGATGACAAGCAGATTTTTTATTGCACAAGAAAGATTTGGGTTTCCATGACAACGCACCTAGGTCAAAACAGCAAATTATATATTTTTCTGCAATAAACATCTCATTGACTCTAAAAGGTTTAACATCCAGGTTTATTATGTCTCTAAAATATATTTATTAGCTAGCCATTATTTAATACAGCAGCTTCTGCCCAGAAATGGCTGTCCAGTGACTGGGGATTCAGCTCCAAGTGTATGGGATCTATCTTAAGCCTTTTGGCATTTTAAACAAATGCTGTAATGCTGTTTGGCTCACAGTAACCTACTGTGAGCTCTGGGGAGAACTAAGCAAACAGTTTAAATGTTATACAAAAATTTTTATTTAATTGAATTCAAGCATTTATGAAATTATATTAAATTAGGTCATATTCAGAGGTTATCCAGTATTTAACATTTTCACTAGTAATTGCCTGTACATCGAATTTAAAGTTTAATGACATTATTTAAGAAAAAGGTTTTCTTGATCTGAGGGCAAATATGCTTTATTTATAGGCCCTTTCTCAGCCCAAGAATGGAAAGTACAAATGTGTTACTCATTAAGCCCCACGTTGTTACGTGGCTAGATGACTAAATCACTGCTTCCCCAGGGTGCCTACACCAAAAAGCACTGGAGTCAGCGAAAAGAGAAAAATAGGTGTTCTCATTTCCAGGGTTCTGAATCAAAAAAACCCATTAGTAAATCTCCAAAGTAACAAGGAGTTTTATTCACCAGAGCTGCCTGGAAGCAGCTCTGAACTCGAACTCTGACCACTCACCCGAGATCTGATGGAATTACATCTCACCTGGTGAAAAAACCTGGCCAAGGTGGTCAACTTTGTGTCGACCTGACCAGACCTTGACTGATGTGCCACTGTCTCCCGCCTTCTGGGCTGGTTTTGTTTGGCTCTGGCCACATCTGAGCAAGTGGGGAGTTTGCAAGAGCTCACAGCCATGGCTGCTTCTTGGAGGACTCTCCTGGCACCTCCCTGCTGCTCCTGAGCTGGCACAGCAGCCCTGGCTCTGAGCTGGGCACGGGGAAGCACTTGATGCAAAAAACAAGGGACAAGGGCTGGAGCTCACATTTCCATCAGGAGTGACATTGTGCCTTGGAAGTGCTACTACATAAAATACTCCCCCTTCCCCCAAAATCTTCTGCTTCCCGCAGGGAGAAGGATGAGCCTCCTTAGTGTCCAGCAAATGTCTCCAGGTCCATTTTAGCCTGCGGGGAAATGCAGCTTGTCCAAATGTGCTCTCTCCAGTCTCCTCCCTGTAACTCTTGAAATTTTTGGCATGATGGGAAGCCCTGAAGCTCTCCCAGCTGTCCTGAGAGGGGGCAGGGGGCTGAGGAGCACATGTGCTTCTCTGGGCAAGCCACAGCACATCCAGGTACTGCTCGTGGATGGGCTACAGCGACACGAGGGAGGACTGAGGCTCCAGTAGGAGAAGGAAACAAAGGAAAATCCTTTAGGAAAAATGGCTTTAATTTACAAATGGCTTGATTAGTGTTTCTGAGCACAGAAGAACTTATTTTCTCAATCTGATCAGCCCAGGCTATATGGTAGAACACACCTAGTTCTACCTACAGTGGTCATAGTGACATTACTGACATCCCCAGTCAGAGACCACTTCTTGAAAACAGTATTTCTTTCACAAAGATTTTCTTCTTGCTTTAGTCTGAGTGGAGTTCAACAAAAGGGTAAAACAGAGAGAGGTGCTCCAGCCTTGGTCTGGAGCTCTGAAGAGCATCTGCAGTGTGCACACACCAGGGCCAGCTGATTTCTAGTGTCAGTTCTTTGTGTAAAATGACACTCCAGGGCTTTTCCCTGCATGATACAAGCTGGATCTAAGGATGAATTAGCACAAAGGAGAATCCCTGCAGCAGCACTGGGTGGGAGAGCAGGGACTGGACTCCAGCCACAGCTCTGGAGTGCCTGGGCTGGGCTGGAACAGTATGAAGCTGCTTAACAGTATTTTATAGTCACTTTGGAAAATAAAGCGCAATAATCATCTTTGAGCCTGCAATTCAAAGGTGGATTGTTGTGTTGTGAGTGAAAATAGGCAGCTGGATCAAACACCTTTTAATGTATGTATTTTTTTGAAAAGGCTCTCTGAAGGTAGCCTGTGTCAGCTCTGCTACTTTTTCCTAAACTTTCAGCTAAAAGAGATTCAGAAAGACATTCTCCTGTTTCAGGAAGAGAACATAAATACAAGTCACACACTCCTGAGACTTCTTTAGGACAAAAATTGAATACAAAGTCCTTGATAATAGGAAAATTATGCTTTACATAATTCTGCTCCCCACAGCCACTATTTCCAAGTGGAGAATAACAAAGTAAAGCTTATAAGGTGAGACTGAGAAAGAAGTAGTGAGAAGTGAGGGCTGGTGGAAGTTAGGAAAATCTCAGCATGTCTAAATATTAGATATGTTGCTTCCCACCCTCACAGCACATCTTTTAATCTGAACAGCCCTTGCACCAAGGAATGGGAGCAAGTGTGGAAGGAATTTATGGGATTAGCTATGCCCTGCCCATACCTCCTATCCCACCTACATAAACATTGCAGAAACCAATGCAGGGAGCATATTCTATTTCTCCACCCTCTTGTCTTTTATTAATATCTGTAGCCAATGTGTTAATTACTATTCAAAATAAAGGTTAGACTCAAGGAGCACTGACATGCAAATCATCAGAAGAACCAAAACATTTATATGCATATCGGCTTCTAGGACTGAACACTGACTCTTGTGACAACTGACTTGACATTTCCATGTCCCTTTTTTTAGTTTTGGGTGTAGCTGGGTAGTTTTTAGGCAGGCCTGAGCTGAAGCAGTGACTGCCAGGCTGTCCCTCTCCCCATGCAGAGACCAGGCAGGCACTAGATGGCTCCCGAGTGACGGGCTTGGCTTATTTAGAAACTGAGCTTTCTAATGATATCTTCCCTTCCGGGCTTAGAACTTTGTCCAAAATCTCTGCTCCCTTCTCCTCACAGAGCGTTTTTTGCAATTCAGCTTTACCTTCCCGGGCACTGTGGAGTTTGTTGTGTCTTGAAGTGGACGGGAAAAAACCAGGGCTCTGCTGTGCTTTTGGCACCGGGATTAGGAGGAGCTGGCTGGGACTGTCAGAGCTGTCCTCCCACCACAGAGCTGTGGAAAAAGGAGGCATTTCCTCACTTCCACCAAAGCATTCATGAAGACCTGCAGAACTGAGTTAGCTTAGCTGGGAGCCAGCTTAATTGGCACTAATTGGCTTCCCTTGGCTGGTCATGTCTCTTTGGAAGTGATTTTCATGTTACTTTTCATGGAGAAGTACTTCTGGTCCTTCTGAGAATGTGGCAGCAATGTCAGCACTTCAGAAGGCAAACAGCCACCATCAAAAGTTGGTTTTCAAAAAAACCCCAGACTTTGTCAGCAACTGAATGCTCTTGAAATCTTCTCCCCGTTGAGATGCGGTGATCACACACAAGTACAACTGCTGACAGCAGCACAGCTCTGAGTTCTGCAGAAAAGCTGCAGATTGAGAGATTTAGTAGCCTTCCTCCAGTAAACAGAAACAAACAGAAACCTAATTTCCTCCCTGTGAAAACAGACAGAGGAGCACACTTTCCAAACACAGCACGCACTTACGGTCCCAAGGTAAAGCTTTCCATCTGGGGAATGTGTCATGGAAAACTAGGTCAGTTTGCCTGTCATTGGATTTGTGTTCAGTGGCTTGGACACAGACACTTGTAATGTGGAAATGTGGGAGAGTCCAAGCTCCATGATGACAGGTTTCAGACATAAGTAAAACTGTCTGAGATTATAATACTGGGAACGCTGAAGTTTCTGGCTCATCTCATCATGGCTGTGTGACAAGGGCTGGCCCTGAGAGCTTTTCTGCTCCTGGAGAAGGGCTGCTCCTGCTGCTGAGCCTCGGGACACCATGGGTGTTATCCAAGTGCCTATTCCCTACTCCCACTCCTGTTTCTCCTGGAAGGAAAGGTGCATGTGTGGGCACAGGGGCCCGGGGATGGGCTGGCAGCAGCACTGCAGGATGCTGGCATGAGCTGCTCTGCTCATCTCTGCTATCAGGAATTACCTTCTGCAATTTCACAGTTGTCTGGGTGAGCAGAAGTGTATCCCTGCAATCTCCTGCCCACTACAACCATAACTAAATTCTTTCTGGATATGTGGATAGGGTCTACTTAAAGCTGCCTTAATAGTCTTGAAACCCTTTGCTGAGATGTGACCTACTGACCCATCCAATGTGCCCAGCTGGACTGTTTAGAAAGAACAAAGCCCCAAACTGAGACCATTACCAGCAATCATCCATGGAATTACCATCAGCATAAACGTCATGTGGAAGCACAGCATAGAAAATATCAATTTCTATTGAGTTCTTCATTTTCCCATTCCCTGTTAGTGAAACACTTCACAGAACCACAGTAGAGAAGCTGGAATAAAGAAGGATGGCAGTTCCTTGTGCATATTAAATCAATTTTCTCAGGCCCATCTTCCACATTAGATTAGGCAATACCAACATTTAAAAATGTGAAGCATTTGCATTTTGAGGGATGAGACAAAGTAAAATCTTGCTGTGCTGCACATTAAACTTCTAAAAGCATGGCTCAGTATCCGATCACACGCTAGCAGCCTTCCAAGCTCAGACAGGAAACACCTGGACTTCTGTGGTCAAACATCACTGGGAGTGCACTGTACATTTTGGAACAGATCATTTCGAATTGTTAATAAATATTCATCTTATTGCAGTAAAACACTGTGTGTCCACTGCTATAAACACTGGTGGAGCTAAATTAAATATGTGCAATGTTAGTCATCTTTTTTTCCTCATTAAAAAAAAAAAAGAATACTTGCCTTCCCCTCCAAGAACATCTAAAGTTTTAAAACCTTAAAACCCCAAAGATAATTCTGTCAGATACACAATTTAAATATCTCCGTTTCTGTTATATTTATTCTCTGTTAACACATTCTCCCATCTTTTCTAAAGAGCTCATTATAAAGCTCACTAAAATGAAGTCTTTGTTTCCTTTCCTGGGAAAAGCCTTGCACCTTGGCAAACACAGCCCTGTAGACTCATACAGGAGTTCACTGTCACTCCCCTCATGGTCTCAATTTGAAAAACAAATCTAGAGATGTCCCTAATTATGCAAGAGCCAAAGGGCAAAATGCAAATTGTACACAAATCCTCAGACCTTTCCTCAAGAAACCTCACCAAATGTGCATCTCTATTTTTGCTGCACTGGTCTAACTTACATCTGTGATAACGGGCTCCAGAATCATGCCTTGAATTGAGATTTTCCTAATTTTAGGATTAATCATTTAATTGGTGCAAATCAGGCCTAAACTGAAGGAAGACCTGAACTTTCTGCTCCTGAAAGAGCCGGAGATGGGGCTGCAGGAGACACAGCTGACAGATGATCCAGGTTGGACTCGGTTCCAAATCACAGCACAGATCTCTTCAAGGTCCTGATAAACAAATCTTGCATGCTTCCATATGCTTATACAAAAGGCTCATGCTTTATAGACAATTTGCTCAGATTTTGGGGCTGTTTCCACCTTTCTCTCGCCTAACTATCTTTTTTAAAGCCTGCTTGATAATACTGTATTTCTGTGTCCTGACAGCTTGCATTGTTTAGGTTTAACATAAGCATTCACCAATTTTCTACTGAAATATATAGCCTGTGGAAAATTAATATATTTTTCTGTCTTTTCTCAAAGCATTTTAATACTCAGGAAAACAAGATATCATAAATCTAAGGAAAGAAAAGCTGCTTTCAATTGAGCAGAAAAAAAATAAAAGGCAAAGTCTGTTGTGCATGTGTGTCAACAGCTTTCAAAGCTGCGAGCGGAGAACAAAAAGCAATCAGAAAAATCCTACTGCTCATACAAAAAAAATTTCCCTTGGTGAGAACTCCACCAGCACTGAAACAGCCTCAAAACTTGGCTTATTGTGTCTGTCTGTAGCTCTACAAAGAAAACTACTTGTTTCTATTTTCTGAACGTGTTGAAAACTAGAACATGGCAGCTGTAATTCTGCTGCAGAGCTCCCCCAAACAAACACCAAAACAAGCCTGGCCACCTGTTTTGAGCAGACTTCAGCTGTGGAAAATGCCTCTCCAAAGGGAAAGTGTTGGGGAATATTTATGAGACCCTGAAAACAAGTGGGTTTTAGCTGAGAATTTTCTGTATGCACAGCACTGCCTTATTTATTAAATATCTGTTGCTTTGCCCCTTCTGCCCCGGGGAGGTTGTTTATTTGTGCAATCATCACTGCTGGGAAGAGGAGTTTTTCTGTACAGTGAGATGCATGATGTAGGTAGAAGAGAGATTTCAGGCTCAGTCATTACTGCTGTCCTATGGGATGGCAGAAGGAGATGCTGGACCTCCTCCAGACCTTCTCTGGACCTCCTCCAGGGCTGCTGGCACCTGAGCAGGGCACCCATCAGGCTGCATGACAGCTCTGTGCAGAGCCTGATGGTGGGTGGGCAGAGCATGCTGAGGTGGGAGTAGGAGCCCATCCCTGAGCATCAGCTTTTCCCGAGCTGGTCCTCGTAAGGACACCTCAGGTGTATTAATTAGCCTGGCCCAGGTAACCAACGGAGATTCCTTCCTTTGTATTTGTCTCTAGAGGGAATGAATGGCATCTGGAATACTCAGCATTTCGGAGAGACACTGGCACTGCTCACAGACTCCTTTTAAACCAGTCAGTCACCCTATGGAGCATTCCCTGTATCCTACAGCAGCCACAATATCCAATAGTAAGATAAACAGGTGAAACTGTAGATGCAAATGGTCTTCTTTCCTCATGGCATTCACAGCAGTGATTTTTTTTAACTGCACCTGTACAGTGCTGTGGTTAAATCATTCCACAATCCCCCTCCTGCCTGGCTCCATCAGTGGACGTTGCCTGAGGAAAGCCATGGAGCTGCTCATCACTGCTGCTGCTCCCAGCACCCTCCCAGTTATTGCCACATTCGATTTCCTGTCTTCTGTTGACACAAATAAGCTTGCAAAACTGCAGAATTCTGGAAGGCCATTGTGCTCCACAGATATTAGTATTTCCATAAGTAATCAGGCAGTCTGGGGTTTAAAGGACACAGAAAACAAACACTGTGTGAGATGCCCAAAGTGTTCAAATAAATAAATCCTTACAATGAGTAGTTCAAGAGCTTAGAAAGGGCCATGTAAAACATTCTCTGCGAGTTTGCAAAGTTCTGTTTGGCAGCATTGTCTACAAAACAGTAGGACTGAGTTACAAACCCAGATACTCAGTTTAAAGGTGGACAGAAAAAGGTGGAAGGGTGTCCTCAGGGACTGAGATGCTCCTCCTTAAGCCATCTAAACTGAAGTAATTTTCATGTAATAAACAGATCATAGATCATCTGACATGAAGACTGTTTTTGCTAAACAGTAGCTAAGCAAAGCATTTTTTTTTTTTTTTGGCTGACCATGGCCACTGTGATGGAAATTAAATGGATGGGATGGGAGATTAGCTCATCCACCTTGAACAGATTTAACAATCCTCATTATCTTTCTTTTTTTTTTTTTTTTTTTTTCCCCTCAGCAACTCCCTCCTCTAACTAGCAAAGAAGGAGAAGCTCTCATCAATACCAGACCACCTCAGCATTATTCCCTGGAATAGCCAGCTGACTGTCTCCACTGCTGGATATTCTTTTTGCTCTGCTGTCTAGGGCTGCTGCCAGGGCTCGGAGGTGACTTCACCGCAGACATTCAAGCAGAGACCAAACTTTTTCCCTGCAACGTTCAAAACACTCATGGTCTCACTTGGTATCTAGAGACCTTTCATTTTAGAATTTATTCCAGCTGGACTGCAGAGCTGGGCTGAGATTTCCTCGCTGGCCTTGCTGAGGAAAAGCTCAGACTATTCACGGCCTCTCCCGCTCCTCATGAATGGCTTGTTTGTACGGGTGGTTTTGCCACCAGGCTTGGGACTATGAACACTCTCACTGTTACTGTTTAACTACAGTAAATCAGTTAAAGACTAACTGTGGTGTTCCGGAGAAATATTTTATTTCGTGCAATGAGACTGGCCCACAGTCATGGATCCGACTTCCAGACTGCAAAGGCTATAAAGAACAATGATTCTGAACTTCAGTGCATAAACAGCACACAGAGTAAGGAAGAGGAGGACTTTGTGCTTTAGAGAGCTCAGATGTGAACACATCTGCCTTTTCAGATACTGTACTGGCTGAGAAAACAGTCTACTGGGTCTAAAAAATCAGCAAATAGGTATAATTATGAAGGTATTTGTAATGAAAGATTTCACTGTGCGTTTCTCCAGCGAACTGAAGAGCTAAAAGCAGATGTTATTATGATAACTCCTGAGCGACCAGTTCAAACAGGGCAAACACGGATGTTGGGTAAATGCCTTTCCAAGAAACTCTCCAGATTCTAAACTACAGCATTTTCATTTTTCCAGAAGCCTCTCAAGTACGACCACGTGGATTTTCAATGGCAGAAACATCCTGCTCCCAGCTGATGTTTTGTCAAGCTGTTTTCTTCCCCAAGCCAAGTCAGGAGAAAACACATAAATATTCTTCCAAGCAGGTCACTAATTTCCCAGCTGACATGCATTTTGAATTCCACTATTTTCACTCTTCCCTCCCCCCCCCCCCCACGCAGTCCATATTGTTATAGGGAAAGCAGTTTATATGAGAACACTGGCCTGGCACAGCTTAAATTCTTCTACCAAATCTCAAGTGTGGGCACTCTTTTCACTGGAGATTGGAATATTTTTATTTAATGTAAAGCTGTCAGGAAAAGATTCAGTTGAGCAAAATGAGGAAGTTTAGTTTGAAAATTGGAAGTTGGCACCAATTAACTCTTTTGTGTTTTTTTTTTTTTTTGAAACTGATTTAAAATTATTTCATAGAGACTTTTTCCATGCAGAGAAACCCTTAAACTCTCTATCATTTTGAGAACCAATGCTTTCTGCAACCAAACCGCCCAGCTTCAGGATACAGAGAGGATGGTAAGTGTGTTTTGCATTATTCACCATCTGAATAGGGACTAACCCCACTAAAACATGCAGCCATAAACCAGTGAGGGATGAAAATTGACTCAACTGATAGGTAGGATGTAAGAGGAAAATGAAAACCCTTGATGCAAAATATTAGAGAAAATGAGTTTTAAATCCCTATATGAACAGAAAAACTTCTGACATCTGAAGCATGATTTAGTGCCACACCAGGTGTTGATGTATTTTGTGTTTTCAGAAAAGCATGTGACAATTTTGTATAGCATTTTTGCTTTAATTATCAGTGTGTGAAAACAGCATTAAGGGGGTGATCACAGCAAGTCTGAAGCTTTGCTCTGATTAACAAATTAGCCAGTTCTAAACAGATCAGGTAACAGGCAGAAAAGCTGATGACCCTTGAAAACAGGCTTAAACTTTCATTGGGCCACTTATTACAGACCACTTGCTTTGGATGCAAACCATATCAGGTGTGCCCCCTTGGACCAGAAAATCTCTTTATTAAAAATGAAAGAGCGCTCGGTTTTCACTGGTTGCTTTGAAGTAACAGCAGTTATTCCAAGTAAGAGGGATTTTCAGGACCCAAAGAGTCTGTATTTAAAAAGAGATTGCTTACACTGGCATGCTCCAATTTAATTAACTCAGATTTATAAGTAGAAGATCTGTGTTAGTAATAGGAAATACAAAATTTAAAAAAAAGTTTATAATCAAATGGAATTTGTAGAAAGGGGACAGTATTTTAAAAGCAGAGAATATGATGTTGTTGAATGCTGAATAATTCCTTTTTCATATTTGGGTAGACCCCTTTGGAAAGCTTTTGCCAACTGCTGCACATTCATAGGAGGATTTTCCTGGACTCCAATGGATGCTGAGTTGGGCAGGGGCACCCTGAATAACTAAGCTTTTTCCTTTTATCTCTTTGGTTTCTCAAATTTTAAAATGCTAAATACTTCAGCTGCTCTTCAGCCTTTAGAGGTGCTATTTGTCAGGAAGAGAAATGATTTCTCTGCTGGAGTAACTCAGTATAGCTGAGGACCTGCTTACTGGATTTACTTGGTGTTCTACACACATTTAAATGTTGTATAAACTAGGTGGATCTCACAAACTGGGTCACTGCATTGCCTTGCAGTTCAGCATTAATAAAGTATCTAACAAACCATTTCAATGATTCCATTTATGAAAAATTCTATTTATGAAGAATTCATTTTTTGGCACAGAGTGAGACTAGAACAGTACAGCAAATGACTGATTTTACAACTGTTGCAGAGATTTCTGATCATTATCTATCTCATCCATTATAGATTCCCTGTGGAAATGGCATTCCTCTTCTGAAACTACACTACCATATGCTATAATATTAAGTCATGAAAGTGGTTTCAATATTAACATGCAGCTCAGAATTGCTGCTTGGAGAAAATGTAGGTCCTGACCTTGCAGGTACTTTTGCATGAGTAACTTCATAAAGGAATGTATTGCCCACAGAGCTGTGGAAATCCAGAATGCCTTTCTGTAAGATTTAGAGAGTGGTTTGTCAGTAAATATTTTCACTAGGGAAGGGTGATATCTGACAGAGGCACCAGACTTGAAGCTGAAAGCACATCCAGAGTTCATCTCAGTAGGACACACATCACAGAATGCACCCTGGGATGGGCAACCAACTCAGTGAGATCTGAGTTTATTCAGGAGTGATGTTTAGAGATCAGAGTCCAGAACATATTTTCTCAATCTCCAGGTTTCAAGCTGCTACAGAATTTCAGTTCCAAAGGATGATCTAGTCTAGCTTGGGAATTTCCATGTGAAGGCCATTAGTGCATCTGGTTTGATTTGTTTCTAATCAACCACTGTGGATTTTAAAAATGTATTCCCTCGGAAAGTTTAACTGATATTTTCAAGGAAAACAATAAAGAAAATTCAGCTTTGACATGCACATTTTTTTTGCTTACGCAACAAAAACTTTTGCTTTCAAGTCTGTGGTGTTCCAGAGACGCTGGGGAACAGAACTATTTTTTCATGCCAAAGTATGCACTTCTGTTGTAAGTAGATTATTTAAAGAAACCTGTCCTGTTAAATTAAAATCCTCGGTGCACCAGTTCACAAATGAACATTGTCAGTATCAAATTAAAAAAAAAGGTCAGAATTAATCAACAGAAGAATTATTGCAGATCTATGTGTTTTTATCAGCTACTGAAATTACCTGTGGGACTCTGAATTTTCTGTGGGTCACATCTGTGCCTCAGCAGGTACAAGACCCAAGGAGGAACCTGGGGTGCCAAACCCAGGTTCTGCAGGCAACTGCTGACCCTTCAGCCTAAGTCTGTGCCCTGGTGGATTCTCTGCCACCTTCTGCCTGTGTTTTCACTTGGCTTCAGAAACAGTTTGTTGGTTTCCTGCTCCATGTTGTGTTCCAATTCCCATTTTTGCCTGGATATTTATCTTTCTCCTGGTTGCCCTCCAGTCTCAGTTGACTGCTGTAATTAATGGGTTTGATATCCATCTTATTTCGTCCTTACCACTTTCTGGATCACTGAAATAAAGCCCTTGGGAATATCTACCCACTTCCCCAACCTTTGGTTGATGCCTGGCTGCAGAACATGCACTGCTCAGTAGAACTGCCATTTTTTCTACATACAGTATGGAATAACTAGGGAGATTTCCAAAACAATAGTATTTCACAGCATCCTCTTATATATTATACATTTGAGATTGGTAAGAAGGCCTGTAATTAGTCCTCCTGGGCACCTTTTCAGACCATTTTTTTGAGTTACTCACACTCGACCAGTTTTATCCAGGAGGTTGAAATTATCCACACTGGATATCTGCTTCACATTTAGCTTTGTGGAAAAAATGCCAAGTTAAAAAAAAAAAAAAAGGCTCATGTGTTTCTGAGGGTGAATATTGGGGAAAATATGCTGTTTTGCACACAGTGAGTATTAGGACATCAAACCCCTCCCTTCCCACACAGGCTGTGGTGGCACGTTGCTTTGGCAGGTGAGGTCACCTGTGCCTGTAGCTGTGCTTCCCTCTCCTGGACACAGGAGACAAGGGGCTGGATGAAGAAGAAAGAAGCAGCCTGGTTAAAACCACAGGGCAACAGCCAAACCTGGGGTTTGCAGTGGCAAATTGTTCCACTGTGAGCCTGGGACTGGCTGGGGCAGGAGATTTAAACAACAGGGTCCAGCACCAGGGAAAAGGAGCCAGAGGGACACAGGGAACTGCAGAATCATTAAAGTCAGGAAAGGCCTCCAAGGGCATGATGATGGGAGAGTTTGGGGGGAAATATGGTCTGTTTTTTAGAACAGTCAAGCATTGCTGTCTGCTGCAGATCACTCAAAATGAGCCTTTTGCAGGTGGCCACAAGCTGGACATTGCCCAGTGTGTCAATGCCAGAGTGAGGCCCCTCATCTGGCTGATCTGCTGGAGTGCTGCCACCCCACAGCCTCACACCACAGCAGCGTCCCTTCTCTAAACCTTCCAAGTGATGATGTAACTAAATACTCAAACAGATCCAGTCTAAGGCTTACAACATGGCATTACTTTTTTCCCTGTACTTCACGTTTCTACCTCTTAGTATCTCCCTTTGCAGCTGGGAAGATTAATTAATGTCTGGGGAAAAGCCACAAAAAGGGACAACTTGGGCAGAATTAGCAGTTCTGTCCTTGCAGAGCAGTTCAGCCCGTGCCAGTGAGTCAGTCGTGTGAAACAGTCACTGAACAATTTGGGGAGCGCAAAAGTCCTGCAGAGCTGCTCGTCCCAGCCAGGCAGGTCCTTGTGTGCCCTGAAGGGACCCTGGGGGGGGACAGTGTGTGATCACAGGGGTAAAGAAAGGACATCCAGCTGCCCTGGCCATTGGGCCTCTCAGTGTGCAATTTAAGCACCTTTTAACACGATTTGGGTGTGTAAGGTGCTGTCTCCCCCGGGCTGGGGAAGCCCTTTGTACGGAGCACCTTACGGGCTCCTCGCTGTTTGCTCTGGAAATTCCGGAGGGCACGGCTGCTGCAGCCCCGCTCACACAATAACCCCCGACAAATTGCTCTCCTTGATAATCAAGGTGGCAAAGGCCAAGGTCAGAGTTCAGCTCCTTGTGATGTCAAGGGCTCTCAGCAGAGCCCGGGCACATGTGATGCAGGGCTGCCCTTCAATGCAGCCGCATGAAGGGCTGGGCGTGTTCACGCTCCGCTGGAGGCTGGGGGGGACACTTGCTTACAGGAGTGGGTAGTTTAAGGCTCCTCTTGGTTAATCCCTCCAACGGCCCAGTGACTGCTTTCATGGACTCTGGGAAGATTAAAACTGCCTCATTTTTTTTCTTTTTTTCCCCTGCCTCCAGAACATCACGAGAAACTGCCAGTGTAATTTTAAAAACCTGCAAGAGCACCTAAAAATGCATTTGAAACAGAAGCAGCCCTATGAAGGATCTGGACATTGGAGTTTCATGGTTTCCAGACAAGTTTGGAGCGATTATTTAACACAAATTATCCAGAGCAATAGGACAATATAGATTATATCTCCATTGTAGTTGGGGTAATGCTACAAAGCTGGGGGGAAAAGGCAAGTCTGATATTCAAAGCTTTTCTTCTCCTCAGCCGAGCTTTTTAGTTCCCTAAGGAAAGCTGGCATGCCTAAACAGATTATAGGGGAATATCTGACACTTTTATTATTGACCTTTCAGGAAGAAGCTGATATTCAACATGAAACAACACTTTGCCCTTCAAACTCTGAAAACCTGAGTGTTAACTGTGACAGTTATAATTCCAGCCTCAGCAGTGAAAGTCACACTGACATGTGTTAAAGGGTGAAATCATGAAGAGCTGGAAGGCAGTGTATCAATCCATGTTCAGCTCTTCTGAATGCTTAGGTGCTTGGGGATCTGGATTTCATTAGGCAGCAGGGTCTTCACTGGGAGCTGTGGAGCTCAGGTTTGCATCATTTCAGGTCTATTTTTTGAATCTAAAACAGGATTTGGCCATGGCTGTGATATTATTCCTTCTCACCTGAAAAGTACCCCAATGTTTTCTGTGCTGTGACTCCTCTCTGTGGCTGTATTCCACATGAATTGGGGATTTTCTGCTTTAAACATGTCATTTTGGGTAATCTTTTTTTTCTTTGCAGAAAAACATATTCTTTGTGTCACTATTTCTTATGATGACCAAGAACCAATGTACCTTATTCTCATATTTCCATTCTCTAGATAATTCAAACACTTTTTGCTACTAAACTTGAGGTTAAAAGTAACCACAGGAAAAACAGGTTGTTGAACTTCCCATTCCTTGAAATCCTCTCTGCTTCCTTATTGCTTCAGCCTGTGGGACAGGGTACAGAGTAAGTTCAGGGGTACAAATCAAGATGTGTGATTATCTGCTTAATTTCAAAATAATGGTCTCTATACTTTCTAGCCGATGTTTCTTAGTCCTTACACAGTGTGTCTTCTACTGTGGGGGTCCTGGTCATGGGGGAACTGGGAACACTCTTGGAATCTGCATCCCACACTGTTACTGCTGTTTGGATGGGAGCTTGGAAATTTTACAACTTGCTTATTCATCCTTATTTGTAGATGGTCCAGAGAAATCAGCCAACTTCTTACCCACACATTAGCCATTCTTCTGAAAGTGTGAAAACATGACAGAGTTTTTTCCATCTTAATAGAAAATGTCTTTCTCAATGTAAATATTTGTGGATGAAATGCACTCCTCATTTTCTACACTAGCAGCTTTTTCTTCTTCAAAGCACAACTTGAAGTATTTATAACTTGAGCTGATTACAAATGGCACATTTTTTTAGTTGTAAGGAAATTTTCTCACTACCAGTCAACTTCTTTTACCACTTGTACTCCACTAACACACTTACTAATGGTATAAATAACTAATAATGAAGAATTCATAGGGATGTAGAACAGATTAATGCAATTAGAGGATAAATTAATGCTACTTTTCATACTTAAATCTCTGACTAGTTCTTCTAACAAAATTGTATGGAAAGGCAATCTGATCCACATTTTGCCTGTTCAGAATTGTTTATGGTACATGATTAGTCTTCAATAAGACAAAGATGTGAATTTACATTTTCTTTTGCACCCAGGCAAGGCTACAAGTAAATATTATATGACTTCAGAGGAATTCAGTATATAATAAAGCGGATCAAAAATCCAGCCAATTGACTAGGCAAATAAATAGTATCCACAACTCCACAGATCTTTAATTGAAATGAGAAAGTAAACAGTTGTGGTGGCTTGACCCTGGATGGATGCCAGGTGCCACCAAAGCTGCTCCATCACTGCCCTCCTGAGCTGGGAGGGGAGAAGAAACACAACAAAAGGCTCGTGGGGTGAGATAAGGGCAGGGAGAGACCCCTCTCCAGTGACTCACGGGCAAAACAGACTCCACTGGGGACATCAGTTTAATTTATCACCAATCAAATCAGAGCAGGACAATGAGAATTAAAAACTAAATCTTCTAACACCTTCCCCTGTTCCAGTGTGGGACCCTTCCCGTGTGGTGCAGAGTCCTCTGGGAACAGACTGCTCCAGGTTGGGTCCTTCAACAAGGTGCAGTTCTTCCCCTTCTTAAATATGTTATCCCAGAGGTGCTCCCACTGCTGCTGAGGGGCCTGGCCTTGGCCAGCAGTTGGTTTGCCTTGGAGCTGCTGGCACTGGCTCCGTCGGACATCAGGGAAGCTTTGGCAGCTTCTCACAGCAGCCACCCCTGCAGCCCTCCACCACCCAAACCTGGCCACCCAAGGCAACAGTCAAGCAGCTTTCAAACAACTAAGTCATGTGAGAGATGAGAAATGTCTCAAAATTTACTTATAACCAAAAGGAAAGGATGAAAATTGAATAATAGGGCACGTCTTCTGGTGTTCTTTTTCCACTGAACACAAAAAGCCACGATTTACATTAACTATAAACCTAACCCATCATTTTTCTAACTGACCATATTTTTTCCAGCACACTGATGAGCTGATGACAGCTGCTCAAGGCTTTCCCATAAATGACATTCCTCAGCATTTTACTAACTGAACTGCTACAGTATTTCATGTGCATGAATTAATCTCTATGAATTAATGTTATGGCTGTGCTGTACTCATTTACTGTTACTTACATGCACATATATTCCATGACTACTTGTAAAGGAATAAGGTTCACATTTTCTATATAAATACACACTCTTTATGTCTCTCCTGACTTACTCTCATTAGCTATATACTAAATGATGTTAGTCATGAGACTGAGTTAGTATGTTGACTCTGGAAGGCAGCAGTTACACGTGGTTGACTGGCCTCTTTGCTAAGGTTTATAGTGTACTTTTGTAGTTCATAATACAGCCAATCTTCACAATATAACACCCCTGCTAATAAAAATAAAATTGTTACGTAAGGCCACTGCTAAATAATGAAACCACTACTATGTTTTAATTTACCTATTAAATTGTGTGCAGCAGTAAATGCTGTTATAGAGTTTGTTATTAATGTGAGTAACCTCAAGATTGCTGCCAACGCTGCAAACATAGTATTTCTATAAAGATGTTGAAAACAAATGATACAATGCTTTGCAACTTACTCTTTATTACAAAGTCAGGGTCCCAGTAATTGTATGAGATTCCCAGTTATGTTATGGACTGCACTGGAATGGAGCAATGGATAAGATGTTGAGCACACCCACCAAATCATCCCAGGTGTCTGTTCCACAGGATTTCAGCTTGTTAGATTGCTATTTGTTTCTGGATTGACTCAGTTAAGCAATTTATGTTCACCTTTTGAGTAGAATCATAGAATCCCAGAATGGTTTGGGATTGGAAGGGACATTAAAGATCATCCATTTCCACCCCCTGCCACGGGCAGGGACACCTTCCACTAGCCCAGGTAGCTCCAAGCCCTGTCCAACCTGGCCTTGGACACTTCCAGGGATGGGACAGCCACAAACACATGAGTGTGCATGAAATGCAAGGAAGCATCACGATTGTGAAGATTTATTTTCTAACTTCCGCTTATTTCCATTAAGTAGGAGCTCAAAAAAAGATGTCAGCCCCTCTGAAAACTGTGAAGATGCTGTTGCAGGCTGGGGACAGCCCACTCACAGAACACAACCCTTTCTAGCCCCAGCCTGAATGGATGATGGATAACAAACAGCTTTTTGTTATAACAAAAAAATATGTAACAGTACAATGGAATTATTATTCTCCTTCATAATTAAGGAACTCTGAAATAAAACTCCATAAATAACTAAAAGAAAACACAGCAGCTTCAACAAAGTTCTGCCTTAACAAATCTTCGCTGTGACCTCAGGATTCAATTTTAACAAGTTGGTTTTAATCCTGTTAGTTTAAGATCAAAGAAAAAGATTCATTGGCAGGGTTAAATGGAGCAACATTGAAGGATTTAGAAAAATAAGGCCAATACCCACACCAGTCCTTCTGTCCTAATTAAGTTTATATTCTTTCTAAGTATTGCTGGCAGGAATTAATACTTAGAGACCTAAGCCAAAGTAGCTCATATTAACCCGAGGACATTTTTTCACTTACTCTGACTGTAGTTTAAGTTTTCCATTTTGAAGTATTTAGCTTAATTTCCTACTTGAGAAAGTAAAGCTCTTCTCAGGAACTCTTCAAGTAACTACTATTTTCCTTTTACATGGCTGAGTCCACACTGCTGGTCTGAAAAAATGCTACAGGAGTTGCAATTTTGATTGCCTCCATGATCACAATAAGATGAAGGATAGTTTCCATTCTTAAGTGACTTTCCTTGGCTCTTATACAGTGCAGTACATGATGCCAGATTGTCCTAAGACAAAATGGAAGAGACCAAGATGTAGTGGTAAAATATCCAGTGTTGTAATGTCAGTTCTTTGTGGCCTTCCTGGAAACCAGGAGACAAACAGTTAACTCAGGCCATCCATCTGTATGTGTACATGTAATGCACAAACTTAATTAAAAACAATTGGAACTGCTGAAGTGTAACATTACTGAGCAAATCATGTATTTTGTCATGACTTCAAAATGAAAATGTGCCTTTTGACTTGTTATGGAAGTCTTGCTTGCCAGACACTTCTAAATAAAGCCCAGGAGACTGGATTTACATCTTCCCTCTCTTAACCCTTCTCTTAATCACTTCCCTCTAATTCCACTTTTTTTCAATGTGTGTGGCTTGAGCAAAGCCTCTTCTCTGTAATTGTCTTCTAAATTGGCAAAAGGACAGTGCAGGGTGTGACCCTCCTCCAGTTTCTGTGCACAGTTGTATCCTCCTGGGCCCCATTCTCCTAAGAGCTCCCCCACATCTCTGTTAAGTAGCCAAGATTATACAAAGCAGTCAGATCCCTGTTACACATCTGTGCCTTCCTACAGCAACTGGAGCCATAAAATGAGTTGTCATCGTGGTATTTGATAATATTCCGAGCCAGAGGTACCGTATTTTCACATCTGGGAGTGAGTGGGTTCCCTCTTTTAGGTGCAGAGGATGGTGTATCTCACTGCACTGCAAGAGCAGGAGTGGTAAGAGATGCAGCTGAGGATTTCAGAGGAGCAAAAAAGAAGGAAAGCGCTCCTCAAAATGTTTCTCTTTGTCAGGGGTTCATTTTGAGCTATTGCTTTACTGTGTAAGATGTCCCTGAGTGAAGGTGTCTCTCAGCTCCTGTGAGCAGTTAAAATGCTTTTTTAGCCCATCTGTTCCCTCAGGTCCACATGGGCACACACCACTCCCTGCTCACTGCCCTTGTGCCCAGGATGAGCTGCCCAGGGTTAGGGATGAGGGTGCTGCTCCCAGGCAGTTTCAGCTTGTACACCCAGACAAGACAAGCCCAATCAACAGTCAAGACTGTGTTCTTGAAGACCAATTTTAGAGCAGAAACATCCACTGCATGTTAGTCTGACATTACTGCTCTTGCCCTAACGATCTCCTGTTTCTAAACCCTGATGTTTTCGCCACCCAATGTTCAGTGTGAGCTGGGCTGACAGTTTTTGGCTGGTTCTTTAATAACTACCATCCCCTGGCATACACTGACTTCCTTAATAAGTACCATCCCTAGGCACACATACCAGAGATGCAAACCAGTTTTATTAAATTTAAGAGGAGGCACAAACTATCAAAATTATTTTCTTGCTAATAAAAGGCAACTGTTTACATTTATTTACACTGTTCCGAGTTCAAACTCTATACATGATTGGCTATTTTGCAATACCTCCCACACCAGTTTTTGTGGGTTTTCAGAACAGGATTTTCTTACCAAACATAGTATTTTCCAACGTTTTGACTGTTCCTAACTGCATTGTCCTAATGAGATGCAGCAGCTGCCCATTTTACATCCCTGGCTCCAGCACCACTCCTGCCCCGGGGCGAGGTGTGGGTGTGTCACCTCCACCTCCCAGCAGGGCTGGGTCACCTCGGTACAAACCCAGCAGTGCTGGGAGCTCAAGCTGCTCCCTCACCTGGACCATGCCCCATTCTGTCTCCTGATAATCCAATTTATCACCTCAGTGACTGAAATGAACTGTCAACAGAAGGGAGCCAGCACGAGCTGTGCCCTGCAGCTGATCCTGACCACTCAGCACTGGTTCTCTGACCCACCAAAGAAGAAATACCCATTACTTATCCCCAAAAAGGTTCAGTTTCTGTGCATAATCCTTTGTTCTTCTTCTACAACCATCAGTCAAGAGGCCAGTTGCTGGGTTTAACTGCATTTTATCTGGGTGAGTTTTACTGGAGTAATTCAGTGTACCAGACTAACACAACCGTACTCGTAGCTGCCTTAGGTGTGTGGGCTGTGTAAAGCTGTGCAGGAGACCTAAAAGTGAATCTAAATGAGGATGAATCTAGGCTCTTGGCTATTTAATTTTCTTCATGGCATCACAACAGCAACAAGAAAAGCTTACAGCCTTCAGGATGCACAGTGCAACTTAGTTTTATTTCTGTTCTTTAAGAGAAGATTACAGGAAAAGGAAAAAATAGATTATTATTATTCTTCACTATTTACTGCTCACTGGAATAACAACTCTATCTGCTTTACATGAAAATTAGTATTATCAGCTATTACATACTTTTCCAGCAGATGAATCTCTTCAGAAGAACTAGCCAGGAGAGTGTGCTAACTACCTAAATATTTAATATATCATGCTAAACAACAATAAGATGTTATGTGGAATGCATCATCATAATATTTATTATTATATCATAATAATATTTATTATTCTAATATTTAGAAATTGCTAATGTTAAAAACAGAGAATTCACAAAAATACCAAATTCTGACTGGTGTATTTTAGTATTTAAGAGTAGGGACTGGCAGAACCATACTTACTTAAGCCCCGAAAGTAGGGCACTTTTCAGCAGTTTCTCTCTGCAAATATGAGCATTTGGGAATTATCTCTGATCAATAATCCTACCAACAATCATATCTAATCCCTCCCTTTTTCCTCCTTCTCTCCTTGTAAGATTTCTGGACCACCAGGCAAAAATGGGTAAAGAACACAAGCCAGCAGATCTCTCAGCATCACTGACAAAACGATTTTCACGCTCCAGTATCACCGTAGTAAGAATGTTATAAAATATACCAAGAGTTCCCACTGGCACATCCCCACACCTTCATGCTGTGAACAGCACCTGGCTCTGAACCACTTGGTCACACTGCAGATGCTGCTGCTCCAGGGGAGATGGGATACAAAAGTATGGAGCATTTTGCTACTTCCTGCTGCATTTTTTTCCTAGAGTTGTGTGTGTTTCTTTGGAGTAACATGATATCAGGTTAGCATCACTATCAGACTACATATCTCTAACAAACTGCAGTTATTGAAGTCATAAAAACATAAGATTTATCTGTAGGTACTTGTACAACCACACTATTGTATCAGCATTTTATAGAGTATATCTGGAATTCTTTCTGATTTCTCAGATGTCTTTAATTTTCTGCAGTAATGTAGGTAAGATTAAATGCAAATCTTGGCAAACAAACCTCTGGAATTGCAATAACAGAGAGACACGGACTTTTCCTTTATTGTTCTGCTAGAAAAACTTACAAAGTGCAGGTTTATTTTCTCCCTAAACTCTTGCAGACCCGCTCTTTTATTTTGTGCAAGATGTTTATGTATTAGAAAATACAGTTCTGCGGTGAGAGTCACCTGGTTCTCTCAAAGGATGTGACATTCCCATGACTGCACACACATGGCCCCAGGTATGCACGAGCAGAGCCCTCAGGGGGTAACTCCCAGGGAGAAACAGCCCTGAGCGTCCTGTCCCATGTCTCTGCAAAGACACTGCGGTGCCAGCTTGTTCCTTGGTGGGATTCCTGCAGCTGATTTCCTTTGGCCACAGAGGGAATGGGAAAAGGAGAAGAAACGAGTTACTGTCTTTAGAGGGCTGGTGTGAATCAGGGAAACGCTGGGGTGAATTCCCAGCTGGTGTCAGTCCCTCAGCCCTTCATGTCAGCGGATCTGCGCTGAAGAATTGCAAACTTGAGCGTATTTGGATCACACGCTGCTTCTTTATGGCTCTGTAGATGTGACAGATTTCCTGTCGAGTCCCAGCTGCTCTCACTTTCCTGTCTCATGGACCAGATCCTCAGCCAGGCTAAAATCACGGCAGACTGGGCCAAACCACGACTCTGCCAGCTTGCCCAGTGTAACAGCTCAGCTCCCTGCGAGTTGTTGTGTGAGGGTGAACGGGGCAGTGCCGCCGTGCAAAAGGCACCCAGCAGAAATTCCAGCCTTGGAAACGTCTGGAACGAGCTGCTGTGCGTAGATGGCCGGAGGAGGCTGTGGAGTCTGCAGAGTGCTTGGGCTGACTGTGATTTATGTTTGCTTCCAGGTGCATGTAAATTTTCCATCCCCCATATAGACTCAAGCACTGCGCTACACAGCCACGAGAGATTAAAATTCCTGCACATTTTCTGGAACTATCGGCCCTGCTGAGAAAGGAGCAGGGGAAGTACCGTTTGCTTTATGCCCACAAGAATCCTTCACAGATACAGATATTTTTCTTAGCGTTTCGTATTAACATGAATTAAAATATTCCATTTGGGCGAGATGTTATTTTAGTTAATTTCCTGCAGACTGTTTTCGGCCCGTTCCTCAGTGAATGGTGAATAACTCTTCAGTGGAACACAGCGCCTTCAGCCCCTGCTGCTCAGAATAGCTCCCTGCTTCTCAAGTATTAATTGTATCTGGTTATGTTTAAATGTCATTAAAATATGCAGCAAGTGATCTACGGGGATTCATATTTCTACCAAAGATCGAGCCTGCACCTTAACTTCCCGCTGCAGGAATCTGGGATGGGTTTTTCCCGCTGCTCCTGCTGCAAACATCTGCCACTTCTGAACGCTGAATAGAGCCCTGGCAATCCAAATTCTAACATTGTAACCCAACGCTTTTAAGAGAGAATATTGCTATTTTATTCATAAACTGTTTCAAGAAAGGAAAGGGGGAGCAGAGGCGAGGAAGAGAGCCAAGAGAGCTTTGACTTGCTTTCTGTTTTCAAGTGTCTCGGGGAGCGCTGTGCCAAGAAAAACACAGTGCAGAGCAGTGAGCAGCGGGGAGATCCTGTTACAGCAGCCCAGCACCTCGGGAGACGGGGCTGCCTCCGGCAAGGAGAAGGGAAAGAAGGGGAGGAACAGGGACCTGGCTGCCTGTGCACCCCAACAGCTGCCTCTTTGGGGGGGTTAATGACAGGGACCCCATTCTTCATGTGATGGGAGCTCAGCAGGTCAGTCACGTAGGCAGGACAAGCAAAATCTGGCCCTGGCTGGAGCAGAGCTTTCAGAAATGGGTTATTTGGGAAAGGGAGAGGGCTCATTATTATCAGAAAAATAGGAGAAGCGCAAGTGAACTTACACATGGGACTACAAACTGCTGCACACCCACTGTGGCCAGCTCTGGTGTTTAGAGCTTTACCAATGAGCTCACAAGAAGAGAAGGAACACAAAGATACCTCCTTCCCAACACAAATGTGCATTTTCTCTGGGTATATTTGTTAGTCTGATCTGAGAAAACAAGTATTTTTGTCTAGTTAGGGTTAGGATGGTGGCAAATTGCTAAGGACAACTCAGCAACTTACTCACCCTGTACGTTTGTACAGGAGTTAGGACAAGCCTACAAAGCTCCTATTTATCCCCCTTTTAAGAAGAAAGAGGGGCTGGAAGTCCTTCCAGGCTGGCAAAGAGGGAATGGGAAAAATGCAGAGCATGTACCAATCAGTCTAAAGATGGAGTCTCTTACTGCCAGGGATCAATGCTAGACTGTCCCCCACCTTACACACAGAGCCTCTGTCCTTCAGAGGGACAATAAAATGGAGTTATATTAAAGCCAAAAGCTGTGGAACTGTTATAAGCAGTCACACCAGACTGGCCAGTGGCACAAGCTGTCACTGAAATGGGCAGAGCTGCCTGTCAGGGAGCCCAAGGAGCTGGGCCAGACCTTGTGTGGTTGTGAAGGAACACTATTTTCTGATGGGTGACCTGTCAGGGCTGGAGCAGGTGGTGTGTGAACTTCCATGGGGTGCAGTGACCTGCAGCAACCCTGCTATTCCTGTCCTTCAGTCTTGAGGGGGAACTGCCAGTGTGCTGGTGACATGGACTGCACAGGTTGGGAATGCCATCCATGGCACAGGCCACTGGAGAAAGACCAGCACCTTCAAGAGGTCCATAAAAAAAGAGGGAGAACGAGGGAAGTAAAGCTGTGCTGCTTCTTGACAGCAGAAATGTGGCACTTCAAGGGTCTTACAAACGGAACAAACTCACTCCATATTTAGACTGTGACAATGTGGCTCTGGGGCCCTAAAGCCACTCTGCCTGATGAACAGACCTTTGTCCTGCTCTGGGAGAAACTGGGACTGCTCAGGGCACTCAGAGCCCTTGATGGCCCTGACCAGCCTCACCTGTGGTCTCTGCCCACCCCACCCACAGGCCCAGACACCCAATTAAGCTCAGCTGTGGGGGTTCAGCCCCTTCCTGAGTGCTGAAGGTGCACTGCTCTCCAGCCTTTCCTCTGAGCTGTTTGGATTTCTTCCCTTGACCGTGGCCCTGGCTCCTGCTTTGGCTCTGCCTGGAGGTTACTGAGCTGTAGGTAGGACATATTGCTATCTCTGCCCTGCTTTATCAGTACTGGTTTCATATTTAATTGGGTATTTACGTTGCTATCGAAGTTGCATTTTAGTTGTATCAGGTCAAGATTTGCTGTCTGTTACTGGTTGAATCTCGCTGGGTTTTACTGCTTTGCCTGTTGTGTTGGTTGCATCCTAGTGAGCCTCTCTGTTAAGGAAGACAAGCAATGGGCATGAAGCTGTACTGGGAAAGGTTGTATGTCACTGTGGATGAAAAGGCTTATTTCTGTGATGCAGCTCAAAGCCTACAGTTAAATCCTTATCAAAGTCTTTCTGGTAGACATCTTAGGTCTGTTAAGCTGAGGATTTCTTGTGGAAGTGGAGGCTAAACCATCCTCCTTTGGTTGAGGAGACTTTGAGCTCTTGACAAAACTTGGAGCAATTCAGGTTTGCTCTAATTCATGCCCAGCTGCCCACAGTCCCAAGGGGCTGTTCAAGTTGCCAGAGATTACTGGGGAAGAATGAGTGACAATTTGCTCAAGGCACTTCCATGAGGTTTCAAGTCTGCAAACTGCCCCTTTGAAACTGCTAAAATCATCCTCTTCCTCCCTTCCACTTGAACAAGGGGAGCCATTATGTGGCCCTTGCCAGTGGTTTGCAGATGAACCACTTTGTGGATGATAAAATTACTGGCAGCCTTGCCAAATACTCCCCAGAGCATCGAACCAGCACACCCCAGTCTGAACACACAGGGATCTTTATTGTGGTTTCCCTGCCATGAAATCGTTGGATGTTGCTGCTTATTTCTGAACACAGCAAAAAATAGCCAGTGCAACTTGAATGCATTTTGTAAAGCTGACTTAGCTTACAACTAATCCTTTAAATCTATGTGGAGACAGTAGAATCCAGTGGTTGGAGTGCAGAAAGAAGATCCAATAAACTGGTTTCTAACACTGCCTTCTGCCCTTTGCATCACCCTCCTCACCTACAGATCTCCATCTGTAAAAACACAGCCAACAGCACTCAGCCACCTTTATACCTGTTCTGATGAAAAGGGTTCTTAACATGTGAAAGACATTAATGACACTGCATAGAGAGTAAAAGGCATCAGCCAAATATCCAGCCAGAAACACAGCAAACTGTAATTGCTCACTGCTGGCCCTCTCACAGAGTGCTTCCCAAGACAAGGTACAAAACACTGCAAGCAAGCAGTCCAGAAACCTAAATTTGAACTCTGATTATCAAGGGAGAACCCATTATTTGGAATTGCAGAAGTTAATATAATTCAGGGTTCACTAAGAGAAAGTTCTGAAAAAAAAAATCTGTAATTAAAAAGATATGTATTTTTTAAGGAGCTTTTCTTACTCTGAAAACCTTGTAATCCAGTAGTGGGAGGGAAGCTTACTGTATGTGTGTACATACACTATCCAAATCCTGCTATCAATTACTGATATAAGTCTGGAACAACTCCAGTGCTATTTGCATGTGTCTAAATTAGAACAGACTGGTTTGTTAACAAGGTATATACATGTTCAGTGCTGTTCTGTGAAGGCAAAGACTTGTGGAAATCAGCTTTTCATTTTTACTAGTCGTATTAGTGCTTAAGGGATCTCTTCTGCTCTGTAGCAATGAGTGCAGTAAATCTCCACTTCCCAATATTTAAAATTATCACCTATGAAAACTCTTTGGTTGTTTGCATATAATATGATGACAAAAAATTTGCATGTGTAAGCATCACTTGGTGGTCAATCTTAATATTTTTATTAATTCTGTACAGATGTCCCCACCTGTATTGGATTATTCATCCTGTTTCTTAGCCAACATTCAAGGTCTTGATTGTTTTCCATAGTAAATCTTTGCCTTACACTCAGTTTGACCCTAAATTACTGTGTCGGTTTTAGCTTATATATTGTTCAATAAGGTAATTTTAGAATTTGAACGATACACAATTGGAAACATCACCTATATTTTCAGACTCCTTATGTTAGTAAATTAAGTAACAGTAAGCACTGATGGGTGTTTGCACAAAAAGGCTTGATACACCTACGAAGTGCCTGAAAATGAATTCCTTTTTAAAAATAACACCAGTTGCTGCTTCTGTTTTCATTCCTTACATTCAGTCAGTGCCAGCTGTGCTTTACTACATTCAGATGGCACTTTACATACCACTAAAATAAATTTTGTGACCATGTAACAAATTACAGTGTAGTAACACAAAGAATGTGCAGCCATTTAGGTCAGGAAACATAAAATAACATTTTATAAATAACTCAGTACATCAGCTCTTAGAGGTGAGGAGAAAGGCAGTAATAAAAGATTTAAGAATTACTCATTTTTATTTTATTTTTGCTATAAAAATGTATCAATTGCTCAACTATTTTCTTGAAAAGGTGGAAAACCAGGATGGGTTAAGCTCTTCCACTGGTATGGAAAAGGAGCTACATTTCAATCATCTAATGGTGAAACAAATTTCTCCAGTTCTTAAAACTGTAGTGTGGAAGAACCTTGACTCAGTGCACTTTCACATCATGCAGATTTTACCCAGAAATGAGAAAAGGCAGTTGACAAAGCATGTTCTGCTTAATAATCACAGTTAAATTTTCTACCAGGCCAATCTTGTGTGATTTAGGTAGTGCAAGAAGAATAATTGACATGCCAAGGAAATGTTATTGAGTTTGTTAGAAAACACACAACTACACATGCACAATCGAGGACATCACACAGTGTCACTTATTGGAGCTTCAGAAGCGTAATTTCAATTTTTGTTCAAGCCTTAAGCTGCAATGATTTTTAAATCACCAGTTCCCTACAGATAAATGACAGCTGATTCAAAACTAACAACACAAATTCATCCTTCAACATGCTCAGAGAAGAAAACATTCTGCTGATTCAAAGAAAGCAGCTGGTTTGCATTTATAAAATTTGCATTATCTTTCCTTGGAACTGGATCATCAGCCCTGAGTTAGAAAGATCTGGAAATATTTCACTGACTCTTTCAGAGCTGATTTCCGTCAGCACGTTTCCTCACTCTGACTCCAGGAGGAAGATTGACCATGTGGTCACAATTTATCCTTGATTTCCACTAGCAGAGGTGAATACTGAGAGCAGGACTTCACTGGAAAAGCTTCAGGATGTAGTTCTCAAACACTGACTATGGTGGGAGTGTTCAGATCATCCTGGAGTGCCTTGTGCCCCTACTTAGAAAACAACTGCCACAGGATGAAAGGATTAGCATTTTTTATTCACTTGTGGTTTTGCTGTAATTTTTTCCCCCTTGTTGTTTACATTTTTAACTTTATAAACTTCCACTAATAGGGTCCCTTTCCCCTCTTAATTCCTGTTATGAATCAAATCCTGATTGCTCTTAGGTCAAAACCAAAACAAAGGCCAACATAAAAACCCTTCATAAAATGATATAACAAAAAATTGGGAAATAATTAGTTAGAAACTGAAAAGAAACACTTGTATATCATTGTTGTGTCATTGTAACTGTGGTCTGTTCTTTTGGGGCATGGGCTGAGGGGGCTTTTGTATAAACACAGGTTTATAAGATCATTTTGCTGCAAAAGCCAGCCTCCTGTCCCAAAGATGATTTTCTACTGACACAAGTGGACTTACAGTGATTATAATCAATAACATTTACAAACTTCACTGCTGTTTTCTCAGATTTAGGCCATATATTTGCTGTGCACCTGAACAATTTAAAATGAGGGAGTCCTGATCTGCAATACAAGGCTGAGAGCTTCACATAGCAGGAAAGTTAACTGGAAATTCTCCAAATCTCAGAACTTTGAAAACCTGAAGTTACATGCATTAAATCAAATAAACTATGTTCCCATGTTTCAAAATTAACAACACCACCTATTGAGGAGTATGTTTAACCACCAGGAGGATGGGATGGGTGGTAAGAGCTGGGTTGAAAGCACAGTACCCTGGGCAGTAAATGAAAGGGAAGGCTGAAATGTGCCATTACTTGCTGTTCTTGGGTATATACCTGGCAGAGTAAACCAAGTTACTGTGTTATTCAGCTGTAAACTTTGTGTAAATTGCTGTTACAACTGATAACTCCTTTTATTTAACACCACCACCAATTGTTCCATGACCCAGGTAGCACCATGCAGAGTCCAATCCCAGCCCCACTAAACAGAGGACAGCCTGGCCATTTACTTGCACAGGAGTTGGATAAAAGCCATAACTTTTACTTCTGAAAACATTCTGGCTGTGTGTCTTGATTGAGTCAAACGGAATGTTCTTACAGCAACAAACTCCCTTAAATATTTCAGCACAATTGGATTACAATTATTTTGCTGTGCTCAGCCCTGGAGACACTCATGTATCCATAACAAGGTTGAGTGCAACAAGATCCCAGAATAGGAAGGACTCTCTCTCAAAAATGTGGCACAGTTATATGTATTTTTGAAAACTCCTAAGGGTAAGATGTTTCAAATGTGCAGATGTATACGTGTATTTTGGGAAAATACTAAATCATAAAAACATTCTGAAAACGGCATTCAAGATGTGTTTACCCACAATTATCTTCTTGTCTATGTGTATTATCTAGCAGCCAGTGTGATATATCTGGTGGTTGATTGCTGGTTTATGTGGGGACAGTCACTCAGGTGTTTGAGAGGCTCTGGAGCCTGACAGTAAGCAGACTAACCTTTAATAATACAAACCTAAACTCACCTCATGCTGCTTCACAGGGAGTGTGAACACCAGAAAGTTTATAGCTGTGCAGGTGACACTTCCATGAAGCATTTTAGGTGCACAGTATTTTTGTCTTGGGGGTATTTCTGCAACTGGCCATATCTAATGGCTTTGCTTAAAGGGAATGTAGATTATCTTCAGTTGGCATTTGTTAGCAAGGGAGAATTTGAGTAATTTTGCCATACATCTGCCTGGATTAAATTTGTTTTCCAATGTATTTTCTTTGTAGGCTTAATGATTCAGTATTTCCAGATTTTGATATTCATATTACCATATTTTGCAGCATGGAGAAATAATAGAGGAAATGGGGGTGGTTGGTAGTTATATTCCTTCTGCCCCGAAATACTTACTGTTAGGTCTCCTTATCACAGGTATAGCTATATAAAAGTACCTTATTTGGTCAGTACAGTTCTAAAATCCTCTGCACCTGAGGATCAACAAACCCCACACTGGACTGTTTCATTTAAAACATCCCTCTCTTGAAATACTCTGAAGTCCTTCTGTGTGTTAAGCCTGACAGGTTGGTACCACCTGTCTGGTGCCTCAGCCGAACAGATTTCAGATGCAAGTGTGATTTTCATGAATCAGTGAACTGTTGGGAACCATTTTTTTTTATGGTGTTACTGAGAGCACAGAGCTGCTGTTTGTGATCTGTTGCAATATTATATTGATTTTGCATGCTTAAACTTTGTTTCTCTAACACTCTGAGTTCTGCTTATTTTAATAATGATTGAGACGTACACAGGATATGAAATGATTAAAACAGACTGTGAATGTTCTGGATCATTAACAAAAGTATCTATGGCATTAGTCTAGCATATTTGCAGGAGAATATCGTGGTGTTATTCATTCACTATAATGCACTGCAGTCAGCAAATGGATGAAGAGAGTGACTGCAGATCACTGTGACTATCAGATTGTGTGGGCCCACAAAGTTTCACTGACTTCAGGAGAAAATTATTTCAGTCCCTGCTTGTTGGGGGTTTGCATTTTCCATTTCAGTGCACCTTCTGTACATAAGAGATATTCCTGTTCACATAGGACTCCACAGAACTCCCTGTTCTTGAGAGCAGGACTTGCTACATGGATTTGCTCCTGGATCTTCCCCCCTCTTCCCTTGACTCTGCTGTCCCACAGGGCACATATTTTTCTTGGGCTCTGTGAATATGAAATGGTGCAGATATTTGAGTCAAATCTAAATGTCTCAGGGTGGGGGGCAAGTTACACAACTGCATTTCTTGCTCTGATACCTCCTTTTTGGTGCCTGCATGAAAATCCTGAGCTTTATTGAAGCCCACAGGATGAATGTGAGTGCCTGCTGTGCCCTGTGACAGTGGCACCTTTCCCTGTAACGTTACTGTATCAGTGTTTGATACATCCTTTTGTCCAGTAAGAACCTTTATATACTTGCTGGGCAATCAGGACTTTTCAAAGGCCAGGCTGTTGCCTAGGATCCTTAACAAATGGTCAATGACTTCAGTAGTTGCATTTCCAACCTAATAAAAGTCAGTTGGGATGAGCAGAGTCAGAACTGCTTGACATCACTCAGAGCAGCAGCAGATGTGGCCTAGGCAGTCATCAGGGATTTTTACTGAGTCTTGCATTATATGTGGATTTAAAAGGAAAACCTATTTTCTATATTAATGATGAATACTTTTATTTCATTCTATAAGGGTACTCTTTGTTTGTACACATTCCCTGCTTGAGCAGGGAGGTTGGACCACATGAACCACTGTGGTCCCTTCCAACCTGACCCATTCTGTCAATTAAGTATAGACATACATCTTTTGTGCTGGGATTGGTTCTGTTCTACTGCAGGATTCCCTGAGACACTTCTCTGCACCAAACCCAAATAGAATAATTAGAGAGGCTCCAACAAGACACATGTGAACAACAAACAAAACATAATTCTTCTCCTCTTGTATTATATTGTCACAGATTTCTTGAAGCTTGGAGTTATACTAGCACAAACTTTTGCAATTAATGGAAAATCATCACCAAATATTTGCAATTAAATACTATCTAGCGTTGTGAACCATTGTACCAATCAAAGCTGTGTTCTGTAAGACTTCATGCAGTGATTTACACTAACTTTGCCTGGCAAGGGCTGTGTCGATGCCTTGGTGCCTTTTGAGGAGAGCAAAGAACAATAAATCAGGCTACTTTGGATTCGATTTTACAACTGGAAAAGATTACACTGATCTTTGCAGAATGGAGAGGCTGGTGCTCTGATGCACAACATTTGATGGTTACCACTCATTTTTGTCAAGCAGAAGAAAGGAGCAAATTGTCCATATGCTTTTAAATAGTACTGTCAACATACTGTATTTCTAAATCAGCCTAATCCCTTTTGCTATAAATGGAAACCATGCTTTCAGTATTTCTGGTGGGAATTAGTTAACTAAGTGCTAAAACTTGCCAAACTGCATTTTATATAAAAAAGGAGCTTCATGAATCAAAAGCAGTGTTCAGCCACATATAAATAGGCTTCCAGAAAAACGTATGCCTTGTAATCACATCTTGATAAGTCTAATACCTTGTATAAAATCCAGAAACTATTTTTTGCATCTGACAGTGTTTACAACACGGAGCCTGAAGTCTGCCCTCCTATAGTTACTGTTGCATACAACTTTATTTATGGCAAAAGAGTGAGCAGGCTTCCTGTTTACAGCTTGGAGGGTATTTATCTGACAGGTGAGCACCAAGTATCTAATTCCAGCCCCCTTTTGTGGGAAATAGGATGTGAGAACAAACGTAATCTAAAGTAGAATGTAAGTTGTCCAATACCTGTGAATTTGCATCAGGGTTAGAAGGAAGTGAGGATTGTCCCTCAGAGTTTACACTTTCTGTGCAAGGAGAAAGCTTTGTTTATTCCAGTGTTGCCTTGTTTTATGGTTGTGGAGGCAGACACTGCCTGAAACCAGAGAAAAATCTCAGCTGCACACAGAGCAGATGCTGGATCAGTGTTTTACTGCATTACCTGAAGCAAAGTAAATGTCGAGGGGAGGGGTTGTGTGGAATTAAGTTTTAAAAGTCAGGATAAACTGTTTCCATTTGAGGAGAACTTGAAGCATAATGAGGAGGGGATGCTCCTATCAACTGGGCTCAGTTGGACAGAGCACCCTGGTCTTCCAGCCTGTGGGCTCCCTCTGGTTATTCTGGCCTGACACACTGCAGGTATATTTATATCCTGCAGGGTTTCCAGTGGATTATCAGGTGCTTGTTTTGCTTTCAGCTGGAGAGGCCCTTTAGGGGGGAGGTACCTTTTACTATTGGCTTGACAGCAGTAGATTTGAGGGATGTGATTTACAAAGAGGGGGGAAAATGGAGTAAGTGCTTGGAGCTGACTGACAGACGCAGTAAATCTAACCCAGTCTTTGAAGATAAATAACAAATGGTGGGGCAGATGCAGCCCCGTCCTTTCCCTCTCTGTTGAGGCATTTTAGCTCGTGAACAGTGCCCTTGCTTTTTCATGTGTTGTTGAAAACCCAACATGTGGTTCTGCTAAATGAAAACAAGTTGGAATCACTGTCAGATGAACCCAGATTAAAACCATAAGAGAAATGTGCCCCGCTCGGATGCTGTGGCACTGCTGCCCTCCCACTCCGCTGTGAGCACCAGCACCAAATGCCTCATTCCCTCTTGCAGGCTTTGCTGTGAGCACCCTGGCAGCAGGATAGCAGGAAATCTCCATGTTAATGATGATGTATGATTTCCAAACACTCTCCACAAGAAAGAAGTCGGTATTAATGTGATTATTTGCTGTGAAGGATATGCTATCGCTGCGTGGCTTCGTGCCCAGCCTTTGTAAGGGAGACGAGGTCCTGGCACAGCCTCTGTTCCCTTCTTCAGAAATCAGGAGCTGAAGTTCAGCAGCTTTCCTGATAAACAAGTAACCCCCATGTAATGCAGTTTGTCTCCTCTTTCCCTGCTGGCTTTCCTAGACCTAGCCAGCATTCCCTGTAGTTCAGAGCTCCTCCTGCCAAATGCATTAGGTGGATAGGTTGACTCTTCTGCAATATTCGTATTCCAATTCCTCTGTTTTACAGGACAAAGTAAAGACTGCACCTCTGGAAACCTGCAAAATTCATCCTCAGCATGGATGAATTTAACCAGTAGAACACAGAGATCCTATGGATAACATCAGGTGTTGTCCAATCCAATGGCTGCAGCTTTGACTGAGGTGCTAAGCTTTGTAGACACATCTAGAATTCACTGGAACAGCTGCAGCCCTTAAATCCCACAGGAAGCTGCCTTGGGTTTCAGGATAGGGTAAGACCAGCCCCAAATAGGCTGCTGACCCCACTCTCCTGAGAGACCAGCTCCTCACAAAATGGAACTTATTTGTAATAATAAATATATAAAGAGATGACTGCATCACAATCATAAAGGTTGCAGTGCTTGAATTATTGCTTTAAAATATTTAGAAATCCCTTTCTCTGTACATGTGCAGTATATTATGGATCCTAAAATAATCTCTAATCCTGATTCTGCTGTGGGATGTTATGGCAGAGAGCACGTAGTGGCCAAGATGATTAGTGTACCAGTCCAGTGCCAGTGTAGGGGTTGATGCCACCATCTGATATGTTTCCTATCTGATTTCCATGAGTCTGTGATATGTGATATCATCGTGCTTTGCTGTGTCAGATCACATGTTAGGGGTCTGCTGCAACATCTGCCAGCGACTTTACCGAGCGAAAGGGACCCTCAGAAATGCACCCATGCACTGCTAATGTTCAGCTAAACATGCAAAGCTGATAATATTTAGCAAGCACAGTTCCAAAACACAAAGGAAAGCAATGTGGTTGGTAGCAAATCTGATCTGAGAGTTTGCTTTTACGGAGATACTGCAATTCCCACTTAAAAGAACCAAATCTTAAACTCTTCACCCATCTGTCCACATACTTAGAATTTATTTGTTGTAAGAGTAATGATATTATCTAAAAAAAATATAATTATCACGGTTTAAAAGACAAAGGAAGGAACATTACTGTTTTAAGAGAAAAATCCCAGGAAGAGCTGCAAAGCTTTTTCTACACAACTTTACTCAGAAGGAGCTGGTGAAGCAGTTGAAATCCTTGGAGTAAAAGTCTTTAGTGCTGCTCTGTGCACCACCCCTAAAGGTTAAGTTGCTGGCTGTCAGAGTCCAGTTATCCATCACATTTCTGCTGGGGGAAGGGAGCATGAACTGCTCTCTTTTTCCAGCTCTGCAGCCAGACTCTCTAAACAATTTCCTGCGCTGGGTTCACGTAAGAGACTAAATTGTTTCTCATACAAGGAATGTAGTTAACCACAACCGATAGACAAATACCTTTTCTTATCACTAATGGATTACAACACTTGACTGCAAAAGCAATTTAAACCTTACAAATGGCATATTCAAACCCCCAACAGCAGTTTAGGCAGGGAGAATTGTTGTTACAGCAGCTTTTCATTAGATCTTTGAATGTTTGCACTGAAAATTGATTGTATTTGAAAAAAAAAAAATCAGCAGTGTAGCTTTTATCCACTGTATCTCTGAAAAATGGTAGTTTCATGAGACTATTCTGTGGCTGTGGACAATCTTTCATGCTTAGCAGTTCATATTGACACTCAGCAGCAAAGGAGTGATGGCTCAGGAACAGTTTAGATGTTTAGAGCGGAAAAAACCCACTATATTTTTTAAAACATATGAGTTTAGTGATCCAACGTGATAAATGTTATGGGTAAAAACTGCAGATGTGAGTGTACATAACAGTAATTCCCAAACACATGAAAGTCTCACAGGTAAAATGTGATTTGTCTGACATTACTGAGCTCAGGAAACTGGGGAATAGTGACAAGAAGGGCAGATTCAGACCAAAAACTCTCCTTTTCCATGGACTACACACCTCACAGGCAGCAGAATTACTCCTTCCTCTTCCTTTGGAGCTGTCATTTGTATTCCTGTGAACACACAGTGTGTGTGAAAGGAGTGATCCTGTGATGAGCAGTGGGATGGTTTGTGTCTGTCCCTTGCAGTGACAGCACCTACAGGTGGTTTCCTTCAGGCACTGTGGATTCCAGAGTGAATCACTGGATATAAGGACAGGTGGCATGCTCTGGGAAATTTCTGGTATTAATGAAGTCCCATTTTTGTGGTGTTCTATACTTACCCTACTCAAAATCCTAATTACTAGCCGGTTATTTCTGTCACATAATTGCATCACAGCTTTACAGCAAATCTGCAACTGTGTAGACGCAAATCAATACTTTATAACAAAGCACAAACATCTCCCTTCCCTCTGTCTTATGCCAGTTATAACTTTGTAGGTTATAAGTCATGTCCCTAAGTTGAAATGTGTTTATTTCAAGCTTGGGAACACTTGCCCTGTTTTCCCTTGGAAACCAAGTGCACAATCTTTGCTAAGCCTGGGCTTGAAAGGGCTGATACCACCAGACTGTAAAACTCCTGGCTGGAATTTAGGAGCTGGAGATACAACTAAAACCAGTTCTGTTACTATAAGTTACTTAATGAATCTCCCTATCTCAGCAAAGCCACAGTAACTTCCTGCATGTGCACTCCGTGTTCACCAAGCGCTGTGTGGAAATATATTGAGCCAAAATCATCCTGGGAGTGATGACTTCAGCACTCTGGGGAAATAAAAACCCAAAGCTTTAATCCGAATTTGGTACCTCAGCTGCCTGTTCAATGACTGTCTAATAGTTTTGGGTGAAATGAAATGAAAAAGCGCAGCTTTTTCGAGTTACTGACAAGTCAAAACTCTGTTTAACAATGTTTCCTATGTTGCAAAACAGCGTGGATGGGAAGCATGGGGGGTTTGGTGGGGAGACAAGAGTGTGAAGTGAGGAGACAATCCAGGGACAGGAAGCAGGAAATTAATGAGCATCTTTTCTCTGCACAAAATTCTACCTACACTGGGTCTCCTTCCTACCCTCTACCCTGTCCAGTCATATTTAAATTACAGTGAGTGTGAAATCAGTGAGAAAACAGTATTTTACACACCATTCACATTAAATAAAACAACCACACAAGGGACGAGATAATGGAGAATGTGGCCCATGGAAAAATTTATCTGAAATAATGGTTTCTTCTGAGTCTGAAAATCCCTATTACATGTACAGTGCTGAGATGGCCTGAGAGTTACACTTTGGTTTAGTGACTCCTGGGCTTGTGAGGAATGTCTGGTCTGGATCTTAATTTTTCTGCTCTCCAGAATTAGTGCCCAGGAATGTGGGGACTGGTTATGAGCTGCAGGCTCATCTGCATTTTAGCCAGCATTTATCACTCCTCTACAAGCCATTTTCTCCTCTATAAATACTACCCCCTCTGGGACTGAACTATCTTTGGTTAAAACAGCAATAACGTGTCAGTGCTATAGATTATGTACATCAACAGCTCCTTACTGGGCAATGGTTTAGTGTTTATTAAAGACCCCCAAATATATTTCTTGAAAACATGTTAATGTTATTTCATTTCACACTGTAAAAACTCTGGTTTCAGCACAAATGTCATGCCCAAGACTGGAGCCCTTAAACAAACAGCCTTTTGGGGGCAGTTCTGTCAAAGCCCATTTTTCAGGAGCTGGTGCCATTTGTTGGAGCTGCCCTGAACTGTCACATACCTTCCCCATCAAAGAACAGCTGCCAGACTGATATAGTCCTGCCCCAGAATGGGAACCCTGCAGAACTCACATGGCCCTGCCTTATCTCAGAAGAGTCTGGAGCTGCTGATACCAAATCACTAAAAATGGCAGCAGAAACAGCAATTTGGGGCTAATCTACAGCAAGGGCTGAAGGGAAGCCACAGTCCACCCCACCCTGCATTCCTTGAACGCTCAAATCTCCCTCTGGGAATCTTAGGTATACACAGAATAAATGCTTTCTCTATCTCTAACTGATGCACATTTTACCCTTTTTTAAAGGAGTATTATTAATTGTTAGAAACAGTCAAATACAGCAAACTACAATTAAATACATACTTCATGGATAAACTAATTTTTATTACAATTGGAATTTTAGGCAGCTGTTATTACTCTTATGGATGCTTCCCATTTATCATGGAAATGCAGGTATAGCTTCTTAATAGGGTACAGAACTGCAGGTGCTGTAGTTATGGCTCAAGAAGTATTTTAACAATTTAAATATTTGTTTTCAGGACTTTTCTAAAAAGGTTCCTATTTGTCTCAGACTTCTTACAGTTTTCTTACTCTCAAGGTAATTGATTTATATTTAGAGGATTAGTAAAATCCTACAAAGCATTTGTTATTAACAAAGTATTATTTTCCCTAATTTTCTATCTCATCATTTTTCTGTTGCTTTATGCTATGCCATAACTCCATTGACTCCAATTCTGTCAGAACTGGTTTGCTAGTCTGGTCTAGTATAACCAAAAAAAGGTAGTGTAGGTGTGAGATATACTTTAGTATTAACTCAGTTGGTCACATTGCAAATGATGCTTCCCTAATATTTCCCCTGACCAGTTCAGCATATAATAATAGATGCAGTGCCTTGTTAAATGTGTCATATATTGAATTTTTAGTATTATCTACCTAAATCTTGGTCTAGACAAAGGCACAGCAAAGCCAGCACAAACTTCCCTGTGTACCCAGGAGTGAGGAGCAGCACTAAAACAATGAGGAGCTGAGGATTACAATTGTCTGGGTTTACTCACCCCCAGGGAAGCTGCTGCCTTTGTGGTTGAGTCACTCCATGGATTAAAGGTCGGGGTCCCACACCTGGCTCAGCCATAAAGTTGGTAAATGAAGCTCCTGTGCATCAGCTGTCTGGCAACAATGATGACACAACCCTTCTTGTCTTTGGCCTCCTGTACATTTTTGAGTATTTATACTGCACTTTGTTGGAGATGAACACTACTGTCAATGGGGTTTGGATTTCTGTGAGGGTGCCCAGGCACTACTGGAGTAATAGAAATAAAAGATGACCCACAGCCTTGGATCTCATGTAACTTTTATGCTGTGGGTTAGAGGTTAAGTAGGGCAGAAGGTGCCTCCCCTCCCCAGTGCAGGCACAGAAATACTGGTGCTGTCTGATTAAGATGTGTGAAATAGGCCCACTGAAGCCAACATGAGCCCCTACCTTAATGGGCAGCCTCATTTTGTATCTGGTGAGCTGCTTAAATAAACCTTGGGCTACTACTGTGAGAGCTGAATAAGTAAATAACCCCTCAGATGCCCCAGTGGCAGTAATACAAAGCTGTCTCTTAGCACTTCCTCCAGGCATGAGCTGTTCTGAGGATGTGAGAAAGCCAGAAATGGAAAGAGCAAATGCTCTTTATCCCAACGCAACAGTTGTCAGAAATAACAAGCCAGTTGTAAAACTGTCAAATATTTGATCCTTATGTAAAATTGTGTTATTTACCTTCTGCTGCTAAAGCCTGTTCTGCTCCATTCATCCCACTCACTGAATTTCTCCATTTAGTACTGGCAGTAGTAACACAATTAATTTTAGTAGGTTCTTGTTTTTACCAGTATTTGAGCATTTTCCTTTTCTAGCACTGGAGAAAGTAGAACTGATATGACTCCGTGCTGACTGTAGCAGGGAAGGTTTGTAGAGCTGAAAATACTCTGTGAAGGCATTTCTGTGTGAACTATTACTTTTATAAATAAGCACAACTCTTTTTTGAGAAGGGTTTCAGACTTGGACACTCTGGGTTTCAGAATTGCCAGTGGGCACTACAGGAGAGAGCCATGAAACCTTCACATGTGACAACTGATACCTGTTTCTTAGAGTGTATTCTTATATTCCTGTAAGAAATAGGAATGGAGATGCAGACACTGCAGAGCTGAGGGCCACCTTAATTAAATTTTTAGCCAATAGCTGGGGTCTTACTGGGTCATGGGGCCCAAATCTAGCCCAGAGGAACTATAAAGACAACAGATGTGGGAGTAAACCTTAGAAAGTCATACAGTGTCACACCAGGCCCTGAAAGAAATTGGTATTAATTCAATGCAAGTGAGAAAGTTCATGTAGGACCTTGAGAACAGTCTGTATCTCGTTGTATGACATGAAGGCTCATCCTTTGACAGACTAAATGCAAGTTAAACATCTTTAAAGTGGAAAAAACTTTCACTCGTGGGCTTGAACAAGAATGTTTTAAAGCCTAAACAAGACATCTGGTTATTGTGCTCCCACCACATATGAGAGATGTTTGTTTGCTCACGTGCATTTTGAAGCAGAAAGAAAAGAAATCACACTTGCCCTGAGTGCTTATTATAAAAAACATACAGAAATGAGGTGCACAACTTACTGAAACTCCTGTCTTGCTAAATAAGGAATAATTCATGCAGCTAAAATGAAAACCTTGGGAAGACTACAGCTTTTATGTACTGCAGTTTGACTCTAACCACCTGTTGTAAGGATTCAAAATAGTTTCCAGTGTCTTTCCACATCCTAGGGCTCTATGAAAGGGGTCTCTTAAAAGGGGTGTTTGAAACAATAACAGTCCCCACCTGGAAAGGAAAGTAAGTGTCAGCCTTCACAGTGGCCTGGCAGCTGCTCCTGTGGAATTCTTCCTTTACTGATTGGGGAGGAATGGCCTTTTTGATTTATAACTGAAATCTTACTTTGGTTCAAGTGTGTAAGGTGAGAAACTTGCCCTGGTGCCTTTTAAAATGGACCGGGCATCACTTTGCTTCATTGAACTTCTGAGCCTTTCCAGGCTGATTGTACTGCAGAAAACAGTCACTACAGGAACATCTGTTTACCAAGAAACCTTTCAGTCCCACCCTGAAGAAAAATCAGCTTTTCCTTTCTCCTGCAAACTTCCCTGCAGCTGTTCTCCCCCGAAACAATAGATCGATTCACACTAACCCCAAAAGAGGGGATCACAACCAAAATTCCATCCCCCTCAGGGTTACCAAGGCAAGAACACTCTCACTTCTTGCTGACTTGCAGCACATGGGAACTGGCTGTTACACCAACGAGGATGTGTCCACTTGGCCTCTACACTTGTGCTGTTGGATTCCCGAGTGACCGAGACCAAGATAAATGTGTTTGGGAATACAAGGTTTTAGCCCCCTTCTAAATTCCTACACAATGTTATCATGGAAGCTGAGCAGCCAGACAAACAGCAGTGAGGTGTAGCTGTTGTCTCTGGAAAATATTCTGAGCAAACTTAAACTTGACAGCTTTTCAATATCTTTGTCATTTCAAGTTTTGCACTTTACACTAAACCAGACTAAACTCACTGTGCCTTGCGTTCAGTGGTCCACAACAATCTGTAGTTCTGCAATTAGATTCTCCTACTTTGGGAAAATTTCTCTGTTACTGTTCAAAATCCACCTGGACAGCAAAAAAGTGATCTTAAAAAAATGGTCCTACAGAAGAGTTTTTTATAACTATTATTGGAAGTCCCATGCAAGCCTATACTACAACCTGTAGGTGAGCAGGAACCCCTGGGGATAAAACTGCTCCTTAATCAGACAGGTATAGAATGTACTGTACACAATGCCCCAAAGTAAACCAATTTATTTAAGGGTGATTTTGAATAAAGTTAGGTAAATATTTCATCCAGAAGTGAGTTTTTAAGTTCAACTTCATTCCTTTCAACAGCACAGCAGCTGCCTTCCCCTAATTTGGCTGTAACAGTGGTACCTGCACAGTGTTCACTGATATCAGGTATTTGACTACTGACTTCTCTACAGGACTGGTCTTTGCATGTATTAGCACATCTCCTGATGTGTTTGCATTGATGTCTTCAGTTTAAAGATTCCAACTCTTACCCCTCTGCATTAATTTGTTCAATTTCTGTTAATTTTTCCATAATTGTTTAATACTGTTATCCAACATCCTATAAATAACAGTTAATAATTAGTGCAAACCTGACTTTTAGACTTAAACTGAAGAAGTGTTTTCAAGTGTTACAGGGAGGACTAAAATTATATTTTTATAAATTGTGTGCAGCGAAAGATACATCTATTCTTTGTCACTAACTTCCTGATTGTATAAAAAATAAATACTTTCTAGATAAATTCCTTGCTGAAGTCCCAAAAGAATTATAAAAATCTTGCCTTTTTCTTTCCTCTCTAAAAATCTGCTTCTGGAGAGATGCATGCTTTATTTTCTTTCTCTTCCTTATATATTTATTTACTTCCCCCTCTTTTAACTGCACAATAAAGGAATTATGTAAAACAACATCAGAATATACACAGCTTTTAAAATAAGGCTTTTAAGTGTATAAAATTATATTAGGTCCGACTAGGAAGTCTTTAAATGTGTCTAATGACTTTCCCCTAAGTGGCTCCTTTTGCTTTCTATTTTCTTCCACGTAAAGCCATTCCAAGTGCCAAGCTGCAAACAAAATGGAATCATATTTTATTGTTCCTCTGATTTTCCACTAAGTTCTCCCTATTTGTTTGTTGCTGGGCTATGGCTTTTTCCTCCTTTAGAATTTCAATTAGGCCCCACTCTCAGCCCTCTCAGGGTAGGTGGTCTGTAACACTAAACCACCAAGCAATCAGTTTTATGCTTTCCTTTCCAACTCCAGCTTTCTTTTCCCAAACAACGGTAGGAAATCCTCTATCTGACACAGTACAGGATAAAGAAAAACAAAAATCAGACCCATTTGTGATCCAAAGATACGCTCAGTGCTCTTAATGCCTAAAATGCCACGTGTTTTGATATAACAGAATACTTTAATCCAAAGGCAATTTAAATGATGGACAAAGTAATGGCTGGGAGAGAACAACAACAATAAACTGGAGCTTTAGAATCGCCCTTGATCTAGAATTTGTTGAATTTGTACATCCAACCAAAAGAAAACACTTAACTGTGGAGCTGAACTATAAACTTGAATAGAATAAATCTAGTTAGATCATGACATACAAAAAAAATTTACATTCGGGGTAAAGTAATTTTAAATAACTTGGATGCATGACAATAACCCAAGTCTGATCTCTTTAAATCATAAGGGGTGGTAGAAGTCAGTGTGTTTCAGTTGCAAAGTCATTACTATGGGTTCCAAGCCTAAATCTACTCTGAAATTAAAGGCAGAAACTCAAGTTTAAAATCAGGAATAGAAAATGAATGCATTGTAACAAAAATAATGGGAATATTCTGAAAAGGGAAAAAAATAACCCAGCATTTTTCCATTTTCAAACAGAAAGTTAATGTCGCATTTCATTTTCCTAAACAGAATATATATAGTAATCCATAGCAGCAACATAACACATGGTGGTTCACTATGTCCTGTCAGAAATATGGTTTGCTGGGAGAATAAAAGCAGTTGGAAATGTGGATGTTAGGAACTGAAGGAAGCAGAAGTCGAGCTGTTTAAAACAACTGGGTTGTTATGAAGTGGGAAACTTGAACTAAAAACCTGTCATTGTTTTCCATGTAATTCTTCTCAAGTGTCAAATACCACAATTTGGATTCTGTGATGACTAAGGTTTTATACAGTCAAAGGAAATGGAAAAGGAATTTGTGTCTGTCATAGATCAGTGGATTTGGCATGTATAGAATATTTTTACATGCTTATAGACTTTGACACTCATTCAGCAATACCTAAGACCCCAGTTTTTGTTTATCTAATGCATATATTTAACTTCCAGCAAATAAGCAGCTCCTTTGGCTTTAGTTAAACTAATTCCATACTTAGCTTGAATACATAAAACATCCTTAAGTTTCCCTCTGTGATAGACAGCTTATGGGGCAGCTTTATCCCCAGGGATTCCTGCTCACCTACAGATCACAGCACAGGCTTGTGTGGAACTTCCAATAATAGTTACAATAGATAGTTCTAAATTTATTTGTTATCATTAGATTGGAACAGATTTTATGAATGTGGCCATCAATTCCCACAAACTCCCTCAGTGAAATCTTCCCTGCTGATTTCAGGGAGATGGGATTTCTGTCCTGGCAGATATCAAAATAATCAGTTATGCTCGTTACTTCAGGTCAGGATTTATCTTTCCCTTTTTACCAACTTTTAAAACACTGTCCCACTATCCTTGGCCACTTTTTTATCCAAGGCGATCTCCTTTGAGAATTTGCATGGTTTGAAATATTGTGGTTTGTAGTTAACAACTGATTAACGCATGAAGGATAGATATAAGAGCATGTTTCACTTGCACACTCACTTTCACAGTCCTTTTTCCCCCTGCAAAACACGAAGTACATCACCTGATTGCCTGAGAATATGAATGACTTGGAGTGATTATTAGTCTGGTGGCAAAAAGCGGTCAAGACCTTTCCCAAGACCTCCATTTATAGCCTTAATTTGCATTCTTCTGCAAGGATAAGTAAATTCTGCCATGGTTTATCGCTTCATTGACAACTCCCTTGAAGCAGCCATGATAATTGCATTTCTTCCTGAAAGTGCAGGAAAACACTTGCTAAGCAGTTAAAAGCTTGTGGGTTTAGTTGTTTTTTTTTTTTCCAAAGGTTTTCTAAAGGAGGGGAATTAAATCTTTGCAATCAGAAGCAAAAAAAGTACCGAGAGCCAGTGTCTGCAATCCTTGTTCATGCTGAACAGAACCTCAAGCAATGGAATAAACCGATGGAAAGCAAATTATTTTTAGTTATTTGGCATAAAAGGGACAAAGTCAGTGACAAGTCATCTTAGTTCTGACTGTGGGATTCTGGTTCCTTTGTTCTATAAATGTATTCAAATTATAGCACAGCGTTCAGACCAAGCAGAAAGTCTGAACAAGGGGCTAACAGTGCTCAAATCTGCAGGGCTGGCAGGCACGATGCTTTTCCCTTAGATTATGCATGAAATCCATTTAATCCCAAAAAGAAACTTCCCAGCATCTTCTCAGCCTCCCAACCCCTCCCTGAGACACATCAATAAAATGTTTCTTGTTAATCTAATGAGTTCAGGTGTCTAACAAAGAACCACAGCAGACTCTGGGGAAGGCAAGTTGGGAAAATGAACTGAAATGCAGTGTCAGCCCAGTGAAAGTACCTTTTAATAGCCTGTAAAGCCTGGAGATGTGCTGGAGGCTAAAATATTACCTACTGCTTTCTCTGACACCCTTGCTCCTTCCTGGCTTTATAACTTGCTTTTAACATCAGCTGCTCTGCAAGTCTCAAATGCCTTCTGCAAAGAGACAGCCACAAACTGGGCAAACTATCTTCCTTTCTGGTAAACTTAGAAGGAGAGGGAGAGAGAGAGAACGTTTTAATTAGCAGCAGGAGGTAAAACTGGCTAAAAACTAAAGGAGAAGGTTCTCGTTGCTAGAGAAAGGTTTGTAATAGAAACAGTCACTAACTCCCCTGCTGCAGAGGAAACTGCCTACAAAGCTTTTAAGAGGAAAGACAGAGGCCAAAATGAAGGGAAAACAGTGAAAGGTTATATTAAAAAAAGAAAAAAGTGCATTGGTATGTACTGGCTCCTTCAAATACAGGAAGGAGTCGCAGAGCTGGCTGTGTGAACTTTTAAAATTAAAACAAGAGTTGCTAGCAGGACACTTATGAGCTGTAACTGCAGCTGAAGACAGCTCAGTGCATTCTGTTCCACGTGGTTTGATGCTCACCACTGCACAGGCAGCTGGAGAGGCCAGTTCCCCTTCCATCTCCAGCATCCAAGGGACCAAACCTTTACTTCAAAATGGGAGTCAGGGATTCTCGACAAACTAGCAGGAAAAGGGGTGTACTACTGGCAGGGAAAATGGGAAAATGCAAGAGTGAGAATTATATAAATTCAAATTTTATTCCAGTTTTAGTGTGGTTAAGACAACTGGCTCAACTCAAGTATGGGAATCCAGCTGTGTGCAAGGCAGGGACAGTGGCCCCAAGAGGTGCCACTCCCAGGGCTTCCCTGTGTGCCAACAGGCTCATTTTTTCAGCAACACCTCACAGAATCACAGAATGGTTTGGGTTGGAAAGGACCTTAGAGACCATCTCATTCCATCCTCTGCCATGGGCAGGGACACCTTCCACTAGACCAGGTTGCTCCAGGCCCTGTCCAACCTGACCTTGAAAATTCTATGATATTACCTGGCTTTTGTTTGTTTGGATTTGGGATGAACTAAGCTTTAAAGAGTCTGACACACCTTTTTTTTTTTTGTTTGTTTTTCGAAGAACTTTCAATGATTTAAGAATTCTTCCTAACTATAGACAAGAGATTTCTTTAAGACTTACAAAACATGAACAAATTCTAAGTGAACTACCAGGGAGACATAAATATATGGGGTCTCCTAATTTCTCTTTGCAAGAAATTTGCATCAGAAAAAAAAACACTGGACAGTTATTTAGGTTTTAGGTTCTGGAAAAGATGATAAAACTTCCTTTTTTGCTAGAGAGAAACACAATTAGCCAGGGAGCAATAGTGCATCTCCACATACCACAGAGGTAGAATAATTTGATCATTTGAACTTCCATCCACTCTGTTTGGTGAGCAGGTTCAGTACTTTGGGATTTCCAAACAGGACCCAGTCTGAGCCAACAGTGTCTGTCCAATTTACATGTGGTATGGCCATGGAAGCCTTGCCTTTCCCACTGTGACCTTTTCCTTGGCAAAACACAAAGCACCTCCATACAAAACCAAGCTCCCAGAAAAAAACCCAAACAAACCACAATTTCAGCCATAAAATATTTTCTTGATTATCTTAAATATTATCCTTTTCTCCTGACTTTTTATTGATAAACAGTAACAGACTTTGAGGTAGCAAAAATACAAATAATCACCTTATTCACTTAACTCATGAAAGCTCTGCCTGCAGCCCCTCACCATTTGCTGTCAGATTTTGGGCTTAAGAAGAGAGGTTTGTTAAAAGAAAGGAGAAAAAGGTTTCTGTTTAGAAATCAAGTTAGAGAAAACCACTTTGGAGAATGCTGCAAGGGTGGAGATCAGATGATCTCTGTGTGTTTCTTTAGGAGGAAAAAGAAGTTATGCAATTCCAAGCAGTCATGTGGTATGGCAGCTGCTAAAGTTACTGCTAATTTTTATTAGAGCTGGCCAGAGCCAGAAAAAGGTCTGCTTTATAAGCAAGACCTTTTAAGAAATAAACTAAATCTTCCTGAGCTGGGAGGCCTGCAGAATGAAGAAGAAAAAAAATAGCCCTAAAAAGTTCTTTTTTTATTTCCCCCACCCATCCCCCAAATGATTCAGGAAACATTTTCCCTCTCCCTTCCTGCTGCTGGTTTCTTTCTCATATTCATCCAATCAATCAAACACATGTATAATATTTACTAGTTTTCAGCTCAAATTCGTGCTCAGCCCAAAAGGACTATTCACATGCTCGATGTGTATGAGCTTTTATTCACCCAAGGAAGACACAGGGCCCCTGGTACAGCTTTAGCTGACCCTGCTGTGAGCAGGGGCTGGACCAGCTGCTCTCCAAAGGTCCTCTCCAACCTCAGCCACTCCGTGATCCTCTGAAACATCCAGAGGTTTTACTCTACTCGTTAAACTTCCAGGACTGAGCACTTGTGGCTCATGTCTTTGAAATTAAACTGGATCCTGAGCCAGGCTCCATCACCAAAGCAGTTCCTTGCTTTTCAGCACTGCACGTTTTTGGTGCTTCTGAGTTGTGTGGACGATGGCAAAGAAAAGAAACAATAAATGTAAACACTACCAGATAAAATTCACCACACTGAAGAGACCAGACATGGCTCTTCATATGTCATCTAATCTCTGTTCCAAAAGGATTAATTTTGTGCTGCTGTTAAATGGAGCATATAATTAAGCTGTGGATGCCACACTGGGGTTATGGATGATAACTGTGACAGTGTAAAAGGGTATATGGGACCAGTCTGCTGCAGGGAGGCTATTCCTGAGATCCACAGGTCAAGTCCTACAACAGAGGCTGTATAAATTATGTATAATTTTTTTTTAAAAAAAGGTTATTTTAATACCAGGCTTTATTAGACTACGAAAAAGAGACCTGCACCAACAAAAGATATTGTTTTCCATACTCTGACTCTTTTCCACCTGCTTCTTGTAACTGAGGTACATTTAATGCATAATTTAAGTCGCAGATAAGACACTTGTATCATTTGAACTATTTGGGACTAGGACTCATCTGGCCTGTTACAGAAGGGAAGTCTCTTGGCACAGTACACAGGGATGGGATGTTTGTCTCCACTGAGTGCTCTACCCACACAGCCCATCTCTATCACTCCTCCTGCACCCCTAACAAACCCTCAACTTTCCAGTTTTGATGTAACATTTCCCCCCCATCTTTAAAACTCAAATTCCCCTTTCAGAGGGAAATTCACTTTAGAGAAACAAGACTTTACCAACAGAAACTTTTTTAAAGATGTTACACCATTACGTGAAAGCCAACATAATACAAATTTACTTTGGATACTAAAATGCATATGAAAAGCAAAACACTATTTTAATTTAAAAGCCCCAGTGGTGAAGCAAAATTTTTCAGCTGCTGTTATTGTCAGACCAGTACCATTTGTATTTATGAGAGTCTAAAAACTTTACAAGTCCTGTAGTTGCACTTTGTAGTAGAACATAAAATTGTCCAGTTATATTGTTTTTAAATTTAACAAAACATGCACAAAGTAAAGCAATAGTCAACAACGTTGGAATTAATTTCCTAACCCTGATAAGTTGTCGGTTCTCAGTGTTTAAAACCCAGAACTGCAGTCAATTGTGAATGGTTTCCAATTTTTCAAAATGTAAAGAATTAATTAATTAGGCAAAGGAAAAAGCCTTATGTCTGAAGGAGAATATGAATCTAAAGCAATTATTGCTATAGAATTTGCTGTAGTAAATTTGATGAACTTCTAATTGAGCACTCTCATTTTCCATGTTTTCCTGTTTAATGACTCACCATAAACTCACATTCAGCAATTTTAAATAAACAAACAAACAACCCCCCCATACCGAAATATATCTGTTTACTAACAAGCAGTAAGACCTTAATTGCCATTAAAACTACAACTACCAGTAACTAAAAGTGACTCTGTGTTCCATTTCTCTTGCTCTGAAGACAAATCCCTTCACCAGAACGAACCAGGGCTGAGCTGCAGGCTCAGGATTTGGGATCCCCAGGCAGATTTGGTCATTCTCCCACATTTGGCATTTTTCACACTTGCTGAACAAATTCAATTTTTAATTCCAAATGAAGAGTTATGCAAATGTGACTCAAGTGCCTTTTGAAAGGGGATGGTCTGAGCTTGCTCTTTTTGTCAGTTAATTTGCACTTACTTCATGCATGTCTTTAACCCAATTGGCATGGAAATGTACCACATATGTACTAAATTAAGGATGATTGTGCCTGATTGCCCAATTATGATATAAAATGTGTGAAAATAGTTGATAGGACATTCTGTGTGTTTTCTCTAAAAAGACTCATCGCTGTTCAAAAATCTAAAAATAAAATCCAGCAGTTAATCATAATGGTTTGGCTTGAAATTTGGAAAACTGAACAGGAGATGATTTAAAATGCAAGGAATTGTACCACATGTGAAAAGATTAAATTGTCCCATTGTTATATGCTCAACGAGCATCCCTTAAAAAAAGCATTTGTTTGGAGTCTGACACGTTTCTCTCTGATTAGCTGCAGAGAAGGAAACAGCTATTTTTCACTTGTTTGAAAGAGTAATACCTAAAAAACAAAATATGGATTTTTTAAGTGGTTTCTATTTTTCTTTATCACCAGTGTCACAGCCATGGTGCCACACAAGGCTTGGAACAACCTTCCACCACAGTGTTGGGAGAAGGGAACAATCTCTTTTTGCTTTGCACAGGGCAGGGGAGGCACCCACTGATAGCTGGTTTACACAGATAATTAGCAAGGATTGGTTTAGCAGAAAATGGTAAACACAGCTGAGGGATAATGGAGGGAATTCATGAGCTCTGGGATCAGCAATACAGGAGTCAATGGAGTGAGTCCCTTGCTTCATGTGAGATTTGACTGGAAATTATCACAGCAGTTTGCATTTCCTTCCAGTCCTGTTTCTTGTGGTCTCAAACAAGTCAACCAAAGAGAAAGAACTCCTACAGGCAGGGCATATTCTAAATAATCTGTGACTTTCACTGTATTTTAAAGCATTGCATCAGTAGGATTTTTCTCCCCCTTTTTCCATCCCTATAGTTGTGAAAAATCTGATGCAAGAGACTGACCTGGAAAGCATTTTCCTCGTAATCACTTCTCCTTTTACTCAAGAGCAATTTCCTGTTTCACTGCAGTTCCAACACAAACATGAACATTATTTAACTTCTCTTCAAGAACTGGGGGTGCTACATCCCAGCTCCCAACGGCAGAGCCTGGGCTTCCACCCCCAGGAGATGTTTCCCCATGGTAGGGATGTCAAAGGGTCTCTCTAGGGTACAAGTGTCAGGAGAGAGCAGCATGTGAGAGCAACAGGAGAGGAAAATGGAGAATGGGGCTGTCAGGAGAAAGTGCTGAAGGGTGGAAGTGCCAAAGCACAGCAGCAAAGTCACACATGAAACAAATGTAGAAAGCTGAGCAGCTCCAGGAAGCACGGGCAGGTCTGTGCAGGTGTGGGACCCACCACTGCAAGAGTCTCCAAATGAGACCAATGCCCACAACAGGCTCTTAACCCCCCTGCTCAAATAATTCCTAAGCAGTTTGTGTGAAACTGGAATGACTGCAGCCATCCTGCAGGAACCCTTAAGGACAAAATCCTACAGTTAAACTGTTCCCCCCCAAATTCAGTGTGAGCAGGGCAGGGCTGCGTGAGGGGTCCCTGAGTACCTGGGACACCCCAGCAGCACTTGTATTCTGGGCTGGGCTAAAGATTTGCACTGGTCAGAGGCAGCTCCTTCACAAATATAAACATACCTTTCAAGAAAAGTGGTATTCCTCCTAATTCCAGCAGTGGCAGTTCTTTTCCTGATTTGTGCACAGTCGTCATGGCCTTTATCTTGAAAGCACTGAAGGTTTTACAGGACACATTTCATGTGCCCTAAAGACTGACACAGGTTGTTTTAAAGCAGACTGTGTCAGCAAGGAAAGCAAGAGCAGAGGCAAATGCAGGTAAAGGACTGTGTGCAGCAGAGAAGGGGCTCTACACCATAATCCCATTAAGAAGTGTTACACATAAGGGATCTATTCCTGGGTTTAAGAGAGCTTTTTCTGATGATTTAATTACCTCTTTTTCATTCAGCACGCCCCTGAGAACAATATTCTGAGCTTCCACAGATTCAGAATGCCCACATTACACGTAGGGTCAACAGGCTGTGGGCTTCTATTAAAAGGAATGGCTAAGGAGGGGCAGAAATTTGAGGGGAACTCACGCAGGACCTTTTCAAAGTTCCAGCATGAAATGTGCTCATAACCTGAGCTCTGCAGTCTACTGATCAGTGAAGAGGCAGAAACCATAGGTCATTAATACTAAAAACACTATTTCTTTGTTTGCAACACTTATATTTTTGTTCCATGCGATTTTTTTTCTTTTTTTGTTCGTGGGAAGAAAAATATTACAGTCTTTAGTGTAAAAATCCTGTTGTACCTCTTTGGTTTGTACTCTGGCTTATCCCTCTGCTTCCCACCTCCCTGCCACAGCTCAGACTGCAGTGCTGGTATGAAATCAGGGAAATAAATTTATGAGAGGAAAAAAATGCAGCGATAACCAAGGCCAACTGTTTTCATTTGTATTTTCCTCTTAAGGTTATTATTATTATTCTCTTTTGACCGAGCTGTGGGATCTATGTTTTAGCACAGGCACGATGATGCTTTGTAAGACACCATTAACAGATAGGGACAAAGGGCTTGGAAAGTTTTCTGTGAGCATAAACTCCAAAAAGAGCTGACTCTGCTGGAGCTGCACTCACTGCCCTGTCGTGTTCACTCTCCACAAATACTCTCATGTGCTTGCGTGTCCTGGCAGGAACTTGAACAGCCAATTTTAAGTCACTGTCTGAAAATGTTTTCTTCTAGAAAATTAATTCCTAAGCGTATGTAGCTGCACAGTAAATCTTGTTTGCAGAGCTGAACTTTTCCATTCATGACAATGAGAAAGTTCTGTTTAATCTATTTGCTTGTCAGAGTCCAGCTAGCGCTGGCACTAAGTGTCCTGCCAGTAGCTATAGGTTTAGGTTTATCCCCCTAAAGCTGACATAATTTTAAAAAGTTCCTACCAGCAAATCAGAAGTTTAAGGCTTTGTTCAGTTAATAATTTTATTTAGTGATTCTTTGTGGAAGTTTCCTGTGAGCTGCCTGTGAGTGGTGATAAGTGAATGGGGCACACAGGGTGGGACGAGTGTGTACTGACAGTGCAGCCAGAGCAGCAACACACTGAGCCCTTTCAGCCCACAGACTCAGTCTGGTGGAAAAACTAGACCCATCACGCACCAGCAGACCACAAGGAATGTTTCTTCTTTTATTCATTCACTCAATTTTAGAGCCATCCTTGCCTCAGGAGCAGATGGATGTGTCACTGGCAGGTAAAGGTACACCACGCTCCCGTCAGAGTGTCCTGTCTTGCCATTCCTCTGTGGCTGATGGACTTGCTCTGTGCTGATCCCACTTGTCAGAGGCTACACTGCTAACACAGCTACCAAATTAATTTTGCTGAAAGCCACCTAACCTCCTCCTGCGAGCCCAAAGTGGCTCTGCCAAAACAGCTCCCTCGCTGCAGAGTGAAAAATGGAAAAATGGCAGCAAATGGCAAGTTCTGTTTGCACATCCACAGTGGAAGATTCCCTAAAACGTTTCATTGTTCTTCTGTGTAATCTGTGAAGAAATCCACGTCCTGGAAAAGCAGCCTGTAATTTGTAGCACATGAGTGTGCTTTGGGGAAAATCAATCAAATGCACTAAGACGTGTTCTCAACTCCTAAACTAATGATCCTTCCTGTGAGCAGCATGAAACACCGGGCGAGTCCCAGATGGCATAAATCCTCCAGGTTTCAGCAAAGTTGTGACAGTTTATACTACCTCAACAGTACCCTAATTGTGCTTAAAAACTTTTTAAGGTGGTGAGCAGCCCGTGTTTCAAAAGCCTCCTTCTTTCCAAGCAGTCCTGGAGCTAAACAAACAAGTTTACTAGTTAGTGAGAAGAGAATGCCATGTTTAATTTATAATCTTTCAGAGCTGATGTGCTTAAAAATAAAAACTCTGAAAATCTAATTTTGTCTTAAGAAATGCCAAGCAGCTGTGTAGAGGCATTCATGGCTGGGACCTGAACCAACTTCTGGTAAGAGAGGAAATTAGGACCATTTTGTTACCCTGACAAAAATGAAATCTCTGAGAACAGTAATTCCTTTGCAGAAAAATCAATAGTTTCAGCATGTTTTTAACGTGGCAATTTGCTATGGAACATCTGAAACAATACCTCAGTAAATCACTAGTCCTGCATGAAATCAGCTGCTTGCTTTGAATGCTGAAGTGCATGAAAAATGTGTGGTCAAAGCAGAGGAAATCTCCCAGAATCACAACTTCCTCACCCCTAAAGTAACTGTGAATGATCTGAAAACAGGTACACGTAAGAAGCTTTGGTTCTTTGGTTTACATAGAGAAGTTACAAAAAGATCCAAGTCTTTAACCCTAATCTGAAAAGAACTTCTAGAATTTATTTTCCTCTATGCCTCAGATTACCTGTTAACAGAGTGAGGATATTATTAAACAGTGAGGGGAAATTATTAAGCAATTAATAGCTATAACATGATCTTCATAGTCCTATGTAAGCACTAAATATCATTATTTAACAGATTCTGTAAAGCAAAATACAAGGAAAAAGGCTATTTCTCTGTATTTGTTACACAGTGCTCTGATGACTGAGTAGCACAGACCATGGAACATTCATCTTGATGTGCATCATTTAGCAATAGAAACATATACTTCACAGTGGCATTACTTATTTCAGTGACACAGAAAGGGCCAAAAAACTGCTTTCACAGACAATTCTAGTCAGTTCTTAAACATGATTAACTTTGTATTTAACCTTCTAAAAATGTAGAACAAGAAATCCAAATTACATAAGGAAAATGTTAGAAAACTTATCTCTGAAATGATTCCAAGTTTATCTCTCTATCAATTTGTCAAGGGATGGAATTTGCAAGCAAACATCAACAAAACAATACATTTGCTATCAGCTATGAGCAGTACCATATATGTGTCTGTATTTTACACTGCCTAATCCCTGCTCACTAATTAGAAATGTTGTGGCAGTTCTGAAAATGAGAAATGACACTCTCATTTGATATGTGCTCCAAAACACATCCACCAGAAGATCTGCAGCAAAGAAACATTTTCCAAAAGGAAATCAAATGATTCATGTTTTATTTCATTGTAAATTCTCTGTGATGGATGCTGGAATTAATTTGGGAGATGTTATGCTCAGCAGCTTATATTGGAATAGGAATTCTTTGTGAAAGAGTCTATTTAAAATCATGCCGATGACACACAAAACCTTAATATTGAATGAACACGGCAAAGAAGTTCTAGATAGTTAAATTCAGTCCTAAAAATTTAAGTTATCATCTTTTTTTACCGTTTTTTAAGCTTTTGAAAGCAAATGTGACTCACTAGGATGCTCTATGCTGTGCCAAGTTCCAAGTCCTCCAGCTGTGTCCTGCTAGTTACAGCTACATCTGTAAATGATTTTTCAGCCAAACTGCCAAATCAAAACTTTGGCAGTGTGAAAGTTATTAAAAAAAAAATGCCTCTAGAAGGCCACTCTCCCTGGACATTACCTAGTGTTCAGCTACACAGCTGACATGGTATTTGAGTTAGCTAAGATAATTAGACATGAGTATGATATAGCTTGCTGAGATGCCTTGATGCAGGAGGCATCTCCTTTTTCCTTAATCCAAACTAAGGTTAGACATAGTGTGCTAAATATAAATTGCAGAGAATGCAGAGAACACAGGATGAAAGAGCTTTTTTCAGGAGCTGATCTCCACACTATGTGTATTTTGAGGGCTCCGTGTGAGAGCACTCCAGTCTAGTGCTGTGAACTGAATGCCTGTAGTGGTTGGGGTGCATTAAATCAATTAATTTTATCAAAAAAGGAATCCAATTAGCACACTTGGGGACTGCTCCACAATGGGAGTCAAACCGCATTAGCCGGGCACTGCTCAGAGACTTCCTTCGACAGGACATTCCTGATCCAAACCGAGATGCTGATGTGGAGGCACCCAAAGCCAACTCTTGGGAAACAATGTGCTCAATTTTCGTCAGCCTTTTGTATATATTTAGAGGTGAGAAGAGTGAATATGACAATGAGTTTGAGGTCAGCACAACGAGAGTTGTCAACACACATCAACTCATGTCAACACACGGGTTCTTGCTACCCTTGGCGTGTTATTAATGCAACAAACTGCTCTAATGTCTTTATTCTGGGCTTTTCTCTTATGTGGAAATGTAACTTGAACTGTGGAAAAGACCTTGCACAAACACTGCTCCCACAGGCCTGGCTCTGCTCAGGGAGGGGACACAGCCAAGAGGCACAGCAGGAAAGCTCACCCAGCCTGTCCTCTCCCATCTCCCTCTCAGTCTTTAGTTTGCTTCCAGCAGAGCTGGATTTAGGTCCTTAACCTGGCCAGCACTAGTGCTGCCAAATGCTAAACTCAGGGGGCAACTGGAGAAGTAAGGAGAGAATAAAAAAAGGAGACTGGGCTCTGAGCAACCTGGTCTGGTGGAAGGGGACCCTGCCCGTGGCAGGGGGTTGGAATGAGATGAACTTTAAGGTCTCTTCCAACCCAAACCATCATATGGTTCTGTGAAAAGATAAAAAGCAGTAAGGAGGGAGCAACTGTGAGCAGATTTTGGTAGGGGGAAAAAAGGTTGGCTGCCCTTGTTCCCTGTGCCATGGGTGACTTCCACAGACAAAAATACCATGAGTGCAACTGCTGATGGAGTTACAGGGTTGGTGCTCCAGGAGACTGAACTGGGCTTGCATGGAGAGACCAGGACATTTCCCAACCTTGGGGTATCTGATCTTACAAAGTTTTGGTTTTCATAGGGTTGTTTGGTTTATGTGACTGAGCACTCCTTCACAAACGGATGTCAGCTTTCCAAATCTGCCGTGGGGAAATTCGGGCTTATGGGAAAATTTTCAGTTCAAACAAAATCACACAGTTCTCACAAAACTGTCCAGACCTTTCTGCAATTATGTTACATCATATATATAGTTTAAGCAACTCTGGATCATTTCACAGCTCAGCTTCTTATCTTTTTATAGTTCTGCTACCGTGGCTCCATTCTTTCCCATATGAAGAAACTTAATTAATATTTTATATCCCTACTAAATTGTGAATACAATTTACCATAACAGTACAGAAAAAGGCATATACACTTTGTCCCCTGCCAACAGAAAATCCTTAACAGCTGTTTATTGCTCATTTGCAAAACATAAGAGCAATGGAATTCCATTACTTAGAGAAACTGGCTGTTCCATGATATCCTTGGCAACAAACACCACACTTATCTTTTTGAACAATAGACTCTCAAAGTTTCTCCAGCCTACAAAAATAAGACAGTGAGGAATACTTTTTCTTAACTGCAAAATGCTAAACAATGGGAACTGACTCACCATCAGCTGCATTTTGTTTCATCGAAACTAACCTTTTTCTCACTATGTCCCCCCAGCAAAGAAATTTGCTCACTGCAAATTGTGAGAAACGTTTCATGCAACCATCTCTTTCACAGGAAGGACTTTTTATTGAGGTCAAGACTCTGGCAAAATGAGAAGAAATTCAGACTGCAATCTGAGTAATGTAAGAACTTACAAGCAACATTAAGGCAGCAACTTTAGGTTTATAATAAACCAGACAGAAATTGCGGGGCAGAATTTTTTCTGACTTTTCAAAACTTGGAAATACTTAGAAAAATAATACCGTGGTTCACACCACAGATATTTCACATATGGTTTTAACTAAATAACTTACAAGTTTCCAATAGCTTAAAAAAGAACTATCTATGGCATACCAGATAGATGCTAGCTCCTCAGAAAGTCAGGACACGCACATACCATCCATAATCTGGTTTCTATATTTAGGTAAGAACTATACCTAAAGCCATGGAGGTCAGCACTGCACCAAGTCAAGCATGTTTTAACAGACATATCTCCTAGACAGTGTTTACCACGGTACATTTCTCCCAAACCCACACCAAATATGCCATTTGAAGGCCTTGCACTATTAAAAGACAGTGTGTCCACATACCTCAATAATCCTGTCATGAATTTGCAGCCCTCCTTCCTTAGCAGCAGGCCCTGTGTCGACTATTTTCGACACAAAAATTCCTTCGCTCGATGAACCATCTTGATTGTCCTTTAAGGATGAAAAGAAAACCACATTATTACCCCAAACCAACTCTGATTTTCCCTCAGCTAAAGCTTGTCCGTGTCACAGCAGCGCCTGTAATTTGAAAGAAATGTTCTTATTGATGTCTTAATATGGAATTACTCTGTGCTAATGAGAACACCTGATACTCCCATTTTGAAAGATTAAACAACCAGGGACGGACTTCCATTAGGTAAATTAGTTGTGTGATAATCATTTTCCTCTGACTTAGGCCAGCTCAGTAGTAATTGTCATTACAATTATTCTCAATGTAAAATCCAGTGAGACACAGCCTGTTTGCACATCAAACATAAGACAACACTGCATTTTTATTTTTAGTTGCACGGCTCCTTCTCTGGAGATTTAAAAATAAACCAAGAAAACAATTTATATCTAACAAGGTATTTTCATACTCCTGTGTATTCTGTCACTGTCTTCTACCAGTGCAGAACAATGTCTCAGAAAATAGAAAAAACTCTAACTGTAAAGATTAACTTTCAAGTGAATTCACTAGGAATAAATCGTAATTAATGTCAGATTTCTGAGCAGTCAAGAAGTAGTTCTAAATACTTTCTAAATTACTAGGACAAGGTATAATCCACTCCTTGATCTAATTAAAGTCATATGCAGCAGCTCCAGCCAACAGGCATCCAGAAAAAATACATTAGTGAGTGTATGGCGTAGGAAACATCTGCTGAAATCATAGAATTCAAAAGTAGGTTGTTTGAGTTACATCCCTTCACCTGCACAGGGGGGCTGCTGAACCTCTGGTGGAAAGCAGAGTAAATAACATGGGGTTTTTTAATGAAAGGGCCTAAAGCTGTGGGCCCTCAACCCATAATCCTCACAGCACTATGTGGTCTGAGAGACACACCACGGGTCTCATCATTTTGGGAGGGACACTGCACCAATATTAGTGCTGCTGGCTGTGATGAGATGCAGGAATAAACACGCTGCGAGAGGAAAGGCAGTGGAGTTCACAGACATCCGACACAAATCCCAGTATGAGATCTGCTCTGAGAGACTCACAAGAGAAGCAAATGCTTGTCAGCAACATTTTTCCTCTAAGTGTTGACCTACATGCTTTTCCCAACTGGAAAGGGCAAACATATTTTAACAATTAACATACCACGCACGGTCGGCCACCAATAATATTAAATCCAAGAGAGCCAGAGTCACGATGGAGGACGAGAGTCAGTGCTTTAGTCTCTTCCCCCTGCAAGGAACAGATAAACACATTCAAAACATTTGTGTGCGTGGGTAAAGTAGGACAGACAATACTTCCACCCAGGTCTGTTGGGTCGGTTTCTTATTTTTTTTACCCCCGTGTAGTTCGGAGAAAAATGTTTGGAATAACTTTGCAGGAGCAAAGTCAGCAGCTCCCAGCCCCTGCTCCAGCCACCCCACCGAGCTCCAGCAGCAGAACCACCCCTAAGATTTATGTGTCTTTTTTATTGAGATCTACAGTGAGACACTTAACAGCAACAGAACAGTTTTATATGTAATACTGGTTCCTGCAACTACTTGACCTAGTCATATGTGATCTGTTATGTAAAATACTCCATGTTTCCAGTAGTCAAACTCTTGCCTTCTCTAATGCTTTTCTAATCTTAGGACTGGATTCTTACGTTGCTTCTCTCTAGTGCTGGGTACATGACATTGTTTTAAACAGTATCAAACACAGTGTTATACAACAGAAATTCTCTAGCGAGTTTGAGAAAACAGAATTAAACAAAACTGCTACAAATTTTGCCAAAGGCCTAGAATGGCAATTGCTACTCATAGCACCTGCCATGCATAATTTTTTTCTCTGGAATTTTAACACTAGCAAAACAGAGATCTTCCATCATTGAAAATCATGATGTTAATCCCCTAAAATACAAAATTCTGCAGTGAACAGTTGTCTGGACAAAAAATGTACAACGAAGATATACCAGATGTACCTGTAGTAGTTGGGTGACTGTGAACATACTCTGTTATCCTGCTCTCTTATTCCAGTTTGTTCCTAACTATGAACTCCTATAAAATGTTCTATATGACGCAGTGATGCTACTTAGGTCTATTAACTTTGATAAAGACAAAAGTAAGTGCATGTACTGTTAAAGACAACTAAGTCTTCACAATGTTCTCTCTTCAGTCTCAATCAAGTGGCTGTTATTTACAGCACAACACTAGAAAATTATTGAACAGACAACAGCAGAGCATTACAAAAAGCCATTTCAACAACAGTACATTTTTTAGAGATCAGAATAGGATTGGCATGTTGTGCATCTAGAGATACAGATTAACTTTTCTACCTCCAAGACCTTTTCCTTTGTTTTATCCACAAGGTGAAAAAGTTATGAACACAAGAAAGGTTGAGGAAGTTATCTTACAAGTCTGGTTTTCATAACCAATTAATGACAAAAATCACAACAGTTGCATTGTAATTCGATGCAGATGGTTTTAGTTTATGCATTTTTCTTCTAACATGTCAATTTGAAGTTGTCAATCAAACATTAATGTCTATTAAACTCATAAAAAATGTCAAAGTAATCCTGGATTACTGAACTACTCCTACAGATTTGGGGATGATAATGAAGCCCAATTCCCTACCAGTGTGAACTGGCAGAGCTCCACTGACCACACACTTCACCACAGGGGAGCTGCACTAATACACTCCACCTGAAAATGTGGTTTACAACTTCTGTGTCCATTTCTGATCATTATCTTCACTGCAGGTTGAATAATAAATAGAGGTGGACATGATACCGAGAAACATGAATAAACTGATTTTATTTGAATTTGCCTGCACTCAGCATCACTGAGAACCAGGTACCCAGAACAGGACAGAAAAATGAAGTAAAAGCTATTTCCCTGCAAGTCTACAGACCCAGACCTCAGACAGGATTTCAAGGAACAAATTTCCAGTCCTGTGAGACCACTTTCAGGGATGAATGATTCAGGATTTGAAAGACAAGAATGTGTTAGCCCCACTGTTTCCTTCTCCTATTATGCTTTTTTAAGAAGGCAAATCAACTAGAACTATCAAGAAACAATTATGGCATTGCTCTCAAGACACTTTCAGTAATTAAAATTGAACGTTTTCATTAAAGCCTCCTTATGTGGCTATGATTTGACACTTTTATACGTGGCTGAATCAGCATGAAAGCAGTCTACTAAATCAGTCAAGTTGCGGGGAAAAAACCCAACTAATAATAGTTTTCTGTACTTCTGACAAAGTACTTCTGCCCACAGGGGCTTTAAAGAAACTTTCCAGCCATTTCTAGTGGATTTGTGCACTGTCTCCATCTTCCCCATGGCAGCAGAGGTGTCACAGAGCACAACCCACTGCAGAGCACTAATCCCACCACCCTCACGGAACCGCCCCGGCACCGGGGAGGGCAGCAGCACTTTGCTTCAACACTTGGTCACTCTTGCAGATTCACATCTCAGGTCTTAACAATTTCTTTAACGACCTTCTTGGCTTCATAAGGAAGCCACGATGCAAATGACTTTTCCAGGCTCTGCCTTTCCCTTCCCCTCCAATGTCTGGCGTTCCAGCGGAGCAATCATTAAACAGTGAGGTAACTGTGGAAATCGGTGGCCGGTGTCCAGCCCTGCCCCGGCAGCTGCTTCGGCAGCAGACCTGATGGTTACTGGCATGTTGTATTCCCACAGCTGAACAGAACTCTTAAATATAATTCTTGAAATTACTGTACTTCCCAGATGAGTAATGTGGAGCTAATAGACTGCTTTTCCCCTTTAGATAGGGGAAGACTAATTTCTTTGGTAGTGCTGTGGCTGAGAAGGTCTGTCTTCATCAGAGGAGGCACTTCAGCTCCTTGTTCTCTGGTGAAACGGCTGCCAGGACCAGCCTGGCACATCCTGCTCAGGGACAGTCTGAGAAAAACACATCATCTTGTTTCAAAGGACTTCATCTGGCTCTTGAGGAATTCAAACCTGTGTTACCACAACCACAGAGGTATTAGAGCAGAGGTCCTAAATGTCAGATCGTATCTGGTTCCTGTCTGGCTGATACATTTAAAGTCAGTCCCTGTCTCTGGTTGTCAGGACAGCGGAAGGGTTTCCACCGTGAGCTGCAGCCAGCACTGCTTCCGATTCCCCCTCACTCCCTCCTTCCCAAAGGACTTTGTCGGCTGTGTAAACAAGGGAATGACCAGATCAGCTTATCAATAGGTGTGCACAGTGGTATGTTTCACCAAGGATTAGGCCTTGTTTGAATAGTATGAGGGTTTTTTTGATTGTTTAGACTTTGATATTACAGGATTGACATCTCTGATAAGAAGAAATACTAAATTTGAGTGAGATACACCACCTTCCCTACCACTCCCTCCTCAAGCTCATTCACAATAAGCCTTACCTCTTCCAAGGAATTCTTACCAAGGAATAAACAGTCACTCTCTGAATAAACCATCAAACTTTTCTTTTGGAATAAACATTTACATCCAGTAAATACACAGTAAACTTAGTGTTCCCTCAGTGATAAGAAATATACATGGACAACAGAACTGGGGTCACCTAACGCACATCTGTCTACTTAAGGGGCTTATAAAATGGTGAGATATTTACAGATGAGTGTGTGTATAAAATATGTATTTTATTTGTCTTCTCTTAATACAGTTATGGTGGTGTTATAGAACTCACTTCCGAAATGGTAGATGAAAACACAGCAAAGCTGTGGTTCATCCAGTCACAAAGTCTATGCTAAGGTGAACCCAGAGCTGGTCTGCCAAAAGATCATGAATTTGGGTCTTTCATGAATGGCCTAATGCCGTATGACTAAGCATTTAAACAGAGCTGTACGTGGGCATTCCTTCTGTTTTGACTACAGGATGTCATCTGATTTATTCTAGATTGGTTCTGCATCTGTGACAACAAGCAACCACCAGGCAGGGAAGTCAGAAAACCCTTTTTCTTCATCTACTGAGGAGCCAGAACACCCCAAAGTAAGTTCTGCAATCACCACATGTAAACTATGAACCCACATTGTTACTGCTCAACCTACTTGCGTTTGACATGGACCAAACGATTACATCGTATAACAAAATACATGAAATATGAGTAATGGTCATAATTAAGCAATGATGGAAAACCAGCTATTCCACATGATCACACACTTAATCCCTGTGTTCAGGGACCTAATGCTTAGGCAAGTATGTCGTGCTGAGTGTTCCTGCACAGTCTAGGCCAGTGTCTCTGAGAAAACAACCCCAGAGTATAAATTTGTCAGCATTCCACAGCCCAAAATTTGGTAAAGCATCCCCTGCACTAGGGGATTACCATGGGTCTTTTAAAAAACTCTCTAGTGCACAAAGATGCAAGTTTCCTGATTGTACTTCTCTGGGAGCAGGGCAATGGAAAGCTGTTGGTGTTGGCAAGCTGCCCAAAATGCTGTGAAAGACACGTAATTGATTGACCGCTGGACCACGAGTCTGTGGTGACATGACACCTTCCAGCTTTCTTCAGATTCGTGGCTGCTTCAGAAAACTGTATAACAGCCTTTTGTAACAGGGTTGAAAACCAGCACAGTGGTCCCAGCCAGCTGTATCCATAAATCTGATAAAGAGTACAGCTAGAAACTACGTACCATGAGCACCTCTTGGACTCAGTGCAGCTCACTATAATTTACAGAGCTAAATAATGCAAACCCAACATTATCAGCACTAGCAAATGAAGGAGGGGCAGTGGAAGAATAAAGGAGAGCAGAGATGAGGAGGTAGGGATATGGTGAGATGATCTCCCACAGCAGGGAGCTCTCCTGTCATCAGCAATGGACAGGGAGCAGAGGCAGCTGTGTGCCAAGCTGTAGGAAAAGGAGGAGATAGAACTGTCCTGAATCTTGATATGAATGTGAACCCTCAATTTATTTTAATAGTTTTACTAAGTTTTTAACCAACACCACACCCAGTATCGCCAGAAGTCAGAACAGTACATTTAAGATTAAAGCGTTTTCTGTTTTGAGTTTGGAAAACATGATGGGTTCTAAATAGGAAAAAGGAAGGGGGAAAAAAATAATATGAAGTTTTATTTCCTTTCTACAACTTTTAGAGCCTCAACATTACTAAAGGTGTGAATACAGATGTCTGACAGTTTTGAACAGTTTAATACTGCTGTGTCTGTGGTAGCACATTCCAGGTCACTGGGAGGACTTTGAATGTCTTCATTTAAAAGATAATTGGCTTCTAGGGCTTCCCTCGCTAGGGAGCCTCATTCCAATTAAAACTTGAGTATTGTTGTAGCTCTGGCTTTTGGTTCTGGTCATTTTATAAATGGTCTAATTCTAGGGGGGCTGAAGTCAAGTTAATTTCTCCTCTCCTAAACTGAGGTTTTCAAGAACCCTGTGTGATTCTGGGAAAGAAATCACAGGTACACAGCAGATGTCTTGTATTTGGAGGTGGATGTTACAGAGATAGTGGCTTCAGATCAAGAAATAGCTGGCGACGTGTCCGAGTTGCGAAATAGTTAATCCTAAAGTCAGTGTTTTGTAGGAAGCCCTATTCTGGGATGCTAGGTGAGCTCAGGGTCTGGAAAGCATTGGGTCACAGCAGCTTCTTCCAATTCACTCCACTTTGTGTGACTCCTGGGAGTCAATTTCTGGCGGTTTAATACCATTTCCAGCCCTGGAAATTCCAATTTTGGAGTTTAGAGTTTTCTTCGGGGGAAGAGAACCAAGGAAAAAAACACCAGCGAAACCGCGATCCCGTTACTTTTGCTGTGAGAGCTGCCATATGGGGTCCAGATATCAATGACGGTCACGGCCGAAAAATACGTACCTATGGAAACCGGTGCATTAGGGCTACTAACACCCCAAAGCTGAGCTACTCGGAAGGATTTTGGGGCCGCGTGGGCTCTCCAGGACAACGCGACCCCCGTCCCGCAGAACCCGCCGGGACACGCGCAGGGCAGAACGCGCATCCCGCGGCCCGGGGAGCGCGGGGTGGGGGTCGGGCCATCCCGCCGTGTCCCCCCCCCGAGCGGGGACACCCCTCCCGCGTCCCCTCTTACCTTGCCGGGGGATGCGGCGCGGGCGCGGGCCAGGGCGTCCAGGCGGGCGCTGTACTGCGTGAAGCGCTTCTGGTACCGCAGCGCCGTCACCTGCAGCTCCAGCTGCGCCGCCGCCAGTCGCGACAGCAGCGACTGCTCCCGCTTGCCGGCGCGCAGAGCCTCCTTCTTCAGCGCCTTCTCCAGCGCGGCCGCCCGCGCCTGCAGCGCGGCCCCGTGGGCTCGCAGGGCTCGCAGGCAGCCGTGGGCGCCCGCCCGGCGCTCGCCGTGGGTCAGCACCAGCCCGCAGCCCTGCTCGCACAGCCCCGCGGGCCGCGCCTCGCAGCGCTCCCGCATGTGCGCCTCCACGTCGCGCAGGTTGAGCACCTGGCGGCAGCCGCGGTTGCGGCACTTGGCCGGGGAGAAGTCGCAGGTCTCGGCGTGCTCGCCCAGGTGCTGCAGCGGCACCACCGCCTCGCAGCCCCGCGCGTGGTTGTCGCACTTGATGTCCAGCTTGAGGATGAGGCTCTTGAGGGGCAGGACGTGGTTGAGCTCCTTGGTGGAGATGCGCTGGCAGTTGACGGGGCAGCTGCCCTGCTGCACCACCCAGGGCAGGACGCAGCCCGCGCAGAAGACGTGCCCGCAGGGGGTGGTCAGCGGGTCCTCCAGCACCTTGTTGCACAGGTTGCACTTGAAGTCGGGATCCACCTCCCCGCTGAAGCGATCCAGCTCGAACCCCATCCTCCTTCCGCTCCGCCGAAAACAACCGAAAACAGAAAAGAAAAAAAAAAAAAGGAAAAAAAAAAAAGCCCAGAAAAAGTACCCGGAGCGCGGAGACGGGACGGGACGGGCGGAGAATGGAAATAAATAAGTATCAGCCGCTCCCGCCGCCGCCGCCCGAGAGGGAGCTCAGCCCCCCGCCCGGCCCGCGGCCGTGCCCCGTCCCCGCCGGTCCCGGGAGCGCCCGGGAACGCGCCCCGAGCGCGCTCCCGCCGCCGCCCGAGCACAGGGACCGCCCCGGCCCCGCCCACCGGCCCCGCCCACCCGGGGCGCCCCGGGGTCCCCCCCGGCCGGGGACGGGGGACAAGGGGGTCTTTGTGTCGGGGAGAGGCGGGCGGGGCGCGGGGTGGGCTCCGGGCTGGTACCCGCTCCCCCCCGGGAGGCGGCAGGTAACCGGGAGCTCCGGGATGGGGAGAAGTGGGGGGGGAGCGGGAGGGGCGGGAGGGGCGGGGAGGAAGGGGCCAGTGATGGGGAAGCGGTGGGAGAGGAGGGGAGCGGGGAGAGAGGGCGGGGAGGGGGGAGCGGAGGCGGAGGGTCGCGGCTGGATGTGACAAGGTGAGACGGGGCGGAGAAGCAGCGGCATCGCCCGCCGTGACAGACGGGATGGTTGCTCGGAGAGGGGCGATGGGGCACATCGGCTGGGCGCCGGGACGGCAAGGTCAGGCTGGTCCTACCTGGACTAGTGGAAGATGTCCCTGCCCGTGGCAGATGGTTTGGAAAGAGGTGGTCTTTAAGGTTCCTTCCAACCCAAGCCATTCTATGGTTCTGTGATGACTTTTGGAAAGGGCATACATGGAGCTGCCTCTGGGGTCGGTCCTGGACAAGCTGCTAAGAAGTTGGATTGAGTGTTCAGTCCTCAGATGGGAATTCTTACACTACTGACAAGAAAAAGGGCAAACAGAACAGTCTGGCAGTGTGTGAGAGACTGAAATGTTAAGGGTTAATGATTTGCAGAAGCAGGAGGGTGCTTTGCTGAGGTTTGCCCCCTCGAACCGAAAAGAGAAGAGGAAAGTTTTTAGGTGTGTGATGGCAAAAACCTCTGGTCTGCATGAGAACAGCCCAGTACAGAGGAAGGGAGCACCCACCACGGGAGGATGACCATGACTGACCAGCCTTTGTTTAGCAGCAAGCTGGGTTTTGAGCCAGATGGGGGAGAAGGATGATAAGAAACAGATCCTGCGGAGGTGGGATAATGCTTTTTATCATGGCAATATCCTCCCTTACACAACTGGCTCAGGTGTAGCCCCTCTCCCCTGGGGGAGATATTGGAACGTTCACACATAGGCCTAAAGGTTTTCATCCCTTCTGAGAAGGCATAACTGGCTCAGCTATGCTGACGTTGGAGGCAGCTGTCATGTCCTAGCAGGGGTCACAAACCATTGAAGACCCCCAAAGTGCCCCCAGACTCATTTCTCGGGCCTTCCACCAGAGGACTGCACATGATCCACAGTGTTATATCAGATAGTGTAAAACTGCTCCTCACAGGGGAGGTACCTGGGCATCCCCACCTGAACCTGAACCTATATTAACCCATTGAAATTTATGTTTCCTGGGCATCCCCCACCCCTGACAGATCAACACTGTGACCATCACTTTGACCAACACACATCCAAATTGCAGCAATCAGGTCTCGTTGCTAGATCCATGGATGGGGATACCTTTGCAGTGTCAACTGTTATCTTTCTTTCTCTTTTTTTTCTTTTCCTTATATATGTTCTTAAGTGATATCTTTACACATATATAAACACCGGTCATTCAGTGCTGTTTTACTCTATCCTGAAGGATTTATTAACAAGATCCAAGGGATCTGTTAGCTAGAACCTCAGTTACCCCACCTTCAGGGGCGGGTCATACCACAGTGCTGCCCGTATCCTCATGGAAAAGGGATACGTTTTTTCTATGTTTGTGTAGCCTGTTAAAGCCCCGTTAATGCCACTTGGATGTAAGTGATGGAGATCGTTAAAGGTCACCACTTTTGATACCCTTTTCTGCCTGGTGATGATTTAAAAGCACTCCTGAATTATGCTATAAAAAGCCAGCCAGACCACACCTGAAGCACCAGACATAGCATTAGGCAAAAACAATTTCTCTTACAAGGCTGATATTCAAATACTGAAAAAAGCAATAAAAGAGACCAGCTTTGTTCATTGTGGATGGTGACGCAGAATTCTCACATGCACCACAGCCACACACCAGATCAATTGTTCTTTTAATGTGTTTTGCTTTATGGCAAAGCAGAAGCCAACCAGAAACTTCAGTTTCAAGTGACCTTTAGTGTATGTCTGTTATATCACAGTAAAATGACTTTCTGAATGCCTGGGATGATTATTTGTGTTTTAGTGACCTCTAGAAGGTAACAGATTCGTGGTTACACGACTGTGCTCCAATTTCAGTCTCAGGCAGGTAGTTTTTAGTATTAAGGGTTTTCACTTTTCAAATATGAATTCCATCTGTGGTCCTCGTTTTAATTATTAATGTTCCATAAAGCTTAAGGTAGCTTTTGGCTGTATTCATTACCCTGCTGAAGAAAGTGTGCATCATATATTTAGGGTGATATACCTAGCTAAGGAATTTTTTACAGATTTGTTCCTTCAAAAAAAAAAGTAAAGGTTGTAATATGGGACTGTGCATGTAGGTTTCTGTAACTCCCTCTGAAAGTCATGCACACTCCAGGGCCATGATGAGAAAGTTTAATTAATACATGTATATTGCTGACTTTTGCATTATTCTATTTGAACTATAGTAGTGATTCTCATATTTTCTTCTCGCGCTTCACTGCCTTTTGCATCTCTCTTCTCTTTCCCTTCTCTTTCTCCTCAGGATATCTCTGCTCACCAGTCTCTCCTGCCATTCCCCTTGCTGCAGTGCCACACCTCTTTCCTCCCTCCATCCACTGGGATCACCAGCCCTGCACTGCTGAGTCTCCACCCTTTATCTGCAATGTCACTACACACCTCGTTGGTAGGACACTGTAGTTTTGCAGTTTGTCACAAAAACTGGAATAGCTCTTACTAATCATAACATCTGTTTTTCCAGAGGCATTTTATATGAGATAAAACCTCAGGTTCCGTGGGGATGCAGCTGAGTGACTTGAACGTTGGTGTTCACTGTGGTAACCGCTGTATCATCTGATGGTGAAATCCATCAGCACAACTAGTTTAAGATAACTGCTCTAAATTAATGACCACTGTCTTATGACCTTCTTTACCCAAGTTTATAAAGTGCCTCATGAGTTCGGGATGGTTGTAAACAGAAAGAAATTAATTCCTTCAGTGATAGCCGTGGCAGTTTGGGTTTAGCATTTCAAAGCTGTCACTCCAGGATGCTCGAGGCCACTCGTGTGGAAGCCAGAGGCAGAGCTTTTATTGATTTCCACGAGAATGACGTCAGCACCAGGTTCCTCCGGCTATTCGAAACTATACAAATATTTGGATGGAAAATATAGGCAAGAACTGGAATAACATTTTTACTCGGAGTCATGGCTAGGCAGATGGTGTGCTGAATTGTGTGATATGCTTTAATGTGACATTTATGTAGGAATAGATACTTTATTTATAAATTAAAATTTTGAAGGCCACTGAAGGCTTGGGCTGAGACTACAGTTTGAGTGCTGACAGGGAATTGAAGTTCCCCTCTCCCTGCTGCTGCTGTCCATGGGACAAGGCACACATGGAGCTTTCCCTACTGGAGACACATTTCAGTTCTCCCTTGAAAAAAAAAAAATGTTTAAAAAGCAGCCTCTCAACATGAGCCTTTAATGTTATTTTCAAAGCCTGAGGTTTGTAACTGAGGAGAGGTTTGGTTTCCAGGGCTGAAATTACACTGCCACAGCTCAGGAAGGTCGTTTTTATTTAGTCAGTTCTCTCATCATCAGAGGTAGTGCTGGGGTGGGACCACTGCTGAGCCATTAGGGCTCTCTCATTTAACTTTGCTGTCCTGTCATAAGGAGGGTGAGGGCATGTTTGGGATGTAGCACAGGCACAATGCCAGCTCTCAAAGGGCTGCAAAGCTGAGGCTTCTGCTGCAGGTTTAAGTCAGTCTGGTTTTTTTCCTGCTGCTGTGAGGCTTCCAGTCTCACAGAAAATCAAATGCCATTCATCTTAACCTGCCTTTTGTCCATAAAGGTTGGCATCATTTTACAGTGGATGATGAGGTCTTTGAAAGAAACCTGATTTTTTTTGGCATCAATTCGCCTTTAAAAACGTGGAAATTATTAGGTAATGCAGATAAAGAGTCAAGTTCTTCTCCATGTCAACCATCTGTGTCATTCTGACAACCCCCCTGAGGTTAATAGGACACTTCCAATGTAACATGGTCTTCCTTGTTCACTTAGTTTGTGAGTTGGAGCCTTTTGGAGACTGAAACTCACAGTGGTCCTGGACATACTTAAAATTTAGTGTGTCTAGAATATGTGAGATATATTAAAATGTATCTAAAATGTTAAGATCTTCTCAACCTTCTGTTCATTGCAAAGCACTGACGCACTGCACGGAGTTACAAATTTGAAAGATTCTGTATTCTTTGACATTTTATGACCTTTTTTGTACTAACTGTGTCTTCCACGTATTTCTTTATCTATCTGTGTGGCTGCTATCATTAAATTTCAAGTGAACTTGCTTCGATCCTTTATTTTTACCGCTGGCAGAAATGTGAGTTTGCATTAATAGAAGGTGCACAGAAGAGCTGGGGAATGTGGACCAAATAAAATGTCAGATTTGTGATGGGAGAACTATCAAGCACAGTAGAGATGGTTCGTAATGATAACAGTTTATATGACATTTATTTTAAGTATTTTGCGAAAGGTTAAACTCTGACTTGGCAGCTGATCCGGATTTCAGGATTTTACGTGGGTAGAAGGTCAATACAATATTAAAGTGGATTCTTAGAAGTAAATGGTGTATAAACAGCAGGCCAAGTGGCATCAAAAATCCAAGTCAGATCCCTCTGTTCCAGGAGGAACATTTAAGCAAGAAGAGAGAGCACGTGATCATCCTTTCCTGATGTTCCACATGTATTTTTGAGTCGTTGCTGAAGAGCCACTTCACTGCCTCAGAAATCTTGCTGTCTTCAGACAAACTTGAAGGACCAGCAACATTTGAGCTTCTTTCATAACTGCCTTCTTTCTCCTCATCTCTTCACATAGCTAAAGTCATAGTAAAGTTTATATTATATTCATGAGTAGTTGAGAGGAAAAATCCACAAGAATTTTGGCTCTAAGTACACATTCCTGTATTAATATGGATAGAGAAAAATATAAAATAATGTTCTTTCTGGGGCTTTTTAGGAAATTTGATCAGCCAGCCGTGTTGACTTTTGTTGTTCTTTGTCTGAATAATTACATTATTCACCACTACAATATCTCAGAGTCCTGAAGTTATTTATTATACATTTTATTATTAACAATCCATTTTGTGATAAGGGAGAATTAGCCAAGTTTTAAGACTGGGCTTAATGAAATGTGGGATAATAGACGTGCTCGTTGTAATTCAGAAAATCTTTAGCTGAGTGCTAAAAGTTGAATTCTGCTTTTCTCGAGCTGTTCTTTGCTGGGTATTGGAGCCAGTTTTGGTGAGCAGTTGCTTTCTCTGAGTAAGCCTGTGATTTGAGTACAAGGCTGAGGCCCAGACCTGACCACTGCTTGCCTGAAACTACACAAGGATTCCAAATTTCTGTGGGGGCTACATCCCAGAAAGCATTCAGTATCCAGTTTATAAGGCCACAAATCTTTGAATTTCCTCAGCAGTACAAAACCACGCAGTAGGTATCCAATTCTGATGTAGACACCACATTTTGTACTGTATAATTTCTTTGTCTTTTCCTCCCTTATTTAAACAATTTAGAGAGAGAGAACTGACATCATACGTGCCTGCTTCCCTTTGACACATCTTACACGTTGTAAGTAATGATAATGTTTAAATCCAGACTGTAATTAACTCAATGGTAATGGGTGGGACATAAAACACAGGCCATAATTTAGAGGCACATTCTCTAGGAGTTTCTGTGATGAATTCAGCAATGGTGGAGGTCAGCCCACGGCTCAGAGAATGGAGAGTGCTGACTGAACACAATTTGCTGAGCATCTTCTCCCCGTTTTCCATGCATATGAATGTTACAGACCTGTCAGATAGTACTTGCACATGCAGCATTTCACATGAGTAGGTGTGTTTGGGATTGTATTGAGCTGACAAATCTGATTGCCCTTAATTGACAGTCTGGCCCCATGAAAAAGAGGTGAAGCTGCATTTATCCGTGACTGTCTGTTCTCATGTAAGCATTTCCTCAAGTCTTTAAGTCCAACCCTCTTCTCTTAAGATGTGAAAAATATTCCTGTTTTCAAGAACAGGAATGGAAATGAGTTCACTTTTCTTGCCGGCAGGATGATTGTGAATTATGTGGAATGTTCCGGTTTTTCCACATCACCAACGCTGCTTTATCTCAGGATGCTTTTGTTCCGTTTCCAAAATAAACAGTTGTTAATACTTGCACGAGGTGTATTTGACAAGCAGGCTTTTGAGATCATCCACTATTCCTTAGGTAAGCAGCTGCCCTGCTTATGTATTTACAGCTCTGTTTACACTTGTATAAACTAAGGAAAAAATCCCTTTTAAAAACATTTGTCAGTTCGAAACCAGAAGCCTTGTGGAAAGCCCAGGCTGTGTAGTAAAAATTCCTAATTTCTGGGTCAGTTCAACCCTAAGATGGAAAAACAAAACAGGGTCAGGACAGTGCTGGTTTTGCCTGATGGGGAGGCAGAGCCCAGAGGTACTTCTGGGTTCAGGGAGGGCCTAGAGCATCTTTGGAGGATAAATCCAGCTGCTGGTACTTACCTCTGTCTCTAAATTACTGGTTGCCAGGAGCTAGGAGAGAATCCCTGCTAACAGGCTGTGCAAGATGAGTATCCCCAGCTGATTGCTCTCAGACAGAGGGTTCTGGGCTTGATGACCTTTAATTTGATCCTAATTGAGCTTTTGGCTACATTTTTATTCTTTTTCTGATAGTCAAGTTGGTTTAGAAAATGCTAGTGGCTTAAGGCAGCCTTTTAATTCAGTGCTCTTGGATTTTCTGTGGAGTTTATATTGCTTTAAAACACAAGTTTTTAAAAAGGAAGTTCCAGTACTTAGTAAGTACAGATTTTAAAGAGTTCTTTCTTTATTTCTTGTTGGGAGGGGGGTGGGATAAAATGAAGCCATGGGTAGAGGGGTGTAACAGGGCTTTGTGAGGTTGTGAGGTTGCACCAGGTCAAGCCATTGTTTTTCTCATTAATATGCATCAATATTTACTCTGAATTCAACATGGTGCAAGTGATGGGAGTTGTGTGTATTCTGGAGCCCAGTCACTCAGTTTAGAAGAGGAAAGAAGGTACATCCCACCTATTAAACATGCTTGGTTTTACTGTTAAGAGATAGAAGGTCTTTTTTGAAACATGAGGAAGTTCTGTGGTTTTTTTCTCCTAAAAAAAGAAAGATCACACTTGAAGGTAAGAAGACTCTTCCTCTTTGCATCAGCAGAGTCCTTTGGGAGCTCTAAATTTCTTTAGGATTCATGGCTGAGTGGGTGCAGAGACCCCCGAGGCCTTTCCAGAGGGGCTGGTTTATGTAACTTTCTAATCATGGTGATGTGGAGTGTCAGGAGCTTCTAAAATCCCTGTTTGTGCTCTGAACACCCAGGACTGGAGTTCAGTCCTCCTGCTGTGCCAGATCCATTCCAATGACCTCCTTAAATATTCATATTCAGAGCTATCTTGCTCTAATGAAAAACATTTCGTGCAGCTCTCATAACTCTTTCACTTTGAGCCTTATTTCTGTTTTTCTAATGTCTTGATCTAGGCAGCTTCCAGCTCCTCTCTTCTTTTTTTCCTTTCTCCTTTTTTTTTTCCCCTTTGTGGTTTTGCAATATTAAGTATGCCCCGAAATTTCATTAACATTTTAGACGTTTAGCTTAAAAGTATCGTTGGTGTTCCCAAGATCTTTTCTGCCCTTTGACAAAGGTTCCAAAAGGAAGAAAAGTAGTATCTTTCTATTTTGGCAGGCTCTGCTCCATTTGTCAGTGACAGAATGTGAGCCTCTTGGCAAAACAGTTTTTAATATAAATACTAGGTCTGACTGAAAAAATAAAAGCAGAATTTTCTGAGAACTCCTTGAAATGTCAAGTTTGTTGTCACTGTAACAAACTGGAAACAGATCATTATAAGGGAATATTCTCCATGGTTTTTTTACAATTTCTAAATGCAAAATGTAAATTTACTGTACAAGGTTTTTTTGATAAAATTGTATTGAAATAGATACAGACTTTCCCCCCCCCCCCGAAATAACCAGTCTTGAAAAAGAAATTACTTTGTTAACCAAGATGCCACACAAAAATGAAAGGAAACTGTTATCTAAAAAATTAGCAAAGTAATGATAATAATGCAGTTAATGCTGTGTTTTAATTAACAACAAAACAAGGACAATTTTCAAATACATTAATATAGGCGTGATCTTAACTTTTTCAACCAGATCTAGTAAAGGACAAGTCACCAAGAGCACGAAGGAGACTGTTTCTTATTTGTTTGGGTTTTTAGGAGGACTTACTAATGAGGCTGAAACTTCAGATTTTGGAGAAGAGAAGATGGTTTGGAGCAGAGGACCAGTGTGGATATCCAGGTAAGTCAAGGTTGGAATGAGCTCTGTGCTCCATGTTCAGCACAGGGATAACTTTCCCTCTGCAGAGCTGTGAGTAGGGTCGGCAGCTTTGATAGTGAGAGGGGTGGAGCTGAGGATGGAGATTTTTGTCCCAGGAAATGCTGTGGGTGTCATATAGAACAGAGAAGGAAACAAATGGGGCTCCTGAGGGAGCAGCTGACATCCTCTGGGAGGTGAGGAGGCTCCTCTGGAGAGCAAAGCTGGTCCCACTTTGTGGGGAGCTCTGGGAGCTGTGGTGTGTTCGTGTCCTCGGAGATCTGGATTTGTACCTGGGTTAAATGGTTCTCAGGTCACTCTTTCTCACTCGTGTTTCATGCTTTTACAAGTTCACCTCCTACAGAGGTTGTTCCCAAGCCTGGTGTGTACGTGGAGGAGCAGAAGGGCCTGGAGCAGGGTACAATAACTATCAGTTTGTGACTGCCCAGCCAGACACGTGCCAGGCATGGGGCTGAGCTCCTGAACTAAACATGCCAGTCTCTCAGGTCCACTGTGTGGCTCCTTTGGGCCAAGCCTTCTTCTGGGAAAAGAATTGGGAGTGGGGCAGGAATCCTTTCAGTGTCATATCCCTATTTTTTCTAAAAACTAGCTCCAAAATGAATCAGGATTGTTCCACTTTTATACCTCTCTGTAAAAATTTCCATTGACATTGCAATGGGAATAAAACTTTGAAAATGGTCTCAATAGCAGTTCCAGGGGTATTGCTTCTCTTCTCCTTCCCTTTCACTGCAGCTCATGTTCTCCACCATATAGTTAAACTGGGAGGCTGAAAGCTTAGCAATTTATTTAGGATCAAGGCTTCCTCCCAAACTGCAGAGAATCCTGCTAAACATCAGGAGAAGGTCTGACCAGTAACGAGTACTGAGTGTTAATGTTTGGTAACAGATCCTTTTCTGTAGCTGCTTGCTGCTGCAGGCTATTTTAGGAAGATGATTGTTTTCAGTATAATGGCTTAGGCTGTATGTTTGTGTATTGCTTTGTAACAATGAGACTTTAGGAGATTGCTCCCATACCTACTCCTCCTGTTCTGCTAATTCATTTTCCATTAGACAGCATTTACGAAGACTACAGCGAGATTTTTCCATACCCCAGTTAAAATAACTGCCCTTTGTAAAAGCTCTCTGTGCCATAAAGTCAGGGAGACCTCACTGGTGGTACTCGAGGCCGAGGCAAACCCCTCTCACCCTGTGCCAGCTGGGACTGCACCCAGCATCCTGCACACACAGAAATTTGCTGCAAGGACCCTCCTGACATTTACTATTGAAACAGCTGTATATTGGGGGTGGGAGGTGCTTTTCCTACCCAGTCTGTTGTTTGATCCTCAGGGCTGGAGCTAAGAGACATGTGGGAAGAGAGAGCTGGTTGTGTTTCCCAGACATGTTTATATAAGACCCTGCTTGCTCTGTGCTGTGTTTCTGCCTGTGTGCAGTAAGAGTGGAGATGTGCTGCTACAGCCCCAAGCAACTCAAGCTCCAAAGCCTGTCCCTTTAGCCCAGTCTCTGAAGACTAATTTATTTGGTTCTGAAGGCAGGTATTACCTAAAGATATATTTGTTTATTCTGCAATAGCTTTATGCCTTCCAACACTTTTTTTATTACCCACGGTGGAAATTGACTTTTTTTGCCCCTCAATAGAGAGAGAAATTCAGTAATGTTTGTAAAGAAAACTGGGCTGACTGGTGAAAAATCATAAAAAACCCATAGTAGAAATAGTTTTTTTATAGATTATTGGAGCTTGATGAAGTAGACCCTAGTGAATGATTTAAGTCATTGAATAACAAGATAGAAAGTAATGGAAAAAGCCAAAGGTAACAACCTCGATGGTAGAGTTAAATGATTTATCTGACTATAGCTATTCTAAAGGCAAAGGTTAGTGTACTGAGCTGGTGTTAGGAATTATTTCAGAAGGCATGCAAAGCCCTTTCAAGTTGCTGAAATTTGTTTATGTTGTACATTTGCCATTCCCTTACCATTAGCCTCAGTTATTTTATAAAAGTACTGCATTGACCTCTGCTGTGTGAAGTGACCACATGTGCAGTTACCAGGAGTTCACTGAAGACAAACAGACTGAAATAGGAGGGCACCGTTTCAGGCAAAAGTCGGGGTAAAACTGCAGACAAAAATGGTAATGTCACAGGTGGTTTTTTAAATAGGGTAAAATACTGTAATTCCTGATTTCATATTTTACCAAACCTACTGCCCGTGTCAGTTCTCTCCCTGTTGCTCCTCTTTTATTTCTCCTTTCATTTCTCCTCTCATCTCCTTGTCCCCTCCCCGTTTTCTCATCTCCCACTGCCTACCCGTGTCATTGCCATTCTGAATCTGTCCAACCCACTGCATCTGGTTTTACTTGGCTGTCCTTGGCAGGCCTGTTAAATTGCTCAAGGGGTTGGCTTCTTCCTGGAATATACACCCTTCTGGGGCCTTGGCTGGTAAATGTTAATGCTCAGGCTCTGTCTGCCGCTGTTGGTGGCATTTTGCAGTTGTTCTTGCTCTCTGGAGACAAGTCTGTCACAAGGACAAAGACTCTGCTCTCAGACACTGAGGTTTCTGCACAAGAGGGCAACATCACAGGGACCTGGAAAAAAGAATAGAGCAGAACAGGCTGCAAGGTATGGTCTACATACCTTTCAAAGTCATGAACTTATGGAGAAAGCTTTAAAATAAAACATTGCGGGGGGTGGTGGAGGCAGGGGCTGTGCTGGGGAAGCTGCTTCTCCTCTCTGGTTGGAAAGACTGTCCCACATGGAGCAGGACAAGGGGAGAGGGGTGTATAATCCTTAAAATGATGCTGAAAAAGAAATGTATCTCGAGGGATAAAATCTGAGGAGACGACTACAACTCTAGTGAATATAAATTGCTTAAGTGACACTCGGTTCTGCGCAATGCAAAGCAGGCTGCTTTGGTTAAAACAGTGCCTGTATTCTTGAAAATTCACAAAAGCTGATTAAAACTAATGGTAAGCCAAGAAGGAGGAAGGTGGGAGACTGGCAGATTTCTTGAAATATGTAGACACATTGATGTGTCTCTCATCTTGGTGGGAGTAGTAACGAAGGGAGCTCATTACAGAAACAACACACAACTTAGCCTTGCCCTTTCCTAGCAAGAAATGCTGCTACATGCAGTGTATTTATGCTTTAGCATTGATTTATCTAAGGGATAAATCAGCTTCTTTCATTATTATTTGCTGTTGATTTTTTTCATATGGCTCTACTACTTGACTGCTATTTTCCCATAGCATTTTCCCAGCATGCCTTCAGAAATATCAGAAAATGCTCACAAACGCTCCAGAAAAGTGCCAACTAAATATTCCACAAAGTGCTTGCAGAGCTTGTGCAATGCTTCCCCTGGTCTTTCCCAGCTGTTTTTTAGCATTGATCTAATATTTCCCCCGTGAGCAGTTAGCATTTTTGTGACATTAAACATAGTGGGGAGGTTGTGTTTCCACGTATGAATAAAGTGACTGCTCTGATTTTTCAGAGGAAAATAAGTGTTCAGTGTTCCTCCTCAGCAAAAATCGCTGCTCCAGATTGCTGCTGAAGGGTTTGGTTTCTTCTGGTCTTTTGAGGTTGCCTGTGGCTTCTCCAAAGGAAATAAGGTACTTTTAGTGTTACAATTCAGACTACTCAAAATACATAGCATGTGACACTTTGGTTTTCTTCTGGCATTGAATCAGGCTCTTAATGTTCCATATAACATTTAAGCAGATTACCTGAAGTATTTTTCAATAAACCTGTGTGCTATGGAAGAGGGGGCTATGCCAGCTGTCTGCAGCACGAGGAGTTCAGGTTGTGTGGATGTACAGTCATACCAGTCCTACCCATCTCATGAAATACTTTGCATTCACTTCAGCAACAGTTCTTTTCTCTTTTCTTCCCTGTAAATTGTTTCTAAACAGCATAACCCAAAGAAAGGCTGACAAAACCCAGCACAAGTTTCGTGCTGTTGGTTTAATGGTAATTGGGTCATTACAGGTCCAATCCTGAATTTAGCACTGCAGTCATGAAGCTCTGGACCTCTTCATGTCAAACTGGGGCTTTGGGAAGCACAAGAATCATTATGCAGAATCAAGCCTCTAATCAGACTGATAAAATCTCAGTAATGCATAGTTGCTTTAGTAGGGCAGGAGAAATCCATGTTCCATGCAAAGCTCGTCTTTTGAGGATGCACGTTTTAAAAAAGTATTGCAGGCTCTTCAAATCCATTTATAATTGATAAAAATCAACTTGTACCACTTTTTATAGAGCTAGTAGACGTCTTGAAAATGTTCCAAGTAGATCTTAGTGTGGTCTTCATGCAACATTGAAAGAAACTGTCTCTTATCTGATATATTGAGCTCTTCCTGCTAGAATTCAAAAATGTCCCTTAGATTTGGACTACATAGGTATAAAACTAGATAAAGTCATCTGTGGATAGAGCATTCCATGCTCTGGCATCTGCTGGATGGCCACTTTTCATAAAACGTCAGAACTATGAGAGTTAACCTCACAATATTTCACATTTTCAATGCATTGCCTATTAGGAGTATTTTATGCCACCAGTAAATTCTACATTAGACCTAAATTATTAAGCTCTATGTTGGTTTTCTAGGCAAATACATATTAGTGGGACATCACACTGTGCAGTAGGAGTTGTGCTGTGCATGCCAAATTCACATCCATTCATGATTTCCAAAGGCCTGGATGCATCAGTGCTCAGCATCTGACAACTGTGCTTAAGCAACCATCTCCCACTAAAATTACCAGGTTTCCCCTCAGATAACTAGTGGACTATTTTCTAGTTTATTTTCAGCAATTCTGAGGTGGGGAGGGGCAGTGAAATCTGATGCACTGGTGCTCATAGGAGCTTTTTGATGGAAATACATACAAACACAGTAATACTTTCTTGCTACACAGAAGGCACATTTTAGGATTCATGAGTTTTTAAAATGACGGAGACAAACAAAGGAAATTTTACTGCCTCTGACCCAGATTTAGCAAATTAAAATTCTTGTTACTTTTCCTGGTGTTTGTGGAAAGCTGCTGCTCTTGACCCTTTCCTCTGCTGTGGCTCTTGACTGTAACATTTTATCACATTTATGGGTATTCTGAAGAGCATTATTTGAACTTCAGCTTATGCTGGGGCTGAGTCATGTTGGCATAAATGCACTGATGTTACTGCTTATCCAAATATCTGCTGGCTGTTTCTGAGGAGGAACCCCTGGTACCTCTTTACCTGTCAAAACATCCACAGTTTGGGACATTTTGTAAATCCAAATTACGTTTCAGCAAGAATCTTGTCATGCTCTAAGACATGTGTTGTAGAAGTGCTTTCATGCACATTCAGAGTGTTTGTTTTACCTGGGAACCTGATAAAATCAAGCTCCTTGGCAAACCCTGCTGTCGCCTCTGGGTTTGTCGTGTCACTGCTCGGGTGAAGTGCTCGGTTTGCTGTTCTTTAACTTCGCTTCCAGCCACCAACACGTCACTTCATCTGTCCTGAAAATAAGACCCTCTTCACTAGCAGAGCTACACAGCTTGTGAAAACCTTCCCCTTGCAAAAGGCAAACAAAAGGGTGCCTGATTTACTCAACAGTGTCTGCTTAGATGAGTCAGCTTCAGCCTGTGCAGCATAGATGGTGTTGCACTTGGGCTTGGAGGAAAACCAAGACAAATAAGTCAGGCTTTTTTTTTTTTCTATAACCTTAAATGACAAAATTTTTCTTCAGTCATTTTTAGGATGAAAAAATGTTGTATTGGAAAAGGCATCAATGGCCCAGAACACAGCAAAAGACAAGTCATCCCAGCATTTCTTGTCAGCTACAACAGTTCCTTCTACAACTGACAGGCCTATTCAAAATTATAGCAGAGGGGTGGCTGAGATTTTAAGATATAGCTATTAGTTTCATATTTCATGTGAAAATATTTCGTATTTTATTCTAAGACATTAAAAAATAATGAAAAATACAGAAAAGCATTATTATCTGTTTTTAAAATGAGCAGCAGATGTTGGATGTCAGCCCTCACAGATTTCAATTGCAACGCTCAACATTTAACTAGAAAGCAGATTTTTGAGCAAGGTGATTGAAATGACTTCTAAAATCGTATGGTAGTTGAGTGGAACACGTTGGTGAAGCCCCAAATTGCTCATGTCTACTTTTTTACTTTAGCCATCTATCAACATTATCCCTAACTTTATTGGAAAATGTAAATCCAGTAGGCATTAAAGGCAGAAATTGTAGTATAAACAGCACTTTTCTGGGTATCTTCTGCAACCAAGATGCAGAAACACCCAGTTTCAAGAACTAGCACCAAAAATTGCCATTATTTTTTTCAACAACAGTAGCACCCAAGTGAACATGGAGGTTGATTTATTCTCTTAGATCTTATGTGTATCCTGTACCTCTAGAACAGGGTGTGGGTGGACATTCTGGATAACAGTAATACATAGAACTGATCCTGTTTTAGGAAGAATATATGTATAGAAGTTTTTAGAAAAGTTTATACTATAAAAAAGTATATGCTTGTAAAGCAAGAGCAGTAAGAGAAAGGCAGAGAAAACAGAGTTGATAAGTAGAGACTGAAAAATTACACACTGTTATAGCTGCAAAATGCAAGGTTGGGATGGGATCCCTGGCTGTAAGAAACATCTGCAGACTCATACAAAATCTATATGAAGAAGAATTACTGTTGCCTTTAAAAATGACTAATATAATCCTTTTTCCTGGTGATTTGCTTATTTGTTTCCAGTACTGATTAATCAGAGAGGAACCATAACAAGGCAGGCTTCAGGGCTCAGCTTCTGAGTTCTTTAAATCAATCCAGAGAGACCACTGCTCCAAATCAAACTGCTTGTGTAAATACACCATTGAATAAATGCTTGAGAGATGCTATTGGACTGGAACAATATCCCAGACATTACTTCTGAGATTTATTGCCTGGGAATCTGAATAATATTCTGTAGTATCTCTACTATCGGTATCAGGTCATGATCCACTTTAATTGACTGGCAGTGTACACTGCAGCATGTTATTCTTGCTGTCTGCTTAGTCCTAGCAAGAATGAACTGGTCTCTGGAAACAGCAGTCATGAAAGAAAACATCAGACTTTATATAAACCAGACTAGGGGTTCACAGTGAGGGGGGCCACGTCCTCACTGTGCTCTGGAGGAACAACCCACACTGGCACGTGGAGAACCTTTGTGTCTTTGCTCTGTGATGAGCTGAAATGAGATGTCAAAGTCCATTTGTCTCCTGCTGTGCACAAGCCAAGGGAAGAAGCACCTTTCTGTGCCACTGACAGCATTTGAGTGTCCCTGGGCTTTCAGATTCCACAGCAGTCGCTCTGCGTTTCCTCTTCAAGGTTGATTTAGTGCAGTTCAGTTGGCTGTTTGCATGTTTTGACTTTTAATTTAGTCACTGTGGACATACAGCTGAGAAAAAGACCCAGGTTGCAGATGACATTGGGATGCCTAAATAAGAAGAGTGTTGTGTGCTGCCACGGAGCAGTGGCAACTGTGTGAGTTCACAGTTAGTTTTCACATTTCACATAAGGGAGTTTACATTTAGATCCTTCCCCAGGGAGCTGTTTGGCATCCTTGTGTAAACAGCAAGGTCTTCCTTGCCCAGAATAGGTTTCTATCCCAACCTCAGCAGGCATCTTGTGAAATCCACAGGAGTCAGAACCATCAGTGTGGAGGACTTTCAGCCCCATATGACTCTGCTTCCCTTGCTTACAGCAGGAGACCTGCAAGGTTTTGGTGCCTGGACTCCTCCAAAAGTGGTTGAGGGGTCCCTGCTCGTCCCAGGCAGACTCCTATCAGGAAATACTGTCAGGTGGGGCAGGACATTGCAGATCCTGCTGTCTCCTTAAGGATTAGGACCAGGGCTTGGTGTGTCATCCTCTGCCATCCCTTTGGGAATGAGCTGTGGCTGTATCTTCTCCCTCCTTGTTAGCCATGAATGCATTGGAAACCAAACCATGACTGGTGATGGGTCAGAGTTCCCCTAACTAGTTAGGCAATTTAGTTACTTAATAATTAACTGGCTAGACTTGCCCTAAGGAAAAAAACCTGTATGACTAATTTTTTTTAATGGAAAAAAAGTACAGTTGCCAGGAAACAATAGCAGTAGTTGGATGGGGGTTGCCCTTAGCTGATGGATTTTAGGTGGATTGAAAAGCAAGAGGCAGAAACCACGTGTGTTCTGGTTGTCTTGTCCTGTGGTCATGTACAAGTCGTGTGAATACACACATACTCCTTCCTGAGCTGTTCAGGGTGTGGGAGGGAATCACTTGTAATTGGGTTGAATGTTGTATCATTGTCCAAATAATCCATTTATTTGGAGTGGAAAATCTTTTGAGGCAGAGTAGTTTTCCATCTATTATTAGATCAATTGATTTAGTTAGAAATAACATAAAGTTTTCTGGCTCTCAAGCCATTTTTTAAAAGATCTTATGGGATTCTTAAGGGGTTCTTCACTGACACGAAGAATGAATTATCTGTTCCAAATCTGAGTATTTTTTTTCACTGTATCATTTAATCTACTAAACTTTATTACATGCTACAGACCTCACCTCCCTTCTGCTCTTGGAAACATTGCAGTTTGAACTCATAAACCTTCACTTGGGAATTACAAAACCTCACATTGCATGCCTGATTCATTGAGGAATTTTAAAAGAATCCCTGGAGTCCTATTTGCCACATTTTCATAATGCTTAAATCTGATTTGTTGTAAAATTATCCAAAGCTTATTTGGAATAGTTTTAAATTGGGTGGAGGGAAGATCCAGGGATTTATTTTTAAATATATCGTGGAAGTTGCTTTATCTACCTATAAGAAAATTGTGGTTGGAAATGAGCCTGATCTTTCCAATGGGATGCCTTTCAGCTGGGTATGACAAGCTCCTGAGCTGGTGTTTAGTGACCATGGTGGTTAGAGGTAGCATAAAAGATCAACCTGATTTTCCAGTCATTTTTTTTAATTTCTTGTCTAATGCTTAAAAATCTGTCTTGGAATAACATATTTTTTTTTCTTATCCTTTCAAGTATTTTTCAGTAATTTGAAACTTCTTTGGACTTATAGTCCAAATGTTCTTATGGCTATTTTTTTTCTTTTTTTTTTTTAATCTGAGACAAATATGTACCATACTGTTGTGACCACTCCAGTCATAGAAAGCCATCAGCATTTCCCAAGCTGCCAATGTTAGAGAAGAGTTAGAATTACAGGGATATCTAAGGACATTTTTAAAAATAGTAAGACACTGAATAGAGTTGATTTGCAAAAGTAACTTAGAAAATTCTCAGAGAACTTTCCTCACATCAGAAAATTCAATGTATGTGGACATGGACATGTGCTGAGCTCTACAGTCAGGATAGTTTGCATCCTGATATTTAATAAACCCATGAGCTGATGATTATGTATGTTATATACATTATATGCATTCTGCTGATTTCCTCTTGAGCTAAGTCTAATACCATAAGCCTAAATGAGATCTGAAAACTGTAAGAGTAATTTCAAAAAGTTTCCCATTTTATTCTTCTTTGTTGCTTGGCAACAATGGTCTTAGCCCAAGTAAAATCTGAAAATTATTATTTTTTTTTTTAATTAGAAAATAAAACCATTTGGACTAGAAATAATCCCAACCTCCTTGCATAACTGCATCAGTTTTCCCCAAATGCTGCAGGGAAAAACTCTCTCCCTGGCTTCTTCCAGTGGAAAATGTTTGTGGAGTTTGCATGGGCCGTAAATGAAAGCAGGAGAAAGTTGTAGGGAAGCTGACAGCAGCTCGGCCTGCTTTAAAGCAAACAGAGTGAGAGTCAGTGGGAGCCTGGCTGCCCTGGAATGCTGCCCCAGTTGTGAACTGTGCAATCCAGATGGTTTTCCTCCAGGAACAGGGAGCGCAGCCTCAGCCTGGCCAGGCCACGGCTCTCCAGCTCTTATACCTGTGCCCCCGCTCCAGAGCCTTGCTGGAGGGTGGGTTTGCTCCATGTCCATAGCCCTGGATGGCTACAGGCTGTGGGGAGCCCCTGAGGGTTTCAGCAGCCTGCAGGGGAGGCAGCAGTGCCCATCTCTCTGGACAGGGGGGAGGAGAAGGAGGAGGAGGAGGAGGAGAAGGAGGAGGAGGAGGGGGAGTGAGATGTCTCAGCCCTGCTGCATCACACAGGGACAGCACATTGCAGCCTGTGCCCCAGACGTGGTGTTTTAAATGTATAAGTAGCTGCACTGAAATATTCCAGATATTTCCTAGATGAAAATGCCCCGTGTTCTGAAGAAGACTGTTCCTATTCAGGAGCAATATAAACTTCCCTGTGTTGCCGGGGTGAGCAAGCTTACCTGGGCTTAACAACCAGAAGGAGATGATTCAGACTTCCCCAGTATCAGTAACTGGGTGATAATCACAGTGTTTACTTTGGGCCACACTAAGCCAGTGTCTATCCCAGTGCAGAATCTCCGTGTTAAAATCACTGAATTCCAAGGAGGGAGGGGCAGGTCCTGCCTGGAGTGTGGGCAGAGTGACCAGGGGGTGCTGCACAGAAGGATCTTCTGCTCCTTGGTGGCAAACTGCACATGGGAAGTAAATATATGATTGTTTTCAGACACATGTCAAATCCAAGTGTGTGTCCTCTTTACTGATAGGGAGTGGGAGAGCAGAAAGTAGTTCCTAATTTTGGAGCCCTCTGAAATGTTAATGGTGCTCATATCATAACTGAAGATTAAAGAACATTCTTCATGTGCTTGCTGCCTCCTGCAACCACCAGGGACTGCAGTGCTGCAAGGTCACATCTGATGCTGGAGGTTGTCCATTATTTTTTCTGAGGAGTTGATGTTAATCAGCTTTCAAGGGCAGGGTGGCATGTCTAATGATAATGGAAGTGTCTAATACTCATGCTTTTCCTGGCTATCTCTTGCTGCCTTCCTTCCCACCCATCCATCAAGATTAACAGGAATTTATTATGTTCAGCTTCCTTTCAAGAGGTGTCATTAGAGGCATATAACCATTTGTAAGATTTATTTATTCACCTCAAGGATGCTGGAAAGGTGTGCAGGCTCTAAGAACAGACACATAACTTGATTTGGGATGGGGTGAAGGCTTCAGCTTATCAGGATTGTTCCTTAATGAGGAATAAATATCAGCCCAGGGAACCATTCCATTTGACATCAGTCTCCCTCTAAGGCAGATGCTATCTGGTCCCGATGTAGCTGTGTTTATACAACTGCTTTTAAAGCAGGTTTGGTTGCCACCAGGAGGCTCAGAATACCCTCAGTGCTGCCTGTAGCACATCTTTAACTCCTCTGTGATGAATCTCTTCTCAAAACTGGATCCACCACCTCCCTGACCTGACTAGCTCTCACTCCAGGAGCGGATGTGGAATCCCAGGGACATCTCTGGTTCATTTGGGGAGCGAACACAGACCAGAAGTGATGCTTCTGTGAAAGTTGGAGCTGTGATATACAGTGTGCTGCAGAGATGATTTGCACATGCTCCATAAATCCATCAGGATCCGTTTACCCACACATACATCACAGCCTGGCAGTCCCAGCAGCACCACACTCCTTACAGGTGCACGGTAGAGCTGATCCATATGTGTTCAGACAGGGCTGCTCCACATCTGGAAGTGCCAGACAAATTTACAAATCCTCTTTTTTTTTTTTTTTTTTTTAATTTCCCCCAGTGACATTTGTGGGTGGGAAGGTGAGATGTTGCCTCATTCATTCATACGTTCCTACACTTGTAAGTAAAGCCCAAGGAGGCAAATGTGTTGGAGCAAGACAGATTTTAGCTATAATTTGTGAAGCATTTCAGAAAGGGAAATTCCATTGAAGGGAATTATGGAAATGGAATATTAGTAGCTGCTTCCTTTGTTTCCAAAACTTTATAGAGGACTGAATTCAATACAAGATATTTGAGTAAAGTAATGACTTCTCTGCTCTGTTAAGGAACTCTGCAATTAAAGTGTGGGGAAGTCACGGAGCACTTAATATCTGCATGACTGATTGGAACATTTTCCTGTAACATTCACGTGCTTCAAACCAGGTCATGGCATTGGGAAAATTAAGTCAGGCCCTTAGTGGTGCTATTGATATTCCTGAGCTTGAAAATCCACTTACCTGAATAAAAATTTGGAAAACTTAAGCAGTGTCTGCATCAAGACCTCAAGGAGGTCGCCTGGAGCCCATATGTAGATTATTAAATACTACATGTAATGGAACCCAATATTCTTGGAACATGAAGCAGCAGCTAAATGGAAACTTTGGCTATTACCATATTCATGTTTCATGCGAAAATATTTTCGAGATCAAAGTTCTGTTATTAAAACAATGGGCATGAAAATAACAAAATTGCTTTTTGTAAAACAAACAGATTCTTTGTATCTGAGAGGCTTTTCACAGAAATCTTTATTTTGAAACGGTAATATGTTACAGATTTCTTTGCTGCACTACTTTGATTCATTCATTAAAATAGTTTTGATTTTGGCATGTTGCAAAGGTCTAAATAAAAGCATTTTAGTTACATAAATACAGACTTTGTGGACTCAACAGTAATATAGTACGTTTGGAAAACTGTCATTTATTCTGAAAATACACAAAGACCAAGCCACAGACAGAATTTTCTGTACACTGTAAACATTCTCACAGTATGGGTATAAATATCCCCTTTTTGATTCATTGCGTGCCAGGTCTTCAAGCAAAGAGATAGAAAAAGAAGCTAAAGAAAAAGGGATTATAAATTTACTAAGACGCTTAAAGGCAGCGAAAGCCAAACAAGAAAAGAGCTTACAAAGTTTTAAGTCGCTGTATACAGACAGGGCCATAAAATTACAATAACAATACTAGATAATATAATCTCATATTTACAGCCCTTTCATCCACCGGGATCCCCACAAGCTGTGGCATGTTTGGGAAGTTGTGGTGGGTGTTTGCAGAGCTCACAGTGTCTGGTGGGTCCTGGGCAGAGCTGGGCTGTTGTTCCATCTCAGAGGGATGTTTAGGAAGAGTTTAGGAAGGTCAATGAGGAATCCTCTCCAGTATGGTGCATTTGCAGTCTGAAGTGTTTTGAGCCCAGGTTACCAATTCTTCTCCTTACTCCCACAGCAGAGGTTTCCCCCTCCTTCCTTTTGAACTATTTGCTGCACTGATTTCTTTCTTTGCTTTATGGACCATTTTGCCCAATATCTTTCCTCCAGCAGAGCAAAGTGTCACTTGCTTTTCAGGGAAGGAACTCCCCCAGCTGGCAGTGATACCATGGCAGATCTCCCTCACTTTGGTCATGCAGAACCTACAGAAAGCAGGAGCATGTACAACATGATTCCATTAAACCTGCCTAACTTAGAGGCAGATGGTCTCATTGCCCACACCCATATCCAGCTGTGGATTTGCAATACCATTGATATCTCTAATTCTGCTATAACTTGTATATTTTTGGTGTTTGGTGTCCAGCAGCACTTCACTTTGTTGCTCAGGGAGCCTATGGAGATTCCTCCCCCTCTAAACCTAACCCTTTTTAAGGAGAGGGTAGAGATTTGGGCCATTCCCCAGAACACACCACCCAGGAGAACTGGGTGTGACCAGGCCAGTCTGTTGGGTTCCCCATCCCACTGGGAGCAGGGGGAGTGGAAGGTCCTTGAGCCACTGGGAGGGAGCTGCTGAGGCTGCCAGGCAGGGGAGCTGAATAAAGCCTCATTTTACATGTAAATGTATGTAAATTTTGGTGGGTCTAAAGTAAATTTAGACTTCAGAAACTACCTATTTTGGTGCCTTTTGTTTATTCCTTTTAAAAACACGTTTTCATTGTCCTTTAAACATGCATTTTAAAATGCATCAGTTTGTGCCCAATAGAGCAAATCCTGAAGCCTTTCTCCAGCTGAGCTCCTCTTAGGAGCCTTGTTTGCTCTTTTCCTGGCAGAGCTCCCAATGCCTTGATAGCAGTTTTATCTGAGTAAAGCCCTGTGTATTTGCATGACACTGAAGAGCTAAAATTATCTCTAAATGGAGCAAAAAAAAATTGCCAATAAGAATTGTTTCTAAGAAAGCTTGCTCTTTGGTTGGGCCAGAGGGGACATATTGTAAATATGATTTAAAAATGTCTCTGCTACTACTGTCTGATCTTATCATCAGATGTTGCTGTGGAATTTGTCTGTGCAGACCCTAGAAAGGAAAAACAGATTGAGAACGTTAGCTTGTGCTGTGAGAAAATATCTCCAACTCACTTTGTCTGGCACAAAAAAAAAAATAAAATAAAAATCGAACCCAAACCAACCAACTCTGCATTAGAAACATGCTCTAAAAAGGGAAACAAACATTGAAATGCTGCCTGTCTACTTTGATCGCTCTGAACTCAAAATGTAAGTGCTGCTTATTGATTCTTTGATGTCAGGAAAGCAACATTTTTCTCCTGTCCTGTCTCACTGTTGTGATGAACTTCAGGTTTTCATCCGTCTTCCTGACACTAAGGGTACAACATGCCCTGAGCAGAATCACTGCCTGGAATCCGATTACAACAGCAAAGCAACCAGCTCTTTTCAGGGTTCTTTATGTTAAAAATCTTGTATTTGTCCAATAAATCATTAGTTGTCTCGCAGACTGGTCTAGAGAGAGGCTGACTTTTTGTCAGGAGGATTTTTTTTCACCATAAGCCAGCAGCGTGTCACACTATGTGTGTAAAGATTGTTTGGGTTTTTTGAGGAGCAGCTCAGTAGTGCAGCACTGGGAAATGAGGATGACAAGGAATATAAATGTCTGAAACTAAATGCAGTTTAAGAACTGGAGTATGCTATCAGGCAGAGGTCACAATCAGTTTTGCAGAGCCAAAGCTTTTTACATTTCATCATTTTGTAAGCACTGAAACATGAACTAGTCCTGGAAGTAATAGAGTATTATTGAAAAGATATATTTGAATTTTTGAGGTTGTTTTAAATGAATCTAGGAAGGATAGGAAAATTATTAGGTATGAGGGAATATGTACAATAACCTGACAAGTTTACTAGCATGTCTTCTATGTAATTCATACCTTGAGGTGTCTCTTTATAGATACCAGTGATTTCATAGGTGAAGGGCCTAAAGTTGATATAATTTCTGTGGGTCACAGAAGCACTGAAGGCAGGATGGAGAGAATTTCAGCGCTGTGCCTGCACTTGTCTGCAGTCAAACCTTCAGCTGGAGTGGAGAAGCCAACTGAGATCCCCCCAAGGCCAGTTGTAATTAAACATCTAATGGAGATAAATGGAGAAAAAACATGGCCATTTTTCTGGTTCTCTTTGCATTGAAGGATACTTGGTGCATGGCTGTCCATCATCCATAGGGAAAAGCATTTCTGTGAATATTGTACTTAGAGTAGGGACTAGTGACCTTAGAAAAATAAATCTTGGACAAGGACTTGGATATATTCCCAACTTTTCCACTTTCCCACCAGGTGACCACTGGGATTAGCTAGGTTGGGTCTACATATTCTTCAAGCTCCTGATTCTAGCACAGACACAACTGAGCCAGAAGAAAGATTGGCCTTGTCCTCCTTATGTGTTCCAAACATCCCAGCTTAGTGAAAAGTGTGCTCTCCACAGCATCCTTCTTGTTATTTACATGGACAGCCCTTCTGGCTGCATAGTCTTACCAAACAAACCTGATCAATCAAGTCATCAATCAAGGATAATATGGGAGCACTGAGCACAGAGAGATGGGGCTGGGGCTGTGTGAGACCTGCAGGGACACGAGTTGGGCTTTGCAGGGCAGTCAGAGTGGTGGGTGCAGTGTGTGGGAACAAACAAATATACAGAATAATACATGTTTTAAAGTTTAGACTTCAAACTGTGCCACAAGAGAGGATACCAGGAACTTCCAATTGTGGAATTTTGGAGAATGCTTAGCAGAAGGTGTCAGGGTTAGAAAAAAAATAAAATGTTCCCTAAAGGAGCTCTGAGTGGGATCAAAAATAGATCTGAAGATACATGACTATGTGAGGGACGATAAATGGTAAGTCCTTACAGATTCCATGTAGTCCTTATATTTTTATGGAAAATTATTTATGGTCGAAGGAGTCGTGCGCTTGTGTAAATAGAAGCTTCCACGTGGTAAGAAGAGTTGAAAAGGAGTGAGGATTGTCAATTTTGTGTTATCTCAGCTGCCTTTTTGTCTTCTCTGGCTGCTGCTGCTGCATTCTGTAACTCAGCTTTTTTTCTGACTTTATTTGGAGACAAAGGTGGGATGCAGTCAGGGCATTATGAGGATGAAAATGTTTCTGAAGTGCTTCCCAGAAGTGCTGTTACTTTAGGGAAACTTGTATGATCAAATATTTGGAAAAAATCTGTCATCCTAAAATATCTCAAGTTTTGGTAATGTATATAATCTGCTTCTTTTCTTATTTTTACTGTTTTATTTCAGCAAAATGGCAGAAATCAGGGAAGTTGTTCTCATTTCCTCTCAGAGAATAATTAAACTAAAAAAATTCCTTATAGTGCAACAGTTAGTGTAGGGGCATTAAAAAAAATGTATCTTCCCTAAATTCTGATTTGGAGTTATTTTATTTTTATAAAGGGAGTTAAAGGAAAAATAAAAATAAGTTTGTCCCCAGTGAGAGCAGTTTTGAAGTCAGTCCTAGTCAATAACTGTGTACACCTACACTTGTTTTCTCTGATTATTTTGTGTATTTTGAAATGCAGAGCTTTTATATTGTATATCTCAGTAAATACATTAGAAATGTCCTTTCTTTTACCCTTGTGCCTGTTCTGGACCAGACTGGAGAATACCAGTGATGGGGATGTGTCATTTTGCCTTTTGTTTTTCTGACTATTTGAATTCCAAATAGAACATGACAGGGGCAAACTACACTTTTGAACTCTGACCTCTACTTTAAATTGAATGTGAAGTCTAAATGTCTTCCTTTTTGACTGTATCCAAAGAGAGGGTTGTCAGAGACATCTTATAACCTTGTGGCTGCAAGGGTATCCTCTATTAATTAAAAAAAAAAGTTTTCTGAAGAAGTTCTGACTCAGTAGAATAGACAGGGGGCCAATGTGGGGAAGAAAGGCACATTGTTCCCCCAGACAAAGACAGAGGATCCATTTTCATAAATCTGCATTCCCAAGACAACTGTTCAAATCTGGTAAAAGGTCCATTTCTTTGAACTTACATACCAGAAAGCTTTTATTCCTGTGCTCCACAGCAGACAGGAGTCCAGGTTAACTGTGGCTCATCAGTGTTATGCTTTAGATGATTCAGTGAGAAATTCTTTCGTTTAATGATGGGAGGTCCTACCTTGTTCAAGAAAAAATGAAAAAAATAAAAGGGGAAGAATCAAAGGGTTACCTGTGGTGCCAGAAAATGTTTTAGAAGATTCAGTTTCTTTGAGTTTTCAAAGCCCAGCTTTTAAGTTTCATGGTTTTAAATTCCTAGATGTTGTAATTAAGGATTTAACATTAGTTAAAAAATGCTTATTTACACCTGGAATAGCACATACCAAAATTCTAACCACGAGGGTCCTGTCTAGCCTAAAATCTTTTGCTTTAGAGTTCTTATTGCTATTTCTTCTCTCTTTGGGACTGAATTATAGTCTCAAATGGATATTATTTAGCACAGTTCACTGCTAACACAAAGTCCACACCACTTCACAAGTTCTCAGCAGCATTGCATCAGACTGATGTGCTTGGCCACTCATGCAGAATAAGGATATTTTCATTTCCAGTGGTCATGAAGCATAAACATAGGATTTTCTCCAATAATATTAATATATATTGAATGTTTTTGTTAGAGGAGCTTCTGGACATCCAGAGCGAAAAGAGGCCATGGGAACAGACATATATATATGACAAGCAGTGCATAAAAAAATCCCAGTCTAAAAAAAAACTTAAACAAAGGGAATAGGAAAAGAGTTATTTCCTGGACTGAAAGTCTTTCTGTCTCATATATAATGCTTATTTTTGTCTCTAAATAAGGCTTGCTCTGTGTTTGTGCAGCACCTTCTTTCTTCTCCTGGACCCTTGGGTACAGGGATGATGAACAAAGTTTTAGGTAGTGGCATAACCATGGTATGTAGGGGACTATCAACCTAAAGGTGTTACTCCTGCTGCAGTAATAGACAATGAAGTCCTGAAGTCCTTTTGCTTCTGGTTGCCTTCTTGTTTTCACTATTTTTATTTTTTTTTTTAATATTTTCAAGCTTTTTTCCCACCACCAGAAGGGCTAGGAATATATTTTCCTAAAACTGTGAAGAGTCCTGGCACAATCACAGCACTTCCACAGCTGGGGCCAGCAGACAGGAAATCCACTGAGATTGGAGCTATAATTGAGATCTCTGCATCAAGTTTGTCTGTGCCAGAACAGAAAATTGCCAGGAGCTGCTCTCAGGTTCACAGGGTGAAGAGGCAGACAGAGCCTGACTGGAAGTTAAAACACCAAGAACTTAATTTGAACACCAAGAACTTAATATATAAATTTCCTAGTTTGAGTTTATAGGCTGCATAAATACTTGCATAAAGGGAATGCAGCAAATCCATGCAGGAAATAAAACCTGTGGAAAAAAACCCCAAAACCTGCTGAGATTTAAAAATACAAATTTTCTCCCTTTTTCCTTTTTTCTCCTCTTCTCTAACTACTTGCTCCTCATGAGCTCTCAGCTATTCAGGTGATGGTTCTGCCAGACTGTAATGAAGAAGCTGATACCACATCACCTTTGGATCTGTGTGTGCCTCTGAAAGTGTCCTTTTCTTCTCTAGCTACAGGCAGTCACACCAAGTAAATTGTTCTGTGTTTTTTAGACATTTTTAAAGTGAACACAAGATCATATCCAGCTTCTTTTGAAATGGATGTAAAGGTCTGCAGAGGAAAAAACCGTGTGGCAACTTGTTTTTAATGACAGTTTCTAGGGGTGTGTATATATATATATATATATATGCACTTATGATTTAAAGACTATCTGACAAACTGAATAACTGATCAGTCTTTACTCTTTTAAACAGGAGAAGCTTCTTTGAATTAGTGAAATGTGGGGCAATTACAGAATCAGCTAATTAAACAGAGTGCCCATAAAATGATTTGCTATCATAATTAGTTATACTCTGAGTGTGTATTCCTGTGTACCTGTCCCACACTGTTGATAATTGCAAATGCCTTTTTTTTTTTTTTCAAGGGTAAAAAGGTACAGGAGTTTGGTGTAGATAAAACTGCACTTCTCACCACTTTAGCCATTTGTGCTTTGATCTTTGTATCATCATAGTCCTTTGCACAGCACTTTAGGAATCATCTTAACTCTCAGAAACTATTCTTGGGCATTTATTCTACTGCTTTTTCACATACATTTTGAAGTTTCTTTAATCATACCCTATCACTGCCTTACAGCCCCTGTTTATCTGAAAAATCTACAGAAACTTTGAGGGATAAATTCTGGTTTTTATGATGAATTTTGCACTCTGGTGCCCTGACTTGTGCTCTTGCTCCCCTTGGCTTTGGTGAGAAATGAGCTTGCACAGGATACTCAGTAATTATCAAAACCTAAATAGACTGTCAGTTCAAAAGGATCATAATTTCCTTAGAAAAAATTTAAGCTAAAAAAAACATCAAGGAGACTATAACCCAGGTAATGTCTGGATGATAGAAAAGATTTGGAATATTCCACAGGAAAGAAGAAACTCCAAAGCAGAGGATTTATACTGTCTGACTCCACTGTTTGTATGTGGAGCTGTTATAAATGTTTTCCATCAATAGGAAGAGTTGAAATATGGAATTAACTCCTAATGAATTGGAGATGGGTATGCACTCCCAACTGGAGAATGAAACCTAAGCTGCAGTGGCCCCTTAATCTTCAAGTTCATAAAATAAGTAATGTATTCCAAGACCTTCTATGCTAGGTCATCTGGAATGCAATGATTACTATGTTTTTCATTAGGAAAGACTGAGGGTGATAAGACTAAGTGAGATAAAGGAGATTCACAGGCCTTGTAGACTTTAAACAAACACAAAACTCATTTGTTAAGGGAATATCTTTTGCTTTCTGGACAAAGCAATAAAACTGCAGTTAGTGAAAAGGAAGCACTGGACTCAGGGAGTGTAAGATGTGTGAAATGGGAAGGTTTTCACTCTAAGAAGGTGGAAGATAAGGGTGTACATGGTTGCCAATTATTTTAATGTGCTATTGGATTTCATTATGTGTTGTGCCATATATAACATGTACTGATGGGTTATTAAAAGAGCAGGAGGTTTGCTGGCAGGTCTGGGCTGTATTTATGGTGTGGTTCTCATAGAGAAGGCCCCAGATAAGGTGCAATAAATAACAAATAAATGGGATTGCAAGCAAGAAAGGTCATTCATGTATTGTTGCCCAAGGACTCAGTATGAATGGATGGCCAGGGCTGGCACTGCTCACACAGCACAGGGGCAAGGTAGAGTGAGGCTCCAGGCTGCTCCAGGAGTTATCCCAATGGGATAACCATTGGGCCAGAACAGGGGAGCTTATAAGCATCACAGCTGCTCATGGAGTTTGTTCTCACTGTGTTTGGTGTGGAGGGGCAGTTTGGGACTGGCACAGCTGGTCACGGGTTTTGTCCTTCACCCACACACTGGGTCTGCTGGGCAGAAATCCCAGGCTCTTTGCAAAAACTGGTGTTCCTATTATATAAATATATTATTTTGTCCATTTCTCAGTTCAGCCTGAGCACACAGACTGCAGGCTCTGCAGAGCTCATGGAGCTCCCTGGGAACTCTGTGTGTCCTCAGGGGATGGTGTGAGGTCAGCAGAGTCAGGCTTAGTGCACATCTTCCCTCTCCTCTTGCCACTTTCTGCTGCTCCCTGTGATGTTGTGGTTTGGTTCTGAGTATGGAGCCACACCTGGCAAACAAAGCCCCAACTCACCATTGTCTTTATGAGGGTGATGCATCATGGGTATGGTGAGAGTGCTGGGGAGGGAGCTTTGCCTCCAGACAGAGACAAGTGAAATGTTGAAGACATGTTGGAAAACATCTTGAGTCCCTAGTACAGATGTATCTTTTGGGCTAGAAGTGGTTACAAATATCATAATACAAATACATTATATTTGATTTCCAGGAGATCTCTGTTCCAGGGTTCTGCTGGGATCCTGCTGAACCCATGCTCAGCACACACCCTATGAAAGGGTAATTTCAAATTTGAGAGACTCTAATACAATATCTTTAGGGAGTCTGATGGTATTTTGTTGTTGAAAATGAAAGCCACAGTTTTTGTTGTCGTGTGTTTGCTTCCAGCTGTTGTTAAAGAAGAGAAACTGAGGCACAGTGTGAGTTGAGACCATGGCAGCTGTAGGTGCCTGGCATCTCTAAAGCTGAGCAACCATATCAGAAGCCCATGGTGAAGGCAGAGCTCTGACCCCTGAATGCTCAGCAGCATCACTGATTGAGAAAGCAAAAAAACAACTATGGTTTTAAATAGATTTGACAGAGAGGGGTTAGTGTATGGGTAAAGGAAGAGAGAAACTGTGGGGTTTATATAGATAAAGTGTCTATTTAAATGCTGTTTATGGTTTGGTGGTGTATATGAGTTCAAAACTGATGGCCAACTCAAAGCAAGTGTCACCTACAGTGGAGTCCTCTTTGTCCCAGCAGAGTGAACTCCAGCTAAGACTGCTGTAACCAACCCAGCTGGCTGCTGGAAGGGCTCTGTTCAAATTCCATGACCTTAACTTGTTTCTTTATCGTTTAAATTTATGGAATTGATTTATGCAAAATATTTATAACAGAAGATTGAGGTTGCCATAGTCTTCTTAAAGAAAGGCTCCACTGACCTACCACAGTTATTAATATTTCCAGAGTGAAAGAGTTATGAAAATCCCCATATTTTCAAGTGAAGTTTCCTTAGTGGGATTTTGGAGACACACTCTCCATGTTCACAGAAAACTGAAGTTTTGGAAAGTGATTTCGTAATTCCCAAGGAGAACAACAACATCACGCTTCTGTCCAAGGGGAAATGGATCAAAGGGGGTTTGTTTAGAGAGCAGCTACATTTCTTCACATCACTTCCAGTTGTGGCTGGGCTGTTGTTGCCACATCATCACTCCTAGATGTGCATCAGGCTTGGAATGTCATTAAACTTTGTGTTGTGGCATGCAAAAATGCATTCTGCTTTCTGCTCAGTGTGGAGGGGAGGGGGGATTTTACTGAATCCATTAAAAATATGCTCGAAATGATATGAAGAGGCTTTCAAACCAAAATGTTTATGCAGAAGTGAAAAGCAGAGTGAGTGGCTTTTCTCTGTCTGTCTGAGTTGTCAGAGGCTTTAGGTCTCCCTGAAACAGGGCAAATCTCACTGCTGTGTGAAATCCATGCTACCTGAGTGATGAACAAGCACTTTCTTTGCAGAGGTGTTAGAGAAATCCTAAGGAAGCACTAATCCTGTGGCTCTCCTCCTCTGCCCCAGCTCCAGACCATTAGTCACAGCCCTGGAATGCAGCTTGCACAGGGACTTGGGCTGCCTGGATCTGCACAGCCACAGAGCCTCTGGCCTGCCTGGGGCTTTCCTCCCTCGAGCACACACTGGCAATTTGTGCCAGCCTGTTCTGGAGCCAGCTTGGAGCCCCAGCTCTGTGACTGGGGACTCTCCTTCCATTGGCTCTGCAGGACACAAGTGCTAGGAAGGCTTTGGATCAGGTCCTGCCCTGTGCAGTTTGTTCTGAAGACCAAGTCGGTTGAGCAGAACTGCTGCCAGGTGGGCTTGTTCCACCCGAATTTCACTGCTGGCTCCTGCTTCTTTCTTCACAAAAAAACACTTTACAAGGCTGTATCTCCAGTTATGAGGGATTCTGGCTTGTAGGTGGGCTTGTAAGTGTGGGTAGAGAGGTGAGAGGCTGCTGGTGCTCCACTGGATGCCCCCAAAGAGCCGAAGCAAAACTATTTACCCTGAGAAGGCTGGGAGTGACTTCAATGACACTTGCAAGCAGCATTCAGATTATGTGGAACAGGGTAAGCTCTGGCCTGAGTTTTGCCATGAATGCAGTCAAATGACATTTTAAAAAATGAATTAGTGAGGATTTCTACTTTTATCATCCGTGGAAAAATCTCTTAATAATTGGACAACAGCGTGTTTTGTTTGCTGCTTGTTTCACAAAACCTTAGACTATTTTGAGAGGCCAATAAAGATTCACTGACGTCAAAATGGAATATTAAAGGCAGATGTTTCTGGTTAGCTTATTTATCCCTAACTACTTTTCCTGATTTTTTTTTTTTGAGAGATAAGTCTAGACTAGACAGAGCACATTTCTAAAATGCACTTTTTAACTGATTAGTTGTTTTTTCAACAGTTTCCAGTATAAGCCTATCAATTTTATTTCCTCTACCTAGTGTCATTATTAATTAAATTAGTGAGTGATATTTTGATAAGCCAACAATAATACTGTCCTTGATAGAGAAAAAAAGCCTCATAATGTTATTAGATACAGATGAAATGTACCAATGCTATGAAAACTCAAACATCTGGAGAAGATGGATGTTCAGGTAAGTAGTACAAAAGAGTTTTGAGATTTAGTTAAAGCAACAAGATTAATATATATGAAGAATGTTGTCTCAGTGAACTATTTTTGGTTCATTCCCTGCCATAACCCCAAATATATTGTGTACAGATTAGTTTCTCAGAGGAGGCAAACTTGGGGTTGGATGTTGCATCAGATGAGAGTGAGGAAAGCTGTGCAGCAGCACCAAGACTCTGCAGCATCCAGTGCTGATCAGAGAAGAAATATTGCTCCATTAGCTCTTATGGTAAATATGCTCTGGATCAGGAGAGCAATAAATATAAATATAGACAGTGGTTGCTGGAACCAGTCTGGTCCCCATGCAGAAGCAAAAGCACTCAAGGCTGCTTCCAGTTATGCCACCTTTTTTTAGGCAGCTGGTATGGTCCTGTCTACATTTCTGTTCCACCAGAAAATGGATGTTGCCTCCAGCAGAGGTTACAAGAGATTAAGGCAGAAGACAGAGGGATGACAGGCTGCATACTTGGCCTTGGCTTGAGGAGATGAGGATCAGCTGTTGCAGGCTGAAATGTGTGTCCCTGCCTGTGCTGTCCTGCTCCACAGCCCTTCCCTGTGCCAGGGGGCTGCTGCTGAGGGAACTGGAGGATGGAAAGGAAAAGCAAATGGGAGAGGCACAGCCCCCTGTGCTCACACTCCAGCCTTCCTGAAACACCTCTGACTCTTCATGGTGTTCTTCCCAGCCCTCAGCAGCCATCCCTTCCTCCTCAAAGCCTTATTACATACCCAGCCCCTCCATCTACTTCAAACCTCACTGGCCTCTCCCAATCTTTCTTACTCCTTTCACTTTCCCCAGGAAAACCACAGCATCAGCCACATTTTGTGATCAAGCCACCTATACCCATCTCATCTCCCACACCAGAATTTGGGCTGAATTCTGCCTGTGTTGCTGAGCAGCCTCAGCACTGCTTCTCTCCTCAAAAGCCTGTTGCCCACACTCAGCCCCTCTTTGCTCCCAGCCTCCTGACACTTCCCACATCTCAGCTGCTCCTGCCCATCCTCGCCTCTTGCTGGCTCTTTGCTGTCTCTTCTTCTTCCTCCCACTGTCCCCAGACCTCATCTGTGACCAGAACAAAATTAAACTTATGCAGTATTTCTTGGAAGCCTTTAATTAGCTCTGGGAATAGAAACAACAGTGTCAGCCTGGGAGCAGCCAAGGATCCTTGAGCACTTGGCTCCAGCACTGCTCGTCCTGCCAGGGTGCTACAGCAGCACCCTGGATTTGGCTGAGGCTGTGGCTTGGTCATGAGGATTTTGACCTTCTTCCTTGCCTCACTTCATGCTATTTTTAAAATTCAGCCAGGATTTTTTTTCCCCTTGACAGCTGGATTTGGCTCAGTATTTCCTTATGATTCCATAACATCTTTTTACAGTATTATCGTATTACTTATTTTCATTTTTAGCCCAGGGCTTCATTTGAGGGCACTGAAGGAGTTATTGTAATAACTAACATTCCACCAGATGTGTAGCACAACAGCCAATAGCTTCAGACAAATCTTTTTATGGTTTTTCTATAATAATAAAACAATAAACTTTGAGTTTATGCGAAGACACATTAATGTAACTTTCCACATGTAATTCAGCTTATAGGAATCCTAAACCTTCCAGAAAATAATGCTTAAGTAGATTACCATGAGCCTTACTGGACATTTGAGGGAATATATTTATTAAAGTGTACTTTGGTCATGAGAATGTGCTTGACTTTAAACATGTAATTGAAACCATATCGGACTGGACCCTGCCAGCTTGTGCTCTTGGACTGTGTCTTATTCCAGCTGGAATCAAGAGGTGACTTCTGGAAGAGACCCTAATTATTTTATCTGAATTGGGGTGGCAGGGCTGGTTCATTATTTAGACAAGTTCTTATTAAGAGTTATTTGATTCTGTGGTGTATAAGCAGTTGTGTCTAGATGTGACCTGCATGGTTCAGGTGATGTGATGCTCTCACAGGACTCACTCATTGATTTGCCTCGAGCTCATTGCATGGGGAACCCACTACCCATGGGCAAACTGGGAATGGGCCATGGCTGTCAACCACAAGTTTTGTCCATTTTTCCCTGGCTCAAGGGTGCATTTGCTGTTTCAGAGGTGAGTAATGCACACTCTTCACTTTCCCATCCCTTGGTGCATTTTACTTCTTAAATACTAGGAAATTCCCCCTCAAAACCTGCTACTTTCCAGCCCTGCACATCCTCTGCTCCTTAGTTCTGTTGCTGACTCCATGCTGTGTTCAGTGTTCTTGCACTTCTACCCCTTTTCCTTCTCTAAATCCTCCAAAGAGGCTGTCTCTGCTCAAGCTGTACTTTCCTTTCCAGTATTACTCCAGTTTTGTAGCCCTTTATCTTCACATTATGAATGCCAAAATCTGGGAAAAGTCTACTGTTAACTGGAGCAACAAAGAAGCTTTGATTGCAACAAAGCTTGAGCAAAATACATAGCATGAAATTATGGGATGATCTGAATAATTGGGAATTTTGCCATTGGCTCCAACAGAGGAAAGATTTCATGCTTGTTTTAATTTGAAAGCTGAAAAGCTGAAAGAAGTGAAAATGCCATGAAAGCTACTGGGAGGGAGAAGAAAAGCCACTTGAAAAGGGCTAATTTTGTTTGAATCTCATCACTTGATAACTAAACTGGGCCTTGGATGGACATCAGGATCTTGAAATAACTAGAAGTTGAGCTTGATAGGGGAAGAATCTTCCAACAAACACAGAAGAGCTTGGACAGCAGAACATGAACATTTCTGCTCCTTCCTTTGTTGAACATTTATGATTTCAGTTGATTCCCCCCCCACATTTTCTCGCCTTGAGCTCCTCTAAAAGGAACAAATGTGAAAGATCGATGCCTGTGAAACAATAATGTCGTTGCACAGTTGCTCCATTGAAATCCAATACATTCCTTCACATTTCTGGTGATTTCCTTGAGAGCAGAGTTTGGTTTTACTTTCTAATCTGTCATGTCAAATTCTTTGGCACTTGCACATAAATAATCACTCCCAGGCAGTTGTTAAAAGTGGCACTGCACAAAATACTTGCTTATCCAATACTTCCACAGAGCCTTCTATTCAGCTGTGAATTATTAGGGCAGAAGAACGGATGTGATTAGCTGTGATGGCCATTTCAGCTCAGTTGCTGCTGTTATTTCACCTAAGTCTTGCTCACCCTCCAAAATCTAAAGGCCCCTCAGCAGCTTGGCAGCTTTGTACAGTTTGTCCTCATGATTTTTCATCCGTCTCTTTTACTCTTGGTAGTTCAGATTAGGAAACCATATGTATTTTTTTCCTGTTACCTGCAGAATTTCATCAGCCCTGAAACACCTCAGAAAAGGTCTTCCAGTTTGTATTCAGCTGTCTAACCTGTGCTCTTCCAGGTTCTTTTTGGGTATGGTAGCTGAGGCTGAATCCAGGGACAGCTATGAAGGGATGGTTCATTAAAGCAATTCTGTTTGGATCATGTTCCCAGCCTGGGGCTTTGCCCAGGCTCAGCTTTCCAGGTAGAGCTGCTCAACAGGAGCTGCAGGCTGGGTGGTGTTTTGTGTGCCTCTCTTGTCTGACTATCTCCTTTCAGGGGGACTGTGTGTGGATAACCAGCTACTCTGGGTTCCATTCCACTGGGATTTCAGAGCACTTTCTATTCCAAAATGAGGACGTAGCACAGTTTTGGATTCTTGTGGCATGAGCTTTTTTTTAGGGGGAAGTCTTATTTTAATACAACAGAAACTTTTCAGCTTAACATAATTTTGATCCAAAATGGATTTTTCTTTTTTATATTGTGTAACATGAGATTAAAAGGATTGAAAAAACACCTTTCAAAACAGAAAAGTTCCACTCAAAGGAAGTCTAAATGTTCAATCTCAACCTAAGCCCTGCTCCAGCATTTTTCAAAACACGGTGTCAGTGGAGCTGACACATTTCTGCAAACATTTTGAATTCAAGGAAACCAAATTTCCTCCTGGATGAATGTCCTGCTGGAAAACTTCTCACCATCTCCATCTCATATTACTTGGCAGATTTCACATTAGGCATTGCTTGTTTCCTTAGCCTTATTTAATACTTTTCTTGGAAGCATTGCCAATTTTTCAACCCAAATGCGGAGAACTGTAATATGTGATGAAATTCTCATCAATAAAAACCTCCTGACTGCACTCAGATTGCCTGTGGCAAGTCACAGGTCACAGCTGAAGGATTGGAGCCCTGTGCTGAGGTAGCTGAAGGCAGGAGGCTCTTTGCCTCACATCCCACAGCACACCCAAGGTGTGTGTTTTCTGGCACAGCAATCTGTGCCCCACTTTATTTTGGGCACTACTCATTGGGCAAGTAGTTATTTCAAATCTCTGTGTACAAGGATGCTTGTAGGACATTTAGAATGACATTGAACTCTGTGCATGTGGACTTCAGTGTGCAGAACAGATCATTCCACCCATGTGATGGTGTCAGGACCATCTACATCCCCCATGGTCACCTCTGCCCTGGCCACTGTGGCTGCTCTCTCATCACAAGGACAGGCCTTCTTTGACTTTGGTGGTCCCTGCTTGTCCCTTGCAAAATTCCAATCAGCTGGCACGCTTTGAGCATGCCACAAACACACACACAGGCCATGGAAGATTAAAGGGAACTCTTGTTCCTCCTCTCCACATGAAAAGGGTTTGTAAACTCTTTAGGTGCCTTTTTTTTTTATATATATATATATATTTTTGGTAAGGAAATGAAGTTGAGTCAAATAGTTTTCCAAGATCTAAGAAAGAGGGCTCAGGGTTATTTTGCACCCTGCCTTGGGTAACAGAACTCTGATTTCACAATACATGGTGTTGTGAGAGGGGCACAGAGAGCTGTTGTCAGGAAGTGCAAAGAAATGCAGGAGACTTCAAGAGACACCTTGGAGCAGAGCTGTGAGCTTCTCAGCTGCTTCTTAGCCGGGCTGGAAGTGAAATTCTGCTGTGAGTGTTAATGTCATCACCTCCACAGACTTGGCTTATTGTAAAGTGACACTTCCTGCAGCACCGGCTGTAGTTGTCTGCCTCCATTTGGGCTTTTAGATGTTTGCTTGCTCTTTTTTCTTCAGCTTTGAAGTCCTGGTTTTGATAGCTGACACAGTTTGGGGGCCTTTGGGTGAGCAGGGCCAAGCAAGAGGAACAAACCTTGCAAGGCCTCTCTAAACCACCAGATATAAAATAATCCTCAGTGAGTTGGTGTGAGCCCTGGGGTGTTTTGGATGAGCACATCTCGGGGGGGACAAGCAGCAGCATCCCCTGTGCTGGTTGCTGAGTGCTCTGCAGCCCTGCCCACACCAGAGAGTGCTCCCCTCCAAATTAATGTGCTGTCATGTGCTGAGCCATTAGCAGCAAATGCCGTGTTGGGAGTGTATAAACACCCCGAGCAGCTTCGGTGCTGGGGTTCTTTTGCTGTGATTTTGCTCACGGGCCGTGGCACGGGCAGGGACTTGTGGCTGAAGGTCCACTGCTGTAAATCCTCCTCCACAGGCACAGCCGAGGTGTGAATGTGCTCCCCAAAACTCTCTTTAGATTCCAACCGCAGCAAACATCTGACTTCAAAGATAAACATGCTGTGTCTTGTTTAAAGGAAGCTTTTCAAGTTGATTGTTAAGCAAAATCAATCCCCCCACTATGTCTTTGTGAGTTGAAACCAAAGGCTCTTGCAGCAAAATGGCTGAAGGTTTTAATCCCTTCTTAGAAAAGTTACTTCTTCAGACCAAATAAACAAACAGAGAAAGAGGAAATGTAAGATGATTAAACAGATTCTACTCTGTTCCCCTATGTTTGGCATTTGCTGTTTCTTTAGGTCATCAGCCACCATGAAACCAACATTTCAGTCACAGACTGATTGCAGCAGCTGCCTGAAGCCCTGCTCATAACCTCAAAAACCAAACTAGAAAAAAAATATATCCAGATGAACGTAGTCTAATTTGCTCCATGTATTTGTAGCAGAACACAGTATTGCAGATTGGCATTGAAATTCAAAATTTCATCTGCGTTAGATAAGGGAGGAAAGTGCTACTTCATACAACAGAAACTCTTCTGGGTTTAATTCAATAAATTGTAATCATGTGCAGTGCACTCGTGTTCACAACAAATGTCCCAGATATCCTGAAAAGGAAAACATAAAAGGCTCCATGTCTTTTAGCTTTTGAGTTGTTAATCTTTTTGAATTCATTTGTTTGGTTTCCCTTGGTGTAGCACTTAGTGTATGTAGAGCATGACAGTGGTTCAGTGAGCATGACTGTTGGGTCACAGCAAACAGTGTTTTTCTAGTTTAAAGAACATTCCCATCTGTCTATGGAATAGAGGTTCTGCCTGGTAAAGGAAAAATTCCCTCTCTTCCATCTCGTGTTGTTGCAAGTCTCCTGCATTAGTAATGTGTCTGCAGTGGGGTCATTTTGGTTTTGCAGTTTCTGAGCACCTTTGTGTTTATTTTGATAAAAACCAATCAAAGCACAACCAAAGCTCTGACTGAAGCAGCAATGGAGGGGGCTGAGGTGGAGAGGGATGTTGCAGGAGTATGGGTGTGACCCACTGAGGTTTTTAATCAGCCTGAATCAAACTGGCTGGGCCCTTTTGTCTCTTGTGGCTGGGCAAAATCAGGTGGTGATGGGTTGTTAGTCATCTTGGAAGGGGAACAGAGCTGGAGGACACAGATGGGAACTTTTCTCTGTATTATTCCAGGAGAATAAAAATATACAGGCTCTGTGTGCTAGCTGTTGGACAGGAGCCATAAAAAAATCCTTAAATGTGTCCCCTGTCTTACTGATATTTTCCAGGATACCCATCTAGTGAAAGTAGCCTTTGCCACTCATCCTTGCAGGATCACAGAATCACAGAATTGTTAAGGTTGGAAAAGACCTCTAAGATCATCAAGTCCAATCATCAATCCTGCACCGCCACCATGTTCACCACTAAAGCCTGTCCTTAAGGCCATATCCACATGTTTTTTGAACACTTCCAGGAATGGTGACTCCACCACTTTCCCAGAAAGTCTGTTCTAGTGCTGGACAATGCTACTTGTGATTTTTTTTTCCCCCTAATATCTAATCTAAACCTCCCCTGCTGCAACTTGAGGCCATTTCCTCTCGTCCTGGCAAACCATGCAGTGGATGATGCTGAAGTCAGTCTGCATGTGGGCTTTGGGAGCCGTGCAGTGGTTTGGAGAAGCAGTTTGCTAAAGCCAGGAATGTCCCTGTGACTTGGTGAGTGGCACCCTGAGCCCCTGTCTGCAGAGCTGGGTGCCTGATCCCCTCTGAGGCTGAACAGGAGTGGTGTGGGTGCTGTCCAGGTGGGGAGGCAGCATGGATTAGAGTGCATAGGAAGAGATTCCCGAGCTCTGCTACCAAGGCTCAGCCTCCAGCAGCTGCTGCTGGAAGAGCTGCTCTGTGCTGAATCCCCTCAGCTTCTGGCAAAGAGGTGTAAGAACTAAGCTGCCTTGGAAATCTCCTCCTAAAACTCTTCCTGCCCTGGCTCTGTTACAGGCTGAGGTCATAGCTGGGCTGCCGGACTCTCTGGCTCTTTCTTTAAAGTGAAGATTTCTGTAATTAGGACGATTCCAAATATTTCTATTTGCCTCATGTGCTTTTCATTATTTGTTGTTTATTTTCCTGCATGAAATTGTTAAGCTGCTCATGGCAGGAAACATTTGCATGAACAAATATTTTGCTAGTTGTGCTCAGATCAGGCAATCCCCCAGCAGGGATATTGCCTTTAGTTGCTCTCACTCTTTCTTCGAAAAAGCTCATTGAGAGCCCCATTACCCAGCATGGGGCACCAGTCATTGGCATTTCAGTGAGAAATTTCTTATGATCACCAAGTAGCAGTTGGCTTGCTATTGAGAGTCGTTGAAACATCCCACCTGTCACAGCAAATTTACACATTCATATGCTAAAAAGCTCTGAATCAGCTGGTGTTGTGTTTCCTTTCTGAGCCAGATTGTTTGCCTGTCAGGAGGAGCAGATATTTCCTCCAGTATTTCCACTGGGCTGGACACCAGTGGGTGAGCGAGCGCTCACAAGCTGGTCCTCAGTGATCTGGTCTTTCTGATGTGCTGTGAGGCAGAAGTTTCACCACCTGGACGTGGTGTCCTGGGGTAGAAGAGAAAATGCTTGGGCTTCTGTGCAAACCCTGCATGCAGTGTGAATTTTGGGACTGATTGTGCCAGATGGGCTTGCACTGTGGCTCAGGTTTTTGAGAATACCTAAACAGGGTTCCATTTGCAGTTATGAGGCTTAATTCGCTTGGGAACATATATCTAATTTCCTAATTCCTGAGTCTGCTGGCCTAAGGCATTGCACCCTTCACGCTGTGCGAAGGCATCTGGCCAGACAGGCTCTTACACTTGGGGTAGGTAGATGGTTGTGTCCAAAACAATGCATTGCCCCCTCTGTAGGGCTAAAGCCCCGTGGTGAGGCACCTTTCAGTGCAGTCACAGGCTCGAGCTGGCCCCTGGCTGAGCCGTGTGTGGGCAGAGGACACACTTGTCTGCACCCACAGCGTAGTCAAAACTTATTTGAGCTGGGTCTGAGCCTTTGAGAGGCTGCAGCACTTTTGCTGTGACTCAACTTCTTTACAACCCAGAGCCTCTAAACCCTTTGCTTGGTGCTCAGCACTTGCAGGGCTCTGACACAGCATCTCCTGTTTGCCATGACGTGTCCAAGGGATGCAGTGTCCCCACCGGACACAGGCTGAGGTGACCATCCTATAATCCATCAGATTTATCCTGGAGAACCCGCACCCAGAGAAGCAGAGAGCCCGATGCCTGGGGCTTTGCTTCGGCACCAGCCCGTGTGTCCCCAGCACTGCAGCCGTGATTTAGGTGTTTTTAACAAAGCAGCTAATTCAGAATTAAGGGGTTTGGCTGCAGCCACCTGACGGGGGACGGCTCTCGACATGAATGATGACTAATTGAGCGGCGGATGTGTAATTTGTCATTATTAAGGCTGCATTTGTGCCGGCAGCTGCTGCTTGCGGAGGCTGGGCCGAGGCTGGAGGCGATGGTGGGTCCAACACTGCCACCTTCTGATATCCCGGCGGAAGGGAGGGAAGGGAAGGACCAGTTCAGGTCCTCCTGCCGTGCCAGACCCTGCTCATCCATCCCAAGTTCGTCCTCCAAGGCTGCGCGTTTTTGGGGAGCACTTCAGCGCTCCCGCAGCTCCCCGGGTCAGACATCACCTTTCTGAAGTCCTGTGTCCTGCAGCAGGTCAGTGTGCTCAGGCATTTGGTGTTAACTTGTGAGGAAAAACATTGGATTTAAGCTTTAACGTGGTAGGAGTAGGAGTAACTTGTGATGTTACTGTTGATGAACTGTGTCAGGGGATACACAAAATCTAGTTCCACATACAAATCAGTTTGGTTTGCACGGCAAAGTCACTGAATAAAGCAAAACAAGTCTAATGAAAATGTAAAATAAAGTGGGACATTCTCATCAATTTGCAGTGTTGAGATAAATTGCTCTGTTGTTCTGGCAGCAGTTTATATTTCTTAGGGCTAAATTTTAGCACAAGATAAAAAGACCATTTGAGAAATGTTCGTGCCCTGATAGAAAATACAGCCTGTAAAGTGTTGTTGTTGTATCCTAGGTGGTGTACATGGATAAAGTGAAAAATTTTGTACTGTCAGTGCTGAAAGGTCCTTGAAGAAGTGTCCTCCAAGAACTGTCACGGTCTGGACTAAGGAGCTCCTGATTTAATCCTGGCCTGGGTAGCCCTGGCCTGAGAGGTGTGAACCTGCACTGGCTTCCATATGTGCAAGGCCTCTGAAGGGCTGGTTGCACTTATGTGCTTTTGCACATGGACCTGCAAACCTAAAGATCCCAGAGCAAGCATTAGCACTTGAGAGTGTATGTAAATTTATGACACTCCCCAAAGGATTTGGGGTTCTATAAATTTAAAATACTGGCAGGGTGGGACAAATATAATCTGAGTTCCATATGTTTCCTGGTATATAAAAAAGAAAATAAGCATATTTTCCTTACCCTCAAACAATCAAAATTCAAGCCACTAAAACATCTCTTTTCCATTTGAAGGCCAGCAGTTCATCTGATATGTTCTGTTAATATCAGGATTCTGGGATGTTCTGTTAATATCAGGATAATGGAGCAGCAATAATTAGTCCTTAAGACTGCAAGCAAGATGAAAACAGTGTCTGAGGTAGAGGAGAGAGGACAGTTGTTATCTTTCTAGATTTCTCATTGCTATAACTCAAGGTATGATGCTCCCTTTCTGCCTGAGAAGAGTCCTCTTCCAGGCAGACTTCTTTTCAGTTCCTTCCCTTCTTTTGAGTTCCTACCCTTCTTGGTCTCTGTTGGCTCCAGACCTGCTCTGGTGGCGCAAGGAATTGGTTCAGTCTGTTCCACTGTTGTTGATGAGTAGCAATGCTCTGTCCACACTGGGCATGGGGAGGAAGAGAAAAAGAAAAGTGAGAGCAGGACATTCCCTTTTCAGACAAAATAAGCTATTTATCAACTTATAAACCTGAAATGAAAGAGCACCCTTGGCATATTTTTTTCATAGCATCACATTTTGTTTAGGTTTTCCTGACCCTCTAGTACCTGCACCACTCTCTGTCTTGTCCTTCTATTTACACCCATTCACTGATTCCTTTCCCTGTCATATCACCTATAAACATCTTGCCTTTGCTTACCAGGTACTGAGACTCAGTGTAGCCTGTTCAGTTGGTCATCTCACCATGATTGCCTAAACACTGACTCCCAAATGCTCATGGTCCATGATGCCCATCTTCCTTCATGCTTGTGCTCATACACAAAGTGTATATATTTCTTCAAAAATCCCATAGAACTCCTGTGGTTGTGTAATACTCATCAAAAACCTAAAGATACCGAGACACAGCTTGGCTGGATGATTTCTTGACTGCCCTGCTGGCTTTCCTGTATCCCTGAATTGTTTCTCATCTTCTTTTAATTGTACACTGCCTCGAGGTGGGTTTGTCTTCATGTCTTTGCACAGCAGATCAAAGCACTTGACCAGAGCTCACAGGTCCTACAGTAGCAGGACTAATAGGAACATTCTGGAGGTCTGACAATATTTAAAAGGATCACTTTGGATGCAAAACATCACTAAAATTGCCTTCAGAACAGCAGGATTTTGCCTCTCATGTTTGCTTTTATATCATTCAATTCTTTGGAAATATTCACTGTGTTTGGCAGTGATTAAAGGGAAGGATTTTCCCTCTGGATCACTGTGTTATTAAGGCCAGCCATTGCCATGGAGGAAGGCAGTGCTGAGCTCAGCCCAGGAGAGTCCTGACACATCTCACCTCCTCCCTGAGGTGCTCTACAGCTGAGCATGGAGCTGAAAAGCTGCTCTTGGCTGTGAGTTTTAAAACACAACCAGTGGTTCATCCTTGTAGTTCAAAAAGGGCTCAGCTGCATTTTTCCCCACCCTGGAAAGGCAGGATGCAGTGCCTTCCCATAACTACAGCCTTCAGAGTTTGCATAATTTGAGGCAATATTAGCAAAGCCAATGTGATGTCAAGACTATAATCTTGTTGGGGTTTAATTTTTCATATTTTCTGGTATTCTGATGCTTGAAAATAGGCACTTAATGACTCTGTGGGTGTGTTAGGAGGACTGTGGGACTGAGGGGATGAAATGTTTATCCTAAGCTGACTGTTTGATGGTTTCTCTGACATGAATTGCCCCAGCAGAAGGGAGTACTGTGATCTCTACCCAGTGGGCAGTGATCTCAGAAAGCCTGTCTGTCTGCAACTATTGCTTTTGACTGTCGAGGTTCAGTCACATCACAAGGGAACTGGTTAATGAGAGAGCATTGCTGGTGCAGTACTCAGATACACTCAATCCTTATGATCAGTTACTCCATATTTACACAATACTTACTGCTTTTTCTAAGCAGGACTTTTGTTCTTTTCACCTGGAGTTTTCAAGGACTGCAGTGAAGGTGCTGTAACCAGCTTTGCTAAGCGAGACTTGTCAGCTCCCCAGTAAGTTGCAGTTAGCAGAGAATACACCACAATATTTGCAGCACAGGCAGTTCTGAGCAACCACCCTCCAAGGGCTGCCCTCCAGCTCCTCCGTGGGTTTGAAATTCAAATCTCTTGGATGACCCTTACTGCTGTTATTCATCCCAAAACCTCAACCCCTCCAATCCACATCTATCCATCTTTGAAATTGGGAAGGATGCCTGGGTCTGGGTCTGGGACAGAATTGCCCTGAAATAGCACTGGAGGGAGTTGTTACGTGCAGTGGGAAGAGCCAGATATTTGCTGCTCTCTGTCCTCACCTCACCTCCCACCCAGGGCTCTGGACCATCACTCACAGGCAATGGCAGCATATTTTTGAAATTATTAGGTTTTGCTGCATTGAATTTCTGAGGCCTATTTCCCGTTGCTCACAGGATGATCAGCTGTGGAGAAGGAGGGCTCTCCTATAAAAAATATAAGAAGTTTGTGTAGCTCCAGCCGAATGCACTTGCTGGCCTAAGCCAGATGCAAAAAGATATTTAAAGGCATGAGACTTAAGCACTGAAATTGGGCCTAAATGTTGCTTTGGGACTTTGAAAATTTGACTTAAATTTCTAAGGCACTTGGGCATTATTGAAGACCTTCCCTTGGAACAGTGTGAATCCTGTTTCTGGCCAGGTTTGTATTTAATTTTCTGATGGTGGTTGGAACATGTATTACAGTGACCTGGAAAAAGAGAATTGCATTAAATAATGATGGGGGCACTGGGGCTATTTTTCTTGCTGTATGCCAGAAGGTGTTTGAATAAATTGACAGCGTATTTTCTTTTTGTTCTTCATCTTGATTTATTTCCATTCTTGAACTTTCCCCCTTCGGAGGATCCAGTTGTAGGTTTTCCTCCTGAGCTGTACACAGAACCAGCCTTCTCTGAGCGGTCTCTAAACATATGTCAAGAGATTGAATCACTGTTTTTTTCCATTTGTGTGGAACAGATAAGACAAATAGAGGTTACTCTGAAACACTAGATTTTGGAAAGAGGAGGGGAGTGAATTCAGAACAAAGACCACCCAAAATATTTCCAGGTTCAAGATTCCAGTGAAAACAAACACAACAAAAATAATGTGCTTATGATTAGTTACATAAATTAGCCAGTATTGTTCCTCTTCCCAGGGCAAATGATTTATTGGTTTATCCCACACAGTGTTAAATGTACATTGGAAATGTGTAAAATTACATTTGACTGTGGAGCACACAATGTGTACGCAGTTGGTAAGCAAAGGCAGCCCCATATGTTCTGTACATTATGGGTACATAGTTACAGTGTTATGGCATGAAATGCCAGCTGTTGGGCCATGCTAGGAACGATCTGCAGATTGAGGGCTATCAAATGTATGAATCTGTGACAACTGAATAATGAACAGCTTGAAAACATTGTGACATTCGTGGACCAGCTGTAGGGTGCCCAACTGCTCAGTTTTCCTGTTTGCTGCTTAATAAAAGCAAGTTGTGTTCCTGAATCCAGAAAGAGTAAGGAAAGATGTAGCAAATAGAGAAAACTTTGGGGGGGTGAGGTACCAAAATCCGGAGTGGGACTCTCAAGTCTCTCACTGCAGATCCTCCTGCTCACCTGAGCAGCTTCAGCAGCTTCTCCTGCCCCGGGCTCCTGGTTGAAAGGGAGATCGATGCCAGTTCCCTTCTGACACTGGGTGTGTTGGAAAGGGGGGACAGGGCAGCTCTGAGAACAGCTGGGCCAAGATGAGGGTTTTTCTGCTTTGTTTGTGAATCCAGACTGGCCTTAGGATGCAGGGAACTTTGCCTCCAGGAGTTAGTCTGGTTCAGGAGTTCACTGTCCCTGCCCATGCCAAGGGGTGTGGAACTACATCTGTAAGGTCCCTTCCAACCCAAACCATGCTATGATTCTGTGATTTTATGAGAGGCTTCAGCCAGTTCCCACCAGAAACTGGTGCTCTGGTGTGTGAAATAGACCTTCACACGCTCCTTGAAACCATCCAGGAAGGCAGAGGGTGTCTAGAAATGGGAATTCATTGCTCAGCACGCAGCCATCACACACCCTTTTAGTTTGAGGTCAGATTTCTTTCATATGTTAACACAAAACACTGTCACCGTGATGGAGGCAGCTTTGTACCACCCATTATTCCTTTGTTTAGCGTTGGACATCAGGAGTCTGTGGGCTGGTGTTATTGTGTGCGTGTGCACGTGGATATCCACATGTACGAGAGTGTGTACATTTGTCAGTGGTAGCTGAACAAGTCCCCCTATTACAACACTGCTGCCCAGCACCTGCGTTTATGCAGGATGTTTACTGACTGGTGACAGTTTTCAAAACATTTCTCTTTCCCACGTATTGAATTTGTGCTGTATTTGTTTATTTATTGTATAATTTGTCTCTTTTCCAGTTCATTCTGTCTCGTGTTTTCCTTATCGGTGTCAGTTGTAGTCAATTACTTGTGAAAAAAGATTGAGGGCCTAATTTATGGCACGATGACATACAGTAGATACACTGCTCCCATTAGAACCTGATGAAACCTCTCTATTAATTTTCTCAGTGTGCCAAGTCACAGAGGGTAGACCTTTGATGAATAAAGCATATTTTCTTACTTAGCTCCACTCCTAACTAGCTCAACTTCTAGAAATAACATCGGTTGGCCAATGAAAACACTTCTTTGATAGTGGCAGGAATTTAAGATAAAAAACAGCTGGGTAAGTTTTTTTAGACGAAAGGAAACAACTTTGAACTCTGCAGACAATGTAGTTTAAACCCAAACAGATGTGGTTTAATCTTGTTTTTGATCCTCTTGTAGATTTTCTTTTAAAATGCATGCATGTGCACAGAAATGATGACTTTCAGATGGCTGGACATAATTTGTTAGAGTATCACCTTGGTGCATAAATCTTCTATGCCAAATGCTTCACGTCTTTGAACATGGCCTGAAAGGTACCAGAGAGAATTTATGTTTTTCTTTTGGTGCTATCCTGCAACTGTGTAATAGGAACGTAAAGTCTGTAAAATGAGAAACTCAGATGTGTTTTTGTGGTTCCCAATAAATCTTTTTACCATGAGGGCCTAAAGTCACTCTTAAGACAGAAAAGACAGTATCAGTCTTATTCCAAATTAGCAGAGCCCTTTGATCTGAGCCCAGCCCTGTCTTACTTTGATAGCAATTAGTCACATCTGGCATTTTCATATGCTAATTAATTTCCCTCTCCTTTCCCTCTGTATTAACAGAAGTGGATGTAAACATATAAACAGACTTCCTTTCAATAGATAATCAACTTTTCATACAAATATGGTAGTGACACTGTCTTTCAGCACATGTTCCAATCACCATTAAACTTCAAAGCTCTGTGCAATCAAGACCTGCTTCTTCCCTACAGCCAAATCAGAGGATTGAATACAGGAGGGCTGGCTACAGATGTGCCTCTACACAGATGTGAGCATCTCTTTCTCCCTGTCTCCTTTCCTTACTAAAATCAAGGGGGTGGGATGAAAACCACCATAAAGAACAACTTCTTTTCTGCTTTGCAGAGGTAAAGAGCACTCTGAAAAAAAATGATGATTTCTTGCTACCTTAAACTGAGGTTTAACTGCAGCAAGTTCTGCCCATAGCTGGGAAGAATTTTTGCAAATGGGTGCATTTTTGTAATGTGTCTCATATTTGGTTCCCAGGTCTCAAACATATTTAGGCCTTTCACACAGATTGAGACTAAGGGGAATTAGTCATTCAAATACCTTTTGAGTGTCTGAGCCTTGCTGTGTTTTCCTAAAGCCTCTGTTTCTGGGATGAAGATATTACATGAGACTTATCAAGGGAAAATTTGTGTTTTCTAATCTTCAGGGTGGAAGGAAAAATATCAAAGGTGTAATGGAAATGTGTCATGAAAAAAAAAAAAAACCAGGAAAAAAAGGCCGAATTCATTACATTGAAACAACCAACCAAATGTTCTGATTTCTGGTCATTCTTTTTGGGTGGCTGATTTGTGATTTCAGAACAGAATGCAAATGGTGTACTAGCACCAGGCTGGCCCTGTGGCTGGGATGTGTTGTGCTGTCTTGTCAGCACAGCTCTGAAAGGAGCCAGGCTTTTCCTGCCTCACCTCCTCGAGCACAGTCACTCCAAGGCAGAGACCCCGAGGTAGATCTTTTTAAAGCTAGAGATAAAACCATCACATGATTTCTTACAAGATTAAAACCAGAGCTTTTAGTAGAATAAATACAGCTAGATATCCTGGCTTTTTACCATGACCTAAGCAGTTGTTGTTTTAGCAGATAGCAGGAAACTATTAGTACCCTGTTCTCAGAGCCTGGTGGAAAGAGGGGCAAAGCTGCTGTAGATCTCACTCTTAAAAGCTCATCTGGACTCCTAAGTTATTATCAGCCTTGCCAGAGGAGGCATCTGCTACTGCTCCATTTCCTTTCAAATCTTCAGGGTGGACCTGTATTTTCTCGGTATTTTCTTTTTCTTCTTTGTTTTTTCCTCTATGAGCAATAGGAGGGTTTTGTGTACAAACAGATTTATGTTAAGTGACATTTTAAAATGAATCTATTAAGAAATTTCCTTCTTTTTTTTTTTTTTTCCTACAAGATATTTGCTTTATTTGCCACAAAGGGGCAGGGTTACAACAAAAAATTCTTGTTGTAGAGAGCTGACAGCCCAGGCAGCCAAATGCCTGTGCACAGACGTTGGAATACCTGGTGTATGGAATCCTGTGAATAAGAAACTGCAGGTTCACACTACAAGCTGATAGTACAGCTGTGCTTTGTGAGTCATGGCCCTGCATGGCATGTGTGAGGTGCCAAAATACCCTCAAGTCAGCAAGAGACAGGTCTCAGAAAGAAGGACGTGGCTCTGTGCCCAGAGCACTTGAACAGCACAGCGTTTAATCATCCTGGATCTCCATCTAAGCATCCTTTTTCCTTATGTACCTGCAAATACGAATGCAGATCATAGAATCATAGCATGGTTTGGGTTGAAAAGGACCTCAAAAATCACCTGGTTCCAATCCCTCTGCCATGGGGATTGCCACCTTCCACTAGACCTGGTTGCTCAGAGCTCTATCCAGCCTGATGATCTTGGACACTTCCAGGGATGGGGCAGCTGCAGCTTCTCTGGGCAGCCTGTGCCAGGGCCTCACCACCCTCACAATAACGATTTTTTTCCTGATATCCAATCTAAACCTCCTCTCTGTCAGTGTGAAGCCATTCTCCCTTGTCCTGTCCCTCCAGGCCCTTGTAAATAGTCTCTCCCCATCTTTCTTGCAGTCTTATTTCAGGTGCTGGAAGGCTGCAATGAGGTCACCCCAAAGTCTTCTCTTCTCCAGGCTGAACAATCCCAGTTCACTCAGCCTTTCCTCCCAACAGAGCTGCTCCATCCCTCTGATCATCCTGGTGCCTCCTCTGGACTCGCTCCCACAGCTCCCTGTCCTTCCTGTGCTGAGATTCGTTCTGGTTTCTGCCTTCTCCCTCACAGTCCCAGTTTGTCCTGCACAGCAGGATTCTGTTGTGTTACGCCTTTTTTTTTTTTTTTCACAGTGTTTTCCAAAAGAGCCCAAACCCCAGAGAACATCACACGTCCCAAATGTCACCATCACACACCTGAGTGGCCACAGAGCCCTGTGCCTCCTCTGAGCTGTCATTTGAGCTCCGTCACTCCACAAAACAGCTCGAGGCTGAAATGTGGTTTTGGCATCACCCAGAAGAGCTGACAGACAGACAGGTGGGAAAGGAGGCAGCAGTGAATGGCAAGAACAGTCATTTGCACAGATGCCTACAGGAAACCTGTAATCAATTAATGATTTGCATGTTCAGAATAAAGAGGAGTTGAGCAGTAAATTAGTAACTGCAGTCTAATAGCTCCAGCTAGATGATAGCAGATAATTTGCTATGCTTACATTAGCAAATAACTGAGGCAGTCAGGATACATCAAAATCCAAAGCTGCTGAGTGGAATCAAAAATGCAACTGTACAGCTTGAGCTAAACTTCTCTATTGGCATGTGTTTGGAAGAAAAAGATTGGGTTTTTCCACTAAAAAAAAGTTTTTACCAATTATTTATCTTTTACAAAAAGTTTTTTCTTCTTAGGAAAAGAAGCCAGAAACCTTCAGCCTTCCTCCCACATCTCCACTCCCCCAAAAGTCAAAATAAAATAACAAAAAAAAAAAAAAAGTATGAATTCTGATACCTCCCCCCCTGAATTTTATAAATAAGTTCTTTAATTCTACTGTTATGTTTTTCACCCACATAGACATAGACAGTAAAGTGCCACTACACTCAACAGCTGCATCTGTGAAACATCCTGCCAGGCTCACCTTAAAGCCCGTAATAAATCTGGTGTGCACATCAGTGAGACTATGCCCAGACCTCTCATTTTCTTAGAGGTGGCCAAGTTCTCAATGATCTGCATCAAATGTTGTCTAGTAGCACAAATGTTTGTTTTTTTTTAATTTAAAACTGTGTACAAATTGCAGGAGAACTAATTTTATTGCAAGTATGAAAAGTCAATTAAAAATATTCTGTGTGAGTAAGGAACAGGATTTTGAGTCGTGGCTTTTCTTCTTTTATTTTACATTTTCAGGGCCATTTCCCTTATTGTGCTGGTTTGGGAGTAATTCAGTTTTGTGAGGCACAGTTTAAAAGCATAAAAATTGGGATTTATGAAATAATGTGAAACATTTAACTATTAAGCAGCTGCTGGCTATATGTAGCAACATTAAGTACATAAAGGGAGCCACTTGGTCACCATTATGGTTAAAAGACTTGCTTATGGCTTGTAATTTGTGTATCAGATCCACTTAAAATTGGTGCTTTAAAGCTTGGCCCCTCAATTGCAGGCAGCTCTTACCTTGTGCCTTGCATTCTCAAGCTTTTTAATGGTTACACAAATTTATGTCAATGAGACCCAGAGATGTTGGAATAGTTTGAGCAGCCAAATGATGAATAAAATCCTGGGACTGGGATGCAATGACCTCGTGCTTTTCTGATAATAAGAATTTATTCTGCATTCTTTTTCTTTTAATTCACCTCTTCCCTGCCAGCTAATCAGAGCCAGCAGAACATGATTTCTCAGATATAAAGGACATCAGGAATTGCATTTCATGGGTGAAAATTTCTTTAGCAGGACTTTCCTGTCCCTGCCATGCCCTCAGGGGTTTTGCTGCTGCACAATGTTGCCCATGCATCCTGTTGTAGTAACCTTAGGATGATTCTTGGATTCAGGGAGAGCTGAGCAGATCTTACACTTCTTAACTGGTTAAAAAGTGTGTGTGTGTATATATATATACACATCCTTTTTTTTTCCAGGTGGGTGATATCACTGAACCAGAATCCCAGGTTCACCTTCTGCTTTCAATCTTTTTAAAAGACAGGAACTTTAGCCCAAGTCATTATCCCTCATTTACAGACTTCCAAGCTGAACCATTCCATGACTCTTTCTCTTAGGGATGTTTTCTGCACAATGTTGGCATGGGTAAACTTGCTGCAACCTGGAGGGTGCAAGTCATACCAGCCTTCATGTATAAGTGGAGAGGGGAGAGAAGTTCTGTCATTTTATGGAACTGCTCCCGATTTGTGTCAGTGTTGAGTAAACGAGCCAGCTCGCTGTCCCACATCGCCTTGTCCTGCTGTTGTCATGATTCACAGCGCCTTGGATTACATTCCTGGCCCAGGCATTGGAGCATCTGGGAATGTGCCTGGTTGGAGCATCTGGGAATGTGCCTGGCCAGGGTGTTGGCTGTGCCACCCCTGGGGACACAATGCTGGCACCGCGGGCTCCCGGCTCCCGCTGCTCTTCCCCCGGCGCGAGGAACACAATGAGTGGGCTCTGCAGGGGCTTGGCTGGCCTGGTGTCATTGTCCCTGGGAATCTGGCCTGCTCCAGGTTTTCTGTGGATGGCTGCAGTTGTGTCTGGAGTGCTTGTGTGTGTCGGTGCAGATGCAGCTTTCATGAACTGGAGGATATGAACAGTGTTCCAGAAGCAGCCTTTCCTGTGTTTGGGAGTCAGATCCCAGCTGCAGGGATTTTTAAACTCAGAGGGTTTTTAGGACAAAGGTGTTGAGTTGGAGATTGGTCTGGGATACCTGTCTCTGCAGTGCAGTTTGTGCTGTTGAAAACATATATTGGGAAATATTGTCAGTAAAAGGTTCTGGATGTGCAATTCGGTTTTAGCTCAGAACTCTCTTGTGATTCAGGCAAGTTTGGAACTGGGCTAGAATTTTAACAAGCTCCTAAGTGACCTGGGAAACAAAGGAGTGCTGGGATAGTCACTGTCTGGGGTTTTAACTTGTGCCAGGCACTCACCCTGCATCAGGGTGAGACAATCCTCCTCCTTTGTGGGTGCCAGCACTGTGTGTATGTGTGAGATACATTGCCCTGCTCTCTAATATTTAGTGTATAGTGGTCTATCAGTTTACTGGGTTGACGAGAAAAACATCATTCATTCTCTGGAAATGTTTGTTCCAGCTGGTAAAGCAGCCACGGTGTATTGTTTTACTTTTACTGATTACATTTGGCACAATTTCATGTTGAGCTAAGAAATGCCAATTACTTGCTGCTGTAGTGATAATATTTGTGAAAATTCTAATAATAATATTATGAATTAATCCAATATGCTTCATAATGTTTCTTTTTCTCTACAGAAACTTCAGGATTTTTTTTTCTGTATTCAGTTTCTTTTTTTCTCTACATCTGTAGTCAAAAGTGTTTGTCCATATATATCTCTTTATTCAAAATACTGCAGTGGGTTGATGTTTTAAATAGCAGATGTTCCAGCAGCCCTCTGGAGATGCAGGTACAAACCCACTTACCTAACTGTGCATTAATGCAGTTGTATCTGGAGCAACACAGATCAATTTGGCTGTTGGAAACTTAATATATGGCATACTTTGGATGGGAAGATACCTAGTGATAAAGCTCTGGATTCCCTTAGGCCACTAAGAGAATTGTACAACATCATTTACATTCCAGTTTGGAGAGTCACAAGGAGCCAGCAAAGAGAGGTGCATTCTTTTTGCTGCACTGTGAGGGCTGGAATGGCTCAGGATCCAGAGTTAACTCAAAACCAGTTAAGGGGAGGGTTAAATATCTTGGTTTTTCTTCAGCTCTGTAGCACCAGCCTCAGTTTCTGGCCTGTGCCATAACCACTGGGAACAGCGCTGCCAACTCTGGGTGAGTTGGTTCCATCGGTTACAGTCAGCGTGTTGTTTAAAAGCAGCAAAAGGTTGAATCAGAAAGTGTTGGGAGATCATCAAAGCTGATTCTAGAGGAAGCAGAGGAGTCTAAATGCAGCGGGGGGAGAGTCATTGAGGGCTGTAAAGCAGAGCCAAGGCTCCTCTCCAGAGCCCAGCCTCGAGCCCAGCTGCCGATGTGGAAACTGTCACTTCTCATGAAGGAGCTTCAAATCATTTTCATTAGGCTGGAGCACGAGCTCACGAGGCCTCTCCTCCCCCAAAAAAGCTCTTACCACTCCTGTGATTAGTGAGTGTAATTAGGAAGTCTGTGTTCTCTGGAAGGAGCTGCTTTGGTCTCTGCTCTGGTATGGATTAAATGGAAAACCGAAACATCATCGTGTTTTGACTAATTGCTGTGGAAATTTCAGCAAAATGTCAAAATGTGAAGCGAGGCCACATCAGAAAATTAAAGTACAGTAAGTACATGGCTGGTATATTAAAAAAAAAAAATCAGATGGATAGATCTAAGGGAAAAGGAATTACTAAACACAGTTGCTTGGGTTCCATAAAATGAAATTCAAGTTCTGTATATTAAAAAACATGTGGACTGTATTTGAAAACATTTTATACAAAGGCTTGTGAGCCAAAATGGGAAAGATGGGGCTGCAGATAAGCTCTCATGTTCAGAACAGAGCAGAGATCGTGGATCTGGCATGGAAAAGGAAAGCTAAAGGCAGGATCAGTGTATGATGGACTTCAGTGGATTCCAGAGAACTCACAGTCTATTTTTTCCCAAACTCACTAAAGGAAGGTGAGTTTTCAGACTTGGTGAAACTTAATCCAGAATTACACTGAACAAGATTTATGGGAGAGATGCTTATAATTCCCAGGTTCTGCTAATTCAGAGAATATTGGAAATTTTGGAGCTGACTGTCAGCAAAAGATACCTCAGCAACACTTTCCAGTTGCATTAGCGAGACAGACAGCTACAACTCCTGTAGTTTTGAGTGGAGACACAGTACTTTCTCCACCTTACTGGTCTGCTTGGATGGTATAAGCTGGATCAGTGGTACATGCCCTAAAACAAAGCTCAGTTTCTCTTCTCTGCAGATCAAACTCCTGTACTCAGGAGCTTAAAAATGCAGGCACAAAACTAGCGTTTCCAAAGTATACATCCTGCTTTGGAACCTGGTGGGTACCCAACTTTATCCTGGGCAGTGTTTTTTGCGACTCATCAAGGGCTAATGAAACACAGCTCTACATATAACTAACGGTTTAATTGGAGGGAATTGTTCTGTGATTGACTGTGCTGGAGACAGGGAAGGGTGTTCCAATCTTTTCTGCTGGTCTCCAGGGATCCCTTCTGTTAGTCCTTTGTTCACACTCCTCTTCTCCAATATCTGCCCTGACGGCTGGTATTTTTTATTCCTTTGCTTTACACCTGTTTTGTGTTAACAACCAGCAAAAGCTGAAGCATGACGGGGAGAATTTGTCATATTATTGTGGCTGTGCCACAGCCCAGGCAGGATGCTGATCAATCATGCACGGGTGGCTGGCTCCTCAGACACCACAGGCCATGCACACGTGTCTTGTTGCTGAAAGCAAGTTAAAATCATCATTGATTTGCAGGTGGATTAAGGGAGGCAATAGCATTTCTTGCTGAAAGCCACAAAGTGACCCCTCAGCAAACGTGGGCAGATGGTATCAGGGGGCTGCTCTCAACGGCTCCATTCCTTTTGTTGTTATAACTTGAGGAAGGGAAAAGTATTTCAGGTACCACCCAGGACCTTCACTTATTTTAGGTCAGAAAGTGGGCACCAGTCTAAAACCAGTCATAGTACGTCCACAGGAAGAGATTCTCAGACAAACAAAATAGCTCCTGATGTTTGTTTTATCCTTGAAAAAAGTGTATCTCTTTAAGGATTTCATTTAGCACTCCTTTTCAGACAAGAACTGACTCTGCTCATGCTGACAGTGTCTGAAAATTACAGCATTTTAATAATTAACAAGTACAATATCACTGTATTTGTGTTTCTCACAAATACAGGTGACTGAAAAGCAGATCAGCAAATTGTAGATTCACAGAATGTTTGGGTTGGAAGGGACCTTAAAGCCCACCCAGCTCCACCTCTCTTCCATGGACAGGGACACCTTCCACTATCCCAGGTTGCTCCAAGCCCTGCCCAATCTGACCTTGGACACTTCCAGGGATGGGGCAGCCACAGCTTCTCTGGGCAACCTGTGCCAGGGAAGGATTTATTTGTAATATCTAATCTAAACCTGCCTTCCTTCAGTTTAAAGCCACTATCCCTTGTGCTATTACTCCATGCTCTTGTCAAAAGTCCCTTGTAAAAGGAAATGGCAGGGAAAGACTCAGAGCCATTCCAGTTGTGTTTTTTTTAAAAAAGCCAGCACAATTTCCATCTGATGTTAATTACGTCATGTGCTTTATACGTTTTTGTTCTAAACCAGCAGCACTAAAAAAATTCGATTCTAGCAGATTCTTATCTTATTTTTTCCATGTGCATTATTGTCTCCCAATTTCTGAAGGAAACCTGGAAGGATTTAAAGAAAACTGTGTAAGAGGGAATAAATAATACTCATGAGATGCCTTCTGTCCTGTAGTGGAGTCAGAGAACGCCAAGATTGCAGACTAATTCTTAAAAATAACTGATGAGCATCACAGCCTGCCTTATAAATGATTTCTCCTGCAGCAATTGGAAATGGGAATACTCTGTGGGAGCAGCAGGAACAGAAATCTGCTGTAGCTTGAGGCAGAATGGGTGTTAGGTTCTTTGCTTCAGAACTTGGGGCTGCATTGAGCTTTGCTGCTGGATTTGAGTTACAGCTGAGCCTTTTGTTGCACTGACCAAGTTTCAGTGTTTACCCGTGTCAGCAAACACTTGTACTTTGAAATCTGTGTAGACAAGGCCTTGCAAGACTTCTTGAACCTCTTTGTTGATGTGTGTGTTCAAGCACTACATACTCCTCCTGGTACAAAGGAAGAAAAGTGCTTCAACTACTAAAAAAAAACATTAAGAGTACAATATTTCAGCAATTGATTCGGAGTGGGGAACAAACTGGAAGTGCTAACATTTGTCACAGAATAGAAAGTTCTGAGTTGTCGTGATGCCTTAGAAGAGCCAACACCCCCATGCTGTGAAGCACTGTGCCCATGGGCCAGGCTCCTGGGGGGCACTGGGCTTTCCAGGAGATGCTTCCCACAAGGATATACAATGGGTGATGCACTATGGGGTTTGTCTGGCAGAGGGGACACACCCTGGGAGCAGGAAGGGTGTGATGGGGTCCAGGTGGGCACAGGGTAACTCATACCAGGGTGCTGGAGCTCCTGCAGCTGCAGGGAATGATGAAGAATCCCACAGCTGCAGGGAATGATGAAGAGCTGGCCAGGCACCACCCAGGGCTTCTCTGGGCTGAGCTGCTCAGAGGTTTCTGTTCCTGTTGGAGAGTACTCTAAAAGTTTAATACTGATTTCTACCTCCAGTATGTCAGGATAATTTTTTTTCTGGATGCTGGTCTCGTTCCTTTCCTCCTGGCTGGGTGAGTACAAGGTTTGTGTGTGCTGGGTGAGCCTTAGGGTGGTGTGTAGATGGGGGTGTAAACATGAGCAGTGTCTTTACTTCAAGAGAAAGAAGTCCTCAAAGGCCTTCAAGAACTAATTCTTCTGTAAACCCAGCTTTGATTCCAGCTGTACAGAATATATTCTTGTGGATCTGGGAGCGAGAGAGATGCTTAATAATCAGTGTTTTAATGCCCACCTCCCCAAGTAGTGTGAAAATGCTCTTTCAGCCCAGAGGAACTGAATAATTCCAGGATTTGATATCTGGGGGTCTCTCAGCTCTGGGAGTAATACTATTAGGAGTTCTTTCCTTCAGGAGTTTTTAAAGGGCAAAATTCATGAGTTAAGAGTTGAGATTCTCTTATTGGTACAGCCCTAAAATCTGCTGGTTTTGGTCTTAAGCCAGTGCATTTTTTCGGGGGTGGGGTGGGGGGGGTGGAAATACCTTTTCTATGCAATAGAAACTACCATTTTTCTCTAGGGAAAATAGGAATAATTTCTATGCTGAGCTGAACTGGAGTATTTGAGCACTAAATATAATCAGAAAACATTTAACATCTAATTTCTGTAAAAATATAACGATCAGCTTTATGGCAGTACTTGATCCCATGTAGGTGGATGGTGATGTAAGTGGACTGGTCCAGAAGAAGGGGGGATTTATTTAACATAGTTTTAGGCTTAGCACCACTAAATGTGGCTTTTGGGGTGCTTGGGGTGCTCAAAACTGAGCCAGCCAGGCAGAAAGGCCTCATGTTTGCCTTTGAAAGTCCTCCTGCCACAGGTGTGGCCACTGGTAACTGGAGAGCAAAGAGAGGAGCTGTAACTTGCAAGGTTTTTTCTGGAGAATCAAATTGTGTGGTTACAGATCATGCCTGTACTTAACTGGAGGCTCTTTTGTAGAAGTTTGGGAGAATGATGGAGGTGTGGACCTCAGCCTCAGCTTTTTCTAAAGCTTCAAAAGCATACAGGTTATCATTATCACCTGTCAATCCTGGGATGATTATCTTGGAGGAAATGTTACTGTGCTGATATAAGTTATTTATCCAGCAATACTCATGACTTTCTTGGAGCAACATGCAGAGCTCTTAATAACACTGTGAATGACTTATTTGGGAAAAAACTGAAGAACCACATCTGAAAGTCTAGAGGAGGAAAACTTTTACTTTGGTTTGCTGGTGTTTCTTGGATTTGATTGTTGAAAAGAACAACAAGCAAAAACTGCTTCAGCTTCTCTGTTCTCAGATGAGAAGCAGCAGTTGTGGCACACAAAGATTAGAGCATACAAGTGTCCTGAAATTGGAAAGATGCTTTACTCAGGTCTGAAGAAGCATTTGGCTGCATTTAGTAATTTTTATGTGCCTTATCATGACCACACAAGCTATTCGGTCACTTAAAGCTTGAGTGTGGAGCTGGGATCCTGCTGCTGCAGAAACAAAGGGTGTTCTGCACAGAAAATCACTCTGCTGTGATTTCTGGGGGCCAGCATCAATGTGAACATGGGAGATAAACAAGAAGAAATAAGGTATCACAGAACCTTTTCAAATTGGAGTGGCACAAGGCTTGTTGCCTGTTAGCTGTGCTCCGTGTGCAGCTCAGGAGGGGGCAGTCCTGCCTCTTTCCAGCCTGATCAGTGGGATTGAGGCTGTCAGAGTGATCCGAGCTCAGGGGTTCCACAGGCACGGGCAGCAGAGGAAGAGCAGGGCTGGAGGAAGGCTTGCAGAGGGCAGTGCCTGGGGTGGGTGGCATCCAGAAGAGAGCAGCTGGGTGTGGATGTCATGTTCTGGGAGTCAGGGCTCTGGAGCAGTGTGAATTTTGGGAGAGGATTTCTGGCTTGTGTTTCCAGCTTGCTGTGCTGTTATGGGTGCTCTGCTCTGTGAGAATAGAGCAGGGACAACTGTTACTCTGGCTCAAGTACTGCTGATCTTTAGAGCTTCCCAGCATTTTTGCTGTTATTCTGTTGTTTCTTCCCTGTGGCTCCGTGACAGCAAACTTTTGTCATGCAGCTCCTCAGTTCCTGTTAGAGCAGTTGGGGAGGGATGTGCTGCCACAGTGGGATGCTGCTGTTTGACTGAGCTCTCTCAAAAGCACAGTGTGTGATGTGGTAAGAAGTCACAGAAAGCTTGGTAAAGGTGGAGAGGAGCTTTCGCCTCCCTTCACGAGCGCTTGAGCCAGACTGGCTCCCTGGTAGTTCCTGTGCAAACTATGATTTTTCCTCCAGACTTCTCCCACTCTTTTCTAGGTCTGCCCTTTTCCTTGCACTTCGAGGTTCTGCTTCTCCCCAGTTTCTGTGCTGCTCTGCTCTTGCTTGGCTCCCTTTTTAGCATGAGAATCCTCCCGATGTGGAGGAGTTAACTGCAGTGCTGTGCAGCTGCCAGGCAGTTTGGGTTCTTGTGTCCTTGTTAAAGTGGAGACATTGGCTTGTAAATATTCCACTCTGAGGTCTGATTATGGCTCAGACCAGCGGCTGCAGACATCTTCCTACAGTATATTTTGGCAGGGCTGGGTTGATTAATGAAGCTTGAAGCATGAGAAGGAAAACTCTGGGAAACTCCTATGCTGCACTTAAAATATCTCCTGTAAATTAATATTTCTGAAACATGTTGTCTGCTTTAAACTTAGACCCAGGGGAGCAAATGTGCTGATATGTATGAGCAGTTTGATTTCCTTCCCAAGCTCAGCAAGAGACTGTGCCAGTGAAGGGCAGCAAGAAGCTTTGAGCAGAGAAAATAGAAGTTTAATGTTTCTGGCTGTTGAATGAAAGAATTGGGCCGTTATGGAGATAACTGAAGGATGGAATATCAGCATCTCAAAAGCCCTGCAGGGATGTCTAATGCTGTCCCTCTGAAAAGTGCTGTGTTGATGTAACAAGTATTTGAAGTAATGACTTTTTAATGTCTTTAAGGGAAACAAGACCACCCTGATTAGCTCTAGTTTTATTTTCCAAAGAGTTGTGATTATTGAAATGTTGTTGTATGTCATGAATAACTTGGTTCTGTGGCTGAGGTACCTCAGGCTTGCTACAAAGTGGTTAGGTCTCACTTTCTCTCTCGCTTTGAGGCAGTTTGGCAGCTGAACCAAGTTTAAATGCCTTTTTTCCTACTGGAATCAATGTCCTGGTAGTCTCAAGGTAAAGACCATGAGGTCCTGTATTGGATAGTGGCTCTAGGGCTGGGAAGGGGGATGCTGTGAGCACTGTGGAGCGCAGGGCAAGTCATCACATGGGTACTGGGATGGGAGTTGGTGGCCCTGCCTCTGCACTGTCCCATTGTCCATCCCCGTTAGTTACTGCCACATGTGTCCCTGCAGCTGTGCAGTCTGAAGACCTGACCTGAATAAAAAAAGCTGCTTACTTTTTTCCCTCCTTTTTTCCTGGTTGGATCACTTTGGAAATCCTCTTTGTCATGAGCCTGGGAGAATTCATGTGTGAGAAACCTCCCCAGGAGCTGTCTAATACATTTGTGGGGAAAGTTGTGGAGCATTTCTGTCTCAAGGAGATGTGCCCAGAGCATATTCTCTGATGATTCTCTTGAGCAAACCTGTGTAACTTGTCACAAAATTTTGCCACTGGACATGGATGTTCCATGCCCTGAAAAAGCTGCTTTTGAACTTCAGTGCCAATGAAAATCCTTCATGGTTGAGCTGTAGCTTTTCAAGATTGTTAGGGGAAAAGTTCTCCTTTCCATTTTGTTCTGTATTTATGTATCTACACACAGGCCAAAGACAAAAAATGGGGGTCACTGAAGTGTTGTGTCAACGTGTATAAATTTCAGGGCAAGTGTGAAGGAGCCTGTAATGCTGATGTTGGAGAACAGCCCACTGCACGCTGGGCTGAATGTTTTTAAGTGACTGGTACCTGCAGGAGGACATGATATGAGTTCTGATATATTTTTTAAATATGGATAAATAACTTTAAAAGTTGTTTCAAGCTGAACACACACAATTTAAGCCCCCTGAAATACTAATTTTCAATTTCTTCCCCCTTGGGGTGGGGGGTGGCACATGAGTGACCACACCTGCACTGTGTGGCCACCTGGCAGTGGGGGTAAAATACCTTGTTAGGAGTTAAACGATTAGTCACTGCAAAACCTTGGCAGTGAGATACTATCTAGCTAAAATTACTGGCTGAACTTTAATTCCCAAGATGGGCACTGCTTCGTTGTTTGAAGCTGTTTGTTGCTGTCGTGATCAATACGAGTCGTACTTTTCATGAGTCTTCATATTCTGCTGTTCTGAGCACAGTGCTGGCTGTGGATTTCATTGGCAGTCTCCTTTAACTCATTTTCTGTTCTCCAGCATTAATCTTCGCTTGTCAATGTTTTCTAAATCTAATCCAGCAGAGCCCCAGGAAAATAAAGCAATTGTTTAAATTGATGGTTTCGAACAAAATAAATCATAAATCAGTATATGATCTTTGAAACCCCTCTTTATCTAGAAAGTGTTTTCTTTCTTTTTTTTTTTTTTTTTTTTTTTTTCCTCCCCCTCTTGGAATGTGATTATGGAGCCTGGATTAGAAATGTGCAGGAAGCCCGTGCCACCTGCAGGTGCTGGGGAGAGGCTGCATTTCTCAGCAGTGCCCAGTGCTGTCCAACCTGCTGAGCTGCCTCTTGCAGGGCCAGGTAATCAAAATAAACCTGCTCAGCTTTCTTTCCTCCTTCAGCAAGTGGAAAACATGGAATATAACAGAGAGTGTTCTTCCAGAAGTCCCATGTTAATCAGTCCTGACTAAATACAAGTGGAAAGGGCTCAGATGAGGCAGGATCAGTGGGGGGTTGTTTTCTTTCTGTTGCCTTCACAGGAAGCAGCTGGTGCAGCTCTAGGTCTGAGGACCCCACCGGCCAGAACTCTCATGCTTTGGTGTATTGGCTTCTGTATTAATTGATATTCCTCTCTTTATGAGAGCCTGATGTCTGTCTGGGAGGTAAAAAGATGGAGCTGTGTTTCTTCTAAGGGTGAACTGGTACGAAGGCAGGTTTCTGGCTGCTCATTGTCAAATTTTAGCTATTTGGGACTATGTTCAGTCTGAACCCCAGGTGTGCTCAGATGCCACCACACAGTGGCATTGCTGGAAGCCAAGCTGCTGTGCAGGTTTGAAGCTGCCTACAAATAACCCTCTCAAACAGCAAGGGAGAGCACGGATGGGGAATGATTTAAGGAGAACAAAACAAAGTAATGGAAGACAGCATGTGCTGCTAATTACCTGCCATTCTGATTTCTGGAGTGATTTTTCATCCATGAGCTGTGTGGTCGAATTCAGCAGCAAACCAGGGGTACGTTCTGGCTTGTGGGCATGTTAAACACTGGGATTGACATTGTGTCATTCCTGCTCCAGGTCTTCCATTTAGGCTCGTGCTGTAGCTTGGGGAGTGCTGCTGGAGCTGGGTAGTTCATCATAAGTCGTAATTGCATAAAGATGATCTGCAGGAGCTCCCCAGACTCAATTTCCACTTGTAATTGGCAGATGAAAGAAGACTCAGAACAATTATCTGATATTAATTACGTCAAAGACTTTTCGGATTTTCCTCATCTTTAAAGTCTCCTTTATTGACATGACCAGGGAGGTTTGTGCAGGGAAAGGGGGAGGGAGTCTATGACTCTTTCAGCAGTTCTATCCAAAGCTGACTCGTGCCCCTTCATGGTAGAACATCTTCAGCAGCCTTAGCTCTCGAAGTCTCGTGATCTCCAAATATCACATTGGTGTAAAATGTCCACAACATCTCAGCCTGGAACTCGATGATGGGCTTTGTGGAGGAGAAAGCACAGGGCTCAGAGCTGGGCATGTCGTGCCCTGCTGGGCATTCACAGCACCCAGTGAAGTCCTGCCTACCTGTGCCTCTCAGAAAATTCAAATATTCATTTCAGTATTTATGCAGAGTGGGCTGAAAACTGTGAGCAGCGCCTGAAAATTCAACCCCTGAAACCAAGTAGTTGTGCCAAACCCATTTCAATGGAAGAGGAGCTTTCTACAACCAAGACTTTTATTGGATAGTTTATCCTGTGAGGGGAAGAAGGGAGATGTGGCTTTAGTGAAGGGAGATGTGGCTTTAGTGGACACCTCTAAAAAACCCAAAAACTGAGTTTTAATTTTGCAGAAAAAGCATCTATAAAGTGGTAGCTACTCTTGCAGGTGAGACTGGACAATAATTCCAGACTTATTTTTGGAAGAGTGCTTCTGTAAGGTATGGAAATGTTAAGGAGGAGAAATTCTAACGTAGCTGTGCCCTGATAATACACCTGCTCTCAGCCACACTCTCTGCAGTTACTGAGTTATGTGCACTGAAGGCAGAGAGGAGTGCCATTAATTCCAGAAAAATCCTGGATCAGATAGCTCTCTGCTGGAGGTCTGTTATACACAGGTTATTTTCTGAGCTTGTGTGGACTGGTCCTGTGCTCTGACAGGCCTGATTTTGGTGGTTTTTTTGTTTGGTTGAGGTTTTGTTTTTGTTTGGGGGGTTTTGTTTGTTTTGTTTTGTTTTGTTTTAGTTGGGGTTTTGTTTATTTTGTGTGGGGTCTCTTTTGTTGTTGTCATTGGTTGGTTTTGTTTTTTTTCCTTTTCTTCTCTGGTGTTTAGTCTTGTGGCAGCTGTATTATGGGATGGCAAGGGAAAATAGTCCCTGCCATAAGGAAATAACCTGCAATCTGTGAGGGCAGGGGGAGGCTTTCTGTCTTGTTCCAGAGGGTGTAAAGCCCACTGGAGGGTATCAGTCATTTGATGTAAAGCTGGAGTAAGCCTGCAACCAAAAATGGGCTTAAATAGAAATCAAATCATGGGTAGAAGTTACAAACCGTGGTTTCTCAGCTTCCCAGCACATGGGGCATCAAATTTGCTTGCTTTCATTTCTTGATGCCTATTTTTACAAATGCTGTCAGCATGTTGTGTGTTCCCCAGCTCTACTTGTCCTTCAGGTTTATGTGATCAAATATAAACCTTGTTTTCCTAGGAATCCGGGCAGGAAAAGTGAAAGTAGGCAAATATAAATACATACCTCCCTTGCCTTGTTTGATTGAGCATCCCAGTGTCTGTGGGACTGTGGAGAGGAACTGTCTACTGAGGGTAGCATGAATAATGGCCCTCACTCCCTTTTAAAACAGGGTAATAATATGCAATATTTATTGTATTTGCCTGAATGCTCAAAAATTATGTTTTGGCTGAAATTTATACCCGGCCAGGCCCCTGGAGGGCACCAACGGCCAACATTACGGATTTTTCACTCTCCTTTTGGCTATTACCCACTGACACACAGCACTGTGAGAATGGCAAATATCTCCCCACGTATAGATTAAAGTGAACTTGCTTTGCCTTGCATAATTTGAAAATTCAAAAGACCAATTTCTTAGCGTAATTGAAAACCGCTACATTTCAGGCTTATTCATCGAATCAGTATTTCCAGTTAGAATTCAAATTAATCTTTCTACCTTTAAACAAGATAACGAGGGTGTAGTTATATTTACTCAGCCTTTTAACAATCAGCTTCAGTGTAGCTGCACATGATTAACCACACAGCCACGACTGCAGAGGGTTAGTGTGGGCATGACTCGAGTCAGGAGGGAAATTCATCTCTTAGGGCTGAAAATCTGAACTGACAGTTCAACACTCAGCCCAATGCCCCAGTCCCTCTGGAAGAGAAAAGTAAAAAGGAAGGAAGGAAGGTGAAATGACCAGCCCAACATAAGAGCTGTGTCAGCTTCTGCATGTTCCCCCCGGGATTATTTTTTTTTTTTTAATTTAGCCTGTAGTCCTCTTGCTTTAAAACTCTGTTAATGCAACTTTACTGAGTTACCTCCAATACCTGTCAAAAAGAGATGTGACATCTGAGAGTGTTTTTGGAGCACATCTGTGCATCTGGGTGTTCTGTGGGTTGGTGTGGTGGGTAAATTGGGTGGTAAAAATCCCCAATTCTGTGAAATAACAATGGGTGGGTTTTAAGAGCTCAACTCTACAAAGAGAAGCCAAAGGGATAATTTTACCAGTATCATCCTAAATTTGGGCACCTGAGAGGTTGTGCATTTACTTGGTATTTGGAGTGGCTTGGACTGACTGTTTCTTAGGTTGTATAAGGAGGCAGAGCTCCTGAACTTCAGGAGAATTAAACCACAAAAATAATCAAACTTTGGTCAAATAAGGCTTTTTAGTGGTCTAAAAAGGCTGTCTTAGTGGTACAAGGCTCAGAAGCTGAATGTCAAAAAAAAAAGTCAAATCTGCAGAGAACAAAGCAAGGGAAGGGAGCAGCTGGTCACAGGCTTTGGTGGATCCTGCATGAATTGCAGTGTCCAAATGGATATCAGATACCTTTCTGAAAGCTCAGCTCTAACTCCAAGATTAATTCTGAGAAGTCCAATCTGCCCTGTGACATGCAAGAGGTCAATATGAAGAATATGGGTTGGTTTTTTCATGCATTAATAAAGAAGGGGCTGTTGCACAAGGTCAGAGCAGACAGGTTTGAGGGCAGACAGTTCTGCTGCGCTGCCTTTCTGCAGGGAAGTGCTGAACACGTTCCTGTCCCTGGGGCTGTTCTCCCAGCACCTTACATGGGACTGGGTTTCCTGATGCTGAGAACCTTCCTGGTTGTTGGTGTGGTGCTTGGAGGTGTGGTGTGCAGTTGGGCACCCTGGTTTTCCTGCAGGGAAGACGTCACTGCGATGGTTCAGCTGGCAACAGCCTTTGCAGAATGTGAGAGGTTTCAGGGGATTTTTTGGTTCTTATTTCTGGGAATGGCAGGAAGTAAACCAGATTGTCAGTAGGAGTGTTTGACCCTCCATGTAGCACATCTTACCTGCAGTGGGCTGTGGTCTCTGGCAGTGTCTGTCCCCTGTGTGAGCTGAAACTCTTCCACTGAGGCTGAGCTGTGTTTCCTTGCACTTGCAGTGTCTCAAATCTTGCATGTGGGCAGCAACTGCCTGAGCTGTACTTGCTTGATTTGTGTGTGAGTGTGGACAATGTGCAGAGGGCACCCTTCAAAGTGAATGTTAATGACCAGTTGTTACAGCATCCTGAGCAACAGCTGTGCAGGGGTACCCGGGGTGGGTTGTAGGTGTGTGTTCGGGTTGCACTGTCACAACTTCTGAGCTGAATCCACCTCCCAGCTGGCTCCTGCAAACAGGCAGGAGGCAATTTTTCTCACAGGCTTCTACTTTGTGCTCTATCAAGCAATCTATGGCTTGTGCTTCGCTATCTGAAACTTGCATTATCATTTATGCTTGTGCAAAAAGGGAATATTCAATTCTACCTGTGTTTAAATATAAACATCAATGTAATATAACACCCTGAAGAAGGGTGAAGTACTTCTTTGTTGACTGCTGTGCTAATTGTCCTCCCTGTCACTCATTTACAGGTCTGGGCTGGTTTAGCCCTGCATCTCTCTGCTGCACTCTCTGCAGGCACAGGAGTGCAGACTGTTTAATTTGCACTGGGGGCTGCCTTTGACTCTCTGAATAAGAAAGCACCTTTAAACACTCCCCACCTCTGCTGAGCTGCATGTTCCTGGTTTCCAGCTCCTGTGTGCACTTGACCAGCAGGATCAGAGCTGGGCCTACAAGGTAAGTGTGGGCAAACTTATAACGAAGTCATTAAATTAATGTAAGTTGTTATTTACCTGTCCCACATCTCAAATTGGACCATGGACTTGATATTTCCAATACTATCATTACTCTGCTGCTGAACCAGCATGGTGATGGCAGGTGGGACTTGCTGGTTCTTCTGGCATCTTTGTGGGCCCTGAGTCTGTCAAGGTAAATCTGTTTTGCATGTGAGAAGACAGGGACTGGAGTTGCCTGGGTGATCCCACAAGCAATCCTTGTGCTACTTTTAACCTGTAGGGACTAAGTAGACAGTCACCTATCCCTGGTCTTTCCCCTGATTACTCTACTGTGCCCAGCATAAACTGGAGAGAGAAGAGACTGTGTCCTAATACACTATTTTTGAAAGGCTGGCTGTTGCTGTGTGAAATCTCCTCTTGAGTTACTAAGGGGTTTTATTCTGGATGGCATCCTGCATATGTTTTTCAGTCACAGACTGGAATAATTCCAAGGAAGCTGTTCTGTTGCCTAATTAATAATACATCTCTTTAAAGAATAAAAAAAAAATAAATCAATGCATATTTAACTGATAAGCTAGAGTAGCTTCAAAAGCACTGTTTTGGTCCATGAGCTGCATAATACAGTGCTGTGCTACTCTGAAAACCCTGACTAGAACAAAACTTTGGATGTGTGAGTTTGCATCGTGTCTAAAGTTGTTGGATGGTTTAATGTGTTGACTTTCATGACTTTTGTTTCTTTCCTCTCTTGGAGAGAAAGGATGAAAAGTACAATTTAGTGAGCTAAGTGAAGTAGTGGAGGTAAAAGCCTCTGTTGCTGCCTTTCTGAAAGGGATTTGTGACTAAGATGAAACCTGCAGCAGCAAGGTGAAGTCATAAAGCCACTGCCCAGCATCACCTCATCCTCAAGCAGCTGTTAGTCAACAAGCTGCTCTGGAAAGCAGCTTATGTGGCTGTTCTCTTCTGTTAAGGAATGAAGGGTAAAACATGGTGTAAAACTAGGATTTGAGAGAGGATTTTTTACCTACTGTCCAACAGTGGCCAAAGCTTCTCATTGTGCACTTTCTCATAACGAGGTAAGAACAGAGGTTCTGGTATGAACTATTGCCACTCTCACTTCTGCTGGATCTTGTGAAAGCTGCTGATGCCTGGTTTTGTAATACCTTTGCCTCATTATTGCAAAGACCAAATAATTGTGTAAACCAGGTTGTTTTTGATTATTTCATGGCAGTTATTCCTCACCATCACAGACTGTTGGCATGGGGAGAGTAAATGAGGAGGGTGTGGAGACCTAATGGGAACATCCCCAACAGACAAAGTTTTTCCTTGTTTTTGTGTGTGTAAAAAATATTTAGGTTTATTTTCCTCTGGACATGTGCTTTCAAATAAAGAAGTTTCTTTGGTTTCTAGAACAGTCTTTTGCAGAGATGATAGGCAAACAAGCAGAACCTTTCCCCCTCTGCTGCTCTTGCTCCCTGGCTGCCTGACCTGGCACTCTGGGTGCATCTCCCCAACCTCCTTTTCCAGAGCTATGCCCCAAAACTCCCAGGTCACAGGGGGTTTCCCACTGTCTCTGTCTTTCACGTGGTTCAAGGAGTAGCAGCCAAGATAAAAAAAAGGCACTTTTCTTCTGGTGATGCTCAGCAGTACCTCCAAGGTTGGCTGTAACCGGGTGAGCAACACCAGGTACCGCTCATGGCACTTGGGATTCGAGGCTGGAGCTGCAACGAGATCAAACTTCACATCTTGCAACACAAACGAGGATTGCTTTGATGAAAGCTGAGGCTTTAATTTAATTTACATGGGATCTAGATGGATGGCCTGTGTGATCAAAATGGATGGTGTTGTAAATAGGTTCAGGGAGTAACAGAGCGATGCCAAGTGACAGGAGCTCAGTCGTGGGCTCAGAGACAGGACCTCGTCCTGACCCTGAGCAGGAGAGTGCAGGGCATGAGGCAGCTTTTTCATCTCCTGCTCGTCAATCATGAGCTTTGAAAGCCTGGAGACAGCTCAGCTCTGTTATATTTTGCTGGAGGGCAGAGGTAGTGCAGTGGTAACTGCGTGGCTCGTGAGATACAGAAACCTCGTGTCGTGCTGTCTGCACCTCTGGAGCAGGAGCACTGCTTCCTCTTGGCTGTCTCACTGTAAGTCATTTTTAACCTCAGTTAACAAATAAAACTCATTCATCTTGAGGATGTCCAAAATGGATTATGTTAAGAGTCACAGAGGCCATTAAGGAAACTTAAACCCTCATTTCGTCCTGGTGTCTGAAAGATTTATTAAGAGTTCAGTTTGGAGATGTGCAGGAGCTCAAGTGGTCAGTTGTACACTGGACAGGAATCATTAGGAGAATATATTCTTTAAAGTCATTGCCAGTGTTTTTTAAAACATTTTTCTTGACTCCTACAAGCAGAGATAGTCTTTATTTAAAAAATATTATATTGTCTTATAGCTATGAAATCGATCTCAGAAAATCCAAAGATTCCATTTTTCCGTGATCTGGTTCCTGGGAACCATCTGGCTGCATTAAAGGTGAGAATTAACTTACTTAGCTAGTAAGTTAATTGATCCCTTCCAACTTGAGATATTCTATATTAAGCAAGAATGATTTGGGACCCTTGCCAGTGAATGTCTTGGAGGAGATCTTGCATTTTAATTCTCAAAAATGGTGTTTAAACTCTTTATTTGTTTCCCTGATATCTCCCAGGTTGGATATCAAGCTATGTTAGTTAAACCTTTATCACTTCTGCAAAAATTAAGTCTTTCAAAGGGGCAACTTTAAAGATTTAAAGGTCTCTGACTTTCAAGGGTGCTTTTAACAGATGTATCTTTGCTGAAATGCTCCTTAGCACAATTGCAGTGCAGTTAATCTACCACCCTTTGGAGCTGACTTCTAAACTGGATAATGGAAATTACCCCAACTTCTCTGTCTGTTCCCAACTGCCTAAAGATGGTGATTGCAACAGCAGGGAAACAAATAGCTCTGTGGTCCCTGAAAATGAGATTTATCTTACACTACTCATGTGCTCCTGAGGAATCTTGGAAACAGTGTTTTCAGTTATCAAATCCAGCTCCTGATTTTGTGAGCGACTGTGTAACAGAATCAGAGTAAAATAACCTGGGAGGATGTTAGAGAGGTCATGTAACTCATCCATCAGCCCCAAGGCAGGATCAACTTTATATTAATCCTGACAGATATTTATTCAATGTGTTCTGAAAGATCTCCAATGGTAGAGAGATGCTCTGCTAATCTATTCTCTCTCCTCATCCCTGCCCTTAGAAAGGTTTTCTTGACATTTACCCTGAACGTTTTCTTCTTGTAATTGGGCAAGAAAACTGAGTGACTTGTCTTATTTGTTCCAGGTATGGAAAAAAGATTATATTCTACTCTATGTATATGAAGGCTTTGAGGTCCCCCCGTGGGTTGTGTGCTCTTTAGGGTACACAATCCATAATGTTTTAATGCTTTTAATCTTTCTTCTTGTCACTGCAGATCTCCCATCTCACTGCACTCCTGTTGCTCTCCCCACTCAGGCTACATCTCTCCTGATCCAGAGTATCTTTCTTAAGTGTCTCCAGTAGCATCCACCAGCCTCTTTTGATTCAGTAACTGTTTGAAATACGTTTGCTATCAAGATTAAAGTAAACAAGGGCTATTATTTAAACACTGTTTCCTCTAACTAGATCAGTCTTCTATAGTAACAGTAGTCCTGGTAAAATTAAACCTAGTGCTAAATATCAATATGGAACCAAATGTGCATTTTGAAGAGAAATTGGAGTTCTAAAGCAGGCTTTAGCAATATCCAAGCTCGATATTTTTGCCCAAAATTTGGATTTGGACCCAAACAGCTTCAGTCTTTCACCTTTTTTTAAACAGATGTTTCCTATCCCCTTTAACTATTTGCTCTTCCCTGAACACTTAGTTGCTATTTGTGTGTGTGTGTTACAAGAAGTTCTAGATCCTTCTTGTTGTGGAAGGTATTCTCATTTGCACACGCTCTGTGATGTGACAGCTTATTTAATAACAAATGGCACTTGTTGCTGATTTTTGTCACATGAAACTTCTGCAGAGCCTTTTTTCCTCCTGCAATTAAACCCTGCATCTCAGTTGCTGCCTTTGTTTCCTTTGAACTCATCAGGGGAGGAATATAATCAGACATTTGAAATTACAATCTTGGGTAAGAGGCAACATTAAGGTGTTGAGTACCACAAATCTTTGTTTAGCATTTCAGAGCAGGTAAGCAGACAGGCCGAATAATCTGCACTCATTTCTGAGCAATAATTTAGGATTCTGGGGAATCAGATATTGCCCTAAGCAGTTTTGAGGAAATAAGACTCAGTTGATCAAGGTGGGAGAATAAAGCTGCAACAGCAGAAGCTGCAGAGATTTAATAGTCACTCCCAGCTGAGTAATGCATCTATTCTTCATCCTGCTGGAAAATTAGGGGTGTGCAGAGATAGAGATGGCAAGGATAAAATGTATGTAAAAATTTGGGATTAAAGGAGTCCTTTTGATCCCTTTAAACCAGTCCAGAAGGCTCCACAGAACCTCTGGCTCTTGCCTAGTAAGCCTCACCACCTGCCCAGGCGGGCACAATAATGAACTGCAGACCTTTAGCACGAAAGGGGGAAAAATTGTGATGTGCCAGAGGGGGAAAGCAAGACATGGGAAACTCTTGCTGGTGTCTTGAACTACTGAATTAGCAGCAAATTTGCTGGCTAAAAAAAGTCCAGCTGGTGTTAAGAAATGAGTTGCTTTCCCAACTTCAAAGCCTGCACTGGGCTGTCCAGGGAGGATAATTCCTTCCATGAACAGTCCATTTAACTCCTGAGTGCGTGAGCTCCGTGAGCTCCTGGAAGAGGTTTCTCTTTTTTTACATGTCTCGCAAAAAAAGTGTTGAACAGTTTGTGCTTAAGGTGAGAAAATACCTCTTTGAAAGGTTTTTATGGAAATTGCTTCTGTAACAGGGTCAGAGAGAAAACTTTGTGCTCTGTGGCTGCAGGAGGAAAGGGCCATCTGAGTTACAGCTGAAGGAACTTTGCTTTATTTTTGACGCCGGGGTGATTTCCTTAGAAACTTTGTTCTTTGGGATGAATGCCAGGGGCTTCTAGAAGAGGTTTTACTTCTGAGCAGAGCTTGGATCTTTCTTGACATAGTCCTTCTGTCACGAGCCTGTTGGGAAGGGGGGAGTGGAGTTTAATGGAGTGGGTTACAGAGCGTGTGTGTCAGTTTGGATGGTCCAGAGTGGGCAAGGGGGGGATAAATCACTGGGAACTGGGCTCAGCCTTGTGTTTATTCCCCTGCTTTGAGTGTGTGCAAAGGCAGGAAGGTGCTGAAGCCGGTAAAACTTTGGCTAATTTTTGTGAGAGTGAAACTTCCAGAATTGCTTCATCTTTATGCAGACTGGCTTTGTGAAGCGTTGCCATTCCGTGACATTCTGCTCGCTGTGCTAAATTCAGCAGGGCTTTCTTCATGTTGAAGTGGAGCTACAATAATTTCTGAGCTCTGTGCCTTGTTTCAATTATTTACCTCTGCAAAAAAGATTTTTATAAATCCTCCTCTCCCTTTCGTGTTATTAACTTTCTTGACAAACTTTTATTTAAACCACGGAGACAAAGATGGATCTTTCCTTTATAGCTCTGCAAAGTTAGATTTACTTCTTTGACCTGTTTCAGTGTGATTGAAAGCTAATCTGTCTCTTTTATTGGCTTTTGGTAAAGCATGTATTTCTTTGTTTCCCTTTTTCATTCTGCATTGTCTTGTGAAAATATGTAACTTCAAGCTGTAAAAAATTATCCTCCTATGGGAAAGGAAAAGAAAATGACAGCCCTTAATCCAATCCAAGAGAAGGTTTATGTCTTTAATTAGCTACTTGGATTGTGTTCATGTATGATTCAAATAAAATGAACTATGAGCAATAATAAAGGTCCTGTGGTCACCTCTGACCTTGCAGAGAAGAGGGCTAAAGCCAGAAAGCTTTTTTGGCTCAACATCAGTGACAACCACTCGAATTTGTCTTTTTTTTGGAGCTACTTTTTGCCATAAAAAGCATGTGGAATGCTCTCACTGCAGTTAACACGCTTGGCCAAGGGTATGATATGGCTTGTGGGCTGCAAACACCAAAGACTGATATTTTAAATTCTGTTCTCTCCACTTTATAATTAGTCCACTTTATAATCAGTCCTTTCAGAGCTCTAATCCTACAGTATATGTTTCCAACCCCTCTGCAAGAGTTATTTACCTTTTTTTTTTTAAATGCACTTGAAGACATAAAATTACTTCTGTGTTATGCTACAGTTTTAAAGCTCATATTACAGTTTATTGAGTTTTTATTCATGTTTTGCCTTACTCAAGTGGATGATCTTGTGATTATCTGTAGTATTGGATTAGGAGAGAGAATTTTTGCCCATATATATGTAATTCTTTCTGCCTCTAAAGAGCTGAATGAGCATGAGGGAAATGTCCAGGGATATTGATCCTGGGATTTATTTTGCTGACTCACAGCAGCCACCCCAAATTGATCAGTGTTCCTCCTGTCCAGTGGGAAGCATCTCCAGGGTCTCTGGCAGCTCCTGCCCCTCTGCAGCAGGGCCAGCACTTCAAAGTCGTGTTCCCAGACTTAATATCTTGCTATTTGTGACACATCTGCAGAATTGCAGGGAGGGAACACCAATAAAATCTGCACAGTTGCTGCTTGGAGTAGTTAAATTTATCAAAGTGCTTTGCCTCATTTTCTATTCAATGGCTCCCACTATGTGAGAGTGTAAGTGCTATATATTAGTGTAAATAAGTGCTATATATAGGTGTAAATAAGTACTATGGCTGCTTTTCTCTTGTCTTTGGGAATGAAATAGCATTTCACTGGCACGAGGGCACGTTTCACGTGCAAAGGGCACGTTCAGGTGTCTGATAGAACAGTTTATATAACATATATATACACTAGGATGGTGTATATATATTAGTGTGGCTACTGTTCACTACTGCTCTGTTGCTGAATGTGTGAAATCCCATTAAACCCAACAAAACTGTAAATAAAATACAATAAAGGCTGTTAAAATTAGCAGCTGTTCAGTTAGTGATAGAAAAATCTTCAAAAGACCTGTGTTTCACAAGGTTTTGAATATGATTGACAAGTTCTGTACTTCATGTTTTTGGGCTGAAAGCAAGTGGATTCAGGTTTTCATTGATGTTGCTCTTCATTCCTTAGGCATATTTTGTTCTGGTGTACCTGAGATATTTAATGATGCATCCTGGCATTCATTAAATACGTGCCCTTTTTATACAGACTGTTAGAAATAGTTGTAAATTGCAAATTAATATAGTTTATTTGGCAATTTCACCTTATTTATGAAATAATAACTTATGTTGGTACATTCATTATGGTGCTGTTTACCTGTAAATCTCACCAGCCCAAACATCCTTCCAAAAAAAGCCCCCAAACCCAACAAAAAACCTCCCAAAACCCCTGTTTAAACCAGGCATATTGATGTAGAAGGCATCTGAGTGATACAGTAACCTTCACCCTGAAATAAAACAGCTGGATAAAATAACCTTGAAGAGCTGAAAAATATTTCAGAGCACAGTTGCACATTTCTGAATGAAAAGCTGGGTTCAGAAAGCAGTTTTGACAAAGTTCAGCACTCAAGGTTAATTCACGAGTGTTGAGGCAATTGTGGGGTGAGTGGAAACTTCAGCTTTGTAAAATAGAAGGCTAAGGAAATAAAGAAAAGAAGAACTGCTCACAACTGGGTGACAGAAGAACGTAAATATTAAAAAATGAAAAAGAATGTGTATGGGGTAAAGTGCTACACAGGGAATTCAATATTTTACTGGCTAGAAATCCCAACAAACAGAGAATTATTTTCTGCAGTTCTCATCTGACTGAGGAATAATGGTGATGATCCACATACTTTATTAGTGCAAGTGTTAATTTGTGCCCTGCCTTTACTCAGATCACCTCCAAAAATGAAAATACCTATGGAAACAATTCCTTCATTTAACATCTGGTCCTTCCTCAGAATGATGGCATAATTCATATGGTGCTGCATTAGGACTGTACTAAGGGCATAAGTACCTTTATTTGCTGTGGTGTGGGGACACACATTTGTGTTTTAATTCATGGCCTCCAGGATCACATCCATAAGATGGTGTGGTTTGTACAATGGTTTTGTTCAGCTTCATGGATTTTGGGGAAAGGGTAGTGATTTGAGCACCTTGTTTAGTTCCTGTTTTCCTTAGGTTCCTTGATGTGCCCACCTCCTTTTTTCCTGTCTGCTTGGTGCTGCTTAGTGATTCTAGATAAAGGAGCATGAAATGAGTAAAATATTTGGGCTGAGGGTAAGGAAAGCGTTCCCTGGAAGTTGGTTGGGTGTGAGATGTCTCAAAGATAGTGGAGATTTCTCTGTGCAGCAAATCTAAAATGCTATCAGTCTGTTACTTGTCAGAGCTGATCACTTGGGGGTATAATTTTAATTAATTGATGGGCTGGGAGACGACAATGCCAAGTGCTACATGAGGACACAACCCTGAGTATAATAAAAAGCCTGAGATGGGTGTGGACTTGAGAGAGGAGAAGAAACAACAGTGCTGTACTGGGTGTGATGAGGAAATTTCAGCATCTTGAACATCACCTTCTCTGACACAGAAGAGTTTTGAGGAGGGACTTGAATGTAGGGGGTGTGTAGGGGAAGCTCTGCCCAAGTATTAAAGGCAGCTGGGAAGGAAGTCCAAATGAAGGTGGTGCTTTGAAATCTGTGAATGAGCTGTTGGTGGGCGGGTTCAAGGGACAAACCGGCTGCTGGGTGAAGACTTGCACTTTAGGGACTGACATCAAGGGCCTTGACAGTTGTCTCCACTGGCAGATGCTTTTTCAGCAGAAGGAGGTTTGCTGCAGCTCAGATTTACCTGCTTTTAAAAGAGAGGAACTATTACCTCAGCAGCTCATGTTAATTGAGCAACGTGTGTGTGGGCAAACTGATAAATCCTGGAGTTGTGCAAGGAAAGGCTTTACTGTAATTCTTATGAATTAAGGGGAATAATACCTAGATGGCTGAGATTGAGTGACAATTAGCTACGCTAATGGGTGAATATTAGATTCTTTTTTAATTGACTAACCTCTGCTTTTCTGAATAGTAGGATGTTGCACTGTAGTCACATCATCAGCACACTGACTAGTATGACTTGGGGTTGCCTTGGCTTTCTGATTTGATGGCTTTTTTTGGTAGCAAAACTTAATGGAAATAAGAATGGCTGACTGGGGAAAGTAAAGAAAGAAAATGAATGCAGCCAGATAGAGCAAGTCTTTGATCATAGATTACAAAGATTATTTTGGTGCATATAAATGTAAAGAGTAATGATGTCTTTGAAGAATTTGTAACACAAGAGTCCATGTACATCACAAAGTATAAAGGATAGAGAAGGGTGAAGGATTAAGAAAGGGAAAGACTTTGTGCATCACTAATGAATGATGAGGAATAGAAAGACAAATGAAAAATTCCACTGCATAGAATGATGACTTTGATTCTTTCTGTTACTGAGCTGCTCATGTAACACAATACCAGGATTTAAAGAAGAGAGAGAGGAAAAAAAGGCACAAAACTACTGTCTGTGTATCACCATGTGTGAGGGATGGTGGCAACCGTTTCCAACGGGAAAAGGAGCCAAGAAGAACCTATTAAAAGTGATAAAAGTGATTAATATGAAGAGAACTGTGACTCAGAGCTGGAATAAGGGCAGCGAGAGATGCAAGTGCTGATGTTGGTCTCTGTCTGAGGGCAGATTTCCCAGTGGAAGGGCAGAGGGGATGACAGTTTTGGGTTTCTGCTGCTTTGGGTTGTCAGCTGGGGTGTTACTAGGACTGGAACCATGCAGGAACTGTGTTGGAGAGGGGGAGCTCGTGCTCCTTGTTTCCAGAAAACCACGATGTGCAGTGTGTGTGTGGTGCTGTGAGCTGGGCTGGGGTTGCTGCCAGACCCTGGGCTCACCTGGTGCTGCTCCGAGGCCAGCCTTTCCCTATTCCCATGGTACTGTATTCCCTGCCAGGAAGTTTCTAGGCATAGTTATATTTTCCTGCTTCCTATAGGGCTGTCAAAAGTAACAACAAAAAAGAAATTTTAAAAAATATGCAGAAAGCCTTCCACTTGCTTTTATTAATACAGGAGACTCCCAGCACACGTTCCAGCTGTCCTACAAGTTCCGACCTTGGAGAGATGTTGTCCAGCTGATTATTTATCTGTGGTAGTGGCTCCTCTACCATATATGATGTGCTACCTTAGAAATATAGTTACTTTTCAGTTGTATTCCTCCCCCCCCAACTGGGGCAACTTCAGTTATTCAAAACAAGGTTTGAATAATTTTGTTCCTTATTTTTTGCCACCTCTTTTCTCCGAGGAGCTTTACTGCTCCTGTTTGAGCCAAGCAATTTGAGAAGTATTTCTTTTTTTTTTTTTTTTTTTAATCTGTAGACTGTGAATCATTGGTGGAATCAATAGAATTTAATCCAAAACTTCTGCTGAAGGTTTTAAGGGGTCTATAAAACACATAGTACACGGAGAGAAAGGCACCAAGGCCCCTCTGACTGCCTGAGATACGAGGTGGGCTGGGCTGCCAGCTCCATCCAAGGTAGTGGCTGCTCCAAGTAGAGCCTGAGTTGGATTCTGGTCCATTCTCCAGCTCCCAGGGGACCTGAGGGAGCTCCACCGGGGTCCAGGAGCTCGGGGGGCTCTGTGTAAGTAGCTTTCCACCAAATAATCTCTCAGTTGTTGTAGCAGAGGGGGAGAGGGGAAGGGAGTGACTGTGCACAGGGTGCTCTGGGCTGGTGGGGGTTGTATGTGCTGTAAGTGATCATCAGAGAGCTTAAATTTCCAGAATGTGGAGTTCACAGTGTAACAAATGAGCAGTAACTACTTTCTCCTCTTAATATCTGGCACCCAGAAATGTTAAGTCCACGGTAATGTGAGCTTTCTGTAGAGCTCTAAAGAGTTTGAGGGATATGAATAGTTTAGCTGTAGGCACTGAGATAAAGGAGTTGTGAAATTCCATCTGCCTGTTTGTATTGTGTCTCCTCAAACAGCAAAGAACTCGGTTTTGCTGAGGTTTATCTTCTTGCTTGTGGGTCTTTTTTCTTCTTCCAGTAGTTGTGTGTTTTGTTGTTGTTTTTTTTTTACTCCCTCTTCAAGCTTTGCTTTCAGCACTGCTCTTGGTTGTATCTAAAGGCAAACACTGAAGGTATGTGGACAAGACACAGCCTTCTGTTCCACCCAGTGAACTGTAAAGTAGACAGTTTGAGATTATTTTTAGATATAATACTGCATAATAAACATTTGACTGTGACACAGACAAAAATGAGTGAAGTTTGGGCAGAAACTTTTTCTAAGTTGCAGAAGAACCTTAAACTGTGCTGCACTGCATCAGCACGTATGTTTTGTGAATTAAAAAGTATATTTTCTGTGATGATCTGCCATCTGCTCCTACCTCTGATAAAGTAAATGCTGGCTCTTGAATACTGAAACACAGGGATGCTTTATTGTGTCATGTGCTTGACAAGTAGATCTTGTATCTGACCCTCTTGTGGGTGGCTCCTGATGAAATATATAAAGAGGTTTGGTGAAGTCAAACAAGAAAAAGGAAACATGGTTTATTTATAGTTTAAAAAAAATCAAAGCCACAAAGAAAAAAAGCCCCCTATTTTCTGCCAGTCTGTGTAATAATGTCTCTCCTGTATTAATTTATCTTAAAGCAATTTTTTAGCAACCTGATAGGCAGATGATAGTTTAGCTTTAGTGAAGAGACCTGGCTTTTCCATTTACCATTAAATCATTGCAGAGCTTTCACCTGTGACTACAAACCCCAACTGATGAGGGTAATCTGCTCCCTCCTGGTTTATGTGGGTCTGATCCAGCTCCTGGTGCTCCTGGCTGAAAGGAGGGAAGGATGAGCTGGCAATTCCCTGGAGAGGAGGCTGAAATGAGTATCTTCCAGTACAGGAGAAAAGAGAATAAAAAAAAATATTAAATCAGTTATTATTTTGAATATAGAGCTTTAAAATGTGTTTGGTTGATTTTTTTTTTTTTCCCCCTGATCCTTCCTCCTTAAAATTGCTGGGTTACTTGATTCCAATTTGCAGAAACCCCATTGATCCCTTCATGTTGTCTTAACAAAATCTGGAATAATTCCATAGGATGTCTGTACAAGTCAAATCTCACTCTGGTTTTGGATCATCAAATAGCTGCTACTTTGGGTTTTGGTTTGGCTGAAGTCATGAAATAAAAAATTTCAAGTCTTTGGCTGATGGCAGAGGAGCAGCTCCAGTATTTCTCTCACTGGGATGTGGAGAGTTCTGGGGAGATTGGTGCCTCCATCCTGGGCAATGCTTCAGCCAAGAGCAGCAACTGTCCTAAAATGTCTCTGATGATCTATGAGGCCAGAGAAAATACACTGATATTTTTCATTTCTAAAAACTGAGCTGTTCACTCCTCCAAAAGTGCTTGTGGATGGAAAATGACGGTGCTCAGGACACAGCTGGATCAAGGATGTGATTTCCCTGTGTCTCTATTTCCTTGTTTCTCCATTCTGATGCACTTTTGCAGTCATTTAATACCTTGTAGGCTGATTGTAAAGTGATTGCAAAATAGAACAAGCAGGTGGTTTTGATGGTTTGAGCTCATTTTAAACTCTCTTCTTGTAGCAGCAAATGAAAGCAAAGCAGAGCTGAATCAGAGCCCCAACATGGTTTGTTAGAAGGGTTTATTTTTACTGTGTATCAAAAGAAAAATAATATTTTTGAATTATAATATCACTAAAAAAATCCCTGTAATGCTGTGAGCAGCCTTGTGACTTATTCAGGAAGGTTCAAGATATTTAAGACATCCCCATAATTGTCCTGTAGCATCTTTTCTCCTTAAAATGCTACACAAAAATGCATCCACAGGGTCCATGCTGGCACTGACCTACAACTGGAGGTAAACAGGAGTGAAATGTAATGCCAGTGGGGAAATGAGGAAAGCAATTTTTCTCTCAAGTATTCCACTTGATGTGCATGGAAGTGGTGAATTAGTACCTTGAGGTTAATTATGGCCCATCATCATAAACACACATGTTCTTTTCTTGCTGCCTGGAAGTAGTAGTTGGAAAATGTAGTTGGGCAAGGCCATAAAAGTTGCTAAAGAGCCCAGTAGTCTTTGTTTGTTTTTGTTCTGGAAGTAATTATGGTTATTTGACAGGACTAACCAGAGAATAAAAAGATTCCCTTTAACCTTTCAACTCTTATTAACTGGGAATCATCAAATTAAGGAAATTCCCATGAAATGTTGTCCTGCCTATGTCGATATCTCCAGACATGGTCTAGTCCATAAATATTTGACTGGACATGGATGCAGCAGCAGTGCAGAACTAGGTACACCTGGGTACAAAAAATTACTTTGCCTTCAGCAGCCCCAAGAGCAGCAAACAGAAAATGGTAATTTGGGAAGTACAGGTAAGGTGAAAATATTGAATACCTGTGGTAAATTGGTTCCAATGGAAATGAAGCACTAGAAAACCTCTAAAATACCTTCCTTTCCTGGAAATGATGGTGGTAGCTTGGGGCACTCATATAGCTTAAGGGAAATTCATCTGAATAAGGTTGTAATCCTGGGCAGCCATCAACAAAATCAGTCCTTTAGAGGAGTGACTTTAAAAAATAAATCCTCTTAATAGACTTATCTTACCACAGGATGCAGTGGGCAGAGGAGACAAAGACTGTAACTCAGACAGTGTGGGAATGCACATTTTTACCTTTCAAAAGATTTAGGCTGTGTCTGCTGTGGAGTTTGTGCTGATGCAGCTCCCTGGTGCAGGTACAATGTACCAACCACTACCTGTTTATCCCATCCTTCAGAGCCCAGTCCAGGCTGTTTGAAAACATGGCAAAGAAATTGTGTTTTCACCCAGTTCTGTCAGTGGTGTTGACAATGAAGTGTCCAAGCTGGTCCTTGGGGGTGTCTGGTTTTTCTCCATGAGATAGATGGCAGAGGATGGAGCTGCCTGGCAGAGCTGGGGAGTGAGGGCTGAGCCTTGGTTATCACTGGTGGGAGGTATTTGGATACAATAAACATATCTATGATGTGGGTACAGTTCTATATGTCTCACCTACATAATATTTCTGTTTCTTCAGCAAAGCTCAACCGAGCAGTTCTTAAATAAACTCAAAGTCTTGTGACAATTAGCCAGTCTTAGTGTGTGAAAATGGCCCAAATAGTTTTTGAGAGCTCAGAAGTGCTGCTGAAGACGAGGTGCAAGACACGTTTCACTGAGGTTGGGGAGAATTTCAAATAGGACTTCAAAGAAAACAACAAAAAAAGTCCTTTTAGGAAAAGAGGTGGTGCTGGGTATCCACATGGATCATCCACTGTGCCTGCTTCAGCCTGGCACAGCCTGGTGTGACTCTCCAGAGATGAGAACATTGGTGCAAGAGTGAAAGCTGGGAAAGGGCAATTATTTTAATTGAAAGGGCTCAGCAATCCCTCTTGACTCAGGGGGTACCATTAGAATTGCCTTTCTCCATCCAAACAGGTCTGGTTTAACTTATTTCACCATTCCCTTTTGTTCCAGCCAATAACATAAGAAAAGTGAACTCTGTTTTAGAAAGGCAGCTGGGAGAACTGGATGCTAATGCGAAAATTTTCTGTTACAAGATGGTTTTCAAATGATGCAGCACCTGCAAGAGGTGCTTTAAAAAGAAAAGAAAAAGGAGAAAAACCCCTCTGATAATTTTACTGCAAAATGGATACTTCATCTCTACAGAGAATAAAAGTGTCATTGATCTCTATGATAAATTGTGTCTTGGTGTCTGAAAATATAGACCTTGTTTTTTTCATTATAAGGATGACCTTGCCTCTATTGTAAATCAAAAATAACCAGGGATCTGTGGCTCTTATAAGATCTACAGGAGGGGAAAAAAATTACTCTGAAGCTGCTGCTCATTTTGGAGCTGAAGGAAGGTAAGGGCAGAGCTCCCAGTTCCATCAGGCTTCCAGTGGGATGGATTTCACTCTCTGTTGGATGGATGCTGTGTGCTGCTGCTTTCCAAGGGCTGAGATGAAAGGAGGAGCAACACGGGAGAGTTTGGTCTGTGGCCAGGAGAGGGTGGAGAAGTGCTGATTCTTCCTTAATCAGAAGAGTTTCTGGAAACTTTTTCCAACCACGGTTCATGTGCCAGCTGTGTCCTGTCGAGCAGCTCTCTCTGTTTGTTCATAAATACTCAGTGATACTTTAAGTTTGATTATACAAAGCATTCCTTGCTTTGCTCCTTTTAGAGTTTGTATTAAAAACTGAACAGTAGCCCCTAATTTCATTTTATAAGGGAGGGGGGGATGCACAGCATTTTAGGAATTAAATGGTTTTAAATTATAGCAAATTTCAGGGCACAACCTCCTTTGCAAAAGCCCAGAACTGATGTTGCAGAGGGCCATGGAGATTACCCTCCAAACTAGAACCCAAATTAGAAAACCAACCTTTTGTGCCTTAAATAAAATTAGCTGTTTCAATTATCACTTTCCCATCAGCTATCTCAGATCTCAACTAAAATATGTTTTACCTGTCCTAGAGATGGATAATGGTCAGAGCTGGGATGGATTACAGACTGATGAGTCCTTTTGGTGCTGTGGGGCATTGGTTGAGTGGACACTTTAGGCCTGGCTTGGAAGCAGTTGTCTGAGGAACACTGAGGAGAAAACATACTTGGAAACAGTTTGCAGCATTGGAAAGAAACCTCTGGTCTGAGAGTAAAACCTTCAACAGTATCAACTAGAACTTCACCCATATTAAAATGTGATAATATCGAAATGGTGGAGCTGGAGAACCATCACACTCAGGGCATTAGGAGTAGGGAGTTTGGGAAATGCAGGTGTGTGATTTTTGTCAGGGGTACCACATAAATGTGTGTTGTGTGAGCCTCGTGACTGTGGATGGAGCAATGGGGGCAAAAAGGGCTGGAGTTGTTCCTTTAATTCCCTCCTCAGGGTGTGGAGCACTTTTGATACCAACAGACAAACCATTTCCCTGCTCTCATTAGTGTAATGTCACGTGGGGTGCAGTCCTGCAGACCTCACTCCTCATCCATCCAGTTGCTGAACGAGGCAGGATCTTCAAACTGGAGTTTGTGTTCAGGTAATTAAAGACCATCTCATTATGCACGGGCACGAGGGGGCAAATTAAGGTTGCACAGTCTTAATTCTGGCATTTCCAACTTTGAAGTAGTTGACTTTGCATCTTTAACAACAAGGAGAGGATGTGACTGCTGCTACTCTCTCCCCTTTAAGCTTCTCCTCAGTTAGAGGAGAAGTTGGATTTCTTTAACAAACCCTGAGATGGTAGTGTTTTGTAGGGGAGTTGTGTGGGAACTTTGCAATGTAATATGCATTGGAAATAAACCTTTTCTGTTTAATTTGAGAGTTCAGTTCTATACAGCTGACCCCCAAAAAGTGGAAACATGCAGTTTCTTTACAAATCTTGGCTTTCAGACAGCACCAGCTACTGGTTCAGCTATTTAAAATCCTCGTATCAGGAGTGCTTACTGCTTGTGCCATTACTGTTTCTCTGAGAGTTATTTTTGTGTTTCTGTCTTCTTCAGAGCTACCAAAAATACTTCTGTTGCACTTTAAGTCAAAGGGGAGTGAAAGATGCAGTGAGCCTTGATTTATGTAACTCTCAATCAGGGATTGACAAAATGCTTCAGTTAAAGGGCAAAAATATGTCCCAAGCTACCCCAGAGAGCAGGGAGAGCTTTGCCAGCAATTTAGGTGCTGATACTGTGCCCACTATTATATTGGTATGATATTACTGATATTGATTCAGAGCCTGCACAAGGACTGTCCCTGCAAAAGAAATGGGGATTTGCCCCCTGCTGTGGTGGTGCCAGCAGATGGGACTCTGATGGTGCTGCAGGAGGATGAGGGTGGCTCACACCAGCTCAGGGACAGGTTATTCCTCCTGCTAAAGGCACGTCCAGTATTTGCTCACAGGTTTGGACCTGAAATGCAGGAAGTCTAAAGAGAAAAACAACTACACTTTGTATTCAAGGGGTGTTTTTATTTCTTTTTCAATGTGTTTCTGAGGCTGGAAGATTGGGCTGTACCAGGAATCTTGGCAAGGACCTCAGTGCAGAAATGGCTCCTTGTTCCACAGAGCCCGAGTTGCAGCAAGGATGTTAAAGGCACCAGGTGAAAGGTGTTCCAGGCAATAACTCCAGTTACAAAGAAGACTAAATCACTCTTCTTTGAGAGTCATGTCATGTATCATAATAAAAAGAATAACAGTCAAACAAAAGGGCCCTTCCCAGACAGTTAATGATGTATTCTGGGAAACTGGACGTGTTGTTCATCCTTTAATTGCATTAGAGGATTTTTCCTTCAGCTGGCTGTTGTTAAGCTGGTTAATGTTAATAAGAAATATTCATACACAGATCACAAACCTTTATCTTGAATGAGAAGACAATAAGCCAATTCTCTGCTATTCTCCTATTTAAAAGATCCTTGGGAATGGTCTCAGTTCTTTCATCCAGCAGTTAACTCTGTGCAGGGTGACTTCCCTGCTCCCAGTCAGGATGCAGGACTGGGGGGATTGAGTGAATATATTATTTTTTTGTTTTGTTTAGGAGCATTGTTGAGGTGAAAAAAATGGTAGAAAAGGAAAAATTCTTTGATGTTTTCTCTGAAGCTCTTCTGACAGTGCATCCAGGGATGGAGGGGGCTGGTACCTGACATCCTTGTGCCTGGGTGTGGAAATGGATAATATCTGGGGCTTGAGCACAAAACAACTGTCAGGAGGCCAACATGGATAAAGCACTTTAAGAAAATAATTCTAACACTTTGGTGTTAGTTTGCTTTTATGATGACACCGTGTAAAAATCTGCTTTGGAAATTTATTAACTCATGGCTAAGGGAGTGAATATTTTACAAGGCTTGCATTTAACTCTGGTTTTTATAGGAGGATTTGTAGTTGTTGAATAGCAATGTTTCTTTTTGGCTTATTCCTGAAATGTTGGTGTTTTAAGCCATTTCTTTGAAAAATGCAGCAAACTAACTCAGAGTTTGTCTCCTTACTGGGAAAAATACCCCAGTGGGTGTTGGAATATTTATCTGTATGAGCTAATCAGTTAGGCATTGTAAATTTGGTTGATGGCTATGGCAGCTTCATCATAATATACTTTTATTATGTTTTTTATCTGAGGGATCATATGCTTGAGTAGCTGTCTTGAAATACCTGTCATACAGAGCAACCACTGCACCTGTGCCAGTTCGTTCTTCGGAGCCTTTTAGGAATATCAGGGTGGATTTTCAGAAGCCAGCTGAACATCTAACCCCCAGAGTGCAGTGAAATAACTTTATTAGGCAGTATAAGTAGTGCCACTGAGTATGTTTTGGGTCTCTCTTCTTAAATCAGCTCAGTTAGCCATTTCTTTTGAATCCTTACAGCTATTAAGTCCTCATTCTAGAGCAGAACCAATCCTGTATTTCCAAGACTATAGAAATGGAGTTTCAAAAGTTCAAGGCAGAGATGCTGTTGGCTGAACTAAGGTCTCATCAGGTGTCTTGTGGGTGAAGGCTGCTGAGCATCAGGCCTGGTTTGCTGTCCTGGACTGATGCAGGGAAATCCTGTTCCAGCTGTTCCCCTCCCTGAGAGTGGCCCCAGCACAGTGACCATCAGCTGCTGGTTGAGGTTTGTGTTGGCTGAGGTGGCCAGGGAGAGACTTCTGAACTGATCCTGATAGTCATCAACAGGAATGCCCTTCAGAAGAGTAAGATACTCCTTTGAATTTAAAATCCGCACATTTTATCAGGCTAACAGTCCCCAGTCTCTCTGGTGGGCATCTCTTCACCTCTGAGGTGCCTTCTGAGCACTCTTGGACATGACTTGTAATCAAAATTTTCCAGATCAAGATGTAGCAGAGAACTGCTTTGGTTGTTGGACCTGCCTGTGCTTTGACCTGGTGTGAGCAGAGGTTTGGGGTCAGCGATGAGCAGTGTGGGAAGGAAGCAGGTTGGAGGATTCACAGAATGTTTGACTTGTGCATCTCAGATCAATTGGAGGTTCAGGAGTTCCTGCTCTCAGCAGCCCCTCTCCTGCTCTGCAGGTTATTTCACATGTGGGACGTTTGTGGATGTGGGAATGCTGAAGAACTATTGATGTTTTTTGAGTATTCAGGACACCCCTTTAACGAGGCAGTAACATCAGTTATGAAGTGTGGACTAGTGATTTCTTCCTTTTTTTAAAGTAACTTTAAATCCCATGTTTTTTAGGAAAGTATGGAGTGAGTTGAATTTCCCTTATTGAATGAAATAATTTTTTCCCTTGAAAACTAAATGTAACAAGAATTTAATAATTCATGAATTGAGCTTCAACATCTTTTAAATAATAGATGGACTGTCATGCCAAGTTCAGCTGAAAACTTACAGAGCATACATTTTTATGTTTTTCTTTGGCATTTCGAGGAATTACAGAACTACAAACATTTATTTTGTATTTTTGCTCATTGCAATATTTTATTCCTTTCAGGTTGATTTAAGAAATAAAAACAACAGTCAAAAAAAAAAGTAAGTAGCTTTAGGTTCTAATGGGAAAAGAGAATAGAAGGGAGAGAAGCTGTAGGTATACATTCATAAATGATTCACTGGACTTTTGGCTGACAGATAGAATGGTTTCATAATAACTTTGTTTATTATTTTTCTTATCAGTGAAATCAAATGTTAAATAGCTCTACTGGAAAGTGCTGTAAGGTTGACTAACAATTACACTTCTGTCACCTCTGCTGTCTTTGTCCTTTTCAAAATAATCAGACTGGATTTATTTTATTGGTTATTTCTCCCCCCCTCCCCCCCCCCCATGAAATAGAAATGATTTTCAGAAGATGTGGCAAGCTGCAGAGGCAGGCTGTCACTGTGTGGTATTTTTGGATATGAGGAGGATGGGTAGCCTCTTGCCTTAAAGCAAAAGGAACCCAAAAGTTGTCCCTGCTGCAGACTTTGTGACTTTTGGCTTTGCTGTGTTATAGCACTGGATGTGAAGTGCCCCAGGAGAGGTGGAGGTGAAGCCTCTCCTGGTGTGTCATGGCCCCTCTGCCCTTTGTCACAGCTCTGTGCTGTCCTGGGTCTTATTTTCAGGGGTGCAGGCAGCCCAGGTTGACTGTTTGGGGCTGTGACTCTGTTCCCTGAGGAGGTGGACAATGTGTGAGCAGCCTGTGTCTGTGCTGAGTGGGGCAGGAGTGCTCTGCTCCTCACCAGCACTGAGTCTGCAGGGTGGTTTTGGCCAAGAATAGCAGGGGAGGTGGAGCTCTCAGGCCATATAAACTCCTACAGTTCTTCAAAAACTTAGGATTTTAGGTTTTCCATCTCTAGGGTTTCTCTGCTCTTTTTCCATGTGTTCCCCTAATTGGGCAGAACCCTGGCTCACCTACTAGACAACAGGTAATCTGCAGCTGAGGGTGATGCTGTAAATGTTCTGATCCAAAAGAAAAGCCCAAACCACAACAATTGTCAGGTCTCAGAGCATCCAACACTGCATCACAAACCCAGGAGGCATCACTTCTGTGATTCATGTCCCTACTTTGTAATATCAATTCCGTGGAGGAGCAACTGACTCCGAGGTGATGGATTGCCTCATCTATCTTGGCAAGACCTTCTGAAATCCATGGAAAACTACTGCAGATTTCATGAATAGGTAGCCTGTTCTCTCTTTTTTTTTTTTTTTGGAAAGTTCTTCAAGTTCCAGAAATGAAAAGAGTATTTTGTTCTTCTTTTATTCCCTTGAAAGTGCATTTTTCTTTCCAACTCCCCATTTTCCTGTGCAATAAAATTTGTTACTGAAGTTGGCGAGAATAAAAATATGTTACTCTTCAATTAATTGCAGTAAATGTATCTTTTAGAGTGTCCTAGTGTGACTACTGCTTATTTAGAGGTTTGAAGACTTTGAAATAATGTTGTTAATTTGTTCTGTTGCACCAAATGTGGAATCAGGCAATGGGGGTTTGTTTGAACAGGCGTAGTTGCCATTCTGTGGAGTTGTTTATAAAAGACTTATGAGATCTCTAGCAATAATTTATTTTTATTATTTTACCCTTACTGTTTTAATCTCCTTCTCTGTGTGCAGAAGTGAAGAAGCAGAGGGGTCAGAAGTACTTAAGAACCATGTGCAGATTATTTAAGTGGTAGCACTGTACCTGTGCCTTTGTCTCACACTATTTACAAACTATGAACCTGTCTTATTAGTCAAAGGGGAACAATCAGAATTTCACAGGAATCATTATCTTTCTACTAGATATTCCAAGCGTAGAAAGAGAACATTGGCACTTACAGGGTATTAACTGGCAAAAAAAATTCACAACTTCGCTGTGATAAATGTTCCCACTTGTGAAATTACAATGGATTTGTATTCAGTTCCAGCTTGTTCCACCCCATGGAAATACTTGGGTAATTTGGGTGGGTACTTGCAATAACTCATCAAGCTGATAACAGTGTTTAGTGCACCATATGTTATCACTTCAGACTTGAACTGTAACTTCTACAATCTCACTGAAGGGGAACGAGGTGAATATTGAAATCTGAAGAGCTTGGCTTTGCTTTCTTTTGTTTTAGAATCTTGAACCTATTTCTTGGAGTCTCCAAAAATGTAAAAGGATTAGGGAAAATCCCTAATCCTATTAGCTAATTTTTGCACTGAGTTGGATTGATCTCACATGGCTCCTGTCGTAGAGACAGGACAGAAAAAGTGATTTTTATTTTTTTTTTGAGCAAATAAATAGGGGTTTTCTCTCCATTTCCTGTAGTTTGGCACCCTGAGAGAAGAGCCAGCTAAGTTTAGTTCCCAACTCCATCAGAGGTTGGGCTCTTGGCCCATGGAAAACCTCACAGTTAGAAGGAAGAAGGCACAGTCTTCCCTGGCTGGGTATTTTTAGCACAGTTTCACCCAAATTGTTATCAATTGTTATCAATAGTCTTTGTAGCATGATTATACCTAGGAACATAATTTCTGGCAAAGATTTCTTGTACAAAAGGCTATAAAAAATTCCTTATTAAAAGGTAATCTCTGCCCCAAAACTTTTGTAGTTTGAGGTGTAAGTTGTGTTATCTGGCATAATACCATTTTGTTCTCCTTTGTAATGTCATTTAAAAGCTGGGCCTCTGTGTTCATTTCTGATTTTCCTTTTTTTTTTTTTGATAAAAAAATTTGTTAAATTAAAGTTTTTCCTCAGTCAATCTTTCACCAAGCACCTTTTCACCCAGGTTGTTTGGTTTTCTCATTGGGAACATCTCAGGCAACTTAATCCCAATGGGAAGAGAGTGCTAATATTCAGTGGTGGGAGAAAATCATTTGAGTGGGGTAGTACAATGGTAGGAACATTTTGATTAAAAATGTAAGAATATTCAATCATTCTATCTAGCAGACCATACGTACATGAAAAGCCCATCTTCATTCTTATCATTCTGGGTGCTCATCTTCAACAGGATGATTGATTGGCAAGATTCCTATTTTTACACCTTTCATCTATCTTCAGTACTTTCATAAATGTTGAATTAAGCAGTTTTTATGAAACTTATCATAAACTGGAGTGTTCATTGAAAGTGACTGTGACAAAGTGGATTCCCCTACTCTTGAACTTCAACAGCAATATTGCACAATACATTCATTTCTGTCTGGTTAAAAGCACAGGGTTTTTTTTTCTCCTTACGCGTTTTTCGCCCTAAGAAAAATTAAAGAGAGGGGAAAACTGAAGGGCTTTTGAGAAAAGGAACAGACAGTGTCTTAACTGAAAGTTTTGCTCCTTATTCAGGCACCTGGAAAGAGAAGACTGAGCCTTTGTGAAGTTGACTTCTTCCTTTTGTTCTTTACATCGTTTATTTTGGCCTGTGATCACCTCTGTGATTGCCTTTTTGTGGAGGGAATACCTTGAAGTCCTTGTCTATCTTGGATTATTCTGTGTCTTTGGAACTGGTGCAGACTTACATTCACGCAGATTATTTTTGGTTAGAACTAAATTGTGTGGTATTAACTGTTGCCTTGTAGATACCCCATGTTGGCACAAAACTGTTGCTGAAAAAAGCTAAATTTTTTTGTTACCTGTGGCTGATTTTGTGCTTTAGGAAGTGAAGGTGCTCTCTGAGGAGATCTATAGCTGGACAGAACCACTGACAGCTTATTGCAGCTGACAGATTTCCTCTTGAGTGACCCTTGTGTGTCTTCCCACGTTAGAACTGGATAGGGCTAAATCTCCCACTTCCCCCACAGTGATGCAAGGCCAGTGATGTTCAAATGATCTATTTTATCAGGCCTTTTTCCTCTGGAGGTGTTGGAGCCACATCACATCTGCTGGTGCTTCTGGTACTGTGATGTTCCGTTAAGTATCTTCCAAACTGGGTTTATGGTTTTCCTGTGAGGCGGGGAAGAAGTTATATAAATGCTTGATTTATGGGAACACATGGCATTTGCAGATGTGTCAGTGTCACTGTTTCCCCCAGTAACTGAATTAAATGGCTGGAAAAGGACAATCAAGGTGGCTGTCACATGCCGTTGCATGGGAGTTAGTACAACATCTGCTTTGCCTGCTGTTCCAGAAATCACTGGTGCGTGTCATAGTCAGGAGTAGAATCTCTGGCACTTCTTTCCTTGTTGGTGAAGAATGTGCATGGGAAATGTTTTAAGTTCTGCTGAGAATGGCCTTTTGCAAGTTACAGCAGCAGGTTCACATTTTTACCCTATTCAGCATTTAAGTTACAGGAGGCTCAGAAAAAAGGGCATTTCTCTTCTTCTGTGCTCGCTCTGACTTTTCTCTTTCCAGCCCCTGATGCTCCTCACGTCCTGCCCTGGGAGTGCCCCCGTTCATTGCCTGATGAGTATTTTTGATACATACAGCGAGTTAATTGTAACTCTAATCACTGGCAGCCGTTGATGTTTTGCTGTTGTAATTTGGTGTTTTCTCCCAGAACCATTAGAGGCAGATGAGATACAAACTGCTAGTTAAAAGCTCTGTGATTCATGGGCTTTCTGGAGGCAGCAGGGAAAACGAGCTATTGGTAGCAGAACCTCCAGTTAGAAGCGTTTATGTGGCTTCCCTTAGGGACTATGATGTGAGAGTAAAACTTTTATACATTCAGATGCTTGTAAGCAATTCTCCATCTGGGACTTTAGCTTGGAATAGCTCTATTATTCATTTGTACCCCAGAACTCCTTGGATAATAATCTGCATCATCTTCTAGCTGTGAGTGGCCATAGTCACATGTGCTGCTGGTGGAGGCACAAATTAAATGCTGCTTGCTGGACTTGGAAAACAAAAACTGTAGTTCCTGCACCACCAGATGCTTCCCTGCACCATCTTGGGCAGTCTCTTGCTGATAAAATGATTTTAGATGCAATTAACTCACTGCACACATCAACAATATTTTAGTGACTTGTTACAGAGATGATTTCTGTGCTTGAGTCCACACCCATGATTTGGGACATGACTCCAGGGATGTGGCAGAGGTGGAGGGAAGGTGTTGAACCTCACTGTCCCTGCCCTGGAAGAGCAGTTCTGAAATTAAACGACCATGTGGAAGCAGGAACACAACTGCCACCTCCCTTTTCCATGCTAATGTATGAATTGGTTTATGCAGGCACCTGGTGTGTGCATTTTCCAGGGGTCCAGCCTGCCCTGCTTGCCAGGTGGGCTTACAGCAGGGAAAGGAGGCTCACTGAGAGCTTTAAGGCCAAATCACACTTGCTGCATGAGCAGAGGTCAGAGATAAACTCTTCTCAAGTATGGTTTTTATCATCTTTCATTGTTTGGATGGAAATATAGTGAAGGAATTGGTCAGTGCTGAGCATTTTTGGCTCAAGGAGCATAAGAAATCTCCTGTTAGTGACTGCATGTCTCTAACAGCATAGCTGGGCACTGGGGAGGAGTTGTCACTGGCTATTTAGTTGTTGTCTTTGACCTATTGCAGGCTGTCTTGCCGTTTTCTCATTATCCCAAATTGCATTAATAGATCAATGAGCAGCAACTGGAAAAAGAAGCAGAGTTCAGTGTGCCTTGGGTTTGGCAGCCCTGATTCCAGCTGGTAGAATACAGCAGCAGGAGCTGGACTTGCCCACAAGGTCCCCAAATTGTCAGTCAAGCCCAGGGGCAAAGAGCCAAATTCAGTCTTGGTGTGTTGTGCCGTTGACCACAAGAACCCAGTGACTGCTGACACCAGGGGTTTGCAGCAGAAGGAGTTTTAGGAGAATTAAGTTGTACTCAGAGTAGCAGCACCACAATTCCTTGTTTTCTGAGGGTACTGCCAGTGACTGCACATAGTGTCTGTCACAGCAAGTGCCTTTGAATTATTTATAAGTGGCTCGATTTGCAATCCTAGAATGTTTTTTTCCCACCTAAAATTAGGCTGTTACTGCCTCTCCTGGAGCCTTTCCTGGTTATTAGAAATCATTGCTGATCACCAGTCCCAGTGTGTTAAACACAGTTTGCTGCCAGCTTCTCTAACCCACCCAAACACGGGACATCTTGCTGCACCCTCCTGGTCAGGCTCCCAAATTCTGGAAAATTAGGTGTCCCTGCCCATGGCAGGGGGTTGGAATGAGATGATCTTTAAGGTCCCTCCCAACCCAAACCATCCTGTGGTTCTACTCACAGCTGTGTTGGACTGCACTGGGCAACTGTGGCTGGAAAGGGTCCTTGACCACCCAAAGGAAAAAGTGATGAAATTCTGAGTGTTGCCTCAAAGCCTGATGCATTTTAATCCACAAATACTGACTCAGTTGATGTTTTTACTTACCTTTTGGGTGAGGATGCATTTGTGAACCTATTAGCTTAGGAACTGAAATTAATTTGTGAGTTTTTATCTTTTAATGAGTTTAGCACAGCAACATCAAATAATTTTTCTCGCAATTTAGCTCAACATTGATTCCTCATTTAGTTAAAAATTTCAAATCTTACAGGCTACACAAGAAATTAGGTTCTTAATGACTGTTTTATTCAATTATTACAGAGATACTTGTCCTATCATAGTTAATGTTCCATTGTGAAATTGGCTTGAGAGGGAGTGTAAAATGTTATTTTTCTCCCCAGTATCCTCATGAGTAATATCCTCACGTGACATTTTCATGCAGTTTTTAACCATATTGGATTTCTTTGTGCAGTTTTATTTTGTTTCTGAATTTTAACCAAGAAATCATTAAAATGCAGTTTAAATTGGTTTTTAAAAGCTTTTTTTTTGAAAAAGATTTTTTCTTACCAAGTTTTTAGCACTTTTTCCAAAAATTCATTTTAAAAACCCCCTTCAGTCCAGCTTGTATTAGGATAAAAGCATTCAAATTCTTTATTTAAATAGCACTAATAGAAACTTAATGGTTATTGTAATCCTTTCTGTTGATAGATAAAATTCTTTGACAGCAATTGATTTATAGGAAACTTCTAGATAAATCTGACAGGAGATATAACCCAGCAAAGAATTTTCCAGGGGAGTGGGGGATTTTTAGGATAATTTTTAGACATTGTTCATCCGGAATGAAAGCTGGTGGTCAGTAGTTAGATGAAGAGATAACATCTCTAGGCTTTCCAATTTCCTCACCACAGATGACTAATGGGCTTTTTCTGACAAAAGGGAAAGATCTGATGGCATAATGAGAGGAGCTATTGATGATGAGGAGAGAGCTCCAGGAAAATGGAAACATGCAATGAGATAAAATGGAAGGATAGTTTGGAGAACTGCACTGGCTTATTTTGCAATCCAAGAACTGATTTCCATTTAAACAGTGAGACTGTACAATTCAAATAAATTCTGAGCAGTGAGATGGCAGCTTAAACACATTATATTTGGGGATAGTGGGCACTGCTAAGAATAGTTTCTTTTAAGGACTAAGTAGTAAAATGTATGGCAAAGATTTCCATGTTTACCACAACAATGAATAAACAAACTGCTCTGCAGGGGGATGTGTCAGGGAAGATCCTGCAGCCCCAAGGTGTCACTGTATTGCCACCTGTAGATGGAGAAATAGGCAAATTATCCATGTAAAGTGGTAAGAGGGGAAAAGGTGAGTCCAGAGAGTTTGATTAAATGCACAGACCTCTGTCTCTGTGGTGCTGTACTTAAACCAGTTTCCAGGTGGAACTGGAAATTTGGCATTGGGTGTTACTCTGGGAAAAAAGAGCAAGAAATGGCCTCGGATGTGGCTGTCACAGGGTGTGAAAGGGGAGCCTGGGCAGGAGGAAAGGGCTGGGAAGGTGATGGCAGGTGAACAGGAGGGCAGGTTCTTGCATCTCCATTTATCTGTCCTTTCCAAACCAGTATCAGTCATCCTTGGCTGTACAGATCAAGCTTTCTGTGCTGTATTTCAGGTTTATCCCTTCTGTAACTGTGCAGGAAATATTTAATATTTTGTCACTTGGCTGCAGGGCCAGTTGGCCTTTTTGAATGGGTAGGTTTTTTGTTTGTTTGTTTTTGGTTTAGGTGTTTGTTTTTCTTATATATTTTTGTTTTGTGCTTTTGCTTGCTGTTTCCTCTCCTGTTTAACGCCCTGTGTGATCCAACACACTCTGGAGCAGCCTCTCTTTCCATTCTGTGTGCTGGAAGCCTCCCAGTGTGCTGAACACCTGGAGAGCTGCATTCCTGTGGGTTTGTAACCCATCTGACAGCTTTTAGCACAGGCAGCCTGCAATTAAAAATCCACAGGACTGTTGATTGCTAATTAGGGTCAGACGGACAACTCAAAATTACTGGCATCTCCCCACCCAATCCAGTGCTTTGCAACAGTCGTTTGTCTGCTGAATCAGAAGTCGTTTGTCCCTTGTAATTACACTCCATCAGAACAGTGTCTGCAAAGAGGGGCTGGAGATGGAGAAGAGCTGGGGCAGGACAGGCCACAGGGAGGGCAAACACCTGGAGCTGCAGCCAGAGGGCCTGGAAAACACAGCTCTGCACATGCAGAGTGTTTGTTGCACAGTCACACTAATAACTGTTTGTGCATCCAGACCTGTGGGTGTTGATGAGTTCTAATTCTCTCATTCTTCCTCCTGCCTGTCTTTAAGTTATCTTCTGGGTTCTCTTTATCTCTTGTCCACTAGTGCTGTTTTTTCAGCTCCCACCTAAAGGATCAGTTCTGAATCTCTCATGGATAAAACGTGCTATAGTTGTCACCCTAAAAGTATATCTGTTGTAAAAGCAAATAGCTGTTTAATTTCATTTAGTTAGGACAAAAGCCAACCTCTTATACTCTTCCCATGTGCAAAGGCTCTGCAGCTTGTCCATTCCATACTGGATTCTGGGTCCAGTTCTGACTGTGCTATCCAATGACATGCTTTTGGGAGAGAGAAATGATAAGATAACATGCTAGTTACCACCAGTTAAGGTTAAAAAATAAAGACTAAGTATAAATACATGTCCTAATTCCTTCTGAGTGAAGTCCTAAGAACTTCTTTATGCTCTAAGACTGGTCAAATATCTTATGGAATGTAATAATTTTGACATATATGCCTTAATGTGCCAAATTCTGTTCTTCCAGAATTATTGTTTCAGAGATTTTATTGGTTATAAAATAGAACTTGGATATTGGCTTTTTTTTTCCCCTATAGTATCTTTTTTTTGTCATCTAGAATTTAGGAAGAATTATCCAGATATGAGTTTCTAAAGAAACTCAAGTGGCTGATGCATTGACTTGAGTGCTCTCCCAGGGTTTTTAAAAGCTCCCACAATTGCAGGTAGCTTTGTTAGTTCATTGTGTTCCCATCCCATGCAATGAACAGGCTTTTTAAACAGAAGGCTCACTGCTGGCCTATTGATTTAATACATCTTTCATTGTGGAGTACTGCCTTGGCCACCAAGGTGGCTTTGATTGGTCTTACCTGTGTAAGAGTTGTAAGATAACAAACCTTTTTTGTAACAGCTTACATGGCAATTAGTATTAAAGACTGCATGCAATCATCCCATCCTTATTTCAGAAGAAATTAATACTCATTGTTGAAAAGTACTTAGGAATGGAAAGGTGAAAAATGGCTTTTTTTTAATTTTTTTTTCCCTGTACCATTTGCAGAACTTGGTGCATGGGCACCTTTCTTTTTCCTACCTGTTTTTATTTTAGATGGAAGCTGAATGATTATGTTCCTTCTGGTATTTCTTTGATATGCATCATATGTATCCCTTTGAAGGGAAAGGTAATTCACAAGTTGTCTACTGCCTGGAAATACCCAGCAGAAGTGCACATATATATTTGATTTTGTATTTCTTTCCATCTCTACGGGGCAAAATAAAGACAGAAAATGTCAGGGCTACAACAAAGCAGTGTTCTCTTCTTAGAAGAGGTGTTGTGTAGCTTGTCTGGATGAGATGTGGTCCAGGGAAAAGGTGGAGAAGTGGTGGGAATAACTGTAGAAGAGAAAAGTGTGTCCAGTGCAGAGCAAACCTTGAACATCTGACAGTATAGATCTGACTGTTATCAGTAGAAAGTTATGTTTCTTTTAGTAACAGTGATTCTTGGTGTTTGATTTGATTTCCCAAATTGTAATGTGGGTCTAATAATGCCTTATCAACCTTATGAATGTTGGGGTTGGTCCATGGACGTGTCCCTGCTGAGTTCATTACAGTTTGCTTTGAGAGACCAGGCAAAGTACTGGTGACACTGGTTGTTCAGATCAGGGTAGTACCTCTGCTTCTCTGAGTAAATCAGCTTAGTTTGAAGTTTCCTCTTTTAGACCCAGAACTCTCAGTCTGGCAGAAGAATTTAAATGTGAAGTCTGAAATTAATCTGAGCACTCTGCTCTGTACCCTGTGAAGAGTAATAATGTGCTTATATATTTGCCAGCACCAAACAATGTACACAAGGATACAATAATCAATATGTACTGTAGGAATACCAACTCTTTAATTTACTGCATATTACACTGAATTGGATAACAGTCTGCTTTGTCTTTTACTGTGCTTTAGTGCAATAACCTTTAAACCCTGGTTTATTTGTTCCAAATAAATCCAAATCTTTTTTTTTTTCCTCAGTAACCTGCTTTATTTAACAGCCACTTCCTATTTCTGGTCTCTTTGCTGGCATTTATCTGCTTGCAAATGGATTTATCATCGAGTAATCCTAGTTTTGAACAAAATGTCTTTTGCTATCTCAAAACCCCAGGCTCTTCTGTGTTTGCTTTGCTACCAATTAAGTGGAGTGAGTCAATGAAAGCCTTCCTGAGAGCATCATCCAAGTAGGTTTTGTGGAATGGAATCCCGATGGCTACTCTGGAGCTAAAACAGGTGGTGTATAATGGCTCATTTGCACACAGGGATTGGGAGAAGCAGGGAGGATGGATATTTCTGGCAGTAGATTCCTTTACTCTTTCTGCCTCTTTTCCAATGAGCTGTTCCATCCCATACATGTCTGAAATGCTGCAGCAAGAGATCTCTGCAAATAAGGGGGATATTTAATAGCCTGCTGAAGCAGAACCAGGATCATCATGATGCCATCACGACTGTGGCAGCACAATAAATGGTATTTAGTTGCTATGTGCCCATTCAGAGAGGGAGGATGATTAAAATACAGTAATAAAACATCAACCAAAAGGGGGTTTGTGTGAAGTTGTATGGTAAATGTGCTCTGACAAAGGAGAGGGGATGGGGATTACTGCAGTGGGGAATGTGACAGAATTCCCCTTTTTAGCAGTAATGTCATTTTATTTAGCTTAATCCAAGAGGATTGCTATGATGGATTTGCATTTTTGTCAATGACTCTGCTCCACAGTGTATCTGCAAATCCTATCTTGTCTTTCTGTGCTGGAAGGTGTGTTAGGCCCCTGTGAAAGGAATTCTGCTGACTTCATTGCATGTTGCATTGAACAAATATAATGCTGTAGGTATTTTAATTAATTCTGCTTTTCACATTTAACTGTGACCTTCTTCAGCTTCAGGATTCATCACTATTCTCAGAGATGAGTGTGTCCCATTTCCATAAGAACATCTTTTCCCATGTATGAGTTGCTACAGCTATATGTAAATACCAACAGAAGAATAATTGTAAGCAGGAATAAGCAGATAAGAAAACTGTCAGCCATTCATTCACACTCTGGTCAAAGGACCTGCATCTTTTATCCTGGGATAAGTACAAAAGTAATCCCAGCCTGATGGCCCTGATACTGCATATCTTTGTGTCAGAAGTTTGGGAGTGAGGGACAGAAGTAAACTGAACTGTAATCTTAAAATTTAACAAAGAGATGAACAAACAACACCCCAGGAGAATCTCTATTTATTATTTGTTTTCAGCAAACCTGGACTGATGCTTATCTTTCTCTTATATATATACATGCAGGATGAACTCCACGTATTTGCATTAGTTTGAATAGCGTTTTTTGGATGCAGATATTGTGTGTTTAGGTGTGTGAGGATGTTACTGAACTCTCTGAGGGAGGTGGAGTGAATTCCTGGCAAATGCCTCAGCATGCAGCTAACTCACTTAGCTGTGCTGCCTGGCTTGATTTAGCATTCAGAGAGGTAACAAGCATTTAAGACTCTGAAAGGTGCAACAGAAATTGCTTAGCCTTCCTTTTTCTACACTTTCTTGGCCAGGGTGATGATAAGAATTTCACCAAATCAAAGCTACTGCAGATAAATTTGGAATCAATGAAAGAAAACCCATGCTAATCTAGGGCCTACAGTTGCAAGATCAAAAATATAAGGGAAAAACAAACAGTTGTGAAATAAAGGCACCTGAATTTGGCTCTGTTCATTGGGGGAATGAAGGCTGATAAAACCAGTTTATGCCTGGCTGTACCCTGAAGTACTGTGTACACTGGTGCCTGAGCACAATCATTTCTCAACATACGTCCTCACTTTCCATGGGGTGGGAAACCCTTGCTATGGAAAGGATGTTGTTGTGCTGTTGTAGCTCTGCAGTTTCCAGCTCTCAGGCTGTGTCAGTCCCCGCTGCTGCTTCTTGCCCAGGCTGTTCTGTGTGCAGCTGCAGTGCACAAAATCTTTCCAAGCTTTGGAATAGTCTCAGCTTCAGTGATTGAAAAGATGATGATGTCTAATCATAGAATCCTAGAATGGTTTGGTTGGAAAGGTCCTTAAAGATCATTTGGTTCCTGCCATGGGCAGGGGCACTTGATCAGCACTGCAGAAGTTGTTCACTTCTGCTCTTTGTATTCACATTAGGAACACAACTGAGAGAAATATTCTTCCCCAGCCTCTGTCAGAGTGAACAGAACACCATCTTCACCTTATGTGGTGATGATGTATCATTACAGCATCTTACTTCTGAAAGAATAGTGAGCATATATAGGATGTTCCTATGTAGTTATGAGGAAAGACAGTCAAGAATCGTAAATGAATCCCAACCTAAATCTATCATATAATAAACTTTGAGTAAAATATAACGGCTTGGATTACATTGTGCTCCCAGAGTAAGTCTGCAACCCAAACAGACCCAATACAGTAGCATTTAAATAGTTCTGAAAAATCTCCCTGGTCTGTAGTGCAGGAGGAGAAGTCAGATGAGGCTGGAAGGATCTGCCAATAAAGTGGCAGGTGGGCCAATAAAGAAGAGGGGCTGAGGCCCAGAGTGTTGGTCCAGGGCCTGGAGAATTACCTGATGAGGAGGAGAGAAATGCATATTTTATGACTATTCATCACCATTATGGCAGCACGAAAAGACAAAGAAAAAGAGGTGGAGAGCAGTAGGCTGGGACACATAATGTTCCTTTAGTGGTGCTGTGGGTTTGCTCTGATGAATCTGTCTCGTGTCTCACCCAGAGAAAAGAAGTTGGCTAATGATGTGCTTTGCAGATGGATCAGTGCTGGCACTTAAACAATCCTGTATCTGGTGCACAGGTGTTTGATTTTGTTTTTGTTAACGAGCCAGTAGCAGGCAGATTTAGGGAAAATGGACCACAGTAACTGTGCAGAGACAGAGTTTCTCTTGCTGCTTGTAATCTAACTCCACCATATGTTCAGCACATGAGCCCAAGCCATGACACATCTTCCAGTCAATGGGCCAGGCTCGCATCTGGTGAGAGATAAGAGTGGAGCTGCCCCTACCCGTGTTCCCGAGCCCCTGCATCACTTCACAGTCCTGCTTTGCTTTGCTGAGTTAAGCCAACACCCCTGACAAGTCTCCCTGATTGTTTGTCTTGTCACAAACTCCTTTCCCTTTTGTTGCTGCTTGTATCCCTTCCAGAAAACACTCTGCACAGCAGATGTTGGCTAATGCAAGAAGTGTTGGAGAAATACTTGTGAAAAGTAGATTTCAATATGGTTTTTTTATATGTGTACCAGGTGCAGTTATTCAATATGAGGATTAAGTAGAGAAGTTGCTAGAATTGGGAAAGTTTTCAGGTCTATTTAAAATTAACTGTAAGTTTTCAGGAAGAGTAAATCAACACAGTGTCTGCCAGCAAACCTAACGTAGGAAATGCAAGGAAATGTCCTGATGGAGGGTGTAGGGGACAAGAAATTGAGGCAGCATATAGATGCTCCATTGGATTAAGAATATGTAAACTAAGAAATCTTTGCTGAAACTATTCATGGTACTTTAGTGGGGGGGTATTAGTAAAAACTCATGTGCCTTTCAAGGTCAATTTGTGAAGAGCATAGGAAAACCAAATGGAAAACATACTCTGAAATGAGTAGTAGGTAAGATGTTCTCTCCCATATCTACTGATGCTTGCAGGTAGATTTAGTTAAAAGAATTGTATGTAACGCAATAAAGTTGAGCTTTTCCAAATATAAACCCTCCAGGATATTGTCCACTGCATTCTCTTTACAGGAACAGTTTTGTAAATAGCAGCTTATTTAATACTGGAGAGAAGACAACCCTGCTCTCCTCAAGTTGTCTCCTTTTTTTTTTTGTTTAGACTTTTTTCCTCCTTTTTTTTTTCCTTTTTTTTTTTTTTTTTCTCCTGGTTCTTTGCCTTTTTATAGGAAGGGCATCTTTGTTAGTTAGTTTGTCACAATTGGAAATTAAATAATGGAAACACTCTGCATCTGCAGTGTAACAGAAACTGCTTCAGAGTGGATGGTCATCACTCCTTGCTTTTCTTGTTATCTTCCATCCATGACTGATTTAGAAGGCAGCCAGTGCCTCTCCCCAGCCTGCTGACTCTCTGTTAAAGTACATGCTAAACCACACACATGCAGTTTGAGCCACAAGGGAATATATTGTAAGAAAATAGTGCTTTGATTCTTTTCTTTGCTGGTGTAAACAGAGAGGGTGAACAAATATATCTGGGTACTTTGAAGTCATACAGTGCTCCAGGGAGAATGGAGAGGGGATGCAGTAACAAACTGGGGCAAACTCTTTTGAGAATGACCAAAAAAAATGTGCTCTAAGAAATTCAGAATTCAACAGTTCTTGAACTCTTAGACTTTTAACTTGCTGATATCATTTTATCTGGGATCATCAGAGTTTATTGTGGAAATAGTGTAGTGTAGGAGTCAAGGGATGTGTGGCCTGTGTTAGTCATATTTATGATTATGTTGTGAACTAATATCTTAAATTTTTATGAGACAAAGTGGCATTTATGAATAATTCATTCATGATATGATAAGCTGAACTGTAGCAATTTCTTCTCAAGAGTTATTTGGAAGAGCCGTTGACAATATGGGAAACAGACACTTGAAATTTTTCTGAGAACTCCCTGGAATTATTGGGATGGGTGGATAGAGGGGTGGGATGTGCAGACTGACCTGGGCTAACCTGGTGTCAGGAGAGCTGCCTGTGGCTGTAGGGCTGGGTCAGGACTAGGTGGAATGGTCTGGAGCCATTCCCAGCAGTTCCCCAGCTGCTTGCACTGGGGAAATGGCTTTCCTGGGCCCTGGCGCATCTCAGGACTGGGGGAAAAAATGAGTCCATTTTCTTCCTTTTTCCTATAAATGCAATTTCCCATCATTTTTAGCAAGCCTGCTGGCTGAGCCTGCTTTGCCCGTGCTCTGCTCTGCTGCAAACCAAGTGTGTGCAGCTCCGGCAGTGGCAGCACAAGCCGGGGAGGGAAGCGCTGCTGGGAAGTGCTGCTGGGAAGCCCTGGTTTCCCTGGATTGCTGCAGGTCCTGCACAGCTCAGTGTGGGAGCAGAGCAAGGCTCTGTCACCCGCCAGACTGGTAAATGAACCCCCAGAGGCAGAGCAGGGGCTGTCACCCTGCATTTACCACGTCACAGGAACATGGGTCGCTCCCGGCGAAGTCACCTGCGCTGCAGCATCCGAGTCCCCCGATGCTGAACACGCTCCAAATCCTGCCTCAGTGTTTTCCTTCCAGTTGACAGTTGTTTCCTTTATTATGTGGCTGCTCACGAGGGAGCTGTTTCGTAGGGATTTCAAATGTCTCACTTGTAAAATCTGCAACTTCTCCTCTGTGCAGCAGACGGGGCGTTTTATTCCTCTTGCGCCGTTTCGTTTTTCCTAAACTAAGCACTTTGCTTCAAAGGGATGTCCTTGTAAATCTTTGTCCTTTTAAATTCAAAGGTCAATGATACTTTCTATATGCAAATTCAGTTGTTAAATGTATTGCACATTACTACTCCTGGCAGATGGGGAAAAACTGCAAATTTATCATGGTGATGGCTTCAGGAACAAAGTAAGTAATTATAGACACAGTATGACAACTAACAACAGTCTCTTTTATTCTCTAGTGTTCTCAGTAGCCTCTCAAATGATAGAAGAGAAATAGAAGGTTACCTTAGCTGTGTGTCTGAATCTAAGACAATATTACCAGAAACTGCAGTGTATAGCCTTTATTATTACCCATTAGAAAGCAATTTAACTTCTGCCCCCTTAATAAAACTCTTTCCATACATGCATTAATAAATAGAAATTTATTCTGTGTTAAACTTTGCTTTTGTTTGTTGTGCAGTATAAGGAGTTATAGGTAGTTGGAAGGAGAATATTCTGCTGAGAGATTTTTTTCTTGTTGTGTTCCATGTTCTGGATAATCCTTGCTAATACTCAAAATTTTGAGTATTTGGGTTGTTTTTGTGTTGGTGATGATGGTGGCTACAAGTTCTAAGTGATTACAGCTCCACTGTGACCACATAGTAAGAGCAGCAGCTCACAATCCAAATGGAAATGTTGATAAAGAGAGAAATGGAGGCTTGTGATCCTTGTGGTACAGGTGAGACTTTTGCAGAGCTTCTGGAGAGAACAGAGAGGGACAGCAGAGCCAAATTACTGCCTGAGGATGTGTAGTTCCTGCCTGACCAGGCTGCCCAGCATCACCCAGCCTTCCTGCTGCTGGGCTGAACTTAGAGCCATCAACAGCAGATGCCTGGGGGCAGACTGTGTTCCCTTGTCTCCCCTCTGCACCCTCTCAGCTCAGATTTGAGCTCCAGCTCTCCTTCTATACTCAACCATATTTCCTTACCAGCTTGCTGTCAGTTACTGTATGTTGATTCTTGGTGGATGCAGTGATCTGCACTCCAAATGACTAATTAAATATGCCATAAATCTGCAAGGGAATGTGCTTCAAGTGAAAGAATTCCTTTTTATGTCATGAAAAAAATCTCTTTAAGAAAAAAATCATGTTCCAACCACAAGTGATTAAAATCTGGTTTGAAGTTATTTTGCCACCAACAGAACTGTACAAACTCCTGTGCAGTGATGTTTACAGAGCTACAGAGATTGCCCAGGAATTCAGAGGTCAAGAGTCCAGTGGATAATATTCATAAACACCCAGAGGAAGAGATGTAATGGGGCTAACACGTTATGTACCTCAGAGGTCACATCTCTAATGTTTTGGAAAAATCAGACTAATTCCTTTGGCACTAATGCTGTTGGAGAAGACACCAGGTCGTGCTTTCTTGGGTGTAGCTAAACAGGTTTTTTGGCCATAATCACCTGGGTTACCTCATGCTGACAAGTGCAATCCTCAAGGAAAATCACCACGTGCCAGTGCCTGTCCTGCCTCCCCTTGCACAATGAATCCAGGTGGGCAGGTATTTTGCTTTCTCTCCTGGAAGGAGGCACTGATAACACAAGTGCCATTTAAATTATGCCTGGCAAGCAAGATGCCTTGTCTCTCCCCAGGCAGAGGGAAGGATTTTCATGGAAATAAACTATCTGATATTTAGTGGTTGCAAGTTGCCAAACTACCCTCCAGTAGGCCAGAGACTCCTTTAACACTGATCTAGGACTGATTTATTACTGAGGTGAGGGGCATGGTCTGTGTATCTTGTGCTTGCAATGAGGCTTTTCTTAATGTCTGAACACAAAATATACTGCCTTCATCCCGTGGTGTTAACTTGGGTGCTCCTCCTGCTTTTCCTCCTCCTCATCTCTGGCAGCAGAATAACCTCTGTTTCTCCTGACATGCTGAAAGAGAAGTCAGTTCCTAAACTCCAGTTTTGAGTGTCTCTCCCTGTATCTTCCATTTGCATACCCAGATATAAAATGATACTGGCTGTTATTCTAAAACTTATTGAACATTGCTGTAGATAAGCAGAAACATTTAGGTAAGCAAGCAGTCTGTTTATAAAGAGTAACTTAATAAGCTTTACACAACTCTGTTGATTAAAAAAATGAAGGAAAAAAGACCAGGCTGAAATTCCCTCACTCAAAGAATACCTTTATATTCCCATTCTAGATGCTCTCTAGTTTTCTCAGTATTCATCTTACACTAACCTTTTCCACTCAGATATTTGGGAAATGGCTGCAGTCTTCCTTTCACGTAGTTTTTCTTCAGTTAATCATTTGTCATGAGCAAATGGTGTTGCAATATTTAGAATAAAACCCCAAATACTAATTTATACATGGTAAGCTTTCTCTCAGGTCAGAACTTGATCATTGGAGGGTTTCAATAAGTGTCTTTTATCCAAAGGCACATGTTGTCTTCTTCTTTTTTTAGTTGTATGATGTGGGTGCTCAGGAAGAAAAATAATAACTCTTCCCTTTGAAATAATGAAGTAATTAGCTGTTGATTGGCTATTTCAGAGCTACTTGTGCCCTGGATGTTGTCTTCATTTTCAGAAGCTCTCACAGGGAGGGTTCAGTGCCAATTTTAGCACGGGTATGCTCTGGCATAAAATGTGTTACCATAGTCAACACTGAAATAACCTCACTGACTTAAAGATTCAGGTCTGCCTCCATGTTTAACAGCCACATTTATGGAGTAGTAAAGACAAGAATATGTAAATACCATTCCAGGTCCTGGAACATTATTAAAATTTCAGCAACATGTAAAAAATCCCAGAGATCTCTTAAAATGAAACTGTTTCTTGTGGTTAAAAATTGAACTTCTCAGGTTCAGTGTACGGTAGTGCAGGCCTGGAAGAACTTGTATGTAGGAAAACTTATTAAAGTGTCCTCTTTGTTACAGGAATGTGATGGCAACTGCAGCAGAATGTTAGTTAAAATCAGTTGGCTTCAGTGTTCAGTGGGTGGTGTTGTGGGCTCTGCAAACAGTCCCCAGCAAACACATTTAGAAATATATTTAAATAATGCAGGTAAATGAGTTCTAGCAAATATAATAAATTTACAGGAAATAATATAAATTATGCATAAATATGCATTCTGAAGTATGTGGCAAGCATAGATTTATGAGATAAATAATTAAAACTGTTATGAGTATATATTTCTCTTAGTTTTTTGAGTATTCTGGAAAATACCTGATATTGTAATGAAATTATGGCTGTTCCATTTGCTTCAGTAGACTGTGGTGATTTTATCCAGGTCAAAAAAAAAATCATAGAGTTGAGACCAAAATATATCCACTGCTATATCAGCTGTTATGATCCCTGATCTTTTTGCTCTCTTGTTTTGGCTTGGGAGATTTCTGTCTTTCCAGTGACATTTCAGGGCCCATTTCAGTCGATGCACAAACGTGGAGCTCCCAGTGATTGATGCATTTTTGTTACAAAATGTCATGGCTTCAGTGGGAGTTTTAGTCGAGTATAGACTACAGGATCGAGCTGTCTAAAGCCAAGCAGCGTTCCCAGAAACATTTACTAAACAACAGAGACCTTTGGGGGGTGGCCAAGCCCCGTGTGTGGATGTCAGCACTGCCCCTTGGCCGAAGAGAAGCTGCTCCTTCACGTCCGTGTCCCCCCCATTCCCCTGTGCCATGTAAAGGATGATGCCCTATAAACAGAATTGTGGGCTCACAGAGTTAAGGCTGGAAAAGATCTCTGAGATCATTGAGTCCAACCATTAACCCAGCACCAGGTTCTCCACTCAAACGTGTCCCCAGGTGCCACATCCACACGATTTTTGAACGCTTCCAGGGCTGGTGATTCCACCACTGCCCTGAGCAGCCTGTTCCAAGGCCTGACCATCCTCTCAGTGAAGAAATTCCCCCTCATATCCAATCTAAACCTCCCCTGGCACAGCTTGAGGCCGCTTCCTCTCATCCTGTCACTCCTTACCTGGGAAAAGAGTCCAACCCCCAGATATTAAGTCTGGTTAGAGGTTGAAGAGCTGTTAACAGGTGCTCCCTTCCTATTTGAAACGTCTCTGGCAAGTGAAACAATGATGGAGGGAAGTGTCAGGTTTTCCAAAGCAAAACTCGGATGCCGCGCGCGGCAACGGCGGCTTTGATTTGAATCACAAAGATTCTGAAATGAAAAAAAAAAAGAAAAAAAAAAGAGCTTTGAAGTTTTAGGAAAATATTAAAATTTGCTCTCCCGTTTCTTCACCGGCGCGGCTCTGTCTGTACGTCCAGACTTAAAAGCTGTTGTTGGCACGCACAAATCTCCTTTCAAGTGGCTGATCATCACTGTGGCTGTGCTCTTATGCAAAGCAGGTCGGAATATAGCTTTTAAAAAATGACCCTACATGAAAGGCAGTTTCCCCCCCCCCTTAAAAACCATTTGGAACAAAGTGAATGCTGTTCCATCTCATAAAGACAGATGATTGACGTTATATAGTGCATGAAATTTTCCTTTTCAGAATCCTGACGTTTTATAATAAAAGTTGAGATAATGCTGGGAGCTAGTAATTACACTATATCCTCCCCCAACAAAAAAAGATCCATGGGGGGAAGAAATGAAACAATATGTCTTTACAAAGAATGCAATTAAGTAAAGCCAGATTAGAGGAACCACTGAGGGTAAGCGACATGCCTTATTATCTCCAATGTGTAAATTTAATTTTCTTTTTTTCCCTCATAATTCTTATTTCCCCGGCATTTTTTTTCTCCTCACTCCGTGGAGATCAACTTGCAACAGCTTCATTTTCCTATTGATCTATTTAATATTTTTCCATTGTGCATAGTAAAACGCTAAACAAAATTTACTCTCAATGTGGGAGCAGCCTTTCTGCCTTGGAAAAGAAAGAGATAATATTGTTGCCAAAATGTTCTCCCTGGGGTGGATGATGACATTAACATTTTTGTTAGGGAAGGAGTGGCTCAAAATTAAATCTTGAAATTACCAGTATTTATCAGAGTCACTCACAGAAGTGGAGGGGAAAGGTGAAATGGCTGAGTAAATATCATCATCTCTGCATCTCTAAAGGCAACACTAAAAAGGCATTAAAATAAGGATGGAAAGACTCCCCTCAGGAATATTTATCAGAGGTGCTTCATCTTGGTGGCAAATCTAAGACAAGACATGCATGGCAATATCTGTTGATGTGAAGAGTTTTTTAATAACAGGTTTGGTTTTCTAAAAGTGGTATTTTGTCCCCAGGACAAAGAATATCTGCTTTTGTCAATGGGAAGATGCATTGTAGATTAGTTCTGCACGATTGGACAAGGAAAGGATTGGCACCATCTGCTAAATAAACCACTTTTAGCTTTGAATTCTGTGAATGCCTTTTCCTTGGTAAAAAGGAAATTGTAGCCAAAGTGTTTCAGGAAAAGTGTACAAATAGTGTTTGTGTAAATGGGGATGTGTGAGGAATGATGCTCTAATCAGTCGTGCTCACAGCTAATTGAGGTTGTAGGAAGGTTGGAAGAGTGTGCCCCAATTGTGTTCAAAGAGCTACATGTGTGTTATCATTTTTGGTATTGTCAGAAACAGAAATCTGTATTTACAGTAATCACATTCCATAAAAGTGAGATTTAAATGAAGAGAGAGCAGCAGAATATAGTCATAGCTCTGACTGTAATGCCTGGAAACAGTCTGAGGTGCTGAGTGATCCCCTCTTCTCCTGCAGGGCAGACACAGTGGATATGTCTCTGGATTTGGAGTAAGGAATAAATTTTACTTTTGACTACAGTACTTCTCATTGTACTTGTTCGTTATGGAAGGAGGAAAACTGAAGTGTTGGAATTTATCTTGCTTTATCTCAGCTGTCCAAAGTGTGGGCACCTGGGCAAAGCTGGCCATCCAGGGTTCCTCTGTGAGCAACAGGGAAAGAGGACCCTCCAGAGGGGGAGATTCCCTTCATGCCTTCACTGCCTGTCTTCAAGGTGTGATGAATCACCACTGGAGAAAAACACTGAGGGCAAATATGAGCTTGAGAGGAACTGATCCACTCCTTTCCACTGTATACCATGTTTTTTACATGACTGAAGGTAGATGAAGTGAGTCCTCATGTAACTTAGAGCTCTTACAAACATAGAACAGACCTTGACTTATTTATAATTTGAACATCATCAATGGATGATGCTGTTGCTGAAAGAGGTGAAATATTTTGAATGATGAGTCCCACTGAGACCATGGCAACCCGAGCATGGGCAGGAGAGGGGAAATTACTGGTTGTGAGTTCCTCCCTGATTGGTATTTGATATTACTGTCCTTGAGAGCCCAAAAATGGTAAAGGGTGATGACTTTCTGCCATTATTCTCCTTGTGCCATAAAATGCTTGACGTGGGAGAGGAGTCTTGCACCTGAGTTCATTGCCATGGAGTAGAAAATAACAGCACAGATAATAACACACATGATGTGTGCCCCAATTGCACCAGGTGCATTTCCCTGTCCTTCAGTTTATCTAGGAATTGTTTTGGTGCTAATTATGAATGCTGCACACTGAGCCATGTCAGCCATGAATCTTGGCACTGAAAGGATAAGACAAGAGTTTATAAATGAGATTCGTTTAGGCAGCATGTCATCAAATGACCTGATAAGTAGGGACTCATCTGAGTAATGATTAGGTTTTATGTACTATTACAAGGATTGATTTGCTAGAAAGACAATGAGCAAAAAACCATATCTACAGCAGATTTTATCTGGCTGAGCAAATTACCTGACAAGATACGCGGGTCCAGACCAGACTTTTAATTTCTGAGAGGGCAAGATTTTGACTCCTTCTCCAAAATACTGTGTGTTCTTTGTTATGAATCACTCTGCTGATTTTGAACATGGGACTCCTTACACACTGTGATAGGCCCAGTAGTTGTGATCCTGGCAATGGTCCTGTGGTGGCTTCAGGGAATGTTTTTAGAATGTGGTCCTTATGCTGGTGAAAGCCAAAGGCAAAATTTTGACAGACAGTTTTTCTTTATGATGTGAGACTTAATTTTCAACCTTAGGAAATTTTCCATTTAGGTGAGCAGTTAGTATTATCATAATGCAGATATTTTGGAGGTAAGAATTTATTTAGGTGTAGATGAGCCACAAAGTTATTAGTGATTGGCTTTCACTTTCTTCAGCTTTATAAGAGAGTAAGCATTAATTTCTCTGTTTTCTTTTTTTTGTTGTTGTTCCAGAGTCATGGAAAAAAAAAAAGGCATAGTTTCCTTCGACTTTGGCAAAGTTTTATGAACTTTTTTCTTTCATGTTTGTCCTTACTTATCAAAAAAAAACCCCACTAGTTTAAAGAAGAGCTGAATGAGAATTAACGAGTTTCTGCACTTGGAATTTGTAAAGGTAGAAGAAAACAGACACTTATTTTGATGCAAACAAAATTATAGCAACATGTCATGTCTTTCAGACCCCACTCTGTGTTTCTTTAACAGGGAATATTGGTATGTTAGGAAGGCTGGGCCTTTGTATTTGTGTCTTCAGGAATCCTGAATTAAAACCAACTTTGATCTGGTTCCAAATTTCTTGTAAGAGATTTGGCTTGTATGTTATAGTGAGTGTAACTGGAAGGTTATGCTCTCACTTTATGGACTGAGATCTAAAATAATGTGAGTGAAAGAACTTCCATTAACAAATGCTGGTTCCATGTTAAAATGACAGTATATACAATGTTTGTACACACTGTTCTAATATTCAGAAGTTTTATACATCCAAGTGTCCTCATTCTTTTTGCATTCTACTTAGGGATGCTGCCTTTGGAAATCATGGATATAAATGTGAATCCCATGCAAAAAACCCCTGTATAACTATAAACCCCCACAAATATTCAACTGGTTGCTGCATGGCTGCACTTTGATCCAAAAATAAGGGGTGTTTTATTGAACCAGCTCCTAGAAGTCCACAGCTTCTTTTTGTATTAGTTTATTTTGGAAGTTATGGATACATGAGTCCTGCAGTTTGTAGATTTATGACTGGGCTTGGCAGAATTATACAAGGAATTATTTCTGCAGTGTGTATGTTGTGATGAATCATATTTGTGCCAACTTCTGGGCAGTCTCTTTAAAACAAAAGCCAGATCTGAGGCTGAGTGTGTGTCTTTCAGTGCATTCATGTAAATAGGTATTTTAGAAATCAAATCTTACTACTGAATTATTCATATAGGAGGGGAACTGCCACTGACCTTTCCATGTTTTTCTCCCTCTTTCATTTCCCTGGTTTTCTCCCTAAATTTGCCCAAATACAATGCCTGTTTGTAGGCAGGGTGATTGCCTTCCCATTTCCCACCTCCTGTCATTACCTCAGTAATTTGAATTTATCACAACCACCTGAGCTGTGTGACACATTTTTATGGTACTGAGCAAACACCCCTGGAGGGAGAGGGATTTCCCATCACACCCATGGATTTTTAAGCAGTTTTATAAAACATTCTGACTAGTAAGGCCATAGAATGTGCTGACAGGTAAGAGGGCTCCCTGTTGCGTGTGCTGTTTTCCCTCAGCTATGATGCTGACTTCAGTTCTCCCAGCAGGAAGGAAACACTGAGAAATGACATGACTGTGCTACCTGGGCAATATAGGAAGGGTAAAGGTTTAAACTCGGTGGCTGGGGCTGGGATCAAAGGTTTAGACTTAAAAATCAGTGTGGTTTAGGTTTGTTTTCTTTTTTTTTTTTTCTTTTTTTTTTTAAATTAACTTTTTATTCTGAACCATCATTTGATCCAAACTCTTTTGTGGTAGCGAGGACCGTTTCTGTTAAATTCAATAACATTTGGATCACGTTGAAAACGTTAATTCAATAAATGCAAATTGAAATAGTTCATAATGAAGTTTTTCAAAAGCTCTAGAATAGGAGCTCAGTGCCTGAATTGCTCTTTCTGTTGGATTCAGTATTGACTTTGCCATCTCATTTGCTTCAGTTCAACTCGAGTTCTGGAAAAGCTGCCTTGTGTTATGATAGTGTTTTTTTCCTTTTTTTTTTTTTTTTTTTTCTTTCCTTGCAAAAAGCTGAAACAAGCATGATTATTTTGAAGGGATGAGACCTGTTTCCACTAACCAGATATATTTGAGACCACTTGTAAAACAACTTCGAGGCCTGGAATGTAAATGGCCATTGCAAAGATTCTTTGTATTTAAACTAAAAGACTAGACAGATATTAATAATGAAAAAGGCCAATAAACGACCTTTTCTTCACTTTTATAAAGTAAATGCAGTATTGAATATTTCATCTGATGTTTTCTTTTGAAATGTGAAAGATCACTCGAACGAAAGCAGGTGAATTAGAGTGTATTCTCTACAGACACAACCTGGATGCTGTAGGAGTGTTTGGATACAAGAGAATTATTTTTCCATTTATTCTGTATATTTTCTTGATTTCCATGCAGTCTTAGTGCTCCACGTTTTCATGAGCAATATTTGAATGTGATCTAATTTTATTCATTTTTACAAATGGAATAATATTTCTTTTGTTGTTTTCTCTAAGCTTTCTGTGCTGTCATGTTTGAACTCTGAAGAAGTTCATTTTTCTGGTGGTCAGTGGGGCACTGTTCTCAAACCATCCCAATATAAATCAGGACCAACCCTGAGCGACCCTAGAAGAGGAATAAGTTTATGTCTGGCAAAAATGGCTTCTATTATGCTATTACCTTATAATTAAAAATCATAAATCTGTGCATTAAGAGTGGTTGCAGGTTAAGTTTCAGGACTGGGGAGATGCAGGGTGGGATCATGAGTCGGATGAGAGTGGGAGAGCAGAAAGGACTGGTTCAAATCACAGAATGGTTTGGGTTAGAAGGCACCTTTAAGTATCATCTCATTCCAACCCCGTGCCATGGACAGGGACACCTCCCACCAGCCCAGGTTGCTCCAAGCCCTGTCCAACCTGGCCTTGGACACTTCCAGGGATCCAGGGGCAGCCACAGCTTCTCTGGGCAACCTGTGCCAGGGCCTCCCCACCCTCATTCTAAAAAACTTCTTCCTTATGTCTCATCTGAATCTCCCCTCTTTTTTGGATCCTTGGGGCTCCTTTTGCTCAGACCAGTTTTACACTTCCCTGAATTGTTTGCCTTGGAGATTTATTCCTGAAACCTGTGTTACTCCTGATGCTGCTCACAAACCCTCTGTGCTAACTGGTGTGTGCAGCCCCCCACTGAGGGAGGGGAGGGAGGCAAAGGAGCAGCAGCAGAACCCGTGGTGCTTTGGCCAATGAAACCATTTATATTCTCGCAGAATAAAGGTTACAGTAAGAAGCAGAGGTTGGAGGGAACAAACCTTTGCCTGGGGATGGGGTGTGTGGCCCTGCACCATCCAGAGTGCTGTGGGCTGAGGGGCAGAGCCCTGGGGTGTCTGACACGTGCCCCCACATCAGCTTTACTGCCTGGTTTGTGTTGTCTGGGGTTATGTGACATGGGCCAAGGAGCTCAAGGGGACCTGCATTAATTGGGGTGAGACAGTGGAGTATTTTAGGTAGTCATTTCCCGTGGATGCAGGCTGGGTTGGCCAAAGGCTAAATCTGCTTCTGCCTGGGGCAGTGCAGAGGATGGAGTTGTCTTAAAAATGCCCCATCCCTCCAGAAACAGCCCTCATTGCTGGTGGGACACCCTTGAGATGGTGGGATGTGACCTGAGCCCAGCCAGCTCTGCTTTCCAGACCTGTGAGGCTCACATGTGAGAGATCAGTGTGCTCTTCCCCAGCACAGGGCAGGGCATTCTGCCTTTCTCTAACTATTTACAGAGGAGTTTGCTCAGCTTTTAGCTCTTTTCATGGCTTCGTTCACTTCTGAGGCATTAAAATGCTCATTAGCATTGCTTTCCTTGACATGTCTGAGCTTGGCTGTTCCTGTGGGCATCCTGCCCACCCCGCTGCCAGAGGAGGGGTGGGTGGGTGAGCAGGCAGCCCCTCTCCCGGGCTGTCAGGCCGTTCCTGGGATCCCTGTCTCACGGTCCGTGGTTCCTCAGGGCTGTGAGTGCAGCAGGGGGGGTTTGCTGACAAGGGCTGGTCAATAGGTGAGGAGCTGCTGCCCTTGCTGAGAGGTGTTGGAGAGAAACAGGGAGTGACTGTGCATGAAACCCCGTGCTTACTGAGGGGGAAAAACCTACAGAAAAAGACTTGCAGCCTGCCCGTGTCTTGAAGGCTAAAATCTTCTGAAGGACAAGCTTAAAGCTTGTAGCTGTGGTGTGCTGAAAGGCTGTACCAGGAGCTGATTTCCCTGCCCCTCCTGCAAGGCAGCAACACAAATCCCCAGGAGTTTTATTTGTTACAGTATTCATTTATTTATTTTTTATTTTAAAGCTTCAGCTCCTGAACTGCTGGAGCATTGTTGTCCATGTTTAAAAATACAATTCCATGCACAATAATTCTTTGTTCACCAGGAGCAAGAACTCAGTTTGGTGAGATGGGTTCAGGCAGAGCTGTGTGTTGATAAAAGGGGTGTTTGAGTCACTGCAGAAGCATGGAATAGTATGAGGGGCCAATTTCTTGGTTTCTTTTAATTTAAACCTTGTGTCATTGGTGGTATCTGGACTGGGGAAGTGGAGCAAAGTAGGGAAATGTAACAGGAGAAACACAAGTGAGAAGCAACAGAGCCTTCAGGTCTCCATGGCTGTTTTAGCATCTTGTAGGACTTGCTTGGCTTTCAAATGGATGTGAGGGATTCTGGAATCGATGTATTCTGCAGTCAAAGGAAAAAAACCTGTAGCAATGGCTAAGAAAAGCTTTATAAAGATATACAATCTAAACAACAAAATGAGAAGTTCTTATTGCAGTGGAATATGCATGTTCATGAATCCAAACCCAAATGAAGCCAATGAAATCAGTCTCTGGGCTTTTTTTCTTTCTGGGTTTTTCTTTTTTTTCTGTGCCTAACACTACATAGTAACTTCCTGAATTTTAATGGCTGAATTCCAGTATCTCTGTTTACACCAGCTGATTAGATTCCCTGCTCCACTGTCAGGGATAAGTCTTCAGAGACCAGTATTTGCAAATTTATCGCCTCTCTATTTATTAGTAGGTAAAATATTCTCCAGTGATTCATCTCATCACTGGAGAACGCTTTTCCAAATAAATTGCATTGCTTCCTAAAATTTAATTCCTATTTCATATTCCTATTGTTTGCTTAGTTTACATCCTTTATCAAATGGCTTTCAGCAGGTTTCTTACAGCCTTGAACTTTCGTGTCCCCTGATATCACTCATGCATTTCCATCAGTGTGAGTGTGCCTGGCATCTCCTGTGCCCTCTCTGTGGGTTGAAATCCAAGGATGGGATTCCATTTTCTATCATAAATATTACATTTGTTGGAAAAAACTAACAGAAAGCCAAAACTTGGGCATGGTGAGTGGTTCTGATATATAAGCAGAATGGATATTACTGCTTTTTGTTTTAAACTCACCCCCCAGCAGAACTTGAACTTATTGAAAATCAGCTGACTCAGCTCATTTACAGTGTCTGGGAGATGCTGGAAGACAAGAGGTTTCCTTCAATAGTTTAACAGTTGTGGGTTTATTCACATTAGTGTTGTATTTTGAGTTCCAGTCACATGTCTTAAATGCTAAGGAGCTTCAGAGATAGATGGAAAAAGGAGCTCTTACTTCAGAAAGTTAAAAGTTTTATCAGAATCCAGGAGAGTGCACAGATTATAATGCACAAGGGACACCATGAAGTAACACTGGTCAGCATGACCTCTGCAGCTTCACAGCTGTGAAGTGTTTTAGTGAAAGCTCTGTATGGGCACAGATATGTTTTACTTAGATAGTGGCTTTTGTTTCTTTGCAACTTAAACCAGACCTCTTCCTTGGAAAGGAGGGAGATTAAAAAAAAAAATCATTAATTTTTAGGTCTGTCAGGTTGAAAGAAAAGCTTTTTTATAGTGGTTGTGCTTAAAATTATGATCAAGAGAGAAAGTGTTTCCACTGCATTATGCTTTATCAAATGTCTATTTTTTGTAATTACAAATGCTACTCACAGTTCTGAATATCAGCAAGTTACTTTTAACAGCCCAAACCTGCTGCTGAGCTGCAACCTAGAGGTGGGGGAGGCTCAGACAGCAGCACTTGGAGTAACTCTGAAGAATTTGCTGCATACCTGGTGAAGTTCTCCTCCCTCTGCCATTAGAAATAAATTACTGGATCCCATATAATGTTTCTAACTACTTGTTGAAAAACAAAGCTCTATATTCTCTGATGGTTCTTAGTGCTTTGAACTTTAAAAAAAGATGTAATCAAGTACATTCCAGTGATAAATGGCCTCGTACTTGGTTTTATGATGGCTGAATTATTGGAGGAGAACAAAGTGGTGGGAGGATTCCAGCAGACCTTGTCCAAATTGCTGCCCTTCAGTTTTCCTGTGCTGTAGAGCTATTTTGGTGTGGGTGGAACTGGAGAGGCTCTGGCTGGTCAGGGAAGACTCAGGAAACAGTACATTTGATTTTTTTTTTTAATTATTTTTTATTATTTTTTAATTTTTTTTTTTTATTCCCAAACAGACCTTCTAATTAAAAATTATGTGTAGAAATGCTACTGTTATTTCAGAGTATGGAAAGTGCTTTTTTTCGTAAAGCCAAGACCTCCTTTTAATTGGAGGGATTGTGTAATGATTTGTGAAAATCTTCAAGAATTCATTGTGAGTGTCTTGCCCAGGTCTCATGGAAAGGTCAATGCAGAGAAAACACATTAATGCTCCCTGTGTTTATTTGGCTTTCCCTGTTAGGATTAGTCCCATTAGCTCTGATGAGGTAAGTGGGGAAGCATATGGAGAATTGGTGTCTCAGCTGGAATCAAATGAGTTTATGAGTGTTGATAGTCTCAGCAATGGGACTTGACTTTCAGTTTTACTGTGGCTTATTTACACTGTCGCATCTGTAAAGAGGGAGCCTGTGCCTGTCTATGGTAGAGCTGCTGAGTTCTCAGGGCTCCCTGGTGCTGTCCCCTGGACACAGGAACTTTTGAGGTGAGTTCCAAGCTTTCATGGCTCTGACAAAATAAAAAAAAAGCTAAAGGGACCTTGCCTAAGCTCACAGCAGCCAATTCTGTCATTCTTTCCTCCATTCACTTAATGCTGCAAGATAAAAGTCTGCTCTTAACATCAGCATTAGCATACTCCTACATGCTCTTTCATCTCATACATAATCAATCTACTTAGCCACCAACAGCAGAAATGAAAAAGCAAAAGCTTTAACTTAACCCAAGGATAACACCACGCCAGCCCCAGCTGTAATCAGATCATTGCAGTGATTTGTGCAAATAATGATATTCTCCACCTTGCCCAAAGCAAACTCCCTGAACTTGGAATCATGTTCTCCCTACTACACCAGAAGTAATTGAATGTCCAAATGTTTTGTCAGCAGTAGCTGTACAGCTATAAAGAGGCCAGTTGTAAAGCACTGTGAATGCTCCCACTCCTGATGAATGCTTCCACCAAAACCAACCCCGTGCCAAGAGCAGAAAACTAAATATACATCCCTCCTGGATGTGCTGGGGGCTCTGCCTTTGCAGCTTCTGCTTCACAGACAAAAGGAACCTTGAGCAAAGTTGTGCTCCTTGGCAGGATGTCACCGCATGGAAGTGACGCTCCTGGGAGGACAGAACTGTTTGGAGACACCAGCCAACATTATGACATTTCCTTTCACTGAGAGCATCTGCTGTCGAGGTGGTACCCGGCCTACATGTGTTGTTTTCTCAGGGATTTGGAGTTGCTCAGCAGATTCTTGGGACCTGAGCCAAGTTGTTCAAAGTTTAGATCAAATAAGTTCGAGTCCAAAGCTAAAATGTTGACATCGATTTCTCACGCGACACGTTTTGTTATTGTGCTCACCGAAGGATGGAATGGCAGTGGGAGAAAAAGGGCTATGCATATTTTCATTGTTATTGCTGTTAAACTGAAGAGAGAGGGTCCAAAATCTCTTTTTTTGTTATTATTATTTCTAAGAAGAAAGGACTTAAATGAACAAAATTGGTAGCTGTTTACAGCTTTCCATGTTAGTATTATCATTTTGGTGCCTAAGAAGATGGTGATGTTTATTCACAGCATTTATCTTCAGGTATTCATGTTTTTTGATGAGATATCCCAATGGGGAACTAATGCTCTTATGAGGAAAAATTTAAAACCTTGAGAATAGCTAGAAACTTGAACCCCAGAGTACAGAGGTGTTGCTACACTTTAGTGAGAATAGGAAACAGCTCCAAAGCACATGCCTATCTGGCTTATGTCCTGGGCAATTGAACCTGCCAGTCTCAGCACCCAAACCAGGATGGGTGCCCTGCCCAGCCCAAGTGCAGGTTCTCTGTTCTCAGTGGGGTAGAAAAAGTTCTGTATTCTGAGGAGTTTTGAGCTAAAGAAGTCCCTGCCTACACATATTGGTTTTCAGCTCTTCTTTCTCAAGGAAAACACACTCCTGAAAAGCTACAATACAGGCATCAATGCTCCAAGATGTGTTGAGGATAAAAAAATGCTGGGATGTCTGTGGTTCCAGGTGCAGAAGCTCTTTGCAGTATAACAAGTGGCTGGGAAAGGGGGAAAACAGAAGGATGATGAGAGCACCCTGCTATTCATTCATTATGTGGAGCTGGTGAGACTGTCTCCGAGGAGGAAGGAACTGCAGGAAGGCCAAAGGACTGATTTGTTATTGCCCTTCTCACACTGCCATCTGTTGCTGTCTCTTTACAGCATGAAAGGGAAGCATTCACAGTTATTTTTCCATCTGAGAGCTGTGCTACACCTACCACAAACAGGATAATCCAGGTGTCTGGATACGCTCCTCGGATGTTGCAGTGTGAGACCACTGTGCAAACAAAGCAAGGAGAGCTCTCTTCTGGTTGAGGTGCAAGATGAAACCACTCACAGGGTTTGTAACAGACTGAAAATTTAGCTAAGAACTAATAGTAACTACTGAAACTGCTAATTCTTGAAAATTTCTAAGGTGCAGTAATTTATTGTGGAGAGAGCCATGGAGCAGGTGGCATTTTACATACAGGAAAATTTAGCCTGTGTCTTACATATTGCTGATACTGTCATGTCTGCTGTGTTTCCAATTGCTTTCTGGCACAGTGGGTCCTCAAAGTCCCTGTAATGCTTCTATTTATTCTGGCACAGAAGTCATTTGGTGTTGCTTATCTGCCTTGGACAAGTGTCATGAGTCATAAAAACAAACAATCCTCTGTGGCATAAACGTCTCCATACTGGCCTCATTTGCAGGTAGAGCTGCTAATTGCAGAGAAGTCCTTCAGGGCTGCTCTGATTTCAGCTGTACTCACCCTGGCTCTTCTTAATTTTTCAAGGCAAACAAAGAACAAGAACTGATAATATTTTACATTTATTCTTTACACTGGTTTGTCTAAATGACATTAGAGAAGTGCCTTATCTGATATTGTTCTCCTTCTGGTAGAGCAGCTGCCATGTGTGCTTTTGGCAGGCAAAGCTGCTCCAGTTATCAGGAAAACTGCAGGTGCTATCAGAGAGTGTTTTTCTACAACTGATGACTGATATCCAGAGATTTAATGTGGGGATCCTTCCCGGTGCACCATACGGTTGTGGCTCTGATGAGGAGAATCCTGCCAGGGCTGAGAGGCTGGAGGGAGAAGGTCCTGTGTTTATTGTACAGGATCTAAGCCAAGTTTTCAAAGAGTTAAATGGGGGCTAGAGAGAAGGCACAGGTGTAATAATTAATATAGAATATCAATTAAATTATGGGTTAGATGTTCTCTCTAGCCTGCATCTTCCTACTACATAGCAACAGCCTTTTTCACAGGATTCTGCTTTTCTCCCTGTGTGCTTGCCTTGAAAATGAACAGGTTTTTTGTGCAACAATACAACTGAACATGGGACTGAGCAAAAATATTGGCAAATAGCACTACTGAATGTATTCAACTCCTGAATACAGCCTCACATGTAAGCAAAGGGATGGAAAATTGGGAGGGACCTGTTTGGCTGGGAGAGGCACCGATGCTGGGGAAGCGTGTGCTGCATCCTTGTCCTTACTAAGCAAAACACTTTTTGTCCAGTGGGAGCTTTGCCTGGACAGGGATTGCAGCATCCAGACAGCCTGGAGTCTGCAAGAGCTGCAGATGCCTCTGGCCCCAGCACACAAAGGCACAATAGTTGCTCCTACATGTTTTAATTTAATTCATTAATAATTTAATAAACTTTTACGGTAGCTCCAGGACACTGGAGCACTTCAGCTCTCACCATCATGTGAAATGGCAAAGTTCCCTGGGCTGGGATTGAAATTGGTGGCATGGGGAGAGCACAGCTGTGTTTGGTACAGGCTCTCCTGGTGGAGTCCAGCTGCATGTGCTTGGAAAGTCGCCTTTCAGGCTTCTGAGGACCATCTCTGGCTGTGAGGCAGCTCAGCATCTGCAACTCAGGGTATGCCAGGCAGCCAGTGTGCCTGTGCTGTGTGTCTGCTCAGGGCAGGGAGGGGGCAGCCCAGCCCCATTGCCTTCCCTGCCCGAGATCCTCATCCTGGGACCCTCCTGGTCCTGGTGCTTTTGGCAGAGGAGGAGATTTTCAGAATGATTCTACACAAGATCAGGTTGGATGGGGCTTGGAGCAACCTGGGCTAGTGGAAGGTGTCCCTTGCCCATGGCAGGGGGTGCAGCTGGATGGTCTTAAAGGTCCCTTCCAACCCAAACCATGCTGTGATTCTGTTTGCTTTTGTATTGATCTGTGCCAAGGAGATATAGTAAGAATTACATAGTAAGTGTGATGACAGCAGCTCCATGGAGCAGTGATTGTCACCTGATCAGCCCATAAGATCTTTACAACCCTTATACCCTGGGTTTTGCATAAATTTTGTAACCAGATAATGATTTATGCTCTACAAAGCAGATTGTGATATACCTGAAGGGTTTGGCAGTTTGTGATTTCCTACAGCATTAAACCATAGAAACAAATTGGTGTTTAACGTAGATTTTAGTTTTATTGGCTTCCTTCCCCACTTCAAGAAACAAGTGTATTGACTACAATAAATCAGGGATTTGAGACTTAAAATATATCTTTTTTCCAGCCTTCTCTATTGAGGGGAAATAAAAAAGACATTTTCTTGGAAAATATAGATAGTAGAGGATGGAGGGAAAAAAATGTGATCTTCTCCAAGTCCAGAAAGATTCACAGCATTAATGAGGCTGTTCCTCTGAAGGCACTCTGGTGCTGTCTCCTCTTCTTCTTCACAATCTCCACTGCAGTTTCTAAATGTTGTGTGTGTCCTCCATCACAGTGTTTTCAAGGGTGGAGCTTTCTGTACCAGTGATAACATCATTAATCTTCTTGATTTTTGGGAGAAGTTGAGCAAAAAACCTTTGTGCAACAGCCCCAAACTGGTATCATTAATCAGTGATCATTTCAAGGTATTAATTAAAGCACTGGGCTTTTTGCCTAGAAAACCTACTTCAAGGCATTTTTTTTTTTTTACACCAATAAAGTAAGTAGTTTCCATTAAAGGGCAATTAGCAGAGACACAAAAGCAGGGAAGTGCTCCATCTGATTCATCAACCCCATAAACAAGGTGCTGCCATCATTTCTTCAGCCTTAGATGAAAAAAGGCTTATAAATGCCTCTATTATCTGTATCATCTGTTGTGGAAATCTGGAAGTGCTTTTCCTGTTGAAGTTTAGATATTTTCCTGTTTTTCCCTATATTTCAGTAACATGCAATAAAAAAGCCCTTTGTGTTGTTTATTCAGAGTTTCTAAAAACATTTTAATGGTGTGAATAGAGAGAGGATTTTAAGGAAATGCAGAGTTCACAGTCAAACAATCCCACTGAAGTCTCTTACGTGCTATTAGAGAGGGACTGCTGTGCATTTTAATTGTGTTCACCAAAACGACAAACCTGGGTTTCTTTTTGCCAGCCAAGCCTCCACAGGCCATTAGAGATTCTTTGAATTCAATTATTTCCTTCTGGATTAGGAAGAACTAAAACCCCATAGTTCAGAAGTTGTTTCAAAAAACCTTCCTTCTAGATAACATATATGCTCCAGCTTAAAAAAAAAAAAAAGTGCAGGAACTGGAGAGATGGGGAAAACCAGGAGTGAATCTGGTGTTTTACAGCTGCTGTGAGCAGCATCACTCCCACCCCCTTCCCCTCATGCTGAGGGTGCATCTTCATCCTCCATGGAAACCCAGGCACAGAGTGAGGCTGTATCCTGTGCTTTGCACAGCACTGGGATGCAGGAACATTTTACCCAGTCTGTTTTGAGTTTCAGGCAGCTGTGAAGGTGTTCATTTGAGCCTAACATTTCTCTGCTTCTCGGGTAACTTCACCCTTGAGACTGACTCAATGTGTCGTTAGCAGACATTGAGTTGCACTCACAGCAAAAAAAGCTACATGGGAAAGGAGGGAAATGTTGGTTGGTTTTTGCCTTTGGGAACCCCTATGCATAAGCTACTTCATGATAACATGTATTAGAAAAGCAAATTAGCTTTGCTGAGAGGTGAGCAGTATCCTCAGTCTGGGTTTGAACTCGGGAGATTTCCCTGCAGGAACAGCAGAAGGGGCCAGATCTAGAGCAGGGGATGGAACACAGACTCCTGTCTCAGCAGTGACACTTATCTGGGAAGCTTTGATGCAGCAGCCCTCTGTGCATAGGAGCAGCCAAATTTCACAGGTGCCCTGGTTTTGATCTTTCATCTCCTGCATTTCTTCTTGAACATCAGCTTCTCTGCATGTGTTGGAAGTGCTTCCATCCAGACAGGGCTGAATTGGCCAGTGTTGAGGACACAGTTCCCTGACATTCCTAATTAGCTCTAAATTAGCATTGCTGTGATTTAGCACTCTGCTCTCTCTCTGTGGCTGCCTATTGATTTACTGGATTTTGTTCTGCAGCTCTTAATTCAGACCTTTGCAGTGGATGAGGAGCCTGGCTGTCTAACAACACTGGAAATCACTTCTTGAAACACAAGCAGTGCTGTACCAGCTGTGTCCAAGGGGTATTTTTTGGCTGTTTAAGTTTTAACCTAGTCCAGGAGGGACCAGGAATGCCCCTGTGAAGATCTTTGGATAGTCTCCATGCTTTGACTTCTATTGCACAGCTGTTTCTAAGTGCAAAAGCTCTGTATTCATTGAACAAAAGCCAGAAGAACTTTAACTGTTAACAGGCATTTGGGCTGTGGAATTCACTAGAAACAGGTGCTGAGTGGGTGCTTGGACAGGCTGTACCACCAGTGTTGCTCTGTAGATCGAGTCCTGTTGTGCTGCACTGCTTGCCAGGGTGGAAACAGCCTCTGAGACTCTCCAAAGAGCCCTTCAGTTTGGGGGGACATGACAGAGCAATGGGTGTCCCTCAAAGCCATATGAGTAGCTTAGGATGTAGGAATGAATTAGACCTGGTTTAGTGGTGGCCTGGGCAGTGCTGGGTTATGGCTGGACTTGATCTTGAGGTGCTGGTGAACGCAAACAATTCTGTGATTCATTGAACATGAAAGGGGAGTTTGACCTCTGTGCCAGGTGTGATAGATGATGTCTCCAAGTCAGGCTCAAATCCTTATTTGGGTGGCACCTCTGTCATAATGCACAATGGCAACACCTCACAGCAAGCCACAGGTTTGGCTGCAAGTCCTGTTGGCAGAGCAGTGGCACAGTAACAACACCTCACACCTCTGCAGCTCCTCAGCGAGCTGAAGCAATGTGAGAGGTTCATGGCGCATATCCTTAAGGGGTCATTTTTCTTTCTAGCAAGAAGATTTACTGAAGATTTGCTTCATGTAAAATGAACCTGGATATTTCCCGTTATTGGAAAATGAACATTATGTTCAGTATGAATCATCTTGGCTGTTATCTGACAGATGCCAATCATTTATTTGTCCTCGTTGAAGACGAAGGAGAGAGGAAGTTAATGCAGTGATTTGTCTCCTCTGAAATAGGAAACATCTGCCTGAACCTTGTTTCCCTCTGTAGGATGCAGGGGCTGGGTGGTGGTGATCATCCAAATGAGGCTGGGGGAGCATTGGGGTCCCTCCTTCCCAAACTCATGCACTTGGAGCAGCTCTCAACTCTCATCCATTTTGCTCAATTGACACATTCAAATCTCAACACGATACTGGGGCAAGGAGAGGCAGGTTGCAGGTATGACAGAGCTCCTGTGACTCTGAAAGTCCTTTGTAGTTCTTTGTGACCTCCTGACTTTTCCTGTAAATGACTATCTAAATTTAAACATGAAGATGCATTAGCATTTTAGAGGATTTTCTTAGTGTATCACAGCTCCCCTCATTATAGTTGCTTGTGGTAATTAAGGTTGCAATTATTCAGTCAGTCCCACTGCAGATTTCTTCTTTTGTAGAATAAAATGGATGGGAGGGCTTTCTTGTCTTCAGGAAAAAAAAAATGGTTCCAAAGCATGTCATATTGATTCCATAATGCACAGTTTGCCTTGTAGTCATTTTTTTCCCCCTCCTTGTCCTCAGTATGTGCTGCAAGGATCTGGTGTCATTAAAATTGGCTGCCTGTCATATAAGAGTTATTAGAGGGGAAAAAAAGTCATTTTCTGATAATAAGATGAAATTTTAATGGCGAAAAGAAAATAGTGTCGTGGGTAACAATTTAGGACCTTTTTTGAAAAACCACTGTGCAGAAATATTTAATAATAAATAACAGTACAAATAAATATATGGGCTATTTCTCACAGAGAGCAAATTCGCTGACATTGTGCTTGGCAGGAGGGAAGGGGGACTGCACAGCCAAAAACCTACCTGAACCTGAGCATCTCTGAGTGAATCGAATCCTACCCTACATTCCATTATGTTGACATTTATGGAACTGCCTTTCAAATATACAGTGAAGTTTTATTCAGCAGTGAAGTCCCTGGGTGTTTAATGGCAGAAAACCACAGTTGCGAGTTCTGTACCGGGGAGTCGGAGGTTTGACAAACATCAGCTTTATTTATAAACGGTTCTCTAGGACAAAAATGATGGCCCCTGCTTGGAAAAGTGTCTTAAATTACCAGGATGTACAGTGGTGAGCAGTGCAGAGCACAGCATTTTCTGCAAGATCCTTCTCCAGATAGAGCTGCAGCAGACAATGTATCACCCACCGGCTGCGGCGCTTCCCCGAAGAGCCTGGGATTTGCTCTCTAATCTCTTCCTGCAGGACTATTTTCTAGATGCTTTTTCTTTTACAAAACAGATTAATAAGTCCACAGCGGAGCTGCCTTTTGTGCACCTGTCCTGTATTCAAAATACATTCGCTGAGATGGGAGAGGAAATGGAAGTTAAATCGTCCCCGTGCGACTATTGAGATTACTGCTGCATTTTGGGCGTTTTTGAAACATGCCTCTTGGAGGTTTTTTTGTTTGGTGGGTTTTTGTTTTTTTTTTTTTTTTGGTTAAACTAAGATTTTGCTATCTGTCCCAGAGCTTTAGAAAGCTGTAGATTGCTTGCTGTCGGGATGTGAAGGCTGTGGGTGCAGAAGGAATTGGTTTTTAGGCTGACACGAATACTCCTCCTGTGTTATGTTCTTTGCAGAAATTGGGTACAATAGATAGAAGGAGGGGGAGAGGAGCTTGGCATGTCAGGAAGGTGACAGGGAAGGCAGCCAAAATGCAAATGCATGGGAAGCAATGGAAGTGAGATGCCCGAGTGGACTGTGGAAATCACGCTGAGAGATCAAACAGAGCCTGAACCAGGCATGAGAAAGTAAAGTTTAGCTGCAGAACAAACATGCTGATTGACAACTAGGAATTGCTTGGAAACACAAAGAAAATAACCCAGAGAAGAGCACAGAGCCCTGATTCAGTGAAAGGCTGTGAAGGGCTGCTTTTTGCATGAATGAGAGGGGAAGTTGTAAAGTGGCTGCGTGGGTGGCTGAAGCAGTGCTGTGAAACGGTCCCCTGTTAGATGGAGCAGATATATGAAATTATTGATGTTGTTTTGGTCTATAGAGCTGGCAGGAATTCTTTGCCCTGAGAGATGCATCTGTGCCAAGTGAAAGGTGATCTCTCTCTCTCTCTGGCAGTGTACTGTGTGTTTTAGGGGGTGAATGAAGGGACTGACTTTGCACAAGGGTCATGTAAATACAGAATCCGTGTGAAATTCAGGCATCCATCTATTCAGCTCCACGTGTTGTAATATGGCCCTGAAACCAGCGAGAATCCAAAGACATTCCTAATATCTATGTGCAAGTGCTTAGCTTGGATGTGGGATGCCTAGTTGCTAAGTTCACTGAGATATAAACTAATCCTTACCTCTTCCCTCTAACTCCTTAAAAATCCACAGTTCAGCCTCCTGGTGTTTGTTAGAGTGAGTGTGGAAGTGGATACCACCAAACAGAGAAGTCTGCATTTGAGAAGTGTGTTGCAGTTTGCACATAATGAGAAGACTTTTGATTGAGGAAATATCTTCAATCAGGGGCTTGGGGTTGTGTTTTCCTCTTCTTTTGTTGGGAAGGTTGAGTCTCTTGCTTGGCACTACCTGTGTGTAGGCAGCTTCTTACTCGTCTTCCAAAGATTCCTGAAGCTGTAAGAAATGCAAAGTGAAGTGAACCTGAGGCAAACAGAAGAACTAAGTGTGGTGTTACCCACACCATGTTACTGCCCAGGACCTAAGTGGAGGCTGGAGAGTGATGTGTAAGCAGTTAATTTAAAAAATAATTAAAAAGAAGAAGTGCTGAGCGAGAAGTGACATTAACTTCTAGAGATGGAGGGGAGCTGCATAGTCATACTCTAAATGTAGGTCTTGTTTTCTGTGAATTTTTTTTCTAAGGATTGTTTTTGGGCTAAAAAGCTACTCTTTGCTTCTGTGTTACTTCCCTCCACAGGTTCTAAAAGATCTCTTTAGTTTTCCTGAGCATGCAATATCAGAGGCTTTTATTAATAGGAACATTACTTGGGTGCATCCAGTAAGTGTAGATCTTGTTTTAAAATGGTATCTTTTCATATTTCCGGTGATGAAATTCCACATGGACTGAACCACTTCAAAGCTTGTAGCACATCCCACTGGATCACCTGCAATTTTGCTCGTGGATGTTTCTAAATCCAGTGGCCTCCCCAGTGCTTTTGGTTCTTTGGTGATTAGCTCCAGTAATATAAAGCTTCTACAGCAAGTCTCTGAAGGACTTGGCTTCTGTGCAGGTCCCCAGTGCATCAGCTTTTCATGTGTCAGCATTTAAATGGCTCAAAATTCTTGATCATTCTTAAAGGCAGGAGCGACCTGCTTTGCTTCACTGCAAAGCTCATTATTCCTGTAGCTCTGTCAGTTCTGCCAGAAATATTTACAAACCAAATCAAATCTGCTTTGGCTACTATCAATCAATAGATGATGAAAGAGAGATCATTGCTTCTATTTATGAAAAACTAAATAGCAAGGCAATTAGGATTTCTTGGATGTTCACCTGTACTTGTACTTCCTGCAGTTTTAATAATGTCCCCTGGCTCTTCATTTTTAACACACAGGGAAAAGATGGGATCAATGTATGGCACTTCCTGGTGTATTTTGTTTTCTATTTTGCTATGTTATATTTGTGTCATCACATCCCTCCTGGACGCTCTACACAGCCAAGGTGTTGTTCTTTCCCAAGAAAATGCCACCTAAACAACCAAAAGGGAATAAAAAGCTGGGATGTGACTGTCCCCATCTCAGGGCTGGGGGAGCTGAGGCACAAAGAGAAAAGGATGTGCTAAGCCATGTAGGGGGGCACTGTGTGGGTTTCTCAGCTAATTTCTCAATGCTCTACAAAAATGAGCCCTGATTTAGGGACTGATTTAGGCTCCATGTGCACACCTGGGCGAATAAATTCAGATCCAGGAAATGGCGTGAGCCTTTCCCAGCTGTGATGTTCCTTCTCAGCCTTCCAGATGTTTACCTGCTAAAGCTTGTGCAAGGCACAGGGATCCCCCAGCCCGTGGGTTTGGTGTGAGGGGTGTCCCAGCTGGGCCTCTGTCCCAGGCTGGCTGTCCTGGCTCTGTGAGGTGGTGCCTTTTTGTCTGTGGGGTGTTCAGCAGATTCTCAGCTCTGATCAGAAAAAGGGGAAGCTCCTCAGCCTGACCCACTTAAAACTGAGACAAACTCCAACTCCCTGCTGGTGTAAATGGAACTGGGGCTTTGGAAATTGCAACGGGGAATGGATTTACACCAGCTAAGAAATTGGCTCCTTAACCAGGCACAGTGGGACTTGGTAGCTTAGAGAAGGGAAGACAATTTTGTAGCTGAACTTAACTCTTTGTTGCTGGCAAGTGACTAAAATACCCATTAACACATCTGATGTCCACACTGACATAATAAACATTTAGGTACAAGGGTTCTGGTTGCTCACCATGGGTTTGACTTACCCTGCTCTGTTCCCATTGACGTCAGCTGTCTCCAGAGCAGCCCCAAACTGCTTTTTTCCAGGCATTCCAGCGTTCCAAGCTGATATCCAGGCTGTGTGATTAGCCACCCAAACTGCATGCTATTTTTTCCTGCTTTGTAATCAGATTACTGTAATATTAACAAATAAAAGCAGGAGCTGAACAACAATGAAGCTTTAATATGAAACGAGCAGAGAGGGAAGAGAACATCAGCAGGCAAGAGATTTAAAAATATAAAAATGCTAAACTGATTTGTTTCTTCCCTTCAGCTGGAGCACTGTGTAAACTCACATTCACACATCACAAGTCCCATGGTACAACTTCCATGTGAACAAGGGAGGAAAGCTGGAACTCATGAACCAGGGAAAGTTAGATTTGATAGGTTGTAATTTCATACTTCATCTGCAGAGAGGGAACCTTTTTTCTTTTATTTTTTTTTTCTTTCTTTTCCCTTAATGTATTGAGATTTTTGTGTGCACACGTGCTTGATTTATGAAGAGGATAATCTCTTTTAGAAGTTTCACTTATAGCTATAAACTGAAAAAGGGTAGGTTTAGATTAGATATTAGGAAGAAATCCTTCCCTGTGAGGGTGGGGAGGCACTGGCACAGGTTGCCCAGAGAAGCTGTGGCTGCCCCATCCCTGGAAGTGTCCAAGGTCAGGCTGGAGCAACCTGGTCTAGTGGAAGGTGCCCCTGCCCATGGCATGGGGTGGGACTGGATGGGCTTTAAGGTTCCTTCCAACCTAAACCATTCTGGGATTCTATGATGAATGGATTGACATGTTTTCATGTACATTTGCTTGTTTTATACAGAAAATATTCCCATTTATAAGTCTCACCCCCTGTTGCCCTGCTGTGGGAGTTGTCACCTCTGTGGGGACCCACCTGGTAGAGCAGAAAGACTTGACATGCCTTGAGCTTCCCTCTTTACAGCTGCTCACTCTCACAGGAATGTCCTTGAAAGTGGATAAAAGTACCCTCAAAAGTGAACACAAGTGTTTTATTGAAACAAGCAGGTTATGAAATGGGATTTAATATTTAGCAGCAGTTATTGGCTGCTCTTTCCCCGTGTGATCCATCTGAGTTGACCAACAGGCTGACACAAGGGGGAGTTTCTCTGTTCCCAACACTGTACAGACAGAAAAATGATCACCCTTGGCCCCAAAATCTTGCAGTCTGCTGTGAGTGGACCTAAAACCTTTTGCTTAAGTATGGATGACACTTTATTGCTCATAAATTGACAATCTTGGAGCAAAGCTGCTGAGATGGTGGGTTTTTTTGTGGGATTTTTATTGCCTCCTAAGGAATATGCTCTTTCCACCATGGGAATGAATGATGGTGCTGGCAAATTGCTCCCATTTTTTATGGGTAAGCAGGCAGTTTCCTATTCAGAGATTCCTACATTAACTTCCAGGTTATTTGCAGTTTTAAAACAATAAGCATATACCCTAAAAGAGAAAAACTGTCCAGGTTAAGTCCTGATCTGTGCACGTGGGCAGGTTTAGGAGCCTGTGTGCTGCCTGCTGTAGTGACCACAGTCAGCACATCTGACATGCAGAATGTTTACCTGGCTCAGGCCATGGAAACATTCAGAGGTGGAGAGAAAGGGGAGCTCTGCCCTCCCATGGTATCAGAAAGCATCCCTTGGATGAGGTGTGAGAGAATTCTCTCGGTGGTGAAGACCTCTATAAACTTCCTGACCTTCTGCACCACATGGAAGTGTTTTCTCTGCTTGCCTTCTATCTCTAAACCCATAAGCATATTTCTGCAGCACCTCCAAGTGTTACCCACTTCCCACTTCCCCAGTTCTCTGCTGTTTCCAAGGTCAGGGTGAAATCAGCACCTTCCTGCTGGTGGCACATTACAATCTTCCTGGCAGAGACAGCACTGGGGGAGTGCTGTGCTCTGTGCTGCCAGGAGGGCAGGGGAGGTGGTTTGTACCCCCTTTTGCACTGAATTTTATGATGCTGTAAGTCTGCAGAGAACAGGGAATGGTGTTCAGTAAGGTGGGAACAAGTAATGTGAGGAGGGTTCAAGGCAAGAAATACAGAACAGACCTTGATGTCAACTCTCAGCAAGGTTTGTGAGAGACCAGAAATGAATTTATGAGTTGAGTTCCCTCCTATTGGTAGGAATGAAGTTCCTAATTTTTCTTAGAAAGAATGGTTAATGTGCCTTGTTGAGTGTCAGTCATGTTAAATTAACAATATACCAAACATGACTTATACTGTCATCTCCCACAAAATTTTTGATGCAGTGGACCTGTTTTGTTTTTGTTTGTTTGTTCATTTGTTTGTTTTGTTTTTTGTTTGTTTGTGTGTTTGTTTTTTTGTTTTTGTTGTTGTTTGGTTGGTTGTTTTTTGTTTTGGTTTGGTTTTGGGGTTTTTTGGGGTTTTTTTGTTTGTTTGTTTGTCTAAGTAACCATTTCACATGACTTTATTTAAAACTCCTTTCACATTCCTGTGGAACAAAACTTCATCTTAACTGAGCAGGGTTGAGAATTGAGGAGAACTGAGGAATTATCGAAGAGATGCTACAAAAGGTTGTGGCAGGAGGAAAGCTAAACCTTTCAGGACAGACCTGCTTTATAGATCATTCTGTAAAGCAGGAACTGATATTTCTGTTAACTTAACGAGCATTTAATGTTACAGGTTATGTTTCCACAGTCCTCTGTGTTAGTAAAATCTCTCTGGTTTGGGCTGGTGTGGTTCCTGTCCAGTAGAGCCCAGTTTCCAGAAGCACAAGAAGCTAACAGACCACTTAGAGTTGGATCTTGCATCATAATCTCTTAAATAAGATAATTTAACAGAATATTGATCCCACATTGTTAACTTATTGTGGTCTATTGAGTAGGAAGCACTGGAAAGCTGTAATTTAGTTGGAGAATTCTTCAGTCAGACTATCAGTTCCTTTCTGTTCCTGCTGACAAAATGAACTCAATAGAAGTATTTCCAACCTGAAGTATGTAGACTGGTGGCTGGAAGGTCACAAGTGCTGGGTTTATTTTAGATTTCCAGATGATTAAACATAAAGCTTCTAATTATTTTCAACTTTACAGCAGCAGTTGCAGTTTTCTTCTTTACTACTATCTTTACTAATATCTTTACTTCTGATATTTAAATTCGAGGATATTTCAAATGTTTTCCTTCAGAAGAGTCTTTCCTGTGATGTTGTGAGGGCTAATCCACTGTTCATACACTAAACCCACTGCATAGTTAATTTATTTAAAATGAAATTTTAAATAGTTTGTTTTATTATTCTTGCTTTTTAATGTAATCATGTTTTATAGAATAAGAGAATCTGTGGCAGATTTCTGGAGTGTGGCTGCATTTTATCTTCCAGGATTTAATTTCATTTTGATTTAAACATTAAAACATTTTCCCAATTCCCTCTCCTCACCCACAGAAATCCAATTTCTATTTTAGTCAGGCACAATTTCAAGAGGTAGAAATATCAGAAAATTGAGGATTATTTTCACTATTAGTATGTAAAAAGAATTTATTCCTGATTTTCTTCTTAAAATATGAAATAACTAGATTTCTTAAAACTATTACCATTTACCCAGAGAAATCATGTCTTGTCTTTTCTTTCTCTAGAGGACAGATGTTATAGTATTGTAATCACAAATGGATCTTACCTAGATGAGAGAGAAAAAGCTAATTCATGCTTTTCTAAGTAGCTGATTTGGATAAATAAGAATTTGTTCTCTCTGATGAGAAAAACCCCTTGTAAAAAGATCTCTAGAATTCCAAAAAGGCCTCTAGGAAAAGGAGCAGAGATAAAATTTTTAAGTCGTAAGGCTGTTCTAAGATTAAACCCATCAAATTCTAAATACATTCTTTAATGATATTTTAATACATTACAGAGGAACAAAGAAGGAAACTTCATTTTTTGTTTCACAATGACCTTTTATTTCTAATCTTACCTGGAACATCTAACTAGGATTTTGTCAGTTCTAAAGGCAAGTTGTTTAGTTATGGAAAGTTAAATACAGGAATCTACTGACTGAGAAGTGGAACTGTAGGTGAGTCATTTTTGAGGTGCCCTAACTAAATTCTGTATCATGGTGACTCCTCAACCTTTTTACTTGCCAATGTTTCTTCAGGGGAATAGCTCCTAATTTTAAAAAGCTCATGCAATATAAAAGAGAATTGGCTGTTCAGCCAGAGGTGCTGGCAGGGGTTTCCTCCATCCACCAGTGCCAACCAAGACATATCAGGAGACATAAAAATACAAATTGTATATATGAATAACAATTAGCATGTCGTTATTTTGAGTTGATGTGGGAATAAGTACAAAACTCCAGACTTTATTATTCCCCAATAAATCCGGTGCTTCAGCTGAAGCATCTTGGTTGATCACATCAGCTCTAATTCAAGACAAAAGCAAGAATTTAGCCATGACTCCTACCAGTACTTTGTAATGAAAACTAAGTTTATGCATAAAGCTGGAAGTTAATGGTTACCTTTGTAATTGTTGCTTTGATTTAATTGTTAATCCTGTACCTACAGAAAAAAAAACCTCTCTCACCTTTCACTTGTGGCACGATCCCACTCTCAGGTGGTTTCTCACTGTGTCTGTTCATGACAGGCCAGATTGTCCCTGGAGTGAGCCCATGGATCCTCCTGCATTACCAAAATGAATGAATTGAGCCCAAGCAGTCTAATCTTTCCAGTAACTTTTGTGTCTCAGGGGCAGGAGAATCTGTGGAGGTATCGACCCAGCAGAATGGGACCTCAGTCACTCGCCGTGACGGCCTTTGTGACTGACCAGATAGTTGGAATAAGCAAACACTTATCAGTGATCAGCAGGATGAAGCAAAGAGACATCAGGCCCAACAGCCATGGCCCAGCCAGGAAATGGGATTTCAGCCCCTCATCCCACAGGTTCCATTATGGGAATGTGTCACATATCATGTCCTGGAAACTCTGTCTTGAGCACAGGTAGTTACTTTCTATCCTGCAACAACTCTGTACAGTGATAAATGGAGATGGATAGGACATTATTATCTACAGCAGCTCTACAAAAAAACAACCTTAGTGACTGCTCCTGTACTTCTACAGAATCTCTTTTTCCAGCTGATGTGGCCTTTTCTAATTCCTGGCTCTGTTCTTGATTTATATCCTCGAATTTTTTTTTCTGAGACCGCGAAAGAGTTACCCCTTGAATCTGAGAACTGATTGTCTCCCCTTTCATGTTTCCTCGGGGTGTTTTGTACCTTTGTCCATTGCAAAATGAGGACAGAAAACACAACAAAAATCTATTTGCAACAGCATAAGAAAAACTGTCCACATGACCCCTGCAGAGGTGGCAGAGTTTCAATCTGAAACGGATTGTGGACGATAAAAATTATGAACAGGTGAGCTGTGCCTGTAGAACTGTGTGCATGCAGCAGTAAATGCTGACCTCCTTTCTCTATAAAGATAAGAATTTCAGCTGTATTTGTGTGGGGTGAGGAATGATGTGCTCATAACCATATCCCTGTAATAGGGAGCACAGAGTTCATCTGGAGCCCTCTCCCTGGCTGGGAGCTCTCAGATGCTGTCAGAGCACGAGCCACCCTTTTACAGGTGTGAACTCCAGAAATGGGAGTCAAACTTTGTGGGAATTGGTAATAAAAAGGAAATAAACCCAAGATGGTAGTTTTCATCCATTTATTCAGGCTGGATAATCCAATAGCTGAAGATGAGATCTACAGCTGGCATAATGAGCCCCGTTGTCTTTAGAGAACATTTACACTCACTGTGGAGATACCAAGGAAATTTAACTCTAACCTGAGCTGGTGACTGTAAATCAGGAATTTGGTTCTCTTGCTCGCTGCTGTCATGTAGCCTTATCTAAAAAAACATGTTTACTTGGGTCTAAATTAAGGAGGACTTTTGGGGTGGAAATTTGGCTAAATGACAGTCAGGGTGTTCCACAAGGAGCTGAGCTGAAAAACCTCCTGGGGGAACGAATGTGGACCATGATGCTGAGCCTCTCTGTTAGGAATTGAAGTAGATGATTAGTTTAATGGTATCCAAGTGTACTAGTCATCAGTAGTAAAGGTCTTGTAAAACGAGTGCTGGTAGTCGGGATATTCAGAGAAAATGAAGCTTTGGTGAGAGCCTGCTAAATTAAGGAATATTTACAATTTGTTTTCCCCACCGCCACTAACATTCCATCTCCTGGTTATAAATATGCAGGTAATAATAATCTTCTGCATCTGAGGATGGAATAGTTAGTAGCCTGAAGGCAGCTTTCAGGACTCAGAATGATGGGACCTGGCTCCCAGGCCAGAATAGCCAACTGCCAGCATGGAAGGGGGTTGTTTCTGCAAAGCAGGGCTGTTTCCCCAGGCTTGCTGTGTTTGCAGAGGGAATGATATCCTGGTGGAATGATATCCTGGTGGTACCCAGGGTCACCCATGTCCTGCTTTCTGACCTGTGTCTCCTGCCATGGGTCTCCCAAACCCTTGTGAGTTACTCTTAAGAGGTGAGAATTACCCCAGTGTATGAGTTTAGCAGTAAGATTACACATCTAATATTAATCCTATTTTGGAACATTAATAGACTGAGTAAGATAATCTTTCCATCTCACTAAAAAACACCGAGTAAATTCTAGGCAAGGAGCAAGTGTGGGTGTACCATAACTCTGACATTTTCCCCGATCCCTGGCATTTTGTCCATTTCTATATATCATCACCATGACTACAGTGGCAATGTCTAAGAGAACTCCAGTATAAATCTGACAGCACCTCCTTAGAAGTACTTAAAATCATGTAATTAAGTAAGAAAATGCTGCTGATTGAGGAGGTTAGAGCTGCCTCGCAGAAGATTACAGCACATTTCATGATTAACAATCAGAACATTCTTTTCCAAACCTCTGCCTAATTTAGCAGACTAAGGTTTCAGCTGAGACTCTGCTCTTAATGCTGCAAAGAGGAGGAAGAAGGGCAATTTCCCACCATTTTCACTGCTTTCCTGGTGTTTACTCCAGTGTCAGTCTTCGTTCTAATTTTGCTCTCCAGGTTAACTGACTTAACAGAAGTACTGGAAAGGCAAAAAGGTCAATGCTGCTGATCACAGCACAGCAATTCACTTCAGTCTCTTGGCACTTTATAATTAGGATGGAGAAATAGTACAAAAACAAGTCATTTTAGTGACAAAAACTCTGCACCCATCAGTTAATGTGCCAAAATTAATCTTTTCTCTTTGCGTCCCTAAAATAATGGGTTGGTTTCAGAGATAAACTTGTGTTTACTTGCTGACAAACACATTTCTGTGAAACTCTGTGGTTAAACTGTTTGTGGGGAAGAAAACTAATTCATATATGGCATATAGGGATATTATTCAGAGATTTCAATAGAGTATGTTATGGCATATAAAATCATAGAATGGTTAGGGTTGGAAGGGACCTTAAAGATTGGGATAGATCAAAGATGTGAATAATTTAAGGCAGGTGATAACATGAAAAACCACAGACCATTCCTGTGTTAAATTGTCCAGGCAATTTTCTTGTGAAATGTGCTGGTTTTGAGACAGCTCTCAGTGAGGTGCTGGTAAAGCCACTCCATTTCTCTTCGCTCTCTGTACCTGCACAGACATTTACAGATGGCATCATTAGGGAAATCTGTAGTTTGTAGACAAAGGGAGGGTTTTTTAGAGGGATGTCTGATGTGACACTCTGGCAGGGTAAGTAAGGTCCTTCACCACCACGTAGTTCTGTGCCAGATACTTTTATCTTCCTTCTGACAGTTTTTGATATATTATTCTCCGTGGTGTTCTGGCTGTGTTCCTTCAGCTTCTTTGTCTTTTTTTTTTCTTTATATATATATATATGAAAATAAATCTGTAAATTGCCCACCTATTTTCTTGGCAGCCTTCAAAAAAACTTTGCTACTTCTTGACTCTTAGTGCCTTCCATGTTCCCATATCAATCTCCACGTTTCTCTGGGGACTATTTAGCTTTGCCTCCCTCACTTAGTAGAGTGACCATGTGGTGAGTTACAAAAAGAGCAAATATTCCTGTTGTCTAATCTCTTTCTATGCACCCCCACTAAAAATGGTTTTTTTGGGGGCTATACCTGTTATGTAGAAGTGTGTTAAAGGTTGGAGAGAAACTGGAAGTGCTGCATAAAAGGTTGTGGTTTTCTTTTTAAAAAAAAGACCTTTTCATTTTCTAAAAACAATATTTCACAGGATAAATACCAACTGCATGCAAGGGCAGAAGCCCTGAGAAACAGGAGAGTCAACATATACAGTCATGGCATTTTGGGACTTCTTGTCCCCAGATCCTTTGAGGGAATAGGTTTTTTTGGAGTGAATACTGATTTCAATTGCTCCTCCTTTGGGCTCTGTCATGCATAATTTTTTCAATATTTTAAGGCTTTTTTTGCTTTCACATGGCAGTTAATAATTATGAATGATCATGGAGAAAACTAGCAAGCTTTCACCCCTAAGTACTGTATAGATTTGCATTTCCAAGACCTTTAAAAATGGATAATGCACCGTGTTTGCAACTTTATTCTCCTACTGCAAAATTCAGCATACTTTGTGGAGAGAATTAAAATTAAAAAATACATTCCTGATCCTAGAGGCCTGGTTTGAGTGTAAATACTGTTGAAAAGGACCTGTGTCTATGCCTGCATGTCCCAGTTGTGGAAAAGATGATGATGAATCTGACTTTTTCTTAGGAACTCTTGGGGAATTGCTGGCATAGATATCATTATTAGCATATGTTAAACCAGAGCAAAAAATACTCTTTACATAAGCAGCTACTGCTGGAGTGATCAAATATCTCCATTGCTGCAGGTCAGAATGTACAAATTAACACAAATATTCAAGTATTAAATCACTGCCAGTGAATGGCAAAAGGTTTACAGAAAAGAGGGGCTCTGTGGTGTTTCTGTCCACCAGCCTGGCTAAATGACAAGATGATTTGCAGTCCCAAGGAGTTATTGACTCCAAAGATAAGAACATGAAGTAGGCATTTAAAATTCAAGTCTGTAATTAACTCACCTCAAAATGATGTTATGGGATTTATATTACTGAGGGTTGTGGGGTTGAAAAGCTGGAATTTTACAACCGAGCAGGCACCGCTCAGGTACACAGTTAATCTGAAGAGGAAAACACTTCAGTGTTTGGAATTCATGATGCTTGTAATAAAATAAGGGAAAAGAAGCTGCGAAACAGGGCATGTGATAGACATTATCTAACTCTGTGTGTGTTGAGAGGCTGAGAGGAACCATCGTTTATTGTCAAGTCAAGGCAACAAAATGAAATTCTTGCACAAAGTTCCTTACTGTGAACAAGCCAGTAAGTTTGAGATAAAAGTAGGTAGGGATGTGGTTGTAACTCCAAATTATGTAAATGCCTTTAATGCGAGGATTTTAGTCCTTTTTGAGGTGGAAAAACTTGATGCTTATATCAAGTGTTGATATTGGGTTGATGTCATTTTGGTTACTCTGTTCCTTCGTGAGATCCACTCTTTAACTCCAGCCTATTTATCCTTTTCCAGCTGGTGTATTGCATTTATTAGCACCAGTCAATACTCATCCTTTATCTTCCTCATTCCGGGAGCCAAATGTCAGGGAACCTGAATGTCCCCCACTTGTCCTACAAAAGGGAGCTGAACCCTCGTGCCTCTGCTGCTTCCACCCCTGCAGGAGGAGGGAGGGCAGAGCAGAGCTGTGTTGAATACAAAGGAGAAGCAAATGAGACGAGTGTCAGGGTTAAGGAGCTGGTGTTGAGTTCCCTCTGCCTGACACCCCAGCTGGGATGCACAGGGGGAGCCCTGCAGTGGGGGGCACCTTTCTCAGTAGCATCCCCACAGTTGTGGGTTAATGAGCAGTGGGGAGGGTGAGAGGCTCCAGGAACACCTCACCTGCCCAGGAGGGCTTTGCCTCGCCCTCGAGGTGAACGATTGTGCAGTCAGAGCTCTTAGCAGAGTTTTCTGCAGCCTGTCCAGGGCTGTCTGTGATTTACTGTTACATTTCCAGCGGGGTTTCTTTCACAGTGGTGTTTGTGGCGTGGTGAAGGCTGTGTTGAGATGGCTTGTTGGGTTCCTGAAGCAAACTGAGTTTATGTTCCAGCCAGGAGATACTTTGAAGGCATGCAAATGATTTAGTAGTGCCCAGTGTTGGTTACACCCAATGCCAGGTTGGATGGGCAACCTGAGTGGCATCCCTGGAACTAGATGGTCTTTAAGGTCCCTTCCAACCCAAATCATTCTGTGATTCTATGAAAAAATGCTTTGCTTGTTCAAGGCATTAATGTAAGTCAGGTCATTAAAAAATAGTTGTAGCAACACATTGTATTCTAATTCATTCCATCAACTCCTTGCATTCCCACCTGTACCTGAGAAGTGCTGGATGGAAATTGGACTTCCAAGAATATGGGAAAAGCTATAGTATCACATGGGTTTTCCATGCAATGACTCTATTTACCTCTTGAAAAATAATTTATCTTCAAGCTCTAGCTTTATTTCGGGCTAATGGAGGTGCACAAGCCTGTAATGTTTTTCCCAGTGTTGCCTTTTTAGTTGGTATTATCCCCTGAGTGTAAAAATCTTGAGAATATGTTTTCAGTTTTGAAAATTGCAGCGTTCTGTTTCAGATGTGTTGAAATGTTGTGTTACAGCACCAGTAAACAGCTCTTTGCAGTTTTTAAACAAGATGTGGATTCTGACATGTTTCTGGTACTTCTGTTTTGATTAGTCAGAATTAGCCAACAATAAAAATAATCTGCCAGGGAGTTTTTGGTTGCCCTGTTCTGCAGCTTTTTAAGTATAATTTTTCATCCATCTGGCTCCTGCTGGTCTTATCCTCGGATTTGTGCATCTCACGCAAGAGTGGCTGACTGTGAAGTATTTTTATTTCCAGGTGGGATGTCAACCCAGCTGTCCTGCAGTTCCCAGGTCAATTGGTGAGAAATGCCATTTCTGACCTAGAAGTGTGGCTCTCAGAAGAAGAGCTCAGGGACTGCAGAGGGAGGGAATGTGATTTTAAGCTATTTTTAGGCTTCCAGATCTACTTTGCTGAGTGAAAGTTCAGATAATCCTGAATACAATGGCTCCAGTCCCTGACATGCTTCATCCTTCCTCTGTTTCTTCCAAAATATTTGTGAGGGGATAGAGGGTCATGGTTGTTTCATAGAATCCCTGGGTGGTTTGGGTTGGAAAGGACCTTAAAGATCATCTTGTTTCACCCCCTGCCATGGGCAGGGACACCTTCCACTAGACCAGGTTACTCAGAGCCCCTCCAACCTGGCCTTGAGCAATTCCAGGGATGGGGCATCACCAGCTCTGTCCCACTGTGGGATATCCTTTATGGCTGAGTGAACCCTGAGAGCAAACCACGCCTTTATTATAGCCCATGTATTGAAACTTTGCTAGAAACCTGATCCACACATTGTCTTCCTCCTTTAATCTGGTGTTTCCAAGAGTTGTATCTTAGTTTTATTCTGAATCATTCCTCTAGGTACTTTCTTACTCAATATTGCTACAGGTAGGGCTGAAGTGGGGAGGAAATAACTCTTCTGGAATAGATGAACAATTTCAAATTTGATGTGCCTGTTTTATTCTCATTTTTATGCAGAACAGCTCATTTGGGTTTTCTAATTATTCCCAGCAAGCTTCCAGTGTGCTCAAAGGTACAGTTATGTAAGGAGTATGTGGAATAGCATGTTCCAGAAAGAGTGTGTGAACTTGGATGCTTGCATAAACAAAGCAAAAGCTTCTGAAAAAATACAAAAATCCAGATATATTGAAAGTCAGAGTCAGAACTGAGAACCAAGCAACCACCACGGGTTTTGCTGTGACAGAAATGGAAAGATGAGGGATGAGTTAAACAGCGAGTTGCTAATTTACCTTTAATCAATAACATCCTTAATAAATACATGTTATCAAAGGAAAAACCATAAATTGCTCTGCTGCCTTCCATTACTGTGCACAGCAATCAACATTCACACTATTAATAAAATAGATTTAGATTTTATGATCATGTCTTGCTCTAAGCTTATATTCACCTCTGGCTTGAGTTATTTCTGTTTTCTTCAGTTGATACAGCAATGGGGACTCTCTCCAGGGCCTTTGCATGGGGCTTTTATTTCAGGCTGGAAGGGGAATTTAATTGACACTTTCCTGATATTCAGTCTTGCCTCACCCACGTGGCTCTCACATGAATTTTCAATTCAATTTCACCCTCAAATGGGAACAGCCACAAATCCAAATACCTTGCTGAAGCTGCACAAAATGAATTATGTGGATAACAATATTTCATCAGCCTTGGAACGCGGTTCTGTTTTGTCCAGAGCCGTAAAATTGTGTAAATGAATCACTAAGTCACTGTAATATTCATGACTTGTATCTCATCCTTTACAAACTGGGGGGACAGAGGAGAGAATTGTCTCTTACCTTGGTGGAATTTTTCTTTATTTAAACCTACAAACAAATAATTAGAAAAAAAAATCCTTCACAGGATTAGGTAATTTCATGTATTTTCAGTCCTCTCTGGCCCCCTGCTCCTCGGATTTGCTATTTTTTTGTGGGTTTAATTCAAACTCTGTGATTACCCCTGGCCACAGTGGGCTATGGGTCATCATTTTGGGTCTCTCAAAACCTTTGCATTCAGCCAACAGCTTTGGTCAGTTCTGCCACAGTCCTGGCCAACCCTCTTTTTCTGTCTTTACTGTCCTTTAATTCCTCCTGCTCCATCCAGCTGGCCCCATTCACTCCCATTAGCACTAAAATTCCTCCTTGCTTCAAGCAGCTTTGAAGGATAAGCTTCAGAAACAAGCTAACCACAAAAATAAAACCCAAAATAATAATAAAAAAAACCATCTCCACAATATTTTAAAACATTTTGGTCTTGTTTTTCTTTAACTGCATTTCAGGTTATTGTAACAAACTAATAAGCAGCTCCCCCAGTTGTGTCTGTCTTGCTCAATGAGTATCATGCTGCATTAAATAAGAATAGTGGAAATATGGCTTCCTTTAAATGTTTCATAACTTTGTATCATCAATAATAATTTTTTCCTGCTTTTCCTGAGCAGTCCTAAATCCAATAAGGCTTTTATGGGAGCCAGCCTGACCAGCACATGATGCCCTATCAGAGGCATTTCAGTTATCTGTGCATCCCTTTTCCAAACGATTTCCTGGACTAACTGAAATAATTTTGGGTGGGGATGTACAGAATGAAGCTTTCTAGAAATTCCTGTCAATGTTCTATTTTCTAGAAATTCCTATCAATGTTTTTGTGATACTTCATGGCAATATTTCCCCTCTAGATTTCCAGCCTGTGTTTCTCAGGACTGAGGTCTGTGATGTAACAGCAACAATGAGTTTCGACTGTATAATGCAAACTCTGGGCTTCTAATGGGAAAGAATGTGATGTTAAAATGTTAAACACCAGATATTTTCAGCTCTTGTGTTTTGAACTTCCATTGGCAGCTAAGTGGATTGCAGATGTGGAAATGGAGATTATTGAGCCCCGGTTTGTTCCTGTCAGCTCACTTATCACACAACCTTAGGGCATAAATGAGTGTTCAAATACGATGTGGGGAATGTTATTCCAAATCTGGAATTCGTGGTGGGAATCCTGCTGCCACCTGCTGTCAGATGAGAAATCGAGTGTTTCTGTGCAGAATCTTCTGATTCTGATGTATTTATTAAAAAGTTCCAACTTTTAATTTCCGAATTTTTACTAATCATCAAATTTCCAGCTCTTTGCATTTCCTCCCTTAAGAAGACATTAGTTGCATAACTTCTATTTCTAATTTGTTTTCTTATCATAGCAGGTCTGTTGAACATCTGCTTGGCATTTCATTTTTAATATTTCCATAAGAAGCAGGGGTGGGGTAAATTGCAGGGTGTGATGTTGATGGCTTGTGTTTATTGTAGGCGGGATGTGGGGGAGTGGAGGGCTCATCAACAAGGGAATTGGAGTATATGATTTTGTGTCCCAAAGCATTTAAACACGGACTTTAAAACAGCCAGATGTTGATATAGATGGAGCATTTCCAACATGACTCAGAAATGTTTCCCTCTGCAGTTTTGTTCTGGGCTGGAACATCAGCAGAGAGTGGAGGAGCCTTTGGGGTGGAAGGAAGAGCTGCTGTTGTAACAAGTGGGTTTGTTTTCAGGAGCACACAGTCGATGTATGAGCCAAAGGGTAACTCTGGTACCTCTCATTTCAGGCATCAAATCAGTGTAAACAGTTACTGAGAGCACCTGAGTTGCCCAGCTACTCAGGTAATTGAGTGCCAATATGGTTTTCGAGTTCCACTTTCAAACATGATCTGAAGGATTTTGCCTGTTTATATAAAGGTCTTGCTGAGTGAATGATGTCATTATAGATATACCTTCAAATCTCTCCAACACTTTGACCAGCCACACTGCTCTAAAAGTTTGTCCAGGAGGTGCAGGTTCCCTGAACCAGTATAATCTCTAACAGGGAGTGCTTGTGTTGTAAGGAGTTCATGCCAGAGCTCTGCTAGAGTTTCACTTTTATGTAGTTACAAACCACGTCTTTCTAATCAGAACTGATAAACAGAGGTGGTTTTACACCTAGACCAAGTCTAGATATATCAAAATTAAGACTCCTGGATCCTGCTCCACTTCTTTTTGAAAATAGAAATCGTGATCCTCAGGTGTGGTGAGATGCAAATATAGCTGTGATTGCATAGAAACTTTGTCCCTGAACTCCTCCCTTCAGTGTTCACTCTGAAAGTCTCGACCTGCCCGTAGGACTGACTGGTTCTCACTCACAGGAGTAAAGCTGCAGTATCCAAAGAGTAGCAGCAGTCAAGGCTATTAATTTCATGTGTGCAATGCTTACCTTTTATTCAATACAGAAATCTCTTGCCACAGCCCTCATTGCCTTCAGATTTAGGCTTTCCTGCCCTTTGCTGTGGTATCCCATTGACTGGAGGTTGGAGTGCAACAGGAACAGCCTGACTTTGTGTGCTGCCCAACAATAGCTCATTACTGATATGTGCTGCTGGTTGGGTACCACTGCTCCAGGAGGTTGTACTAATTACAGTGCATCAACATATTTAGCCATGCATTTCCACAGTGCAAGGTATCCCAAGGGAGAAATGGCCTATCTGAAATAAAATAAGGCTTAGCAGGGTGTGGTGGCTGTGGTGGGTTTGTAACCTGTGCAGATCCTGCTGGATAGGCAGGAGAAGTCCAATACAAATAATATTTAAGTTTAATCCAGCATTACTGCTCATAAGCAGTTACCACTGTTGAATGCTCATCTGCTCCTGTTCAGGAGCTGCACACCTGTAGTTCACTGGCACACTGAGTTTGTTTATGCTACTTCAAGTTTACAACTTGGTGAAAGCAGTATATAATTCCTAGTACCTTCCCCATTGTCATCAGGAACAGCAGATGCCTGCACCAAACATCTGGCCTCTCACTCTTCTGGTTCTAAACTGAGTTCATCAGTCATGTGCACGTGCTGTGTTGAGGCTGTGATGTGTATTTTGGTATTCACATGTCTCTAGTCAGACAGTGCCTAAGACCTGTCATTTAAAACGTGCCTTACTTTTGTCTTTTAGCACTTATACCCACTATCAAGGAGCACTTATTCTGTCTTTTAAGCAAAGAAGTGGTACATAAATCGAGGAGATGAAAAGGGCATGTGATAACAAGGCAGATTCAGCATTGGCTTTATCCACGAGGCTGATGGATAGTTGGATGGATGTCCCATTCTGCTCCTAGCATCAGTCACTGTTCTAGGCAGGACATCAGCATATACCTATACTGAGGATTTTAAGCTGAAATGAACTGCAAAATGCTGCAAATCTGTATTGAATTCATCTTTTAAGCAGCACAGACGTGATCTAGAGCTCCTTGAAGCCACTGAAAATACTATCTTTGGCTTCAGCAGATTTGGATGAGTTCCTGCAATCTGGAGGAGCTCATCTCTTTTGTAATAGTTATCTTAACAAGTAAAGCTGAAATGAAAGAATCTGCCGGTGTTATGGATGGAAGGTGCTATTTAAACAGAGAAAGGATCTTCTTTCTCTTTGCCTTTTTTGCTCTGATTTCTGATGGTCACTATAGCAACAGGAACCAAAGAGATGAAGAACTGGAAAACATGCACTTCACTATGACAAGTTCAATTTACAGCCAGCTCAGCAATGTAACAAATCTGTGTCATACTTAATGAGAAGCTGTGCAGCAGGTAAGGGAGCAGTGTAAGATTGTGATGTGCTGTGAGGTGGGGAAACCTGAGTTTGACTACATGTTAATGAGCCTTCCCCATTAAAGAGCTCAGTCTGAATGAAACATTATGATTATCCTGGACTTTTGTCAAAGTGGCTCAAATCTGTCCTGGAGAACATGAATTTTATATTTTTTTTAATTTTTTTTTTTGTAACTCAGCATTTTTTGACTCTTTAGATGTGACAGCAGTGGGGATGTGGGGCCCTGGGCTGCAGCAGGGCTGCAGTGCAGCCTTGGCACTCACTCCATGGGAGTGGATCAGCAGCCTGGATCCCAGAGGGATGGATCATGGCCACTCCAAAAAGCAATTCACTTGTACAAACAACTGATGTGTAAAAAGGTACCTCAAAGGCATCGTTTGCTTCGAAGGCGGTTCCAGCGCTCGCCCGGGAGTGCCAGGGCAGCTGTGAACTCCCAGTGCTGGGAACAGCAGGACTGTCCAAACTGCAGGATTAAGAGCTTGGAAAATCTGGCTTAAATATTTTATTTTTTTTTTGGCATTTTTCACACTTTGCTTTATCCTGAAAATTTAAATGGAAAGCTCTTCAGTGTAGGAGCTGTGTCTCCCTGCAGCAGATAAACTCTTGTTTTGGTGCTTGGCCACAGGTTGGTCCTTGGTTCCCAAGAGGTTCATGAGCACTCAGGTGCTTTCCCACTTTAGGGCTGTGTCATGTGACTGGCAGAAGGGTGGTTGTGGTGTGGGAGCTGAGGATGGACAGCAACTATGGGGAGATGCAAATGGGTATCAGAGAGTCCCTTCACCATCCTACAAGACAGGATGCACAGGGAGCCCTGAGCATCACCTGCTCTGAAGTGAGCCAGAACCTCTCCTAACCCATGGACATGTCTTTCAGCTATCAATTGTATGAATATTTCTGTATTGGCCTAAGTAATGATATAAAAACACAGAATGGGGGGGGGGGGGGGAGGGGAAGAAAAAAACCTGCTCATTTTGAGTGAGAACTGCTCGGATTTAGGCTTTCTGTGCAGTCACAGGCTGATGCTGTGTAATTTTTGCTTAATGCTTTGTTTCAGATGGTGTCTGTGAACCATATATTCTGGTTTGGCATCCAGAATAGATAACAGCAAAGTAATTTGGGTTCTACAAAAAGAGGCTGCAGGCCAGTGAAAGAAAAACCAGCTCTTGCAGGGGACCTGCTAAGGAATCACAGCTCATAAGCTTTTGAAAATGCTGTGAAATAACATGCTTGCCTGGTTACTGAAGCTATTTGTGTTGGAATTGCTATTAAAATATTGAGTTAAAACGAACATAAGCCATTTTTTAAAATATATATTAAACCAGTTGTGATACAATTGCAATGATTTTTGTTTGCATTTTGCTAACTGCTGAGGCTACAGCACTTGCAAGGACAGGGGATTGATTATTGTAGTATTGCAGAAATGTGCTGCAGAAATGTAGCATTGCCTCGTGCTGTGCTGGTGGGGACAGGCTGAAACACTGGATTGCACAGGATTTTTTTGGGTTGTCTTATACCACAGAGATATTGTAGGCTTTGTTGGAGAATGTTTTTCTAAAGAAAACCGGGTGTGTGGGCTGTAGGGGGGACACAGCCCTGGCCTCACACAGCTCCCTGCTCTGGATCCCTGAGCGTGGGATTCTGGTTATTGTGTCTCACCCAATAACATTTCCTTCTTTTCATTTTTTCCCTTATTTTTTTTTCCCCTCCTGCAAACAGCCTGATTTTCTCTTTGCTGATTAGGCCATTCTGTGCATTTTTGACTGTTCTCTCCAGCACATCTCTCCTGCCTGTCCAACCCCCTTTTCCTCTCTGTCTCCGTGTGCTCCCTGCTGTGATGTGAGCACTACAGATCAAGAGGACAATCAGCTGGAGAACAATATGACAGCAGGTGGGGATTATTCTCTCCCCTCTGATGTGACTCAAATATCTGTCAGTCACCAAACAAAAGCCTGTTTCAGTTTAGAGGCAAAAATAGATTGGTACATGGGTAAATCAGCAACAATAGATATTTTTTTTTCCCTTCGCAAATCTGCATTTTTTTCCTTTCTAATGCTGCTTTTATGCATCTGACTTTTAGCAGCTGTGACTTCTGTTCCTGGTGAATGTACATAGATTTTGTTCAACTAGATCAAGCACTATTGTTCAGTAATTACTGTGATGGAGCAGTTCAGTACTGGGCAAGGTGGTGCATGCTGTTAATATTATGCCTTACTAGTAGGACTGTACTTGTGCAGAGTCTTTATGAGGTAAGGAGTATAATCAGAAGATAAAAGTGGATTCTGTATGAACAGGATTAGATGAAAAAAGGTTTAAAAGGTTTAAAGGAAAGCAAGTTTGCCTTCAAACCATCAGTCTATGAGATGTGAGAACCTGGGTACACTGGATGAATCTAATCCCATGTACAGCCTGTCTCTTGCTGTCTTAACACTGTCATGACTTAACATAACAAGCACTGAACCCTCTCTGGAGCTGAGGAAGTTCTCTCTCTGGGGGTCAGAAGATACACAGTGTGCATTTTGGGTTTGCTGTTGGATGAGGGAGGAGGCAATAGCATCCCACCATCCTGCTGCAGTGTCCAGCACTGCTGTGTCCACGGACATCACTCTCCTTTATCTGCACTTTGTAACTTGGCTCCTTTCCGTTTCCATGCCTTGTTTGTCCATGGAAAGGGGACTGTTCCTCAAAAATTCTGATCTTTTCCTGCCCATATCTCTTCAACCTGCCCTTCCCCTTGTGTTTGGGTGAGGGATCCCTTCTCAGGGACACTCCCAGTATCAGCCTCCCTGTCCTGCTCAGTGGAGCTGCCGAGGTGCTTTTCACTCCTCCTGACCTTCCCACCTCGTCTCTACTCACTCACATTTTCCACTCCATCACACTCTGACTCCTTATTCTCCTTTTCATTTCTCTTCAAAACTCTTCTTTCCTATTTTAATCTCAGACTTTATCACATCTCCTGCCTCCCCTTTCTTCTTCATCACTGCTGCTGCCTTTCTCCCATAGAAGCTTCATACTTTGCTCAGAAATGCTCCCCTTGCCCTTTGAATTAATAGTTTGATTTCCTTCCTCCTCTCTAGTGCATGCCCTGGTGAATATTTGTTGATTTTGCCTTATCTAATGAGAGTTTGATGTAGTGAAATAATCACTGGAGCTTGGGTTGGGACCCCATGTGTCCCTTTTCCTGGATGAATGCTCTGAAGAAGGCCCAGATGATGATGATAAAAAAAAAAATTCACACTGAACAGCACAACAAATCTTCAGATATCCTGTACAAAGCAGAATAGCTTCAGCACAGCCTGCAGGCTGGCAGCTAGGGCTGCCTTTTGGGAAACAGGAGGTATTTTGAGTCCAGCAGCAGAGAGAATGGAGCCTAAATTGCTGAGCTATTAGAGGAAGGCAGCTCTGCTGTAACACACTGCTGATCTCCCTCCCCCTTCTCCTGCTTTAAAAAAAACATCTTGGCTCTGGGATGAGGAGTTGGCTCAGCCCTGCGTGTCCTACATGGAGCAGTGAGGTCTGTGCCCTCCACAGCCAACCTTTAAACCCCCCTCCCTGCTCAGTGCTTCCTCCTGGCCAAGCAGGCAGCTCCTGCAGGTCACGTTTTTGGTTCTCAGCTGGCCCCCTACACAGCCTGTGTGTTCCCTTGGGCAGGAACTCAGGGCTGCAAAGCCTGGGCTCCTTCCTGGATCCAAGCCCTGGGAGGGGTGCTGTTCTGGGTTTGGGGGAGGCATGGTGCTCTCTGGAGCCTCGTGGCCGTGGATTTTGGTGTTTCTGGCGTTACAGTGATGTTAGTCAAGTTAACTGGCTGTGGGTTGTAGCTCCTGGCTCTCAACCCTGAGGAGGCAGCGCCGGGCTGGGCGTCCGGAGGCTTGTTCATTGTCCACATCATCTGCTCAGGAATGCCAACCCATCCCTGTGTCAGGAACTCTGTGCTCTTTGCCAGTGTCCCTCTCCCCTCTCAGGACCAAACCCTTTCAATCTGTGGGGGGCAGAGGCAGGTTTCAGTGGTGAGTTGGGTGTTCAGGCAGATGTTCATGGCTGGGGGCACACACAGAGTTTGGAAACCCACGTTTCTCTATCCACTGTCCTCTGCTTTTCTCTCTGCTTATGTTTTCCCTTTGTGTTCCTCAGCCTACAATAATTAAAAAGCAATATGATCTGTCTTACTTGTCTCAGTTCAAGAGCACCAGCTTGCTCTACCCTTAAATGCTCGGAAGACTTGGGGGCAAATTTTTTCGAAGTATTGCTTTATTTTTGGGTGGGCAGTATAAAGTTTTCTAATGTCTATAAAACTTCTGATTGCTTTCTGCAGTCTGCAAACATGTGATCACACAGCCCTCCACTCTTTCACTTCTTTATGGTATATCATCTTGTGCCTCCTCAATTTTAAGGACTTTTTTTAAAGCAAGTGCTGCTTCTCTTCTGTACTTTCATCTTGCCAAAAGCTCACTGCATCTTCTTGTTTGCTGCAGGCTCAGGACTTGGCAGACTTTGTCTTTCTGAGATACCTCTCTGGGCTCAAAGTAACTGTCTTTAAAACTGGAATAGATATTGAGTTGCTGTTATTTTTATTAAGAGAATTTAAATAATAATAATCCCAACAATAATCTAAATGGAACATTGCAGCTGAGTTACGTTTAAATTTTGAATTTTTGTGACACTTTAGCAAGAAAGAATAGAAAATGTCAAATTCTTACGGAATGAGAACAGCTTTTGGATATATGTTTCTGAAAAAAAGTTACTAATTACTTGTGTGTTTTATTTTCCTTGATCCTCTGTTTATATCAGCAATAGGTTAGCAAAAGTCTGTGACTTTTTTGTTTGTTCTTGAACCTTGTCTTCTAATTGCATTTAGTTTTAGCAAGATACTTTAAATCATATATATACATATATATATGTATATAAATATATCTTGGGATTTGGTGCTCTGTGATTACAGCTTTATAATATTCACCAACGCAAGTTGCCTTCTTACTAAAAATGCAATGAAGAATTTGGGGTGTCATGTCTCAAGGTTTGTGTGGGTTGTGGTTTTTTTTCTTTGCCAGCTCCTAAAAGTGTGTGTACACTCTGATCTCTTCCAGACTGCTCCTTTTTTTTTTTTTTTTTTTAATTTTTCTTCAGAATTTTTATTTGGAGGTGGCTAAGCAGGATCTTCGCCCCATAAAGAACACATAGGAACGAGAAGTTGAAAAAGAGCCAGGGAGCTGTGAAGTGGAATAGCGAAATGGTGAGGTTTGTTAATCACAAATAAAAGTACTTAGGAGTGCAGGAAGAAGACAACTGTGTAAAATCAATCATTCAGTCAACCACACTACCATGTGCTTTAGTGGCATCCATTGAGTCACTTAATACAACCGTAAAATTAACAGCTCAAATAATAAGTAAGTCAGCTCGAACAAGGGAGGTTTCGGCAGGAACGTGGGAAGCTGGAATAAGCTCTGCACATATCACAGCTGGGAACAACCAGCCCCAGAGCAGCGATGCCTCCATCCCTTGGGCTGCAGGGAACTGGCAGCTGTACTGGTCTTACTGGTCTGCACAGAGCCTTACAGAGCAGGGATGGGAATTTTGTGGGCTTGGAGGGGGAAGCAGCTGTGGAAAGGGAGTGAGCTCTAAGGAAGGGTCCAAGGGAAGGGCTGGAGGTCCCTGAGCACACCAAGATGTGCAGGGCCATGTCATTGCAATGCATTGGTGCAGTGTGGTCCCAATCCTGCATGGAAGAGGGATGCTGGGCATGAATGGGAGAAGCAATAGGCATGTAGGATCTGTCCCTTCAGCAGGCTTTGCTGTGCTGTGTGTCATGGAGACGATTTAAAACCAGCTCAGAAAGGTCTCAAATTCAAGAGAGGAACAAAAGTAATTTGGCTACTCTTCTTTGCATGTGTTCCTGCAAGGGGAGATGAAAAGCCTGCAGGTTTGGCAGAAAGTGGATGCAGTGATCTAAAGCAAGAGTTTAAAAAAGAGGAGAGGGAAGGAGGGGAGGGCATTGGGCAGAAAGTGAGTGGATTTGGTCAAAGTGTGGATACTGGTGGAAGCAAACAGAGGGGAGGAGGGGGGATCACCATTGGTGGCTTCCCTTTGGACAGGGAAGCCTGTGGAATATGCCATAGGCTTGTGCTGCCAGCTTCCATAATATAAATTTGAGCCATGTGATACCTTTTATTTTCCTACCGCCTGTGTTCTCTGTCTCCTGTGGTCAGGTGAGGAACTCAGTATTATTTTTGAGCATGTTTCTAGCTCTCCTAACAGGCAAAAACCTGAACAAGGTAGTCTAAAGCCAGGAGGCAAATTTAAAGACATTTGAAAAGCTTTTAGCTAAAATCCTCGTATTTTTATAAAATACTTCTCTCAAGTATTTAATTTTGCCCCCTGGTCTTTCTGCAGCCATCCTGTTATACCCATGCAGCATCCATTTGGCTGTAATTACAGTCGTGTCGTTCAGCTTTCATACACCCCCTCAGACATTCTTCTGGCAAGTGGAATTTTAAATATAAAGCAGGAGTTAATCAGCAGCCAGATTGAAGCGTTGCAGAAAGATAGTGTAGCTGCTTGATATTCCTAAGAACTCTGGTGGCTGCTTTATGTGTGTTTTAAACCACGCTGTGCTTGATGACCTTGTAATGATGAAGTCTGAGGGGAAACAGAGACTGAATCATCACTTCTGAGACTGATGGTTTCGGCAGCGGCTGATGCTCTGTGCGTGGTCACAGCAATATAGCTCTTGTTCAAAGGTCAGTAGGTGGATTTGGCACCAGGCCCAGATACCTAGAAACATCTGCAAAGCTGCTGTGGTGGCTGCTGATGAGCAGGATGCTGGAGGAGGGGGAGATCTGGAGCCCGATGTGCTCATTAGCAGCTGCTTTGCCCCCAGTGACTGTGAGCCCTGCCATCCCCCCCTGCTGCTCTCAGGATGTCCCAGGAGTGACATTACCTCAAACCCAGTGTCATTAGCTGATCAGCCATCAGAGATGGCTGCAGAAATTGAAATCAGAGATGGGGAGGGGCGGTGTGTTATTTGAGAAACTGAGTCCCACATCCTCCTGGAGAGCCAGGCACCCGACCCAGCTGATGGGCAGGTAGACCTCAGCTCCAATGTGGGAGCAAAGCATCATCCTGGATGCTCTGCCTGCCCTTTTTTCAAGAGCACATGACATCCATCATTGTTCCTGTGGCAGGGCAATGAGACACTCAGGGACCACAGTCTCCTAAACCAGCTCTTGGTTCCAGCTTTACAATTCCGAGTGTCACTGGGGACATGGCTCCTTTGTCCTGGGCTGCACGTGGCAGCCTCGATCTTTCCTGGTATCTGACACGTTCCTGGCAGTTTTCAACTCTCTCCCTGGAGCTTCCAAGATTGCCTGATGGCACAGTGCTGTCTCCAGGCTCTCTGCCATGCAGATGAGTCGCCAGCCTCCTCCCAGGTGTCCGCCCCAAGGCTGTGCTGTCCCTCCTGCTGCCAAGTCCTCCACCCCATCCCCACCAGTCCAAACCCCCTGGAGGCTCCTAAAGCCCTGTGCAGGGAAAGCTTTGGGTATGCTGAGCCCTCTGTGCCTGAGCCTGGACCCCACACCAGCAGTGAATTGCTGGTGTGGTGAGACAGACCTGGCAGCATCCCAAAGAGGAAGTGAGGGCAGGGAATTGAGAGCAGAGTCCCCCCCAGCTGCCAGCACTGCCAGCAACATGCCTGGAGGGAGACCAGCTGCTCAAATGGGCAGCCAGTGCCTCCGGGGAAGGAGTCCAAGTCCCAGACAGCCACTGGGAAAGACAAAGATGCATCACCTTGAAGGCTTGTCCTTGGGGATGGCAGCTCCTCTCTGGTCTTGAAATTAAACAACCTGTTCTTTCTGGTTTTCAAAAGATAGCTGAAATATTTTGGATACTTGATTATATAATTAGCTTTTAGCAACTCTGAATACCGTGGCTTAATTATTCTGGATTCCACTGTTAAATAATTAGAGCTGTCTTGTTTACTAGCAAATTTTCTGTTTGTTGCTCGAGGGTGATTTGTTTTGTATTAAATTAAGTACCCAGGGCAAGTGGCATTAAAGTGTCCCAAATGCCAGCAAAGAATTGGGTTTGTTTGTTTTGCCTCTGGGCAGGTTTGAGATGTTCTTGGAATGGACAGTAACTAACTGTCTCTTGGTTTAAGATCCTTCTTTTTCCCCAAAACAAAACTTTCTTCTGGTTGGGTTTGGTTTTTTTTTAATTCTTTTTTTTTCTTTTAATGCTTTCTCTTTAATTCTGTGTTGCCTGAATGGTATTTGGAGTTTACTTCCAAGCTGAAGATTGACATAAAAGCTTTGGCTTTGCCCCTGTCCTAACTGGATAATGGGATGAGACTCTCTTCCCCCATGGGATGTACTTGTCAGCTCTTCTACCAGTTCATGGAGTTGACTATTTGTATTTTGGGATCACTATTGCAGCCACAGCTGCTCCAAAATGCTTGGTTAAAATTTGTAGGGAAAAGACAAAGATAAAGGGAGGGTCAGGAGTCAATTTGTATGGATCACAATCATTTTTTAAGAAGGTTGTAGGTGGAGAGGAGAGTGTTGAGCTGGCTATCAACCAGGGCTTTTTCCCTGAGCAGTTTTCCAGCCTCTCTTCCCCCAGGCTGTAGCACATGGGGTAATTGTGACCCAAGTGCAGGACCCAGTTCTGGATCCATTCCCTGGCAGGGTAGTGTTTTTGTGGAGCTCTGTGTGCTCCTCTTCAGGCTGGGGACACAAACCTCTGCCCTCCCCTCCCCGCCGTGCCAAGGCTCCTTTGGCCTTTTCCCATCCCCATGGAGAATCCCAGCAGTCATTAAAATGTATGTTTTGAAGAGCCCAGTTTTTTGTCACCCAGCCAGCTCTAACTACAGCTCTCTGTTGACAAAACCTGTACAAATACATTTTATCAAGAATGTCTTTTGTCTTAGATGAAGAGGAAAATAAAGCCAGAGAAGGAGTTGGCTGCAGAAAGGCCTGTGTCCCTCATTTATAAATGTCTGTGCAGAAAAGAGGGTGAGAGTAAAGTGGCCACCCTTTGCTGCTGGGGTCAGGACCTGGGCTTTTATACCAGGTGCAATAAATGAATTAAAGGCATTTGACACAGTGGAATAGGAACAAAACCATTGCAGTGCCATGTAAAACCTCCTTTCCCTCTCAGTGGTCAGCAACAGCTGCTTTGGAGAAAATCAGGGAAATCCATAGGGATTTATTTCTTTCTTCTTCTACATGGAAATTGATGTGTCACCTATTCATTTGTGGTTTTTTTAAATCCTCTGCAATGTCTATTTAGGTGCCTGGGGAGGGGGAGGAGTGTGTGTCCTCCTCTGGTAAGACTTGGCAGGGAGTTTGGAGTTTTATAAGCCGTGTGCTTACTCAGTTATTTTTAGCCTGTTATTACCAGGCTGCTTTGGATTATTTCATGTGTGATGTCGACTCCTTCCCCCCCAGGCTGTGCAGCCACTCTGGTCTCCCCCTGGAGCAGGCTGGGCTTTGCTGGGAGGAGCTGCCTGCTCCAGGGAAGAGCATCACCCATCTCCCCTCTGCCTTTTGCCAAGACTGATATTAGGCACCAGTGATGACTTTTGCTCGGTCCCTTGAAAGAATTTTCCCACTCTCTGGTTGCTGGATCCCACTGATAGAGCTGTTAGAGCTCCCAAGCAAAGTCCTGGAGAGTCTCTGCAGCTCTGCTGAGCTGCAGTGAGTGATTGCCTGTGTCCTCTGCCCGTGACAAATACAGGCTCCTACCCTCCTGAAATACTCTCATGCCAACACATTTTTCTTAATTTGCATTGGGCTAAAGCATTGGTACAGTCAGCTCAGTGAAATGGAGTTGCTTGTTAATCCATGGAACTTAATCATGGGGCTGGGCACTGGCTGGGCTGCCTGGGTAATTTACCATGGCAGGTAGTTGTTGCATTTATGGTTTTCAGACAACTGATACTGTTTAGCTGGAAGATAAACCTTTCACAAGCACACAATGATTTAGGAGCCATGGACAAAATGTATGGGAATTGGATATCTAAACTCATTTAAAGACCTTGCTGCATATTGTTATTTCTAAAATGGGGCTATGAGCCAGTTTTCATAGATATTTAAATACTGACAGAAGCACTCAGAATAAAAATCCTACTAGGTGACTATCTACATCCTTAAACTTCTAAATTCCTTTATATATATAGCATTTAAATTTCGAGTCCCATTTGTTTGAAATAATTCAATGAGTCCACGTTGCTTTTAACAGCTGAATATCTCAGTTCACACAGGTATTTTTGTAAAAAGGTTAAGTATCATAATCATCAGGAGAAGACCCGAAATTTGAATTTATTTCAACTGACTTCTTGAAAACAGTTCTTCTTTCTGTAGCAAGAAATTTTTAAAGGTACAGCTCCATAGAATGATAGATAAAGAATGTTTTTGCCAGCTGTGTGACAAAGTGAACAAGGTCTGCTTTCTTCATAGAATTATAGCATGGTTTTGGGCTGGAAGGGACCTTGAAGATCTAAATCTGGTTCCAACCCCCTACCATGGGCAAGGACACTTTCCATGTTACTCAGGGCCCCAAGCAAGAGGATGGGGACCTCTGCCTCTTTTCCAAGAGATAAAGAGATTGGGCAGGGATGCACAAGCTTAGGTGCTCTCTTAGGACTCTCCAGTGCCAATGGATCCATCACTGGGAAGTTGCTGTGGGCAGAACTGGGAAGAGGGTGATGCACCCCATTGTTCATGGTGGTGCCCTGGCACTGCCCAGAGGGATTGAAATTGCCAAGGCTGGACCTGCTCCTGCAAAAATTTCCCTTTGAGTTTGGTGCTAACTGGGGGATTTGCCCCTGGAAAAAGCTCCAGTTGAATAAAAAACCAGGTGTTTTAGGCTGAATAGTTTTACACGTGTTTTCTGCTCTGTGGAGCTGCTGAAGGGCTCTCTTTGACTGCAGGCTATAAACTGCTGCACAGTCGTGCCTGTGAATTGCAATAGATTGTTACTAACACTAACTAGAGAAAGATGTGACTTTTTTATTGTTATTTATTTTTTAATCAACCCTTTGTAAGCCTGTGCATACATCTGTCATCAGAGACCCTCTTCCTTTTGCACTTAATGGCATTTGTGCTGCCAGCCTGAAAATTGACTGTACAGGGCTGGCATTTTTCCAGTGTCAGTTTTTCTTCTTGTCAGCTTTTCTCTTCTTTCTTTCTTTCTTTTTTTCCCCCTTTCTTTGGTGACAGTATTTCTCTGTTCAGCTTCATTCCATGCTAGACTCTTCCACACCCCAAGCCCCATGCTGGCACTTGGCTGTGTGTGCTCAGCAGAGATAGCAAAGCACGCTTGAAAGTGGCTTTAAATACTCAGACACACAGGAGACATCAGCCAGCAAAGGAAATGTTTAACTGCACAATAATCTGCAGTTCAATGGATTTATGGAAATAAATTTGACTGCAAGTTAGGCCTGAAAGGTATAAAAGTGTGCTGGGAGGAGAGGTTTGTCAGGGGAAAAGTGTGTGAAATGGCTCTGCTGGAGAAGGAAGAGGGTATGTTAGCAGGGCATGAGGACACAGGACGTGGATTTTTGGGCTTTGTTTTGTTATGTATTCATGCATCATGGTCTGGAATTTTTATTTTTCCCTTTCTAACATCAATAGCAGTGTTTGCTATTGGCCTGGTAGCCCATGCACCAGCTTTGTGCTCCTGATGCCTGTACCAGAAGGCTGACACATGCTTGCACGTCCTGTGGTCCTCCAACCTTCCTGCTGTGTTGTTTATGTGGCAAGACTGAGACTTGGACAAGATCTGGACAGAGATCTTGTGTACATCCTGGATGAGGGAGGCTTTAGAGTCTTTTGAGTTCCCAGGGCTGGATTGTGCGTGTCTGGCTTTTCTGTGCTGCTGTGTCCTGGCACAGGGCAAAGGACAAACCCGACATTCTCAGCACGCACAGACCACTGAGGGTGAGGAGAGCAGCCAGAAATGATAGCAAGGCATCCAGGGGAATGGAAAACAGGAGCACCTTTCAGGTTTTAAAGGTGAGAGGTCCAAATATCTCTCGTACCCAAGTTTTTCTACCTGCTCCAGACAAGGCAGTGAGTGTCTGACAGCCTCAGCTCGGAACATGCCGTGAGCTGTCAGGGTGTTAATTCACTCAGGTGAAAAAAAACACCAAAAAGCCTGGCTTGGCCATTTGCCTCAGACCTTTCTGCCTTTGCTTTATTCCACAGGGCAGCCTGTCCAGAGCTGGTTCAGGCTCAGCAGGAGCAGCTGCAGCCCCGCTGCCTTGACAGAGTTTGTGTTTTCTGTGCTCAGATCTGACCCATCTCCCAGCTCCCTGCTCTGGGAAAGCTGCAGGCAGGAGCCCTGCTGCTCCAGTGACACTGAGCTGTTTTCCAGGAAAGGCACTGCAATAAGTGTGAGCAGCTTTACTGCACAGAATTAAATGTATATTGTCCTAAGTGATGATGGTTTGGAGATCTTTACTTTGGCACATTATGGAATTTATGGGGTGTAAAAGCAGTCTCAGAATCAGCAGCGCAGAGATCAGAAAACACTGTTGTACGTTTGGAAGTGCAAAGCAATGGATGAGGGTTGTGCTGGGAGAGGTGTGGTGCTGTCAGTCCCTTCCCCAACTGGATGGAAGGTGGGATTGTTGTGGCAAATATAGATAGTCTTGAAATCATCATAAAATGGGTTGGGTTGGCAGAGACTTTAAAGATCACCTTGTTCCAACCCCCTGCCATGGGCAGGGACACCTTCCACTAGCCCAGGTTGCTCCAAGCCCCATCCAGCCTGGCCTTGGACATTTCCAGGGATGAGGCAGCCACAGCTTCTCTGGGCAGCCTGTGCCCATGGCCTCACCCCCATCACAGGGAAGAATTTCCTCCTAATATCCAACCTAAAACTCTTTCAGTACTCTACCAGCTCCTGAGTGGAGCAGCTTGGTCAGTGCCTGTGAATTATCCAGTGAATGATGCAGCTTTTAATTGGGTTCAAATGCTTAATAGCCTATCTGTAAATATCCTGTAAACAGAAACAAACTCCAGTAATGGCAGATAGCAGCAGCAGCTGTGCTTAGATCACATTTACATCAAAACAACTCAATGCCTGGGCACTGGGCTGGTGAGTTCACACCCAGCTTGGGGGGTTTGCACATCTGATGGGTTAGAATATTGATGTGGGTTAGAATATTGATGTGGGTTAGAATATTGATGTGGGTTAGGGTATTGATGTGGATTAGTGTTGGTATGGGGTAGGGTATTGGTGGTTTATGCCAGCTGTGTTCACTCCCAGATCTTCTTTCCCCATGAAGTTCCTTCTCTTACAAAGCCTGTGCTGGGTTTATTGTTCCTCTATTGGAACGGACTTATTCTGGACAAAAATGCTGGAAAATTGAAGTTTGCAGCCCTGGGAGAGGTTGATTGTCTCCTCCTGGCTGATACCCATGTGAGGACAGGGAGGAGGGTGCCCTTACAGGTGAGTTGAGGGCTCCTGGATTCAGGAGTACTGGTGGGACTGAGACTAGGACACCAACGTGTGACAGGGCCACCAGGTCTGGTTCTCTCAGTCACCTCTTGCCTTTTCAGATTCCTTCCTGGCCTTGTAATTTATGGGAGAAAATCAATTATAAACTGATGGATAGGATTTAAGTTTGGCCTTAGGAGTGTGAGGTCTCTGCTGCAGGTGCTCCAGGCAGTGGGAATTTCTCTGTCTTTTTGTTTTGGTTCAATTGTTAAAGCCATGATTCCCCCTAGTACTGCATTGGGTGACCTTTTTTTAAACAGTGTGAGCTTTCCATTTCTGAAATTGGCAATAAAATATTTGAAGCCTGGCAATTTAGGGAAAAATGGGAGTGTTTAATCCAGGCAATGAGAACTGGCAGCAGTATATTGAAATATTGGACTGGTATTTTCTTGCAGATAAAGCTGTAGATAAGAACAAAAATAAATTGATTTTCCGTAGTGTCTGTGGCAGCAAAACCTCTTTTCTTTGGAAGACTTTCTAACTCTCCCTGAAATTTGGAGATAAAAGAAGGCTTGGGAAATAACTCAACAGAGTCCTTGATGCACCCACACCCCAGCAGATGGGAATGGGTCCTGGTGGGGAGAGAAGGAAGGGTGAAACCAGCAGCATGGATATGGCAGGATGGAAATGTCCGATTTGGGAATGTCTGTGGGGTGATGATGGGAACATTTTGGCATTAATAGAGAATTCAAAGACAGTTGCTGGCAGAAAGAAACTTAAAATAGCCCAAACAGGTAAAATTAGCAACAGTAGAGGAAGCAGCAGAGATTTCAAAAGGAGGCACTTGGGAAGCAGGGACAATAAAACTCAGTAAACAAAATGCAAAGCTGTTTGGAAGGTGGGTAGACTCTTGAGAGGTGTTTCTGCTGTGGAAAGACTCATTCTGCATCTGTTTGTGCATTTAAAATGGCCCAGGGCAAGATTCAGAGGAGGATTTAAGTGTTGCAGCAGAATTTAAGCCTTTGTAGAAAGCACCTCCTCACCTTGAGCCTCCAGTTGCCTGCTGGATGCAGAGGATGAGTTCTCTTTAGATTTATCACTTTGCATTGTAATTAAATGAATGAACAGGTCTCATGCTTTCCTTGGCTCTGCTGTAGAACACCTTCCAGTCTGGAACCATAGGAATACTCCATTTATTGTTCAGCTTTACCTCACCTTCAACACAGCACCTGTTGGTGAGAGTGGCCCTGCAGGAGCTTTTCCTGAGGGAAATTTCATCTCAGGGTTTTCTTTCCTCAGAATGCTCCATTACTGTGAGGACTTACCTGGGAGAAGAAGCTGAAGAAAAGCTTTTTTCAGCTTTTGGCAGCCAATAGGTTCCCACATGCAGATTTTACAGTAAGAATAAATTATTCTAGTAAAAAATCCTACAAGAAATTAAGTTGGTGTTAAGTGTGGATGAATTATTATCTTTTTTAATCTCTGTTTAGGCTGTGTAGGGAAGAGGCTACAACCCAAATGTGCAAATTAAAATGATTATCATGTATATATTTTTCATGATGGGCTTTAGTTGCTATTCCCTTTTCTAGGGTAAAAGCTTTCACCTCTTCCCCACCCCAATATCTGCATTTGTATTTGATTTTCCCCTGATTTCCCAAGGCCAGCTGCCCAAGCCATATCCCAGACTTGCAAGCCTCAGTCATGCAGAACAGAGTCTGAATTCCTGAACTATCCCATCAGTTCCACTGGGGCAGTTTACAGAAGAATTGTTGCAAGAAAAGTCTGTATTTTCCCTGTCCATCCAATTACCTTTGTGAAAAAAAACCTTTTGGTTCTTTTTTTTTTTTTTGATCCATTGCTTAAAGCAGTTTTGCCACTCTGGATGGGTCCAGTGAACTTCACAGCAATTTTGCTGTTGTAAATGTTGTATTACCTGCACTGAGAAATCCATAGTTGCTTTACAGTTTAATTACTTGTTATTATGATGTTAAGAATTAGTTAAGTTGCTTGAGAATAATGTACTTAAATTGTGTTACAAGCACGGTTTTGGCACTGGTTCTGAGGTCTTTATTTATGTAGCTGAGTAGTTTCCTTGACTGTGATCCAGGGTTTGCCTGAGCCCCAACCTGAGTGCTGCAGAATCAAACCCCATATCTTTGTGGTAGGTTTTGAAGCTGTGACATTGCCGTGTGTGCTGCACGACAGCTGTCAGTTTTATATGAATGGTATAATCTATTGAGAGCTTTGATATAAACACTGTAATTGATGTGTTTATGACAAAGAATTGTAGCACTTAGTGCCGGAGGGTTGAGCAGTGTCTGAGCAGCAATTCTCCAACATTCCCATTTATTTCTCCCACACTCTTGTTTACCTTGTTTACCCACATCCTGGAACATCAAGGAGCTGTTCCACTCAACTCAGGCCACTGTGCCTAAAACATGAGATTTAAATTATATGACTGAAAGCAAATTCCTGGGCAGAGAGGAGGGCTGTGCTGGTGCTACTATTTCTCTTCAAAATCAAGTGGTTTCAACCCTGTTTTTTCTGGTGCTGTGTCAAAGGATATTTCAACATGCCTTTCAATAAGTACATTATTCTCAAGCAATTTAACTAATTCTTAGCATCATAATGGTAATATAACTAATTCTTTCCATCATAACAGCAGCAGTGGCTGGCTGGTGTCTCAGCAGGGACCCTGGAGTGGCTCAGAGGGGCAGAGCTGGGGGGCTGCAATGTCCCAGTGAATTGGTGGTGTTTTGGTGGAGTGACAGGGAGGTGAGATCTGGGTGGGACAAAACACATGGACCCCCATAAAAGTGCTATGGAGAGTGGATGCATGGGGAAAGCAGGGTCAGGAATTCTGCTCTGGTAACAGCTCAGGTCTGACCTGGTGTAGGTTTAGTCTCATGTACCATGCACATTAAACACAGAAGGGTCTGTAGGGCATCTCTCCAGAGCCCCCAGAGGTGAGGACAAGCCAGCCTGATGGGCAAGGGGTGCAGAATGACTGTGAGGTTATTTAGGAAGCTGCTTCTGACCACCCTTAGTGCAGTTGCCATTCTGTGACCGAGGGATGGCATACCCAGCAGCAGAGCCTGGGAAGGCAGCCGAGGTGGAATGCTGCTGCAGTTCCTCTGACATGGCAGTTCAAGAGCAATTAGCACCCCTGCCAGGGCTTGGCAGGGGACAACAGCGGGGAGGTGACAGGTCTGCTCACAGTCTGTGCCCCTCTGGACGGTCACCGGGCTTGTGAGGAGGGACCGTGGCACTGCTGCCACCACCCCCAGCTCAGCACAGCCCAGGCATGGAGGGCTGCTCCTGCTGCACTCAGTCCCAGCATCATCCCATGGGCAGACAGCAGGGATGTCCCTCTCCCTCACCAGGAGTGGGAAGGTGGCCAAGAGGAGCAGGGAAATATGTGGGTATTTGACAGTACGTGACTCCCCGACTGCCCTGGGCATTGTATCTGCACTCAGCTCTCCTGACCGTGTGCTCAGCTCCTGGCACTGCCTCCAAAGGAGTGTTTCCAGACAGGCTCACGGTGGTACCATCTGTTGGAAAGGGTATTAACTCCTTTTGCAGGCTCTCAAGCCAAATTTGCACATGAAAAGTAGTGACCCAGTGGCACATATGCTACTGCAGGTGAGACTCTGCCTTTAAGTTTCCTAAAACAAAGCCACAAATGGCCACAGATTTTGATGGTTCTCTAAAAGTTGTGCCACCTCAGTGCTGGGAGTGGGGAGCACTCCTGGTTCTGGGAGTGCTGCTGCTGCAGCCAGTCGAGCCTTGCACAGCATCACCGGCCCCAAATGGGTGATTTGTGTAGAAAGCAATGTCAGTCAAAATGGTTGATCCCTGCAATGTTGTCATCTGTTTGAAAACAACCTTCCAGCATGCAAGGATAGGTTCCTGCTTCAGAGGGGAGCAAAAGAAGGAACGGAAAATTGCCTTCGTGCCAGATTCAATATCTGCATCTCAGACTTTGCCAAAGAGGTTTGTTGTTTATGGCAGGAATATTCATCAGTTGACATGGACATACTAAGCTCACCAAGTACAACAGTGAACCACAATCTGCACTGGAGTAATTTTGAAATGCTTTCATGCTGAGGGAAGTAGTTTGTATTATATTTAAGAGTTAAATGCTGAGTTTCTCCAGTGCCGTTTCTGGGATTTCAGATATAAAAATGGAAATACTTTATTGGAAACTTAATGGGAAGAGCAGTGCTGTATACAAGAACCCTAAAGAACTTACTGTCACCAGGCAGCTCTCAGGATCACAGTTTATGGTGCTTAAAAAGCAGAATATATGATGAGGTCTTCTAGAATTCCATTAATAAGGATATATTTTTGACCAGATGAAAAACTAAATGCAAAATAACATTTTATAATTTAACTCTTAATGGAAGCCCATTTAGGGGCCAGGTACTGCCTTATTGCTGTTGGCATCTGTATTTGAAGGGGTTGGTCAGTGTGTCTGACCTGGGAGAGTTAATCACACATGCAGAGCACTGCTCTGATCAAATCCTCCTGTTCTGCTTTTGGGCAAGCAATCCTCACTCCTGAAATGCCAGACCTCCAAAATACTGCTAGAGATGCAAGTTTTTCTTTCTTGGGCTACTTTGGGGAAAGAACAGGACATTTATCTGAGACTTTAGAGTCAGAGCCTGTGAAAAGGGTTAAATCTGGGCAGGGAGATCTCAGTAGATATTTACTGGTTTTCCACTGAACCTGCCCTTCCCCAGCCCAAAGAACAAATCCAGCAGTAAAAGAACAGCTGAAAGCTGTCAGGCTTTAATACCCACAGATAAGGTCATTCCTTGGGGGAGAGCTGCTGAAATGCATAATAATATAACCAGGAACTGTAAAAGACACCGAGATATATTAAAAGATAAAATAAAGCAGACTGAAGTTCAAACAGAGAAAAAATCTAAGCTTTATATGGTGAAAGGGAAAATATTCTCACAGATAAGTGGAGGCTCTTGAGTGAGGAAGTGTCTGAAAGGCCTGGGAAGCTGGTGAAATCCTTGGGGATGAGCGTTTGAAGACTTACATGATGTGGATAATGGAAGGGGCGGGTTGGGAGAGGGAGCCCAGCAGAGGCTGAACTCACCTGCTGCAGTGGGAGGGGGGGTCTGGAAGGGCAGGAGGGACTGAAACATCACTGTGGCCAAGTGGAGGAGCAGCAGGTACCTGGGGAGCCCCCCAGAATAACCCTAAAAGCCAAGAAGCCTCCTGCTGAAGTGGAGACTCGTTCCTGGTGTGGCACAAACACCGAAGGCTAAGCTGCCTCTGGGGTCTGGGATTTTTCTCTGATGTAGTTTGCAATTTTTTGTGTTAAAATTGAGAAAGTTTGAAATGGATTGTGGGTAAAAGTATCAGTTTTGAAGGGATTCCTCTAGTGAGCCTTGTTGGATTAATGTTGGTAGCCTGTTGTTGCTTTTTGTCTTCAACTTGTGGGTTTTTTTAATGCAGCATCAAACTGCAAATCCCCTCAGTGGGACTTAGCTTGGTGTGAGCCCAGTCTGAAAGCTACAGCTGAGAGCAGCACATGTTTGATGAGGTGTCAGTACATCCACCCCCACTGGGAAATGAGCCTGGTGCTCACTGGTTTTAGCTGGCAGGCCTTAGTTAAACCCCTTCCCCACGGTGTGTGTGAGTCCGAAGGAAGCTCCAGTGCTGGATTTTCACACCATCTGAGGGGGTTCTTGTTAGTGCTCACCTGGGGTGTGCAAGGCTGTGCTCTTGGATGTGTTGAACAGCCTTTTTAATCTGTTATTTGTGCAGGGGCCAAGAAACTCCAACCCATGGTGGTGGCTCAGGGCTCAGCACCACTGGCTGGGCTGGGAGCAATTCTTTTGGGAGATGGTGGCTTGGGGGTCCTGGGAGAGAGTGCCAGGAGTTTGGAGTCAGCAATCTGGGGGTGAATCTTCTGATTTCTCAGAGAGCGGAGGGCTGCCAAGATCTCTCAGCACTGGGATGGGAGCAGGTTATGCTTTACAGGAAGAATTCAAGGATCAGTCTTACCAATGAAATAACCCGTATTTAGTCTAATACTGTGAAGTTTTACTAGTTCTATGGTTCAAGACACAAAAGTGATTATGAGCTGGAATTGGTGAAAATGAGCTTCTTAAAAGTGACATTGCAAATAGAATTACAGAGTTGGGAGTGTTACAGCCTCCTAATAAAACTTTTTGGTCCTGGCTAAGTGGTGTCCTGGCCTTTTCAGGCTGCAGATTGTTCATATTCCTCTCTGAGCTCTTCCCTGCTGCCAAAACAGCCCAGGACCCCCTCCTTCCCTAACAGTTCTCTATTTTCTTCTTTACCTGAAAGGAAGCTTGACAGTTCTCAAACAGACTTAGATATATTTTGTAGTTTTAACATGAATTGTTGTGCTCAATGTGTATGTACTTGCCAGTAATAAAGAGGGTGAGGGAATGAAAAACCTACATTGCTGCTGCATTCTCTTCCCTCCCATCCAGTGTGGTGTGGGAGGGATTACTTTCCTGAGACAAAATTGCAACACATGAAATCCCACACTGAGCCCTTCAGTGCGTTTTTCTTACAGGCAAAACAAACACAAAGAAGAACAGGAACAAAACTCACGTTGCTCTTGTTCAATTTCGATTTTTTCTTAGTGTGTTTTTCATGTACCAACTTTTGTCAAGCAAAAGGGACTTACAAAGGGAAAGCAGAGGGAGAACTGTTAAAAAACCTACTTATATGCCCATAAAATTCAGTTTGTCTTAGTCCTTCCAATACTATTCCTCCTCCCTGAAGAGCAGGGCAATGTGGCTAAATTACCTATCTGGATTATTTATAATTATCAGAACTAAAGCATTAGTGAAGGAAGGAGAAAACATAGTGCAAACAATCCCTGCTTGGCTGTGCTCACTGCATCTCCTGAACACGTCCTGCTGCTCTTCAGGGTCTCTTCATGCAGCAGAGGACTCCAGCAGGACCAGTTTCGCTCCCTGGGTTCTGTCTATAGCTGTTCTTCCCAAATTTGAGTACATTTTGTCTAGACAAATCTCACTTTTGACTCCAATCTTAGACTTCTCCTAATTTCAACTATCCTGCAATTTTTAGCATCGCTTTCTGAAGGCAAGGAAACCACAGTTAAGTGGGATTTAGTAAAAATGGGTCCTCTACAAGCAGAGATGCTCTGACAGTAAAATAGATTTACTGAAATGTCTTTGGAAGTAGAGAAGTCATCAATGATGTTGTTGTGTATTCAGTGTGTCCGTTTTGTATTCAGACAGCTCAGCCTCAGCTACTGCAGAAAAGCTGTGGAATTACCATTTGCAGATAAATCTTGTGTCTAAATTGTATTTCTTGGTTGCTAATTTTACTAATTAAAATATCTATCACCCATGCAGGGCCCCAGACTGATTTAGAACAGGAAGATGACTGTCTGTAATTTAATGAGGAGTTGTACATGAGCAGCAGATTCTTTCCTGGATGGCTGTGCTGAAATTCATCCCTGTGTTGGGACCAGGATGTTCAGTGTGTGCTGGGGGGATTGGGCCAATAATGCACTTTCTTATGGAAGGGTTCAGTAATGTTGTCACTGAGGGTGTTGTTCTACATTGGAGGAACCTGTGTTGACAGGGCAAGGGGTAAAGGTTTTAAACTAAAAGAGGGTTGATTCAGATTTGGCATAAGGAAGAATTTGTTTAGGACAAGGGTTGTGAGGCACTGGCACAAGTTTCCTAGAGAGGTCATAGAAGCACCATCCCTGGAAACATTGAAAATGAGGTTGGACAGGGCACTGAGCAACCTGATCTGGTTGAAGATGTCCCTGCCCATGGCAGGGGAGTTGGACTAAATGACCTTTAAAGTTCCCTTCCAACCCACATCATTCTAAGATTCTGTGATTGTAATTCATACTTTGGAGCTTCAGACAGTGAGACCATAAGTACAAAGCAGTCTTTGCCTACAGCACTGAGGTTTAAGGACAATGTTTTTCATGGTACTTCTCATGAGATTCCTGTTTGCTTGTCCCCTCGGGGAGGAGGGAGTGGGGGAGAGGGTCTGTCAGGAGCTGAGCAGAGCAGAGGTTGCAGACATTGTCCTCTGTAGGAGCTGTGGCTTTGCAGGCAGCACGATGCTGCTCTCCCTGTGCAGGAGCAGGGGACAGGCACAGGTGCTCTTCACCTCAGGACACCATTGGCACCATGGAACACTCCCTTTCCCACTGGGAATTTCCACACAGGATCCCCACCTTTGTGCCCGTGCTGGCTTTAGGTGCCAGGAAATCTCCCGTGTTTTCTGCTCTACCTCTGCATTTCGGTGGGAACCAGCATTCCCTGTGCACTAGTGTGCATCATCAGTCTTTCAAAGATGCTTGATTTCTGTTTGATTCTTAATTATTATAATAGTTAAGGCACTTAACATGCTTTAGTGATTTACCTCATTTAATTGGATGTAGTGATTAGAATATCTTTTATATTGCCCTCACTGCGGTTTTAATTTAAGATTATAATCTCACGGTTCTTTTCAGCTCCTCTGGCTTTCATTTAGATACTGCTTTTCTTTTCTGATTTCATTTTGTTTATTCATTTTTCCTGCTGATTCAGTAAACATGCTGCTAGGAGGATTTCTCAGGAAACCTGAGTGTGGTTATAAATTCTTTCATTTAGTGTAGACACTAATGAATTAAAAAAAATACGAAAATGATGCACGAGACTGTAGTCAGCCTCTGGAGTTGTCTGTTGCTTTTTGCTGTAATTTATTTGAATTAAAAGAAAAAAAAAAGGAAAAAAGAAAGAAATCATTCTCTTCATGGGGCATGTGAAATAAGGAGATGTAAAGTGATAATGTTACATCCTCTTTGTGTGTTTTGCCCTCCCTTAGCAGATGGATGATGTACAGATTAAGATTTTAACATTATGACCCAGTGTGTGATATTTTGGTGTTGGTCCCCAGTGTGGGAATTGCTCTCTGGTGAAGGGAATTGAAGTCTGAGGCTGTAGGTTCAGCCCCCCCTGCCCTGTTCTGAGGACACCAGCACAGGCACTGGGGAGGAGGATGGAAAGGAGGGAGTGCTGGGAACTGGGCTTGAAAACCTAATTTTTGTGATTTGAGGAACAAACAAGCACTTCTCTGCAGGGACAGTGGTAGATTCTCCAAATTGGTTTGAAATGTAGAGTAGCATGTTCTTTTTTCCTCTTGGTGATGCACAAAATCACACAGATCATCCAGCTGGTTTGTCACTGTAGAAATATATAGTATCTTTATTTTTTCTCTGCTCTGGTGCCAAATCCCTAGAGTCCTCCATGACTATAGTGCTCCTTTCAAAGGGGAAGGGCCAACACAGGTACTGGCACACACGTGAACTCAGAGGAGCTGCAGGTCCAGCAGGAGAGGAGAGGCTGCTTTGTAGGAAATTCCCATTTGCAATTCCACTGGGAGAGCTGAGAGATCCATTTCATGGGCTGCTCAGTGCTTGGAGGTTTGGCCAGCTGAAATCCATGGAAGCAGAAAAGTGCTTTATCTTCCTCTTCTCCTCGCCAGCACAGAGACGGTTACTGCGGCAGGAGGAACAGAGTTTGCTTGAACTCTAACAAAGAACTAACATTACAAAAACCCCAATCCTTGTTGTTAAAACGTACCAGGGATCCCGTTCAAACAGAATAAAGGAGGAGGTCCCCTGTGCAGGGCTCCTGGTCCTGCCCAGAAGTGGCCACTCAAGAAGAGAAGGAGGGCTCCTCGCCTGCCGTGTCCCTCCAGCACTGGTGGTGCCCGGGGCTGGAGACCAGCTGAAAACACAGGGTTTCGTTTTCTCCCCAAGCCAACTAATTAGGTGAAAGCCACTGATACATGCAGGGCTTCAGAAAGAGTCTTTGATGAATTAGTTATTTATCCTCTCTCATCGCCCCTGTGCACTGCTGCAATGTATCACCCCCCTGGACTGTGGGAATGCATCTTCCGAGCCAGATCCCGGCACTTTTCATCACCGAGAGCTGAACTTTGTTCTGGGAAGGTTCCCAGTGAAATCAATTAGGTTTTGTGCAGATCAAGGTGCTGCTGAACATGGTTGCAGGTACCAGAGCCTGGCTCTGGGTGACCATGGCATCTGCTCCGACCCTGCTGGAGCTTCCCAGCGCCAGGCGAGGAAAACAGGCTGGCACTGCACTGACATGGGACGGTAAAATAGCTCCAGTGTTTGGAGCTGCCAACTATCAGGCCTATAATATATGTCCTAAAGCAGTCAAAAGAGTTTTTATGAGTGCAAAAATATTAACAAATTGTTGGTTATTTAAAGGGAATCATTTAGGGCTCATCTGGCTAATGAGGAAGAAAAAACTGAGCTGAACGCTTCTTCTCAGTTGTAGGGAGACGTATGAGATCAGCTGTTGTAGGAAGCTATCAGTGAACACACCTCGTTAGCTCCCTTGTGTAAAATTCCTTATCTGCCTCTTATTAGTCTTTCATTAATTAAAGCTACAGAATTCAGTATTTTTTGTTAGCTGTTCCCTCAGCATGAAACTCAGCTAATTCTTCTACTGTTGGAAACAAAGCTCCAAGATTGAAGTTTATTCTTATGGTGTTCTTTCAGTTATTTATTTCACATTGCTGTCATGCATGGATGAATTTATATGATGCTCTGATGACCTTTAGAAATTCCTCTGATTAAATGCTGTTCTACTTCATTATGACATTTCTGTACTTGTACTACCCGATTTGATGTGTACAGCTTAATAACACAACCAGACATGAATGCTAATAACTTTACAATTCATTGCATTGCTATTTTTTAATGTAGATGAATTTTAAAACAAGTTTCTCTTGCTGCAGGCTTACATGAATCATATAAATTAGAAGGTAACAAAAGAACATATTAGCATTTGTTAGCCTGGATGCACAAATTTTGTAGTAACCATTTTAATATGTACTACAACTTTTCCAGCCTCAAGTTTAATATGTACTACAACTTTTCACCCTCGATTTTTCAACCAACATCATAATTGAATTGGTTTCCTTCTTGCCTAAGGATAATGATTTTACACTGATGGAATCATTATTAGATTCTAAGGATTATACTGATGATGCCTGTTTTACATAGAGCTAAAAAAATTAAAATTATTCAACTGTAAAGTACTCCTTTACACAAAGGCTATGTAAGTTGGAGATAAATGAACTAATTATTGTGTTTAGAGCTGTTGTTAATATCCAGCATCCATAACTGGAGCAAACTTCTTGCTGTAGCTCTGTGCAGGGGGTGCAGGAAGCTTTTGAAACCCCCACCCCATCGCTTGTCCTTGAAGTCTGGCAGGTGGTGAGTTGCTGTCGTGGAGCTGATGCTGTGCAAGCATGTGTTCACCGAGGCAGGAGATGGCTTCCTGCAGATCTCCACAGAAACTGCTCAAAAAGCTCCTCATCTACAGGCACAGCCTCCAGCAGTGGGATGAGAAGCAGAGGAAAGGTGGGAAGGTGGGAAAAGAGAAGGCATTACTTAGGGAAGAAGCATCTTTACTGGTATGGATCTGGTTATCAGTTCAGTCTGGGTTTGGAGGACATGTCCATGTTCCACCACACCTTCCTAAGGGGTAAAACAATGTTTGAACAGGTCCAGAGTAAGTGAGAACCAGCTCACCTGCATCCACCACTTCTGTCTGCACATCCGAGCACTGCTCCTCGGATGGAGGGAGGGAAGAATGGCCCAGGTTAAGCATAAATGATGAATTTCTGCTATCCTGAAAACCGTCAACATTTCATGGGTAATTACACTTCAGGCTGCAGAAATAGCTGTTGAATTAATTGATTTTACAGTCACATCCTGAGGTGCTGAGTGGGTGTTGGTCTGTGCGGATGTGTCAAAATAACGCCTTCAAAAGTCTCAGGGGTGGAAGACATTTACCTCTGTCTGTTGAGTAATCAGCAATTAGAATACAATATAAATATCTGCAACCTTTCAGCTGAAAAAACAGGAAGAAAAACTTTATTATTGCCTTTAAACATTTTAAACTTTTTTTGCAATTTTTACTTGTCAAATATAGAAGTATCTGGAGCTGAAATTAAGCAAGTATAGCCCCTCTTCCTCTGATTTTTTTCAAGCTGGAGGTTAACCTCAATTAAAAAAAAATTAAAATCACGTTTCTTGAAGCATCTATTTTAAATCATAGGTGAGAGACCAGTCAGCATAAGTACAATGGACTGCTCTTGTGCATGATTTTTAAAAGCCTTTGTGCTTCATTACTGCAGCTGGATGTCACCTCTGAGGTCAGGGAACATGATTGCTTCCCCACACTTAAGCTTCAGTCAGTTTTATTCACTACAAAAACAAGAGTAAGGAGCTGCACCAGTTGTAAACTTGCACTTACTCCACTAATTGTGTATGGAGTGATCAATATATGGAATCAAATTCCATGTCCGTGGTGCATTAAGACATTATCAAACTCCTGTGCTTCTCAGCTGCTTTAATATGGCTCGAGGTACAGCACAGAGCTCCCCTTGTATGTGGTTCAATAGTTTCTTTAATCTGAGATGTAAACTTGTCTTTGAAAGTGAAAAACAAGCTGACCTGAAGGTAATAGACCTGCATTGAATTCATCTCAAACACATGTTAAATTTTCTTGACACCATTACCCTTTTCCTTAGGAAACTTCAGAGTGTTCTTGATTAATAATAAAAATAAGGAAAAACAACCTGTAAAAGCAAACCAGGAGCACTCGGTGGCCCATCTACTTTCAACCTTTTGCTCCTTGTCCTGGGTATTCTCAGCAAAAGAAACAAAATCCCATCAAGCTCTTTTCAGCATTGCACAAGGATTTAGACTATTTCCTATGCTCAGCTCTTTGTAACAACAGAACAAAATAATTAAGGTGATGTTAAATCAAGATGAGAGCAGGAGACAAGATCTCTGGATTCCAAGCCAGGCTCTCTGACTCAATTATTGAACAACTTGTGCTAAATTGTTTAACCTATCTGCTGCTGCTTCCCTGTCTTTAAGGTGAGGGCACATTAAATTTTACCTCCCCACGACATGACTTGCTGTGATTGTTGGTTTGTATTTGTGGGGTGCTTTTGGAACACAATGCTCTGTGAAGTGGCAGTGAAGTGTGGCTCTGGCATCCACTTCGGGGTTTCCTTTCTCCCCGAAGCTCGAATTCTGCTAAAACTTGGCCAAATTTCTGTAGCTCTCTAGAGGAAGAGTAAAATTTGTTGTTGCAGTAAAGGTTCATTATAGATGTTTCATCAGGGATCAGTTTGTGAAGCAGCTGTCATTGCTGTCGGAGAAGGTGGAGCTGTAGAGAGGCTTTAACTTGAGTTTGGGGGATCATGATGAGGGAGTTGCTGAAGACTTGCCATGTGCTGTAATTAAAGGGCTGCTGTCAGAGGCCAAGCAGGCATAAAAATGTTCCTTCCTCAGCTGCTCTTCCCTCTGGTGAGTTCATCTTAATTTTCAACATTTGATGGAGAATTGAATTTTGAGGTGGAAAAGGGAATGTTTTATCTCAGGGATGCTGTGGTGACTCTTGATGCTCTTTTATGGGTGTCCAGTGTGTGTAGGCATGGGGGAAAGGAACTGGGTACTTGGTCTGTCACCCAATCTCCCAAATTATTGTAAGGCCTCTCTGGGGAATGTGCTGCCAGCAGAGAGGGCAGGCTGTGCCCCAGTTGTTTGACTTGAACAACCAAAGACATTGCACCACCACCAAGGAAATCTTGGCCCACAGGCTCAGGCTTGAAGACAGCCTTGTCCCTGGCACAGCTTATCCCAGCAGGGACTGTGTCAGGTGTGTCCAATGGACAGAGCTGTTCCTAAGGACACGTGTCAGCATCGGGCAGACCAAGCTCTCGAGGTGTTTCTGTGTTGCTGGGGCTGTGGTTTGGACATGGATCAGCTGAGCAGGAGCTGGCTGGGATCCTGGGAGCAGCACTTGCAGAGTCCATCTGAGGAGCTGAGAGGAATGGCAATGTTTTAGCAATCTCTCCATCCTGCAGGTGTGTGCTCGGGCAGAGAGAGGGCCACCACCAGCCAAAACTAATTGAAAGCTGTGTAGAGCTGACACCAATTGCTCTCACAGGAGTGACTACAAATAGATATCTCCTGGAGCTCTCTCCCCACCAGGTCAGACCATGCCTTAAATAATCTGGGTGATTCTGGTGGACTTGGGGTCTCTCTCTTTCCAAAGAACAGGAGTAGGGTTCAGCATTTACACGAAGACAGCCAGAAGAAAAGATTTATTCTCCTGTTGTTCTCTTTCTAAACATTTCCTTTGGTGCAAGTGTTAATATTGACAAGTGTGTGTTTTATAATTTTGGAGCTCACTTTAGGCTGAGATGGTGCATTGGTATTTAATGCACAATGCACATAGTTTAGATGGCATGCATTAATCATATTCCTATTGTCTTTGTTATGGTAACGGGAGAAACAAGCTCTTGGGGTTTTTTTTAAATTAAAAAAAAAGGAAAATGGGCTTGACTTCTTTTTTTTTCTTTTTTTTTTTTCTTTTTTTTTTTTTTTAAGATACATTATATTTCAGCAGCTAATGAAGAGGAAATAATGATGAGTCTGCACTATGATATGTATTAGAGCACTAATTAGACTATAGCAGAACTGCTTACGGATGTCTTTGAAACACCTGCTTGGTAATTTTCAGCCCCATTTTCCTCTCTTTACCAGGGCAGGCGTGATGGGAAGACAGAGTTAAGACTGAGATATGAAACAGAGAACTTAGCACCCTCCAGTTTTGTCTTTTGTTCACCCAGCTTCATATATGTTTAAGACATATATGGATGGTCACTGCAGTGCCCTTTTTGTGGGCTGGGATTTCTATTGCCCATGGTAGGTATAGGGAAAGGACTCATATATGTTATTTTCTAACTTCCTTGTGACCATATAAAGGCAATATGGTTTCAGAACAAGAATTCCCAGTTTAGGCTGTCATCTTGCATGTACATTAATCCAGAATATTGTGTATTGCATCTCCAACATTAGCTTATCGTTGCTTTAGTTTGGAGTGTGTGTTTTTGAGACCATTAAAAGCTGTAAATCTAGAAATAATGTTGGCCTTCATTTTTAAAGCTGTTTTGAAGTTGTCTTCTTTTACTGTCATAAGAAACCACAGATATTCCCACTCTATATCTTATTTGCTTTTACATTTCTGCCAACTATGTAAATAATTGAATTCTAAACATGAATTGCAAACATGCCCAAAATCACATACCAAGCAGGCTGAGTTCCTACCTCAGCCATGTCTCCCAACTTCCACTGCAGCCAAGCTGGTCGTAGGTTGTACAAAATTCACCTGTGTTTTATAAGATGCAAATATTGGCTACATATTTTTTAGCCTCTAAACATGATTGTGTTGCCCACACTAATGAGACTGACAGTGATTCCTCAGTATTCCCCCATACTGAGTCTCTGTGATGATTCAGCTTCTTTTTTTTCTCACAGCTTTTTCCAAAGGAAACTTTTCCTGACTGCACCATTCGTGTGTCGGAGGACGTGGAGCTGTTTGTGCCTGAGAGCCTGAGCAGAGCTCAAATGAGAATTCTAAAGGTGAGCAACTCTGATTCAGAGCTGGTCTGATTTTTCTTATTTTGATGATGAAAATTTTCAATGGGTGCACTAAATCCTGAGAGAGTCACATGTTTAAATGCAGTAGGAAAACATTTCTCATGAAATAATGCATTTAAAAGTAAGAGGCAATATTTTCATTTATGGGTATATCAGAATTTTTTCTCTGTTTTGAAATATTTGGTACTACTTGCATAAAACCCTGATTCAGGTGGTCACTGACAGCTACAGCTGATTTCATCCCACATGTAAGATCATATATTGCAACCCACACAGAGAGGACAGTATTGAAAAGGAGAAGAGTTCTGGGGAGGTAGCATTTGAATTCCAGAATAGGAACAGATTTATCACCTGCCCGAGGATCAGGTGAGAGGTAAGAAGTGAATGTAGAGGGGTGAAAAGTAGCATCAGATGCCAGAAGCAGGTGTGGATTTGTCTGTTTTGGATCAGACCTCTGCACAGTTTGATCCAGCCCGTGGTGCTGTGCTATATGGTAGATGTGTAACTTGGAGGGAGACACGTGGAATCTCTCAAGGTCCTTTGAGGCTGGAGCTCTTGGCTGGTAGAGCCAAATCCTGAGACTTCACAGTGCCCAGTGTTGTCCTGAACAGATGCCCCAGGCACTGCAGTAATGGGAGATGCTGCCTTTGAGTAGGAGGTTTACAGGCAGAGATAACAGAAAATTTACTCCAGCATAAGACAAGGGGTTTATCTAGATATACAGCAAGTGTTTAAAAAACCAAACCAAAGCCCCAGGCAATTTTGTGATGTTCATCACCAGAATGAGTGGTCTCTCAGCACATCAGGGACCTCAGCACCGTCAGTGCTTGTGGAGGCAGCAGAGCAAAGCACAAGTGCATTCGTGCAAGGGAGCTGGGAGGCCAAAACCTGAGCCTGCCAAAGCCCCAGGTGGATGTTCTGCCTTGCTAAGCAAGTCTGGTGGTTCAGTGACGCCACTGAATGTCCCCAGTGCCCCGTGTGACGCTGGTGACACCCCTGAGAGCTGCTGCTGTCAGACCTGAGCTCACCCGTCACTGAAGTGCTGAACAAGTACCTGGAGGATTTCTGAGTGAGACACACTTGTCTTTAGAATGCCATGCTTCTGAAGTTAGGAGCTTTCCTTCAGTTATGTGAGAAACCATGCCAGTACTACGAGGGGAAGGCAGGTGTCTGGAAACAGGTCTTTTTAAATCCCACTACGTGCAGTTGTGCTGGGAAGTCTGGGGGCGGTTTGCCTCTGCTCCCAGTGTTGGGGGGTGTGTCTCTGTTTGGGGGGATGTGAGACAAATCTGTCCCCATCTCTTTCTCCCTTGTGGCTTCAGAAATTGTGCTGCACCTTCAGAGGGGATGGGACCATGTGCCATCTCGCCAGCAGTCCAGTCCAGAAGGACTGAAATAACCCTCTGGAGGGTTATTGCTTTCTGGGGTTGGATCAGTCTCTCCAGGAGTCCTTCCTACCAGCTCCCCAGTGTATTTCAGGTCAGTCCAAGGATCTGGGCTTCTATTTCTGTTTAACTGCTCACCCATATCATGAGTATAGTAAGACATGAGCCATATCAATCTAATCATAAACCCAAACAAACCAGCAGTTGTTCGAGTCCTTTATCTCTTGGCAGGCAACAGCAAGCCCTCACCTCTTATCCACTCTGCACACATGCAATTATTCTGCAGCCTTCATCAGCACCAGGAATTCAACAGCTGAGACCAACATTTATCTCAGTAAATCCAGCGTGTAGGTCTGCCCCTCTCCTGAATATTCAGATATGCAGCCACATCAGTGCTGCTCGTTTGAAGGCAATGACAAGGGTCATCATTTTATTCTTTATCTCCTGCTTCACCTGCTCCTGAATGCTGAAGGGAAGGAGGAAACAGCATCCTGGGGAGCTCAGTGGTGTGCATGACAACCTTGCAATGCTCGACTGTCCATCAGGGTGCCATGGGAGGAGGAGGAGGAGCAAAGGCACCACTGAGCATCCGTGCCCACAGCCCTGGTGGTGCCAGTGAGGTGGTGCTGTGGTGGGAGGGAGATGATGGGTGTTAGCCCTGCCAGCCCCTCCAGCCACATGGCATGAAGCCAAAGGGCACAGAAGTGCCTTGTCAGGTAGGAAACCTTCAGCCTGGTCACAAATAAGCTTGATTTCTGAAGATGAGAAAGGTTAAAATTGAGTTTGAATGTCTCGAACTTCCCTCAGGGCTGTGTTTTCTGAAAAGACAGTGGGTCTTGTTCAGCTGCTTTTCACTTACATGCCTAAAAAGATTCAGCTGTCATAGCCCTGACAAGCACTAAAAAGCTCTTGTTAAGGTCACGGGCATCAGAGAAGTGTCTCTTCTACAACATCCCAGTGAACCAGGGCCACTGGCACTGGGAATGGGGGCTGGTGTCAAGACACTGTTTGGTACAAACAGGACTGTGACCCGGTGTCCTGGCACAGCAGAGCTGCTGCTGTTCCCACTGCTCTTCCCAAGGGGAGCCGTGTAACACTGCTCCAGCTAAGTGCAAAAAGAAAAAAAAAACAACAAAAAACCCCTCTAAACATCCCTGACCTTTAAATTCAGGCTGCAGTGAATAGATCTGCTGCTAACCAAAAATCTGAGGTTGCTTTCATGTGTCTTGAGCGTTCAGGGAATAGATGTAGCTTAACATGCAAATGCTGGGCTTCCTGCAGCACGCCGCTGCTTTTCAAACTCTCTCATTTCATGCTGTTACCTCCATCCCTGCTGTGTCTGTGAAAAGAGCCTCTCTGAGGAAAAGTTTCCCACAGACAGAAATCTGACTGATGTGGTAAAAAGAAAAAACCACCACACAACCAACCACTTATAGTTTAATTTCTAAAATGTGTGGTGTCCATCTGCAACCTGGCAACCAGCATCTTCTCTGCTGCTGGCGTGGATAGAGCAGCCCCTTGCTGCCTCAGGGGATGTATTTTATATATTTGTCCTCATCTGTTTAAGTGAGTAGGTTCTGAAGTTGGGAGGCAGGAGTTCTGTCCTAGCATAGGTGTTCAGAGGAATATTTTCCCCCTGTGAGCAGGGATGCTCCAGTGCCCTTTGGTGTGTTTACCTGTGCACCCGTTTTCTCTGTGTTCAAGTTACTGTGCTCACAAAACTTCAGTGTTCTGCACAGATAGAGAAATGGATGTCTCTTGTTCCAGGCAACAAGGGGAAATGGCCTCAAGTTGTGCCAGGAAGGGTTGTCAAACCTTGAGAGGGTTGTCAAACCTTGAAACAGGCTGCCCAGGGGTCACCATCCCTGGGGGGATTTAAAAGATATATACATGTGGCACTTGGGAAACATGGTTTAATGGTGGCTTTGGCACTCCTGGGGTAATGGTTGGACTCAAAGACCTTGAAAGTCTTTTCCAAACCAAATGATTCCATGATTCTGTGTCCAAACACTTCTTTTATCACTCATAAAGAATGCCTGTAAAGCCCATATACAGCAGCTGTTGGGCAGGTCCCTGCCCTGGAGGGTACAAGGGGAACTCGCCAACAAATAATGTTTATTTGGCACTTCAGATATCTTCCTTGAACCACCTGGGCACCATCATCCTCTTCTGCCTTTAAAGCAAAGCACGATGCATTATTGATGGCTGAAATGCAGTAAATGTGTGGCATTTCTCTAATACCTTACATTTTTGTTCTATTTTCAAGTATTTGTCATTCTATGCCACTACCATAAAATTCAACATTTTAAGCATATTGTCCCTCATAGTGCCTGCTTATATTTTTAAGCTTGTCTGGCTATTTTGGCAACAAGAGTCATTGTGAATTATGTAAGCAATTCCTCTCTTTAGGAGCTGGTCCCAGCCCTGTGCTGCCCCGATAAGAGCAGCGAGGCAGGAGCTGCTTTGGGAACAGCAGGACCTGTGTGCCTGCACCTCAGCTGGGCTGGGACCAAAGAACAGAGCACGTGGAGTGTTGGAAATGAATTGAAACCCCAGAGAATGGGGGTAAAAAATAAGATCCAAGCCTGATTTGCAGCAATTCAGTCTTGGAGCTGTGGCTTGTGACCATGCCATGGGCTGGACGTAATGGGTCCCACTTAGTGAGTTATCTGGGACTAGAAATCGTGGTTTCTTCATCTCTAAAAGCTGAGCTTTCATCCCAAATATACAGCTGGGTGTTCAGGTGTAGGTGTAAGGGAGGATTCTAATCCATGAGGCTTCATGAAAATCAAGAGATATTGGGTTAAAACCCCTTGGGGAGGGACCTGAATCTGACCCACATTTTCTACCATAAACTCTAGTTAAGTAGAAAAGTGGCCACAAGCAGCAGCATCTTGGTTCTTTCTTGAACTCAAGAGCCCTGTGATGTCCTTGGAGGAAAGGGAGGTGCTGGGAAGCAAAGCCTCACTCCCCATCTCCTTACCTGGGCTTTTATTAGACTCCACCACGATGTTCCTGTTCAGATTTCAGCACTCTGACCCCTCAGTCACCTTTTTCATATAAACAATCATTATAGAGCAGAATCCTGATGACTGGCAACAGTTAGTCAGGACAGATGGCCTCTGCCTCTGACAGCTCCAAAACATCACATAAGCCTCATCTTTTCAAGAAGGCCTTTACCAGATGGGTCTAATTTAAAGCATGGCCTTTCTCATTTCTTCCTAAAGGACAGCTAATTAAGTGCAGAATGGATGTCTCTGCTCTTCCCAGGGCAGGAACAAGTGGGTGTTTGATATGGAAACATTTATGGTTTGGTTCCAGCACATCAGTGAGGGGAGATGATGAACTCATTAGAATAAATATCGACAAGTGTATTGAACTTCCAATTTTTTCTGAGTTTACTGGAGCTGCCCCAAGAGAGGCCAATTCTTGAGCAACGTCCTGTGAAAAAATGTCTCTAATTTTTTATTGCTCTGCAGTGACCAACCCCAATCCCACTTGTATTATCTCTTATCAGTCCTGTTTTTACTCTGCTGCCAAAATTTGTGGTCACAGCTGAGGAGCTCAGAGAGCAGCTCAGAAGAGGTTGAAACAAAGCTCTTATCGTGTTTTCCAGGAGCTCCAATCCAGTTGTTTCTGGCTGTTGTTTCCCACTCGATTTTCTGTGGTGGGAAACTTTATTCTCTTTTCCTCTCGTGCATCAAAATAGCTCTGAGAGACTCTTCTCCTCCAGGCAGGAAACCCTGAAAACTCTGGATCTGTTCAATTAGCTGCATTACAAACTGATTTCCAGCCTTGTCTCTTCTTCTCTTACATGAGCTATTAAATCCCTCCTCTCCTCACCTCCCCAGTTAAACTAAAAATGGCCTAATTTTTTTACATCCTTTTTACAAGCGTGTCCACATGGTAGAAATGAGGAGTTCTGGCTTATCTTGTTATTATGTAAATATTTTTGTGCTTCTAGAACAAAGTTTTTCTTTCCCTTTGATCCAGTTTTCTTGTAGTCAGTTTAACCTCCAGAAAGAGTCAAGAGATTGGTGGAGATTGCCACTGGCATTTTTCCTGAGGAAAACTGGAGAGAGAAAAGAAAACTCAAAATTACAGCTCATTTAGAAATGGAAGCAAATGAAAGGAAGAGATTGTCTTTCAGTCTTTTTTAAGCAAATTTTTGCTTAAAATATCTGGGACCGGTGTAAAAATAGCATTTACATTGTATTACAAGATGAAAGGGGTTCTTTTCCAGCAGCCTGGGAGGTTGCTGTGCCCCAAACTTGTGCTGCGGGCAGGATCTCCAAATTACTGGAATTATTTTTGTCCTTCCATACTTTTGGAGTTTTGGCTGATTGCTTTGGACTGTGCTGGCAGCAGGGGTGAACAGTCTTCCAAAAAGAAAATTTTAGGATAACTTCAAACTCCCATAAGAAGAAGTTGATTCTACTTTCACCAATTCCAGAGAGTTATTTATTATTAGAGTTATTTCATGGAGTTATTGTACAGAGTTATATTTCCCAATTATAAAATCAGGAGCAAAGCACCAGTGACTAATGGGAGGAAAAGCAGCAAACGCTCTGTAGTTAAAAATATTTAATTACACTTAAAAGTGACTGTACAGAAGATATAATAGTAGAGACTATTTTGGCAGTCTTTTGGGTAGAAAGAATGACAGCAGAAGGTCTGGCTGATCTCGTGGTTCTGTGCCAGTGCCCAGGACTAGCTTGGTTTCCAATCTGGAGAAAATATATGTATGTGGGATTTATACACAGGTCTTGTATGTGTGTTTGCCTGATGTTTATTAGTTCAGCTGTTAGTACCTCTTCAAAACAAGAGGGCATGTATTTAAAAAAAAAAAAACAAACAGCTGAAGATGTTTTCAAAGTCATGGGTGTGAAGGGAAGAGGAGCCACTGCACTTGGAGTGTCTGCCTGGAGCCTTCTGGAATCTCAGCCAGAAGTAAAACTTGGCAGAGCTTTGTTCTGCCTCAGTCCTCCCTTTGCTCAGAAGAGCTGATTGATCAGTCCAAGTGTGCTGAAATTGGGGTGAGGGTTTCATTAGCCTTGGATCAGGCCCTCGGCACTGGATACACTGGTTGCTTGAAAATAGGTAATTAATGGTGCTTTATTTTTCATGTTTCCAAGGCAACACAAGCCCCCAGGACATTGTTTTCCAGTCCATGAGCAGAAGCTTTTGGCTGCTGAAGTTCCCCTCTGTCTCATCTGAAGCTGCTGTAAAGGTACCAAAGCCATATTTCCTGTCATTATAGTCTATATCCAAAACGTCATGACAATCAGATGCTGCTGATGAAATGATCTCACTGCAGAACTCATTCAATCAGTGGAGCTCTGCTGTTCAAATAGATAATTAGTGTTGTGACAAGTGTGACTGTAAATGCCTCAGTTTGGTGGCAATGTTAGGAAGTGTGACAAAATTAAATTATTTGTCTGCCTTAAGCATGGCCCTCCTTGGATTGCTAATGAGGGAAATTCTTGTTAAACACATGTCCTTTTCTCATCAACTGCTTTACAGGCCCTCAGCTGGGAAAAAGATTTATTATTTGGATCATAAGGGGCACGAAAGGCTGGACTTTCCCTTGTTTTCTCTGACTTGTTTCTTTTCATGTCTTTAGCTGGTGTAACAGGTCATTGCTTGTGTTCCAGCATAAAACAGAATGATCCCCTAAAATGGAATCACCAGGGAGAGCAACCCCAATGGACACCTTTCCTGCCTGTCAAAATCCCCTCTTTGGAAGGAATGGGCACAGGGAGTGCATTCAGGTGCTCCCATCTCAGGGGAACATTTGCAGCACCTTTCCTAGAGGTGACAAAAAATTCAGTCTGTTCCTCTGCAAGGGCAGGCAAACCCTCCCTGTGTGCTGCTGGGGGACTCCAATCCTGCACCCTTCGCTGGGAATGGAGAGGGGAAGCAATTCCATGTCCCTCCTCTCATTCTGCATCCCAGGGAGTGTGGGATTTGGGAGGCTGAGGGCAGCAAGGACCGGGATGCTCCAAAGTTTCTCTTTCCTGACGGGTAATTTTGGATGTCCCGCTGTCCCAGGAGTTGCTTTGAGTTTAAATTATCATGGGCTGAATTAATGAGCATCTTGAAGCTGCACCCTTTCCCATGGCTCCTAACAGGATGCTTTTGATCCTTCCTTCCTTTTCAGCATTTGCCAATGCCCTGATGTTCCCCCACCCAAAGAGAATTAATGGCTGAGCTGGAATGAAGAGCACAGCACAGAGAGCAGGCATGGCCCAGACCTCACAGCACTAATTATGCCCTTAAAGGGTAAGAAAATAATCTTGGGTACATTAGGAAGAAAGTGTCTTAGAAATGCTGCATGGGGTTACTGGCACGTCTCCTGTATTTGTGCATTTGAAAGGGGAAAAAAAAAGACTTTCAAAGATACTTCCTGACCTCAAAAAGATCAGCAGGGAACTCAAGAAAGGAAATTTAATTCCAAGTGAGTTTATCAAGTTTTCCTGACCCTTAAGGATGGAAAAAGCAAAGGAAGGATGCACATGAAGGTCCTGCAAAATTCTAATACTGAAATACTCTCATGCACAAAGTGTGAAGTCTCAAACCAGAGAGTTTAAACCCAAAGCAAGCAAAGAGCAGGGGATGAATTACAAGGGCCAGTGCAGACACTGCAGTGTGGCAGTTCAGGTGATGAAGAGGATCCATGAAAGGACAGGTGAGTGTCTGTCAAAATATCAGAAATTTTGGGGAGGGGAACTCGGTGATGCACCTCACGAGAGGCAGCACAGAGGATGTCAACGAGGTGCCCACACCCTCAGCTGACCTTGGGAAACACTTCCAAGCCAAGAGTGAGACATTACCAGCACCTCTGAGAAGCAGAGCTTTGCTGAGGCTGCTTGGAGTAGCTTGGAAAAAGAGGAATTCTTGTCCTCTCTCCAGGCTGTGCCTCCTGCTTCCCAGGGAGACCCAAGCTGTGACCACGCCAGGGAGGCAGCTGGGAGCTGTGGAGATCCCTTTTCCAAGAGGGCAGACTGATCTCCAGAGCTGCAGTGAGGGATGTCCCACGTCCCCCATCCCATGGCAGCTCCCACTGTGCAAGCCCCACATTTAAAGTGCCTCTTTTTATCAAGCAGCCTCGCTAAAAACCAGAGCAATGCACACTCAGTTCTATCCCTGCTAAACATATCCCTTTTTATTGCTTTTCAGGAGTTCAAAGCATTAGCATATAAAACAATCCAGGTGGCTGTTTTCCCTAAAAGAGCTAGTGCCTGTTTACAAACTCGTTTTATTTTCACAATATTCCACTGTTATTTATTTCAGACAGAGAGCTGTCAGATTAATGCACTCCCTCATGCAGGACAGCTTGCTTTATTGCCTGTTATTAAGACATAACATATACAACCTGACAGGCACTGCCCACGTCTGCATTCCACCACTGAAAGGCAAATTAAGTTGAAAATGGAGATCTCCAATATTTCTTTGGGCTGAAGTGATATTAGTTTTTAACTCATTTTGTATTCATAGAGGATCCTGCATATTTGTAACATATCCAACAGTAAGCTGTCCAAAGAAAAAGTAGTGGTTTTTTTGTTTTTTAAAAATTCTTATTCCAGCTACCTCTGAGAAATTCAGGCTTTAGAATACAACTCTGCTTTTGGATAGGGAATTGAAAACAATGCAATTTACAGTAGTGCTTTACTAAGGACTGTGACTGAAATCTATCCTTCTTTCTTACTAGATTTCAAATAATAGTTGTGCCAAAGTGCTGTTGGTTTTGGTGGAAGTACAACTCAGAGTGGAATGGCAGAACTACCTGCCCCAACAGTTCCTGTCGTATAAGCAATGTTATTCATATTTTTCATTATTATTGATTAGTTTTCTTTCTTTTTTTTTTTTTTTTCACCCCAGGACTGAATTGCTACTTTTGGACAGTCACAGGAGCTGCTCTGGAAATGCTTGCTGGAGGTAGGCTTATCCCTTTCCTTTTCCCTTTACTGCCTCTTCACCTTTTCCTCCTGTACTTTCCCAATGACAACTTATTTTGTTCCAGCTCACTGGAGAATCAAGTCAGCTTTATTAATGCAAATAACCATTAACTAAATTAAGATGATAGAAGAAACAGAGATCAGTTTAAAGAAGACTTATATGGACACTGGGGGAAGCAGAGCAAGGCATGTGTGTCCACCTACAACCACCTGAAAGGGAAAACCCCATTTATTCAATACACTTGTGTTGGCATATTATTAACCCTTATGGCAGTACCTGGATCAGCTCCCTGTTTGCAGGTGGAATCCACACTTTAAAAGCTTAATCTGTGGTACCAGGGAGAAGTTTTTTTTGCTGAAAAGTCTGGGCTTTACAAGAAAATGCAGCTGTGTAGGGAACAGGAAAATGCAGTGGAAAACAGGATGTGCAGCTTAATGCTAAATAGTGATACACTGAATAAATTACTATAAAGAACTAACTCTTCTTCAATGTAATTACATTGGTGGTTTTTTTTTCCATTTCAGAGGAGAGGAAACAGCCTAATTGGATAGATGGGAAATGAAGCCAGGGAAAGGGAAGTGGCTTTTTGTCCACTCTGCTGTAAACCTGTGGGCAGAGATGGAGCTCAGCAGCTCAAGCACAACCATTTTTAGATGCATTAAACCCCCCAAATGTGCAAATATATAATAGGAACAAGCAATAATACTTTGAAATATTCTACTATCCCTCAATGTAATAAATATTTTATTAGAGCAATAGAAAAAAATGCATACAGATAACCATAGGATACACACACAACTGGAAGTTTTAAGGATAAATTTTGAACTTTTCAATATGAAACAAGGTACCTGGTACATATCTCATGGAGATATATAACTAGAAATTAAATAATACAATGTAATTCCATGAGAATGGCAGTACAGGAACATGGACTAGAATTGTGTGAAACAACAGAGTCACCCTTTGTTGCATGAAACATAACTATATACTTACTAGGAACACCTGTATTTCCATCTCCCCCCCCCCTTTGCATGTGTCTGAAAACAACACTGGTTTGCCACATGGAAAAGCAACGAGTCATTTATAGCTCTATATGTACATTATATACAGCTCTTGCTTACTTCAACAGTTAGCACATAGTGTCAGCTGGAGCTAATCAGGTAATTTGCTATCTGAATGCATATCAAGGTATTTTTTTTCTACAGTGCTACCATAATTTCATTAATCCTGGTTCTCCCTTTGTGGTTCTGTGTGTTGTAATAATACTGTGAAATTAAAAAGAGCAGTCTTTAAAAGGATATGCTTTATGTCATGTGTGCTGTTACAGGGATGTTGTCAGCTCCCTAAAAGGTGTCTAAAAGGCTGATTTGACTAAATTCACAAATATAGAAGTCAAATGGACCAGGTTTAATGTATCTTTAATATACTGCTATGAAAGCAAGCACAGATTTCTCTATAATAGCAAGCCTGAAGTGCTGTTGTATAATTTTTTATTATCTTCTACAGTATTGCCATAAACTTACCAGAATCGTGTGACAGTGGTGGGGTGTGTCTGAGAGCCAGACAAGGTGAGACAGTTTTGAATGGGTTAAAGAGCAGCAGGAAGGAGAGTTCTGACTGTAACACTGAATTAAGGATGCTTACAGTGCAGTGTGGTAGATGATAAAAGAGCAAGATAATTTGGGGCTGCATATCTGGAAGCACCACATCTCAAGGTAGGGAGGTGGTGGTTGTCCCTTTTCATAAGGCCATGGTGCAACTGCATTCCAGCAGTGCTTCCAACTGGGAACTCCTGTTAGTGGAACACTAACACACAGGGAGGGCAATAAAAATGAGCCTGAAGGTGGGAGAATTTGGTTATGAATGAAGAACCTGGTTAAGAAATATAAGGTGGGGATTTGAGGAAATGAACTTCAAAATTTATGGATGGAGAGGAAGGGCAGGTGTTTGAAAAGGTGCATAAACATCTGTGATAAAAAAGAGAGGCCTCTTTGAAACACAGCTGTGAGATCATTTCTTAGGAGCAGCACTGGAGGCCCCTCTTGGACACCCCAGCGTGGACTGTGCAAAACTAACACTCATATTGAGACTTTTCCCTCCCTTCCACCTGGGATTTCTCGCTAGATTTAGAATAACTGACACAAAGGGCACTAGGAAAACTGATCCAAACCTCCTGGGTTGTGACACTGTCTGAAGAACAGCCACTTGGTCCGTGTGTTATCACCAGACTGACAACACCCATGTCTCTGATTCCATCTTTTCTCTGTAGAACAGTATTGTAACAATGCAGAACATCCCCAGAACAGTTCGGTGTCGCTGCAAAAATGGAGTTTCTCACTGAGCTAAGCTCTTCCTCTGACCATAGTGCCATTGCTCTCCCTCTCTCTTACACTGTATCTGAAGTATGTAATATGTAAACTCCTTTGGTTCAAGTATTAAGGCATTTCAGATTCCTTTTTAAAGGATTTGCTAAACTTTACATGGTATTTTTACTTCAACTTACAGTGAAATATAAAGAATTTAAAAACACGTCAGGATAGAAGAAAAACATGCATTAACCACTGCAGTTTTTTTTTTTAAAAAAGCACTTTAGTAACCAATTCTTTTTTTTTTTTTCTTGCAGCAAATGCAAATATATCATTACAACACTGAATTAAGGGTCAAGGAAAATACTGTTGCTAAGAAGCTGGACACACTGAAGATATTCAAGACTGATGGACCAGAACCTCTTGCATCCATACCTGTGAAAAATGGAAAAGGTCAGGATTAAATGAAAGCATGACTGTGTGCTGTGCCAAACTATTACCCTTCCCACATGCTAAGCAAAAAATTATTGGTTTTTTTTTTTTTTTTTTTTTTTTTTTTTTTTTACTTCTTACAAACAGTAGAAATTTACAAAACCACAGTAAATATTTTTAAACTCCAGAAACGCCTTGCAAAATGCTGAAATTGTATGAATGGTTTCAGTGGTCTGGTTTAGCTGACAAGGTGGTATTCGGTCAGAGGTTGGACTCGGTGACCTCGGAGGTCTTTTCCAACCTTAATGATTCTGTGTTTCTATGACTCTACTTTCAAGGTAATAATTTAAAAAAAAAAAAAAAAGGAGAAAAAGCAAAAAAGTTAACATTTTTAATACTAATTTACATGGTAATTTACCAGTTCAGCAGGATAGAGTTTGTCAAGCATCAGGGCGTGAAGACTGTTAATTGCTTTTCTTTTTATGACCTTATTACAACCCAACGTATAAGTATTAATTCCTTTTTTTTTTTTTTTGTTCCTGAAAAGACAAAGTTGAAGGGGGAAGTAGCTTGAACCTACTGGCTAGCCTGGGAATGAGGATCTGCTCGCTGCTGGTGCCATCCCCCCCCTCGGTGGTGGCCTTCACCTCGATGATATAATCGTCGTTGGACTGGAGCCACAGCTCGGCCGTCGTCTGCTCCGTGCTCAGCACCTTCACGCTGCTCTGGCTGCTGGTCCTGTACAAAACCTGCAACACAGGCAACATCCTCCTCTAGGACCTGCCCTGCCACTTTTGAGCTGGGCTTCTCAGAATCCAGGTTTCTTTTTCGGGGTGAAAAGATCTGATTTTTTTTTTTTTTTTTTTTTGGGTTAATGTTCTCGTGCGGAATTACATTTTAACATCAATCAACAGGTTTAATTAGAAATGGCACAGTGTAGAATGATAACACGTATTATATATGGTTTTGATTGCAATTGTTATTATAGGTAATAATATAATTGGTGGTGGGACACTGGAACAAGCTGTAAACATGAATTTCTTGCCAATACAACTCAGATCTTCAGCCTAAATCTTTTAAGTGGGAATATATCATGTGGGATCCAGCTACACAGAGCTTATCAAGAACATCCTCAGCTATTCTTTTACACTTATATGACATATTTAAATACTTGTACATTTGTGTGCTGATCAGATTTAGAGCAGATGTAATTTCTATCAGGAAAATGAGCAAGTCCCACAGTAGGTAAGAAAAAGGGTAAGAAAAATATCAGTTTGATATGTGTGGTACTATACATAGACCTGGCCAGGAAGGGAAGCTGTGTCCACCAGGCTAAATCTTGGATTATATAGTTTCTTCTGAAGTGTTATATATTTAGGTGTTACATATTTTTAATAAGTTTTATAGATGTGATGTGTTCTGCAGGTTCTAAGATCCAAGTGTTACACGTGTGGTAAGTGGGATCCCAAGAGAAGGCACGAGGAGAAGGCATTAGTGTACATTAATGGTAATTAATTAGTGGTAAAAAGGACTGTGGTTATGAGACATTGTTAGAATGTGATTAAAATCTGTAAGAAGGCTGTGACATTGTGCATCCTCTGAACATGCAAATAGGCAAGAAAAAGCCAACTTTGGATTGCTTTCAGCTCTGTTTTCACTGACCTTATACCCAGTCACCTCGGACTCGTTCCCCAGAGCTGTCACCTCCTCCCAGCTCAGGATAACTCTGGAGTCAGTGACATTCCACACGACGTTTCCTGGAGGTTGACTGGGTGCTTCAAATACATAATAAAAGTATGGCTTTAATTTAATTGGCATTAGTGATTTATTCAACAGTAGGAAATAGTTCAGGCAATTGACTGTCATTACATTTTGGATGCAAAAGCAACTCAAATGCAGGTTCCTCATTTGTACACGTTATGGTTCAGAGGCTAAATTGGAAAAATAGAAGGAAGGAAAAAACAGAATGCCACATAAATGTTATTTCTGAAGCTGAATTATCTGTTGACTGTCCTTCATTAAATGCAGCCAGATAGAAGCATGTGTCTTAGGACGTGGGTGATCAATTAGAACAAGCTGGGGAAAACAATGGTGGTAACAGAAAATTTACAGTTTTAGTGCAGTGCCAAGAACAAGAAAATTCTTCACAAGATATTGTTAGATAAATTTAGTCTTACTGACTATTCAAATCTACACACTACCTTGATTCACTTTAATGTTTGTAATGTAGAAATACTTCACAGGGATATTTTTTTTTGTTCTCTTAACTCAAGATTCTGACCTGCAGCCCCTGCTCATGTCTGAGCTGAACAACAGTGGGCTTTGGCCAAGGCAATCTACTGACTTTTTGTTCATTAGCAACCTGAGCCTGTTATTTCCAAAGGAGCTGCATCCTTTGGGCTGTGCTTTCATATATCTTGGAACTGCCAAGCTCTCAGGGCAGGCAAAGGAAGAACAAACCTCTTACGATACCTCAGGTTGGTCTCCCAGAAAATGGGCCACGGGGTGACACAATCAATGATTAAAATCTTTTCTAAATGTGTCAAGGAAAACAATTTACTGCTGCTGTCACCTAGTGGAGGCAACTGCTGCTTAGGTGGACTGGGCTGTGCTTTGATGCTGGAGGTTCAAGTACCAAGCACTAACAGTGGTTCTGAACACTTGTATGTGCTTATTTTTTTTTTTCCCTCTTTTCTTCTCCTCATTTCAATTCCTTCCCACAGGTAACTCCCTACCTTCTTTCCATGAGCAGTCAGATCAAAACTCATCTGATTATACTTCAAAAATAGACACAAAAATGTACGAGTGAGACTTAAAGAAATTATTCTGAAGTCAAACAACCACTCACAGGTATTTTTTGCAGCATTTGCCTTGTTCTATGCACCAAGTAAGATTTAACCTGATGTACTAATAATAACCACATTTTGGAAATGTAAAAGGAGATTGTTTCACTCCTGAGAATGAAGTGTTACAGCATATATGAGTAGTTTTCACACTGGGATATTAAAGCTGAATTTCAAAAGAAATGAGTCATTCTTGAAATCCACAACAAAATATTAAGATGACATGTGAAAAGGAAGAATAATTATATATAAAAACTGTAAGCCTCTATCTATCACTTGGCTTATGGAAGGGATTCAGAAGGCTCCAATTTGCTTCAGACACCAAAATCTCCAGTAATCTTCGGTGTTCAGAACTGCAGAGCTTCATCTGTACCAGGTCAGATCCTGATCCATCATGTCATAGAAGTACATGTCCAGGGCTAAGGATGCAAATAGCTGCATGGATTTCTGAGACTCTTCAGATGCTTAAAACTGGTCATGAACATGAATATTTCTCTGAATTAGAATTGACTGACAGAACACATTTGCTTGTATTTTAAGACTTTCTAAATATGAAATAATTGTGACACCTTGTCTTATAAACTTAGGCAAGTCTTCCCCAGTCACTTGCCATTTTATATAGCATATTTTATAAAAAACCTCCACCTGTTATTTTGGGCTTGCAAACAGGAATATTTCAAACATAAAAGCAAAGATACTTTATTTGTCAAGGACTCAATTTTCAATCTTGAAATATACTGCCAGTTGAACTGAAGTATTTGTATTTCTTGATATGGCTGGAGTTACTGAGAGGTACCTTGTAGGCCCTGTGGGGGAATGTAAATCCTTCACGGCGAAAAACACATCAATCACGAATATTCAAGTTAAAGTAGAAATTGGGATTGATTAAAAATCACACCTTTGAATGAAAAATCAGCTTCTGCTGTAGCAGCAGAGAGAATTATTTGTCTTAGTCAATTCAACTGGTAGTTAGCAAGATCCTTCAGAGTGACATTACACTGTAGTGCAATGGTTTTGCTCTCTTTAGTCACATGCAATTAATTTTTCCTTTTTAATTATTCCAAATAGCAGCAATCTTGACCAAGGGCCTGATCCAGATCTGTTCAAACCAGTGTCCAGTTCTCACACATCCCAAAGGCACGTGGCCACTAAAAAAGGACTGAAAATCCCTGAGCTGACCAGGCTGGCACCAGCCACAAAGTTGATTAATTAGAGAAAAAATTACTTATCACATGTCCTGTCCAGGCTACAGGCAGTGAGTTACTTCAGATCAGCAATTCATGGTAACTCTGCATATAATATATCTAAACTCTGGCAAATCTGAGTTGGTTTAGTCCTCAGTGACAGCCTGACACTCGTTTTTGCCTAAAATAATTTCTGATAAATTAGCTTATTTCATAATATTAATGACACAACTATTTCTGGTAGAAGGATGTTAATGACTATTCCAGGGAGTTTGACCTCTCAGATATATTTAATTGTATGTTCTCGTGCCTCTGAGAGAAATCCTTCAAGAGTGATGACCCTGACTCGGGGTTGTGTTACAGTGGAGGAGCCCACTAAAAATATTTTCACTGTAGAAAAATTAGTGCAGCCTTTGACAATCTGTTCTCCAGCTTAATTTCTCCTTTGTAACGGCAAAGTGGCCTCTTGTGCAATTTGTTCAAGGGGAAACAGTGGACATGAAGGATTGTTTTGCATGAACTGTATGAGGATCATTGCATTTCAAAAGCCATGCCCTAGAGAACTTATAAATATGTTATAGAACGCTGAAAAATTCAACAAGTCTCTTTTTTTTCCCCTTCTGAAGAACAGAGATTTTTCTTTTCAATTTCTTCCAGTCATTAGAAGCATAATAAAGGTTCTGTGCAGAAATTACACATCTTTCTTGGGTTCCACTGGCATAGCTGAGTTTTACTCGTCCTGCTGGAGCCACCGAGGGAGGAAGCTCCGAGCTTGATTTAATTGTGCTTAGAACCAACCCCTGCCCTGGACTGCACGAAAATTCAAGTCACTGACTCATACTGTGCGATTCCCAGTAGTGCCACTGTTTTTCCTGCACACCATTAAGTCTCTCCCCACTTTAAATTCCAGATACTCACGTGGCTTTTTAGTGGTGGCATTCACGGTGGCACTGAAGGGCCCAGCCCCAGCACTGTTGTAGGCACGGACAGCTGAGTAATAAGCCAAGTTGCTCCTCAAACCCGTGATTCTTATTGATGTTTCATTCCCTGCAGCTTTTACTCTGTTTGAAGATTCTTCTTTCTGACCATTATTCCAGTACCTAACCTAGGAGATATAAAAGCAAAACCATTTAAATCTTGCATGGAATGGACTGGTTCACCCACAGCAATGCACTTGACTCTTTTAAGTGCAGGTTTTTTTTTTCTCCCCTCAGCTGAAAAAGGTAGAAATACATTAAAGTTTCAGAAATGTGTTTACTGTGCAAAAATAAAATATTCTTATCCATCTGCTTCTCACGCCTGCTGCTCTTTTTAGTGTGACTGTAGGAAAAAGAAAATTGAAATATTAGATCTCACTTGAATTAAAGAATGACAAGAGGAAAACCATTACTTCATTAAAGAGAAAACAAGTTAAACTCAGGAAAATGTACCCTATGAAAAAGTTTCTCTGAAAGTAAATGTAATTCTGAAAAAATATGTCAGTTTGAAGACATGTTAGACACATGACTATCTATCAGCACAGGAAGAAAAACACAATTTCAGTCTGTGATCTTTTTTGCAATAGTAGAAGAAATTATCCTTCCTCTGGGGGTGGGCGGGGCAGGAAGAGTAAGATTTGGGGCAATCTTTTGTAAATCTGTGTGGCTGTCCCACAGCCTGCACGACCCTTCTGGCCCATGGCCATTTGCAAAGGGGAGTGTATTTTATTTAAATCAGCTGGGGGGGGTTATTTGAATATTTTTAGTTAAATAAACTCACCTCATAGCCCAGTAACCTCCCATTGCTCATCTTCCAGGGAATGGGTGCCCAGGAGACCTCGATGGCCGAGGAGGACAGGCTGGTGGCAGACACTCCAGAGGGGGCTGTGCTGGGCTCTGCATTGGGAAACCAAGGAAGGAGAGGTGACAAACAGAACTGAGGACTGTGCAAATAAACATGTGAACAGAAGATCTCATTTCTATGAACTGTTGCTGTTCTCTGATGGAACAGCTCACAGTAAATATTTGGGAGCAACTCAATCCTGTACCTTCTTCAGCTGAAAAAACCGTGGTGACTGAACTGAAGGGCCCTTCTCCTTTATTGTTATAGACACCAACTTTGACTTCATAGGGTGAAAAGGGCAAGATGCTTTCATTCCTGAACACGTATTTTGGGGTGTCAGGGGAGGTGACCACAGTCTGTATCCACGTTGTCGTGCCAGAGGGGCGGAAAGCAACGACGTAGCCAAAGCCTTCTCCGTTCTGTAATTCCTCAGGGATGGGCTGTGAGAAAAGCAACAGACAGAAATCTGTGATGCCACACACAGCACTGGGTATGTTTTGCAGGAATCAAGTGCCAACAGACTTATGTACATGACTGCAACCAGGTTCTGGCACTGCCTTTGGCATCGTTCCGTCAGCCAATTAACTCTGGTACAGCAGAGCAAAATGTGTTCCCCTGAACCTATTTTAAGATTTGCACTTCAAGAAGAGAATAATTTTCAGGTATAATCTTTGTCTTCCACTAAGTATTCTGCTTTAAGACACTCTCCAGTAAATAAATTTTTTTTCATCAATCCACAGTTCATAAAAAATGAATAATTGCTCAGTCAGCTATTGCACAATCCAATACTACCTGAGTACAGTAGCTTAAAGCTTCCTCTCATGTATGATTAGATAACCACACAGAGTAAGCACTGTTAGTAACAGAATATTAACATTTTTTTAAATCTTTAAGAAGGGGATATATGATATAAACCAGTAGGTGAGTGTGTTGGTTAGCACATGCATCCAGAGTTAATGGTAGGAAAGCAAGAACTGCAAATTTGCACTGTAAAGCCTAATTCTTTGGCTTAACCTTCCCCCCCCTCCTCTTGCCCTGTCCTCCTGGCCCTTTTTAGCATTAACATTTGTTTGAGAACAGAAGCAACCCCAGCCAAACTAACTAAATTTCCCAGGCATTGCCACCCAGCACAGCGACACGTGGCAGCAAGGGAGGGAAGGCAAACGTGCAGAGCTCACATCACACACGGCACCAAGCACAGACACATCCCAGAGGAGAAGCTGCTGCAGCCAGGGAAATTCAGCTCTGAAGAGTTTGAATGGGAACAATCACTCTCTGAAGAAAACTGCTTGCCAGCAAACTTACATCCCACGTTATGACCAGCTCAGACCTGCTGCCTCCTCCCCCACTGACCTCAGAGGGGGGAATTTCGGGAACTGTGGAAAGGAAACATAGAGCTGTCTGCACAGTGTAGAGACAAGAGACCACGTCACATTAACCTCATGCAATTTAACCCAGTTGTATTCATGTTCCTCGTGCAATCAGGGTAAATGCTGTTGGGACAGGATGGGCAGTCCTGGAAAGCCCCAGCCCTGTCCCACATTCACCCTCCTGTTTCCCATTCCTGGGCCAGCCTGAGGTTTCTCTGAGCACCTAAAGAGCTCACGGACTACAGCATGTCTGCTGTGTTCATGAATTCTAAAAACTGCAGACATGCTTCATTTCTTTAATAGGGTTAACTTATAGAATCACAGAATGGCCTGAGTTGGAAGGGACCTTAAAGATCATCTTGTTCCAACCACACTTCTGTGGACAGGGACACCTTCCACTAGACCAGGTTGCACAGAGCTCCATCCAGCCTGGTCTTGAATACTTTCAGCGATGTTATCCAGATAAACTGGGCAATGGCCTTATTCCAAGTTAACTGGGGTTTTAATTGATGGGTTCTTCTGAGCCTTGTGCTTGTTACATGGAAAGTGTACACTGATCAAACACCATGAATGAAAAATCCCTGTCAAAATTAAACTCTTTCCATCCATTAATACCTTCAGACTCTGCAGCACTGCCTGAACTGGCAGCTTTTGGCATACTAAATACAGTTTAAATGGATTTAAATGTTAGGCTTCTGTGATGTTCAGTAATGCAACACAAATTGTCCCACAGCTAAATGAAAAAAAACTGGACAAACTAGTTATAGGCTTTTATATCCAATGGCAATTCCAAGCTTGTTTGCAAAGAGCCAAAGATATGAACATGCCCTTTTTTTGCTAACATTCAAGATTCTTGAATTAAAAACAAAGAGAAGAACCCACTAACCTGCCTCTTCAGTTCTTACTTTTTCTGAGGGCAAACTAGGTTCTCCACCTCCTATTTTGTTAGTGGCAACTACACGGAATTCATATTCAACCCAAGGATTTAAATCCACCACTGTGGTTGTGAACGTTTTCCCGTCGATCACATCTGGAACTATTAAACAGAAAGAAAAAAAAAAAAAAGGGAAACTAAGGACATGGTGTCCCTGGTCAAAAACATTCCAGCAGAACCGTCACAAGAACTGTGTTTACCTGTTGTGGCTCTCTGCCATCCCACTGAGAAGGGTGTCCTGGCCTGGATGGTGTAGGTGGTCACTGGGCTGTGATTATCTGTCCCTTCCTGCCAGGAGATCTGAGCTGTGGTATCAGTTATTTCATCCACTCTCACGTGTTCAGGGGGCCCAGGTGAGCCTACAATCAGAATGAAAAAAACAGGCAGTGTTTTGTGAAGCCAGAGCCCTGGAAGTCACTACCAGCAGTATGGATTCCCACTCTGTCAGCACCGTGGGAGGAAGGAAACAATTGAGCTTGGAATAGGAACACTTGTAATTATTGTTTTACATTCACTAAACTTAACTCTGATCGTTTCAACCTGAAATACTCTCAACTGCAGAACAGATGACTGGGGTTTGGTTTTTTACCAAGAACCTTTGTTCAGCACCATCCCTCTGTCTTTTCCCTTTAGTCCTAAATGTCCTCCTTTAATCTACTAATACATCTCTGTAGTTTGCCAATTTGTTACCTACAGCTGTTTTACTGTACAGTACACTGGAACAATTTTTCAGCCCAACATCTGACCAGCAATCCAAGTAGCAATTCAGTCAGACAAGCTTTCTGCTGCCTTCTGGAAAATCCTCATTCTGGGCATCCTGGCAAAAATGCTGGGTTTTGTCTCATCTGCACCAGCAAAGGGGGTTGAAATGACTAACAGTACACTGACAAGGGGAAAATATCTGACATATTTTAAAAATATACTGAGTAAGTGCTGATCACATAATGTGCTTTCCTAGATCAAAGCTTTTTCCCTGTAATAAATGTAGCTGTAACAGCAGCAAAGAAAGCTACAGTTCTGGCTCAACTGTGAACATTCCAGCTCTGAATGAAAAGGAATAAGCCTCCATTATATGCTTTAGACTCCAGCATGTCCCTAGGACAAAGCCTCTCCTGGGCTCTGCCAGCAGTTGCCCATTTCACAGGAAGGATTCTGGAGTCCCAAACGCTTCAGTTTGCAGAGGCAGCAACTCACAACTGGCTCACAGCTGCCAGTGAGTTCCCTCTTGTCAGTGGCTTGAAGGACTGTCAGTGAGAGAAGATGTGAAGTCAATATTATAACCTCCAGCTCTTAATTTCTCTGGGAACAAATTAGGCTCCATCCCAAAATTGAGCTGTAATTCTCCCTAACTGCAAGGCAGAATGACATAATTCAAGCCACAGTCATTCATCACCTAATTCAAGTCATGGATTGGGTTTGTAATCTACAACACCAGTTGTTTCTGTAATCTGCAATATAAAAAAAAAAGGAAGAAAATATGATTAATAGGAGCTGAAGCTGGAAGGTACCTCGGACGATCAGGTCGGCTGCAGATGCCACACTGTCCACCTCTGTCTTCACCATACAAACATACTTCCCACTGTGTTTCAGCTGGATGTTTCTAATCATTAAATCCCCTGATGCACTCTGTGGAAACACAAAGTTCTTGTTAATGTAAATATACTACCTCTGCAGTTTAATATTAAGATTGTATTTGTAAAGGGAAATCAACGAAAAATGTCAAATTGCTCAAGAAGTGCGTAGCAGACACTGTCCAGGACAGCAAGTTACTGCTCCATGCTCGTTGTCTGTGAGCATTTTCCTACCAAACACAGGATGATGTCCCTCTTTTTGGGATAATTAAGCTACACCATGGTGAGCTCGGAGTGGGAACACACCTCCTGCTCTCAGGAACCATCAATAACATCAGTGCCCTGTGACAGACCAACCATTTGTCTCAAAGCCCCAAGAAAGGGAAAAACAAGCTTTCTATGGCCATGAACCAATCTGACTTCTATACAGGCTTTATGGAATTTATAGCTAGAATTTATAAGCCAAGTTATGACAGATTTTTAAGGAACGTGTAAATGACAAAGCTGAATTTGGGCCATTCTACAGGTTATTGTGAGCACACTTTCATTTAAAGCTTGGGTTAAATTTCCCATTTTGCAAGCCTAAGGTCTGTCTATTCTTTGTTCTTCACTGAATATTTAATCTTTAGGTTTTTCTCCCCCGTTGTTCTCTCTCTTATCATAGTATGTGGCTGATATCCTGAGTCACAGGAAACACACACAGAACTTGAGTAGTAACTGTAACTTCAAATCATCTCAGGGCTCCTTGTAAAATATTTGTTTTCTACATCACTGAGCAGAGAACTTGATACTAAACCACTGGCAGTGTCCCTTAGAAAAAAATCTCCTCTTTGTGTCAGCTGAATTACTGCTTTAACCTCATTCACAAGGTATTTTCCATGTGAAAAACCTCTTAGACGGATTTGGATTTCTGAAAGCTTTATATTTAAATTTTCTGGAGAAAAAATTTTCTGGACAGAGCCCTACTTTGTGTGTATTTGCAGCTACTCTGGCCACACGACTGATTCCTGGGCACACAGCACTTTGGGAGAAAGGGAAAGACATGATTTTTAAGTTTATTTTAATCTTAGGGGAAAAAAATTTAACCTTTCCAAATGTTTGGTTATTTTTCTTTGTTTCAGCATTACAATGTCTCAATTCTTTATTCAACAGAAGCTGAAACCAATTGCCTGATTCCCTTCCATGTGTGTGCTTGGTCTTCTGTGAAAGCACAGATGGAAGTTGTTTGCAGGACAATTCAGTGCTGATTGCTTACAATAAATTAAAAGTTGGGTTAAAAGCAATCTAAAATCCATCTACTTGATTTGAAGTGGATATTCAGGGAATGCCCAACATCAGCAATGAATACAAGCAAATCACGTTCTGCACAAACTTATTTTAGCAAACTCAGTTTAAGGCATCTCCACAAAGGAGGCTGCCAAACAGAATAGTTTTGCTTGACATGAAAGGCACCAAAATATTAATGCTGCATTTAAAATATTTGTGGATATTTTGGGGAAGAATCTCAAGGTACTAGGGGGAACATAGAAATTTGCAGCAGGAAAAAGCTCCCCCCATTTCCATCAGGGTATCTGCATTCCTCCCTGCTCAGATTAAACCTTTGTCAGTGGGGACTAGCCCAGGTCATCTTCCTTTCCCCCTAATACATGGAATATTAGAAATAAAGAGTATTCCATGCAGGAGGAACAACTTCTGGAATTGCTTTTGCTTCTCTCAGCTGCAGAACAGCCCCAGCCATTGCTGAGTGATACCCAGTTTAGAGGTAAGACTGCTCAAAATCTGGGCATCTGCTTGGTCTGCCATGCTCTCTGTATAAATCACCTAACAAAAAAAAACCCAAACCAGCAGTCAGCCAGCCTTGCATCCCATAGTTTTCTAACCATCTGGAAGACCAGGTGGTGATCCTGTAACATCCCACTAACTACAATGCTGGAGACCTCAGGCAGGTGTGACAGGGACCTCCCAGACATCATTACACAGAAATCTATCTATTAGAAAAATTATTTTCCAACCAAGAAAGCTGAAGTTATTTTTTGCAATGATATTTTCATTTAGCAAATACACACTGCAACTATTGGAAGGCTCGGACATATTTAGGCTTATTTATTTACCACGACCTGCATGCAACTCCAGATGAAATTATTCCACTATATAATGGACCTAAATGTGATACAAAGCCCATAAAATATTCCTGTGGATCTCCTGGATATCTATGAAGTCTTCTACTGAAGAGCTTAAATCCCTCTCTACACAAACACAAACTTTAAAAAAGCCCACCCTAAATGTCTCTATTCCATAAAAAACACTATGCCCTTTACGACAAATTTTCAAGTATAATGTTCTAGATTCAGAATTCTGAGTTAGCCAATACTCACCCTGGATTTTTCTTCAGCACTGACAGAGCATGTTTTGTGAAAAAAACCACTATATTTTTTTAATGCTTTATTTCCTCAGAGACATTAAAGTAAGGCTTTGATTTGGAATTATGCCTGTGCAAGAGAAGGAACTTCCTATTTTTATACATTGAAAAAAGACAATAAGTCAGTCTACACCTGTAAGGCAAATGAAGAGAAGGTGTTCTCAGCTTACCCCTCCAACCTTCTCAAAGTGGGAAGCATCTCTCTTGAAGTCAGTGAGGGTTCCATTGAAGTACCAGGTGAAGGTGATGTCCAGGATGGGATCGTGCTGAACCTGGCACGGCAGCACCACGCTCTCCCCTACGGTGACATCCATGTTGGAAGGTGCCAAGGTGATCCTGGTTGGCTCTGTGGAGAGCAGGAATATTGGTTAGTGGATTCCTGTCCTGCTGAGCTTTGCTTGCTCCTGCTATTCCACCCGGTGACTGACAGTGCAGCCGGGCTGGAAATGCCGCTGTCGGAGCGTTGTGTCCACGCACATTGATGAGTGGGAGCTGCCTGACACTGGAAAGGTGAATTTTAACCTGCTGTGTGCAAACCAACACACTTCACAAAGCCAAACCACTGCCACACACAGCCATTCAAGACATGTGTGCCTCTCAGCTTTGTGTCTCTCAGCTTCGTGCCTCCAAAACACTCCTGTTTCGGAGCAAGAAGCAGCAGCAGCAGCCACTGGGAAGATGAAGAGGTGGGAGTAAAAAAGGAGCTAATAAAGTCCAGAAACTAGGGCAAATCCAGATAAGGAAGATTGCATTGGATATTTAGGTCCATACATCATATAAAATGTAAACAGTGCCATTAAGAATAGCTGCTTGCTATTCCAGACTCATATTACTGGAGAAAAATGTCAACTACTGTAAATACCGTAAAAATAATATTTAATTCTAGGAATTTTGTATATAATTCTATTAATTCCATATAAAGGGACATGAATCACTTAGAATTATCTGATATCCCAGTCCATTACATATCCTGTATATCTCTTAGGTCCAAACAGAATTATTTTGTTCAGTGAATTAACAGCTTCACATTTCCAGTCTGTGCTCCTGAGTTTGGAAAATTTTTCAGATATTCAAATCTTTGAAAAAGAATGTTATGAGAAAACACATTCTTCAGATAAACTTCACAAACCACTGGTTCTTTTAATACATTATCTCAGCCAGCAATGGATGACTTGGAGGAAGGGGCAAGACCCCTTTTAACAATTCTGTGTGCAATTTGCTTTTGACTTTAAATTTTATTTGCTTGTGGAGTCCCTGAATGCTCCCCTGAAGCTGGAGTTTCTACCACATCTTTTTCCACAAGCAAACAGCACACAGACTTCCTTTGGGCTAAACAGATTTTCAACTGGAATATAAAATTACCTCAAACACTTTTTGATTAACATTTTTTTTTCCATAGCAGACTTAAAAAAGCCCAAGAACTTAAAAGCATAATTGCACTGTTTAGTATTTAGGCAAGTGAGAGAAGGGAGGAAAGTGTTCAGAACTCCCTCACATCTGAGAATATCTTTGTGAAAGACAGAAAATCCCTCAGTCTCTTTCCTCTCAATAAAAGAGCTGTAACAAATATCCTTTTACCTTTACAGATTGTTAAATGTAAAACTTCTCATATTCTTTACATTCCACGACATTTAGTAATTTGTCAATAAGCAAACTCAGATTCCTGTCACAGAGTTTGCAATTCCAAGTCCCTTCCCACAGACCCTCCATCCCAGTTCACCCACCAGTAACTATTAAGTTTGTTGAGCCACTGGCTGTTCCAAACTGGTTTGCTGCCAGGCACGTGTAGGTTCCAGCATCCACTTTGGTCACATTGGCTATTCTTAGTCCTCCATCCTTTAACAGCACGATTCTAAAGAATTATGAAGAGATTTTAAAATTTTAGAATACTCTGTTGTTACTTCAGATATATTAAATTGCATCAGAAGAAAATGAACTCTATTCCAGCTGAAACCAGGGCAATTACCAACCTGGTGCTTGAACACTTTACGACTATTCACTGACAATATACAACAAATTTGAACCCATCCATGTATTACTGGTTTTGGACATCAGCAAAAACAATGTTTTAGAGATGTATGTAGGGGGGATGTGTGTGTGTGTGTCTGTGAGAGAGACAGAAATCCCACATTAACTCCATCTTTTTCAGCTACACCAACTGAAACTAGAATAACCTTCAACTGTTAAGTTTTTTACCTCATGCAGCCTTGAACAGCAACTTTGAAATGATTGTCTCTCACTACCATAATGACACAACAGGATTTTTCAAAAGATTCCTTCGTGGAAGGACTTGCAGGAAAGGAAATTCCCTTCACCCCACACAACCTCCACCAGTGAGAGCCATGCCCAATGGACAGACAAATGCAACAAGCAGAAAGGTGCTCAGAAAAGATGTGGACAAGAGAAGATCCACAGTAATACACAGACAGAAGGGCAGAGATTATTTCCTTGACAGCAGCACTGGAGGGGTGCACAGCTAAGGATGATTTGCCTCCCTCTTTGCCCATGTCTAGTCCTCCCATCTATCATATCCTCAGCTGCAGGGGCTTCTACCAAGTCTCCTGAGGACAACCTGAAGCAGTTGTACAACAAACTGCATATAAAATGTCCAGAATAATTAACAAAAGGTTCCTGATACATCCGAGTCAAGAGCTTCAGAGCTCCTCTCTCAGATCCCACCAACCCATTTCAGAGGCACCAGATGAACCTCAGTGAGACCACTCTGTTGGCTCCCTAAGCACCTCAGCAAGATGGTGTTTGGAAATGCCCCAAACACCCACATGGAGCTACAGAAAATCAACAGAACAGCAAACAACAACATTCCAACCTCTCACTGCAGCAGTTGGAGTCTTGCACAGTTTTCAGTGTAAGTATCAGCTGAGAAGGCAGCAAATGTCATGAAACTTAGCACAGAAGAGTTGTGAGGATTTTGCCTGCATGTGCTTCATTATTAACCTGCTTCTTCATTCAGTACAAAATTAATTAATTACACATGCTTGCTGCTCTTTTTATTTTTAACACACTTGAGGTAAAACAGTATCAATGGATCTCCATAATTTCTCCCAGCTGAGTTCAGTTCTCTCTGGTTAAAAACCTATTACAGAAAGATGGGGAATTCTGCTGTGTTAAGTGGAAACTGGAATCACTACTATTCCTCATGAAACTTGTCCCGAGCATGGGATAAGACCTCTACAACTACCTCAAAGGGGGCTGTAGTGAAGTGAGTGTCAGCTTCTTCTCCAAGGTAACAAGTGGCAGGATGAGAGGAAACAGCTTCAAGCTGGGCCAGGGAAGGTTTAGATTGGATATTAGGGAAATTTTCTTCATGGAAAGGGTTGTGCCCACATGCCCTGGGCACAGGCAGCCCAGGGAAGTGGTGAAATCACCATCCTTGGAAGTTTTAAACCATGGGGATGTGGCACTTGGGGACATGGCTGAGTGGTGAACAAGGTGGTGGTTTGACACTTGGACTTGATGATCTTAGAGGTCTTTTCCAGCTCCACAATCCTATGATTCTGTAAGCAGGATGCTCACTTGAGCAAACAGGTCCCTGGCTCTCCTGGCATTCACACCAACAGCTCAGTGGGAGCAATTCTCCCTGTGCAGCTCCACACTTGGGACAGTGGCTGAGGAGGGGCAATCCAAGCTGGAAACCACAGCTTTGGCTCCAGGCAAACCTGTCCAGGCTTTCAGCACTGAGGGCAGGCACAGCTAAGACACTCCTCGGATTTAATTATGCTGGCAAAATAAACGTTGGCCCCTAAAAGGTGTAGCTTCAGTGAGCTGCACCATCATTCATTATTTATAGTCATTTATAGTATAAATAATACACAGCTACAATGGTATTTTTAAAAAGAGCAATTCAGCTGAATCTGTATTTCAGAGAATAACTCAGTGGGTAAATAAGGGCAACAGAGCACAACTGGAGTCTGATGGGTTCAGTGATCTTATCCTTCACCCTTATCTTGTCTGACCCCAAAACCACATTCCCAGTCCCAGATCACGGAGGTGTCACCCCACCAGGGCTCTGTGGTTACACTGCCCCTCTCCTTTAACAGCACGTTCACCTAATCCTCAAAGCCATGTGGAGACTGTATTTTAAACGTCTGAAAGCAGAAACCTGGATCCTTCCACAGCTGCACTGCTCTAACATAATTTCAGAAATCATAATGTAGAAATAAGTGCAACTTTTAATTGTTTGTTTGTTTTTTTTTCCTTAATTATTTCAAATTGCATTTTAGATTTCCTTAAAAAAACGGAGCTGCAACATCCAAGTCTGCAGCTGAGATACTTCCTTTGGGCAAAGGTGGGACAATAATGAAATCAGCAGATGCAAATGACAGGAGACAACAAGTCACCCTGTTAGAAGGACAGACAAAAGCATCTTACTGGGGTGAGAAATGGACCTATAAATAGATGGTTTAATCTTCTTCCCTTTGGAAGTAAAGAACTTTGAATCCTCCAAAGCATCCTGAGGTACCTCAGCCAGTGTGGTGGCATTTGGAGCACATTCCTAAGGAGGATGGGCTCCATCCACTGACCTCCCTGAGGCTTATTAACTTGTTTTGCAAAATTCCCAAGTCATATTTGGCTGCACTTTATGTTAGATGGAACATTTTAAATTAATTAAATTGGACCATATGGTTTATAGGTGTTTTAAATGTGTTAAAGACATGAGTAATACATTTTATAGGTAATTAGAATGACATTAAAAAAAAAAGGTGTTAAAATATATCAATTATGGTTGCAAGCAAGCCAGTGAGTTGCATTTTCTAGCTAAGGCTTGTGTTGCTTCATCTACTTTGAAGCACTTCCCAGTAGAAAAAATACAACTAAATAAAACCCAAGTGTTGACAAAGTCTAAGATCAAACAAAGGAAAAAGCAGGATCAGGGAATAAACCTGAGAATGTCTATTGTTTAATTAAAACAAATCACTTTTAGAGTGCTCTGAGCTATTTGCAAGTCTAGCTTGCCTAAAATAATTAAGCAGTAGGCTTATTAAAACCCAGATATAATTAAGAATCAAGTTTTTTTCCCAGAGTTGAAAAAAAAAAAAAAAGGCAAACACAACACCAAAAAATCAATTTGAGAAAGATATGATAGTCAAAATAAAATCTTTAGCTGGTAATTTAGAAAAGAGAAACTTTTTACTTTTTCAATTACAAAACAGTAAGTGCAGTGTAGAGCCTAAGGAAACCCTAAATCCAAAACCAGCTCTACCCCCCCTGCTGAAACATTAAGACAAAACGAAGCTTTCATTTTACTGAAACACACTAAACACACTAAAACAACTCTACAAGGGCTGGCCTATGGCCAGGAAGAGACCTGGATCCCTGACACAAAACCAGAACACATCCTTTGGCATTCCCGGGATCTACAAGTGTTTTTCCAACATATTTTGCTCAAGGCCAGCAGTTTTCAAAGTGAATTCCATTTCTACAGCCTGCACCCTTTTGATGCCCTGGCAGATGGCACAAACCTTTCTCCCTGCAGGACAGAGAGAAGGGGTGGAGTGAACGCTCTGGCACATTCCACGTGCACAACAGGAGATGGATTCAGGACCTGTCTGGCCATGGGATCAAAGCATCATTGACAAAACCATCCCCTCTCGCTTGCTCTTGAGAAAAACTGTGGGGAATTGATCTTGGCAAAGGGTCTTTTTGTTTTCCAATAGTCAAAGGATGGCATAAAAACCCAGCAACTAAACAAACCTGGACTCACAGCCACGGTCTGTGACCGAGGTCAACAGAATGGGGACAAGGATCAACCACTTCAGGACTTGGGGTTCCTGACCTGAGAGCCTCATGGTGGTAAAATTATTGCCACTGAAACTCGCTGTCATTAATGAAACTGTTAATGAATGCAAATTGCTTCATCTTCCCAAGACAATGCTTTATTACTAAAATAACAGACATAATCAAACTAAGGAATTGCTGCCTTTTTCATTTGTCACATTATTCAGGAAAAAAGCCAACTATTTTAGATCCTCATTGATATGATAATAAACATGAACATACTCCTTTCTAGTTCATAACACTTCAGTACAAAAGAACAGTGGAAAAATGGGTCAGAACTGTCTTTTTATATATCAATCAAATTCCAACTAAATTAAACCAGATTAATTAACAGGAAAGTCAGCAGAAAAAAATTTTATTTAAGTACCAGTAAGTAAATGCTTTACTTTCCACATCACAGCATTTCCAACTGTAACACAAAATGAAATAAAAATACTTAATTCAAAATTGTAGGGAAGATAAACCGAGTAACTGATACTTCTGAGAATCATGCAACTTTTTATCAGGAATTATTTCTTTCCTCCCTTAATTTGACATCCTTCTGCATGTTACCCTACGCTTTCACTTCTCTCTGCATTCCACTGCTCTTTACTGTTTAGCTCTCTTTATTCAAGATATAAAAAAAAAAAAAATCACATACTTTGCAAAATTAACAAGAAACAAGATTGCATTCTTCAACGCTGAGCGACTTCTCAGCCCAGAGCTCATGAATCCATTTTGAATTATATTTTCTTCCCTCCACAAGACATATCATATTCAGCTCATTTAATTAAAATTTACTGAGTCATTATCCAAATCTTTTACACACTGAAAACACAGCACCATTTAAAAATAAATTAAGAATACGAGCAACAGTGCCATCAAAATGAAACTCTCTCAGGCTTTACTAAAGTAATGTGGTCAAAACCTCCAGCAAAACCTAAGTTCTCTGACGACAGAATACACTGAATTAATGGAGTATTTGTGCTTTGTTTTTATCATTTAAAAAGGAGTTTTATTAAAACATATCAACTCTATCCCTGCTGCTGCATCGGTGAAAACATTTCACTGCCCCCATTCTCTGACAGCACTGAGTAACTTCACACACCACCAGCAAACTTACCAAAACCAACAGGAATATGGATTTAACTGCTTGAGGGTAAATGAATTTGGGAAACAATACATGTACTTATCCACGTGGGACACAGTCCCAGAGCTGTGCCCCTGCAGGAGCTGACTTATGGAGATGAAATAACTTGAAATTCTTTGAAGTCTCCACTGGCTCTTCACAAGCAAATGGTAATAGTTGACATTATAGCTGACAACATTTGATAAGGGATGGGAGACAGTCTCTGTCTCACAATTGATTTCTGGCTGTGTCTCCAAAGGAGAGCTCTGTGAGCTTGAACCCTTCTGTAGGGCTGAGCTCCAAATGCAATTAAGCTCCTTCTGCCCCTCCACCTCTCCCAGGGGTAGTGCCTGCTGGATCTCCACGACCAGCATTCCCCTTCTAGGAACTCATTCCTCCTGTTTTCTGTAAGTAATAAAAAGAAACCCTCCCCAACAGACTTCTCCACTGGAAATGTAGTTAATGGCTGAAAAATGTACTGCTAATTGGAAACCCTTTCCTGAATTGCAGGAATTGTAGAACTGCAAGAAATCCATGAATTGCAATTATTCACAGCAGACAGCAATGAACTCCAGTGCTTTCTGCAAAGAATTCCACTTCTGCTTTTCTCTGAAGGCAAGTGGACTTCATTTAGATTAATTTAGGATTACTGGCTTGTTATTGTGCTTCCTCTGGAAGCCATTTACAGTATGTTGTCAAAAATATAGTGGGAGACACTCTGGGTCATATGTTGGAATTACCTACACTTTTCAGAACTAAAAGCTGTAATTTATGTTCATAAATCTAAGCGGGCAGCGTTGTGTATGTTCATTTTTAGAAACTCAGCATTACTGCCTCTAGCCTGGTACCATCACTCCAGTGAAACTGGTGAGCAGTGCTTTGGAAGGGCAATCCAAAGCAAGCACTAAGACCAGATGTGATGCCCAGCCAGAGAGAAAGCTCAAAGAAAGACACAATGTGGCTGAAACTCTTCTCCTGGAGATGTGTGGAGTCCTACAAGGTCCAGCAGTGCCTGGAAGCTTTGACTTGTCATGACTTGAACCTAAACAGGTTGATGATGGGCAGCTCCAACAACAGGGACAGGAGTGGGAGGGATACCATTCCACCTGCCTGCCTTATTATAGAGGTGGTACAGAAGAATTTTCCTAAATGGAGAAAATCAGGTGCTACGCATTTTTTTGCAATCATCAAAATAAACCCCACTGAGAATCATCAAAATGTGCCAGGTATCACATAAATTTTAGAGATCACTGTGGTTCTGTGTTATTGACTTCTTTATTAATATGATATTATTTCATTAAAGGATGATGGGAGGTTTCACATAGAAAAGAAAACCAAGCAGTGCTATTTGGAACGAGGTTTTGCTCTCCTGCAGGCCTGCAGCCAGCGAGAGAGGCTGTGGTACCATGTCAAGCTCTGCAACAACAGATGCCCCATCCTCTGCCAAACTGCCACATTTGACAACATTTAACACCAGAGCACAAGAAAACTACTGTGATCCCTGTGAACAGAGAGCCAGGGCTGCACAGGTCAAGATGACAGTGCCCAAAGCTACTGGGTACAAGGAGAGAGCTCCAGCCTTATGATGGAGCCAAGAAAGGTCTCCCCTGCAGCCTCTGTAAGTTTTGATCTATCTGGTAGCAACTTCTGTGTTTAGAAATTGCAAAACCAAACCACAACGTGGTGTTTTACAGGAAAAAGACTAGGAGAATCTTGCCTAATTTAGAACTAGCTTCCTGATGACAGGCTAAGCTTTGTACAACCCAACACAAATTCCTAGAGGAGCAGGGATACACTCCTTAAACCACAACACACTGCCATGTTAATCCTCCTTCAAAAACAAAGTGTTCTGTTTCCTCAGTCTCCTGCCTGGACTTCTGGACACTCCCTGTCCATGATTTATCCTGCTAAGTACAGGGTGACACCAGAGTGTTCCAAGAGGAATGCTCACAGTCATCCTGTCCCTGCTGCTCCCAGGCAAACACTGACTTTCTATGGCTGTTGCTGTGACTACAGTGTGTATTTAACTCAGATACCCCAGTAACCACCTGCAGAAAGGCTGACCTGGGGCAGCCTGAGCTCCCAAACAGTTACTGTGCTCCTCTGAGCGTTCACAGCCTGTTCCACGCGCTCAAGTACAGCTGAAACGTCCTAAGTACCAACTTGCCTAATTTACACTAAATCAGATGTGGAACCATCTCAATCACACCTTCCATCCAAGGAGCTTTTTTGCTGTCCCAGTTCACTGCTGAAACTCTGAGTCTGTGTAAATGCTGAAATGTAAAACACAAAGCCTGAAAAGTCAGTAATCCCCAGTGTGGGAGAGATGCAAAGTAAACGGCTGCTCCAGAGCAGGGAGGAACAGTTCTGTGTTGTCTTATTATACAATTTAATCAGCAGACTTTGTGCAATTTCAGTTCATGACTAATTCAATAATGTTTTAATGGTTATTGCTGGGAAGAAACGTTTACATGTTGTTGGAAATCAATAGCTGGGGATATGGGTGAATCACAAACTCTCCACTGGGAATTACTAACCCCAAAACACATTCACTATCACGTAAACAATGGTGACAGATATTATCACTGGTAAGATCACAGTTGCTTGAAAAGAACCTCTAAGTGCATTTTCATTTTCTTTTCCTGTTTTCATCTGCTATTCTCGACCTCACAGTCATTAACTTTTCTTTCTTTTCTCAGCCATATTATCACCAGGGCTGTGACATACCTCATTTGCCTCCTTGCCAACATTTTCAGAGCATTTTATTGAAGGCTTTTAGTACTGTTCTATAGGCTTTGCCTTTCCAGTTTTCTATCAGTACCTGGTTCTCTCTAAATCTGGCCAAACTCTACGTTAAACTGAAAATAGCATCCACCCCTTGACCTTAGAGAAAGCACTACACTTGCACTCTCAGTGCTCTGATACAATGACAATTAATAAACAACTGAAGAACCCCCTCCCCAGTCAGCCAGACTTCACAGAAACTTTACAATTTTTGGATCTACAGATGACACCACAGCATAAAAAGACATAAAAAAAGCTTCTTGTAAGATTAAAACAAATAAACCAATGTAACTTGATACCTTTCATTTTCGTGTAGCTGCTCACCTCCCTTCTTCCAGGAACATTTGGCCTTAGGGGAAGCTTTGGGTTTGCATTCAAAGTCAACTGTGCTGCCTATTTGAACCTGGATCAGTTTCTTCATCGGATTCTTGGAAAAGTCTGGAGCAGAAGCTAAAACAGAAGGGAGAGTAACAGTGAAATAAAGCACTTTAAATTCTATTAATGATACCTCTCAGATTCCAAACACAATTAAAACCATTAATTAGTTCAAACGGATCTCCTGTTGGACAATCAGGCATCTCTCCTCCTCATCCAGGCACACAGGCTGTGCAGGTGCCTCTCCTAACGGGGTGTGTAGAGCAGGTCACACCGACCCCGCCCGTGACCCCGGCGAGCCTCCAGCCCCTGCCTGCCTGCACACCCTGCTCAGGGGGAGCAGACCTGTCTCAGCTCAGGAGCCTCATTAAACCCCACGGAACTGAGAGGTTTCCCGTTGGGAATGCAGTGTCAGGTGACACAAAATGACAGCACGACTCGTTCTGAGGGCGGACGGGTTTCATTTACCAAAAACGCACGTGGCTTCTACCTACGCTAACAAAAGGAAATTCAGTATTTTAGGAGACCAGGGCTGAGGAAGCACCTGCTGATGGACTGTAACCTTAACAATAGAAAGGCAATAACTTGTGTCCCCAAAACACTCCTCTCTGACAGGCCTGGTTTTGAAAATCAGCTCAGGGTACAAATCACGAAAGCACGTGAGTGTGGAAGTCACAAGTTCTGTGTTCCCCTCAAACAAACACTTGTCACTGTTTTAGACCCAAGCACATGCTGATTGACTGAATGACAATTTCTCATCCCCTGGATCAAGAAGGGCTGCACACAATGGTTTTTAAATGCCTGGGAGCCTCAGAGCAGGAGGTGAGAGGTGCTGACCGACTGCGGAGCCTCCACGCCACGCCAGGGGTTTTAATCTCCAGGTCTGTGTCCAAACCCCCAGCTCTGCTCCTCCCCCAGTGAATAGTTTAGAACGTTCTGTTTTAAAGAAATGAATGATCGGCCTGCAAATCCTCTGGAAGCAGATGAGTCAACTCCTCAGAACTGCAGATAAAGACATCAGCTTGACAGAAATGTTTATTTTGGTGACAGCATCTGAATGAGTTAAATTTGAGATCATGAGGGGGTGGAACACGAGGCAGGTGGAGGGGGTGTGGAGAGGGAAAATGAGGTTTGTGTCTTAGTGAAAAAGGAAAATCTTACCTACAACCCTGAGGTCTGCACTCGAGTAGATGACACCATGTTTATTTTCAGCTATGCACTGGTATCTGCCAGAATCTGTCAGATTTAGATTTGATATTGTAAGTGCACCATTTTCAATTTGGATCCTTCCCTGAATATTAAGAAAAATATCTTTACTGATGATATATTTCCTGTGAAAAATTTAAAATAAGTAAGGAACATAAATAGGACAGCATAAGTACAATACATGGGGTAAGTGCAACAGCATAATCAAGAGAACAGTTCTAAAAGAAGTGACACAACTGCATCATGATCTGGTAACAGTCATCAAATAAGGAGGCTTGGCAAGACAGTGTATGAAAATGATTCTTACTTGCTCGGTCTCACAGAGGCTTTGCAATCGCAAATACCCTTGTATTTCCCTGGAAATAGGGACAAAATCCCTCCAGCCTCCTCAGGACAGACCAGAGTATCCAAACTATACAGATGGCACTGGCATTTTGTACTATTAGAGATTTCACACATGCCATTTGCTAATGAGCTCCCCCTAATACTGTGCAGAACAAATTCCAGCAGTCATTAAACACAAGACAGGGACTTAAGTGCCTTAAAGCCAGCAAAGCCACTGAAGTATCTGGATCTTCCCACCTTGCTTATCCTTGGAAAACTGCATCAATTACAATAAGAAGTGACTAATTTGAGGAGGGAGTGGTGGAACTGGGGAGAAAAGGAGCCAGTGACAATGACAAAACCAAAGGAGCACAACCTCTGGGGGAAAAAAAAAATGACCAGGACCCAAACTACACACCCAAAAATATTTTCTAATAGCTTTTTTTTTTTTTTTATCTGGACATGGCTTAGCAGGCCCAATTCAATGGTATCACCCCCTGCCTTCTCCTAGGGGCATGTACACACAGTTGGCCCAGCACAGGGGGACTCCAGCTACCTCTGGGCAGCCAGGACAGCTCAGTGTCCCCTCCCAGCTGAGTGAGAGGTGTTCAGCCAGCCAGACAAAACAACCCACAGAGGAACAAGCCTTAATCTCCATGCCTTGATCCTCTCTCTAGCAACCCCAGCCACAGTTCTTGTTCTTCCTTAAAAAAGATGTTTATGGAGAAATGGAGCTGAGAGGAACAATCCCAGCAGATCTTTGTGGAGAAGACCCAGCATGAAGGATTCTTGTGGTCAAGGAGCAGAAGACACCTGATCACTACACAGAGAGAACTCCTCTTCTGCTGGCTTTCAGAGAGTCAGTCCTTCAGTATTTCCAGAGGCAGTCATGCTTCTGCTCTGACATGATGCCAAAAGGCTGGACACCAACACCCAGAAGGGGAGACTGAATGATTCTAAGATGTTTCTGTCCTTACTGAGGTAAAAAAGCACTTCACCTCAGAGACTCTGTGTGAGATTCTGTGCTCTCTCATTTAACCTGTCCCCAAACCACCACCACTCCTTTCAGTGACCATGTAATGCCCCAAATGGTGAGAGATGTTCTTCACAGCCAACCACTGAATTCACCTGAGCAGTCACTCTTTCTTCTTCAACTCTTCAGTGCCAGTGTTGAGCACAAGGCACTGGTCAAGGGCAAAATGCCTCCCTGCAATGGGCTGGTGCCTGTAGTTTATATTCCTGATAACCTGAACGGGGCCATTTTCCAATGAAGCAGTGAGATTTAAAATCAATAATTTAAAATCAATCTGCATTTCAGACCTGGAGACCAAGTATCTCCCCTTCTAAGTTCAACCTCTTTTCCCTGTCACCAAATGCATTACTTTCCATTACTTTAACAACTGTATTAAAGCAAATACATTCTTTGCATCAAGTAATGGGAACCTAATGAATCTTCAGGATTTTTGTCTTTTTTTTTTGTCAAGAAGTTTGAATATGTTTTCTTACCTTCAGTGAAATGACAACAGCTATTATAGTAAAAGCATTTACATTCTCTATCCTTCATTTATGGTTCTTTATGTACAACTTTATTAAGCTCCCTTCTCCAGTCATTCCTTACAGATTTCTTTCTATGCCTCTATTGTTGCTTTTGAATCTGCTTTTAGCTGGGATGTTTCTGTATAACATAATTTGTCTTTGTGTTTCTGGTATTGCAGCTTTTGAAGTTTCCACCTGGATACTCTCAACAAACATATGAAAACCAGTATCAAATACTCCTCTTGACTAATTGCCCAGGCTTCTGAAAATTCTCATATTTGTATGAATAATGTTAATTTTACACAGTGTCACGTTTTCAAAAGAGAATGTTACCTCTACTGACAGTTGGTCTCCATTCTTCAGCCACCTGTATGATGGTTTGGGTTTCCCACTTGCTCTGCAATCCCAATATAAGGTGTCCTCTACAGCAGCTTCAACATCCTTTATGGTCTGGATCCAGTGAGGCTTTGCTGCAGATGAAAAACACAGCAGAGACCCAAACAAGTTATTGTTCCATACCAGAATCTAAAGGTTAATTTACAGGGAACTCATCAGTTTTCTGCACAGACTGGTCTGTACCAACAGAGGTTCTTACTAGTCCTGCTTCAAGTCCCCTAATGAAACAAGTAACTTACTCTTCCTTTTAGACATTTTTTTACCACAGCAGTAAACCAAAGAAAATTGAGAGTACAAATCACTAAAGGTGTAGTAGTGAAACCAATGTCACTAATGATTAAACAACACAACTTTGAAACAGAGGGAAATGTAAGAAAAGGACATTAATGGTGAGTCTGAAATGAAATAAGTGATGTGGCTAAATCATCAAATTAATGCTGAAGAGAATCCTCTAAGTCCTAAAAAAAAAAAATAATGGTATGTCAGCCTTAGTGCTAAATACCATTTAAACTGTTTTCTAATGTGAGGCAGCACTTAACAGGATGAATCCATGGATATATGAGATTGTTTTTGAAAGCATTAGTCTTGGCACAGCATTTGGGTGATGCAAACCAGTGAAAGAAAGTCCATAAAAATCACTATTTTTTGAACAAAACTTGGATGTATTAACATACATCCTTCAGAATTACCCAAAATATAGTTAAAACTGTAAAGATATTTAAAACATCTGTCATGGCTTTCATAGGGTGGTGCTGGGAGAAAGCTCACTTGGCAAATGAACATCAATGCATGGAAGACAACATTAGTTTATTCTTTTATTCCTTTAGGGCTATTTCACACAACAGCACAACACTGTTTTACAGGTAATTTGTGAATTTTCTTCGAATTTATTCAATTTACTAGAAAATTTATAATCTCCATATATGCTATTTCTCCAGGAAAAGATAAATTCTGGACATTGCATATGGAGAAAAGAGATAAAAGAGTAGGATGGAACTTGGCTGCAAATACACAGCTACAGGCAAAGAATTTTCCAGAGACAATTTGATTATCTTAAGTTAGTCATTTAGGAAAATCTCATAACACTCTTGTATCAAAACAACTAGCAGGGAAAAAAAGTCCCTGGTGAAGTAGGAAAATATTATTTAATACATGAGTTTTGGAAGCACAGAAGGTCAGATTAATTCCCATTGAACTTCCCACTACAGTGGAGTTACACCAGCAATTAACTCAGGCCAGGGAAATTAATGACTTGCCTGTGGCCACAGGGGAAGTCTGAGCACAGTTGAGAGCTGATCCTGTGCCACTGCCACAAGCACAGCACCAGCCAGCCCAGGTCTGGATGAGGGCTGGGATGAATTTAATTTAAAAAGATTCATTGTAAATAAAAATATTCATTGCAATTCATGCAAATTTTCTCTGCAACGCAGCAATAACACCTCAACGTGCCCATGCACAGTTCCATACTTCTGTGGCAACAAGGTTTAATACTATTTATGGTTTATGTATCCATACTTAGGATTAACTTCTTACAGAAGAATTTACTGAAATATATTCATTGAGATATTAACTACTAATAAATACTGGAATTCAACCAATATTTGCTGTGAAACCCTCAATAACTACTTTTTTTTGAGGATTAACACCCTTCACCGATTTGGGGCTGATATACTTTTTGCCCCTTCTCTATCAAGGTCAGCTCTAAAAGACAGGATAAGCTGAGCTTTGTGTCCCACAAATGTATTTTTTTACTGGTATTAACTGTGGCTTAATCTTGAAAGTTCATTTTACAACACTGGAGTTCAAGGAAGAGCCACTGCTTTATATCACATTGTCATTTGGAGTATTTGCCCCCCATGTGCCATGGAAATGAAGGCTCAGGACTCCATGTCTTGTGCTTCCTGCACTTTGCACACCTAAATATTTATGCAATGTTCAGCAGCGCTTGAATTACTGATGGATCCATATAGGTGGAATATTTCACACCCGCTGCCTATCTCCACTTGAAAGGAGGTTAAATATAGTCTATTTTCAAGTTCAAGATCTTGGATTCAATTCCATTAATAAGAAAAACACTGTCTACACCATAAACCATGTTTTAGGACTCTGTGTCAGACAGTCTCCATAGGAGGGTTTCCCGAGTTTCCACACAACAGGTTAAAGCAGAAATGCACAGAACAGATTCCTAAGGCACAATGTGAGAAATTCACGGTGCTTGTTCGTTCACAAGAGTGTTGATGGAGACTTTATAGTGATTTCCTTCAGAAAGGCTCTTTTTCTCTTCAAATCACTGATAGAGGAATTCAGCAGAGAGAAAAATACCCTTTTCAACCTGCCACATCTCAAAATCTTTGAAAAAGAACAATTCGACCAACCAGCTCAAAATTGAGAAGGCAGTTAAACAGGAGCAATTCCAGCTGGGAATACTCTGATTTGTGGCCAAGGTAAAGATGGTTCATGTTGCAGCAGCTGAGACATGTGCAGACAGAAGGTCACCCACCAGTAGCTCTAAATACCCTCCCAAAACAGAGGCAGGATTTGCCAAGGCCAGCACTGCCCTTTTTGTTGAGCTCTGCCTGATGGTACCTAAATGATTCTGAAAAAACAGCTTTATTCCTCCTGAGGTCTGGTCACTGTTAGGCAAATGTTACTGCTCAGAACATCTGGTTCCACCCCTGCCAAATCTGTGCTCCTGAAGGAACGTTGATGACTTGGGAACAGCTTCATTGTCTCATGGAACTCCTGCATGGTTTGGTGTCCAACTCGGATCTTCCTGAGGAGGCAGGAAGGCATCACTTCTGCCTCCTCGAGCAACACGAAGGCAACACATCTTCACTGAGATGAAAAAGAGATGATGACCTGTAAACTGAGAGGTTGGAAGTTAATTTTAATGGAGTTTGTAGTTCAGGGTTTGAGACTGTGACAGGAATCCGTATTTTGTGGTAATATTAAGAATTCTTCAGAACTTGCTGTGCAATCGTCATGAAAGATTCATGTGAAGTTCCCTCAGGGTGAAATGCTTGTAGGTAAGTGATTCTCTAAAGCCGTCAGCTCCATGGCCAGTCACTTGGAAAAGCACCAGCCTTGTACTTTGCTTCAGCTGTTTTAGCCTAAAATATTCCTTGCAATACTCATGGCCCCAGAGGTGAGAAGCGAACAAGTGTGTAAGTTCATAAAATTTATCCCAGAGAGAAGACTCTGCCATCTTTTTTTTTTTTTTGGAGGTTACGATGACCCTTTTCTTCCAGCTAGTTAGGCCAGGCACGTCTTCCTGAAGAAAACCACTGTTGCTTCATTACACTCTGGAGCATCCCTGTAGGCCACAAGGAAAGGAAGAAGCATCTTTTCAGATGTTTCAGAAACCCTTCGTGGTGTTCTGGGAGTTGATGTGAATGAAGATCAACTGCCACGAGTGACTGTGAGGAAGAACTTGGAAGCAGCGGCTGGACAAGTCGACACTTTGCAGCAGTTGTGCTGGGATTTGTAAATTATTTGTTGATTATGACACATGAAAACGTGTAATTTTAGATATGATTTCATTCAGAGTAGGGGTATTCAATAAAAACCTTCTTTTCATTCTGTAAGCCGCAGGAATAGCACAAAGGAAAGGCAGAGCTTCAGACCCATGACACTTGTCTGGCCTCTCTCCCAGAGAGTACTCAGGTCTGTCATTCCTCTGCTGGGAGCCAGAGGACTATGGGAAGCTCTTCCAGAACAATCCCTAACTGGGGCTCACATAATATACTTATACACGTATCCTTCCTTTGCAATTTACACTCTGGAAGCTGGGCTGGAAATCTTTGAAAACACTCTGGATAGCTCAGCAATAAATCAGAGCTGAAAGGAACTTTCCACAGTTCAAGAGAAAGCAGCTATGGAGCACACCAGGGGGGTAAAAAAACCCCACATCCAAAAAGTGTAACCTTCACTTTTCCAGGAAGTCTATCTAAAGTGAGGCTGTGACACTCAGACTGATGCCTGCAGCAGTGATGAACCTTATTTTATCTCAGAACTCCAAGTGACTTAAAGCATGAGTGACTTTTTTTTTTCTGATAAAAAAACAGGGCCTAGAGAAGCATCCAACACATCCCTGAGAATGTCCATTTTTTGACTCCCATTCAAAAATAAAAACGCTCTCAAGCAACAGGTAATTCCTACATCATTGGGAAAAGCTGTAGGATGTGAAAAGGTGATTATCTGTCTGTGCAGCAAGGCAATTATATTCTTAGACAGCATGAACGATTAAATTCCAGGTTGATCAAACTCAGCAACTTATTGATATTATTTAGTCATTTATGGCTTTGCAGTTAATATTTCCAGACATCTCCATACACAAGACAGAGTCAGACTATCAGACAAGAGCTTTAAACAGGCTCTTCTACACACACAGTGGGGTTTCGGTAAAATTTTGCTGGGGGATTATTAAAAAATCATTAACAAAATATACCAGTACTTTTTGATATAGTAAAAAAATGATGCAGAGTCTACAAACTACTGAGGGGGTTCATCTCTGTTATCACAGTCCAGCACTGCAGAGCAAAAAGGGGAACAGCAGCAGGGCTTTTTTTGCCCCTGTTAAACATTTTACCTTGGTACTGTCAACCATGACTTCTGTTACATCAGCAAGTGCTAATTAAGAATATATTTTCTTCAATTATGCTTTAAATTAACTGCTTTACATATCTTTACCGTGCTTCATGTTTAATTGCATCTTAAAACACAGAAATGTGATTGTTTCACCGCCTCTCATTTTTCTGTGCCATGGAAATGTCTCTGTGGATTCTTTCTTCTTCCATTATCTCTCATGGAAAGGACTAAAAACGATGACAAATGAACACCCTAATAAAGTGAAGGTAAATTATTTATATATTCAGGTTTCATATTCAATCAAAGTTAGATAATCTTGTCCTATTTTTAGCACAATCTGAAATCCCCTGAGGAGAAAACTGCCATTAAATGCTGGAACTGTAAAAGGGACAAAAAAAATGAACACTCGATGTTGGGCTTCTCTTGATAAAATCCTTCATGAGAAAAAAAGGAAGATTAACAGTCTGTGATTATTGTTAGGAAAGAACCCAGAATACCTGCTTTAGAGTATCTATTTTAATTATCAATATCAACTAGGGGTTGAGAGTTATATTTAAAACCCACAATATATTCAAAAAAACCCAGACCCATTTAATTTTTTCAGGAAGACAGTTACAGATGTGCATAGAATTTCTAAACCAAACTTATAAATAAGCATTCTTGAGAAAATGACTATGGAGATGATTAAAGTTGAGTCTATATTCAGGTGCTTTGTGACTCTAATTCATTATTGGACAAAGAGGCAGGACAGCACAGAAAACGTAAGTGTGGGGGGTTTTTAACCAAACAATTTATGCATTGGAAAACCTGATTTTCAGATTTCAAATTTTCACAGTTTCAGTTCATAAAACCAATCAGGAGAACAGGAGTGTTTTGCTTCATAACAGAGCAACGAATGTTTCAAGCTTTTGTTTAGGATTAACTTTATCATTTATAAAGAATCTTTAAAATCTGCAAAGAAAGGAAAACCTTCTATTTTCAAGTACGAAATTTTTGTCAATATATTTCACCCCTGAAGACTTATTTTTCACACTATTTCACTATGACAACTTGGAAAACGTTAACCTCAACTCCTCTTACACTCTTTTTTTGAGTGAGCCAGAAACCCGCTGAGAGGAGAACAGATGTTGTCACTACTGAAATAAAAAGACATTTGTTCATTTGTAATGCTTATATTTTTCTATATATGATTAGCAGACACACCTTAAACTTCTACAAACCAACAGCAGTCACCATCCACTACCAGCAGCAGATTTGTGTCATTTTTGACAACACTGGTACTTTCTAGCAGATGGGCATTTTTTCCTCTATGTCTTCAGTATATTGCATTAGTTTCCCCCAAATCCTCATCTGCTTTTAGAACAACTCCCTTAAATGTTGATCTTTTATTGGAAGACTGAGTGGGATGTGGTTAGATTTCTTTACCAGACAGATTTTTGGGTTTTGGTATCAAGCACAGTGGCAATCCACCAGAAGAAACTGTCTTTATTTATAGAACATCATTAATCTACAAACAACATTAAAATCCTTCAAATTATCAAACAGAGTTAAAATGATCCTGAATCCAGACTTGCTGGCATTCTATCTGTAACAACAAAAGCAAGTAACAAAACAAGAAAGATTACTTAAATCTATTTAATTCTGCACAATGGGTTTCATGAAGCAGAACAAATGAAATGAAACAATTGGAGTGCCATTACTGCCATTACAGGTCTCATTATTCTTTTTAAGATAAACATCCATATTAGGGATGACTCTAACATGGGCAGACATTTGTACTGGAATATGAACTCTATTCCAGGGTTCAGATCCTGTTCTAGATCTGCAGTGAAAATGTTCACACTGATTTACGTGTCACGAAACTGCGACTCGGTTGCTTTTATTGATTAGCAACACCCTTGATCTCGACTCTGTGTCCTTTTAATGAGCAGAACAGAATGTGGGAAGCAGGTCAGATATCTCAGGAATGCCCACTGTTGTAATTACAAGGACTAATGAACAAATGTCCTCTATTTTGTATCTAGTTTACACTGATGTGTTGTACAACTGCCCTGATTTAAAACTGGCATAGGAATGGCGACACAAACTGATGTACAAAACACAACCTGACTGGAAGTTTCAGGCAGCAATAAGGTCACTCTAAAAAATCAAATGCACAGAGCCCAGTTTGGAATGACAGATGACACTGGCAGATGAAGCAGCTTGGATCTTTTGCTACATGTTATCCATAGGATTTCTACAAAAGTTGTTTAATTACAACTAGTATATGGAAAATTCATGTTGCTCCAGGTCTCCTGTCCAACCTAACTTTGGGCATTTCCAGCAATGGGGCATTCCTTCAGTGTAACTATTAATCTGGAAGTTGGCAGGGGGAGGAATCTCTTTTCCTTCTTCTTTATAAAATCTGTTATGCTTTGAACTAAAATCTTCACTGACTAAAATCTCCACTACAGCCCTGTGTGTTCCAGTTACCAGCAGCTCCCCACACGGAAACAGTAAACAAACAACACTTGCTCCAAGTTGCAGAGCAGTTCTGGGCCTTTTGTACAACTAAAAAAAACCATCTCTTTGCTCAAATGTTCCTACACGAGCAAAAACATTCCAAAGCACAGTCAGAAACACTGTTTAAACTGCCATTTACCTAAACAAAATTATATTTGCTGAGATCTGGCTTTAACAAAAATTGTCAAATACCACTTTGTTGTAAATCAACTCTCTCTTTACAGCACCACCAGTGTGCTTTGCTGATACTCATTTCACTCTACAGCCTTAAATACACAAGAGACTCTGTCTTTTTTCCAGCTATTAAATCTCATATTATTTCATTTCCTATACTGGATTATATTCTCTCATTTATTTACTCATTTTAAAATAAAATTGGCTGCTTTGAAAGCACAGGATGGAGAATATCCATCAGTAATCTTTTCATAAAGCAAGATAAAATTTGTATTTCCCATAAATGTGAGGCCTCAATGATCCCCCAAATTAATCCAGCTGACTGAAAATTGAAGGTTTCACCAATGGACCAGCAAGAAATGTTTAAAAAAAAAAAGTCTTTCCATCACAGAAAAATAAGCACAAGCACCCTCTATACCACTCTGGGCAACCCTTTTGAGCCTTAAGACATTCCTTAGAAATCTTATGCAAGGAACTGGTGCAGAAGTTCTCATTTTCTGTGAGTACTTAATATGCCATGGATTTTTAAGCACAAATGCCTGATGGTACTGCAGAAGCTGTAAAGCCCAGAGAAGTTTATATTTCATGGTTAAAGAAGAGTGGGAGAGAGGGAGCACAAAAGTTTCCTACCATAGTAAGTGAGGCGTCCTCTTGCAATGTTTTTTCCCCTTGAGTTTTCAGTTATACATTCATATAGTCCTGCATCCTCCTGCTGGAAATTAGGGATTTCAATCATGCCATTGGATTTCCTCAGCTTTATTTTGCTTGGAAAGGGCAGACCATCAGTTCTTCTCCAGTTAATCTGAGGCACAGGGCTAAAGAGAGAGTAATGGGATTTTAAACAGCTTTGCTTCAAGTCTCTGATTGCCATAATGAGATACTTAAACTAAACTAAACTCAGAAGTGACTAAAGGCTTGTGTTAAAGCAGCAACTACACTGCACAGGACAGATGGTCAGACACTGTGGCACCTGATTTCATACACTGTGCTGTTCCATACGTTGTATTTGTGGGACCAAATTTTTCATGAATATCTGAGTGAATGTCCAGTAACTCTAAAAATGCCTTTAAATCAGCACTGGCCTCCCCCAAAGATGGGTGGGTGACATCTACCAGTGACTTCCACAGAGGCAGAATCAATGCAAGTCTTTTAAAATTCCCATCCTCCAACAGCCATTTATTTATTCTCTGATTTTGGAACTTTCCTTTCCCTCGCCGGGGAATCAAAGCAATAGTGTGTGATCGAGTTATCAATCTGATATGAGCACCTGACAAAGCTGTCTGCAAACAAACCACAAAGTGGTAAGTAAATACATTTACAGAACCATAAATGCATTCTCAGATCATCTGTGAAAGAGAAAAGATATCAGTTGTGCGTGAAGTATCATTGAGAGGAGGAATGAATTTTAAACTTTATCTTGGCTATAAAGGAAGAACAATATTATGAAAGCATCAAGGACATTTAACAGGAAAATTCAGGCAACATTCTCACAGACTTCAGCACCATTTGCTTCGGCACAGAGAAGGCAGACCCAGGTGAGAGGTCATATGCAAACCCACATTGATCTTATTCAAGTTAATTTGAAACGAAATGTAAATTCCTGTGCTGCCAACACACACATTTTAATTCTAAACAGAACTAAAAATTACTCCACGACTCTCAACCCTCTTATTTCAAGGCAGTAACTGTGATGATCCAAATAAGATATTTGGAAAACACCACCAAAACAGCTGCCAGACCTCAACATCTCTTGTGCAGGTGAATCCTAATGTGCTTCAACTTTCAGTAAGAGTGAAGCTGAAAACTTACTTTCCTAGCGCAAAGCATTCCAGCCTAACAGTTGAGCCTTTAGCTGCAGGAAGGGTCTCAGGAAACTGAACTTCTATTTTGGGTTCATATTCTCCCATCACACCTATAGGAGACAATTGAGAAAGGTAGTTTTAAATTTTTTAAGCCTTTTTTCTTTCCTCAGTGTTACATCACATTAAATTCAAAACCAAGTTTATTCCTCTCACATTCCACGTATGAAGGGACCTGCCAGGGAAATCAGTGTCAGACTTAGGAAGAGGAGCAGGAATAGTGTGGTAGCAGGAGCAGGGAGTGATTCTGTCCCTGGACTTGGCACTGTGAGGCCACCCCTGGAGTGCTGTGCCCAGTTCTGGGCCCCTCAATTCAGGAAGGACATGGAGGGGCTGGAGCAGGTCCAGAGAAGGGCAACCAGGCTGGGGAAGGGTCTGGAGCACAAGTGCTGTGAGGAGAGGCTGAGGGAGCTGGGGCTGTTCAGCCTGAAGAGGAGGAGGCTCAGGGGAGACCTTCTCACTCTCTGCAACTCCCTGACAGGAGAGGGGAGCCGGGGGGGGTTGGGCTCTTCTCCAGGAACCAGCAGTAGGACAAGAGGGCACAGCCTTGAGCTGCACCAGGGGAGGGTTAGGTTGGACATTGGGAAGAAATTCTTTGCAGAGAGAGTGATCAGACACTGGAATGGGCTGCCCAGGGAGGTGGAGGAGTCACTCCTGGAGGTGTTTAAGGACAGACTGGATGTGGCATCAGTGCCATGGGCTGGGTGACAGGGTGGGGTTGGGTCACAGGCTGGACTCGTTGATCTCAGAGGTCCTTTCCAACCTGGTTCATTCTGTGGGCAGGCAACAGAAGATATTTGTGCACCAATCCATCAGCATTCTGACAACAGACACGAGAGACAAAACCACTGAGCGGCACCCGGAGGTGTCACCACTCCCAGCTGGAGGGGCAGCCCTACCGTCCGTGCGCAGCACCAGGGGGGTGGGCGAGCCCAGGACCTGGCTGTTGGTCACGGAGCTGGTCACCACACACGTGTAATTGCCCACGTCCGACGGCTCCACCTTGGCTATGTAGAGGTGCCCCGTCTCCTGGGACACAAACCGCCGGCTGTCCTCTTGGACAAACGAGGGATACTCGTTGAAGATCCAAGCAAAGGACAATTCTAGTTGGTAAGAAATAAAAGCAAAGATGTTTGAGAATGCTTCTCACATTTTTTTTCCTTCAAAAATCAGTTTATGACTGTATTTTCTAATATTTTATTATATACACATATATTATATATTATATATAAAATATATATTTTATATATTATATTGCTGTATATATTATATAGCAATATAATATATAATACAATGTAATATATAATAATCAAATATATAAAATAATATAATAAAATAGATAATATATATTATACACACATATACAGTAATATATATAGTAACGTATATACATAATATATATGCATAATATATACATAATATATAATATATATAATTATATAATAATATATATGATATACATAATATTATATAATAATATATATAATATACATAATAATTATATATAATATATATAATAATTATATATAATATGTATGATATACATAATAATTATATATAATATACATAATACATACTTTATTATGTAACAAACAGGACCAGAGAGCCAATGACTGAGAAAAATAAATTTGCCAAAGTACCAGAAACCAGAAAGAAACCCCATTTTATTCAATGAATCTTTATCTCCCCCAGTAGAAGGTGATAGAAATTCCAAGCATTTTACACAAGGGTAGGGATTTCTTTTAAATCTTTCTCTTTTTTTTAAATCTATTTTTTTAAAAGACTTAATACATGCAAGGAAAGAGGAGCATACAGCAAAAACGAGAGCAAACTTTGCTAAAATGAAAGATTATTTGTTCAGTAGCTACCCAACAACTCAGCTCCATACTTAGCAGGTAGAAACAGGACAGGAGTATCCACGTGAAAGGAATGCCAAAAGAAGCCTAAATTCCCAGCAGGGCTCATCACAGAGCAAAACCATTTTTTCACACAAAAATCCATAAGCAGTCCATTAAAAAAAACCTCTGTATGATATGGCAAAGTAGCCCTTGCTCCCATTCACTAGGATCATTTGAATGGATAATATAAAACCTGCACATTTCAAGAAACAAACTGAGAGATCTGACAAAAACTCCCCTAAATTTGTTTTTTTCCTGAACACTGAGCTCTGTGCATCCAATTTTAATTGGCAAAGCCCCTTCCTGTGCAAGGCCACGTGTTTGTCTCATTCACATCCTACAGTATCAAAGGAAATTAATTTTTAATGGTGTTCTAGGCAAGAAATAATTTTTCACCCACGTGCCACCCAGCTGAAAGTTTATACAAAGATTACAGCTCCTGGAAGTGCTAATTAGGGACAATTAGAGCTTGACTGACCTGTCTTCATGTTGAAGTATCTGTAGCATTTATGCTGCCCCTACAAAATGAAGATCATCCCTTTTTGCACAGGTTTAATTTGAAGATGCATAAATTTGGGATGAAGTCATGAAATGGAGAGCTGACATTTTCTGAACCCTGCCATCCATGCAGCCAGGATTCTAAAGCCAATTGTGCAACAGGACAATTTAACACAAGGTAAGGCTGTGCAGATGAAAAAAAAACACTGAATAAATGAAATTATTAAAATATTTATGGACTGGTTAATGCAGAAAAAGGGCATCAAATGAAATTGCTCATCATAATTGCATTTAATTTTCTTCTATCAATATTTAAACTTCTTTCATTAAGATAATTTTGCAGGAGTGGTGTGTACCAACAATTAACAGGCTCAGAGCTCTTCTCAGGAGTTAAACTTCTGTCACAGTTAGAAATACTTCTTATTGAGAACAGAAACAGAACCACAGAACTGTTCAGGTTGGCAAAGACCTTGAAGATCATCACTTGCAGCAGATGAAACAACAGCTTTCACTAAAATTCCTTCCTACATCACTCCAGAGGTGTAAATAATTTAGGGAAAGGGAAGCTAATAAGAAACAACAGGAGAGTTTGTGCAGTGGGAAGCAAAACCTTATGATCAAGCTTGACTTCAAGTAAGACTTTTGAGATTTATCACCAGGGTCTTGGACATAAGCCAAAGAATATTCCTACATCCAGACAAAAATATTCTGTGTAACTCTTCTCCCTCCCAAAGCGCAGCACAAATCCCACCGTGTCAATGGTTTGCTGATGAACTGAGAGGGCTGGGTGAGCACTGGCAGCAGGGAGGTGGGAGCTGGATGGGTCTGGCTGTGGTTTCCTTCTGCTCCCTCCATCAGCCAACTTCCAACAGAAAAAAATAAAATTAAAGCTACTTTTAAAAAAAAAAATAAAAAAAAATAAAAGAGTACACCTGAGGAGCCTGAAGGGGACTAGGATGTCTTAGACAGTAAGGACTGTATGGTCTTTCTAAATGGGAAAGACTAGAAAATAAAGTATAATTCTGTTTCTACAGAAGAGCTGGATGGAGAGAGTGATCACGAGGCTGAGGGAGAGGCTGCACACCAAATTAGGTACCAATTCAGGAACTGTAAGGAAAAAAAAAAACCCACATTTTCAGCTCTGCATCAAACTCAGACATCCATAAGACACAGCAGTGGGTGATGCCAGGCTTCACTGGCTCTGGTATTTATTGAGCTACTTGTGTTTCCTTGCTCAAAGTATTATTTTATGCTGAAGAAAAAAAAAAAAAGAGAAAAAGAAAAAAGATGTTGTTCAAAACAGTCAAAGGGGATGGACAGCTCTGGATATACAGCAGGAAAATAAGCAGCTTCATTTCATTCCTATTATATTGGGTTAAGTCAAGAGTAAACCCATTGAAATCAGTCATTATGATTATGAAAGCCACACAAAGTGTATTCCAGTTTAATTGGATCCTTCAGCAGCCTATGAATAAACACTCCTGGAAACCTCATTTCCCATTCAACATATATTTTCATCGACTCTCTTAAAAAAGGAGCAGGGTGTTTCTTTCCAGCCAATACCTCATTTTATATTTATTGTACCTTACAAAACTGTATCCTTATTTTCCAGGAAAAAAAAAAAATCGTATGAAACCAACTTGTTGTGTGATTTATTATGTTTACACCATTTGCCTGTTGCTGATCCGAGGGCACCTCGAGGGACCCAAACTCACTCCCTTCCTGTCAATTACAAGTTTCCAGTTGATTTTCTATTATAAATGGAAGTAATATGTCTCTCCTGGGCTTCCTCTGAGATCTGAGCCTTTGCTTTCCAATGCATTTTTTCCTTATTTGGGGCCCATACATGGATAAGGTATTGGAAATTACAGTTATTACTCAAATTTTTATTTGTTTACTACGTCTTGCTTGGCGGCTTCTCTTTATTTTGCATTATTTGATTATTATTTACTGTGCAATCTACAAACCACAACACACTCAGCATGTTCACACTGTTCTAGGCCTTTTGTGCACTGAAGTGCTCAATTAAAAAATGTTTATAAAATTACCTGCCAGCTTTAAACTTGATTTTTTTTTTTTACAAAACTCAACAATTAAATCAGCATGGCCCTTGAGATCTACCATGGTCATTTCTGTGAGCCTTGAAAAACCCAAATTAATGTTGCTAAAGGAAATAAACCCTACACATTTAGTAGTTTTTAACTAGAGTCAAGGCTTTAAGTTCATGCACATCCTTTTGAAAATATTGCTTTTAATTATATTATATATTTCCTCTAAGAGAGACTGCAACCATTTATGGAACCAGGGGGATTTTATTTCTTGTGAACAGAAATGAAGAGACAACAGTAGCTGTGGAAATCCAAAACTGTAACTGAATTCTGGAAGTTTGCAAAGAAGTAGCTTTTTGGGAAAGAAAAAAAAGGCAAATAGACCTATGACTGAAAGGGCCAATTCATAGTTTATTTTACTCACTACATGCACAAATCCTGAGTGTCTCTTGCTCCTTTTGTTCTAGACCATCACTTCTCTACACCTGTTTAATGTATATCCACCAGCCCCATAATTCACACCTAAATGAGATTTCTAAAATAGCCAAAAGTAAATGATGTGATCAATATTCTTCTGAAACAGATTTCAAAGGTTCAGAAAACTGACTTGATTTGAATTGGTCAAGTGGATGTTTCCATAAATAAACCTGATAAGGAATGAAAATTCTTGATTTTTTGAGGGCATCAAGCTGACTGAAGAATACTTAGAGGTTTTTTTAAAAAAAAACAAAAATACCAACCCAAAATTTCATGTCAATCACTGATACCCAAATATTATTTCATGCAGTTCTGAAATTCTGATATTACAATATTCTGAGATACATGGGGGAAGCTGAAATATCCTGGTATTTTCTGGCTCCAACTGGAGCTCTGTCCAACCCATGGAATGGGATGTGGCTTCTGAAAAACTGTTTGGAAGAGACTAATCAGACAGAATTGAGCAATGGCAGAAACTGCAATTAAAAACACAGAAGCAGCTATTTGAAATTATCTACCTCAGAGTTAAAAGTAATGGAAAAGTAACACTGATTTTGAGAGGATAATGACAGATTCCATAATTAAGGAAGAAACCAATTAGCTCATCATTTGGCCCACTTTCAGCTCAAACTGTGGTGAAATGGCAGAAAATGGAGCAAAGCCTCTTGTTCTGTGGATGAGCTTCACTCAGGAAGGAGGGAGCTCTCAGGGTACAGACTCTGAGAATTCAGGTGGGGTTTTGGGGGCACTCACCCACAGAAATGCCAATTTGTCACTGCTGCAGCTCTGTGTGTCTGCACAGGAACCTCCAGGAAAGTGCAAACAAATTATTTAGAAGTAGGAAAATAATCTGCATGAGGTAAAAGTGCATTAAACTCCCTTCAAACTTCTCCTTAACTACTTTTCCTTTCTTATTTTGGGCACCTGCAGCTACTTTACTCCGCTGAGTTGACCCTGAGTAGTCCCTCCTTCCCTGGGCAAGGCACCAACACCAGCTGCAAGGCTGCTCTCGGTAATCCTTTATCTTCACCATAAAATAAATAACATCTCTTATTTTTTTGGCAAACCTTAAAGGTTGCTCTCCAAATAAAAATCTTGTGCACTGTAGGCATAAGACAAGGTGTTTATGTGCTCCAATATGGGATCCCTGAGCACATGTGTGAACTGGATTTTAAAACTTCTTTGGTTGCCACTGTCAGGAATGATAATGCCTTGGCATTGAAAAAACACTTCACAGTGTTTATTTCATTTGAAATAAACTGTACATCATTTCAGGGGTTTAGGGTATATTCTGGAGCACAATAAATGCCCAACTGTGCTAAGTATGTTCAGCTGGGAAAAGCAAATCGGAACGACCCTCAGACCGTGGATTTCCAAGGGGAGTCCTGGACTGTTTGCATTCAAGTAGTTCTATCACCAACAACGAAGAAGTCTTTAACTGCAGTCACACTTCAGAGTACAAACTATCTGTAAACTGTAGGCTGTTAATTTAATTTTTGTTCATGCTTTCTATGTAAAAGCAGTGACAGCTACAAAACCTCTACAACACGGCTTGAATTGTGGCCACCAGGAGTAAGGTGGGACAATGAGCATCTGCTTCAAATACTGCAAAGTTTTCCCAACTTGTGAAATTCCCCCCGTGCTCTCTGGAGTAACTCTCTTCTTTTGGCTGAAGATATTTTTGTTTATACAAGATGTAAACTGCACGACGGGAATCTCAGGCTGGCCCCCAAAACTGAAGAACATATCCCAAGAAATTAATTCCGGAGCATAATGGAAACACTCTGATTTGAAACTAATGTATAACATTAATTGTTTTGGCACAAAAGGTGAATTATTTTATAGCTAAAATAGAGAAGATCAATTTTCAGCCTGCTGTGCAGGTAATCAGGCATGCAACTCCTGTGTAGGGAACAGCCCAAAACAATGAGAGCAGCGTGACACACACGCAATATCTCGCAATTTCAATCTACACATTTAATGAGAATATTGAAATGTTTCAGCTGAAGTTGCAAGGTTCCTACTTCAGGCTAAAACCTAATTTTCATTTTTAAATGGAATACGGTGAGAGTCCACTCGTTTTGTGATTTGGAAATGAGCTGGTGTGATGTAAAAACAGATGCAGTTCTTTAAACACAGGAAATTGTGGTTTTCTCTGCTGTCCCCCAACCTACAGCACAACCACAGGACTGGCCAAGTAGTAACTGCACACACACTGATCTGTCACCTTTGCACAGCTGCCACAGGGATGTAAAACAGCCCATTGAAGGCAAGTCATTCTCTCTATTTAATAATTTAATAAGAGCTTTTCTAAGTCTTTCAAAGCAGCGTCAAAAGCAAAGCTCACCACTGTAATTAAAACCTAAACGTTTCTAAGCTCATCCTTGGGAAACAGATGTTTGAGACTGGCAGTGGTGCTTCTTTATTAATACCACAAAAACCCCCCCTCCTGAATTCTGAAGGGCACATTCCCTGGAAAAGCTCTGCCTGTTCTCCTGCCACACGAGGGATTCGACCATTAGCCAGGGTTGGGTTTCAAACTGAACATGACCTTTTAATATAAAACTGCTCCTTAACTGGCAGGTTAAATGTTCCTTGGCGCTCCCAAGGAAGTGCAGATGCTAATGAGAAAGTCTAACAAAATGCTTCTCTGCCTTTGGGTTCCAGTGCTGAATAAAACCCCCGATTTCCCTTCCCCTGTAGCTGTGCTGGAAGGGGATGGATTAGCTCCCTCTTTATCACATTTCTGTACTAATTGTTTCAGACTCTGTGTGTCATTCAGAGTGTCCTGGCTCTGATCAGCCTGTTCCCACTCTGGAAGTGCAGGGAAAAGTAAGAAACTGCTTTAGGAAGCAATATTTAAATACATACCCATCAGCCATATCCATTTCAAGTGACAAACTGTTCTTTTAATCACCTCCCTAGAACTTTACATTTAATTGCTGAGAGCATTTCCAACAACTCTGTTGTGCTTTTTCAACAGTTGAAAGTATTTTAAATTGCTTCCTGCCTATAGTAATTTTGAGGGTAAAAAGACCATAGTTTATTGCTCAACTTGAATAAATTTGATTTCTTCTGAATGTTAAATATTAGGGACATAAACTAAGGGAAACTAATGGAAATACCCAAGAGTAAATTTTCAAAGGAATGTACTACCATTTATAGGTGGAAGCAGTAATTAGTGACAAATTTCATTTGGAACTCTTGCACTCATTTAGGAGAAGGTACTTGGTAAACCCTTGTGAAAAACAAAAATGCCTTTCAGCTCTCTTGTTCAGAGTGCAGTGATCAGCTGTGACTGTGTTTGACTGCAGCCACCTCCCTCCTGCCTCTTCCTAATCAATTATCCTGTTCCCAAAGGGAAACTCAAATATTTTAGTAGAGAGGATAATAAAGAGTTGGAGGAGAAATAACCAACAGTCACAATTTAGGGATAAAAATAAACTTGGCAGAGAGCCAAATACATTTATTTTCTCCAGTTTTCTCCTCTTTTCCCCCTATAACTGAGATACCTGGGAGAAAGTAAGTGAAAAGGTTCAACCTCAACTTTTTCCTGCAATTTGGTTCTTCCTAATCTACCTTTTTCTTTCCATCTCCCCATTCTCCCAACAAATACTCCACCAACAAGAGGTGGTTTCCCACTAAAAAAAACTCGTATTTCATCTTTCTGCCTCTTTTAGTTTATTCAGGTTCAGGCAGGAGGGCTAATGAGAGGACTACAGCTTCAAAGTGCACAGCCCACAGTCTTTCAAGGTCTCATTCCATAGTGTTCCAAGGTGTTCTGGAGTGCCCACACACATTTTGCTGTTGAAACTTATGCAGAATTATTCCCACAAAAACCTCCTCTACTTTTTGCTCTCACTCAATAATCCATGATACTCAACTTTATGTCCTACTCACCACCTGGCCATGATCTAGATTGATCTCTTAAACTAAGACAAAACAGACAGAATACCAAACATCTAAAAAATAAAACAAACACAAATATATATTCATGTGTTCAGTGTTATTAATCTGCATAATGGGACGTTGAGTTGAAGAGTTCTGTAAGAATTCAGAGCAAGAAACTGGTATCTTTTGCTAAAAGCTTCTTAGGCCAGTTATACACCTCCACATCAGCTTAAAAAACTGTTCTATAAAGTAACTGAAGATGTTTCACAAGTACATAAATAAGATATATTAATGTTAGCCTGGATTACTTCAGCCTGGAACACAGGTTTATCAAAAGGAAAAAGTGCTTCAGGAAGACTGCATTTGATAAAGTGCATAAAGGAGTGTCTCTGTAGCATTGGTCTGCTACTGGTGGTGAAAATAATGCCCTGACAGATAGAAATCATTGTAAAATCCAGCTGTGAACATGTATTATTTTCTCTCATATGGACAAATATAAGTGTCTCTCAGGTGCCATTTGACTTCAAACTGTCAGCTGAAATTTGTGCAGATGATGATGATGACACCAGCAGGACTATTGCAAAATATATTTTTAAATAAAAATGCCATTTCTCCTTGGCAGATTGAAAACAGCACAAGAACACCACGGAACCATTTTTATAAGGCCATTGCTTTTACAATATTCAATGTACTTGTCTCCTTAGAACGTGTTTTGGTGCAAAACCTCTGGCAGGGTGATTGATTGCTCATGCCCAGGTGAGTGTTATCCACAACCTGCAACAAAAGCAAGAATTAAAGCTGCAAACCCAGGCCCTGGCACAGGTTGCCCAGAGAAGCTGTGGCTGCCCCATCCCTGGAAGTGTCCAAGGCCAGGTTGGAGCAACCTGGGCTAGTGGAAGGTGTCCCTGCCTGTGGCAGGGGGTGGAACTAGGTGGGCTTTGAGGTGCCTTCCAACCCAAACCATTCCCTGATGTGATGCTATGAAAACACTGACAGGTATCAGAAAAGAAATCATATTTTGCAGTTCTATCCATTTAGCTTTGCTTTGAGGGTAGGAAACGTCTCCAAAGCCGAGTAAGTAAAACTAATTCAATTTATAGTTCCCTGAAAAACAGCACATTGCTATTCTAGGGTTGCAGAAAGGAAGTAATCAAAAGCATCAAAATATTTCTGGCATCTGAGATGCTTCCCATGCCACGTTATTCATGAAGCACAGCCTTGCTGGAGCTTGCAGGTCTCCAAATGGCAATACAAGAGACACGAGCAAAAAATCTGCAAGTCTAAATAAGTCATTTGCAACAGACATGACATTATTCCTTGAATGATTTGTCACAGCAAACACTGAGCAATAAATTGGGATCTATTTTTCCATGATCTAATATTATTTCATATCAGCATGTCACAACTCCAGGATAATATGCTGTGAGCTGAATTGATCCCTGTCCTTCAAATACAGTCTCGTTTATTGATGAACTCTACATTTATCAGGGAATGATATAAAGAGCGAGGACCTTCTTGCTGCCTTATATATTCAGAATTATCCTTGCCATATTGCATGAAATAGGACCACATATCACATGAATTTAAGACAAAGGGAACTGCCTTGCAATTGCCAAGGAACACCTCGTCAGCTCCACAACACTGCTGTCATTTCCTGAAGTTCTCCTGGGTTATGGTCACATTCCATATAGGAACAAGGTAACAGGGAGTATATCCACCAATGTAAAGCTAATGTCTAGCTTTTCCAGGCAAACTAAATTTGCTAAAATGTCAAATCTTCACTGCTGCCGTTAAAAAATCAACTTTTTCTCTGTGTATAAAGCAGCCCTGACATCGCCTCAGACAACATAAAAGGACTAGGCCACACTCCTCCCTCCTCTCTCCAAGAGCAGAAATACCTCATAAATCCAACACCAGTGTCAGATGAGTAAAACTGACTGTACTAACCAGATATAAATCACAATATCTGGAGAAAAGAAATAAGAGCTGAAGACAAGCTACACAGTAATCACAACACAAGTACAGTGGTAACAGTAGGTAAAACCCCAAAGGAACTTGCAGATTTGCTTTACTGAGGTCTTTGTCACTCGTTAGATACTGATTTTGGAACCAAATCAATAGCAGAGAAAAATCATTTTTAGCTCTCCATATGTCTGGTCTTTTCCATTCTTGGCAGAATGGGAAAAAATTAGCATCGCATGAATGTTTTTTAACCAGCTGCACATTAACTGTGTCCAACGTTAAGTTTTGTACATTGAGATGTTTGTTGTATTGACAGTCCTTTAAAAGCATTAAAAATATAACAGCAACACAGTAAAAATCGAAATAGCTGTAGAGAGTTAAGTACAATTTAAAGGTTATAACAACAGAAAAAGTAGCAGGAGATCTACATAAATCAATTTTAGATGTCATTCCCTCTTTTGAGTATGTGGGTGAGATGATTTACTGATCTGTGGCAAAACCCAGGGTATTTTAACAAAGCTAAAATATCCAGAAGTATGGCCATGCAGAACTGTGGCAGAGGACCATCTTAATTATCCAAAAATCACTGTTCAATGATGATTCAACTTACAATAGGAACATAAAACCAGGCTGAATTAGTAAAATATTTGGAGGGGAATTCTTCTTACACAAAGCCAGTCATTTACTGAGTCTCCCATTCAGTCAATCCCAAACCAGACTGCTTAGAAAGGGAATGCCAGGAAGGGAAAATGCTCTAAGGAAGGTATTGGAGTGGTTTGTGTTAGAGCTCAAGCTTTATGACAGAAATATAAAAAATATCTGTACACCCTCAACTGGAAATATAGAACATCATCTTCCTCCCCTGCAAAACAACAGCCATCACAAAGTGAAAATACAGGCTCAGCACATGAGCTGATGTGCAGGGAGTTAAACGGAGTTCCATTGTTGGTTTAAATGGTGGATGTCCATGCCCTGATGGAATTGGAACTGAAGAATTCAAAAGGACAAAACTACTGTGAACTGCAAGAACAATTTGCTCCCCATTGAAAAGGGACATTCATATGACTTATGTAAATATCTGTGCTAAAGATAAGCAAAGAAAAAAATATGCCAAATTGTAGAAGAGAGGCAATTCTCTTTTTCCATACTCTGAGCTGGCGTTTCTTTGGGGGTGAACATTGGTTTCTATTGTAACTGGAATGCTGTATGTGAAGGAATAATCACCATTTAATCAAGTCTCTTCTTGAAGACTCCTTACAGAGAATGCAGAAAATACATGCAATTAAGCTGGTGAGATCTTAGAAACTGCACAACATGAGGGAAGACAAAAGAACAGTATTTGGGGTGCTGAGGGGGGAAGAGAAAACAAGCTGTTTGAGAAGGTTTTTAGAATTAGTATTGTCTGAAATTATTTGACAGCTCAATGCAACAAATACAGTACCAAAGATTAAAAAAAAAAAAAAAGTCAGATCACTCATCTGGAAAGGGCTGAGTAGCCGTCAGGGCAGGTCTGCTGCTCCTAAACCATCCCTGCTATTCCTAACAAACTATTTCTGCTTCATGGATGGGTATTTTATCCAAGACTTACTGACCTGCATCCTGCCATGTCAGATCTGGGGGCACTGCATGTTTGATGTCACTGTGCTACAGGTTTATTTTAGTGAAGAAAGAAGGGGGACTTTTTTCACCTTTCTCCACGCTTGCTGAAAACTTCAATAGTTAATCCTCTATCCCCTCAGACAAATCCAAGGATTTTAAGTAATTCTGGTACCAATTCTCAGTTCTATTTGGTAATTCTGGGAGCACTCAGCTCTCTCTTTTCTGCAGGAATAACACAATTAGTGTGGGGGGTGTCAATCACATCCCATCTGCTGACTGCAGAAGGAATTCTCACCTCTGCCACGTGTTCATTCAAACCTCTGTTCTCAGCAACATGAGCATGTTTTGTATCACCTCCTGTTCAACACCTCACACTTAAACACTGCCAGAATCAGGCAGAGTTGCTGTCAGTTTGGTCACCACCTCTGGGTATAAACCCACACACAGGACACGAGTGTGAGAACAGTTGGGATCATTCAGACTTCGTGCTGCATCTAGAAGCAGAAATTTAATCATTCTAATTCATATAGATAGCTGGGACAATGACCCATTTTCTCAGCTGCTGAAAAGACAAAGCTGTTGCAAGGCTATAAAGATGATTTAAGAGTATGTATCAGTTTAGGGAGAAAAAAAATTCTGCAAGCTCAGACAGTTGTAAAATTGCCACTTTATGGCTGTGTCTGCTTGGACTCTGCCAAATTTATGAGGCCACAATACCTATATTATTGAATACAATGTCTAGTTTATACTACCTTGTCTTTGCAATCAAATCTAATGTTTAACATCCCAGTCCTTCAATAATGACGCTCCATATCAATTAAAAACAATAAAATCAGTTCCTTTCAAATATTACTTGAGGCTCAATAGCAATTAGTCAAAGTCTGAAGATGCAGAATGAGGGATTAAATGTACTTGTAACTTTTGGTCCCCCAAGAATCCACATATCCAGTCTATATCTAGTTTTCTCACCCCCTCAATGCAGCAGTGGTTTAAATTACACCAGCATCATTACATTACACCCCAGAATGTCTCCATGGCAAGAAAACAGGCAGACACCAGCATAATTAAAGACAACAATCTACTCCCTGCAATTGTCTAGTCATAGAGAAAAGTAGATTCATCGAGGCTTGGCAATTGTGAAATTGGGCAGAATTTAACTCCAGAAAATACCCAATTAATTACAGGAAATACCATAAAAATCAGACACATTAAGTGCACAGAAATTACTAGGAACTAGAAAGGATTCCAAGATAGAAGTAAATCCTCTTAAGTACTCCCCTCCCCCGTCTTTTCTTTTTGGTTTCTTTCTCTCTGTGTTTAGTTTAGAAACCAGATTTCATTCTTGTTCTCTCTGGGGGATCTCTGATTTTGATTTCCAGGGCTATTCCCCTTCCCCATGAGCTCCAGCTGAAGGCCAGGGGGTCCCTTACCTCCTGCCCGGGGGGCTGGTCCGCAGAGCAGCACGACCCCCTGTCCCTCCCGCACCGACACCGCGCTCCTCATCTTCGGCCTGGAGCTCTCGAGGTCTGTGTTGGAAAGAAAAGGGGATGTGGGTATTAGAAAAGACTCAACAGGCAGGAGATTGAAGTTCTCAAACCCTGATCTCGCATCTCCTATGGAACTAAACCCGGCACATTCTCTGGAGCAGCTGCAGAAGTGTCTGTTCCACACGAGGGAGGGGGACAGAACAGGGACTGAACTAATTTGCAACAATATAATTTGACAGATCCCATGGCTAATTTTGTTAGGCTTATGCTACCCTAATTTTGGTAACCAAAAAGGAGCCATAAGTGTAACTTAAAAACAGGTCCCTAAGCCCCTGCTGCTGCTTCTGCAGCAAAGGTTCTGATGAAAATAGCACCAAGATCCCACTGAGCTCCTCTAACCAACCACAAAATAACAACACAGCTGTTCCCAAAACAGAGATGCATCTTTTTAAAGAGAAAAGGGCAAATCTCCCTGCAGGAGAATCCCTGGAACACTGCTAAGCTCTGGAGAAAGCAGGAGCTCTGCACCTCAGTGTGCTGACCCTGTGATCTGTCCTGCTCGGCCTCAGGTCTCTGTGATCATTTTAAGCTGTGTAAGTGCCACAGAATATTCTGAGCTGGAGGGGCACCCACAAGGATCATCGAGCCCAGCACCTGGCCCTGCACAGGACCATCCCCAAAAATCCCACCATGTGCCTGACAGCATTGTCCAAATGCTTCTGGAGGGGAGAAAAATGCTACAGTTTACATAAATGCAAATATTTTATCATAAATTTATATCAGCTTTCCCTTTAACCACTGATTCAAGATCCAACAAAGTATGGCCTCATTATACCCTTGAAATAAGCTAGATTTAACATGCAGAACAAACTAAGATTGAGGTTCTACACTAACAAAGGCTCTTCCATGAATAAACCATATTATTTTTCCATAACAAAACCAAACAGAAGACAATTTAAAAAGCCCATGTTTGTTTATAACCTTGTACAGGACACTAACACACAGTCTTTAAACGAGGCTGTCTTTATAACCAAGTGTAATAGCAGCAGTGAGTTGACAAACAGTAGCTATTTTCCCAAAATACAGTATTTTTTTTAATACTGAAAAGCAACAGCTGTTACAGTCAGAACACTGAACAAGAGCCATTAGAATTTCAATGCTTCATTTAAAAAAACCCACACTTAATGCTGCAGTAGGATATTGTTCTGTTATCCTTTGTTACTGCACACAAAGTTCACAGGAACGTTTCTTAAAAGAGCTGTTTTCAGCTTCCCAAGTGAATTTCCATGGAGGTACATCTCAGAATAAACTGCTGGATATGAAGTGGAAGTCACATACAACCCCAGCCAAATGAAATTCATCTCAGGCCCCAAGAACATTCCAGATTCATCTGGAATGCTGCCCCACCAAAACTGCCCTGAGTCATGGAAGGAAGAGCCAAGAGGTGACAGAACCCCTGAGGACACACACTATTCCAGTACAGGATGAAAACAGCTGTGCCATTTGGACTTTAAAATAATAATTGTTTTGGTAAAATTTATGTATGAAATGAATTCAGACCACATTTTTCCCCGTCACAACCACTGCAAGCCATAAATCTTATGCAATACACAGAACTTCCATAGCTAAAATAAAATGGTTTTGCAGTGCTTTCTAAGCACTGGTGTTTTATGGGAAATACAGACCTTCAGAACCTCAACAGACCCTATGAGCATGGGATTGGGCTGGGAGCACCTCGGGAAGGGACATGCCAAGGGATTTGGAAGGCACATCCTCATTATCCCACAGGTACCCAGCTCTCTGTGGTTTGAACTGTTCCAGTGTTGTACAGCAGAAGTTATTAATCACTGATTGCAAGTGAAAATTGCTGTCACGGGGGAAAAAAGGTTTTGGGAAACAAGAAACAACACAAAATCCATCTGAAAATGAAGAGTATGAGCCATACTACAATAAAAGAATAACTTTTCACAAGTCAGCAGAGAGCTCCTCATCCTACCTTCCAGTGGTACCAAACTAATCACAGAGCTGCAAAAATACAATCGCTTAATTTATTTATATACATCTATATTCTCTTTACATATTGTCTGGCACTGCTTTGAACATAATGGAAAATCAACATGCAAAACAGTAGCAGAGTTCTTTATTAGCATTATACAATGAAATCTAAATCTCTGCCCTTGGAAAGTGTACTGGGTGCTTTTAAACAAGATGCAGGTCTGATTTTCAGGTGTTTCTGTGGCATATTCAGAGTACTGAAGGTCAAAGCCAGGCTTGTTTGGAAGAATATCAAGAGTGATTGTTTATCCTTGGGCTTTTTTGTTAGGCTTTTGTTTGGTTGGTTTTTAATAAAGTATCCTGAGCACAATAACACCAGGGAGTAGAGCTGCATCCTCTAACAAAACTAGCCATTACATGAACTCACTGGAGAGGGACATTCAGTTCTCAGAAAACTGGCAGGGTAAACAGAATACCTCAAAAGGTGGGCTAATAATGGCAAGGCTTGTTTATTTTTAGAGATTGACTTTTATCTCTGAGATCAGAGGCTCTGATCCTGTTGAAATGTCTCAACAGACAAAAACATAACTGGAAACAAAGAACCAAGATCAGGACAGGACAGAAGATGGGTTTGAGAAGTGATGAGTCAGAACAGGACTGGCTTTTCAGTGCCCCATGGGATGACAATACCCCACTGTTTAGTTTGATAGAAAAGGGTAAAAACACATATGAAGTATTTCTGTATTTTATCTACTGAATTACAGATTGTCTTGTTCATCATCAGATTTTTAAAACTTACCTACCTTCTCAAACTGGTCACCAGAAGAAAGTGTTTTCATTAGTTTCTCTTGCCTAAATCTTTTTTCTTCTTACTTGCATTTATTATGCCTCACTTGTAATCTCCTTTCATCTAAAATGCAGCCACTCATGGACAAAATTAACAACTTTATTACTGAACTCTACCAGGCAAAGGCTCTAATCATACCACTGAAAAGTATTTTGGTACAAAAAAACCTGACTACAAGGAAAAAAAAAATCCAACTTCAAAACCAATCTAGAACTGTGTAATTTGCAAATTAAATGCTTTTATTGCCTGCTTATAGTTTGCCATACAGAAGAAAGTAAAAAATTAGCAACTGAGAGTTTCTGACTCCTGAAACAGCATTTTCTTCTCCCTTCCCCTGCTAATACATATATTTGCCTCATTGCTTTAGCACCAAGTACATAAAGTTATATCAACTGAAATACAGATGCCATTGCAATAAAATGGAGCGAGAAAATGTAATTCAGCTTTATTGAAAAGTCTTTGATTCTGCCCCAAAATGAGAACAAGGAAACATGTTCCTGCCAACACAAACAGCAAGGATGTGAAAACTGTATATTCCACTGGGTTCTCTCCTTCTGTTTAATAGGCCAAGTTTTAAGTCTCAAGCACTAAGACTTAAAGTTGCAAAAGAAAGAATCCAAAATATGGAGTAGCAGTAACATGAGTATCAAATCTGCAATAACTGCCTGATGCATTTGGAAGAGCAGCTTTTAAAAGCTCATGTGACACCCTCGACAGTTAAAAGACGTGGATTTGTGAATTCGTGAGGGGAAATCAGAACCTGAAGCATCTGTGGAAGGTAAAACAGACTAAAACCACACTGACATTTTTATAACAGAATAAAAATGAACTTCATCTGCAGAGCACTCGCCTGGTGAGCACATCCACTGCAGTTCACTGCAAGCACCTTCTGGGATGTTCCTGGTTTCTGTAATCTTGTGTAAGCAAGGAAAGGAAAGCAAATAGCTCAGGCAAGATCAGATCAAATATTACAACCCTGCTTTGAAAAGACACAGAACATCACGCTATGAAAAACTCAGAGAATTTCTGATGACAAAGATGCTCCAGACACACAACTCCTGGCTCATGGCAACGCTGGGTTATGTCATATTTTGCCAAGAAACCTGTGTGATGCTTCACCTCTAGACACACATACCTGCATGGAGGAACTTCCTAAGATTAGCAGACACTGCTAGAAATTTATACCAACTTCTATTTATTCTTTCAAGTAATCACAGGACATATTCACTGTGAGAGAAATAGGATTCACTTTTTTTTCACCTACTTTTTTTTTTTTTAGGTTTCCAAGTCCAGCAACACCCAAGCATTGTATTACACTTGTACCAACTGATGTTCATTGTCAAAGCAAGTTTATTTGCAATTCTACCATGTTTTGATAACTGTAGAACAAGGATTCAAGCTCTACAAACATAATTGTCCCTTAAGAGCCACAAATATATTTATTCTATTGCTTCATTAGACTCATTGTTATTCAGAGCTGCAGAACTTGTTAAATATACTTTATATATAATTCTGTATTGGTAGGATGTTCAAGTACCTAAATGAGTCAGACAACCAATTCTAAACTGTTTTCTTGAGTAGGTAATTCTGAAGAGGGGACTCTGTTTGATGTCGGCCCATAATGAAGTACTAATTCACAACCCGCTGGCCCTGCTAAAAGTCACATTATTAAAAAGAAGGGGAATTCCAGTCTCTCAGCTCTTAAGGACAAATAACAGCCTGTGTGTGCTGTAATAACTGTGCTGGTAATGACAACTACTGGAGAAAACAGTGTAACACAAATGTGTTTCTTTAAAAAAACCCCAAAACAACAACATAAAAAACCCAACAAACTTCACCACCTAACTCACCTATATCTGCACAAGCAAACCTTGTTCCCCACCACCCTATACCCCAAAACTGGCTAAACCAAGGCACCTCTGTGGCCATGAGTTTTACACTTCTTTAGACAGGCTGTACACTTGGTATAATTAAGTTTCTTAAAAATACCTGTATAAGCCCACCAGGATATTTGGGATACACCCCTGTTAACCCCAACACATGGCCGGCAGTGATGGAGCACTAGAAAACAGCACAAGGGAGCTGCACATGGAGCCAGTGAGCCCTGCTGCCTTCCCAGGGTCCAGGTCAAGGCTGGGAGGATCATATTAAGGCAAGAGAGAGGGATGAGGCCAAAAATTCTCTCTGTAATCATTTACTGTTGGACGCAGAGAGGATAAAAACATTCGCGGTGCAGAAACAAACGCTACTCAAAGCAGGCAAAGAGTGGGGGAGATTTGTCACTCGAGAGATTCAGAGGCTGCTGAGGAACCATCTCCAGGGTTTCATTTTGTCAGGCTGGTGTTGCAGGGAACTCACAGAATTCCACAGCAGCCTGCACAAAGTCCCCCAGCACCGTGACACGGCGCTGAACTCTCATTTTGTGGCACCACGTTTATCTGTGCACAGGCAGCAGTGCAGCAGGTTACACACACTGCAGGGGGGTTTTAAAAGCCCATTTCTATGAGGAGCAGCTCTGGCCCTGGGAGTGCCCTTCTGCAGCACAGGAGCTGTGGCATCACCTCTCCATGCTGAGATGCTGCCCACAACCATGTGTGCCCTGCAGACCCCAGGACAGGCAGAACAACTCCTCACCCTCAAGGCACTTCTTAGTCACAACCCAAAGTGCTACTGAGACAATTTTTTAGTTTTTATTTTGAAATACTGCCCCTGTTTCTGCTCACATCACATTAGTCTCATCAGCAGAGCCCATCTGAGTGTTTCTTGCATCCCTAAAAATACACTTAATAAAATGCAGCAAACCTCTGTTTAGAAACAAAACAACCCTTCAGGTTGTTTCCCTCACATGAAAAGCTGAACATCCAATAGGTGAGTCATGCTGGGATTAACAGGCTGCTGCAGCCAGGTGCAGGGAACAGCACACCACCAAAATCCTTACAAATCTTTTTAACTCCTCCACCTTCACTTGAAGTTCAGGAAAAAAAAAAAAAGGAAGAAACAGGAGAGAATTAAATGCTCTTGCACCAATTAAAGGAAAACCATTTAAAACTTGTGCAACAAAGTGTGTTATGTAAACAGAAACAGAAAAAAAAAAAAAGCTAAAAATAAATTGGCACAGATGTATCAGGTTGTGGTGAACAGGAGATGCCAGCATGGAAAGAGGTGCAAGAGTCTGCAGTAATGAGGGGAAAGATGGATGGGGAGAGGAGAGATGAAGCACTTTGTGGGTTGTGTGGAACTGAAGGAAGAGACCAGAGACAGCAGAGAAAGGAAAAAAAAAAGCAGTAAAGGAACATTAATAGCATAAATGTTGACTCAACATCTGATGAGCAGGAAGTATTTCTGTTTAAAACAGGCTTTGCACTGGCAAAAATGCACTGAAAGAACTGGAAAAAAACTCCCAGCGTTACCAGGGAAATGCATGCTTTGAAAGAAAAATGTTCTCCAATAGGTATTTCCAAAAATATGCCTTTCATAAATTCGTATTATCTGGGAATTACCACTCAACTCAAGGCAAACACAGCACTGAACAAAGCAATTCAAGCAATTGGAGAAATATCTCAGGAGGGAAGGATGTTTGCTCAAGGAAATCATCCTACAGTCGAGTTCTCAGATGCAACAGTGATTTTTTTTTTTACCCCCCTTAACACTTTCCCAAAACAAACCCTAAGAACATCCTGGCAATGACATGAGCACCAAGTCTCATGACCACAAAGCAGGTTTAATGTTGAAGAACACCAGGCTATTCACATTTTAATAGTTAAACAGATGGCTAAAGCCCTGCCAGATCTAGGTCTAATTATCTGAAAGTTTGTTTATTTATTAAATATGCAGCAGTGTTTCCAAAAAGCCTCTCCTCAATAAATAAATCAACGAAAGCCATCCCAAAACAGCTCATTTTTTAAGCACTGGGAACATGCTGGTGACGATGGCATTTTTTTCCTGCCACTTCATCTTTCCAAAAACAGGCACTTTCCTTAAAGAACTGGAGAGATTTCCCAGGAATAAGACAAAATATAGCTGTTTCTTTCACCAGAAAGCATTGTCAGGATACAGGTAACCAAAACCTGTCATTCTCCTCATCTCCCCAGGTATGGAGCACCTGGCAAAAAGCCTCCCTGCTCTGATCAGGGCCATGTGGACTGTAACAGATGTAATGATGACAAATAACAGACACAGCAGATGAGTGAGTGTCCTGTCAACAGATGTTCTGCCACAGCTGCTGCTTCACACCCCAAAATACACTGACTTGTCAGTCAGCAGGAAAATCCGATATTCACACGCCTTCCAAGTATTTGTGTTCTCATCAAAATACGTGTCCTACACGGCTTGAGCAAAATTATTTTGTTGCTTGTGCAATGAAACAAGTCATCTGCCCATCCAGGAACTCCAACAGTGGAGCAATTTGCCAAGAATAAGAGATCAAACCATGACTCACCCTGCCAAAATCACCTGTGCCATCTTCTCCAAAATCAGCTGGGTTTTATCTCCAGCTCCAGATGCTCTTCATTATTTTTAACTGGACCCATTAAACCTTAATGGATTTTTATTTTTTTGTGTTTATTTTAATAGTTCTCCTGTTTACTGTTTCTCAACCTAAATAAGATGGGGTTGTCAAGTACATTATGCCTCAACTTTTTCATAAAATATACAAGGAAACTTAGAGAAGATGACTCTTTCTACACATATGAATTGAAATAAGCTGTAGAGGGGATAGAGTGCAAGGACAGATTAATATCGTAACAAAAATAATATTTGCAGAGGAATTCAGAAAAAATTAAAACTTTTAATTCTATTATTGAAGATGAAAAATGCAGAGGCAGAAATAAAAGCAATCCATTTTCATGGGAGCACATTTGCCTGGTTCATGGAGAGGAAGAACTGTTATTTCACTGTATTAACTACTCACATGACAATTTTAAGGAAGAGGAAAGCAAATTTTCACATTTGACAAATAAAATATCTCAGGCTTAGTATCCTGCATACAGCCTTTGGTACTGACATTAATTGCTTCTGTGATGTTCAAATCCCCCATTTCTGAATCAAGGATATAATACACTCTCTTCCTTGGGTGCTTCACTTCAACCACAGCAATATCCAAGTACAAAGATGTCCCCACAGCATAAAACAGATCCTGGAAAATTGCTGCAAATATTTATGACTATAAATCTCTAAGGTTACTAGCTGGGATTAGACTACATTAACAGGCTCAGAAGGACAGGAGAGATAAGAAAAATGATCTATTTCCATCCAGGCACCAAAGAGCAACACTAAAGTTGTAGCTTAATGGATGTTCAGGAGCACATCAAAGCAAAGCAGAACAGATTCTGTTCATTCCCTTTACAGTATCAAGAAGTGGCTAAAGCAGATGGTCTGTAGTTACTTTCCTTACAGACTTTAGGGAACAGGAATGCAGTGAAAGGCATTTCTTACCCTGATGTCATTTGCAGCTGACAAGCAAAATGGGTATTTTCTGCTGCAGCTAAGGCAGAAAAAAAATGAAACCAAACCCACTGCATTGGATGCTGACAGTGGAGATGTTTAAAACAATAATGATTTGCCAGGTCCACATAAAACCCACAAAAATGAAAAATAAAACTTTACCTCTAAGAGACAGGACATAGGACAGTCCTTGTGGCAGAACCATTTCTTGAATGCTGAAACAAAAGCCAAATGATGAAGTGCCCCTGTGAAGCCACATCCCCGACCTGTGCACGAGCATGAGTTGTTAATTATTTAATGAAAAGCTAAAACCCACTGCATAACCTAATTCAGCATTCTCGTGCAAACATATTACTCTGTAGCCCTTAATAAAATTAAAAGAACATACTGAGGTTGCAAACTCAATTATTTGGAGGTAGAAAATGTCAGAATTAAGGTTGCCTAAGACCACAAATATTGGCTGAGAATAAAACAGAAGCCCAATCAGTAAGATTTCACCCATGATGATGATTCACACCAGAGCTTCCTGCTATTTCTTGTCTGGAAACCTCTTAAGTGCTGCTGGTGTCACTTCTGAGGTAGGACAAACCCAAAGGCTGGAACTGTTACCAAGTAAGTAATATTTCTTAAAAAAAAAAAAAGGGTTTATGCAGTAGTAGTGGAATATGTTAGAAAATTCTTTAACTTTGGCACAATGTGATCATTAATGCTTAGTTTTGTACCACTCAAAGTTTAGTACAAATGCCAGAGACTGATGTAGTTTTGTGTTAACCCCCTACCCCTGTGACTAATAGTCTTGTGCCAGTCAGTGCTTCCCTTTTTACCCACACTGGTGATTAATATGGACTAGTAAATGTCTTACTTCTGAGAACAAAGACTGTGTGCTGGACCAAAGATGGCAGGAGAGATACCTAGTGCCCTGACCATATACTTGAGATATTATATTGTCAAGGAGAAAAGATTCACTAGAAGATCTGGTACGATAACAGGAAAATTTGGGGAATGGGAAATTCCCCAATCAACCACCAGAAACCCTCAAAAGACCCTGACTCAAATCCAGACAATTCCACAGAAATATTCAGTATATATGCAGGCTCCCCAGGGCAGTGGGCACAGCACCAAGGCTACCAGAGCTCCAGGAGGGTTTGGACAATGCCCTCAGGCACATAATGGGCTTGCTGGGGTGTCCTGTGCAGGGCCAGGAGTTGGACTGGATGATCCTTGTGGGTCCCTTCCAACTCAGCATATTCTGTGATTCTAAGATTCTAATCAGCCTGGCTGGAATGACAAAGTCTGCCCACTGTAATCAAACCAAAATTCCATTTGCTCTGTCACACATCTACTTCTGCCCCTCATACCCCCTATAAAATCAGAACAGCCTTTCCAGGACACGTGGTAGAGCTTCAGTCGGGGCACAAAACCTCTCTTTCAATATTTAATCATTGCTCTGACCCAGATGTAAGAGAGAGACATTTAAAACCCAATCAGTATAATCCCCATGCAGATAACAAGCCCCATGCTTTGGTTTATAAAAGCAGGAACGACAATCGTTACACAATTAAACAAGGGGGTAAAGAGATGACAAAACTGCATTTGGCCTGGCTCAGGCTGAACTGGGATCTGATACTGTCTGCAGGAGGAGCAGGAGGCCCTTGCAAGCATGACTTGGAATAAATTAAATTCATTACACAAAGCAATGATTTGGGATAAGAACTCAGTAACTTGATCTACTCGGTCACCTTACACAGCGACAAATCGATGCCAGTCGGGGGGTGTGGAGACAAGGCCACGCTGTGCCCGAGTGTCTGGTGTGCACTGAGAACACTGGCAATGCAGAGCAGCCCTTTTCCAGCCCCCAGACACACACCACGGACCCTGGGATGGAAGAAGTCAATTCTACCCTTGTCATGGAGTCAGTAAATCCTGGAAGTCGAAAGGGTGGTTGGGTCCTACAGTTTCAGACAAAACTCGGAGCCGGAATCTCCAGGCAATTTTTTTTCAGTAAACAAGGATTTATTATGAGGCAAAAAAAGGTTTCTTGAAGGAACAAGATAGTAATTCCACTGAATCCCCACCAGGAAAGCTAGGAAAAAATACAGGATGAATAAGATGGAACTGGCTTAAGGAGAGGCTACAGTTACTTTTAAGCAAGCAAGAGCTATACAAGAAGATGAAAGGGTAAGTAAGAGTAGCATGGGTTATTAGGAGCTGAAGTTGTGAAAAACTAGGGAGAAAAATGCTACATTTTGTTAACCAAAGAAGCAGAAAAATTCTTCCAAAAAGAATCTGAAATAAAACCAGAAGCAGAGATGTATTAAGAAATCAGAGATTCAAAAACAGCTGAATGCAAAGGAGTGTAAACAATCGATAAGAGCATGCAAAACATTACTGTTAATATCAGACTTCTAAAAATCAGAAGCATCATATGATACACTTATTTGATACTCAGTGCAGCCTCCTGGCACATCACACACAAGAGTTCAGGGAGCAGATGAGAAACTGTGGCAGTGCAGAACCAAGAAAACCAATAAATCACTGACTCATTTGATTGTTTAACTTAATTACCGGGTCAAACAGCGGCACATACAGTAGAAACAGTCAATATAATCCCAAATCATTAGATGTTACAATGACAGCAAGTTCATAAAGAGAAGCTGCACTCAGTGACATGACAGAGCTGGGGTTGGAATCGATGTCCCCAGACACCAGTTTCAGATCATCAGCTCCAAGAGCTCATTCTCCACATCAGTTCTGTGAGATCACAAGGCTGTAACTGCACTGTCTGCGAAGTACTGATGCTGCAAACATTCATATGAAGTTGGGTGGGTGTGGGTTTGCTTTTTGAAATGACAAATGTCTATGGACTAAACACTCGTTAAACTTCAGACTTCAGTTATTCCTGTACATCATTAATGTTTAAACCTGGCTTAGCTCACTTTGGGTAAAGTGGTTTTGACTTGCTTATTTCCATGTCATTTTAGAAGAAAAACTGTAAAACCTTTTTGTAAAAGGCTATAAAAATAAACATACTAAGGAAACAAATGAAGGTATTTGAAACTCAAGTGGTGAAGAGGGCTTCCACCCAGCTGGTGAGTTCATCTCTCCAGTTTGCTCCATCCCCCAAAAGCCAGTCCAAACACACTATCCAGGAGCACTTCCTCTTTTTGCTCTTCTTGCAGCAAGAGAGCAAAAAAAGGAAAGCACAGGGATCATTTGAGCACATTAACCTCCCTGGAAGGGAAGGGAATGAGACAAGATCTTTAGAGAATTGCATTCTGTCTGCCTCTGCAGTAATGGCATTACACTTGAATGAAAGCAAAATTACGTGGAAGACTGTTGGTTTACTGAAGGGTCAAAGAGATGACAGCTGTGGCAGGCGGTGGTAAACCTTTAATATGCCATGATGTACCAATGTGCACATCCTTCAGTGGGTGAATAAACGTGGCTGAACAAGGGATTACACCTGAGTAAGCAACTGCATAGATTAATAAATTCAGCATCAGACCATTCAACAACAGAAGCTGCGGGTGTGGGAAAAAAAAAAAGCAACTCCTGAGAAATACCTATCTGTTCTTCTGCTACTCCATTTCTAAAAACAAATACAATCCCAGTGTTGTTGAAGAGAGTTTAATAGATTGAGACATGTACATAAGGAGAAAACCCCCAAAACACAGTGGGACCTCAAATGCTCTTGTTGGTATCTGAGCAGAATCGTTACGCGACAGATGCTCCACGTGCAGACTGATCCCCAGCCTAAAGCCAAATTGCTCCTTGCAGGGTGATGTAATCCTCAAAAGTATATTGTTAACTACAATTTAATAAAAAGTCACGGGCTCAAAAAAATACAGTTTCATAAAAAAAGAGCGAAGATGTCTCGCTGCACAGGGCCGAGAGGGGTAATAACAGGAAAATAAAATCAGGCACTGCATCTCTTCTCGTAAGTAGGGAGAATTTCCCTGGTTATTAAATGAGACTCCCCACAACCCACAGCCTGTGCTGTGCTCTCTGTAACTACTCACTGCCCTATTGTACAAGGAACACGACACAAATATGTAATCAATACAAAAATAACGAGAGAAGCACTGCAGTATAATAGCAGATGTTCTGCAAGTTCCATTGCTTTGGTATTAAGACACCTACTTTGCTTCCCAATAAACACTGGGAAGCAAAATATGCAGGTTGGTAGCAAGTCAGAGTCTGGAAAAAGTATATTTAAAGTAAGGTGATACCCAGTGAAGACATTTAAACTGCTATTTTAAATCCCCCCTAAATCTGATATTTCCTGTGTTGCAGCCATGGGTTACTTCAGTCAGAATTTACTGTGTATTTATATATTCACTGAATGAAAGTGTAACTCTGTACATCACAAGATAACTGTGCTTGTTATAGAGTGACAGGATCATCTAGTTGGACAAGACATCAAATCCAACCACCCCTCAGCCCTGCCAAGCCCCACTAAACCACGTTCCTAAACATCTACTCGTCTTTCAAGTGACCTCAAATGCATTATTTGAAGAACAACACCTTCAATAACAAAGTGTTGTCTAAGACCATGCCAGGGCATCCCAGATGTCAACACAGATTGTTAGAAAAAACATTCAGTCTACTAAATTATCAAGTCAAATGCTCTAAACATGCCAAGCCATCCACCCAAGCTCTCCTTATTTAAAGTTCCTCATTATATGCCTTGTAGCAACACCATTTTTTCTACGTCAGGACTTGGTGCCGTAAAACACAATCCAAGTTGATATTTTAAGTATATATTTCAGTTTGAGGAGGCTCCAAATCCAATAGTTTTATTAGCCATGAAGGGTGGAGTAGGACACAGATGGCACAGACGTGTTTATGTCGACTGAAATGCTTTTCCTGTTTGATTTTGTAAGTTGTAAAGCCATAGTTGGAAGATCAAAGCATTAAATTCCTACTGAACATTCCAATCAACATCAGCGGGCTTTAGATCAGGCCCTTAATGGGGTATTAATGTAATGTAAATGTTTTAAAGTATTATCTATATATTATCAGTAGCGTGTTAAATGGTCTAACAAGACCCCATTAGAGTCATTCTGACAAACAAAACAAGGGCTGAAACACTTTCCTTCCTTAGCAATGACCTGCTTTGATTCTTCAGTGAATATAAGCTCTGTTTTTCCAAAGAATCCATATTCCAGAGGTTTAAGAAACAGTCCCAAACTACGAAAATCCTAAGGAATGTCACCGCTCTTACACAGGAAAAAAACTGAAACCAAACATGCACACAAAAAAATAAAATCTGCAAGAATTAAAATGAAAATATGTTTTGTTTAGAGCTCTATCAGGTGTGCAGGTGAGGGGACTGCACAGGAAATGCTGAAGTTGTTAGTTATTTATAAAAATTCTTACACCTCCACAACTGAAACCAGCACTTCAAAAGGCTCCTGTTAATCGTTTCAGAATTTAGGCATAAAGCCTAAATAGCTAAAAATACAAGGGGATCATACTGGTGTCCATTGTCTCCATGTCTCCATTGCACTTCAGACACTTAATACAATAAGTCCAATCAAGAGAAATATTTAATATGAGAAAAAGACGCAGAGAGACGGAGCAACAGCTGCTTTTTTCAACCTCACTTAATGCCTTAAAGTAGCAAACAGATGCACCTGAGCATGTGCACCCTTTTGGACAAACTGGTTTTCTACCGGGATCTGAAGCCTCATCCTGGTGATACAGAGGATTCAAAGAGCATTCCTGACCAGGACCCTTCCAGTTGTGGACCACTGGTCATGGACCACCAGGCAGAAGAGCTGGACACAAAGCTGGGGGTCAACACAGCACCCTAAATCCCTGCTTGTACTCAACTTTCTCTTCAGAGATTCCAAGTTCCATGAGGAGCAAAATCATGGCAAGTGAAGGCTCACCTTCGCTGCAATGGCACTTTTCCAAACTCATATAAACCACAATGTTACAGGACATTAAGTCTGTATTTTTGGCTGGGTGTATAGGCTGGCCTATGACTTTTTTAAAAAAGAGTTATGCTCACACAACTTACTAAAACAGCAGCGAAGTTTTAGTCTTCGTGAAAAAACCACACAGAAAAATGATGTAATAAATAGCTTTTTGGGGAAAAAACATCTCTCTGCCTCTCTTGCTCCAAAATATGCTTTCCCTTCCTTCCTGTGCCAAAAAGCCTCTTCTCTGCTCTCTCCTTGCCACACTCCCCTTCTTCACAAGCTATTCATGCCCAAGCTTTGAAAGATAGTAAGAGACAAGCAGATTTACATCAAAAAAATAAAGAGAGATAAGGTTGCTATGGGAATAAGAAGACAAAAAACTGTTACTTAATCCAACATAAAAAGGATGAGAACTGGAGAGAACTCAAATGGAATTGGAACTGTCACCCCACCCGACGAGGTTATGATCTGAAACAACTGCTTTTTCTTCCTCATTTCCTCTATGCTTTTATGCAATTTCATTTTCTCATCAGAATCACTTTACAGAATAAAATATTTCACGTTAAGATTCAAAAAACTTTAAAAAATGAATTAGAGGTAATATTTTCCAATATGTTGCTCGTTGCTGTCACTCACTTGTAAGCTCTCAGAAAAATTGAAATATGCCCCCTCTCCAGCAATGCTATGGATGCAGATCTGAAATTTTAGATGACTCTTTAGATTTTATATATAAAATGTATATAAAAGTTTCAGCCATGTAATTTTCTTTCTTTAAACTACAGTCTATGGCATACAATAAAGTTTTACACAGGCTAGTAAGCAAATTCAGATTTAGGTTTTTTCCTACAGCTGCAATCAAAGGCAACTCTTATAAATTCTAAGGCAGAAAGAACTGTCACACACCCTCTATCCCCAAAAAGTCAAGGCACCATTAATGTCAGTAGTTTATCTCTAAAAACACTGGTTTTTATCAGTGCTTGCTGGAATCGCTTCCCAGCCAGCACAAAACATCACGGAAAGGAACGAATCTGTCCCATTTTAGAGCTGTTGATACAGGATAAATGTTTCTTCTCAGTTTGAGAAGTGTAGGGAAAATGTCTTTCCTTCCATTACACACCCCCAGAGCTGCCTTGACTCATTAAATAATGGCCCACATGATCTCCCTACACGGTGAGCCTTAAAAACGAGAAACGTGATGAAACCTTAAAATACCCAATCCATAAAGCCCCTACCCATGGATGATCTCTGGTCATAAAGACCAGAAAATAACCTGGAATGAACTGGCCAAAACCATTTCTTGAACAGGCAGCACAGCCTTAGAAAACCAGCTCTTCTTTGCACCTGAGCTCTTCCAAGTTACACAAAAGCCTCCTAAAAATGACCAAGGAGCAGATTTAATGCTCATTTAAGATGTCACTGCAAGATTTACACTGGGGTACTTTCACATACATTCACATCAGAGTGAATCAAATCCTGTGCCTGGTACTTAGAGGTTGTTCATGTCATAATTTGCCTGTTATACTCAATATCAAAATCTGCCATTTAGGTGTTTATCAACAGCAATACCTTTATCTGCCACCTCTGAGGTACAGGAGAATCCTTAACTGAATCCAACATTGAACTATTTGGGGATTTTCCATGTTGCTTTTGGAGTTATAAATAGCTGTATGAGGAATCGGGATAAAATGCGCACTAATTACCCTTGACTATGCAAATTAAGCTATTTTTAATTCAGGTTTAAACCGTTTTGAAGTTCTCATTGCACAACCACCGCCAAAGGCAAGTGAATGCTGTGTTCTTCTTTGCAACCCTTTGCTCCTTGCAGCACACAGAGCACCCCAAGTTGCAATGAGTTATTTTGCACAGTGGATGCCTTGTGAGCAAGGTGTGACTCGCAGCTCCCTGGGGACAAGGTGGCATTTCAAGCCTTTCCAATCCACAACTCTGGAGTGGAAACACAGGAGCAACACTTTCTGCTTATTTAAAATGAGATCCTGACGTACTCTGTTGTCTCTACGAAATAAAATTGATGCTAATCCACCAATTCCTCACACATGGTACTTCTTAACAAAGTGACACTCATGATATGGGAACAAACCCTGATGTGTATTTAGGACAGCGTGGCAAGTCTCAGTTTTATGACTCTTTTCACCCAGACCCTTGGGACCACACAAAAACTTGTAATTATACTTTTTCCTGGCAATTTGAATGGAAATTTGAGTCACCTGCACAGGGTCACAATCATCACTATTCAAACTCAGGTCTCCTCAAAGCCCTGCACCCTTTGCATCAGGCTATTCCACATTTCTGTGTCCCTACCCCTGGCAGGGGGATGGAACAAAATGATCCTTAAGGTCCCTTCCAACCCAAACCATTGTGTGATTCTCATTTTACACCACAGGAAAACATCCAGCTAGCTTCAGTATAGAGTTCTTAATTCATAATGCATAAAGCCACTCCTCACCTCCCCTGCTCCACTGAACTTCCTATTCCCTTCTGCTGGAGTAAAATACTACAAATACTTGTAAGTGTCTGGTCCAAATAAAGTCATTTCTACATTCAAATGTTTCTCCAGTCAGTTCTCAGCTCCTGAACATCTGAGCCCCAACTGTGGAAGAGTAAAGGATAGCCAAGCACAAACACATTTACCCACATGTCATCTGCTTTCTATTCCAAGACAGTAAACAGCACTTGTCTAGAAAAAGGTCTGTTTTCCTGCCCCAAGGCATGGGTTTGAAATGCCTTTGTTAAAAGACTCCTAAAAAGTCAACAAGAAAGTCATAACTACTTGTTCCAGCCAAGAAGGAAAAAAACATCATGCTACATTAGACAGCTATATTTTAATATTCTGTTTATAGTTATGGAAATCTGGTTCGTTTTAGCATCAATAAGTTCTGATTGTGCTAATCAGACAAGAATATAAATGAGCTTTTATTCACTTAGGTTTTCAAACACGTAGAGTAAATATGGTGAGGTTAAGCTTTTACTTTACAATGTTGTGTTATTTTTTACTGAAAAAACAGTGTGTAAATTGTGTTCTAATCCCTGATAAATACTGATCCCTGAAATCTCATCACCGATATGTACATCCTGTATTGGAAAAGCTAAAGGTTGCTATTATCCCATTTGTTATTGCACAAGAAACTGGAAGGTTAATTACAGCACAAATAAAGCTTCTGTCCAAGGGGACAGCAGCCACATATTGAAAATCACCAAAAATTGAAAACCTAGAGCATTCAGTTTGAACCTGATCATAAAGAACGACGACAAAAATCAGAAGAGTTTCTATGGAAAAGCTTTTTAAAATACAAAACCAAGTATTTATTTTCAGTTCTGCTGTTTTCCTGAACATCTGCCAAATTATTCAGCTCTAGATTTCAACCCAGTGTACCTTCCCTGGTTTTCAGCTGTCATTCACAACTGCTTTAATTTGTTGTTTTTCCTCTGCAGGGTTCTGAGCTTCCCAAGGAAGGGGTTGATGCAGACTCTGCCCAGTAAACCTCCCAAAGTCCTTTTCCCCTGTGTTTCCTCCCCAACGTCTTTCACCTTTCCACTTGGATAGAAGAGGGTTTCCTCTTGCCTGCCTTGGTATCCCCATAGGATGATTCACCTGCAAGACAGCGATACCCCAAAGCAGTGACATCCCTGCATCTGTTTTGTAGCTAAGAAACAGAAAATTAAAGGTAGCACCCAAAATCTCAGAACTACCTCACTAGGTGAGATTTCTCATCCATCCTGGTCATCAGCAACAGCCAGTGAGACACTTGCCAAGGCACTTTAATCAGTGATGGCTGGACAAAGCAAGCCCAGGGTGCTTCTGTCGAGTTTAACATCAAAAGGCCAAAGAAACAATGGGATTTCTCTTCAGGTAATAAGTTAAAAATTCATCTTCATGTCATTACACAAAGCAGCAGAGGACAGGCAAAGCAGCCAAACTAAGCTTTTAGCTCTTCAGCAGGGAGAGCCTGGCAAGTGCAGAGGAATAACTTCAACAGCTGTTGTTGGAGGACAGGGAAGAAGAGACAAGGTGATTCTCTGAAGAGAGATCCCACCCTGCAGAACCTCTCAGAGGCTGCTCCTGTTGTCCCCTTGTGCCACCCTGGGATGGGAGGTGGAAAAATCCACTTGTAAGACCTCACTTCTGAAACTTTGCCAGTATTGGGCAACCCAAAGGCACCTGTGGGGAGGCTCCTGTCTCACCCTTGTCACAGGGTAGGTGTGCTACATTCCAAGGGAAATGAGGGAAAGCTGGGAATCTTCAACAGTTACTTTCTCCAGGCTGTCTGGGACAAGAGGCTGAAGTCACACAGCAAATAAGTAACCATAAACAAAACACCAGGCAATGATCCACTAAAACCTTCAGCAAACAGAAGTTCTAAGGCACTGAGAGTTACCACAATTCTTACTGAATAAATATTTAGCTTGTGGATTTGAGCAAGTCTTCTGGTGGGGGTTACTATTCAGTGTGCCCACACTCTATAACCTTTTACAAGAAATATATTGGAGTTATTTGCTCTATTGTACTGCAGTTTAAACTGCAGTAGGCAGAAGAACCAGGAAAGCACAAATGTATGGCCTTCATGCTCAGTAATATTTGCAATAACAAAATTTTACTGCAGGGTAAAGTGCTTGAAAAATCCTTCTTGGTAATTTATGTAAAAATCAGAATTGCCACTATAGCCAGAATTTCTCCATTGAAATGTCATAAAATCTGCAGTAAGTTTAATTAATGAAGAAAAAGATGGCATTTGTCTTGTTGAAATGAAGCATTAATTGTCTGAAGGTGAGGATTAAGCTTTAAGGTTAGACAGTATCTGCAGCAAGAAGTAGCTGCTTTTCAAGAGAAGGCTTTCTTCAGCTTAGAAGATAAAGCAGAAACCAAGGAGGCTTTTCACAGATATTTAAGGTCTCTCTTCAAAAACAATTTTAATATCACAGCATTTTCTATACTTAGGGAGTTAAATATTGTAACTGATAAGAGCACACCCACCACAGCAATACAGCCTGGAAATCCTCTGAGCCTGGGGAAAGGCCATTACATCAATAACAGCCTTTCCATGGCCTTGCACAGCCCCAGGTTTATACACAGCCAACAAGAAAACACAGAAGATCTCCTGAAGGAGACTATTTTTCCCCCTCACCCAATTCCAAGTGAACAGATTAAACGTCGTTCTCCATTGCTGCTCATTTTGCAACAGTGCTAAAGAGTGTGAAAAGAAGCCCTAAAAAAGCCTTTTCCTAAATGGTTGTGATCCACTGGCAGGCTGAAAACAGGAAAGCTCCCAGTGCTAAGACACAAGTGCCCAAGTGCAGTTGTAGTGAGCCCAAGAGCTGCAGAGGAAGGTAGAGCACAGGTTTACACTGGTGTGGAACGAGGTGAAACCGGGTCTGCAATAAGCTCCCACCATCTGTCAGCTCACAGCCCCGGGGTACCTGCAGCAGGACAAATTCCCTGCCCCCTAGGGCTTGGATCCCAGGCTGTGTGTCCTGTGTTCACCAGGAGAGATTAGTTAACCTTGATGGTGTGTCCAAAGGGAAACCTCCAACAGGTGCCTTTTCAGATTTACTTCAAGAATTCTGTTTTCTGCTGACAGATCCTGAAGCACCAAACAGTCCAAAGAAAAGCAGAACTCTAAGACTGGTTCCTTCTTACATTTAGTAACTAATTTAATGAGCAAACCAGATTTTCTATCAGTGCAATGAATCTTGGTAGCAACACACAAGCAATCCCAGCTAAACAGTTCTGACAGTCACTGCTGGCATAGATGCATTATGACTATACATGTCTAATGCACAAAAAGGATATTAATATTAATATGCAAAACCATTATGCATTAAGATACAGACTGGCTCTGTCTGAAGGCTGTAACTCTTAATGAAAACTGAATTCTAACAAGAGTAGCGAGGGATGATATTTATTTTTTTTTCCTACAAATGGATTCTCACCCATACAGAAACTCCTCACCAAAGACTAAATCAAAATTATAGCAGGTTTGTAAGAGCTTTATCTGTTTTACTCAGGGGAAGGTACTGTTGGCATGCTGCCAATGCCCAAGAACTATACTAGGAATTGCACACTGATGGCAGCAAATACTCTCCTACAGTTCATCAGGACTGCACTGACAGGACAAGAGGAATGGCTATAAATGGACTGAGAGTAGGTTTAGATGAGACACTGGGAAGGAATCCTTCCCTGGGAGGGTGGGGAGGCCCTGGCACAGGTTGCCCAGAGAAGCTGTGGCTGCCCCATCCCTGGAAGTGTCCAAGGCCAGGTTGGATGGGGCTTGGATCAACCTGGGCTGGTGGAAGGTGTCCCTGCTCAGGGACTGGATAAGATTTAAGGTCCCTCCCAAACCATTCATGAAAAAGTCAAGCCTATCTCCAGTTACACTGGACACCAGAATGAACAGGAATATTGTTCTTACCAGATCCTGATATTTGAGATGCGGGTAAAGTGCAATGATAATAAAAAGTGGACCCATATCACACTGTTTCCAGTAGGATTCCCTTTCCACTTCCAATCAATATGGTACACAAGATATAAGGGCAAAGCAAGAACCTGATCACGACCCCCTGCACATGCACAAGCAAGTCCCTCACCCCTCATAAAATGGTACTGCAAATGCAGAGATCCAAGAGTTCCCTCTGCAGAGGATATTTCTACTTTCCTCTGGCATGATTTAATCATAACAACAGATCAGTAAGAACACAGAAGGTTTGTTTTCATGCTCTTTTGGAAAATAAAGAAAGAATCATGTTTTCCAATTTCCTAAGTCTCCTAAACTTAATACTAATAAAGAGAAGTGTGAATCTTACACATGACATTGCTGAGCCCGAGGGTTTAACAGTTTATTTCTGTATCAGACTGAGGAAACAAAATGAAAAAAATGAAAATGAAAGCAATAAAAACACCTGAATTGACAAAGAAATACATTTAATATGATCTAGTTTTAAACTCAAATGGGCTGTTGAGAAAGAAATGAAATAGAAAACCTCCCTGTTTACAAATTTTAGCATAAAGGGACAGAATAGGAACCAGACTTCAATATCCAAATAGTTTCTGCATGTTATAATAGTGTTTTGGCTGGAGTTTTTTGTTTGTTTGTTTGGGGTTTTTTGGGGGGGTTTATTTGTGGTTTGTTGAGGTTTTTTTTTTGTCAAAGCTTGCAATGGCTGAAGAAAAAAGTTTAATAATGATTGGGTTTGGTTTTCTCTATTTAAATAAGTGCAGTAAAGACAGACTTAGGATACACTGTTTGTGGTGGCAATGAATTAGAAGCTTAAAAGGCAAAGTTAATCCAAGTGGTGTCTCCAGGTCTCACCCTGGACATCCTTTTTGAAATGTGCCCTTTCATCTCCTGAAGGAGAAAAATTTTATGCGTTTACACAGAGTTCTCCTTGTTTCATTCCTTTGAACCTTCTCTTTATTCACAGCTGTCCTTCCCCTTCAACCACCCTTCAAAAGTTGTTTTTCCTCTAAATTCTCAGGAGAAACTTTAAAAACATACCTTTCCAGGGGAGAACAGAGCACAGTCAGTTTTAGCACTGGAAAGTTATGAGAGAGCAGAATAAACTTCTGCCTGTGCCCACAGTGGGGCTGCTGTGCAGGGCTGGGGGAGCCCTGAGGCTGATGGAGACACAACTCCCCCAGAGCTTTCCTCTTCCTCTCCAGCTGAGCAGGAAAATAAAGCCAAAATTAGCAATAGCGAGAAAAGGAAGCAGGAAAAGTTGCAAGAAGTTACACCTGGAATTAATTCATGACTTCACCCCCAGCTCACAGCTTAGTTTTGCACTTTTAACTGTTCGTGTTGTTTTGCATATTTTATTGGCCTTTATCTTTGAAGTTGCTCTTCAGAGTAATTTAAAACACAATAATGCTAAAGCATGTGTTTTTAAATTCTTTTCCTAACAAGGCAGACATTTTGAAACTCCACATATATATATATATATTTAATGCTAAGTAATCACCTTTTTGCTCCCCAAGGTAAATGGCCAAGAAGACCACAGCATCATTAGTCCTGCAGATATAATCACACATCAATAAACAAAAGCCCCAGGGCCATTGTTTTTTTTCATTAGATGCTCTCACATCCCCCCTTTGATGAACTATGAAGATTCACATCAGATAAACGAAAAGCAATTCAATATAGGACACTGCAATAAGGGAACCAGTTTGAAATACATTATCTGCAAAGACAGAGTGTGTCAAGGTTTATAAGCCAAGATCAGTATCATCTCCATTTCTGCAGCTATGAAGTTATTTCATAACACTGAACTGCAGACAGGTCTTAAAAGAACTGTCTTTTTGCTTATAAGCAGAGAGTAAGAAAAATTGTTTTCTATAGGGAATCACAATACCTGCTGATCTATCTTAATAACAGGTTAAAATAATATTCTCCAAAAGTGTTTAACAACTTCTTTTTACATCTAAAGCACGCTCTTACTAAAATCTGGCTTGAAATCAATTCAAGCACAGGATTCCCAAGTGGATTTTACAAGCCTGCTGTTCCAAAGGTCCCCCAGTAACATTCATGCAATTGAAGCAAACAGGTAATGTTAACATTGAGCACATGCCCAGTCTCCAAATATCAGGAGATTTATGTGTCAGGATTGAGACCTTCTGCAGGGTTTTGAGTGAGATGGGTTAGGCAGCTGGAAATGCTCAGTTCACACTGTTCAGCAAATTGCATCTGGCTCAAACTCATCTCTGCAAGTGCTGCCTCTGACTCCAAAAAACATTCACAAGGATGGCAACTGCACAACCTTAAATCAGGGATATATGTCTACTCTGGGTGCTCAAGGCCTCCAAGCAGTCCTGCTCCACCAAGCCATCTGGTCTTTGGAAATATGAAAAAGAGTTTTTTTGCTTGACTTCTTGCTGGTCCTCCAATCTACCAACTCCCCATGGCTACCAAGCTGACATTTGGCAGGTGCCCAAGTGCAGAGAGATGACCTGAAACACAGGCAAAGAAGGGCTGGAAGGACAAGCACAGGAAGATGAGTCTTAAAGAAATCCAGAATTATTTCCACTTCAAAATATTAGCAATGTTCTCCTTGTTATTGTAATGGTCATTGGAAATTAAGTATTCTACTAGTAATTAGCTGAAAAACAAGCATTTCTCCATTAGTAAACTCAGTGACAGTCAATGCCAACTTTGCTGTTGAAAATACTGAGCTCAGAGATGTGAACTGGGGAATTTGCAGCTAAATAATCTCTTTCATACTGTCTCTTTTTTCAGAGTTATATTTGCATGGAACTACATGTTTCTGAGAAGATATTTTTTCAGGAAGACATTTGGTACACTTGGAGTTCATACAGTTTAACATAAGAAACCTTCCCATCATCCTGGATCCTGAAGGATTCTTCATAGGCAGCCAAAACAAAACTTGCTTTCATCTATGTTGCTTTTAAATATAACCCAAAAGGACTGAGATGACATGAAATAAAAATGCAGGCAAGATGAAAGGATAAAAAAAAAAAAAAAAAGAAGTCCTTCAAGAGGTGAGTAAAAAATATTTCATCATGAAGGAGGAGGTTCTGTCCCCATAAACCACTGCCAAGGTGTCAGTGATGAGAGCAAAGCTTTGGGGGTGTCACACCAATAGTTCTGCAGATGTTGCTGCTCACACTCCAAACACTGGTTTGGGACTCTCCACTGGGGGATGTTCACAGATTTGTCCATATTACTGCTCTCAACACACCAGCAGTGCCTGGGAGATGAGGAGAACTCCTGGGTCTGGATGTTACCTCGTGTACTACTTCAAAAAGTTTTCAATTTAAATAAAGAGCAGATTTAAATTCAACACACCAAGCCACAAGATTTCACTGCTTTGCAATTTAAAAAGGTACGACTTCAATAAGGGTAAAGTGACTTGTTTTGCAAAAAACCCATTTGACTGGATGTTAACTATGAACAAAATATTGGGGTTTTAGCTTTAGCTTTCCCCTCTATACCTGTAGCTTAGATTTTTGTTGTGATTCAAAGTATAACTATTAAATTGTACAGATCAAACTAAAACCTACAGCAAGATAAAATTATTAGTCCTTATCATCCTTGGATCAACTGAAAAACTTACAGAAAGACATTATTTTTAACAGATTAAAAACAAAGCCTTTTTTAGCATCAATACTCATCTAACAATCACGCAACCACAAATACAATGAAATCATTCATTCTCCTACAAATAATGTGCAGAATGCCATCACCAATAGATGTGATTTATTGCATGAAAACTATTCATACATCTTAGTTAAGCACTCCAATATAAATGCAACAAAAATATCCAGCAAATCAAAACCAACAAGACCTAAAAAAAAAAAAATAAATAAATTTTAGGTAGACAATGATTTTTAATCTTTGGATTTTACCTGAAGTTTTATGTAAGAGATTCAGAAGTGGATACACACATTCTGCAACAACAAATTGTTTTGCTACATATATAACACCAGATTTTGCCAGTTCAGACATGGCAGAGGTTAAATGGTCTTGTAAGTAATTCCCTAAAGTTAACAGAGATGTTGCAGTAGATATCAGAAAGTGGGTTTCCACATTTCAAGTATTTTAAGGCTATAAACACATTTTCAACTTCAGGTGTTTCCAGGCACAAAGCAGAGGCACAGCTCTGACTGGGATGGCTCCACTCCCCAGGTAACACGGGGTGCTCACAACATCCCCCTCCTGCCCCACACAGCACCACTGCCACACACTCCTGCTGCTCAAAAGAGCTGGGAGTATAAAACTGGCATTGAGGAATGCCATGGAATACCATCTCTAACCTTCCACAGGGAAACAGCTCCCTGCCACACTCTCCCTCGTTATTTTGGGATTTTCACAGGGTCAAATGCAATCCCAGGATGGGCCATACTGACACAGGGAAAGCACAGACCCAGCAGCAACAGTCCCTACTCAAAAGAAGTACTAAGAAGGGAGCTCTGCTCCCATCAGTTTAAAGGACAGAAAAGCAAATCCCCTCTCTTTCAACTAATAATTCTGTGCAAGTCTTATATGATTGTTTCAGTGGCAGAAATGCCCATGACTTCTTTCAGAAAGCAACCCACAAAGTAGTCCTGAAGGAGAAAAAAAAGTTAAGTCTCTTGGGATTTTCCTTTTTCTGTAGAGAAACGTTTGGATTTGACAAAGACAACATTAGCACCTTTCACTTTACAGACTGGCTTAACAATGTCGTTTCCCTTTCTTCAAAGTTCTTGACTAAGCCAAAAGCAAATCCTGGCCTTCTGAGCCTCCATATAAAGCTTAATCCATATACTCTGCTCACAGCTATGTTTTAGAGCAACTCATGCAGGAATCCAACCCTCCTGAGGGCAGCCAGGACTGGTCACAGGAGGAAAGGGGATGAAGGAAGAGGCTGGCACAGCACAGGCTGCAGCATCAGGAGGTGATCACAGCCAGGTGACTGCACAGCCCAGCCACAGAACTGCCTCCTATCCATCCCTGCTCTAAGAGTCCTGCAAGGAAAAATGGTCCATTCACCAGAGATCCTGGGAATAAACCATTTGATTCACATGCTACAATTAAAGTACTGCCCTCCTTCCCAAAGCAGCACTGACCATTCTGAAGGGGATGCAAGGAGGGAATCTGGGCACTATCCTGCTCTTGGCAGGCCTGGCACTGCCAGCAGGCACAGAAATCACCAAGAGTCCATCCCTGAGGACAGAACAGGAGCCTCTCCTCTCCCCCTCACACACACCTTGGCATTACTGGGGATGCTGAAGCAGAACAAGTGCTGAAAAAAAAAAAAAGAGATCACCAAGAAAAACCTGGGACTTGTGCTGCTGTGAGCAAGCACTGACCTCAATAAGGTACAGAAAAATGACTCTGCAGAGCTCATGTGGCACCAGAGAGGAGACATGGACAGCAGCACAAGTTCCTACCATTGAGAATTGCCTGGCACAGTTAAGAAAAGCAAAGCTCTGAACTGCTGAATTGCCGCAGCAGTAACAGTGCTGCTGCTCAGGAATAAACTCCCTTCCAAAGCAAACGAAGTTTTGACAAAAGCTGCAGGAATCCTTCCAGCTACAGCGAGAATCTGAAGTTTCCACCTGAAGACAAACACATATTGCAGCTCTTAAATCAGCACTACCAACAACATCCTTAATGCATTTGAATATCTTCAGCTTGCCCTGAAAGCACATCCTTATGCAGTAACTTTGGAGCAAAAACACTACTCTAGTTCACTCACTTAATATTTTGTATTATTTAAGATATCTATTGCATGCTTGGTTTCTAAACTCTACATAACATTTGCATTTCAAAGCCTCCGTGGTCCTACTCCTCAAGTGCAGTTCTGGAATCTGGGAACTTATGCCTAGTTCTAAAACAGAAGTTAGAGATGATTGTTACCTCCAAGGCAGCCAACAAATGACACCAGCAGCAGCTGCTTCCACAGCAGCAGCATCTTCAGTCTCCTAAATTCAGTAACTCTGGTTCTCTCAGGGAAGCTGTAGGTTTAGTCTTTCAGGTGGCAAGGTTTAACCTGTTAAAAGAAAAACATAAAATTGAATCCCTGGATGATCTTTAGGAACCAGTTTCCTTGTTAATGGTTCTAAATAAATACAAAGTTGACAGATCCTTTAATGTTCCTCTTTTTTTCCTATGACTTAATCCCCAACAGAAGGTACATGGATACATCACACTTAGCTCTACAAGGTGTTAGAAGTTCCATATTCCAGCAGGAGCAGAGCTGACAGGTAAGTTGATTTTGTAGCTCCTATTTCCCCCCAAGCTCCAGCACTCATTTATTTGTGAGATACAGTGGGTTTAAAGGGATAGAGAGGACGAGGTGCAATCAGACACAATCAGCAGCTCAACACACTTGTTACAGAGCAGCTTGTGCTGCACTTGCCTTGTACACACTGTGCTGGCAACAATACGACGTGTGCAGGAACTGATTTAATTAAAGTCATGCCTAACCCATCCTTTTTTTAATGCACTCGAGTGTGATGTGCTCACTGATGGTTGTTTTGGTTTTAATTCCTCTTCAGACTTCAGGATCAGGTGCAATGACAGGCAGTGAACTCATTTGCTGCCACTTCTACCTTTGTCACTGGCCAAATGATTAACCCTGTGCCAAGGTCTACCAGCCTGGGTATGACATTGTTATTTTACTTTTTGTTTTTTTTTTTTTTTCCTAAAAAAGCTTTACAGTAATTTTTCTTTAGTTGTATGACAACTGTGGCCTTTACATGCTTTTTGTGTCACTTCCACAGCATCCTCTCTCTGCAGAGGAAGGGTTGGGGTAGCATACAGACCAGACTAAATGATTCCTTCTGGAATTAGTCTACAGATCAGTGCACAGAAACATTAAGGTCAAGAAAGCAACTATTAACTCTGAGGAGCCAAGTCTGAGACATCTGAACTTGATGTTTCCAGGTGAACTGCCTTTTACATTAGAGTTAAGTTTTTAATATTTCTGTAAATGGAGTGTTTGAATTTCAAACTAAGCACCTCAAAAGAAGAGTTCATACAGAGTGCCTGCTATGATGCATCCCCAAATCATGATTTGCTAGAATTTAATCTCCTCCAAAACATATCACATGGCCCTTTCCCACAAGAACAGTGTTTTTTACTTATCCTGCAATCCCTGGCTCACACAGGATACAGTCAGTCACCTCCCACAGCAAGGTGCACTGTGCTGACAGTGGCATCCTCTCCACTGTACTGTTAAAGCTCTTGCTTTCTGATTTTTTCATGTGTTTCTAGCCAGAAAAGAAGCAAAACTGAGCCCTCACATCTCTATCAAGTCACAGGTATCGATCACCCAGCAGGTACCTGCTCCCAGCAAAGCTGGCACAGAGGGAAGCTTTCCTGCAGGGAACAGCAATTCCCAAGCACCTAAAAAGAGGAGGGGAAATATCCCACCCCCAGGCAGCTCCCTGGGTCCAACAGTTTGAGGAGCATCACTCCTGAATCAGTTCTCACAGACCTCAGATTCAAAGATTTTAAGATATGCAACTAAAATGTTACTGGTTTCCAAAGGGAGTGATGCCAGTCCAATGAATTCTGTTCATTTCGCACGTTAAAAACTTACCAGTGCTTTGGCAACATCTTAATTCTTCACAGAATCACAGAATACACTGAGTTGGAAGGGACTCACAAGGATCAGAGTTCAGCACAGGACCATCCCAAAGAGTCACACTATGTGCCTGAGAGGGTTGTCCAAACTTTTCTTTGAGTCAAAAAAAAAAAAAAAGTCAGGCCAAATGCACACACAAAGAAAGGCAGAAACCTGTTCTGTGGCAGATCTGCTGTTTACGACTTGAATTTTCTCATTTTCTGTTTGGCCTTTGCTTTATTTTGGTTTTCTTCCTTAGCAAATCAAACCCACAAAAAACACACCCAAAAGGAAACCAAAACAACGAAAACAACCAAAAAAAATAAACCAAAAACTTCTTGCTGAAACTGAACACTTGGAATGGTCCATTCCCTGCCCCGTGTTTCCAATGGCCATCTGCAAAGCCTTCCCCAAGGGAATGTTATCCATGGACATCCAGAGGCAGGACCATCCAAACATAACCCTGGCACAGGAGCATCCCAGGACACCCCCAAGTTTGGGCTGCAGTGCTAAATCCTGCTGGACCATCCCCATCCCAAGCCCATGGCACAGAGATTTTCCAGCTGCAGTGTTTGCCTTGAGCAGTGAGGACAAGCCAGAAGGGCAGGAAAGGAAAAAGGGAGGAGGTGAAGCAAGAATATTAAAGTAGGTCATTCTTATGTGTCAGTTATCTTGCAAGGAAAGGGGAAAAAAATATGGAGAAGCTAAATTAATTTTGTTTTGTTCTTTAGGTGCTCTGGGCAAAGCAGAACATGATAGATCCATTTCAGGCCAAAAAAAACCTGCTTTGGTAGAAGCTAAAAAAAAAGAAAAAAAATTGAAAAGCTTTGTGGGTATAAAATCATAAAAATACATCCCAACCTCTGGCTGCATTATATTTTAATAAATTTTAATATCTGAAAGAGGGAATGGTAGTTACCAGCTAACCTTGTAAGATTTAAATGACTTTAAACACTTCATTTTCACTCTGTTCTGTAAGATTTTGCTAATCTAGGATCTATTTCTGAATACCAACATTTCATTTTTAAAGCATGACACTTAGCAGCGTTCAAATTTACAGCTTTAAGCCAGATAAAGGTATCTTTATGCTCCATAACACATTGGTTCTTTAAAGAGATGCAAATCCATATGCACGCCCATTGAACACCCAAGTATAAACTCACTGAAGTTTCTCCTCAGTTCACTGATGAGCAACAAATAAAATGAAGAAGCCAAGAGTAGGTTTTGTCCCTGACTTCAAGCACTAAGGCCAAGTTGGTGGTAGCAGGTTGTTTACAGACCCTTGGTCAATTTTTGGCACTGGAAAAAGGTTATTCCTTGGAAATTGCTTCCCTTCCCCCCCAAAAAAATCAAGTATTAAACACCACTGCTGCTCAGCTTCACTGCAACCTTCTCTTTCTTACTGTCTTAAGCTAAAAATCAGATCCTCATCAGAGCTAACAACCAAAAACCCCATTTTATTACAAAGTGACTTGTCAAAATATACATATTCTGATAATCCAGCACAAGGAAATAACTCTCATAAAAGAAATCCACTGCCAAGGCAGGGATTCAAAATCTGATGACAACACTCAGCATCTTCATCACCTTCAAAGCTCCTACACAACCCTGGTCATTTTTTGGGTCATCCACATTCAGAAAGAGAAGAGGAAAAGTACAGAAAAAAAAAAATCCCAGCCCTTTGTCTCTTGATTTTGCTTCCAAAATGTCACATCTTACAAATGGAGAGCAATGTAATGTTAAAAAAAAATAATAAAAGAATAATTTTGCCTCCCCCTTTTGCAGAAACAAAAAGGTAGATCCACAGCATCATTTCTGGTGCTTTTGGAAATAATTGGACTTAAATTTGCTCCACAGAAATTCAGCACTTTGTCTGCAAAAGGAGACAGGATAAAGGATGTCCAGAAGGGATAAAGACAAGCAGCACCTGCTGTGCTTGGAAAAGATAGGAAAGAAACAAAGGGAGTAATAACCACAGAATATTTAAAAGGAAATATAAATATATTTTTAAATTAGAAAGTTTCCCACTATTAGATAATGCTCTGGTTTCAAAAGCCAAGGATATTTCAAAGCAGTCAGAAAGCAAACCTGTGAAGTGGTGCAAACATACCAGGAAAAAAATACCAAATTTCATTTCTTTATTATATGTTTCTTTATTATATATTTCTTTAACTCTCAGAGATAAATGAATTCTCATGAGTTCCTCCAAGAAGTCCATTGAAGAAAACTGGATATGAATTAAAAAAGCCCAAAACAATCCACCAGCCAAACAAATTAAGTAGGATGGGAGCACACACATATAAATAAATTAAACTTGATTTTTCTTCCTTCAGCATTAGCCTTCTAAAACCTATGCACTCACAGACCATATAATTTAGAATGTGATGTACAAGAATGTCTGAAAGCAATGAAAAGTCTGGAAGAGGTTCAAGAGTGAGTAATTTTATTCAGTGACCTTAATTTTTACTACCCAGAGTCGAGTGTAAAAAGCAGTAATTCCCCAAAGGTGGAATTTTTATTCCTATATATAGAACTGGAACTTGACAGATCTGGCTGACAAGTTCATATTAAACTTGGAGTTTGAGCTAGAGGAATTTGTAGAGTCACTGAGACTAAATTAATCGGGAATTCCTGGAACTTAGTTGAGCTAAAGAGACCTAGAACCTATTTGTCAGTATCGATCCCAAACCACAGCACAGCAAATGAACCGAGGAGCTGACACTAGAGGTCAGTCTATCTTTGCTGAGGGAGGGAATTATTAGAATCTCATAGAATCTAAACTCATAAAATGGTTTGGGTTGGAAGGGACTTAAAGATCATCTCGTTCCACCCCCTGCCCTGGGCAGGGACACCTTCCACCAGCCCAGGTTGCTCCAAGTCCCGTCCAACCTGGCCTTGGACACTTCCAGGGATGGGGCAGCCACAGCTTCTCTGGGCAACCTGTGCCAGGGCCTCACCTGGATAACCTGTGGAACACCCCACAGCAACTTCAAGTAGCCCTTTTTATTCATTTTTTTTTTTCCTGGGGGGAGGGATATCCATTTCTAATTTCTCTCAAAATGAAATTAACAGCTGTGAAAAATGACCCAATCTAATGGTTTCAATGAGGGATACCTGTGGGGTAGAATGTTAATCTTCCACATCAGTGAATCAAGCCTCTGCTTCTTATAGTCCCTACTCTAAGTCTGACAGGAACCAGGGCCATGATGAAAATATTCTAGCTTTGCATGGTGACTACACATTGGCCTCTCCATGTTCAATAATAAAAAAAAATAATTAGAAAAATGCTACAATCACAGCCTTTTGAAAAAGAACGAGAACAAAACCATTTGCACAGAATTTATCAAGCCAGTCTTTCCCTGATACCAGATAATCTCCAGATTTTGCTTCAATACCAAGACAGCCCAGTTCACTTGGATCTGTCTCTGTTGAGATCAGTCCAACTCAAAAGTGCTAAAGGTATATGCAAGTATCAAGGCAAGGACAGACCTGTCCAATGCCAGAGCCAACCACAAATTATTTCTGAAAATCAAGCTTTTATCTGTTATTAGTTCCATTGACATAGATATAGTGCCAGTTTAAGATATGAATTTAGAAGGGATTTTTATCACTTGAAGGAAGCAGTTAACTCTGATTCAACAGCCAAATCTAGAGAGTAAGATATCTGAGTAATTTAAGGTTAGAGATTGGGAAGGCTTTGAAGAAACAAAACACAGAGCCAGCAGTGGCAGCATTCTTCTGAAAGAAATACAAGTGCACCTAATACACCTGAAAGGCTGTAAATAAAAAAAAAAGAATTGAGCAGTTAAAAGCTAAAGCAGCGTGACAAAGAACAGGGTTAAAAACCCACTAAGCAATACTGCAGCTTGTTCCTAAGAAAAGTTTAAAACGGTGCTCCAAGGAAAACTGTGGTTGCTCCAACTCCTGTGGGGTCTCATTAGATCTTTGTTCCATGCCTGCACAGCAGCACCACTCATTAGGAAGCTGCTTGCCAGGTAGCCACTGTGAGGTGCCTGTGGCTCTTCCTCAGCCTCCCTGTCCCTGCAGGGGCATCGGCAGTGACACAAATCATCCTGATCCACTTGGGCTGCAAACACAGACAGGAGAACGAAGTTGCCCAGAAACTTCTCCATTACCAAGTGCTGAGCAGGATTAAACTTCTCTCCAGTGTGTCATTAGCACAGACCTAGTTAAAAACAGTTTTATACAAAATTCATTTACAACAGCTTTATACAGAAGAACCAACAACTGTTCTGTGCAGAGTTTTCTTACAACTTCTCTTGTCTCGCTGCATTTATCAACACTCTCAGCCACATTTCCCTGCTCCACCAGCTCATCCATCCCCTGCACTTGATCCAAATCTCCCCGGGACACGGATCATGCAGGTGGTTCTGGTCTGCAGAACATCTTCCCCAGCCCTATTCTTATTTTAGTCCCTCCTTTTCCCACTGCAGCAAAGAGCATTTGTAGTGATTGAATGCCCACTCTCCCCACATCCTCATCTTTCTCCACCGAGTGTCACAGCCTATCTCTGCTTTATTCCTCTCATCCATCACGACATTACAACCCTCTGAACACACACCAACTGGGCTTTCTGAGCTCAGTACCTGCACTTATTCCATCTCACAACTCTAACCACTGAAAAAGCTTTAGCTCAGCTGAGCCTTCCCCACGGGGAGTTCCTCCATGTCAACAAAGGCAGTGGAGTCGCAAAAAGAAAATAATTAAGGGATGACATTTATCTTGAAGTCCTCAGGAATCCTACTCTATTTTAAGACCATCACCTTCCACAGCTCTGTGCACCAGCTGCTCAAGAGCCTCTTTACATCTTGCCAGGGGTCTTCACTTTGCATCACCTGCAGAGACAGCCCACCTCAATCAGTTTTGGGATGCCCTCAGGAACACCTAACAAAAGAGCCAGCTTTGCATTCTTCCCAAAGTTTACAGGGAAATGTTTATCAGACTCTCTTTAAATTCCTGCTTTTAATCAGTTACATGATACAATTTGAATTTAGTGAGTCCTTGAAGCAACAGCAACCCCAGAGCCAACACACACTGCAGCCCGATTCCCAACACAGTGACTCAGGTCTCATGTGTTTAGTTAGTGTCATTAGAAACTAAATTATACCTATTTGTGGTGTTGGCACAGTGAAGGTGTTACACTGATAGGGGAGGTTAATTTTTCAAATTCAAAATACAGATATTAAATCTGAATTATACTGCCCTTTTCTACATCACTTAATGAAACAACCACACATTGATAAATATAAAAGTCGATGAGATAAAGCATATTTCCACAGAAGGTTCATTCTGGAGGACTTAAAACGTGTCTTGATACTGTTTGTCCTTTCTGTCCAGCCACTCATGTTTATCAGAAACAAACTGATAACAATATTTTTAAGAGCTCTAGTTAAAAAAACAGACCTCTACTTATAGAATAAATTGAATTAAGACACCTATTAGCACTTACTAGGACAATATTAACTGCCCAAGCCTAAGCCAAGACAGTTGGTTTCAATTGGCAAGATGGTCCCGACACGGATGCAAGCACAGATTCCATCCCTGCTGCCCTGGGATGGCTCCTGTGCCCTGAGGAGCAGCTTTGCTGCAGTGTTCATCTGCATAAGACTTTGTGTGCCCTAGTTACCACCAAACTCACTTCCAGGCTCCAAGTAAAACCTTCATTCAGTGCCAGAACTGCACTTCCCAAACGTACACAAGAAAAGGATGTTAAAACTTTAAAGCTGCAACATCTCAGGAAGAATTCTTTGCCTGTAGTAACCCACAATCTTGCCTATTTAGCACAAAGAGAAGTTTGAGATTGCCTACAAGTGTTAATAAAATCTAAAAATATGTATTCATATTCAGTCACCTCCAACAGCCAAGTGCTGCTGGTATTTTAAATACCTCCATTTATTACATTGTACAAATAAATTTCTCTATATTTCAGTAGACTATTAAATGCCCTCCCATCCCATGTTACACGTCAGTGCAACAACCTCCTGCATTTAAAAGCTTTAAGATTAATGTACCATAACGTTAAAATTGCAATGCACCCTTGATGACACAACCTCTGCTCTGTCCATTAATTCTTCCTTTCTTAGAATAACTGTATTTCCAACCAATAACCAACTTCAAAAATCCTCCTTTTTTTTTTTCCCAGAAGAGTGACCTGTCACAAATAAGGTATTTCCTCTGTTATTTTCAGGCCCCTGTTCTGACAATTTGTATGCCTGAGGTTTTCCCCCTGTAACCTACCAATTTCAGACACCCTTTTGATAACACATATGGGTCATCACCTTCAACCAGGCATTGCAAGACAGGTACTTCCAGAGATCAGAAATTCTTTGAACCCAGATGACAGCAAGTCACAAATCACTTCAAAATAATCTAAGGCTCTAGAATTATGATAAATAAATCAGAGCTACTGGGGGGGAAAAAAAAAATCGAATATGAAGTTGGATGAACTATGCCTTGTGTAGCTGCACTGTGAGAAAAAGGGTGAGACCTGATTTATATTTCCATAAAGGGAATGACTATAATTTCTGCATTTGTGCTACAAGCTCTCCAGGGCTGCCAGAGGACTCACTCACTGCCCATCAGCACAGGAAGCCTTGGGAGGGCAGGAGATGCTGCTGAGGACTCAACACTTAGTCCCAGAAAAGAAGGATGATCATCAGAATGGTTTGGGTGGGAAGGGACCTTAAAGACTATCTCATTCCACCCCCTGCCATGGGCAGGGACACCTTCCACCAGCCCAGGTTGCTCCAAGCCCTATCCAACCTGGCCTTGGACACTCCCAGGGATGGGGCAGCCACAGCTTCTCTGGGCAACCTGTGCCAGGGCCTTACCCCCCTCACAGGGAAGAATTCCTTCCTAATACCTAAAACTAGATTTCCACTCTTTCAGTTTGAAGCCATTCCCCCTTGTCCTGCCCCTCCAGGCCTTTGCAAACCATCTCTCTCCATTTTTCTTGCAGGTTCCCTTCTGGTCCTGCAAGGCCACAATCAGGTCACCCCAAAGCGTCTCTTCTCCAGGCTGAACAATCCCATCTCTCCCAGCCTTTCCTTCCAGCAGAGCTGCTCCATCCCTCTGATCATCTTGGTGCCTCCTCTGGGCTCTCTCCAACAGCTCCATGTCCCTGTTGTGCTGGTTCATCAGGGTTGAAGGGAGCTCTGCAGGTGGGGTCCCACCTGAGGGGGCAGAAGGACAGAACTGCCCCTTCCCCTGCTGCCCACGCTGTGGGATCAGCCCAGGATACCTTTATTAGCCATTCCTCATTCCCACATAAGCAGTCTTTGTATTAACATATGGAGAGAGGTCTCTGGTGATGCACAAATAACACATTATTCCTTTCAAAGCACCTTTGGTTCCTTCTCCTACAAATCGCAGCTTCAAAAGCTTCTTTTATCCTGCATGGTTGCCCCAATAAAACTCATCACTTTCCATTGCATACATAATTTCCCTTTGATATTGCTTGGCCAGAACAGAGTTGATCTGTGCATCCCACAGTGTCCCAGCGGGCATTAACATCCACCTCCTGCGTGTGCCCGGGGAGCGCCGGGAACGCTGATCGGAGCTGCCCCGGCTCCAGGGGTCACCTGCAGCAATTTGTCAGTAGTTCCCTCTTCATCAAAAATTTAAAGGCTGCTGAATTTCTGATGATCCTACTGCCCACAGTTAATACTTCAAATATCTTTTTTTAACGGAACGTGCCGTTCTCCCCCATCTCTCTCCCATAAACAAGAGCAGCGACTCCTTAAAATCACGGGATAGGACAAGCAAGACACATCCTGCCCTCGAGATGGGCTTCAAATCCCATTAGGTGAAATTCAGGCAGTTCCATTTACCTGGAACTGAGGCATCTAGGGAGCAAAGTGCCACAGAGTAATAACAGACCATCTTCAAGCACTTAGAAACACGGAACAAAAAATCCAACACAAACCTGAAGCCTTTTCTAAGCTCCCTTCCAACACAAAGATTTTAAAAAAAGGAAAGAATTAAAAATGAAGAACAAAAGAAAAAAACCATAGCTCACTAAATGACATCAGTTAAAACAGCAACACAGTCAATCCACTTAAGAAGTGTTGACAATATATTACTCTGCAACCCAAAGGCACATAAAACTCAACATGAAAATACTCTCAACATCCAAATACATTAAAATTGACAACAATAGGGTCCTGTGTTTAACTAACTTAGCGTAAAGAAGTAGTTATTTTGATTTACAGAACTCCCTATAACAAGTATTTCTGCTCTTAAGCTCAAAGACACTCATCAGAATGTACACTCCAGCCTTTCTGGTCTCTCTCACTGCAGGAGAAACTCAATCAGACCAGACAGAAACAACATTTCCAACCCACTAAACTTCTCTTATACTGACAATTTAAACTGCAACATATGAGAAAAATCATTCTGTGTTGAATACCTTTATAGCTGACAAATTAACCAGTCAGTACACTTTGGGCTTGAAAAACCTTTGAGATTTTTTTAGGTAAAACAGTAAAAAGTGTTGTCAGCTGTGTGTGTGCGTACACATGTACATACACAATTATTTACAGCTAATCTATATAGATAAAATATATGCAGCAATCTAATAATGTAAACTAAACAGACAATTGCAGAAAAATCCCTTCCTTCTCACCCTCTCTTTCCTTCTTCCAAGTCTCATTAAGGCTCAAGTGCCTACGAGAAAATTTATCCAATTATAATGGCATTTTTGTCGTATGCCCAACTAAGTACAGGAAGAAATCCTTAATGTACAACCATTTTAAAACACCCAACCAAAACTTAAAAGATAGTCTGTGTATTGCATTAACCAGGCATTTTCCAGGAAAAGCAGTACAGTTACTTCTCTGTTTTGAATGGAAATGGAAAAACAAATCCCTAACAGATGTGAGGATGAGCCTCTAAGTGCCTGGGCTCCACCTCTCCCATCCAAATGCCATCACGGGCCTTGTGGCTTCCCACAAAGCTCTGGACTCAACTTTGCTCTTAAATGGAAAAAGCCTCCAAGATTTCATATTTTAAAACTCTTTAATAATGCATTTCCATGCTGACTTTTCTGGCCAATTTACTCAGAGCAAGACAGGGCAGCCTCTCCCAGGCGGCCTTGCAGGGGTCTGATGGCAAGGCCTGCTGGGTTGGGTTTGGTTTGGGGTTTTTAACCACTCATTCAGCTTTGTACAGAACTTAGCAGGGAGCCATTACAAGGGCTAATACATCACAAACCCAAACAAACAAATGTATTCAGTGACTCTGAGGGAGATGCTTGTCCTCTGCATGGATCCTCTGGCACATCTGTACACTTACACACAGAGGGGAATTCAGTATTTTATTATTACACTGCACATTTGTTTCTTCTTGACCAACGTTAACGAAATTCCCCAGACCAAAACCGGTGCAGACTTGCTGGTCAGACACATTGCTCCACATTAACCTTTCTCTTCTTTCCCTAAGCCTCAAATACAAGGTTCTTTTCTCTGAACAGAAACAAGCCAAGAGGAAGAGATGACCTACAGGCAAGCTGACCTGAGACCCCACAAGTTTATTTTCTGTCTCTTGGCCAGGTGAACACAAGGGTTCCTTTGTTGTCTCTTTAGCTAGGAGACACCTGGAGTTTTCACCACAGCAGGCAAGGGTGAGGTGTCACATGTATCAATCACTGAACTGGCAGTAAATCTTGTTTTTAAGGTCAGCACACACACGCTCAAGTACAACAGTCCATACACCAATATGCACACACTGGATAGATTTTATGGAGAACAGCTCAGTTAGACATGGGGCAGTTTGGGTGGGGAAGCCAAAGCTCCTGTGGAGAGTCTTCTCCAAAGGTCAGTGCATCCTTCAAAGCGCCTCCAGGGATGGAGAAGGTAAGTGAAACACTGGTCAAGGCAACTCCTCACTGTAACTCCCATCAAACCACCTCACAGGGCTGAAGGACAAACACAGCACCACTGGGATCCCTCACCAAGACCTCACCCACAAGAATCCCAGAATCACTCAGGCTGGAAAAGCCCTCCAAGGTCACCGAGTCCCCCCTGTGCCTGATGCCCACCTTGTCCCCCAGCCCAGAGCACTGACTGCCACATCCAGTCCTTCCCTGGACACCTCCAGGGATGGGGACTCCAAACCTCCCTGGGCAGCCCCTGCCAATGCCTGACCACCCTTCCCATGCAGAAATTCCTTCTGATGTCCAAAGCCCATTGCCCCACGTGCTCCAGCACATCTGTTTACAGCCTGACATGCAACAGGTAAGGAGATGTATTGTCCCTGTTTAATGATAAAAGAACAATTAATTCCCAAGAACTAAGATACCATGAGGGCAAAATGGTATAAATGCTTCTATTATATAAGTAAACAAGGGGAATAAAGGCAAAAATGTGAAATTTACATTTTATACATAGTTTTCCCAGCATTTTCTGCTTCTTTTGAGATATCTCTATCCTGGGAATGGAGGAGCTCGAGAGAAGAATTCACCAATTTCAGCAAGGAACTGAGCTTCAGGAGATATGGCCACAGGTACCCTTAATCTATCCTGTCTGTGATTATCTCACTCAAAGTCACATGCAAGAAAATAATCCCCTGCAGCACAGAGCACTGATGTGAAAGGGAAGAAAAGCTCAGAGTCACAGCTGAATGATTAGAGCTGAACCCATTTCAGCACTTTTTTTTCCCCCTTCTACTTCTGGAGACCAGGGCAGCTTAATCTGCATTGATGTCTATGAAGTTGCACTCAAAAAGTTATTCAGCCCAAGAGAGTTTCCTCTCTTATGGCTAGAAATAAAATGCTCAAATATTTTTATGCAAAGTTTTTTTTTTCTTTTTTCTTTTTTTTTTTAAAAGAAACTATGAAACATTGCCTGAAAACTTGAATACTGCTTTTCAGCCAAATTTCAAACGAGTAGCACAGTTATTAACCCAAAAGTGAGATTGTAAGACAAAAAAAAAAAAAAAAACACACCAGAAGGCAAAATAATACCCATTGGAGACAGTGCTAAAGCCATTACAGATGTTCAGTTGATTAGTGTGGCTGATTTGCTTGCACATGTCAGTACAGTAACATAATCAAACCATTTTATGGGTTACTAATAAGACCACAGAATATGGTAATTTATTTATTATTTTTATTTTGACAGAACACTTCACCACCTCCTTACTTTCTCTCTGTTTTGGCCCCCCCCCATTCCTGCTCCCTTTCATTAATCCAAAATTAATGTGAATATTAATTAGATACACACTTGCTTAGTTAACTTACTGCTGGAAGAGGACAGTTCCTAGACCCCTATGATGGGAAGGGGAAGAAGGAGAAAGCAAGATGAACAATGAAACGACAGCAGTTAATCTCATTTTTCACATAATTTAGATATTATAATTATTATTTGGGCATATTTGTTCCTCATGTCTCCATAATTTGGAAAAAGCAGAATACTAGAGGTTAAATTTCCTGTGAGTTCTCTTTCATTGACACTAAAAGAGGGTCTGTCCCAAGATTAATGTGTGCAAATACAGCTGATCCACCAAAAGCAGAAAAGAAAGAACCAGACTTGTTAGCCAAACAACTCTGGAACACCTCTTTTATCCTTCATCTGTAACAAGGCCTCACTTTTAGGGAGAAAAAAACCAACCCAGTGTTTAAATTACTTAACAAGATCTCTTTAAATATCAGCACAAGGTTAGATGTGATAAAGACTATATTGGCTTTGCTGGATAAGTTTGACAGCTTCGGTCTAAAAGGAAAAACCCAAACAAAACTGGAAAGTGCAGAGAGTTCCACTGAGACAAAATTCAGTGGGGATGAACCTAAGAATATCTAAAGTACTAAAAAAGCTAACAACAACAACAAAATCAATTTCTTGATTAGGAACTAAATTTAAATTAGGAAATCTCTGTCTGGCAAAGGTTTGAAAAACATGGAAGGAAAAGGAGACAGGGAGAGAGGTTAATTGGTTTGTACAGTATTAAGAGAACCAAGATACAAAATGTCCTTGGCAGGAAAACAAATCTGCAGAAGGGTGACACAGAGCCCATGGAAGGGGATGGAGAGACAAACAAATTTAATTTTTGAGGTTCAGGAGTTTTATTTCATTCTAATAATAATAATAATAATAATAATATTGTTCTGAGGTTACTCATGGCACCAAAGTATGTTTGAAATACAGCTCCAAAAAACCTACACTTGGAGCATTCCTGACCAAAAAACTCCACCTCCCAAATATCCCTTTACCTTTCCTTCAGAGAGTAACAATTCTTTTCCACCATGTCTAACAGCACAGTAGCAACGAGCCCCAGGCCCGAGAAGATGCTGTTTTTCTTTTGGATCTCCAAGGTTCACTTCAGGTCTTAATGCACTTGGTGTTGCTCTCGCCATTAATCGTGTCCTGCTGACCAAGAGAAAGTGCTTTTCCAGAAATGACCTCAAACGAAATTCGTAATTCTTTAAATACCAATAAACCCACTGAGCCAGAAAGCTCAGCCCTTCTGCAGTGGGCTACAAGCACACAAGCTGCTTCAGACCCTTCAGCCACAGGCACTTCCACCTCTGATTTAAAGCACAGAGTGGAAACTGTTGATATCCAGTTTAACAACACACCTGTGTTCTGAGCCAGGAAAGGAAGGAGGGGGCCAGGAAAGACCAGAAGTCCTTCATGAAGGACTTGACACTAGGGACATGCTACATAAATTTAATCCATCACTAAATTTGGTATTTTCCTGTGCTAAAACCAAAGCAGCAAGGGCTGCTGGACAGTCCTAATACTTCTCCCTAAACCTCTCAGACCTAGGGCAGCATCCCATAGCTTTTTCCAGATGTTCCTCCAGAAATCAAGATTTTCTGCATTACATTTTTCTGGAGTTGCCCTTATCAAAAGAAAACGTGCTCTCTGAGGAATGGATATATGTGTGCATCAACACATGGATTAGGTGAGTTCTCACTCTTCCTCGCAGGGAGAAGCTCTAAGTTGAACATGAAATTTGAATAGTCACATCTGTCACATACAACATGAAAGGTGCTGCAGTTGCTAAAATATTTGGGACACCTCTCCATCCTTCACTGCACAGGAGAGGGAAGGTGAAAATCAGGACTTAGCTGAAACAGAGCCCTAAAGAATATATTATGCCTGGCTTGAAGTGGTACCAATAAAGCAAGAACAAAGCATGAACTCATCTACAAAAAAATCCCTGGACAAGAGTACTTGAAGCTGTGACTACAACTAAGTCATAAAAAGTAATTTTAATTCTACAAAGGCTTTTGAAGAGTTTTTTGATTAACCAGACCATTAAATTCACCTGACCACAGTGAGTCTAGGAAGCAGGGTTTTTTCAAAGCCTAATATTAAAAGGGACTTTCAAAACTTCTTTCACTTTCCTATAATATTAATTGGATATACATATATTTGACATCATGGAGAAGAAAAATATTATAATATAGCTTTGTCAATTAATGATAAAGCCTTGCTGGGATTTTGTTTCTAGAAGTACCAGCATCTTTCAGGTAGAAAAGCCTAAGGTATGTAAAATACATCCCAGTGAAACAGAGGGCTGTATTTTTTAGAAGTCCCCTACACAATGCAGAGAAAATATGTGGAATTTATCAGAATAATACATCACTCAGGAGGATTTGCAAAGGAACCAGATAAATAACAAATAATTCCGTGCCCGGAATTATAGTTGCCTGCATCTATAAAGCAGAGAGGAGAACAGGGAAAGGCTGAAGGAGGGCAAGTTTAGATTGGATATTAGGAGGAAATCTTTCACTGTGAGAGTGGTGAGACCCTGGCACAGGTTTTCCAGAAAGGCTGTGGACTCCAAATCCCTGGAGGCTTCTCAAGGCCAGGCTGGATGGTGCTTGGAGTAACCTGGTCCAGTAGAAGGTGTCCCTGACCATGGCAGAGGTTGGAATGAGATGAGCTTTAATGCCCCTTCCAATCCAAACCAGTCTATGATTCTCCATTTCCACACATTCATTATGAGTTAACTAATGTAGAGTGTCAGTGAGTTCTTCCATCACTGTAACATTAACATTCCTTTTGTGTAAATAAAAAACCCAGAGCAGCTCCCTGCTGCAATCCATGTTTGTATCTCAACTTCTCTTCACATGAGCCATTTCACTACTTCAAATCCCTCTGCAATACTATTGCCCAGGAAGCACAGGAATAAATCAATCTGAGAATGGTGTGTCCATTACCAACTTTAATTAGGCTTATTGGACAAGCTGCTGAGTCTTTTGCAAAGGAAAAATGTGGATCCTTACAAATGTAAAATTAGAAATTTCCATTAGAATTGCAGGCAGTTCACTGTCTGCAGTGCTTGTGCCCCAGACTGAGGCATTTGAAATTTTTCTGAAAATACAGAGGAAATGCTGATTTTTCTCTCCCTGCTGCAGGGAGGTGAGGGCTGGGAGAAGATCAGCTTTGTTACAATACTGTTAAGGGGCATAAGGATAGAGAAGACTATATTTCTTCTGCTTATTTTCCTAAGTTACCTGCAGAGAATAAAAAATAACATTTTTCCCTTCTGGGTGATGTTGTATGCACTAACTAAAAATTCCAAGCCTGGTTCTCTTAAAGATGTCACTCCAGACATCTGGAGTGCTGGAATATTATCTGCTGGAAAGACAGCATCCTTGGACACTAAGGGGAAGTTTGTCTGTGTCATTAGGGATTTATATGTTTGAGACTGACTTGTAATTCTTTTCAAGCTGGAAAAACCTACCATGATGGCATCCACGGTTCTCAAAAAGGCAGTGGATACCTGGTGAGGAATTAAAGGGATTTAACAACCCAGATCAGAACTCATGCCTACTCTGCATTAAGTAATCAAGACTCCATCTAAGAACAGACTGCAGAAAACTTCAGGTTTAATCCCAAACCTTATCACTGTTTTCTATCCGTTTCATACATTTTACTTTTGTGTTTTAATTTTATATTCACAACTATGCAAAGGCAGCTTTTTGTTCCTTCAGGATAAGACAGAGGCATGAGCAGGTAACTGGGCAGGTTATCAAAATCTGCAACATCAGGATGTTCAGACGCTGGGGGAAGAGAAGATTGTATGTTAAAACAGCTCAACACCAAGAAGAACGAGGTGGTGGAGCTTTGTAACTTCCTTAAGCTGCTTAGCTTTAGATAAGGAGCTTATGCAACTTTCTTAACTCTGGAGAACATTCAGCAAGCGATATCAAAACTGTTCAAGTTACACTTGGGACAGATACTTCATGAGTACTGTCATTCTGCCCTCTTACCACTGAAAGAGTGGAAAAAAAAAAAAAAATCCAATTCCCCCCCAAAAAACCACCAGCCCACTTAAGTCAGGTACAATTTAATAGAGTGGTGAGTCCCACAATTGTTTTCCTTGATGTCTGCCACACATGATATGGGACAAAGCATAGAAAGCCCAGCTTCTGAGCAAGAGATTATTTCACATTTCTAAGTGGAGCCTGACAAGGAATAAGCTAGTTTGTGGTCATCTACAAGTACTTGTGGAAACGACTATAAATAGTATGGTTGTTCTAGTCACCAAACAGACTTATGGTAAGTTGTTTGGATTTTTCATCTGAAAATAAACCAATCAACCCACCATGGATCTATTCAAGAGTCCTCATGGGACAGGATGGAGAGAAGTTCAAAGCCTTGAAGTCTTACAACAGACTTGAAGAAGTTCCATCAAAGCTGGGAACTGAATGACCAAAAAACAGAAAAGTAGAAGTTGCTGAAGAAAAACATGGAAAAAGCTGAGAAGAGTGCACGATCCTTTTCTGGACCTCGGTGAGTTATGGAGAGGCAGAAGATGCCACCATCACTTCCAGGGAACACACCAGTGGTGTCACACACCAGGCCAGGGCACCACTCAGCTCTCCAACCATGGGCTTCTGAGGGCTGTGGTTTTGAAGAGGAAGGTGTGTATCTTCATGAAGGTTCAACTTATTTCAGCTGTTTTGTAGGAGGGATCTGCGTCCACAGAAAAACTTTGTTTCCAAATGCACCCAATGAAATACTGGAACTTTCTAGCACCTGGATTTTAGTGTGTGAGCCACAGTTACATGGCAGGGAAGAGCTTGCTATAAAAAGTGCCAAGCAAAACCCACTATTCTCCTGTTATTCTTGGAGAAGAGAGGACGAAACTCTACTTATTCTTCATTTAACAGTCAGAGAAGAACAGCACTTTTAGATATAACACCTTTTCTGTTTACATTTTAAGCTTATCAAGGAAAAAAGGTGCTCGAGGAGACTAAACTGCAGCTTTTAAAGCATTACAAGCACAGCTCTTTTCCAGAGCCATAGCAATTTGTATTTTCTTTAGCAATACGACAGCAAAAATAGTCAATGTGAGATTCAAAATCCAATAGTTACAAAAATTATAGCGAGAAATTGAAAAACTGCAAGATCTATAAACAGATTAAGGTAAACATCTAAAAGGAAAACTACGATATACATGCAACCACTTCAGCAATTGTATTTGATTCTAGGAACTGTCTGCCAGTTCTCTCTAAGGCTTCATGGCTTTTTCCACTATAATTTCAACAGGATTTTCAGAATAGGAAAGATGTGAGACAAGCAATGAGAGGAACAGCGCTGTGTGAAGAGGCAGACCCTCAAAAATAGGGGAGAAGAGCAAAATAACTCTGGTTTACATTAATTTAGCTACTTCTGGGACAACAGCTGACTCTTGCTTAGTCAAGAGGAGAAAACAGACAAACAAGTGAATGCCCAAGAATGGGAGAAGGGTCACACATGAGCAGCTGCTGCCCTTTATCCTGTCAAGAAGAAAAAAAATCATTTAAGTGTACTTCCAGTGCAGCTGGGCAGGGATGGCAACAGAGCTCATGGGGCTGTGTACAGAGCCCTGGGCTAAGCACAGGGCCAGGTAAACTGGCACCCAGCCCACTGTTAAGGGAAGAAAAAAAAAAAGAGTTTTCAGCATGAATTTAACCAGCCACCTCCTACCAGTTTTAGCAGGGAGTTGTTTGATCAAGTAAACACACACACCGAGGAGATCTTTAGTCCAAAACAACAAGACAGATTTTCTCTGGTGTAAAAAGTTTAGTGTGCAAACAGATGCTTTTCATACACCACCTACACACACACACACACCACCGAGTGAGGGCACAAAACAGCTCTGCAGCATTGATAAATCTCTATCCAGAGGAGAAGCACATTGCTAAAAACATACATTTAAATGTTCAAACTGATGTGAGGGACTGCACAGCTGAAAGACCACAAACCACTGGAACTCGGGGTTATTCTGATGTTAATAACAGAAGGGAAATGCAGGTATGTGATAGGGTGTGTGCTGATAGCTCTTCATCACCAGGGTTTTTTGAGAGTATTTGTTTTTAAGAAGTGCAACAAACATTTCACTGTTGTTATTTCATTTTCCAGCAGCCTGTTCCCAGAGCACAAGACACTTCAGAGGTAAAGAGGTACTGATGGTCAAGCAATGACCTAGCAGCAAGGCTATCAGCCTATCCTCTGCTTTATAAATTACCCTAATAACACATACATGCATAGACAGCCCTTTCTTTTTATTGTCATTTACAACCTACATCAACACACTTGGCTGAGATGTTAAATAACCCAGGATGCTGCAGAGAGCTTTCCTCCCACTCAGCTCTGCCCACACAACAACCTGCACTACACTTGCAGCAGCAAGCACTTAAAAGTTTTCATTTAAATGAAGAAAGAAGTCACAGAAAATGCTGATATTTTAGTCATGAGCTTTTGATATAAAAACTGCACATGTATGTTCTGCCAACACACAGTCCCACCACCCAGGACCACAGGGGCTACTACGAGATGCTCCAGCATCTCATATGAGCAAAGGAAGACCCTGTTTTCATGATTTTAGAAACAAACTGGTCTCTACCAGCAGGACAGATGGGTAGGCAGCAAAGACACATCCAGGTGACTGCAATCAGCCTTAAGAAGCCAGGATGAAACCAAAACATTTCACTACGTGCAGGAAAATAAATGATGGTTTCTGCATCAACCACACCAGCTGAATTTTCCAGTTTCTCCATATAAAATATCTCCACAGTAATACATCATTAAAACACTATTTTTCATCTCACAGGTCTTCCTAGCAATGCCAAGAGACCCCAACTTCAACACATGGAGCGTCTGCAAGGCAGAGATGCATGATTGCTGCAAATGAACTATGAAAATCAGTATGCTTGCAAAGCTAAACAGAATTCATCATTTACTGACCTGCTCTGGATTGGATTAGACAGGATTGCTCCTTATGTAGTCAAGCACCGCAGCACGTTGGAAATTACTGTCCTGACCTCAGCACAAGCACAACAGAAGCTGGCCATGCTTTACATTAAGTCAGACTGTGGAAAACCAGTTGATTTTCCCTACCAGTTTACTCCAAAGAGAGGTTTACAGCTCCAAACAGCTGTAATTTATTATATTTTAAATTCCATAAGAGACCTAAACATGCTGAGCAATAATACTCTTCAGAGTTGTCAAGGCCTATTGAACTAAAATACACTTCCCACATCAGGACCACGGCACTGGGATCTCAGCAGTGCTAGAAGGACAGGATGAATTTTTTTTTTTTTAAATGAGTCAGTACACAAAACACGGGAATAAGGAGAAGTGCAGGTTTAGAATAGTTAATTCCAGGATAGCCCATTACTCTTGGATTAAAGTGGTGATGGAAAAGTAAACTGAATTTAACCATACACTTTCAATGAAGCTCAAACTACTGTTTTGAAACTACAGTAGAAGTCAAGACTTCTCAATTCTCCATTATAATTGAATGTACAAGTGTGTCTATCTCCAACTATATGTATCAAACCCAAAGGAACAGCATATAGGAATAGATCTGCAGTAATAGGTGGGAAACCTGCCCATACCTGGTGCTTCTGGTCTCTGGAACCAGCTGGACTCCACAGCTTCCCTGGCACTGCACTACACAAGTGACTCACTGTGGTTAAAAAAAACCGCTTTATTTAGTTTTCTTCATTTAAATCCAGTGTGGAGGGACTAATTTATAACAGCTGACCCAGTTTAACCACTCTGGACTGCAATCAGAAAGCAGAGACACCTGCCCTCCCCAGACACACCTGGTGGAGAGGCAGCACAGGAGCCTTGCTCCGTCCTCAGCTGTTGGAATTGGAACATATTAGGGAGCACACAGGTCCCCAGGGTGGCAGGGAGGTTGGTGGCACTGTCCTGTAAATCAGATTTCCTTAAGCTCCTTGCTGCTCACACCTGTTCACTCCCTGCCATCACAGCCTGTGCCTCCCCCTCAAACTGCAGGTCAGAAATGTAATATTTGTATTTTCCAGCATCCAATACCTGACTTATAAGAACTTCCCATACAAGTCTGGTCATCCCTACTGTTCTCTCTCTATTATCTGACCACTTATTCCAAAGCCTTTTACAGCTCATGTTGCTCTGTCCCATTTTCTGGGGTCCCACCATCCTGGTAGCTCTGGAGTCATAATCACAGATAAAGTTTCTCCTGTGTGCAGTCAGGATTAACAAAACACTAAAACACATGTCCAGGTTTCAAATATTGTCTGTTCCCACTAAATAAGTTTCTCCAGGAGAGCACAAGCAATCTGCAGGTGTGATTGTTCAGGGCTGAGCACAACTTTAGGAGCTCCCACTCCTGTTTCCCCCAGCTGGAAACGTAGCAACTTTGCCAGTTTATTATTTTTTTATGTTGATCAACAGACATTTTTCAAGAGAAAGATACTTGGAAGTTATATAGTTTGGGGGGAAAAAAATCCCACATCAGTTATGCCAAACGAAAGTATCACTGATTTTAAGGAATATCATTACACTTGATTACATCTAAAAAGTGAAACTTCAGCAGTATAAAACTGCTCTTTCAAAATAAAGGCAATGCTATAGACACCATGAGCTGTATTTCAGTTGATGTTTCCTCAGACCAAATTTCAACATGCAGACTTCAGATTTACAAACAAAAAAAACCCGCATTATTTCATCAGCTGCCCACCTCCTTCACTATTCATTCAACCACATATGAGACTGAGAATCTGTAAGAGTTTTGAGCTCCTGACACTCCCTTTCCCTCTGTATTAGCTCTTTTCTTTGTATTAGAAAGCACACTAAAAATAATCTATGTATAGTAAATTTTAGCTGATTGTAGTCACAGCTTTTTCCACCCTTCCCACCTCTGTTACCCCAACAGTGCTCTCCTGGATACGCTTTTGCTTGAAAGGCCATCAACTTTGATCTGGTTTTCATCTGTCTCAATGGACAAGAAAACAATTGTGGCCTTTGGAGCACAGAATCAGTGGTTGTGAACAGCAAAGCACTTCTCAGTTTATGCAAACCTGCAGCCTTTACCTAATCCTTTCCTAGTTAAGGCACCTTACCAGGTGCCACTGATGATTCTTTGATTTTTTTTCCTCTAATTCATTCTCCTACACCACATGCTATAAAATGCAGATATTCAAATCCACTTTGAAAAGTTCAGGCTATGACTAAACAGCTTCACTGAACCCAAGGTGGAGATGTCAGCACAAGAGAGGGCTACAGCTCTACCAGCTTCATTTTTCTGCATTTTAGTTGGTTTTTAATGGGATACTCACTGACTGGGCTTTCCCTGGTTTGGCTGAGAGAAGCTGCCTCTGAGGAAGACCAGCTGTAGAGCTGCAAAACACCAAACAAACACAAAGAGCTGGGACACAAAGAACTGCTGTCTCCACAGGTATGTTTTGTTAAGGACAGCAGCACAAAGCAATCACTTCAGAGCATGAGCACCAAGGCAAATCCATTTCCAGAGACTCCTTCTGTGAGAGATTCAGGTCTGAAGGACCAAACCTGTAAGTTCCTCAACTTCTTCAGGCAAAAGTTGATTTCAAAATATCTTGCCTTTTAATCCATCTTGACATCACCCATGAGCTTAAGAAACGCTTCCATTACAGGAAGTCCCTTGAATAAATCATTTCTCACCACTTGTACCCTCAGTAGTGTTCAACTTCAATGAGTGCACACATCCTATGGGACTATAATCCAGTGTTCACTGGTTTCCAGATATGAACTAGAAGGTTATGTATTTGCTATGAGAACAAGACAGACCTCGCTGCCAAGCTGAGCACCAAGAAGGATGAAAACTAACACACACAAAAAGTAACTCCACAGATGAACAAACTTCGCCCCTTCCTCGCTTTTCTAGTAAATTAAGACTCATTTTGTAATTATTTCTCAGGTCATCCAAAGTCTTCTTTATACTCAGGAGGGATACTCACCTCCAGCCAGAGTCATTCCTCATCACTAATAACTTCCCTCTCCCTGCAGGCTTGCTCAGACAACAGCCCCACACCATCAGAAATGCATGAAAAATCTTGTTTGCAAACTGCACTTAAGCTGTGTCTTCTGGTATCAAAGTAAACCCTGATAATCTCTTGCACACATACAAACCCATCAGCTTATGTCACTTGTAAGAATCAGCCTCTTCCAGGAAGAACAGCAAAAAGACTGACTCTATTTGCAGAAATCTCCTGCTGCAGTATCACAATACCATTAAGATGTTCTTGTGGTATTGCAATGGGAAAATTCCCACAAGAAACAAGAAATACCACAAGAACATAAACATAAACAACATCAAAGACAGCGAGTCTTGCTCAGAAAACAACAAACAACCAAACCCACCGCCCCTGCAGAGCGGTTGGAAGCGTTTGTGGGTGGAAACTCCAAGAGAAGCATTATAGAAAAGTGACATGAAAATATGGCATCGCTCCTTGGCTACGGTGACATGATCTCTAGGAATTTAAAGGACGAGTTGCTTTGGTAGGTCTGTAACTCGCACATCCACAAGCCCAGGGATTTGCCAGCTGGACATATGCATCGGTTTCTGGACAAGACCCTAACTCAGGTCACAGCAGCATCAGAGCTGAAAGGGTGCCAGAGCTTGCCACCATTCCAGAGCGGATCTGAACCCCACAGGCTCTCAAAAAAAAAAATCTCCTGGTTTAACATGAAAGGTACCATGTTTCAGATTAATCAGGCAACCCCTACCTGATGCTCTATTCATTGAGCAACCAACCAACTTTGGAAAAACCTCACTGCAAATGCCAGTGCCAACTCACAGATCCCCTGCTCCCTCGACACAGAACCAAGCGGTGCCTCCCACTGCTTTACATTCCCAGAAAACACCAACGCTTCCAGCTCCGAGCCTGCAGTTCGTTCCCTGCAGTGCCAGGCAATGCTGAGAGTAATAGAGAGAAGCAAAACCACTATCAAGGCTGCAGGAGCCCTGATGAACAAGGGAAGTGCCAACGTGGCAGGACAGAGACCTCAACTGGGCATCGACGTGAAACTTCAGCCCCAACATCAAACCAGCAGCATTTTAGCAAGAATTATTCACCTTCCCCCAACTACTCCCCTCAAATGCTTTCACAAATTTATTTGCCAGATTAGTATGGCAAGTCTCTTGCATAATAAATAACTTTCTGGAACGATTCCACGTGGAGTACACTTTTAATGCTTAAAACTTAGTTCAGCATTTCCATTACTGATCTTAATAATTCGTTCATAAACTTCCATATACGTTAAAAAAAAATAGATCACTGAAGAAACCTGGCATGCAGCTTAAACCATAGTTTAAGTTTCTCTTGCAGAATACCACACTCAATACTTTGCAGAGTTTGCCTGCCCTTCATAAGGACTTGAATGTTATTTTTACATATTTGCACTCATAATAATGACAATATTCCCCTCATACAAAACAAGCACTTTCAGGACAGCTAGAAATCAGCACGGAAGTCATTTTGGGGATGTGTCAATGCCACCAGGAAGGTAATCATGACTAACCAGCTTGCACCCAAGGCTATTGCTGGATCATTTCACATCAGAAATGAACTGATCTCTCTCCGATGCATCCAACAAAATGGTGCTTGGATTTAGGTTAATCACAGCCAGGCACCACGCTTAATTGGCAACAAGGTCACACAGCGACGCTGGGGACATGAGCAGCTCATACGCAGTAAGGTGTGAGTCATAAAAATCAAAAAAGTTCCAAAAGAGAAGGCAAACCTCTAGTTAGAGAAGGAACAGAGCCGGCAAACCCTGCAGAGAGGATATTGCAGAGAGCAGAGGGAAGCGGAGCCGGCAGCTGTGCCGAGCCACCGAGACACCACAGAAACTTCGCGTCCAGCTCCATCTTCTCCCCCGTGTCCGAGGGGAAAGTTCTGGTTTCGTCAGAATTTGGTCAAAACTCAACGGCCCCGAGTGACGTGCAGAAAGGGCACAGTCATTATTTACGACGAAAAAGAAAAAGCTTTCCAAAACGCCTTCTACGGAGCGGTGTGGGAGTTGTTTTAAACCAACACGCCAGATCCCCACCGGTATCAGGGCTGGGGGGGGAAGCTCGTGCACGCGCCTTCTCGCACTCGAGACAATTAGTCCTTAATTAAAAGCAACGCCAGAGCAGCGCAGCTTTAGAACTTGAGCAACTCTAGACTCGCTTAACACAATTTTCGAGGAAAAAAACCCCAAAGATCCAAAGGCTACGCCAACCAAGAGACTACCCAGACCGCCGGCCATCGCAGCTCCCGGCGCTCTCCCACCCCCGGGGACCCGCGGGCGGCTCACGGAGCGTTCCCACCGGGAACGGGCGGCGTCGGGGGAGCTGCGGGGACGGGACGGCAGCTCCCGCAGCTCATACGACCAGCGGGGATCGATCAGGCGCTGCAGGAGCACGGACCGAGCAGGACCTGCACAGCATCCCCCCGAGCCCGGCGCGGACCCTCCCTGGGGGCACCGCTGCGATCCCAGACACGGAGCCGTCCCCGTGTCCCCGGAGCTCCCCCCGGCAGCGCTCGGAGCATCCCCCGGCCCCGCTCCTCCGCTCCGTCCCTCCCGAGGGATGCGGGGGCTCGGCGCTCCCGCCCACCCCGCACCCCAACTTAGTTCCCCGGAGTTGCCCACCTGCCGCCGAGCCGCCCCCGGCCGTGCCCGCAGCCCTTCCCGGCGGAGCCGCTCCGGGTAATCCTGCGGCTCCCGCGGCTCCCGGCGCCTCTTCTGGAGCGGCGCTGGCCGCGCTCCGGGCGGCGGGGCGGGACCCACCCGATCTCCCGCCCACCCCTCCGCACCCACCGCCCCCGGGCCGGCAAAGCCCAGCCCAGCCCAGCCCAGCCCAGCAAAGCCCAGCCCAGCCCGGCTCAACTTCCCCGGGGATGCGCTGGCGGGTGGTGGTGCGTTTACCCAGAGCCCCCTCTGGAACCCACCTGGGGAGGGTAAATGTGCTCCCGCAGCGAGCTTAGGAATGACGGGGAAAGTTGAGGCGTTACAGGCTTAAATAAAAACTCCCATCTAATTTCTGGGCTGGAAGCCCAGGGAAAGAATCAGGTTCACGTAGGTCGCTGTGCAGGAGCCGGATGGAGGTTTTATTGAGTCTGGCTCCAGCTCATCGCGGTATTAGAGCTGTGCTGCTGTAATTAAGGCTGAGCAGAATTTCTTTCAGTCCCCTTTCCCCCCCTCTTTTTTTTTTTTTTTTTTTTTTTTTTTTAGCGGGTTATATAACAAATAGTACTAAGTTTCCTGAAACCTCTATTATCTTTCAACATCCCAAAGCACAGGGAAGAGTACTTATAATAAAGTGTGCATTAGCCTGCTGTGCTTCAGTGGAAGCCAAGTTACACCAAGGATGGCTTTGGCTTCCTACCCACAGTGAAGTGTCAATGCAAGACAATCAATCACAGCACCACAGAATGTTTAGCGTTGGGAGGGACCTTAAAGCTCATCTCATTCCACCTCCCTGCCATGGGCAGGGACACCTTCCACCAGCCCAGGGTGCTCCAAGCCCCGTCCAACCTGGCCTTGGACACTTCCAGGGATGGGGCAGCCACAGCTTCTCTGGGCAACCTGTGCCAGGGCCTCCCCACCCTCACAGGGAAGGATTCTTTTCTAATATCCCATCTAACCCTACTCTCAGTGTGAAACCATTCCCCCTTGTCCTGTCACTTCAGGCCCTTGTAAATAGTTTCTCTCCATCATTCCTGTTGCCCCTTCCAGGCACTGGAAGGCCACAATTAGGTGACCCTGAAGCTTCTCCAGGCTGAACAATCCCAAGTCTCTCAGCCTTTCCTCCCACCAGAGCTGCTCCAGCCCTCTGATCATCCTGGTGACCTCCTCTGAACTTGCTTCAACAAGTTGATGTCCTTCCTTTGCTGGAGACCTGCCCAGAAGGGAGAAAGGACTCGATGACTGTGGTACACAGAGGGATCTTGGACAGGGTGGCAATGCTTTGCTCTCTGGGCATCGGAGCAAAGGACATGAGGAAAACAGTTTTCTTCTTCAACGAGTAATATTTAAGTCACTGCCACTTCTGTTTCCCTTTCTGTCCATTTTTGTTGTGAATTATTGAAATGTGCTGGCTGGGAAGTGGTGACAGTCTCCTCTGGGGACTAGAAGAAACTTGCACGGCATCTGTTGACCCAGACTTAGTGCAGGAGCCCTGACCTGAAAAGATGTCCTTACTTTTCTGTGCATGTGCAAGTCTGTAATTAAGGAATGTCCAGCACTGAAATGTAGCCACTTCTGTAATGCAATGTGGCACTGATCTGAGGAAGGGATGTCAAAAAATAAATTATCTCAGAAAAACAGGATGCATTTTTAATTGGCAGGGCATGGTCCCGTTGGACTCATAGAGCTGATAGAATTACAGTGATTTAACGAGTTACTGTACAGGAGCTGAGCACTGAGATTTGTACCAATACGGTTCAGCTCAGCCCTGGCACGGAGCAGGAACGTGCACTCCGCCTGTTTGTGTAGCTCAGCTGCTGTATTACAGTCTAGTAACTCCACCACATCCCTAAACCTCCACTTTGGGCTTTTGCCTAGAAGATAATATTAACTCTCAGCTATTATGGCACAAAGAATTATGATAGGACTGGGGTCAAGCCTTAGTTTCACAGCAAACTCCAGCTCAGGTAGGAGTGTGGTGGCTGTGGACGCCTCTGTGGGGCAGTGACAGCACAGACCCAGGAGCAAAACCCGAATGCAGATTTGGCTTCCTCGGAGTTCTGCCGTTCGGAATTCACGACACCCGATTCACTGGGGCTTATGAGAGCTGACAAGGTCATGGCCCTGTGGCACAGCTCTCCACGTGGAAATATCAGCTTTAGCTGTGCAAGGCCAGTGTGAGAACGATAGCCTGTATTTTTATGCTTGACCGACCACTGAGGCTGTTAAAATTTTGAAAATGCGTTCTGCAGTTTGCCTTCCCTGGTGTCCTTTGTCACCTCCAGCCCGGACCCACAGTCGGACTGCTGCAGCCAAATAGTACATTTTTTCAATTTCAGTTAAGTCAAGGACTTCAAATTCCTATCATAGGTGTCGAGTTACACCACACAAGAGATGCTTTTATTTTAAGTTTGTCAGAGAGGCACTTTATGAGATTGTGAGGTCGAAGAGATGACTCTAATCTTTGAGATGACAAGTTAAAAAGGACAAACCCCACTCTTTCCCTCACCTATTATCTAGCAACCCAGGCATGTAGAAACAGCAGGTTTGTAAGTGTTTTTCCTGTATTTATTTCAGAAAACACAGCAAACGTGCAATATCCTCACATACCTACTGAAGGTAAGCAAGTCATAGACAGTAAATTCTCTGAGGCTGCCTGGCATGTTTTCACACAGTACCTGATCCTGTGATGCCCTTCTGCCATCTGGGGCTTCTGGACCAACTGCAATATCCATGTGCAGTAATAACAACTTAATTGCAGGTCTCACACTACTTCCAGCTAATGATTTTTTTTCATTTCCACTTGTCATTCAAACATCCCTGTCGACGTGTCTCTGAAACGATATGTGAAGAACAGGGATGCTTCTACTCTAGTGGTGTGTAATTAATGCTTCCTAAGAATTAAAGTGGGAAAAAAAGCACTTTAATTTATGAGCACAGGTGTAATCAGGTACATTAATGTCATATTTAAACTTACTTAAATGAATATAATTTGTTTTGAAGACCCAACTTAACCTTGTCCATCCTGATGCCAGCTGGTGTAAACCTGAACTATCAAGTGAGCTCTTGCTCCTATTAGCTGCACCCCCCTCACTGCTCTCTGCCATAGTTACTGTGTCTATTTTATATATTTTCAAGTAATATTTCTCTTGCCATGTTCACATTTTCAGCACATGGATTTCCTGTAGAACTCTTTGTGTCCTGCTTTGACAAACCTTGTTTTTCGATGGGAATTTAGCCACCAGTAACAAGTTGACTCAGATACACCATAAATTCCTCCAGAAAAAAATCAATCATCACTTATCTCCCACCTGCCTTAGCTTTTGAAGACTTTTTCATACCACTGGCAGAAATACCAACTCACCTCAAGCTTAAGCTGAATTTGTTTTGTAAAACACCTCTAGGACATTGTCAAAACAGGATCTAGTCAATGGGACTTGATGGACTATTAGTCTGATCTTAGCACTGACAATCACTGCTATCAGTTTCTTTGCAGGTAGATAAATCAATTAACTTAATCTGAAACAGCCACTAGAAAGCAGAATATTAAAAATAAATTCAAAAACAGTTGAAAATTTAGTTTTCCGTCTTTCTGTGTGTAAAGGTTGTAGCATCCCACCTTTTCCAATCATACTTTCAGGCATAATAATGTCAATGACAAAAATCTATGGACAAAATATGTGATGCTTTGGATGCAGTTAAATGAGTAGAAAATCGACTTTTCCCATTTATACTTATGGGAATCTTATTTAAAGATAAGTGCTTAATGTAAATTTAATCTTTCTAATTTTTAAGAAATGCTTCTTTCTTTAAGCCAACATCAATATCAACTAATCTGAGGCTTGATCTGCAGGCACAGTTAATAGATTATGCATTTCTTTCAAAATTGAAGTCAGCTGTAGTGGCTAGATTTTTTTTTTAATATCTGTATCACAAGACAGCATTCCAGTTCTCCAGAGCACAGGGAGATTCCTTGTGGTGGTGGTGTCATGGGAAAAGCTGCATTCACTCCTGTGCCTGGTCCACAGTCACCTCACATCTCACATCCTTGATGTGCCCACCACTGACACCAATATCAGCCGTGCTCCTCGTGCTGCATTTTGTCCCTGTTTTGGAGAATCTTGCTCTCCATGGGCTTGGGAAGCATTATGTTAAAAAGGATAGTGTTCTCAGGAGCATCCAGCAATGCTCTGGTCCAATTTCCCTGAAGTCAATGGTAACACTTCTCTTGGCATCAAATCCAATCGATTTAAAATTCCCATTTCATTGTCTCCACGAGCTCCAGCTCGTGCTAATAAATGGAGAGTGTAACTGGTGTTTGGAGCAGCAGGAGGGAAGGGCCGGGGGGGGAAGGCTAATGAGAGGCCCTGTCTGTATTAAGGAAATTAATTATGTGACTGGATTAAACTGCAGCATTGGAAGCCTCACTTTGCCCTGACACAGACTATGTGCATTAAAGGTTTATGCTGCTGTAATAACCACAGCAGTGGTGTTATATGGATGCAAATGTCCTTAATGCAGGCAGGACCTACATCAGACCACAGTGACTAATCCAAAACCCATAAAAGAAAGTGAATTATGTGCAATTGCACCGGAGAGCGTGGCACAGAAAGAAAATGATAATAGGAAGGTTAAGTGCCCAGCGAGTGCAAACTGATATACAATATCTTGAAATCACAGAGAAAGAAAATTAAAGTGGTGAAATGATTTCACGTATAGGTAGATGGAGGCATAAAAGCAATCTGTGAACTCTGGGAGAGAGTGGAGTGAGAGTGGTACTGTCAGAAGTACAGCCTTTTGCCTATTAGAAATAAGTGGTGGGAGGCCAATTCCAATAAACAGGCAATTTTAGTTTCATCATTTTTTCGGGTTTTTGTTTGACTCTGCTTTTGTGTGTCATTGAAATATTTGTGTATTAATAGACACCCATTTTAATAGCATTACAGTAATTTGAACATCTGCAGCTCCTAGGCATTAAGACACGATTAGTCCCCTATATTTCAAGTTATTTTCGCAGCACTTCTTCCTGATTTTGTCGTATCTATTAAAATGCAACAGATCAGTTCTTATCATTACCTATTAATTGGCAACCTTGAGCTGAAGTGTTAAGCAGAAACCAGCCTGATTGCCTGGAGGCCTGGCTGGCAATTCAGTGGAAGGCAAAGGCATTTTATGGCTGTCCTGAAAGCTGAGTAATGGGCTGGGTAACTTTCCTAATCGAATACAATTAAATACAAAATCATATACCCACCACCCATGGTATCCTTTGTTCCAACAAATTGCCTGATGTACTATTCAAGATTACTGAATATAGAACATTTACAAGATGGGAGGTTTTAATTCTGCCAAAAACTCACCTTAGGTTAGAGTTTTGTTTAGAGTACTGAGGAGCTCTCACGGGGCAGGAGGACTCTCTCTGGATGAGAAATGACTCCTCTCCTGGGCTCAGACTGACTTTTGAGGAGGTGAACACACAGAACAGAAATGAATTCAGGGCAGGTCTGTGAGTTTGCTGTTAAGGGTTAAGAAACCAAAGCAGCCATTGTGAATAAAGATGTGTTCGTAAATCTTTCACCAGGAAAGAAATACTCCTTAAAAGCTCTCTGGAATGTGATCACTGCCAATATCATGTTAAGGAGGGAGGAGGAAATAGCAGGCTACTCCTCCTTCCCTTGTTCTTAGTGTGACAAGGATTTTTCATTCTACTCAAAAGAACCATATTTTTAAAGTGATCTCTGTAGCAGGACAATATCTGTTTGCAAATGTGATGCTGGGGTTTAGTTTTGTCCAAAGCTTTTAGTTCTATCTTGGAAATTCATGGCAGTCAACACACAGACCTCAGGAACTGCTTTCATCATATCAGGCATCAGCTGTTCCTTCCACAGCCCCCTCTGTGCATCCATGGAGTGGTGCTCCAGCAGCACAGTTCTGTGTGTAGAATTTTAAAAACCGTCTGACACTTTCAATTTTAAAATAATAAAGGAGGTTCAGGTTTTAGTATTATGCAGTTGCATTCATGAGTTAGCTCAGGCATCCCAAACCTGTCTGAGGGGAAGAAAAGGCAAGTGCATTTAAGCCTAAACTTTGTCAGCAGGATCAGGTGCAGCCAGATAAGACAATGAGAATAAATAACAGTGACCTGTGAAGAAACAAAATAGAAAACAGCACACCTGAAAATAAACAAGGTGAAAAAGGGCCCCAAGAGCTTTGATTTGGTGAAGTATTTCAGCCAGTATCTATGTTTGTCTCCATAAGAATATACACTTTAATTCCTGTCTAGGTTAAGAATACTTTCCCAGATCAAGTACTAATAATTTTGAGATCTACAAATACCCTGATGAGAAAACCCTACAGTAATTGCCCCATCAGTAATGAATACAAATGGCCCTGAGAAAATGCCTTTGAACAGGAAAAATAAGGAAAGCAGCATATCAGTGACCTCCAACCAGAATGTTCTTGCATCTCAGTGTGAGGGCAGTTGTGAGTCTTAACATATCAGAAGCAAATTTTAAGATATTTAGAGAATTTTAAAATAAAAAGGAAGATTCTAGGAGCATTCAAGTTGATAATATTGTTGACTACCAACGTCTCCTCCAAATTATGGGAATAGTGTTGGAAATCCTTAAGGATGACATTGCCATTCAACTAACACACCTCCAAATACAAGTGGGTGTCACCCTCTAATCAGCACCACAATATGTCTTTTTTTTTCCTTCAAATTTCCAGTTGCTTTATCTTCAATTCTTTACAAGTTCATTAGTTTCAAATTAAAAGTTCTTTATTGTGAATGGTAAAGGAATAGTAAAATGGGGCTGTGACTTGGATGCAAACCATTGGTTAAGGAGAAAGTCCTGCCACTCCTGCAGGACATGTGGGATTTTATGGCTTGAACCTAAAGGAATGGTTCTTGTGAAATTGGGCAAGATCCTCTCTGAGTGCATTCCCATAGCCCATGACTGAATAAAGCCAGTTGTTGACTGTTCTTTGTCTTCCCAGCTGCTCCATGTTTCCCAGGGTCTGTGAGGAGCTGCTAGAGGAGGATGCTCTGCTGATCCCGAGGGGCTGGAGGACTGTGATTATCCCACTGCTTAAGCCAGTCACAGGGATTAAAAGCATTTCCAGGGGGGAAGAGGTGCCCAGACAACTGCTTGTTATTGTTTTCAAGGCAGCATTTGGAAAGTCATTGTAGCTTTATCTTGTAAACACATCTGAGGATTGAGGGAATTTGGAGATGTTGGAGTTCACATTTGCTAAGGAGGTTTTTGCTCACTCTGACTTACCCTGCACTCAATTAGCTGCACAGAATGCTGTAAGAGACTGCCCACATGAGGAGTAAATAAACCAAACAGAATAGTTTGGGGTGGAAGGGACCTCAAAGACTATCTCATTCCACCCCCTACCATGGGCAGGGACACCTTCCACTAGACCAGGTTGCTCAGAGCTCCATCCAACCTGGCCTTGGACACTTCCAGGGATGGGGCAAAAATCTCCTTTTCATCTGCAGCTCATCAGCAAAAATGAGTGACAAAACAAAGGGAATCATTTTACACCGTGAAGGGAAATGGTTCACAAACTTAAAAATTGGGCTGAAAAGTTTACCCAGTCTGTGCTGAAGCAGCTCTTCTCTAGTACAGGAATTACTCACGTTATTCCTATTATCCCTTCTAAGCTCCTGCAGAGCCAAGAGGCTCTGGCTCAGTTTCTGATTCAACCAGAACCTTCCTCAGGATGGTTGGGTGAGGACTTGATACTTTTAGCTGTGTTGATCCTTCCTGTGACCTTCTCACAAACACCATTTCTATCCATGGCTGGCAGTTTTCTGCATTCTTCAATAATTTTGTCAAACTTTTTCTGCCAGCAATGTGCTGGTTGGCTGGGAGATAACATCTCTAACTTCAGCATTAAAATCAATCCAGTATCAAGTTCCCTACTCACTGAAATCTTGCACGTAGCTGCCTTCAAGAATTTAAAGATGTTGGGCAGAAAGTGGAAGAAAATAAGTTTCTGGTTTTACTGTGTTTTATTAAACTTTTTCCCACTGGATACTCTTTCTGTTAATTAATTTTTCCTTTACAATTTCAGGTAAGCTATTAATCTATTGACTTGAGGATTTTTCAAAGCCTTTCCAGAAATAAACCCTGGGATGAAAGAATCATAAGATATGCATGAAAAGTACTACTGTTGTTTTGTCATTTTCAAGCCCATGGTTTATACCAAGTCTCTCTAATTCCCTTTACATGGATGTCAGATGGAATAATACAACGAAAAATTACCCCAAGATTTGGTTTTCCATTGCAGAGGTGCTTTTGTACATAAAGTTTTTATATAAAATTCGAATAAAAAGTCCCAAACCTTCCAATTCCTATTATTTAAAAGCACTAATTAACGGGGGTTTGGGTTTACATTAACACTGCTTTTATTCCAATCATGCACTTCCGTCTCATTATTTTTTGTTCCCTTAATCCCATTGCCCAAAATTTGCTTTCTGATAGTGAACTTGGCAGGAACACTCAAACACTCTTGCAGTTCTGGAATGCAAAATCATTTAAATAACATTCTTTTTGCTATTAGCAGTTCCTAGATAATGCAACCAAATGCCATGAAATGTTCATTATTGGAAATAGATGTATTTTTTTTTCCTTTGAATTTTTAAATTGCCTTTATTATGGCACAATGTGTATGAAATAAATGTGATTTAAACAGGTGTGCCCTCTACTGGCATAAAGGAAATAATGAAAAAAGAGAAAGCAACACCGTATTTCCAGATGTTGTATCAAAACAGAGTGCCAAAACAAACTTTTTACTGTTCTTTTTGGTTTTTTTTTAATTATGCTTTAGTCATGTTTGAAGGCTTAATTATTCTCATCATTAAATCTAGACACATTAATTGCTTCCAGATTTTTTTTTAATAAAAAGCCCATTTATGCTGCTAAGGCAGTATAAAAAGGCCTTGCCACAGATGGACATGATGGTGGGGATGGTGTGTTTACACCATTAAAAATAACTTCAGATTTATGAGACTTTTCAGGAGCTGTGGCATCAGCTAGAGAGCAGGAGAACAAAGCTGTGTGACAAAATCCTTTCCAGAGTTCAGAGCAACTTTGGAGCATTCATTTGCAACTCTGTAGGAGTTGATGTATAATGTAGAATATTCAATTTCTGATAACACAGGAGAATTAAGACCTCACCCTCTGCTGAAACACTTCTAACCCATCCCTCCCTTCCATTTAAAAGAAAACTTACAATTTTCTGTCCTATTGAAGTTGTCAACTGGCATTAAACTGGAATAAGAAAGAAACAAAAACATTCCCTTTGGTAAGAAACTCTCGTGCTGCAGCTTCCCAGCGTGGGCAGGATTAGTCACAGATGCTAATTGAAACACTAATTGGCATATTTATACCATCATATAAAATCCATTCAACACAGTGGCAATAATGTTGGTGTCTAAACCAGCTGCAGCATCCATGTGGAGAACAGCCACTCCACACTTTTAGCCCATCAGGAATATTTCAGGTTCCCGGATTTTCACCTTTTATAGGGTGTGGTATTTACAGACTGCAGGTTAAATGGATACCAGACAACACGGATCAGAGAAGAAGAAAAATAATTACCTTCCAGAAAACTTAATTATCAGCAGATGAAGGAGCCAAAATACTCTTGCCCCTTCCTTCAGCTCCAACGTTGCCCCTGTGTAGTGAAAAGGAGTTTGTTTAGCAGCAGAATCAAAATCATTAATCACAGAATTAAGTTAATATGTCCCCTATAACTTGCTTTATTAGTAAGTAACTGCATCTGGAAACGAGGTGGGTATCAATAGCGTGGGTTCAACCTTCAGAAATCTCAGCCTGCTATTAAGTGTTTCTTTGCCAGAGAAAACTACACTGCCAAACTGAGCTGTAATCACACATGAAAGCAGAGGATAGACTTGTGCTTACAACACAATTCTTTCTGCCAACTTCTCTGGACAGAACTGTTATAATAAAAGTAAATATTAGTGTCTCAGGCATGACTATTGCTTTGAACTAGGATGTGTTTCAAACATGTTTACCTTTACGGCAAAGCCTTTTTTTGGGCCAGAAGAAAACCTTTAACATTCTGGGTTAAAAATCTACTACATGTCTTTGTTGAATCAGTGGAAAGCGGAATACTGTTTTATATATCATATCTCTGAGCCTGGGAACACCAAACTCTCCCCATCTCCAGGCAGCTGTTGCAGAGAAATTCCCTCCTTACTCTCCTAATGAGCTGCAAAGGGCAGTGTGGACTTCACAAGTGGACTCCAGCTTACTAATTGGTTACAACAATTAGCCAGGGTGCCCAGGTCTTTAGTCACCTTGGTTACATGTGAGTCAATTAGAGTCTCATACCTATTCATGCCACTTCATCCTCACACCAAGAGCTGCTTCCCTGTTCCTCTGCCCAGCTCCTTCTCTTTGGTGCACACCCAGCCCTCTGGGAACCATCAGGGGAGTTTCACAGAATCAGTAGGGTTGGAAAAGACCTTTGGGATTATCAACCCAACACCACCACCATGCTCACCATTAAACCATGTCCTTAAGTGCCACATCCACAGATTATTTCAACACTTCCAGGGATGGTGACTCCACCCCTGCCCTGGGCAGTCTGTTCCAATGCTTTACGACCCTTTCCATGAAAACATTTTTCCAAATATCTGTTCTAAACCTCCCCTGGTGCAACTTGAGGCCATTTCCTCTCCTTCCACATTTCACTGAAATCAGACATTTGCTGTGGCCATAATTCATGTGGTGGAAATGCAGATAAAGGAGATCTGAGAGGGAAGCACTAAACCATCCTGGCCAAATCTCACTAGTGTGTTAAGAGGTAGAGAAGGACCAAGCTGGATCCCTCTCTGCAGTCACCTGGCTCAGTAAATAAACCACAGAGCTTTACTCAGTTGGTTTGAGCACAGAAGCATCTCACTGCCAGTAACACAGGGCCACCTCTGAGGGGACTCCTCTTTTCTTATCTCTTTAATAACATACCTGTGGTTTTATCTCTCACTGGTGAAGCTGCAGTTGAACCACCCCTTATGTGAGACACACACACACTGTCAGTGAGGGCAGTGCTGGGCTGTGATGGAGCTGCTGGTTGAGCTCCTCAGAGCACACACCCCTCAAAGGAGCTCAGATGAGCCTAAAACCTGCAAGCAAACCTAGAAGCTGCAATATTGTGACCATTCAAACCCCAGTTATGGACACAGAAACCACTGCTGGGATTACTTGAGCAGCCTGTAGCGCTGCCCTTGGCCTCAGGTGAGCTTCAAAACACCCGGGGGAGCACCTGGAGATGGCAAAAGCCTGCAATGTGTCACAGCATCTGCTGCCATGTGGTAATCAATGACTGGTAAAACTTGATCTCTAAGAACTTATTTCAACTCCTCAGCTATCTTCAGCTTGCTTTCTTCCTCTTTTTGCCTGGTTCTTGTTTTATAATTCTGTCCCTTTCCGTTGCTGCGATTTTGCTGTTACAGGAACTTTGCAGAAGAGAAAAATAAACAGATCAGTGTTTGATGTTGTGCTCTCTGTTTAGAAGTTTGTTTTCTTTTCTTCTTCCATTGCATCAATATTAACATGTTGATCCACAAGCCAAATAAATAAAGTCTATAAATACATTCTTTTTTTTTTTTCAAACTGTGAAACCTCAAAGTTACAGTTCCCACAGCAACTGCACAATGTGCACGTACATTAAAGGCAGGGATATTGCCACCCAAGGCAGCAATCAAATATGCATGAGGGACTTACTTGCACATGAGGACTGTGCAAGTTTGAAATCCCAGAACCAAGAAGCACCTCAGATCTGTCCCTGTCAGGAAGAAAAGGTTTGGAGACGTTGGTCCTTATGGGCACAGCAGAACTGGATCGTGCCCTGTGCAGAAGGGCTCATGGATAACAGGGGGGTGGTACCTTTACCAGAGCTAAAGATGCTGTGGATAAAATAATTACTGTTAATTAGCTGAAATGCACAGCCAGAAGGTGTCATAACAACCAAAGCATTATGAACAGAAATCATTGTTCACAGTCCTGACGATCCCTGAATGCTGTGAGCGAATTTCTCACTGTTTGAACAGGAAAGAAGAGTACTCTGTATACTGGAGAAGTTCATGCCACCTAAATGCTGTATCTTTTACAATCCAGGAGATTGTTTCATTTAATAGAAGGATGCTCAGCTTCCTGGTTTCTGATTCTCCACCAACTACTGGCTAATCAAAGTTTATTTTTCTAGGTCATGAATTCAACATCTCGGCCCCAAACCATGCCCAGCACTGCCAGCTGGGATCTAACTTCACACCATTGGCTGCTCTTCCATAACTGATGTTCTCCTCTCCCTCTCCTCTCCTCATAATTTTAAGCTCAAGTTTTCCAACAGTGCTGTCATTGTACCCTAAGCCAGGAATTTGGGCATCTCCCTTAACAAGTCTAATGTTGCTTGGTAATCCAGTGCATTCCTCCTGCTGACTGAAGAAAACCAGCCTGGGGAGCCCAGTTCTCTGCGAGGTGCCTTAAAAGGATAGCGAAGTCAGATTTAAAAATTCAACAATACAGCTTATTTTCTTTTCCATGGCCTATTATAAAAAAATAATAGAAACTGCGGGCATCACATTTCAGGGATATAAAGAGAAGCAGCATGTCATCAAGTGACTAAATGTCTTGGTATTATTAATCTCCTATAATCTAGTAATTAACAGGAACTGGAGGATTGCAGAATTTGAAAAGAGCCATTAGCATGTTTAACTATAAACAGCCCGATATTTTATAGAAAAAAATGGGCAAGTGTTTATTATTTTTTAGGCATTTGCCGACCATCTCAGCTGCAGGATTCCCACTCTGGCAGTTTTCCTCCAGAACACACACCAGAGAGGATTTATGATCCAAAGGAGAGCCCTATCTTGAAGTGTCACCTTGAACTTGCTCATACAAATGGGGTTTTCCATTATCATCTATATCCCTTATATTTAACATCAACATGTGCAGCGTTTTGTGAGAGTACAAGAGCCTGGCTCTGTTTCTGTAGAGAATGCATCAGATTTGTTTTGATAGAAATAAGTGTGATTAGCATAAATTTACCTTAACACAGTAACAAAATTTGAAAGCAGTTGTATCAAAGCACCATCATTTCTGTGGAGCAAATTTTAGCTGCACTGTGAAAGATGCCTTTTCAAATGCTTTTATTTCTCTGAAAAGCAGCAGGGATAGCCAGACAGATAATTTTTCAAAAATGTTCCAGGATTTCTTATGGATATTAATTTCTGTTTAAGCCTCTCCAAACTTTGGCAGAAAGACAAGTTTCATTTTTCTTTAACAAGTCCTTTAGTTCTGCAGATGTTGTAGCCAGATTGGCAATAAATTTTGCTGGAACAGTTAACTCAACTTAGAGAAAGATGCTGTTATTTAATATTCTGTTTCTGTCTCACCTTTTGAACCTTAATTTATAGGTGATGTCTTTTATAGTTAGCATTCCATACAAGTCTGCAAAGCTTATTAGATTACTGTGTTCTCTGCCAACGAGAGTCTGATTGTTGTTCTAAATAAGTATCTTCAGAAGTATGAGCATTAAACATGGTGTAAAGGAAAGAGACCATTTTCTGTCCCATTTCCAAATGGATACACACATTTTGATTACACCTCTCTAATTTCCATCAGTCTGTTTTTGTCTCCTCTTTATTGGCCTGATTAAAAGCTTACTGGAATGAGTGGGAAGTGAAAACTCTCATTGACTTAAGTGGCTTTGAAGCAGTTTTCGAATAGTTGCTTCACATTGGTTCCTTATTACACTTGAGAAAAGCTCTATTTCTCCCCATTTTCCATTTTGCCTTGTCACCAATATTTTGCCTTAAGTCAGGAATATGTCTTTACCCTTTCATAACCCCGAGCATCTGCACTAGTAACCACCCATGAACTTCAACAGTTCATTCTCAGTTCAGAGAAAGACCTTCTGACTGCAAAATAAGTTTGATATTCCTGTGAAATGGAGTGTGGCCCTTACCCTGGGCAGTGTCAGGTCTCTCTCAGGTCAGTTTTGGCTGTTTTGGAAGTGATGCACAGGAATTGCTTTTATTTCTCCTCTCCCCATTCAGCAGACAATCTAGTCAGAGATTTTTGGCATCTGTCCTGATTGTTGGGGGTTTGTGTGCGACTTCTCAAGGCAGCAAAGAAACCAAACCCGCTCCCAGTTAGTCCACATTCACTAAACTGGGCTCTGCAGCCTTCATGGGATGTATTCAGGAGATCCACAGATCCCCAAAACAGTCTCCTGGTTGTCCTGTTCCTGCCTGGCTCTATGGGAGCATTTCCTTGGCACCTGCCTTAGGCTCATGCCCAGCTGATGAAGTTCTGGTATTTAAGCTGCCAGTTTTGGCAGCTGTCTTCTGTAATTCAGAGACAGGCTTTGAGTTTGGGACTATGGATGTTTGACCAGCAGCAATGTAAAATGACAAGCAATCGGTGTAATTGCACCAGAACACTCCTGACAACTAACATTTCCAAAGAGCACATCAGAACCTCACATCTGACCCAAGGAGTGCCCACCCCACCTGCAAAGCCTGCTTGGCTGGGTTTGCTGCAGCAGCCAGACCTGCCATGGTCTCAGGGAATCTGCTTTTGCTTCAGCACCTTGGTAAGTACAGAATCTATCCCAAACAGAGAAAAACACCATTATTGCTGCAGGCAGAGCAATCCCATGGAAAGAGGGTATTTGCATTCCAAACCCAAGCGTTTCTGCCAGTTTTTCTACCCTGGGGGTTTTTCTGTCATATGAAGGATGCAGAGTGAGGACTGTGCTGGAGGTTCATTGGTCTGGTTGCACACAACTAGGGGATACAACCCCAAGCAGTCCCAGGAGAGCTCTCCTTCCCTGTGCTACTTATTTCCTGGGTGGGGACCTCATTTTTTTCTACTTGAGGGCCTTCTTCTCCCCTTCCTTCCCTCTACTCAGACCTGGACCAGCTCAGTGATCCCCAGTTCCCCTGCAGATGACTCCTCCACGATACACTGATCACTAGATTCCAGCATTTACCCATTCTGTGCATCCTTTTACTGCACCTTCCTCTGACCCTTCCTACCAGGCTGTTGGACAATCCCACAATGTTCAGCTGAAATTCAACCAAATTTTGCCTGGAAGTCAGGTGGATCTGATGCTCAGGATATTAAGACTGTGAGAAATCTTGGGAAGAATATGGTTAAGAGTGAAGTTGGAAGTTTATATTTAGCTATTGCTGTCAGAGTTGCCAGTGAAAGCTTGCTCAAGGGGAAACAGCAGACACCAATAAGTGTAAACAAACAAACTCCAGCCCTTGGAAATTATGAGGGAAAAAAAGCTACAGTGCTGCTGTAGTCCCCAGCCAACCTCACTTCTGAGGCTCAAAAAATAGCAGCTTCTCACCTTAAATACTTGTTAGCTCTTGCAGGGATTTGGGGAAGCTTCCATGCAGATCTTGCTTTGGACACACTATTCATCCTTGCAAATTTTACAAAGGCCTTTTAGAATAAAAGCCAAGAGACAAAAAGGGGAAGGTTTCCTACGTGGCAGATCACGTTCTGTTGCACTGCAGTAAAATGGTTGGCACTGAATGGAGGTAAATTAATAAACTTCTTTATGATGGCTTGAAGTTACTGCTGCTCTATTCTGGAGCAGGCAGATAATTGGAGTGGCCAGAATCGTATCTGCAGTGATGGGAAATTGGTGCAATAATTCTGGAGCAGAAATTGTCTAAATAGAGGAGAAAGCGTGAGCATATGCATAATATATCTCCTGGAATTCTGCTGAGACCTCCAGGGAATTGGATTGGGAGTTAATAAACTGTTAATTAAAATTCTCATGACAGGAAAAAACCCAAAATTCATTAACTAGGTGTATTGACAGCTTCCCTGATAAGGTAAACAACAGTCCATAATCATTAACAGCTCGTGCAGAGATCTGCATGGGTTTGCTTATATGAGCTCTAATAGAGCCATTGGAAAGGGATTACAAACACAGGCAAAAAGGACATAGCTCTCACATGTCACTTTTTATGGTGTTGATTTGTATTTTGATTCCTCTAGCAGTGAAGGTTGCAGAGAGTTATGGCTGTCTGAGGGTCAACAAATTTCAGAAGGAACCAGTCCCTTCCGTCGGCCTGAAACAATCCCAGAACCTTGAGCTCTGGAATTCGTGACACCCAGACCAAAAAGTATCATTTGCTGTGATTTATTCTGACAGGTACATTATTGGGTGCATGTTAACCAGGACAAATGGCTGTACAGGACAGGAGCACAAGGAGCTCCAAATTACACTTTTTGAAACTTTTCCCTGCGCAGGGGGCTGGTAACAGAGAACAGCAATGGCTTTTCATGGGCTGAGATATCACCACCAAGCTTGCATCCATCACTCCTGGCTTTCCCAGCAGTAAATAAGGAGATCATACCCAACACCCACTGCCAAACCTGCACACCAGGCTGTTCCATCGGGCTCCTGAAGGCTTTAACAACATAATATGTTTGAATGCACGGGGAGCAGAAATACCAAATATTAATGGGGTGTCACTGTAGTTTCTTCTCTTTCATTACTGTTGTGTAATCTGGCAACAATACAACCTATTGCTTTGTACTTCCTCTGTATGAAACATCCCTTTATGTCAAATTTGGTTTGCAGACTTACACTCATAGAGCAATTCCTCTCACCCAGAGAAGCAGCGGGAGAGTGTGAGGTTGCTGGCATGTCTCCAATACCATTGTTAACAATTATGACATGACTGTCAAACCTTATTATCAGCTTTTAGGAATCTCTGTGAGATCCTGTAAGCACAGCTGCTTGGCTTTTCCCTGAAACACTGCTCCTGGAAGGGAAGAGAAGAGGGAATGTGTTTTCCCTTTAGGAGGAATCACTGAGTGCTTGCACAAAGCCACAACAATCGGGATTTTTGGGGTCCACTCTACCTCTGGTTATGTTGGAGTCCCATAGTTTCATCCCCAGCCTAACAACAGCTTGGTTGCTCTTTGGATCCCTACAAAGGATATTTTGGCAAGTGTCCCATAGCAGCAGGCCAAGGAAGGACACTGTCCCAAATTGAAATGTCTAAACTGGAAAGGAGGCGGGTGTGGAAGAGGAGGAGAGGGTTGGATAAGGGCTGTCCCTGCAGGAGCACAACTAATGCACACATTCAGGAACTGGGAATTCAGCCCATGGGAGAAGACCAGCCCTATTTTGCAGTTCAAAGCCCCAGGAACAGAGCAGACACCAGGCCCCCACACCAGTGGATCTGTCCAGTGCACACACCAGTGCCTGTGTGCTTGGCACGACAAAACACAGACCACTGTGGTGGAAGAATAAGAAACCAGCAATCCTCTTGTTAAATAGGGAAGCAAAATAATCTCTTATCTATTTTATCTTATCAATTGTATATGTTTTGTCTCATCGTGCCCAAGTGAGGATCTGACAAGGGGTTTGAGAGCCTGCAGTGGAGGAGCACCACGGTTACCTGCTGACCAGGAAGGTAAATGTCTGCAGCCCTCACCAGTGGATCATCCCATGCACGTGTAAACTCAGTTTATTTGCCTTGTATGATCACCCCTAATCTGCCACGGGAGACATGTGCTGGAGTTTTAAGGTAAGACATTCAGTAGGCCCCCGTCTCACACCCCAATGGCACAAAAAATACTGGATATTACATTTCACATGCTGTTTCTTTGAGTCTGGAACATCCTGCTCCTGCTGGCCTCATCAAAACTCCCATTGTAATTGGCAAGTTTTCATTTCAGTGGGAATCTTGGGGGGGTGCTGAGGGGAGGTCATTGATTTCTCACAACCGATTCAATCTTTTTACATGCCTGACTGCCCTAAATCACTACAAGTAGGAAACTATTTTCAAAATTTCTCAAGAGCCCTGAATGTATTGATTGAGTCTAACTTTGACTTCAGACGTTAAATTCTTTCTTTTCCTTGAGAAAAACAACCCCTCACCTTCTATAAGGCCACTCGTTTTTAGTTGGCCATCTGTTCTTGCTCCATTTATTTATGCTCTTCTCAATAGTATCCAGATTAAACCTTTGATAGCTTGTTCAACATTTCCTTATTATCTTTTTCACATTTGCCAGTGGAAGTTAATTTTATTCGAATTTTCTCTCTCTGTGTTGGTTCAATTACCAGCCCCAAACAGTTGTTGTATTTTGTGCTGAACAGTAGCTATTGCCTGTGTAGTCATGTTTATAATTATTTCTCCTAAATTCCACTCTCCCCAATTAAACTACAAGAACTTTGAAACTTAGAAGTTAGTTAATGGGGGAAAAAACCTTCACTGTTGGATAAATCTTTTTGCTAATATCCTCCCTTGCCTTTATAAATATATCCTGAGACTTAATGCACTTAGCACCAAGATTAGTGAGAACGTTTTACCTCATTTCCCCCAACCTATTACAGTGAGCAGCTAAATTAGAATTGTAGATGTGGTGCATCATTTTAAGGACCTCCAGTTTGGGTTTTGCAAGTCATGCAAGTGCTCAGCACACAGTGGCACATCTGGAGTCTGCAGTGTTCCAGAGCCAGAAGCTTTACCAGCTCAGACCTCTGTCTTTTGGAAAAAAAAAAATAAAATTACTGTATGGAGCTTACATGGAATAATTCACAACGAAAGTGGAAGCAAAATATAGATGAGAATGAATTCCTTCTTTCAATTAGGTTAGAAAATCCAATCATGTTATAATGTGTTTGTCACTCAGAAAGTTGAAAATTGTTCTCCAAGTCATTATGTCACTAGTTATTTTGGGGAAAAAGGGGAACGCCTATTACAAACAAGGAGCAGACATTGAAGAAAGCCTGTCATGCAGAATAGAGCCTTAAGTTGGCCAGATGAATTTTCTTCTTTTGCTCACTCTTTTCAGTGGAGTTAAGCCAAACCCCAATTATCAGCTTTATATGCAATTAAAAAAAAAAAAAGTAGATGCATTTAAGAATATTATTTGATTACTTTTATCAAAAAATAGAGAAGTTTGGATAATCAAAGGCATCTTTTCCCAAGGAGGTTGGGGCTGCTCTGTCCCTGGAAGTGTCCAAGGCCAGGTTGGCTTGGAGCAATGTGGTCTAGTGGAAGGTGTCCTTGCCCATGACAGGGGGTGGAACTGGATGAGCTTTAAGGTCCCTTCTGACCCAAACCAGTCTGGGATTCTGGGATTCTTGCAAGGTGAAAAATTGTAAGACAAAAGATTTGTACAAAACAGCTTGAAAATTTGAGGAAATACCAAGCTAATTCAACATGTAGCACTGGCCATTTCTGTGGTCCCAGCTGGACTAGGTGGTATAAGGCAAAACATTCCCCATCACTGACAGGGGGTGACGGTGCCCCCCAGGCTGGTTTGGGCACGGAGCTCTTCCTCCTGCACATTCCTTTTATTCCATGTGTTCAAATGTCAGCGGTGCCATTCCTCCTGCCAGCAGCTGGTTAAACCTTCTCCTAGTTAGAACAGCTGGGACCAGTTCATCACTGGATGGGTGTAACCCAAAAACGTGTATTCCATAGCCTTCCATGCCATTTCCCAGAAACTGTTCTCAATAGACCATTTACACCCTCTGCCCAGAGCACCCCTGACCCCTCAGGCTATAAACTGGGTGTTCAGAGGCCTGGAGATAGGAGGATGCTCCTGTCCTCACACCCATTGTGGAACTCCCTGCCCTGAGGGAGGTACTGGGCATTCCTGCCTGAACTGGAGAATAGATAATCTTGAGGTCTTGGGACTTTTTAACCACTCGTGGGATCCAGAGGAAGACTGCAGACCACCACTCTCAACCAAACTGCAACCACCACTCTTGACCAGACTCCACCAGCACTCTCACCAACAGGTTTTTCCCTCTCCTTTTACTTTGGACTCAGGGGGCTCAAAGAACACCACTCTGTTCATGCCCCAGGGTGCTGGGTTATACATTTGGGTTTTGTGGGTTAAAACCAATTGTTTTCTGTATAATCGTACTTATTGCATTATTTTCTTAAATTGTTATTCTGATTTATAATCTCTCTTTTGAGTTGGGTTCATTTCCCCTGCTGGTTTACCTTTAAACTAGCACAACCTCCACAGGGATAGCACAGCTCTCCCCTTGCCAGTGCTCATACCCTGTCCTCCCCTTCATCACCAGTCCTAGTGTGACATCCCTGTGTGACATCCCCGTGTCCCTGCCCAGGGGCCACCCCGGTGCCGCCACAAGCAGCCGTGGCATTTGAGCGGGAGAACGACGGCATTGCCTTCCAGGTGACAGCTGCTCCACGTTCAGCTGGGGGGATGTCACTCCTCCTCCTCGGCACCACGCTCTGGTGACAGTTAATAATCAGATCTCCAGGTGCAATAAAGCTGTCGAGTGAATAATTCCAGGAAGGGGCTGGTTGAAGTCCAAGGCAGCAATTCCAGCTGCGGCCTTCCTGCTCCGGGAGCTGCGACTGGGAGCAAAGGAGATTTCTCACGGTGTTTTGCTCTGTCTTTAAAAGGCTTTGAGCACACACACAAAAAAATTAAAGCTGTCAGAGATGTGATAGCCACTTTTAAAGGACAGTTGTTTTAAACAACTCTGTGGAACTCAGACATTGAGCAGAAGTTCCTGAAGAGGAAGGAGGAAGCAGAACAAAGATTTAGTTTTCTTCCTTTGCCCTGCATAATCACATTTTATTTTTTATTTTATTTTTGGATTAATGTCATTTTGGTAACGAGATTTCTTGACTGCCTAAGTTTTGGTTTCAGGTTTCTTTATGTTGAGGTTTGCAAGTTTTATTTGTTTCTTTGTTTTAAATAGGCTTTTTAGGCTGTGAGGTTTCATCAGAAAGGAAGAATACCACAAGGCTGCAGTACTGTTATTTTCCAGGGACTATTTTCCAGGCTGGAGAGGGACATTTCACAAAGGCATGAAATGATAGGACAAGGGAGAATGTCCTTAAGCTGAAGGAGGGTGTGTTTTAATTAGATATGAGGAAGAAATCTTTTACTCTGAGGGTAGGGAGGCACTGGCCCAGGTTTCCCAGAGAGGTTGTGGACACCCCATCCCTGGAAGTGTCCAAGGCCAAGTTGGACGGGGATTGGAGCAACCTGGGCTGGTGGAAGGTGTCCCTGCCCATGGCAGGGGAGTGGAACTGGATGGGCTTTAAGGTCCTTTTCAACCCAAACCATTCTGTGATTCTGTGACTGAGAAGACACAAGTTTTACTCTCTGCTGCAATTCATGGCCAATCCTTTAAACTCATCTATCCATTTGTATCCACTGGAACAGGAAAGAAACAGATCCTGGTGGTGAGCACCCACTGAACTTGTATCTGTAGCTTCAGGAAATGAAGCATCTTTTGCCACCCAGGCAATTCTTTCCAGCAGTGAATCACAGTGTTTGTAGGAAGGCTGCACGTTGAATCACTTTATCCTCACATAATGAGGAGCTGGAGAGGCCAGAGCATATTTTATAGCATTGGACAAATAGTTATCTAAACCACTGCCATCTTCTCCATGCAGAGACAGATTTTGGAGAACGTTGCTGCTGTCTGTAAATGTGTGTATACAGCAATAGCCATGCTCAGGTGTGATCCCAGAGGCTTGCAGGTGCTTTTACATGCAAATAAAAGAGATGAGCACACACTGCAGTTTACAGGGCTTGTTTTATGGCTAAACTTGAAACACACAGACATCTTTGCAAAAACGTTGTCCCAGTGGGAAGCAGTCCTTGGGAGCACTGTACACACAGTGCCACAACACCACGGAATGAGCTGCAATCCCACGGCATTCCGGTAACTTTGATGCAGAGACATAAAGCCTGGAGGAAACTGAACTTCATAAAAACAGGCACTGACACACACACAAGCTGTAATTTCCTATGGAAGTTAATCTTTTCTATTACTCTTATTCCATTTGTAAATGGAATGCTACTTTGAATTATGGCCTGGTGCAGTACTTCTTTTACGCTTCAGCAGTCATTGCTTTGGGATTTCGAGTATTTATTGTAGAATCTTGTCAACTCTCATTCATCACATACCTGCACATACCAGTCCTGCACGAGGAGAGTCTGGAACAGCAGCAAACTTACTGGTGGGGTATTGCAAGTCAGCATTTCTGTTGCCTCTCTGCAAGGCATTAATTACAAAAACATAACCAGCAAGTGCTTAAGCAGGTGTTGGAGCCAGCAGCATTATGGATGTGCTTAAATCATGGAATTATTAACATTGGAAATGACCTCTGAGGTCATCAAATCCAACCATCTACCCAGCATCACCATGTTCACCACCAAATGATGTCCTCGAGTGCCAGGTGTGAGTACTCTTTATGCTGTCAGCTGAACCCTGTCGTAGTCATAAAATATCCTATACCAAACTGAATTTTGCCTTACATGTATGATAACATTGATGTTATTTTTATTATCTGTCACCTGCATGAAAATACAGCTTCCTTTTCATGCAGAGAGCTCTTTATTCTGTGGGTGCTGTGGAGAATCTTTAAAGGATCCCTGCTAGCTGTCAGTAACCAGGAGCAAATCGATGTAATCTGCATTACAATACTTGCATCATGGCTTTGAAGAGGGACTGAACTCCTTTGGCTGGCTGTGCATCCAGAATCACATCAAAAATCCCTTTTCTGACATTAAGAGATGTCTCTGACTTTGTTCCAATTCATTGAGTCATAAACTGAATTCAGGGGCAGCAACACCAGGACTGGCACCTCAGTTCCTATCACACAGAATTCACAGTGGCACAGACCAGATCCTTGCCCTGGGCTTACAATCCAGTTATGCTGCTTTGTAGGGAGGCAGAAAGGGTTACAACAAACCTCCTTAACTGTATCACACATGTTCCTAAAGGCTTGCTGACCCACAGAAAAATCCTGCATGATTCACTAGAAAAACCTCCAATTCATCATAATTTTTTAGAGGGTGGTGATGAACTGGTCACTGCAGCAACAGGAGACAGAAGTGTCACATATTACAGATATTAATATCCTCCCCAAATTCTGGAAAAATGTATAAATGTTCTTTCATGCACATTCTATAGTTCACACCATCCAAACACAAATGTAATTCCAAGTTTACAGGTTTAATCCCTGTATGGGCTGTTCCCTCAAGAGTTGGACTCAATGATCTCAGTGGGTCCCTTCCAATTCAGAATATTCTGTGATTCTGTGAAAATAATGCCTGCAATGTTATACTGAAAACTGATCACAGAAGCACAGAATCATAGAATATCTTGAGCTGGAAGGGACCCATAAGGTCATCAAAGTCCCACTCGTCCTGCACAGCACAGCCCCAGGGATCCCCCATGTACCCAAAAGCATTGCCCAGGCACAAAAGCTGTCAGAAAAACCACTTTCTCCTCTGAGTTCCACCAAGCTGACACTATCATCATCATCTTCCCTTCTAGTTAGCTGTAATCCCAGATCTCTCATACCCTCCCCCCCCAAAATTCTCCAGCACATTCAAAGGTCCCCCAAAGGCAAAGCTAACTCAATACCATCACTTGCATTGCTGAGTTGCTGCTCACACACCTCACTCTTATCCAACCTCCGGAAAATTCACAGGACATCCCAGCAAGTAATTTTTCCAGTTTCTGCTCTTCAATGATCCTCATGAGGAGAATTCCCCCCTTGGAGCAGCTGGGGTTGGGCACCATGTGAATGACAGCAGTGACAGCAACAACCACCACGAACCGAATGTGTACAAACCACTCTCTCCCCTGGAAAACCCTCTGTTCCAGGAAACCTCCTTTTGAGAGCTTCAGGTTTTCCATGGCAACCCTTTATTGATTCTGTATAAATAGATCCTTCTTTTCTTCAAACACTTATTATCCTAATATCTCAGCAGCTCGGAGAGTCAACACGTACAAAGAAAAGCCATTAACCAAATTCTCTGTTGGAAATCTCAGAGTGCAGGGGAACATGGCATCAGCCACACTTCTGAAGGTGTTGATACTTCTTCTGGCAGTTTATGCATCAGATTTCACCTGAATTAGTGCAGCAAGGAAATATTTTGGTGAGTTAAAATCATGGTAAGGGAAGCTGTCTCTGCCAAACAAAATAAACCTTCAGATTTCTTTGGTAAATAGTCTTGGTCTTTCTAGCACAGATTACAGACAATGGGGCAGAAGAATTTTTTTATGAACTCTTTACATGTATTAAGGTGGATTTACTGAGGCTGAAAACCTTCTATTGTCTCTTCGTGGACAAGTCAAATGTATTAAAATGGTAATTCTTTCCCGTATTTTTAATCCTCTCTACATGTTTTCTTCACATATCCAGTATGAACCAAAGATAGCAGGATTTAACAGGACACTTGCAAATTTTATTTTGGCATATTGTGTAATGCAAGTTCAAGGTAATGGAATAAATTACAGATCCCTGAAGGAAAGAGAACATTGTCATTTCTGAAACTCTACTGTCCTAATTGGGCATCCCAATTATGTATAATCCTGTATGAATTAGTAACTACAATGGTTCCACTGAATAGGTCAAAACCACTGCAAAGAAGCAGACTTGTGCTTGGCACTAATTTATCCCTGCTTTTAATGAAACCACCATGAATAAATCTGGGCCATTATTTATGGAGTTCCCTACCTGCACATAAATTTCTTTTAATCACAATTTTCAAGTTATTCTGTCCTCCCATCTTTTCCTCTGCCTCTGACATGGCAACCTTTTCCATAAGCCAAAATTATTTGTATTTCTTTATGTTAAGATTTACCATCCTCACTTTACAGGTTCTTTGTCTCAAAAACAGCAAACCAGAGCATTTTTTCCCATCATGGTAAAATTTTGATATGCTCCTAAATGTACATGATGTACTAAAATTTTTTTTTTATTATTCAGTGAAAGAGTACAGAATAGTGAACTTTAACTCAATACAAAGTCTTTGGGAACCCCTTTCCACTCGAAAAATTGATATTTTCTTTAGTTTGAATCTCTATCAACCTCACTGAAATGACACCATACCGATAGTTTTGAAAAGGTGATCTCAGAACTATATGTGCTGATTGTTTTAAAACCTAACATTCACTTCATTTCTATTTGCAAATTTACTCATTGCAATGTTCAGCCTTGTTGTAGGGATATGTTTTGATGATATTAAAGATATAAAACATCCTGCCTTCACTAGGAAATCATCATGCACAGTCCTGGTAGGAAGGGGAAGAGATTAAATATTTTTCATTGCATTACCAAACTAAGGCTAAACTATGTAGGGATGTCCTTGCCAATGGCAGAATAGCAGGATTTAGCAACTTTTACTAAATTTAAGGCTCCAAGGTGCTGGCCCACGTGACTTAGAGGGATCAGAGTGCTGCTGGAAGTCCAGATTCCCTGTCTCCCGTGGTAGACGCTGCAAACTGCTGTCCTGAAAGTGCTTTTTGTGCCTTGGCACAGCGGTGCTGCCACTGACACAGGGAATTGCCTGTTAGGAGTATTCCCTCCAAAGCTGCCTCCTTCCAACATCTTTTTATATGTTATCCCTCCCCTGCCTTCTGCACCCCTATGGATTCAATTGGTGCCTCTGAATTTATGAGGATCAAAATGCCCTAAGCTGTTCTAGTCATGTTTTATTCATGTTTCCAACCTCTCCTTTCATTTACCTGCTACACAGCCTGCCAGGAGTAGTTTTTGGCAGACAGCAGATAATTTATTTTGTGGACATCTGCTCGAAATGTTTTGTGAATAATTAGAGGAGTCTGTAGGGTCCTATCCAGGGGGATTGAGCACTGGCAGTATCAAGGGATTTCTGATCCTCCACTCCTCCCTTGAATAAAATACAGAAAAATAAAGAAAGTTTCTTTAGGATTGAGGTATGTTGTGGAGCAGAAGAACTTCTGTTGGGATCTATTGTGCCCCAGTCACCTTTTTGCCATATTTCATTGCCTTCACCCTGATGGTGAAAGAGGCAATAACTCAAAGCTGAAAGAACAACTTCATAAAAAGGAGAAAGGAGGAGAAGAGTTCACTGCTGTGTGAAGAGGAGGCTGCACTTTAATAAAAGAAATGCAGAGTTTTAAGGGAGGGATGAGCACACACTTGTATTTTACTTGCCAAAACAAGCAAATTAAAGTGAACTTTTTGGAAGCATGTTTGTGCTCATCTATCAGTGCAGTTATTCGTGCTCACTAGGTCAGGGCTACCCTGAAACATCCAGTATGATTTAGATATTTGAACCTTCTTTGCTCCAATCTAAATCTATCTCCAAAACTTTCACTAACTGGTTTCCATTTCAATGATCTTTGTTTAGTGGAGGAGCTCAGAATGTCTTCCACAGGATTTTACTTCAAAGCATCCAGCCTCTGAAAAGTTTTCAGACACAGCACATTGAAAACATACGTTTTCAACATCTTGTTGATGATTTAATTTTTAATAATTTTGGGCATGTTTTTAGAACACAACAGAAATAACCAAAATCAGTGATTAAATAAGTCATTCCTCTTTTCCTTAGCTGCTTGGCAGGCTAAATATTACAGATTGTCCTCTTTATTTGTGTTTCTCTAGAGAAATATTCTCGTGAAAAAGTGGAAACAGCATTTAGACCTTACAGAATTTCGTCCCCTGTGTCAGTGACACCAAACACCTCCATTTATTTGTCCCTCCCAAGCTGTGCTCAGACTCCAGCAGTGCCCATCAGCCCTGAGGCTGTTTCTGAAGACGGGTCAGTTTTTGTAAATAATGTCCCTCTTGCCAACTCAACAAATCAAAGTTGCGTTTTCGGAGCTGGCAGCCGGTCCCCTGGAAGCCAGCCTGGGATTTGGGGATGGCCGCGTTTCCTGCACAAACATCCTCATCACGGTGGAAACGCTCACAATCATCACACGCCATTAGCTGAGCCCGAGGTGGAATTAGGAGATGATTGTCTCCTCCATCAGGCTTTTGAATTGCCTTCCCAGGGTTTTGTTCCCAGCAAAAGGCACAAAATGAGCCGCTGGATATTTAGCAATGGCATTGTTAACTACACATCTACCTCCCTGCAAAACCACCTTCATACAGTGATCCGACCTTATTTTCTCTCCATCGGGAGATTTCTTGGTTTATCTTGGGCTTAAATGAGTTATTCTGTGGCCATTAATTGTGGGGTTTTTTTTGTTGTTTTTAATGGACCTCAACTGAACAAAACCAAAGTCAAGGGACAATTTCACGTATTGTACATTTTGTGTTCTTCCAGAAAAAAACAAACCACCACCAAAAAAAGGGAGAAGCTTGTCATATGTTTCTGTCCAGTTCTAGTTTGATCAGACTAGAGAAAAAACAAAATACACCACCACTCCCAGGCATTACAGGGAACCCTTTAATAAATTTATAATTCTATAGAAGCATCAGTACGTTATCAGGATAATCCAGAAATTAAAGCAATACAAATCAATCCCATCTCAATTCCTTGAACGGGGATAATTAGCCCTGATTCCTCACACTCCTTGAACTCCTTTGCCACCTGTCCCAAGGTGTGATGCTTACTTTGAACTCTGGTTATGAGAGGACAGGTTAAGAACTTCCTTCAGTACTAAAGGGGACACTAAATCTGTCACCAGCTGTTTTGTCTAAACTGTTTCCTATTCCTTCTTCCCTTTCTGCTTTTGAATTCTCCATATTTTTGATTTTTATTTTTTACTTTAATTACATGTTTCTTTCACATGTATTTACTTGCTTATTTTTACAAATGCTGTAAAAGTGAGAAACAAATATCTGGCCTGGAAAGGAGAGTGACATCTGAATGTCACTGATATCTTGCTTTTGGAGATATTTCAGGGCCTGCAAATCTTCATTATTTACACTGTTAATATTTAAGAACCAAGATTTATTGCAAGGTAAACAGATATCATAGAGAAGAGAACACTGAAAAGGTCATACCTGTTATTATTAATATATGTGCTCCTCTTTTTGGACTGCATTTCTACATTTCTTAGCTGAGTGAACAGGGTGCATGGTTTTCTCTCCTTGGTTTACACCTAAAAAAAAAAACCCAAAAGCAGCTTAAAACCCAGTAAATGACACACCAAACACTTTAAGTATTGCTAGACACAACCTACTGATACAGATTTTCAGCAAATTTTAAGCATGAGAGAGACTTAGATATAATGAATTACATCTTATTAATTGTGTTGCACATCCCAGCTGGATTTAATCAAGGAATACGTGGCTGGTTTAGCTAAAGGAGAAAACCCTCTGTTGAGGGCAATTTGTCCCACACATGGACAGAACGTTTGTCTTGATGGTCAGACAGACAAGGACACAGCTTTGAGGTGCCCGAATGGAACCAAGGGCACAGCAGGGTGATGTGAAGGTGTACTTATTTTCTAGATAATTATCTCCTATTTAAAAAGGACTCTAAGTGACAACAGCACAAGCAGAGTGGCTCGAACAGCTTCTTGTGAGTGTTGTTGACTCAGGCTAATTACAAAAAAAAGCAGAGTATACAAGAGAGTTTGCAGTGGAGGGTTTCTCCCTATTCCCAGAGGGCATTACAGGCATGCAAGGCAAAGAAAGCTGGAATAAGGCACTACTACTAAGGATTTACTGTAGTGTCAAAAGAACTTTAATTACAGTTGGCTCCAGGACTCTCTCCCTGTAATTGTGCATCGGAGCTTTCCAGCCACTGCTCGTCAGCAATATATTCAGCAAGGAATAGCTGTTATATCTTACTTCTCTCCTTCATGTCATGAATTATCTGGAGCTGGTGGAAAGCTTCAACTTTGCCTTGGCTCTCTCATGGAAAGTTCAGGATAAAAGGGAAAAATATATCTTTTCTTTTCCCCTCCCTGGCTGCTTTCAGGGACCTTCCCGCAGGGCTGGCTGGGACCTTTCAGCTCGGCAGCGCTTTGGCAGCAAAGTTCACACTCCTGTTAAGAGCATTCCCTTGGAATATTAAACTCCAGAGGTGGAGACAGTCCAACTGCCAGCAATCTGATCACCAGCTCAGACCTCTGAGGTCAGTTTGCACCACTAAACCAGTGAGAGTCTGGAACAGCTTTTCATGGGAGTGATGGGAGCGACACAAGCAGGGATGGAACAGCATGGTTTTATAAGCTGTGGCTGCCAAGGTAGCAGGGAACAGAGTTTAGTTTAATGCACAAGGTTCCTTCCAGGCTGTGTTTCTAAAGGGGTTTGATGACAGGAATAAAAATAAATAAATCTCAGCCGTTTGCCGGGGTGGAACTGGCAGAGCTCAGGTCATTCTGCAGAGCAGAGGGGACCCCTGGCTGAGGAAGAGGAGCAGCTGCTGGTGCTCAGAGTGGCTGGAGGCAGTCAAGGAGCCACTTTAGCTGCTGATGGCACTGGAGCAGCCTGGAAAACTCTCATCCAGCCCCTGCATCGGGGACTGAAACACAACTACCTGGGAGATAAAAGCCTGCAGATGGTTTAGTGAAGAAAGGGAGGAAGAGTCCAATCAACAGCAAACTGAAAATTGACATGTGAATTTTAAATAGACAGAATGCAATTACCCAAATTGGAACTTGGCTTGGGCTCCAAGCAACTGAGGGTTTTATATCTGTATTTTGGACGTTTTATGGGCTTACATGGCCATGCCATGTGAGTATCAGGGACAAAATAATAGCTGAGCAAAGAGAGCTGCTCAGGCTGTGCTGGAGTGCACAGGGATAAAATCTCCCCAGTTTAAAGCTCTGCTGCCACAGCAGAGAGACAGAAGCATTCAACGCGCTTTTTGCTGATTAAAAAACCAGGAATAAACCCAAACCAAACAACCCCAACACAACAAGTGAATGCTTTGACAGTACACGTTCAAGGCTAAGGCTGTCCTGCACCACTTGGTGGGGAATGGTCACTTTTGACACAAAAGACACTGAATCAGTGATTTAACTTCTATAAATAAAAGTAAAAAAAAATTGCTTAGAAGTCTCCTTGTAAAAATAGAAACACACTGATGTTCAAACACATCTTTTTGTTTAACCTCAAACAAGTCTATAATGCAAGACAGCACAATTAAAGAGTTGCATTTCATCTTTATACCAGCATTTCTCCCCCTTCCAGTGCCTTCACAGCACCCCTGCCAGTCTGGCATCCTGTGACTGAGGCATTTGAAGGTAGGAACAGCAATGTGGTGCTGTCAGATTTTGGCACTGATGCAGTGATTTAGATGTCTGCATGGAAGGAGTTTAGTTCGGAAGTGACACAATTCCCAAGCTTATCCAATAGAGTTGTCTGAATTATTAGCTCCTGTTTTCTGCCTTTCTTTAGAGAAAAATGCACATAAGAAAGAAGTTATGTCTGTTATGCTCTGCCTGACTGCCTTCAGCAGGGTTGTTGCCTCACCTGCCTGAAATTTTAAGCCACCAAGTATAGAACTGAATTTTCATTACACAGCAAGCTCTTAAAATTAATCTTAAAATATATTTCATAAAATCAATCCTGATTTAAAGTAATCCTGCAGAGATATCCAGTTCTCACTGCCTCAGATGGCAATTCCAGTTCTGACCCAAGCTCAGCACTGTCCAGTTTCTCTTCTGCCTTCCTTCTTTTGCAGGTTTTCCCTCCCTTCCCACCAGTTTTTCCTTTATTCCTTGATGGGGTTTAAGTATAGAAGGACTGGGCAGGTCAAAATCTGTCACTGAAGAGATCACCCAATTCAGATGTGAATACTTAGGGGTTTTCTTCTAGCCTCTTGTAGGAATTTAACCCGTAATCATGTACTCAAGGCCCATTGCCCTCCTGTAATTCCCATCAAAATGCTTTGATTCTACAATAGACCTTCCAAAGAAGCATAAGCTAAAACAAGTAAACACCCACTGTGGTGTATATTTATACATATATAAATATATATATACACACACTCATCTCAGGACATAAGCTGCAAAAGAAACATGGGTTGGAATTCAGAAGTGACATTTCCTACTTCATTCCATGGCACGAGCTGAGGTGATGCACAAGCTGTGCTTGACTTTGAGGTTGGAACGTGGAAGCTGTTCCTGGGAAACCACTCATAGTTACTAAGCAACTCTGGGGGCCAGGGTTAGTCGGAATTCCAGCAGATTTCCTGCCTGCAGCAGCATCTCTGCAACCCTGTAAGACCAGCTTAGGGAAGGGAGCCCTGGAGGGTTCTGCTAAATATTAAAAAAAAAGGGATGTGTGGATGTGTAGAGCACTGCACAACCCAGCTCACAAATCAGGGTTTTGTCGTGTTTATATGTCATTTGTAAATTCTGTGAAGAGCTCAAAGCGAGCTAAATCTCATAAATCTTGAAAGAAGCCAGGACTGCTTATAACTCATAGATCAGGAGAGGCATTGAGTGGTGCCACTGAGCTTTGAGAGGCTGGGAGAAAAAAAAAGGAGAAGCAGCCTGGAGCCTGACACCAGGAATGGGCTGATGGAAGAGGATGACAGATGGTTCTGCACGAGCAGAGGGTGTTCAGAGACTGTCAGCAGGTGCCCTGGGCAGAGGGGATGGGCAAGGGCAGAGGCACAGGGCAGGTGACAAGGCAGAGACATTCAGGTCACACCAACCCTGGCACAGGGGCTGCAGGAAGGTGCCACACACCAGGCTCAGGAAGGCCAGACAAGTGTTACAGGCATATTAGTGCCAGCTCAGGGGGGTCCCTGGTGCATTTTTGCTTTGTATAACATTACTCTTCCCTACAAATTCAGGGTTTTAAGCAAAGGTGTTACATTACCATTGCCTTCTCCTTAGCAATGCCATTATTTCTTTGTTTTTCTGTGACATTTACAAAATTAGTTGATGAATCTGTAAATCAAAGGTAAGAAGGGGTAAGAAACCTGCCACCTTGTGATCCCTGGATTCCTAAGAACACTCAGGATAATAACAACTATAAATCACAGAATGGTTTTTGTTGGAAGGGACCTTTAAAGGTCATCTGGGCCAACCCCCCTGGAATGGGCAGGGACATCTTCAGCCAGGTGAGGTTGCTCAGAGCCCCACCCAACCTGGCCTTGGGTGTTCTGAGGGCTGGGGCATCCACAGAACAAACTGCCAGTTTTGGAGACATCTTTTTTTTGACAAGTGGAAGACCTGTGGTGGAAGAGTGTGAGACTGGGTGTCCCACAAGGTAACCTAATACTAATTCTGTGCCAAAACAGAAATACTAAAAATCCTCTGGACATCTCAGATGGAACAGGAATGGGGGAAAAAAAGAAGTCTCACCACTGATATATATATATATATATATATATATATACACACACACTACATGCAAGTCATCATTATCAGAAATGATAACAAAAGCAGACTCTGCTTCCTGGAGATCATAAGTGCTTTGGGAAGTTTCAGGCTGCACAAGGATACTCCCAATATCCTGTAGCTGCAGGCAGCTACTGGATGATGCTACAGCAGTGGGAAAAAGTGGGAGAGACAGACTTAAATAAATAAAATGTGCTAATTTTTGATAGTATTGCACTGAAATAAGGGTTATTAGTACATCAGTGCACCCTGGAGAAGTCCAACACCAGCTATTTCTGGATCAGAAAATCAAAAGTATCTACTTAAATGTAAGGTATGATTTATCCCACAGTATTTCAGCATACAAGCAGAGGTGTGGGTCAAAGCAAGAAGAAAACAATTGTTATGACAGTCCTTCTAGAGAAACTGTAAACTCTTGCTTCTTTCTAAATTAATTTTGTAATAAGAGATATTTGAACTCTCAGAAGGTTCCTTTCAAAATAACCAAAGTATAACAGGAATTCACTACACTAATTAATACTTCACTAGCAGGAAGGAGATTCACCACTACATTCTTCTGTATTGATACTTAAAGGTGCAGATTTGTTTGCACACAATGATAAAAGTTCCTTAGCAAGGATTCAGATTTATAAGGCACTGGTGTCAAACCCCTGCAAGTCCCAGGACTTGCCAACCATGAGTTGAACACAAAACAAAACCGGGGGAAAAAAAGCTGAGTTGAACATCTGTTGGCTGTGGAAATTCAAAATTTATATGAAAACAGAGGCAGTGATCCCTCTTTAAAGTATCACAAATCTAAACCTCAGCCTGGTGGGTGTCACAGCACACCATCTGTTAAATTAATACAGTTTAATTAATCAAAGTTAAATGTTCTTACATGTTTTCACTTCTGTGTCTGAAGAAGCATTAATTCTGCAGAATGGTGGATATCCTGCAACTGGATCTGGGAAGGATGCAGGATGATTAATGTGTTTACAGGGAAAATGCAGCCAATGGAAATGTTGAGTTTTAAGATATATGGGGAAATTTGAAAAAAATAACAAATATGCTGCAGCAAATATTTAATGTACCATGTAAAGTAATGGATAAGAAGAAGTCTGGGTATGGCAGCTGCCGTCCAAGTGACCATCATGTGGAGAATATCCACACATCCATATTCCTTTCCCCTGGGAAAGATTTTTCCATGTGGAGAACATGTGTCTCCATAGTATGGTCACCTAACGTTACCCATAAATGTCTTTGGCTCCTAGGGAAGGTCTCCTGGTTTGGATAAAGAGAAGAATTCCTGAAATTCTTCTTACTAAAAAAGGAGAATTCCTAAAAAATTCCTTTGAAATAAGATTAGGTGCCTCAGTCCTGCCCTCCAAGTGTTGCCACTCATTTCTGAGACAAAAACCTCACACATTTTCTGCTGCTCTGCCACCTGTCGTGGCTCTTGTGCCAGTGTGGTGCCTTTTTTCATAAGCCTACATGACACATAAAAACTGGTAAGACAACAGAATTTATGAGTACCACAGAAGTAGACATTAATTTTTTTTATTTTTTTTTTTAATTTAAGATCAGCTAATGCAGCTTAAGCTACTTTTTAGGGCATGATTAACTCTCCTCCCCAGTGGCACCTTCCAGGTGACACAAGGGACAGAAACTGCACAGCTCCTTTTGCTTTCCATGACCACTCTTTCCTGCCTCCCCATGACAGCAAAGTAGGGCTCATCTTTCCCTTACTAGAGAGCTGGGAAAAAAAATCTGATTCTAAACAACTGATTTTTGCTTTGCTTTTTCTCTCTTTGCATCTTGTGCTCATAAGATCAGAGTTCATTGTCACCATAGAGCGAGTTCAGCGTGATCCAGAAGAGAGATTTAAATAGACAGCACTAGAAATATCAAAAAATCCTAATTAAAATTCTCCTCAGCTCAGCAGAAGTCCTCCACCTGTGCTTCTGGAAGCCCTCTGTGCACTATCATTGCTCAGTACCTTTTACTGTGGTCAAGGGGGGCATGAAGGGTACACAAAATGAAAGGGAAAGGCAAAATAGTATAAAAAAAAAAATTAAATGAAGGCTACAGAACATCCCCCAGCTCCCAGTGGGAGGGTGAAGAAGTCAAACACGGTGTGAGCTCCCCTCTCCCTGCTGGAGGCAGCTCACAGCTGCACAGATGTTTCTTTGTCCTGGTGCCCCCACGGCCCTCCCCAGCACACTCCCATCAGCGTGTGCCAGGCTGAGCCTGCACTTACACCAATTACATTAGCAGAGATTTAATCTGGTTGCAAATTGTCCCTGGGATCAATGGAGCACACAGTGCAGTCAGTTGTTGAAGCGAGGCCAACACTACAGAAAATCCAAGGCCCAGAGCTGCTGCAGCCAAACTCAGGCTCTGAAGTGCCTCTGCATTTTGCCAGTTTGTGCAGGTGCATCTCTGGCCACTCCTTCAAAGGCAGAACAGGTAAATCAGGGTCTTTAACTCAGTCCCTTGTCCTTCCTCAGTGACTTACACACCAAGAGCCCATTTATCTACCCCAGGACTCACTCACCTTAAAAACACATCTTCAGCCTTTGGTTCAGCTCTTAATCTCATTTTCACCTTATCATTTCTCATTTCTTCTTAATCTTAGGACATTTGGGCAATCCTGCTGCCTGCAGTCTCGACTTCACAGTGTGTTGAACCAAGACACCACTCCAGGAGGGTGAGGATTTAGAGTTGTGAGCAGGATGAGGAAGGTGGGGCAGCAGTACTATCAATAAGAAAGCAAAGTTGGTGATACTGTCGTTGAAGAAGATGGGGTTGGAGCAGCATCTCACTAGAATACTGTCAAATAAATGAAATAAAAATATCAAAACCAACAGAAAACCCTCCAAAGGCGTTCTTTTGCCCAGATATAAAGCAGTGGCCAGGTGGAAGTACCTATCAGGCTGATGGTCACACCACTCCCTCTTCATCTCACTTAAGTACAACTACCTTCCCCATAACAAGAGGAACACCTGGCTTTTATTGCTGTTTTGGTCCTGATCATCAAGAGTAGGACCAGAGTAGGGAGCTCTGGAGACACACAGGTGATGGTGATTGGAACAATCTTCTCAGAGATGAGATTGGGTTTAATTCTTTTTTCCAGAGAGGAAAAGAAATTGAAAATTTGTTTCTCTCTTTTACTACATAAGCAGCTAATGAATTATTGCTTAAGTAGAGACATGGGAGAGGAAAGAAGAGTGTTACTCTTTCTGGAGCAGGACTGTGAACACCATCCCTCCAAAGCTTACCATGCAGCTGAATTCTTCACTTTGGTGAGAAAGAGTGAAGGAAAAAAAGAAAAATCACTTTCCCTTGATTTTTTATCTCTGCTTTGTGCTTTAGTTCACCTGATAAAGCAATTTCGGTAACAAAGTCAAGCAGAAAACAAGTATTCCCTTAACTTTCCTCTGGGGAATGGGGAGAAGCCTTTCCTCCAGGGAATGGGGAGGCAAGTCAGCCAAGGGGAGTTCGTTCATTCCCCGGCTGAGTCACAGCTCGGCTGCTTTAGCCACGGAGTTATCAAAAACACAGCTTTTGGGTTAGTGGTTCGTTCCCAAATGCTTTGGTGATTTATGACCCCGAGACTGGAAAAAAAAAAAAAAAAGGATTGTTTTGTGTTCTTGCTAAAACTCTGTCCTTGGGAGTCAGGGGGAAGAATAGGTCACTGCTGAGGATGCAGGTCTGGGACAGGGAAGATTTTGTTTCTGCCCCTGCTCCATCCTAAACTTCCCATGTGACTTTAGAAAACAGCTTTCTCTTGCATGTCCAGTGTTATCCAGGTAACTAGTCTGGATTCAGAAGCTAACTAGTCTCTGCAAGAAGTAGAAAAGCAATTCTCTCCTTTGCTGGGCTATGGTGGGAAAGAACATACGGGATTTTGACTGGCTCAGCTATCAGAATAACAGATAATATCAGATCAATATCTAGAGCAGATTCAAGCTATCTGCTGATGGATGGCAGGAAGGGATTTACCCACAGAGTTCAGCAAAAGCTTAATGAAGCTTTTGCACAGCAGGAACTAACAGCCATTATCACCTCACTACCTTACACATTCATCAGAGCATTCCTGAGGTGTGGGGAGGAAGAGGAAAAAACAGATTTTTTTTTTTTTCTGTTTCAAGCTGCTATCCTGATTAAATAACTAATTTGGTGGTAATTAAATCTCTGAGATGGTGCACACAGCGTTCCCAACTGCTTGTCACAGTGTGCTCCATCACGTTGCTGAAGGACCAGAGCAGGTCTCCAGAAGCAGACTGTGGTCCCTGGGAATTACAGGATGTCCTGGAGCTTCCCTCCCAAGAACCAACTGCTTTTTTACCAGTAGGCTGAGCTAGAAAGCTCTAGAAGTCACTGATAGCTGAACTGCCAAGGGAACAAGGCAATTTTACCCCGCTAAGGGCCAAAATACCAACACCATTTCCCAGGGAATTGTTGAATGGACACTGCTGAAGGTTATGTTCAGATGATATCATGGAAATACCTCTGTGCATCAATTTAAACCTTGGTCTGCAAGGCCTGTAAGGCCAGTTGTATTTGGAAACCAATTCTGCTAATTTTTTGTCAGCTTTTTTAATGCCTTTCTTGATTCTGTCTCATGGCTTTGGGTAGTTTTCTCCCTGGTGCCTCCTCCTCCTCCTCATGTCTCATTTTCTCTGACTAGAGATATCCAATAAGCAGTGCTGAAAGATGCTGAAATCCATGGGCTCTCACATTGGAGGGGGATTGATGCCAACTCTGCAGATTCAGGATATATGTGTATAAATAATCAGAATTAGGTATGTGTGAGTGATATGGGTCCCACGAGCAATGTATATGGACACACACATATATGTGAATACACACATCCTTTCAAGAGAAAGTTTCCTTCACTTTGCTAATGGGTACAGTATCTGGTTTCTCATAAATTTCCCCTGAACTGTGTTTTTATAAGAACCTCAGCAAGTTGTCAAACCTAATAGTTTTTATCAGCAAAATAAATTCGTAACTGTGATTTCCTTTCAAACCCTGAATGAATCTCTTTCTGGGTAGTGTTTATTTCAGATTTTTCTCTCAGTGACTATCACTTAATTTCGGAATAGTTTATTGCTGCTGTGCACTGACTTTGGAGATTATTTTATAGACTCTTTAAAAGAATACAGACATAAGGTTTTCCTCTTCAGATCTTCACTACTTCTCAACTCCTTCCTGGAATTCCCATATAGATAGATAACAATCCTGTCCTAGGTGTATATAACAAAACTATTGATGTAATAGAAATAATTAAATTTACAGTTGAGATAATTATTCCCATTCTTAGCAATTTGTGAATGACACAAACCCTGAGGGGTAGGCTGGTACTCAGAGTCCTAATTTTTTAAGAGGTGGTACCATCTGCCCCCAGCCAACCTTGGAAAAAAGCACCATAAACTCAATCCCTGGTGCCAGAAGAGGTTTAGGTTGGATATTAGGAAAAATTTCTTCACTGGAAGGTTGTCCAGCCCTGGCACAGCTGCCCAGGGCAGTGGTGGATTCCCCATCCCTGGGGGGATTTAACAGATGTGTGGATGTGGCACTTGGGGACGTGGGTCAGTGGTGGGGGAACAGTTGGACTTAATGATCTTAGAGGGTTTTTCCAGCTTAAAAGATTCCATGATTTCATGGTCTGTGTGCCTCAGCCAGACCCTATGGGATGTAAATCCCAGGCACCTGTTCCATTACCTTCCTTGTGCCCACCACAGCAGCAGAACAGCTCCTCTTCTAAACCACTTTTGGGGCACTTATGGGTAAATGTTTGTGTGGGTTTGGATCTCTGTGAATTCCACTGGAATCAACAGACTGGATGCTTAACATGTTAATGGTTTTAGCTGATATAAATCCTCTTGTGTCCCTCATGTGAGGGAAAAGGGAAGCATCCAGGCAAGCTTTGTAGGCTTTGGAGCTGCTCTGAGTCTTAGCTACAGTTCCCTCAGTCACACACTCCTTGATTACAAAGTCACCATTAAAATTACATTATAGGGTGTGAACAGGGTCAACAATCCTAGTAAACAAGAGGTAAAAGCAGCCATTAAAAGACATTTGCTGGTGGCTAATCTTTGGAGTCTTTGAGGAGGCCAGGTAGGTCACTGCATGTGAAATAGTGAGATCAAGAAATACAATGAATTATTAATTGTCATAATTTATTATTTATTTCCTCGGTGCTACAGTTTACCTTGAGCTTTATTGGCAAACAAAAGGATGGGAGCCCTCAAACCAAATTTACATTCTGACATTTTAGGTTTGTATTGTTTATAGCCATAGTTGTATCATAAATTTAGGGTGACATTCAAAGGACACTCAAATCAATGGTAAATCTCTCTCCTAATTAAGATAGTAGCCAATTAAGGTTCTCTAATCAGCTTTATTCCTGCTATCCCAGCACATGACTATGTTTACAAACCAGATTAACCTCCTGGCTTCCAAACTGTCTTACACTCCTGTACTCAGCAGTATTTTTGAAGGATATTGTATAAAGAGGATTTTAAATTATGTTTTTACTTTCAAAACATTCCCTGGGAAATTTGTTCCGTATTTCCAGTGGGTAAGTGCTGACACTGCAATATCTGCAGTTGTTTGAATTTAAACAGTGGAAAATTAGAAGTGTATCTTGGATAAAAATTTCAGTTATTTGACCCTATACATTTAAACTTATGTTAATTAGATACAGTTAAAATTAACAGTCACCTTGGTCTTAAAAAATTTGGTTTCACATGAAGAGTTTTAATCATAAGAGCAATATGTGCAGATCCAGGTCTTGTGTGCACTTGGTTTAGGCCGATTTCATGAAGATGTTCACACACACATTTTAGCATCCCTTTGTGGACTGGGGTCAATATTAGTCTCAAAGAAAGTGAAGGGAATTTTCCCTTTTGATGGAGACTAGGATTTCATTCCTGCTGAAAACAGTTCATTGCAGAAAGGCAGGAGGGGACAAACTTTTACAGGATTGAAGCCTTGGAAAAGCCCTATTGCCAGCTGAATTAGAGAGGCTTATTTGTATGTTTTCAGTGAATTCTGAGGAAAAGGACTTTTGTTAAGCTTTGCCTTCTGCAAACAACAACTAACTTGTAAAACCAAATCATGTTGGATAATAAAAACTTAAAATGATCTACCACTCATTAATGTTGTTCCCTATTCATCCAAACCCAGGATTTCACCTCATGCTTTACATCAAAGGAATGCCCATTTGTTCAGCCCCAGTCTGGACTCCCCTGAGCTGGTGGAAGTCTATTAAAAGAGGAGCTCGGTGGTCTCACATCAGCAGAGAAAGCTCTTTGGTTTTAAACACAAGATGCTGACAGAAATCTGACAGCCATGGCTTTGAGAGGTAAAATGCCACAGCAGTGGATGAGCCTGTTATTTATCTGTGTAATTAAAGAGCAAATTAATTCCTGCTTGGAGGGCAGGGAACATTTGGCATCCCCAGAATCTGTTGCCTGAACCCCTTGGGAAGTAAAACTCGTCCAGATACAGAAAATGAAAGCCAAGTGCTGGGCTTTCTCAAACCATGGCTGATTCAGAAGCTGGAGGAGGTTCCTGTAAAGAGCATAAAGTGCCCAGTATTCTTGCTCTGTAATCCAGAATTAGGGTGTTGAGCTGTACAAAGGGGATGATTGAGAGTTAAAATGCATTCCATGGCAAATAAAGAGGGAGCCAATAATGTTTTTGCTAAAGATTAGTATGGGGAAAAACCTAGTTGAATCTTCTTTAGTAATTAATGAGACTTTTGGTTGTTTTTGTGATTTTATGAGCCTCCCCTGTACTTCAAAAGGGTGTGCTGGTGGTGGAGCACACAGCGGGCATTTACAAGCGGGGAGAAATGAATAGCCTGTCTGCTCCTGACAAATTATCCTTGGAGAGGAAAATAACTCCATAAGAAATATAGTTGGTGTTAAACTTAATAAAAACAGGCCCTGATGGACTCCCCTTGGAATTGTGGCAGCCCTTTCCCCTGCACTCTATCCCTGCTCCTGTCAGAGAGCCTCCATGAACTTATAATACATATGAAAAAGATGTTCCTCTCATCCATTAAGACATAATTACTTTTCCCTTCCCCCCAGAAAAAACCTGAGACACTTGCAGGTAAGGCCTTTTCTGCTGGTGTAACTGCTGGATGAAGAACTTACAATTCCAGCTAAAGTATGAGCAGCTTAAACTCCCCACTTTTTTTTTTTTTTTTTCCAGAGACTCAGCAAGATGCGTTAAGAAGAATTTACTGCCCTGCTGGGAAATCCTTAGAATTTGCTTACCACAAGGAAAAAAACCCATGCATTCCATCCAGCTCCATGCAAAAGCGTTTGAAAGGGTCACACAGAGCTGCTGCATACATTAAACTTTGGGAAAATGTGCATATGTGGGATCCACTGAGTGTTAACCTCTGTCGTCAAGAAGACGCATCACCCTTCACCCGTTTTGGTGAAGGCACTTGTCAAGGTTTTCACTATTTTTGTGAGTAGCTGGCATGTGCTGGGGCTGTGAGAGCCATTCCTCGTCCTCAGGAGATGAATTGCCTTTCCAGAGAGATGTGAGGAAGGATGGAAAAATGAAAGTTCCTGCCGTGCACACAGAGGAGGGGGTGGCAGTGAGGGATGGAACCAAAACGGCCTGGGTTTGAAAGCCACCGACTGCGCCCACTGGAAAGTCCATCAGGAAGGAGCCAGGTCTTTCTGCTGGTCTCTGGTCAATTGGAGTGTGATTCTGACTTAGACTTAACTCCAGTTTGTGATTTGGGGGTTCTGTGGTCAATTTGTCACTCTGCAGTGGTGGTTTGGGGTCCTCTTCATCTCAGGAGGGTGCAAGGTTCTGTTTCTGTGTGGTCAAGGCACAGCAGAGCCTGTCTGCCCTAAGCACTGACTTATTTTGTGGTTATAGCCACCATCATCCATAGATTATATTAAACCCTGCTAAAACTGTAAATTTAACAGCATGAGTGTAGTGGTAGAAGCCTCCTTTGCATGGTTTATGGAGGGCAGGAAGGATTTATTTCTTCCACCCAGAAAATTTCTTCACTAATACTCAGAGATTTACAATCCCCCATATCAGGAGAAAGTCTATTCCCAGCTTTATTTGAATATTTGTTGATAGATCAACAGATCTTTCTGCTATGAAATCCTCCCCTTGCTGCTTCCTTGCTTGTTTAAAGCATGGAATATGTGGGCTCAAAAGTACCTAATTCCTATGGCTGCTCTCTTTGGAAGGTAAATGGAAAAAAAAAAAGGAAAAGAAAAAAAAAAGTCTGATTTAGTTTCTGCACAGGGCATATTCCAGATGTTGAATATTGCATTATGTCCACAGCAAGGATTCCAGGCTTAAGTTGTCTGATATTAACAGACAAATGGCATGTTATGGAATTGATTTTCCATCAGCCTTTTCAGGGATATCACTCCTCCTTTGTTCTTCTAATAGATAACATCACCTCCTATAACCTCTCCTCTCTGCTTCTATGACTGGCACGTGTGTTCCTCCCCTTCACCTTTTCCATGTGCTATGACTTGATAGGAAACTAGTTTTTCAAATGGGTAATATCTTAATGATAAAGAAACAGGTGTGATCCAGATATGAGCCTTTTTCACAAAAAAGCTGAGCTGAGACTGATGTGTCCATGATACAGAGCAAATAGTGGGGGCAGAACTGCAGCCACCAGCCTTAGGCTTGATATAAAATTACAGCTTAGTTTTAAGAATCTGATCTAAGAGTGTTCCTCAATCCAGGGGTTTGAAATTACATCTAAGCCATTAATTCCCATTAGTTTCTCCCAGATGCCTTTGCACTAGTATTAAAATATGCATATTAAATAATAATATAAATTTCAAAGTCCATCCTGGAAGATTTCTTTGGCCTTTGGGTTAAGTCCTAATTGATTTATACCAGTAAAATACTTAATATATATTAAGTCATACAAGGAGAGGACTTTTCTGGGACATTTGAATCCTTGAAAGTAAAGAAGTAGCTAAGAAATGGTGAAAGATTTTGAAATGTCTCATTAATACATATTACAGAAAGAGGAGAAACAAGCCCTAAGTATTTTTCTGGGAGACTTTTGGTTAAATTTTGATTGCCTCTTCAAACATAACATGCACTTCTCCTTGAAGTAAACATACTCCCATATTCATGGGGAAATATTTCATGTTAAAATTAGCAAGTTGGTGAACTGATGTCACCTGGTCCATCTTTAATGTGTTCTCCTCTGTCCAAACTGCAATATCATCCAGGTTATGCAAAGCTGACTGAAGGTTGTGCCAAGTCCAAATGAAGTGTCTATTTATCAATCAGAGGTTTCCTGCTGGAGCCTGAGACGTTAATACTGAATATGCCCAATAGCATTTTTCAAACTCAAACAGTCCTGGCTTATTGCTGAGCAGTTGGAAGCAGAAATCTCAGCTGATAGGGGCATTCTGCCTTAGAAATGCCTTCCCAGCCCTCTGTAATCATGGGTTGTCATAATATACAATTCTCCCCATAAAACTGAGCAGGGAAAGAGGCTGAGAAGTGCAGGTTGTCCACAAAACAGGCATCAGAGTTTAGCTTGGTATGGCCCAAACAATACTTATGTGCTATAGAAACTGGAGGTTGTTCATTATATATTTTATTTCCATCAAGGAGAGAAGTATAAACCACTGATACTGTAATGGAAATTGCTCTTTTCTTCACATACGCCTTTATCATCCTAATGCACCTTGAAATTGGACAAGAATTTAAAAGTTATAATCCTGCTTGCTTAAAAAACCCCAAACCAATTCACTCTACTTCCTCTTCCCGTCCTGTCCTTTCTCATACAGCTTTTGAGCTCCATGACCAATTTTAACCAATTTTTAGTGCTTGTGAAACCATCTCAAAAATAAGATATTTCTCCAAGTTCCACAAAAATAGAAACATGAAGTTTACATTAGGAACACATACTGCTTTTGTGCTGAAAACAGGGAGGGGGGAAAAGAGACAAAATACCTTCATTAGTCCCATCCCTTTCCTCTTATACAGGAAGGGGATGTTATGAATGCCTCCTTTGTGTGAAAAACTTCTGCTGGAGTTCACTTTAGGAGGCACCAGAGAATCCAACGCCGAGAGACACAAGCATAAGAAAGCAAGCTTCATTAGCTTCATTGCTCATGGAAGGGCTTGTTAATACAGACACTCCATTTTTAAAATGTGTTTCTCTGAGCCCAGAGACTGTCTGGTGGAATTAGAGCTCTGCAGCAGATGGGCCCCTTGCCAGTTCAAAGGAACACAAATTAAGGCTCTGATGTTGGGAGCGTTTATGCTCGTGCTTAATTTTACAAACCGGTGGGAGTCGTCATAGATCTGAGCCTGAACGGATTTGTAAGTGTTTGCAGGCTATGGGGGACCATGGAAATAAAGAGCATTTTGCCATATTGTGTATTTGTACCATGCAAGCTGAGTACAGCACTTGCAGATGCACATTTGGAGTTAAACAGGGCACAGGACTCTGCAATGAACATTTATAATTCCAGTTTTTCTGATGAGTTGGTGAATTTGGGTTCAGCAAAGTCCATACAAGTTGTGTTGTCTTTAAAAGAAAATCATTGTTTCTTTTGGGGAGAAGTTTGTGGATGCCCAGTAATTATATTCAGCAACAACAACATTAGACTTATTATAATAGGGGGGGGAAAAACTAATACCAATAGTATGTACCTGCAAGACCTGCCCAAATCCATTTGTTTTTGGTATTTTCCTTCATGCTTTTTCCATCTCTCTCAGTCCCATGCTCCATTTAGAAGCACAGCTTTGGAGCATGTGCTCCAGGAAGGGATGTAAGGGAGAACCCAATGTTTTGTACATGAGGAAAAGGATACTCTCCCCATCCTCAGGGAGTGAGTAAAAATGAGCTGCCGATTTAAAAGCAGAAGAAGACAACCAAGGAGTGAGAGACCTGAGGGTGAAGTGGACGAGACAGTGGCAGAGGCACAAGGAGGGCACTGAGTTGTGAATGGATTCAGGACAGGAGCAGCCAAAGCCCAGCTCCCCATGCCCAGTTTAGAGCTCCCAGTGGGACTGGCACTGTTTTGAGGCCAGTTCCCTCAGGTGCACAAGGCTGTGCTGGGCTGTGGCTCAGCAGAGGTGTCCCTGTGGGTGTCACACTGCTCTGGGTGTTGATGTAGGTCTGCACCCCGTGACCACACCACCCTCTTTTTCATATTTTAAACCCAAATGCCGGGTCTTGAGCTGGCACAAATCACAATAACCGTGTGCAGCCTGGCAGATTTACACCAGATGGAGATTTGGAACTGCCAGTTCTCTTTGGTTTCAGAGTATGTTACTCCAAAGCCTCAACTCCCTCTTCAGGAGCACCTAAGTGGGTGTCAAAATACCCATTCAAAGATTTAGCACAAGACTGAAGGCTTAATCCAACCTGCTGTAAAAACGTGTGCTGGAAGGGGGACAGACTCATCAGGGATTCAGCATGGATGCACTCAGATCATCCCTCCAATGAATTGGAAACACACTGCGTGTTCCTGCCCATTTAGGACTCCAGGATGTTATAATTTATGTCTAAATATTGCAGCCCACATTTGTCTGTGACACTGAACTACTGCATATTGTTTGGGAATAGAAGGGGACTATTTTTCAAACCCTGAGAAGATGAACAGGTAAGTAAGGCTCCCTGGGAAGATTTTATCACACAAGCTCTTCTTCCAAGCACAATTAATGAAAATGTATGTAATAGTTACAGAAACAATTTGCTTAAAACCCCCAGACTTTTAGCCTTATTCTCCTCTCATTTACATTAATATAGATCAGGAATATCTCCCTCTGAATCCCAAGGTAAATTATCAGCTGATTTCTTTTAACTCAGTGAGGTAAAACTAATGGAGCAAGAATTAGACCCTTTCCATTAACTGCTATATGTTCTTTCACATTTGAAATTAAGATTATACCTTACTGTGAGAGTAATAAAACATTACAGCCATTCTGCTGAGTTATTTCACTGACCTTAGTTTTTACATTAAAATTGATTGCCATCAACAGCAGAATACCCATTTTGGGTAATTTCTGTACATGTCTTGCCTGTGGATGCCAGAAACCTTGCCAGTACCTCTTTAACACTCTCAGAAAATGGATGCTGGGTGAAAAAACACAAAAACCCCAATACCAGAGAGAGTTTTTTCCTAAGGCTTCTCAGAATCAACTCAGCATATCCAGAAAGAGGAAGAAGAGCAAGCAGGGGAGGAAGAGAAGAAGCTGTAAATCCAGGTGTCATTTTTGCTTGATTAAGAATTCCTTTCAGACCAAAGAACAGAACATTTTGGAGGGGTGGGGGGGAAAGCCTTGCAAAATTCAATCTTAGAGGGTTGAGGAAAAAGCTACTGACACCCTCCCCATGTACTGGGAATAAAGTGAACAGAAATCTCCCCTGCTATATTTTTCATGGACTGCCATTATTATGTTTATACGCTTGTTTTCCTCCACTGTGTATTTTGGAAAACAACCTCAATCTTTCCAATGGCATCTGCAGCAGGATGCAGAGCTCTCCCTGCACACATTTGGAGCTGTTAGCCTAGTTTGTAGTCTGTAAGATTTTCTGTAAGTTTGAACTATTCATTGTGTTGAAGTACCTGGTTTCCATTAAAGTCTGATTAGATTTTAATACTGAACTTTCTCGGGCTTCTTAGGAAAATCCCAGCGATCGGGCATAAATAATTTCCCAACCACTTCAAACAGCCACGACTTGTAATTAAACAGAGCCAAATTCAGGTTAGGAATGAACTGTTAAATCCTTATCGAAAATGAAGGTCACCCAAACTTCAGAGAAATTTCAGTGAAAGCTGAGAGTTCCATTAGTTCAGCTGTTGACAGCCTGTCCCCCTGGCCAGGGGCTTCATAGGAGATTTTAAATATGCCCATGGTGGTAAAATCCAACATCTGCAGGCACATACACACAGAATGTACAGAGCTTGCAGATATGTGATTAAAACCAGATATTTGGGTCTGAAAATGAGTTATAACTTCCCAGTGTGCTCTCTTTGCATGTGATGTTCGTGTCTGGGGACATTGGGAGCAGCAGAGGTCCCAGAAGGAAGCACTGGCTGCTCGACCACGATGTCTCTGAGCAACCTTGATTATTGCAGACCTGCTTCGTCTCCCCCAGGTATTTCCACTGGTTTGTAGAGGCAAAAAGCAAGCTTAAACACTGAATACATGTCAGTGCTGGAGGATGGCACTGACTCTGCCTGCAGGAAGCATGAGGTGATTTCTGTCCTGTGTTTTGGACCTCAAAATAATCTTCCCTAGAACATGAGAGATGATGCAGCAGGAGGAAAAGCAAACCAGAGCCAGCCCAGTGACATGAGTTGCATGTCTAATGCTTCCAACAAGCCTAGGGAAGGAAAAATTCGCTGTGCAAGTTAAAGCAGACAGTAAGTTTTAACTGAGGGGCAGAACAAGACAGGCAGCAGATTACTCAGCCTTACTCGTGCAATCCCAACACTATATTCCAACATCTATATCTTTTATATTGCTGGACTGTTCTTTTTGAATTACATCTCTAAAGAATCAGGCACTGCCAGCAACAGGAAAGCAAGGGCTGTCTTTATTGTGGTTTTTTTTTTTTGTCCCTAATAAACAACATTATGGTTACCTGCATCAAAATCTCACTTTACCTTCTTTTCTCTCCCGTCTCTTGTTATTACAACTACTTAGGGGGAGCAGGACAATATTACATTTCCTATCTTACTGGTTATTTTAGAGATCTTACTGCAGCACTGTGGCAGCATTAAATAATATTTATTAATCATAAAAGCAACAAAAATTATTATAAACTTTGATCCTGCTTCCAGTGAAAGCGTGGTAAAGCTGTCATTGATTTCCAGCCAGCAGGAGCTGGAGAGTTTTCCTTCATCTTCTTTACCAAGTAAAGACAGTGGAATTATCCTTCAGCATTAATGATGAAATGAAAAACTGAGTTCAGCAACAGAACAATCAAGACTTTTCTGGCATTAAAAGACAGAAAAATTTAAAATCATTAAAACCAGCAAAGTGTTCTCTCACGCTACTGGCTTGCTATTAATGTTTCTCCTCTGTTTTTTTTTTCTTCTATTCTCCTTCCCAGGAGAAGGCTTCCATAATTTCTCTTCCTTATATCAACCTTTTGTTCTTAACAGACACATTAAGTGGGATAAAACCAGTTCTTAGTCCGTCCTTAACATTTTCAGCAGAGGAATAACCAGTTGCTGATTACTCAAAACACAATGTCTGCTGAACATGTGAATGAGAATAATAACCCCCCTGATTTTTAGATCACTACAATCACTGGTGGATAATGTGGCCTGAACAGCTTTACTCAGTAATTTATCCATCAAGCCCATCCTCTATGGTTGTATCTTAAAGCCAACTGCTTTTGATTCAAGTGTCACAGCCCAGAAAGTCCATTCAATTCCAAGATAAGTTATTTTAATAGCTACAATGTTCATTTCAAATCTGAATGAGCCTCACTCTTCAGCAAAATCTTTTTAATATCTTTTTTTTTTCCTGTTAGATCAAACACTTGTTTACCACCACACTTTTCCTCATTCATCACTGAAACAGAGCCTGCCCTCAGACAGGAATGAGGAATAGGAGCCTGTAAGAGAGCACAGGAAGCTCCTGCTGCCTCAGAACCAATATTTATGGTGGAGCTGTGATAATAAGCCCCAGTAGCAAATCTCACTTGGGGTATGGATATTATTTAATGGTTCATTATGTCATTCTTGTAAGCATGTGGAAAGAAAGGCAAAAATAGAAAGGGTCTGTGTTGGCTCATCACCTTTATCAATCACAGCTCTTTGGGAGCTCTGTGGTTGCTCGGGTGGTGTCTGCAGCCCTTCCCACCGTATCTGCTGCAGGGCTGCAGTGCCTCTCTCCAAAGTCAATCCCTCTTGCCCTTTAACTCCAGCAGTGAACTTCCTTAAGTGGTAAAGGGCTGTCCCAAAGCAGGGGAGGTGATGGAAGGTGCTCCTCTGGTCACACCATCCCAAATTCACCGTGCTACCATGTCCCACCTGCAGAGCTCTGAGGGAAACAGCTCCCACCGAGGGACAGAAATAACAACCCAAACACTGTTTTCCTCATTCGTGTTCTTTCTTCAAGTGCCATGATTTTTTCTCCATAACAACTGGCATCTGTCTTACCGTGCAGGTCTCCAGCAAACAGCTGAGAGGAGCCTGACATGAAGCTTTGGGTCAATCCCACGAAGTTTTGCTCACAAATCCACGTCCCAGTGGCTGTAATTCCATGGTCATAAGGGAAGACTCAATAAGTACTGTGCTGTCTTTCCCAGAGAGAGTCTCCAAACACTTCCCTGCATCAGTCTACCGTCTGTCTCAGGATTTATGGTGGCCTTCAAGACAAAGAAACTATAACTTTTTTGCAAATAAAACCTTATAAAGCCCTGCCAGGCACGGAGGGAGGGCCTGAGGTGGCTGCAGTAGGTGAGCAGGGATCAGTGGTCCCCCCTCATCCCGCTGAGACATCATTTGTGTTCCAAAGCCAAAGAGAAGGGGGGAAACAAAACAGCTCTGAAGAAAAACAACACCTCTCCAGCAGCACACATAAAAATCATCTGGCCTGAAAATTTCAGGGGCTGCATTTCAATGTGTTTTGGGAAGGAAAGAAAACTACTTTTTTTTTTTTTTTTCCTTTAGGGTGAGACTGAAATGAAGGTGGAACTGGAAGTCAAAGGCATGCTGCTAATACTGTGCTGAACTGGGGTCCCAACCTGTGGGTATTTTGAGGACTGTTCCTATGAAGAATTCATAGGGAGTTATTTTCAGGGCAAGGAATTCTGCTGTGTCGTTCCCATTATCAGCTCTGTCTTCTGGTTGCTTGACAGGAAAACTCAGACCCTGGGGAAGGGAATGGGGAAAGAACATTTTCTTCTTTTGACATACAAAATATTGCACTGCACCAATATCTAGTAATGGAAAAGGAACAGAAAAAAACCCCAGATTGTGGTGATATATAGTGAATAAATCAGGATGTTGCTTCCTCTCTTTGCAAACACACCAACTTTGACTGACAGAGAGACACCCGTTTTACTCAAGTGTTTGCCTCAGGCTGCTCTCAACCTTGCTTAAGTAGTACTTAAAAGAAATAATTGGGATTAATTTAGACGCTCATACATGCTTTTTAAAATACAGCAAGAAAAGTGACTGCAGATTTGTACTGGAAGAATTTAAGGCATCAGCACTCAAGATAAAGACGAGAGCTGAATTTTTAAAATAGCACCTTTTTTTTTTTTGTGCCTGGGCTAATTGCAAAAACATTTTATATTTGGAATAATTGTCCTACTTTTTTTTTTCCTGCTATGCACAAATCTGCAGAAAAAGAAAAGCAGAATAAATGGAGGTTTCAAAGAACGAACCTAAATGCCAGAATACAATTTATAGATATTTTTATGAATGAAACTCAATTCATGGCCAAATTCATTTCTTTCTTTCTCTCTTTTCCGTGTCACACCCTTTTCCTTTTACACTGCAACTGTGCTTATGTGCTTCACATGCAAACCAGTCTGACTAAGCAAGGAACAAAAAACCAAACCCTGATCAAGGAATACATTCAGTTAAAAGCATTCCAATTTGACAGTCCTGTCTTTCTACGTCCCAAATGTTGTATCTGAAGTGAGCAAGGGTTTGGCTTTAAATTTTGAAGTACAAAATTGTCTTTTAGAAAGGAATTTATGGCAAAGCACTGCCTGGAACTCTGGCTTCACAGTGATGTACCTGATTTAAAAGTCATGTTTTAATAGGCAAGCTATTTACCTATCTCAATAGGAACTCTGTCTACCATGGAATGTATTTATTTCAGCATAGTCTAAGGCATCTCTTGCCCAGGATATATGTTTCAATTACATCTCAGTGCAAAACACGTCCTCTGCAAGAATCTTCATACTCCAGGATCTTGAGTAATGAAACATTTTAAGTGCTGGAGAGCCCAGGAGTGAAATCTTTATTCAGGCAATCTCCCACAATCTCTCAGCAACACTGATCAATACCCCAATATGCCAGACCAAAAAGCATTAGCAGGAATGTGGATTCCTTCTGTTCCTATCAATAAAATTTGTAATTAATTGAAAAGTGAAAACTTTATTAATTTCAGTTTGATTTTTTTCCCTTTCCATCCACCATATTTTCAGACATTTATGGATCTGGCCCTCATCTGGCACAGAGCAGGGAAGCTCCAGTAGAGTGTTATAAAATCAGGTTGAATCTAAGATCCAGAAGGCAGAAATGGCTGGAAAATGAAATGGCTCATGTATATTGGCTGGTGAATTTGCTTTATATATACCCAGTACCTGGTTAGCAAGTTAATGCATTCAGAAGCCTCTGACACCCAGGTACCCAATTAAAAAGTGATGGGACCACACAGCCTTGGCTTGCTGGGCACTGGGGGCTCCTGAGGTCTCCCCACATCCCAACTGGTCCATCCCAGTGCTGCTCCCAGGAGAAGCTGGGGAGAAGCAAAACCTGAAGAATCAAGACAAACAACCCACCTGATTTTCTACCCTCTCACAGCACTTTTATTCCAGCATAAATCTACGGAGTGCTCTGCAATAGTAAAAGCTGTGTGGGGTGGAAAAAAAGCGTGAAAAAGACTTAAGGATTTGAACAACTTACACTGTGTCACATCCTGAGCTGGCTTGAGAGACTCAGGCTGAGCCAGGTAGTGCATTAATGTCAGAGAAAACCCTTTATCACCATAACCTATTAGTGAAGCTGCTAAATCTGAATCCTCCCAAAGCTCAGGATAAACATTTGTTTTAATCTGATTTTTTTTTTCATGTAATTAAACTGAAGGGCTTTAAAATAAAAGTTGCAAATTGCAGTGCTGTGTTCCTGGTACAGCCACTGGATTTTTGTTCACAAGAGGTGTTTTCTACTGGAGTTAAATCCTGAACCAAGTGAAAATAATCCAGTAAAGATGAGCAGTAGATACAGATATATGAGATTTATATGCTTTCCACATTAACAGAGCTTCTGTTATAAATCCCTATTAATCAGGCATTCCATCAATATAAAGTTTTCCATTAAATTCAAAGAGGAACTGTAGCAAATGTAATCATAGAGCTTGTTTAATACAGTGCAATGATGCCAACATTTCCATCTCATCTATCCAGCTGTAGAGCTCTTCTCCTACTGAGCTCATTGCTGGAGTAGCTGAACAGATCAGTGACAAAGTGGAAAATTCTCCTGAATATCTACAGGGGGAAAAAAAAAATAAAAATCCTCCTCTCTGACTTCCAGCAGTTTTAAAGCAAAGCCAGGAATAGCAGGACAGTGAATTAAAAGTTCCAGAACAGATATTTACAGTTTTTCTCAGCCCACAGTTCACCAGTTTAAAAAAAAAAAAAAAAAAAGAAGTCTAAAATGTAGTTGTAGAACTTTATACTTTTTTTTTTTTTTCAGGTGACATCTGGACACTTTGCAGGAGCAGAAGTGAAAAGCTGTAGTGACTTGGGAGAGGCAGAAATGGAAAAATAGGGTTTTTTTAAAAGCATTTGTATGCTTTGTCTGTTTTTTATCGTTCAGTGTCAATACAGAAGAGGAAAGAAGAAGATAAACAAACAAAAGAGACAAAAGGAAGGGATTGAGTAATTCAGATCTTGTAATGAAATGCTGTGGAACAAAGCAGCATTTTTTAGGGGAAACATTATCCGGCCTTGTTGAAATTAAATAGTAGGTATTGAGTTAAATTAGACATGAGGGAGAAGAAAATGAAATAGAACAGCAGAGGGAGGGGGGATTTTTAGCTCACCTGGTTTCAGTGGTGAAAAATCAATGAGGAGGAGAAAGGCTATTCAGAGTTCATTGAGCTCCTGGAGAGTTCCTGTTCCCTCGATGTTGAGATGTGCATGTGGGGTGGAAAATTCTCCACCTCTGGGTACTCCCGAGGCTGGCAACATCTACAAGGATCTAGAAGTTCCCATTACACTTTTTTTTTTTTATTTTTTGGTATAAAAATGTCAAAACCCCTGATATTTTTCATTTTGTTGGTGTGTCCCTGGTGGAGTTTTGTCCTGTTCAGCCTTGTTTGCTCCAGGCAAAACACCCAGGGCTTGACTCTCTCCTCTGCCCTGGTATCTTGAGTTTCCTCTGACAAAGGGCATTTCCACAGAAGCTGGATTTATCTTTCTTTCATCTCAGAAAGAAATGAAAGCAAACAATGAAACATTGCACCTTTGAAAAGAGAAACGGCTCCAGTTCTAGTTGGTCTTCTGGGAGATTGATGGTGTGTTTTCAGCGTCACTGATATTACAGCACACTCCAGGAAGGCTCTTTTACACTACATGTTATATTTCCAGTACAGCTGGTGCCCTAACCCAGGAGATTTCCAGGGTTACAAAGTGTGTTACCAGGCAGAAACCTCTCCCATATCTCCCAAACGCCTGGTTTGGATGGCACCAGCTCCCTTTGCCACTCCTGCTTCCCAGCCCTGGGCCACCAGCTCCCACCTGGAGTAGTGACAGGGACACAGGCCAGAAGACAACACAAGGTGCAGACTTTGCAGGTGAAGTGGAGAACAGAAGCCTGCTGGGGATCTCCTGGGGCTGGAGGAATATCTGAGGCAGCAGATGAGTTTGGATACAGGTGACTCTCTTTTGCCTGGATCCTGTTGCACAGTCCCAGACCAGTGGAAGTCCCATGGTTAGATGGATTATAAACAGTCAGACAGATGAAGTGGAAAATGGAGCAGACACAGTGAAAGGTTCAGAACCAATTTATTTTCCAGGGCTGAAGACACTGCCACGTCTCAGGGCTGTGCTCCCCCTCTCCCAGGTTACTTGTTCACCCTCTGCAGTGAAAGCTGTTTGTTGGGCCTACGTTGAACTCAGGAATCCTGGCTGGGTGCAAGTGTGGGCAGGCAAGAGCAGATCCTGGGAGACACACAAGCCATTCTATGTCCTCTCAGTTAATGTTTTAGCACAGCTGATCTCGACTGTCTGATCTAATACCGTAGCTTTTCCCATCAGGCATAACCAGAGTGATGCAAATGGATTTTGAGAGCGGGGAGACCCGGGAGGGGACAGGGTTGCACAGCAAAAGAAGACCGTGATGCTTTCACACAAGGGCAGAATTGAGTCTTTCCCCTTTCCTCACATTTATCTCTTCCTGCTGTGCCAGTTCCATGTCTTTCTGCAGACTGACATGCACACAAAGAAGTTTCTTTTCAGGAAAGTCTAATATTTCTTCCCAAGAACAACTCATGCACTTCAAGTTAGATGTGTTCTTAAAGGCATTCTTGACTCATGACCCAAGATATCATTTGTCAGTGAAAATCCCCCTCCTTCCATTGCTCTTTTGGAGCTAATAAGGCTGTGCATTTACACAGTAAATGCAATTCATCTCAAAATCCCAGTTCTGTGAGCAGTACATTATTTCCTGTCCTTTCAAAGGCTTTTTAGACTAGAACATAATAGAATGTCTTTTAACAAGGACTCCCCCAAAAGTAAGAAAAGCCAGTATAGTGCAGACTTTGCTATCAACATATTAAGCAACAGAGCTGAAACCCCAGTTCCTCTTACAAGCTCTATTTTCAGCAGGGAAACGGTGTATTCTTAAATCATAAGGCAACGAACAGAAAGTTAAATCACAGTGACAGCAAAATGCAGTTTAATTCAAAGTTAGCAGGTCAAGAGGGGCTATGAAGGATCCTCGCATTCACCCCAAGCTATTAATTCAGATAAAAACTACTGGCTGCTGCAGCCCTCAAGGATTTTATTTTTCATGTTTCTGCTTGTTAGCTCACACAAAGGGAGGGAGGAATTTTTTTTTTCTCTGAGACATAAGTTTCAATTGACTTGTCTAACTTGGTGCCTTGGACTGTAGTAAAATGTCCATATTCAACCACCACAGCCAGAAATCGAGGAAAAACCCTCAGTTTATGCACATATGTGTCTGCCATTCCCTTCCCCACCCCCGTCTTTCCATTCCCACACAGGTAGAGTGTGAGTGGCTGTAACTCCATGGTTTCCACCCTGTGGATCCTGGGAGCCCTCCAGGACACGCTGCCTTCAGCATGCAGGAGATATATAGCAGCTGCCAGCATCTGTCCCTTGAGCTCCCCAGAGGACAATGAAGCAAATAATTTCCTTAATTATTTATCAAGGGCTGCTTCCTCAGTCAATAAATTTGTTTGGCTGTCTCCTGGAGGCCTGGCTTTCCTACTTTGTTAGGTTCTTCCATATGCATTTGAAACATGTTTTATTATCCATATTAATATCTACAGCAAGATTCCTTTCTTTTTCTACTTTTCTTTTTATCAATCTTGTGCTATTCTTTTATTTTATTCTGTTAGCTTTTTGTTGCCTTTTTTCCCCTGTGCCTGATGTTTTATGAGACACGACTTGACCTTTAATTAACCTTTTATCTGCTCTCTTCATTTGCTTCCTTCCCCTGTCTTTACATTGGAAAGAACTTTGCATATGTATTATTTTAATTGACCACTGAGTCATTTAATTCCCTATCTATTGTCAAAATTTGACTTGGGAGAGAAATGGGCTATTCTTTTCACTGAAACTCCTCCAAATAAGCCCATTTGCAGTTTTGTTATGAGCTATTTTAATCAACAGCTGTGAAATGGCCAATAAAACAAATTTGTATTCAGGGCTTATACACTGGGAGAGAAGATTCCTGAATTAAAAAAAAAAAAGACCAAAAAATCAACAAGAAAACCAAATAAAAATCCTTCTTGCCAAGCTGAAGTGGTGCCTGGTTTTGGTTAAACTCTCCAACTCCCAGTGGGAAAAACGACCTTTATTTTCCCCCTCTGTTTTGGCAGCTGTATCAAAAAGAATCAAGCCAATCCCAAAGAAATGCCTTGCAAAGGCTTGGCTACTTTAAAAAGTACAGAGGGGTTAATTATTCCTGTTAACAGTTAGGAATAGAACCAAGGCAGGAGTTTGGAGTGGGAGGAGGGTGCAGGGGGGAGAGAGGGAAGGAGCAGAAGGTGCTTCAGTCATTGCTGCTCTTTCATCCATCCGAAATCTGGTCCCAAATAATCATTAACCACTGACTTTGTGTTCTTCATAGAAAAACGTTCTATTTTCAGGTGCACTGATATAATCTTGCACTTGAGCACATTTAACTAGGACAGAACTCTGAAAGCTGTCACAAGTATCCCTATCCCTGCACGTCACATTACAGTGCTTCCCACATCCTTCACTCCAGCAGAATCTGCCTTTCTAGTCAAAGGTGTACAGTGATAATTCAGCAGGGATTATTCTCTGCAAACATCGTGCTTATTTTTATCACTCCTTCCATATGCAGTTTATATTCTATGTTTGCCTCAAAGTTTCACTCTGAAATATTGAAAGTGGCCAAATCTGAGAAAAACAAACACAAGAGCAAAATGGAATTAAGTAAATTTTACAGAGAGGATACAACCTGCTCTTTTATGCTTGGACAAAAAAAAAATAGTGAAACATTAATTAAATCTTGAAAAATAATGTCACCTGCTCTGATACAGATGATGGTTTCAATCATACTGATGGCAGATGTTAAAAGAATTTTGACATTTTTTGGTTGGTGGAATTTTGTCTTTCATACCCAATATCCTGCTAGGACATTCAGTCTTGCCTCGCTACCAACAAAACTCAGACAATCACACACTTCTGTAACCATTTACTGTGGGTTCCTCAATTTTATATGGTGCTTTCCCTCTATTTGAAAACATAGGATATTGATAACATCTGAAAACATAAGATATTGAAAATATCTGAAAACATAGGATATTGGTAACAGCTGAAAATATAGGACATTGGTAACAGCTGCTCCTCTACTTAGACCACTGCCTGCTTATCTTCTTCTTCAAGTCAAAATTTCTCTAATTACAGTACAAATCAGAAATACTTTGGCACATAAAATGTTTTACTCGGTAGAGAGGAGCAGTGTTAATTATTTGATGTTAATTTCTAGGGAAAAAATAATTAGGCAAGAAATAAATACACGGAATTATTTTGATTATTGGCAAAAGGGAACATATGAAATATTTCAGCTTCTCAATAGATAAAATGGCACATTGTTTGCTGCCATAATGGACATGTAATTGAATGTTTTTGAAGTATAAATGATAAAATAGTTTTGAAAACAACATTGGAGCCTTTTTTGTCTTCTAAAATATGTTTCAACTTGGCATGACAGCAAATTAGGAAGCCTAGCTGGCTGCATTTCAAACTCACATCTTGGGCCTTTTCATTGTAGATTGAAAGGTGATGCTGATGGAAAGCTTTTTACTGCATTAAAGCATTTTGGATCAGGTACTTGGTTAGGAATTAAGATGTTCAAAACACTGAGCTCAGTATGACTTTACAGCTCCACAGCAAAGATTTGATCATCAGGTGGAACAGCATTAAGAGCTTCCACTCTCATTTCTCATGTTGTACCAGCTTCAGTTTTTATGATTTTACCTCCATTATGTACATTGCTTTTCATTCTATAGTCTATGGTAGTATTTCCCACTATCAATAATGTTTTTTACATGTTCTCAACTTTTTTCTTAGTAGGAAACTCAATTCAAACACACCATAATTGAAGATGAAAGCAATTATCAAAGACTGGGCTAAAAATTCAGCAGATTTAAAAACTTTAGTTTTTTATTACATCTTCCTGTGGAACATTTCTTTATAGGGTTAATAGGCAACAGTTACTTATGTAAGTGAAATACACTTAGAATGTCAGAATGGTTTGGGTTGAAGGGACCTTAAAGATCATCCAGTGCCACCCCCTGCCATGGGCAGGGACACCTTCCACCAGCCCAGGTTGCTCCAAGCCCCGTCCAACCTGGCCTTGGGCACTTCCAGGGATGGGGCAGCCACAGCTTCTCTGGGCAACCTGTGCCAGGGCCTCCCCACCCTCACAGGGAAGGATTTCTGCCCAATATCTAATCTAAACCTACCCTCCTTCATCTTAAGGCCACTTAACTATAGTGCATTTCAAGGAGACTCAGCAGGATTTTTGTAGGAATTCATTTCCCCTCCTTACTTCAGCTCTGCTGCTCTCTCAGTCTCTGGTCATTTTATCCCTTTTCATTACTTACAAACAGACCTTAATAACAGATCTGCTTCCCTTATAAGTCTTTCATTTTTTTCCTAATTCCTTCTCAATCACATCCCTAAGTGTTCTGCTGAGTGGAGAACACACACTGCTGAGATCAGAAGTTAAAAGGGACCTTGTCTTCCCCCCAGAGCAGCAGGATCTGCATTTTATCTCCCTTTCTGCTCTCCACATTAGAGGCTAGAGAGCCTTATGCTTAAGAATTGATCACCCAGGCACTACTTCACCCAAGATTTAAAGATTGGTAACACTTTAAGGAGCACTCAGCTTTTTATGTGTGTTAAGCTGTTCATGTTGGACCACCTGGTGCCCAGGAGACCTTTCCAGTAGTTTTGCTTCACATATTCTACTGCAACCTTTTGCCCCAGCTTACACACAACCTTAAGAAGGATATAATTCCTCAGCATCTCGTGTGAAACTGTTCTTCCTTAAGCACAACTTTATTTTCCCACACATTCTGCTTTGCTAAAGATACTCAAAATAGGCTCAAATAGCTCCAATTACACAAGGCACAGTGTGATATGTCAGTGCAGCACAGCGAGGGTGAGCAGGAGACTGGTACACAGGAGGAGCAGATCAGTTTTACATGCTAGCCTAATAAAATTTAACAGTTGCCTCAACATGTAAAAGAATAGACAAGTTGTCTTCATTTTTTTACTCTCTTCTGCTGTATTCTAGTTACAGATTCTTATTTCCACTCTCCAGATTTCCTCAGGGACACATCTCTTCCATCAGCTGATCAACTGAGATCTGAGTCTCTTTTTAAAATATTTCTTTTCTTTACCATCACCATTTTGAGGACTTGATTCCAGTCCTGTCAAAGTTCCCTGCCCTTCACACTGGCTCTCAGTGTGTGATTACTTATAATAGACTGCCACCACATGAGCTTTGTCATGGGAACCAGACTGAGATGTGTTTTCCCCCTATGATCACTTTTCTATCAAGGATTTTGTGTCCCTTGGGTTTTTTTTTTATCTTTTAAATAGATCTATGCACAATGGATGAAGATGTGTCAAGTAATTTGAGGATATTCGGTTTAGAAACCACAGTTAACCCACAGACAGTAAAATACAGCATGTTCTGAAATGTTCATTAACCACCTCTGGTTTGGAATGTCATGTTCTAAACTTATCACAGAATCACAGAATGGTTTGGGTTGAAAGGGACCTTAAAGATCATCTTGTTCCAACCCCCTGCCATGGGCAGGGACACCTTGAACTAGACCAGGTTGCTCAAAACTTCTCAATAATCCATCAGTGCCAGTTTTACCCCGTCAGGAGGTAGGAGGTAACCGTGCCCTGGGGTGACTTTCAGAACAAACTCTGTGTGTCTTGCAGACAATTGCAAAAATGGTGCAATTTCCTGGGACACTGAAGCACTTTGGGTTACTCACCATTCCATCCCTTGGACACAAAATGCACACAGTGAGCCCTGCCAGGCCATCCTGGCCAAATGACACGTCACTCCTGCTCTCCATCTACAGCACATTCAGCACCTCCTGTTGGGCCACACATGTTTTCCATGGAGAAAGACCCTCCCTGTCTGTGGCTCTTTCCAAAAAAGAGTCAGCAAGCAAAAGACACAGCAGCCCCTTGGACACATAATCCTGAATCCTCTTCAGCTCCTACTTTTGCTTGCAATAAAGTCATGACAAATCACTTTATTTGTGCAGGAAAGCACGGATTGAGCAGAGCTGTGGCCTTGTGCTTGTGGTGCAACGCCACATCCAAGGCCAGAACTTTCCTCTCCTCTCTCCATCAAACACAAGCTCTTTGTCCTACCCAGTGTCCTTCTGTAAAACCTTTCTGCTTTTCAAAGAGGCAAGGCTCCTGGATTACATTTTTTGACAAGATGGATGAGACTCCTTTTCACATGAGACCAAGGAAAGTAATGAGCTGTAATCTCTGAGCTGGAAGATATCTATCTTTTTTAATTACAGGTAGATTATTTCTATATTAGCCCCCACAGCAAAAGGCAGAGCCACAGAGGTTTCTCCAAGCAGCGCTGTGTCAAGAGGAAGGGATTATAAGAGTTTGGGACCTTGGCAGAAAAAAAAAGGATTTTCAAACTTGAGTCTATTTTGAATTTTATAGCTCCATGCTAATTATGTTATTCAGAAAGCACGTATTTTGACACTTATTCACTACAAGTAAAAAGAGATTGCCATCACATCAGGGAGCTGGTTATCAGATGGTCCCTGCCAGCATTTCTGCCTCAGTTTGGCACGTCTTCACTGCCCTTGTGATTGGAACCTGCAGCCTTCACATCAGTTGGAACAACTTCAACCCATTTAACCAAACTATCTGCTTGCATCCTTATTTTTACATTGAGATTCTCTTTACCTTGAGCCTGAAGGAAGGAAGTGTTGTCTGATTGTGATGCTTCCTCGAGATACCTTTTTGTATTACAATTTTTGCTTTTCCACCGTGTTTGCCAAGGCCTTGGTCATGTCTGGAGCCTTGGAGGCAGTTTTCCAAAGGCACCATGGCTTAAACTACTACAGAGATGGGCGTGTGGAGTGTTTCAACTCCTTGTGATCAGCCTAAAAAGAGGACATGACCAAGTGTCTCATCTACAGCCTCCAAGAGAGATTTCTGTTCCTGTAGAATAGATTTTTCTCTGAGTCCTGCTCCCACAAGGAGAATTCCATGAGAAACACAGAGTGAAATTGTTATGCTGCTGATAACCCTCTTGAGCCATAGAGAGTAAAACCAGGATCCAGGAAAGCTTGAAAGTTATTGGAGAGCATCTACTTCAAAATATTTCTTGTTTGGAGCCAAGTTCTGTCAAAGTTCTGTCAATGGCTTTGTTGTTTTTTTTCCTTTTCTTTTAAATGAAAGTTTATAACTTGTGAAAGATATTGTTTTGTGTGGAAAACAACTAGAAAACACAGGATTTTCCTGGGAAGCAGCACTGGTAGGGAAATTTCCTGCAGCTCTACTCTTTTTAAAGTTTATTTGTTGAAAACCCTTTCAGGACTGAGTCCTTGCTGAATGAACCCACTGAACCAGAGGAGTATGGCTGCTTGTAAGGGATGAAGAGTGACATGGACACTTCCACATCCTGGGAAAACAGAAAAAGTAAAGATAACACAGAGAGAAGGGAAGGGGAAGACTTCAAATCCACAGAAAGAGAGTAAAGGGGAATCAGGTGAAGAGAAGTCAAATTTAATTAATTTAGGAAGGAAGTGCAGGATAGAAAATGTCTTTGGCCTCCTCAGTTATTGAATTGATCACTCTACACCTGGAATTTATTGTGGTGCAAGCATTGAAAAATAAAGCTGAAAAAAGTGGTAACAAAGTAAAGTCATACTAAAGGAAGCCTTTACCAAATTTCACTTCCCATATTGCACCTCACAGGTTATGTAACTTTACATTTAATGGATATTCTCAACTGGAGTTCTATCTGTGAACTGGGGGGAATGTTATTAGTATGCTAATCAGTTCTGCAGAGTAAATTGGTTATAAGAGTGGGGTAAGGTACAATAGGGGAATATTTTTTAATTAACACACTATGAAGTCTATACTCCCCTTGATGCCTGTGCATATCCCCCATTGACATTAATTTCAGCCACACAACTTAGATTGAAATCAAGGGGGGTTTGCAGGACTCTCTTCCATCCCAATCTGAAGGTATTTGCAGGAAGGGATGCTGGCCAGGCTTGAATCTGTAGCCCTGGAAGTGCTGGAAGGTTCCAAGCACGGCTGCTGGAGTAGGAAACATCCCACGTGTCCTATCAGGCACTCCCAGTATCCCAGAGTGGTTTGGGTTGGAAGGAACCTTCAAATTTATCTCATTCCACCCCCTGCCATGGGCAGGGACACCTTTCACTAGCCCAGGTTGTTCCAACCTGGCTTTGGACACTTCCAGGGATGGGGCAGCCACAGCTTCTCTGGGCAACCTGTGCCAGGGCCTCCCCACCCTCACAGGGGAGAATTCCCTCCCAATATCCCATCCTGATTGAAGGTGTGTGAATTCTCACATACAGGGTGTTTGGAAAGGAGAATTCAACCTCAGTTTCAGTCAACTGTCAGATTTTATAACCAATTCCAAATGGGTTTAGTGCTTACCCTGAACTTTGGCTAAATTCACATTTTCTGCAGATGGCTTGTAGAGTTTATCACTGGTGTTTGAAACACTTGGGAGAATCAGTCCTGCAAAACAATCTCTTTCACTGATTATTTTTTTTTTATTAAAAAAGTTTCTTAGGTTCATGAGCCTCAAATGAACCTTTGGAAGACTTGATGGAGAAAGCAATTAAAGCAGCAAGAAAAAAATGGTGTTTTGGGAATGATAATGTGAATAATAAAAACAGGCAATAATTTGCAGTTTGGTATTTGGATTTTATCACTTGAACCACACTCTTTTAAATTCGCTTCCTTCAATATCAGCCACCCCCAGGAGAGGAACTGTATTTTAAAAGTCATCTTGCAATGGCCAAACTTTCATTTCCTTTATAATTTCTCACTGACCTTATGGTGGAGCTTTTCTAGTTGATCCCCCAGACTCTTAAATGACATCAAAAGTTGGCTTTTTATTGTAATACTTCTGGTCTGCTAAATTTTGTTTGCAAAGTTAATATAAACTGCCTTGGAATCAAATTTCGTATCAAGAACCTTGAGGTCTGTCTGTTGATGAAGAGCCCTGCTCAAAATCTGGGTATCACAGAGGAAATTTTTGAAGGAAAGCGAGCAGGTAAAGGATTTCTGTGAAAAATAAACAACTTTACAAGCTCCAAGGTTTTCTAGGTATGTACTGAAGCTGCTATTCACTATAAAAAGGCCAGATTTTCATTCTATGCTTTCATTTATTTATATTTTACTATGGAATAATTCAGTATAAACTGAGATTTAAATCCTTGAGAGAAAGTTAAACTGCCTCTATAATATTCTTGACCAAAGTTTGAAAATTGCTCCAGCATTACTGCAAGATCCTCTGGAAAGTCAGCTTTAATTTCCTCTCTTGCAGGTAAAGGAGAAATGACAGCTCTCTGGTATAAATTTTTGAGTAAATTTATTTCACTGAATTAAAAGATTTTAACATTATTAGAACACAATACTGCCTAATAAAAAGGGAAAGATTGTTGGGGGTTTTAAGGACCTCAGCTTTAATCTCCTTGCAATAACCACCTCAAACATATGGCTAAGGATTATTAAAATACTGAAGAAATATTGTATTAAAACAGCTGAATATAAAAGTAGCTGTTAATTGGTCTACATATCAGGTGTCCTACCAGCCTTATCCCTTTCATCTCAGGCTCAGGAGATATTTAAAAAGACAATTCTGCATTTGATGCCTTTTGCTTTTTCTTCTTCTTTTTTTTTTTTTTTTTTTTTTTTTTTTTAGATGCAAGCTAATAATGAATCTTTTGGAGGAAATGTGGAAATGTGAAGATAGTTAAGATGATCTAGACCTATTTGCTACTGAACCTAAATCTTGAATGTGCAAGAACTCAGGACTGCAGATGAGAACAGTAAGTATAAATACAGCAAATACAGCCCCAACCTCCTAAAGCCCCACTGGTACCAATAAATAAGGCACATTACAAATAAAGGTTCTCTAATTGGAGGGGTTTTTCTCCTGCAACCTGATTTCAGCCCCAGATGGAAAGGCTGGAGGGCATTTTCAGTGCTTTGCCTTGCACAGACCATGAGATCTCCTGAATTAATCCTGGAGAGAACTAGAGCAGATCCTCCAGGAAAACCTGGAGCCTGAGTCTGACAGAGAATCAGCCAGTTCTCCAACATTTAATCACCTCAACACTGAGAACTGATGATATTCATGGAGTGATTTAAACCCCTAAACTAGAGAACTGTATTTCTGATACTTGCCTTTCGTGTTCACAGCGAGTGATTAAAACATTAATGATTTCTTGTGTGATGGTCCCAACTTTTCCATTTTAAGGCCTCCATATTTCTTTTTATGGACCTTCCACTGGCCAAATACGAAGTTAAAATGCTCATGGCACATTCTTCTTGTAAGGCCTCTCATCAAATTGCAGAACAGACCCAGGGATTTACAGCCACAACAAATCAGAGATTTTTCCTTTGAAATCATAAATAAAATACTTAAAACAACAATAAGAAATTCGTGGAGTCCACCAGCAAAAGGAACACATGGCTGGTAAAGATCACTTCTTGGGGTTATTTTGAGCCCTGTCAGCTGATTTTTACCCCATTTTTTTGTGAGCTGTTTATTTTGTATCTCTCTTTTTTTGAATCAGTCATGCATCACCAAGTCAGATGCTTTATAGAAGGCTATTACAGAACATTACTATGGTTATCAACAAAATTTGTAATCTCCCCCACAAAAAAGCAATTTTGACAGGATCTTCTCTCCCTAAGCCCTCATTGATTGGCATTAATTAGATTTCTGCCGTAATCCTTTATTAATCGAGTTCTACACCAGCCATTCCAGGACCAGTATCAAATTGACAAACCTGTAATTAAACCAGGGTCGTCACATCTCCCTCTTTTAAATACTGGAAAAACATTTGCTTTTCCCAGCCTCCTGGAACTCCCCCACTGCTCCCAAACTCATTTAAAAATTCCCAATAGCAGCTGGAGGAACTCAAGCACAGCACACTCTTATCAGCCCCTGGAAGATTTGGCAAACTGGTGGAGCACTGGGCTGTTGGGGGCATTGCTTTGAGCTGCCTCCTTGGTCACAGGCTCACAGCAGCGCTGTAAAGATGCAGTCTTGGATGATTAAACCAGGTTTTTACTACAGAGAAAGTAAAGAGAAAGATAAGGAAACAGAAATAAGACAAGAAAGAAAAGGCCAGGTGAAGCAGAGTTGACTGCAAACCCCAGGTTCCACAGTCCATGGCCAGGTATCCTCATGAGCTCCCTGTCCAAGTCCCCTCTCCAGCCCAGGTGAGGAACCACGTGGCCATGGTGAGGCCTGGGAACCATCCACTCATCCCTGGCTCTCTCTCTGTGACCCCCAAACTTTTATGAATTGAGGTCAAGAGTTTCACCTCAGCTCTCAGCCAGAGCTGCCTCAGTCTTGACCATCAGTGTCTGCAGCAAGTTTTTCCACAAAAATCTTCACTGGATTTTCTTGAAGCTGTAAAAAATACCTTGAAGTTGTTGACATCATCAAAGTGGACAGGTCTTTCATAGTGAAGAGGTGAGATAAAAGAGGTAAAGAGGTGAGAGGATATTTTCCATCTTTACACTTCATCCCCTGGCCAGAGCTCTCCAAGATGCTGGGGATGCACTCGGGGTCAACACCTGTGTTTACAAAGGCTCCTAAACAAGAAGCTGGATTTCAATTCCATTATTTCCTCTTCTCTTGTGACAATCATAAAACACTTCCAGGTATGGGGCACCCACAACTTCTACCAGTTATTATCTCAATCTTATTTCCTACCATTTATTGTCTTAACTCAGTCTTTGGGGGGACTGATAGCCCAATTTTTTAAAGCTTATTTTGACCATCTCACTTTGTCTTCTACCAAGCTGCACCATTCCACAAGGCTGGAGGATTTATTACATTTTCAGTCCTTGTTCAAGAAGCAAGCACATGGTCTGGATCATTCTGCTAGACAAGATTTTTTTTTTCAGGGAATCCTTTTTTGTTTTAATGGTAGAAACTTATCACAGAATAAGATTAATATTAATCTATAGAAAAGAACAAGATTAAGATAGATTTTGCCTATTAAATTTAAGGATGACAATCAGTTAAGTGTCTACTAAGTAAGCTAAATTAAAATGGAACACCAAGAGAAGTATATATGACAGGCTAGAGTGTATTAAATGGTTTCATTATCCTCTGATATAATGGATAACAAATGGATTTGGAAAATGATGCAATGTTTTCAAAAAAAGTATTCCTGTAGAATTAGAATAAAATCAGGCTGAATTTATGCCTCCACTGTGACAATTTTCACTGCCATCTCACAATGTTAGCTGTGGCTTTTAATGTCTGTTTATGTGCCTCTCTCGAGCAGAATTTGAAATTAGTTGATCAGTTATCATGTAAGGACTGCTTAAGAATAAATCCATATTAAATTAGGAAAACTAGGGAAGATAAGAATGTAGTATTTCTAATACCAGCAGGGAAAAAAAAGTCAAGACAGAGATATGTTTATATTACTAATGAACTAATTAAATTAGGTATTAATGTAGCCGGTATTCAGTGAGATTGTGCTGCTTCTGTATATTCTAAATAAGTTTTCTTGCAGCACAGCCTTGTTACAATGTTAAACAATTTTTAGTGTCTTACACCTGAAAGATCACCAGAGATTAAATTTTGTCCAATAGATTTTACTGCTGAACCAGACTATTTAAAATTCGCCATGAAATGTAAAGATGGATTCAAAATTTATGAACAGGAGCATGTAATGACATAGAGCAGATTAAAAAAAAAAGTGCCATTTAACAGAAAGTATTATTAGTAATAACGTTGCAATCAATCATCCCTCTTATCTACTCATATGTCTTTAGATTATATCATTTAAAAAGCCCTAGTGAAGACAAATCTTGCTGAGCTGAGCACTGCACTTGGAGTTTTCAAAGGACTGTGATGGAAATCACCACTTCAGTGCCCAGCTCCTCACTGGAAGTTCACACAAGCTGCTCCTTCTGCACTTGGAGAATTAAAGTCTCCTTTTGCTCAAGAGAGAGAAAGAAATCAGGCTGAGAGAGCTGGGGATGCTCAGGCTGGAGATGAGGAAGCTCCAGGGAGACCTTGGAGCACCTTCCAGTGCCTCGAGGGGCTCCAAGAGAGCTGGAGACGGACTTTGGACAAGGATGTGGAGTGACAGGACAGCCTTAAGCTGAAGGAGAGTAGATTTAGGTTGGATGTTAGGAAAAAATTCTTCCCTGTGAGGGTGGAGAGGCCCTGGCACAGGTTACCCAGAGAAGCTGTGGCTACCTCATCCCTGGGAGTGTCCAAGGCCAGGTTGGATGGGGCTTGGAGCAACCTTGGCTAGTGGAAGTTGTCCCTGCCCATGGCAGGGGGTGGAACTGGATGATCCTTAAGGTGCCCTCCAACCCAAATCATTCCATGATTCTAAGGAGAGATTACAGTTTTTTTGAAGGAAAACTTCAGAACCTCTCTTCTCCCTCCTGTATTTTAATATAATACAAATATTATAACAACTGTTAAACCAAATAAATACTTGAAATCTACAGTGTTATATTGCAGCAGTTTTTAGCCCTCCTCTAATATGTTGTTAGGCAGAAGAGGGTTTTGTTACTCTAGCTACTGTTCTAAGTACTGCCTGCTGAAAAATTCCAAGGTCACAGCAAGGAAACACAAATAGAAAAACTGGGATGGGGGAGAGACATCAAGTGGGAATAATTTTGTTTTCCTCTGCAAAGAGCACAAGGGGCTGAAGAGGAAACCCGACAGACAAATGTAGTTTCAGCATCATTCTCTGTTATTTTCTCTATTGCTTTATTCTTTCCAACATGTCAGCTAGAAATAGTGTGTCAGAAATTCAGCGAATCCAGAGGTCACAGGAAAAACCATCAGCAAAAGAGGCTGCAATCTGAATTATTCGGGGGAAAGGCATTTGGAAGTGAAGTGGAGCTGGTGCAGTGTGGAAGAGAGAAAAAACAAAAAAGAGAAAGGAAAAAAAAAAAGCCTCAGCATCTAAAAACCCGCAGATATTGAGTGTGATTAAGGCAGTACCACTGAGCAGAGGATGCAGCCTGATCCCTGCCTGCCATGGGCTCTGCTGCTGCTGCCAGCTCCCAAAATTTCTGCAGCAAAGGTTGGGATGTCACCAGCCCCGTGTTGGAGGCACGATGCTGTCAGGGAGTGCTTGTTTGCTGTGAAAAATAGCCAGAGCTTTCCCTTCAAAGTGAGTTTTCCAGCCTGCCTTGCATTGCAGTTTAATCAATACTTCACCTTGATGTCTCTGTTACATCAGGACTAAAATTAAGTTTACAGGCAGCTCAAAAGATCTTAACTCCTACAATCCACCCCCAAACATCTCTTCTGTTGTTTTTCCCTGGCCAACTAAGTGTTAATGAACATCAGGATTAAGGTGGCAGCACTAAACCACTCCTAATCCACTAAACCATTCCTAACCCAGGAAGAACTAGAGGCTACTCCTACTGTTTGAAACTGTATAAAAAGCTCCAAATGAATTAGACACTGTGAAATTCTCCATTCCTTTGCTTTTCCTCTCATCTCTGCCATCGCAGCAAACTGTGCTGGGGACACAATTCATTCCAGGCTTACAAATACAGAGACACCAGTTCATTCAGTTCTCTTCCAAACTTGTGCTGATATTACATGGAAAAGCTAAAGGACAGAATGATCAGCTGCTTTGCTGGCCTAGGAACAGCCCACAGGTGTGGGCTGTTTAATCCATCCACCTGATGGGTTAAATGCAAATCTGAGCAACGTGGTCTAGTGCAAGGTGTCCCTGCCCATGGAAGGGTGTTGGAATGAGGAGAGCTTTGAGGTCCCTTCCAACACAAACCCTTCCATGATTCTGATTCTACGTGTGTGTGCAGATATGTGAGGTGTGCAGGCCAAGGTACCAATCACAGGGTATTCCAGAGGCCTGGAATGTGCTGCAAGAGGAGACATGGTGAAGCTGAGAGTGGTTGGCTCCTGATCCAGCTCCCTGCTAGGGAAGAGGCTGAAATAACTGCAGAATACTCTTCTTTTCCACTTAAAGAGAGGCTGTGAGGGCTCTTGCCTTGCTGCATGTCTGTTTGGAAGGACTAACTTGCAGGTAGTTTAACCAGGGTATGTTCAACCAAAGCCAGAGGGAGATGTCTTTTCCTGTGTGAAAGGCATTAAATTAATCCCTACAGCTGCTTTCTTCTGTCTTTCAGGTTTATCTACAGAAATCCACCTCTCTGGCTGAAACACGGGTTCTTTTGATGGTTGTGTGGTCTCATCTGATCAGCACAACATTCCTTTAGCTAAAAAGTGCCTCTGTTATGTCAGGGTACTGGTGAGCAAAGGGGTAGGATCTGCTGCCCACCACAGCCTGTGAGCAGGGGAAAAGAATCTCAAATAGCATCTGCAGCATCAACACTGGTAGGTCCTGAGTGGAAAGATTTCAACACAGCACTGAAAATGGTGTAACCTGTTATTTAGGAGAATGGCACTGAAAAAAATATAGTCTTACCAGAAATTAATAAAAGGTATTATTGCACATTTCTTTTCTTATCTTGTTCCTAATAAGCTCTTGACACAGCTCTCCCTTTTTTTTGCTTCAAATTATGCAGCATTTTAAAAGATACTACCAATAATCCCTGTTTCATTTCCTAGCTAATGTTTTTGATGGCAATCATGTACATTCTCTCTTGCATTTCACTCAGACTATGAGTTTGGGGGCTGTGTTGCAGATTCCCTCTTTTGAAGTAAATTTGACTGATGGCAATGACTTAAAGAGATACAAGATCAGCAAACTTCCACAGCAAAGACCACAATGTAGGGTGCATTTGTAGTGTTATTCTTTATTAATAATTTAGAGGCCAGAGTTCTTGTAGGCCAGCTTATCTGGTAGGAGGTGGGATGGGAGGTTGGATGCTCTGTTGGCATAAGCAGGAATCTGGAATGGGATGCAGCAAGAGACTGAGTGACTTTGGGCTTTGAAGCTCTAGGAAGCTGCTGCAGATGATTTTTCACACAGCTGTGGATGTTCTGGCTTCTTTGTGGAGGTATTTTGGCCTCCCCAAATGCAGTGTGAGGAGTTGGGATGCAGGTGTCTGGGTTATGGATTCTCCTCAGAGTCAGGAAACTAAACCTTATGGATTGCAAGGCCAAGGCTGGGACTGTCTTAAAGGACCCAAGTACCCTTAAATGTGAAAGATCAGGGGTAAAAGGGTAAAAGAAGTTAGTCTGAGGGCTGTGGGAGATGTCACCCCTACAATACCATCAGGAGACCCTCCTGAGTTCACTGCCCTTTCTCACACGGTGAAAGAAAGAGAGATGCCTTTTTCCCCCATTGAAATTCCAGGGACTTCAGGTGCCTTACACTCCTGTAAGGCATTTTTTGAAATTACAGAGTCTGGGAAAGTGCACTTTCCATTTTGTTATTCATTAACTGCCTTCAGCTCTTTAGTATGCGACGGGATCCTCCTCCTTCTGAGAGCCAGGGAGAGAGATGACAGAGCAAAGGGCAGCACAGACAACATCAAGAAGCCAGAAAAGCAAGGGAAGCAGGGAAATATTGTTTCATGCTTTTTTTACAGCCACTTATTTCCATGCTGAAAAGCAGCATGTGGGCTGAGATGCTTTACTTTGCATTTTACACTGGAACCGCAGGAACTATTCTCCACTTATCACCAAAGGGGAACAGCCCAGTGCAGTTCTAATCTGATGGTATTAAACTGTGACCATTAAACCAACCTATACCTGGAAAGCAAGGAGAAGAGGTGTTGTAATATTCAGCTTTCAATTGTAATGTGCCATCTGCTACGTGAGATTACTTGTCTGGGAAGGAAGGGGCTGTAGAGGAACTTCTTGTCTTTGTGGGTGCTCATCAAGATCATACTTCAGTGCCACAGAATGCTTGAGAGGACTTTCTCCTTTTCAATTGCCTCTCCTAGGCATTTTCCTACTCTATAAACCTGAGTTTTTCTGTTTTCTCACATTTTATCTCTGGAATTTATTGATAGCTGTGAGTGGGTTGCTGACATACCCAGGAATCACCCCTGTGCTCAAAGCCCTTTTAAGGCACAGTGAGACCAGGGAAGAAAGATTGCTAAGTGCCTCAAATACCAATTTGGGATTCAGGGAGGCCAGATTAGATTCTCTTCAGCAGGTTCCCTTAAAACCCTTGGGAATACCCTTTTCCCCTGGGTTTCAATCCCTGTCCAGAATGGATGGGTCCCTTTTCTTCTCCCTGAGCTGTGATAGCTTTCAAACACTATAACAGATGAGAAATTATTATATTAGCTTGTAACAGAGCATTAGTCTACTTATCACTCTAAAAGTACCATATTCTCTTCCTGTAAAAGAGTTTTTTCTTTAAATCGAATTAATTGAGTATCAGCCTGGTAGTAGCAGCCCTGAATCCATTCCTAGTGGGAGTCATCTCCCTGAAACCCTTGAGAGGGAACCCCTCTCTGGCCCAGACAGGCTACACAGTGTGATCCTTGCAGTCACAGCCTGGCACATCCTGCTCCATCAGCACTTCAGCCTCAGCCATCTAAGTGCTAAATCAGCTATGTTTACAGTCCAGGAATTTTCACAAGGAAATTCATGTTTCTCTGTAAGCTGCTCCGAACAGGAAAGCAAGAGTGGCAGGGTGGGCCACAGAGACAGGGAAGCAGCACTTAAAAAAGACTGCTTGTGATTAATATATTCCATTTCTGCTGGGAGGATTATTATTCACGACTCTGTCTGGCAAACACAATGTGACAGGCCTAAGAAAGCACACAGACAAGTTCACCTATTCTTAGCTCAGTGTACAGCAAGTTTCTGTTTTGAGGCAAGGGCTCATTTTCCAGATCACATTTGAACATTTTTGGGATAATTGAGACAGCTGTTGGTGAAAAACTGCTGTAGCTTGAAAATCACTTGGATGTTTATACTGTTGGTAAACTGCTCCTCCTGGATCCTTAGTGAGGGAGAAAGGAGACACCACTTCACTTCTTACCTCGGCATAAGTTCCCAATCATTGGCTGAGGAGTTGCTTGGTATTGGCAAGATAAGAGACCAGTTCTGTGGTGAAGGAACCAGGAGAGGGTTTAACATGTTTCAGTTCCTGTTTCCCTGTGACATTGAAGACAAGACCTCAAGTCTTTACATCATCATAGAGTCAAGTATTTTCTGCTTCTTCCCCATCTTATGATCTCTGCTGTAAGCATAGATCCATAGGTCCATATTCATGAACCCTTCAAGTGAATCCAAGTTGTGAGCAACCATTTTTTTTCTTTTACCCAGAATTGTGGACATGTCCAACAAGCCCCTTTCTTAAGATCAACACTCAGAAATAAGAAAGCACAGCTGACCTGCAGCTGCCTTCTCTAGGATCTGGCAAACAAGGTTATTTCAATCTACTTTAGTCTTTTATACAGAAAGGTTACCTGGACTTGTATTAGTCTGCAGCGTGCAGGGCTTAAGAGCCTGCAGGATAATAGAGGGTATAAGGTAAAACCATTGTGTGCCTAAGCCCTGCGTGTGATATCTCAGTTATCAGAAGAATCAGAGAATGGCAAGTCAGAACTGTTGATTGAAATAATTATTCAAAATTTTTGCCCAAACTCTACTGTAACATGCAGCCAGAGCAAGCTGAACATGCAGTTTAAAATTGGTCTTGGGACAGAGGAGAAACATTGGATTCCTGGTAGGATAACATCAATTTCTCATAACATATGTATCATCCCAAAATAGAATTATCAAGTTTTGATCTTTTCAAAAGATCTTCCTCTTTGTTTTCCATCAGCAGTTAAACAAACTTTCAAACTGCCTTGTAGTGTACCCCACCTCTGCCACGCCTGCAGGACCAATGCAGGGCAGAACATCTGTCCAGAACACGGGGTGGATGGACATGGATTTTCCTGTGCCTGTAACACACCAGTGATCTCTGCTGCAAACTAAACCAAGGCAAACAGGAGATTCCCTTTAGAAATTAGAAATCCAGACTCTAAAGCTGCTCACAATGAAACAGCATCATGCAAAGTTAATGAACACTGAGCTCATGTTTCTGTATCACACACGATTGACAGAGTTCCCAGACTGGGCCTGGTCTGCCAAGGCCCTGTGCTGCCACTGGAAGAGTTTTTTAAAAATAAAATTACTATTGAGTAACTGACATTTCCTTTTGCCTGTCAGAATATATCCAGGCTGGGTTGTGCACCTAAATATCTCTTGGAATGTATGCTGGTATGTATTCCCTGCTTGCAGACTGAAAATCAGATTACTGCCTTGAGTACTAGCTGGAGTTCTGATGAATGTTTATTTGGCACCATGTTATGCACAAGTGCATAGAATTAAAATAATAATTTCTACTTGATTTCATGCTTCTCTGGCTTAATGGTCTCTGATAGTTTTTAGCAGATCCATTATACATACTTAAATATGGAAAAACTGTACTGCAAGGCAAAAAAAAAAAAAAAAAAGAAGACTAAACTGATGACCAAATTTACTCCAAAAAAAAAAGTTGGAAAGAGAACTGCAAAGATGAATTTTGCTAGGATTTGCCATTGTGTCTTTTCTGGATAATAGGACACCAAGGTATTCATAATAATCAGTGGTGGACTCAAACCAATTTTCTGCTTGTCTCTATAACATCCTGACAACTCCTGTTTTCCCTCTACGTGCAGTTGAATGTAATTAGCAAATTGCTCAAGGCGTGATTAAAATGTCATTTTGTGAATCTGTGGTATTTTCAGGTCCTTTTTAAAGCCACTCACTACCTGCTCAGCCTGACCCCACGCCAGTCAAACATAAACAAAAACACCAAATAAAGGGAAATTATTATTTTGCTCTGCTGCTCAACATCATCCAGTGCTTTCCATCCAACACAGACAGCGAATACCCAGAGAGGCAGGAAGAGGCACCAAAAACTTCCAAGCAGAACAGGGATGTCATTTTGGATGCCACTGTCAAAAGCCATGCCTTGGAAAAGCATCCCTTTAGGGAGTGACACTGCAGTGCCACAGAGTGTTGACAGGCTGAGAGTGCTCAGTCTTATCTGTGCAGGGACTCAGGAGAGATTCCAGGGGAAGAGAAGGAAGATAATGTAAATGTGAGTGATGGTGTGGAACGTGTGCAAGCAAACACTCCCACCCCCCGAGCTCCACCTGCACTGCTGGCTCTCCTCCCATTGTCCTTCAGCTCTCAGAGAGTGTCTTGGAATATTTGCTGTTTCGTTCAGGCTCAGGCTGAAAAGTGTGGGGTGAAAGCAGCTTCGATTTCACCCCGAGGAATTGGGAGTTGCAAAAGTCAAACTGTTGAATTCTGCTGCAATTCATGTGGTAACAAATGGGCTTTTGGTGGGAAGGCTCAGGAGTCAGTTCTGGAAGACTGAAATGTTCATGATCTCACCATCAAGCTCAGCATCCTCAGCTGTTGGTACCATCTAAAGAGACTGGTTGTTTTGGTTTGGTTTTTAAAACAGTTTATTATCTTTATGTTCTCACAAAACCCAAGTTATTTTTATCTCGTTGTGCCTGGGGGGAATGCACTGATATTCCTTGACTTTGCAAGGCCTATTTCTGCCTCATATTCTTACAGGATCTCACACCAGGAGAGCTGATACACTCTGGTTATAGCTCTGTGAAACCAGAACTCAGCCCCTCTCTGCTGCCACATGTTCACACACTTCCATATGAAGATATTTCCCAACCTTTGTCCTTCCCCACCAGCATTGTTCCTTCTGTGGAGCTTTCTGTGTTCCTCCAAATTTGGCTACTTTATGCTGAATTCCAGCAAGATTGGTGTATTAGCTGCTAGATCATGCAAGGAAATTCAAGTTTTACCCAAGCATCTGTTAGTACAGTTTATCATTGTCCAGCATTTTTAATAATCCCACTTTTTCCCCCAGTAGAAAGAAGGCCAGAATGTGAGCATTTATTTGGAATTCTCTACCACTGCTATGTTATAACCAGGGAAATCTTACAATTATGTCTTCATTGTCTCAACACAAATCATGCTTTAAATGAATAAATAAATCTTACCAAGGACATAGGGTTTTCAGCACTGCAGTCTATGAGTGATTTGCATGCAAGAGAAATAGATTTGGACCTGTCCCTGAAAAAATTCTCTAGGAAGCTGTGAATTTTGCATATTTAATTATTACATAAGCATTTTTGTTTGGTATTGTTCTGGTAAGTGTATATTTTATTAGACCTCTGATGAATTATAAGATTAAATGTTTGTTCAGCAACAGCTAGTCTCAGATCATTATCCTATCAAACATTATTTATTTATCCTGCCTCACTTTTAACCCTTGTGTGCTTTGTTTTCTTTCTCTAGTCATAATATTTTATCTGAAAAGAAATTGAGCTCCCTTTGAAAATAATTCATGGCGAGTTAAGGTCAGATGGTGTTGGAACAGATTTTGGGTTGTACTTGGAGACTGAAGCTCCACTACCAGCAGGATTTGTGGTGTGCTCTGATGGATGCTGACTGTTCTCAGAGACAGGTACACTCTGACCTTCCCACAGAGCTGTTAACCTCTTAAAAATAAACTTATTGCACTGGCAGCAGGCTGGAGGCTACTAACTGATGTCAGTGGGAGTCCTGTTTTTGATGCCCTCAGGGAAGAGGAAACATTAATAGATTGTTAATGTCACGTTCCTTTGAAGTTTTTGACAGGCTTTACATCCAACACTCCCATGGAGACATGGGTGAGGTGTAATAGGGACTGAAATAATCCCCATTTCAGGTGTCTCAGCTAAGGGCTCTTGGTGTAGATCCACAGAATGGATGCCAGCTTGGCTCTGCATTCCCACCTCTGGATCCAGCTGGTTGGTGGGATTCTCTGGTGCACCATGCCCTGAGTGGGATGCAGTGATCCCAAGTCCTGATCAGAATCCAGCCTCCCTACAGTGACACCACCCACATCTGCAGGAGGAAATACTGAGGAATGCAATGGCAAATCCTGTGGCTTCAGTCTCGCTTTTTGGGGGATGATGTGCTTGTCCCCTGGCTGGAGGGGACCTTCTGCATTCATAAAAAATTCTAGAATCACAGAATCACAGAATGGTTTCAGTCGGAAGGGACCTTAAGGATCATCCAGTGCCACCCCCTGCCATGGGCAGGGACACCTTCCACTAGCCCAGGTTGCTCCAAGCCCCGTCCAACCTGGCCTTGGACACTCCCAGGGCTAAGGCAGCCACAGCTTCTCTGGGCAACCTGTGCCAGGGCCTCCCCACCCTCACAGGGAAGGATTTCTTCCTAACAAATAAACTAAACCTGTCCTCTGTCAGTTTAAAGCCACTACCCCCGGTTCCATCACTCCAGGCCCTTGTTCCCAGGTCCCTCTCCTGCTCTCCTGGAGCCCTGGAAGGCTCTGGAAGGGGCTCTAAGGTCTCCCTGGAGCCTCCTCTTCTCCAGGCTGAACATCCTCAACTCCTTCAGCGTTTCCTCAAAAGGAGAGAATAGATCTGAATGTTTTCTTGACCAGAGCAGAACCAGGAGGGAGAAGGGAGAAATGCAGCCATCACTCTGCTGCCCAGGGTTAATCATGGGAATACAGGAGATTTAAGTTCAAATCCATCCTCCTTATTTGAAGCAGAGAATTGAACTTGACACCTCTCCTCATCCCAAATCGGAGTGCATTAACCATGAGACCAGGGAGTCAATCCCTCAGTTTTCCTCTACCTTCATCTCAAACACAATTGAAGTTGACATTATTTAAACACAGAAGTAACTTCAAGGAATTACAGGAGAAATTGGGTGCATCTCAGGTGTCAAAGTGGCTGCAGAATTTCTCTGTAGGAGCAGCAGGAAGGGCATCAAATCTGAGCTCAGATGAAACAGAAAATAGAAGATGCATAAATCTGAGATAATGTCACAAAGTGTGGGTCTAACTCAACATCTGCTGAAATCCTGAGCTGTGTTTTCACTGACATTATACAGCTCAAACCAGCAAATGGATATTCCATTTGGACATTTTTTTAAATCAGTTCTTCACATTTTTAAGTAAAAAAAATGGTGACACAGAATTAAAGCTAACGGGGGGGATTGGTACAGCAACTATTGATCAAAAAGCAAAGTAAACATTCCTGCTGAATGAATAACAGGCAAGGCATGACCTTCAGTACAAGAGTTTTGACCCCTTATTTAATTTGTTGGATATATAATTATTTTTTCAAAAATAGTTAAAAATACGATCATTTGAAGATCTACAAGTTTTGTGTAACTTAGTATGCTAAAAATTGCAGCTTCACATGCCATCCAGTTCCCTGGGAGGCTAATATTCAAACAAATCAGAAAATCATTGAACTTAATTTCTTCTGGTCAGAGGTCATCAGATTTATGGAGCGAGAGCAGCCGTAACTCAAGAGGGGAATGAATTCTGAAATGCAAATCTCAAATAGAAGGCAGAGGGCATTTTATTTTCCCCTCGCCACTGTGGTTTTGGTTTTTTGAGCCTGGCTTCACTCCACCATCCTTCTGGATGTCTTATCAGGAGGAATCACATCTGACTGGGCTCACAGCTCTGGCTCCTGCCCTGGGAAAGCTTTGCCCACACACGTGTACACACACTCTGCTTGCTCAGGCCATTTCAGTCAAACAAACGCAAACAGCCGGGTGAAATGTCTACATGTGGATGTTAAGGGAGGCTTTTTGTGTTTGTGATCTCAAACAGAGCAAGTTTGCTGCATTTTTCACTGTTCCTCGGTGGTTGGGAGTTCAGGACTAAGTTCTTCTCCAAAAAAAAAAAAAAGAAAAAGCTATTTGCAACAAACATTGGAGCATGTTCAGTTATTTTCCGAGTGACTGGTCGGTCTCCTCTCTTTCCTTTCGTGTCACTCAGTCCCAACCCTCATCCAGGAGCAGGGGCTGTGGCAGCTGAGGCAGCAAGAGCCATGAATTGATGGCATCGTGTTGCTTTGGCTTTTCCTGCCAGCTCCTGTCTCCTTGTCTGATCTCTGCTGGCGCCGCTCTCTCAGCTCTGAGTGCTTCCTGCTGCAGGGATCCCCACTGAACCAGTTCCCAGATACACTGCCCAGGTTTCTCTAACAACAAAACAATCCTCCCTGGGAAGTCTCAGTCGCTGCTTTCATACTCCATGAATCCAGTTAATGGTGATCCTATTTTGATTCGCAGCATCTTGATTGGGGGTATCACAGAATTAAACTGCTGGGATGAGGACTCTGAGTATGCACGGCATTATTGGTGTTGGAAGAGCCTTCCTATGTCACTGTGTGCTTTACAAAGACACTTTGAGAATTTCTCCTCAAGATTTTCAGAAGCCAAGAGTAGGGGAAAAAACCAAAAGGGCAGCAGAAACTATGACTCCAAGTAGAGATCAGTTGTGTAGAGCATTCAAATGCATCCTCTGGGAATTACTGTTCATCTTTTTTTTCTATAAAAACCCCAAACTGACACATTGATTTTTTTATTGGTTATGTTATTGTTCTTTTACACAAAAACAGCCAAAAGTACTCAGGTTTCTTTCCTTTTTTTTTTTTTTTTTGGTAAGCACAGTAGCTCCATTCTCTTCTCACTTTCTTTAAATGAAGGCAAAGTTGGAATCTGGTAATTGATATTTGTATTAGTTGATTTTATATATATATATGTTTAATGAGAGGTGAAGCATGAGGGAAGAAGCAAGAGAACAATCAGGTAAATAAAGTTATGTTTATGTAGAGCTTAATTTTGCTGAGCCTGAGAAAAAACAGTAAGCAGAAGAATATACAGCAAGTATAGTGAGACCCAGAAATAGCTTTTGTGTGGCCTGAAGAAAGACTAAAAGGAGAAACTAAGAAAGAAATAATTGTAAGATATGGAGGGTTGGGTTTTTTGTTGTGGCTGGATGGGCACTGCAAGGAAAAGGTATTTTGGGGTTGTTTGTAAGAGAAATGTGTAATACTTACATAGTTTGAAGTAAGAGGGAGAAGAGGCAAAGGTGATCTTGTAGATCAAGAATTCAAGTGAAAAGGGAAAAAATGAAATGACTCAGTAAAAGGGGAGATTTGGAAAGGAAAGTTAAGATGTTACTGTTCAGGTCATGTTTATAATAATGAAATGATCTAAGAACAGCAGATCAAAAGCTTCAGTTTGGAGTAAATTAACTTGTGCAGTATCTTCCACTTTTCTATTTGAAAGTATTTTGCATTCTCCCTTTGAAGATGAACTGAATTTCTGAATTACTGTAGGAAGGAACAACTTCTGTAAGTCAGAAGAAACAAGCAGAATTGTGGCTTCTGCAATGGCAGCAGATGTGCAGTTTAGGATGTGCAAACTTCTCTGTGACTGAGACAAATATTCCTGTTCCAGCATTCCCCCTTCCCAGGCAGCTCAGATTTATGTACCTGATCTTGTGAAATGCATCTTCAGAAAATTCTGCTGTATTAGGAGACTGGCACATCCATGAGACAATGCCCTCAGCAATCCACACAGTGCTGCTGCATTGAATTTTCTGTAACATGTTATGATCCACACCTGCAAGTGAAACAGCAGCAAACCACAGCTGGCTTTTCAAGCATTGTACACTGGAAAATGTTGGTGTCTCACATATTTACAATCATGTGCACAGGAACAGAGCTTGAGTCACCAAGTCCTGATGTGCCAGGAGTTCACTGAGGGGAGTTGGAACTCTCATTAATGACTTGGATGGAAAAAGTTTGGGGGTTGAAGCAGAACATTTTTGTTGTTGCAGCTTGCAGGCTGCTAGTCTGAGTCAAATATCACCAAAAGAAAGGGAAAGACTTAGGAAAGGAATGCTTAAAGCCAACTAAGGCTAATATTTGCAATGCTCTGGGATGTCCTTGAGAAGGCACAACGTTCAGGTCATACACCTGCATCGATCTGACACACCCAGGTACCTCAGAGTTGTGACTACTCCATTTTCTTAATATTTGCAAGAGAGAACAGGATCATCCCCAGGTGAGACAAGGAAAAAGACACAAGGTAAGTTATTATGTGAAACCTCACAGGAAAGTCCCAGCTGAGTTAAGAAATAAACATTTCCCAAGACCCAACCCAGTGTCCTGATCCCTATTCTTCACTTTTTGTCTGCTGCCCATCCACACATCCCTGCAGAGCCAAATTCCACTGGCAAATCACACAGCCTAAAATTCTTCTTGAAGTGTTTAGTGTCTTCAGCACAGTCACAAATCAGATTCCTGCCCATATGGGGGAGCTTTCTGCTCATGGCTGAGTGCCCCTAAAGCCGGTGGAGTCTCCAGGACAAGGTGCAAGCAAATACCACGGGTGGGATGCAGACCTCAAGGTATTGATGTCCCCTGGCAAGTACAAAAATCAAACAAGGGAAGATTGAGAATTTACAGTGTCCTACAGCCCAAAGTCACCAGCAGGGAGACTGAGCTGGGCTGTCACTGCTGCCTGGGCCACAGGAAGCAGGTGGTACCTGCCTGGATCCCTCCTGAAAAATAAAGTGAAATAAAGTGAAATAGAGACCTGTGGTAGCTCTTTAAGGAGGTGAAACATCAGTCATGCTGCTCATTGATAGCATTGCATTTGCAAAAGGCTTTTGGAGTAGTTACCCAGACCTTTGAGAGAGTGTGAATGCAGTTGCCTGGCTTGAGCAGAGACACCAGCACACAGCATTGTACCTTATAACAGGGTATAACCTGCCCAATCAGAGTGAACACAAATGACAAAACATTTCAGAAAAGAAGTCATCTGAGCAGTTTGCAGGAGTTGCTAAGAGGAGAAGATGGATTTTGGCACACACTGACTCACCTATTTTTTCCCTCCTGGTAAAGCCATGTTTTGCTTCTGTCTAACATTGTCTTTGCTTTTTCAAGAGCATATCAGATTTTATTTGAAAGTAGAGCAAACAATATATTTTTTTAAAAGCCTTCATGTATATTTTATCCTAAAGCGATCTGTATCATTATTGATTGTTCCTGCAATAAGAAAGTTAATAGGATGAATTGCAAGTAGTTGCCATAGTAACTACCACTGGGCTCTTTCTCTTGAAGAGGAAGCATACAATTAATTTGTCTTTTAACCTACTTTATTGCTGGAAAGTCCATACAAATGCAGCACCACAGGTCCAGATTCATTATACACTTCTGTGTCATTGTCCTCTTCAATCACCTTCTCAGAGATACTTTTGAAGTGTTTATTGAAAGTTTTCATCCAATGTATTTGCCTGTTGCTTAATTTGCCTTGAATGAAAGCAGAGATGATCAGAGAATATTTGTTCTTTTCCTGCCATTCATCCAACACTTCCCAGCCCGTGCCCTGCCCTCTACCCCTGAGAGCAAAACACTCTGGAGCAGAACTGTGACAAAACTCTGAGGCCAGCACACCATTTTGGGCTACACTTGAGTTGTTTTGCACTTTATTACTGATTGAATTTTATTTTAATACTTTTATCACGTCCTTCTGGCATTATTATTTATTCTGTGATTATTATTTATTTTGTGATTATCAATATTGCTTTTTACTCTGTGATTAATGCAGGTTTGGGCATTTTTGCCTGAGTGAGGACTTCAGGATTTTGCACACATTAAACCCACTCCATCCCAGGTCAATCAGAGGAAAACATCTGTTACCTTCTGTAGGGGTTCTTCTGGGGACTGTTTCTTCAGTTCAGCACTAAATGACAGAAAAACACTGGAGCAAAATATCTCTGATTTGGTTTGCACTTCTTTTACACCAGAGAAACTCAATGTCCTTCATGTAACTTCTACTTTACAGCTGTGAAACAGAACAGCAAATACCTTAATATTTCTCTTTATTTGAAAGAAACCACATTTTATGGGGAAACTTTCTCCAGAGGTTTTCCCAGTTTCACCTTGCTGGTCTAAGTTTGGCTAATAAAGGGTAGAGTAGCATGATGCAAAAGAGGTACATAATGGAATAATCTTCAATGTGTGCAATTTTAATTTATAAAAAATAAATTTAAATATTAAAAATATTCATCAATAAATCCATAAAATAATACTAAAAATGTCCATATGTATTAAACACAAGTATTAAGCATAAAGGAATTCCTGTGTTTTCTCTCCCCTGGATCCATAGCTGTTGATGACCACAGTTCCAAAAACAAAGTGATCTGGAGAAAACATGGAGTGTGCAGTGACCAGTACAGCTGGTTTTGGATGGGGAAAGCCACACCAACCGGGAATCATGGGGTCACAGAGATTTGAAGGAGTCATTTGGACCCTCAGCCTCCTCCCCAAGAGGAGAAAAGCCCCCCAACACCCCCAGGCAGTGAGGGATGTCTGCAGTGAACAGAGGACAGAGGTTATTCCAAGACTCTTCACTCAGAGTCATTTATGAAACACCAAAAAGAGCTTTGGGTTGGGCCCCAAGGATAAACCAAAGTTTCTCTGTGTATGGTTTCCTCCCACCTCCTTATGGAGACCGAGGAAATTATTCACGACTAAAATACCACCATATGCTCAGGTGGGAGCTGACAAAGACACACTGCAGCTTTATTCCATGAAGTGGGAGGTCAATCCACGGGGAGATTTGCCTGTGGGGTGTTTGGGGAGGGCACCCACCACATCTGCATGCAAAGGGAGAGGAAATGTGGGGGGAAGAGGAGGCTGGAGATCCCACGAGCTCTGAGATGCAGCAGAGACGAGGGGGGCTGAAAAGTTTGAGGGCACTGAGACAGCAAAAAAGGTGGATAACTAATAACACAGAGGTCAGAGAGTGGGATCCTCACAGGCACAGCTGCAAGAGGGGAATTTTAAGCAAATTCCTTTCCGAGGGGAGAGCAGAGGTAAATCCTTGTCGACAGGTCATTCATTTTTACCACCTCCTACAACTTCAAACCTCAATTTAAACCTTTATTAGATCAGGCTGGACATCAGCACTTGCTGAAACGTGCCACAAAAGGTAGGGTTTTTATTTTTTTATAGTTTATTTTTGGATCAGCTAATAGAATTGTTACAAGCATGAGAAGTGAGATCATACTTCTCTTCTTCTCCTGAAAGTACTGTAGCCAGAGCGGGGAACACAGAAGAATGTCTTTTTAGAAAACCAATCCCAAAAATGCCAACTTGAAACAAGCAACTAAGGATTTAAAAACCTTAACAAATAAAGTGGAGCTCACAAATTAGAAAAGCTTGAAGCTTAGTACATGAAAGAACAGTCAAGGTAATTCAAATACGAATACAAAAATGAGATTTTATTTAAAAAAAAAGGTGGTTTCTTTTGTCTCCTCTCCTTTCTTATGAGCCTGAAGTGAACTTTGATTTGCTTCTTAACAGCAAGTAGTGGCTGGATCTATTCATGTTTGTTGACAAAAGCACTTTGACAGCTCCAAGGAAGAGGAAAGGTTTGAAGGACAAGAGATGTCATTCACTTACCCACAGTAACACAGTGACAGAGAAAGAAAAAGACTCTCTCAGGGCTTACCTCCTGAAAGGTAATAAAACAACCACCCCAGACTCAGTTCCCCATGGAAAACTGGGTTTCCAGCTAATGATTCTCCTCATTTCAGCACTTTAAAGTTACCCTCTCTACAGGTTTCTTCTCTGCTACAGGGAGAAGAGACAAGTCTCCCACAGCAAGGCTACTTGTGCCAACAGCAGCAAAGACCTGCAAAGCCCTTGTCCCTCATTTTTGTGTCTTAGCTAAACTTGGCTCGGGTGTATCCATGTGCCCCTGTGCCACAGCACAGCCTTTAGTCTCAGGTTTAATGTAAGATTTCTCATCAGCAGGATTGGACCTCTCTGTCTGCTCCCATCAGCTTGCAAACACATGTATCCAGCAAAGATGAAGTGAGTTAAGTGAGAAGATTCTCAACCTTTGATGGCTTTGTGTTGTCAATGCCCTGGTCGCCTGCAGGCCTCATTCATCTCTTTTTTCACCCACTCAAAGCATGTAGACACCTTGCCACAAGACAGCAGCTTTATTTCCTTTTCTATACCTAATTATTTTCCAGAGGACAGAGAAAACAGGGTTTTTTTCCCCTCAGGACTCTGATGCACCGAGAATGAGCACAGCCTATGTGTTCAAGATAGTAAGAGGAAGCCTTGACTCTATGAGGAATATATGGGATGGCATCCAACCCCAGAACCAGCCTCTTCATAGCTCTGAAGCCATCCCATCCCATTCCATCCCATCCCAACCCAGTGTCCCTCAGTCTTGTTCTGCAGCTCAGCTGGAGCAGCCTGAGAGGTCCAACACCACTGAAATGGGGACACCCAAAAGCTAAAGGCAAACTAGTGATGCCCCTATAAGCTGGTCCCATGGCACAGGTGTAGATCTCCCATCCTTTTTTCATGGATTTGTTCCCTCCATCCCTAAATTCTTTACTTAAGTGTGACAGTGAACCCTGGCCCAGTTTCTGGATGGTTTTGTCCCATCTATTAACAACCCCCTCCAGTTCCTCAATACAGGAACATGTATTTCCACAGGAGAAATTGGGGCTTTGTGTTGTCATCACTATTTCTGCATTGAGGCAATAAATGCTGCAATCAAATGTGTAGATTATCACTGCATCTTCAATCCATGGCTGCATTTTAGCTGCTCCAGATCTTCCAGTCATGAGCTTTTTGTGTTTTATCAAAACAGTTTCCAACTAAAAAAAAAAAAAAAAGTCCTTGCTCTAGCATTTTTAAATTATGAGGATATTTATTCAGGTTTCCCCTCATGCTTCTTTTTTGTACCCCAGACAGGTTATTTTATGATACCAAGGGACTGGTTCTATTTTTTTGCTTGCCCCAGTGGGTTGTGATGTCAGTGGAGTTATTTTGAATAACCCTATTATAAAATAGGTCAGAATCAGGTACTTTTAGTGGATGAGAGAGCTGTTATTACCCCTTATTAAAATTTCTCATTGAGCTTTATAAACTTTCCCAATGCATCAGCAGAACTTTTGATGAAAGCTCTAAAACCAGAGCTTTAGTCATTATTATTATTTATATATTCAATGTTTCATTGTTACACAGTGCCCTGGAAGTCTCATTTCATGGTCTTGTCTGAAGGGTTAGTGGGCACATTGACACCTTTATATGGTTTGGTTCCTTCACTGGGCTCTCCCAATATCTCCTCCATTGTAATTCTCCATCATTAACCTAATTATAATAAAAAAATCATGCATATAACCGTGGTGCTGGCTGAGCACAGACCTGGCTGTGTCAGGCACTGTAAAACTGTGAAAAATAAATCTGAAACACAGCAACAACCCGAGAGGTGATGGCAGAAAGGTGTCAGTATGGACTGGATGGACAACACCAGGGCTGGGACACAGGGAGACACAGAGAGGGAGCAAAGAGACCCTGCAGACAGCCCATTATTGCTCTGTTTGGTTTGTGTTTCCATCCTTTCAGTGGTGGCAGGACCTGGCTCTGCCAGGATTTAACCACTCCCAAAGCAAAATGAAAAAGGAGGGGGGGGTTGTTGCGAGAAGTCAGAGAGTTTAGGTGAAGAAATATTCAGTCTAAAGGCTGCCCAGGTTTTTGGATAGGTCTGATTTGATGAATAACTCATGTCCTGAGGGCAGTGGGGTTCTCTTAAATTGCTTCCTGCTCCTGCTGCCCCCCCAGCCACACCATTCACTTCACCATTTCACTCTGCCTCTTCATGATTCAATTTAGCAGTTCCTTTCCTCATCTTTTAAAAGGTATTCCAAATTATAGTGTGTTGGTGGGCTATAAACATTCAATTTTAGACTCAGACAGCATTTTCCATCCAAATTCCACACGTGGGGAGTTGTGTGCACAGAAACACCCATTTTGCTGCTTTAGGGCTCCAGAACAGGCACTGAAATTCTCAGACCAGGTGAGGAGGAAAACAGCAGCATGTGCTGGACCCACCCTGTGCATCAGACAGCAGATATAGAGAATTATAGGATGGTTTGGCTTGGAAGGGACCTCAGAGATCGTCCAGGACCAGCAGAGAAGCACAAGTGACACAGAGCCTTCTTTCACCCTATATTGTGTTTTAGTTGGAAGAGACATCTGTTTTGCTCATCTCCATGGCTGATTCATGAAAGAAACACTACTAAGTAACCCCAGAAGATTGTTTCTGTTTCAAACCTCTCCTGGAGGGCAATGGTTGATTGCCAGCTCAAGCCTCAACACCTGAAATTATGAGGAGAGCACGTGCAGGAAGGTGGCAAATAGAGCTTTTTTAAGACCTTCTATTTCTTGCAGGGGGGATGGATGACAAAGCTGGGTGTTCCCACTAAGGCAGAAGTGGGATGCTGGAAGAAAGAGTCACTAAAACTGTGGTGCTGCTGCTTGTGCTGACACATATTTGAAATCATTTTGCTAATGTCATTAATGAATTTGTCCAGCCTGCTGCAGTTCAGTTCCATCATCATTCCGTTCTTCGGGAAAATTTTAAAAGCATAAGCTAAAGGGGAAAAAAAAAAATCACACTGATTTCCCAGCCAGAGAAAACTATTGCATCTAAATTGTACATTAACTGGGCTGTGTTCCACACAAAGGAACATGAACTTCTGCTACACCATTTTTTTCATATTCAAGATAATTATGTATTTGTCCTTGCCTTACCTTGTTCCTTTTTTGCAGCTCTAGTTACTTTTTTCTAATAAGAACTCATTTAAATGCTCAGATTATTACAAGGACTGGTCAATGGGAGAGGTTATATGAACAAAATCACGTGCTAAATCCTCCTCTGCTGTTACTGATACAGCTCCCAGGGATGTGCAGCAGCTCAAGGTCCAGCCCCACAGCCTTTGTGAATGAAAAAACACCTTTGTATCTCATTAGTGCATCCTCCCTGGATGATTTTTAAGTGTTGATTATTGAGTTTGAATGCTGTGAATAGGGGAAAAGGAGATGAGAAAGGTGTGGAGAGGCCTCAAGGGCACTCAGAAACCTTGATGGCCCTGAGCAACCTCACCTGGGGCTTCCACCAACGGGCCTCTATTTAAGCTCAGCCTTGGGCTCTCATTTTGGTTTGAGTTGTACTGAATGAGAGGTGATCTCTGCCTTGGCTATGAGTCTAATTCACTTTGACCTGGGTCTGGACTTCCTACATGCACCTTGGACCTGCTTTGTCATCACAGGTTTGTTTATTGATCTCAACTCTTGGCTGTCCCTGGACCTTTGTTGCCCACTGTGCTCAGGTACTGGGGGTTTTGGGTGGTGACCTCCCGTCCCTGCTTGCCTCCCTGGCAGGGATTCCCACCACTAGAAGAACTCAGAGGTGCACTGGGATGTGCTGCTAAGGTGTATGGGTATTTTCCAAGCTAAATAATTCCCTGTTGTGGAGGAACCTTGTATCAGTGGGCTCTGAACTATATTTTCAATGTTTTATACCTGTATCTTAAGTCATATATAGGAAACAACATCAGTGTTATTGCTCAGACTTTCTTTCAGTAGTTCCCCACAGATTTTAGAGGCACTTTAGCACCCGTGGGTTGCTCAGATGGTGATTACATGCCACTCACCTTCCTGTTTGCACCAGTTTCATCACTGGAAGGCTTTTTCCCTTGTCAGCATCTGACATTAGATTTCTTTGGCATCTTCTCATTCTACCTGTGGCTGTCTACACCATGTGGCCATGGCATCCTCTGTGCCTCTCTTCTTAAATCCCTTGTTCAAGCACATCCTCATTCCAGTGGTGATTTTGTCAGCAATCAGGAGGGCTCTTGTATCTCCAACAATACCCAACGTGGAACCACAGCGAACGCAGTTTTGCACGAAAGATTTTGTAAGAAGCAGATTATAAAGCACAAAGCCTGTCATAATCTTAGCTGAATTCCACAAGGTAAATTTGCTTGCATCTCTGAAGGACAATAGGATTGTCATGGCATATGGGGAAAATAAAAGCAACTCCAATATTGCATAAGCTTACTTTTTTTTTTCCTTCTTCTGGTTTGTCTCAACTCTGCTGCAACAAATCCTGTGTCTGAGCAAATCATCCAGTGTGATTAGACCTTGGATTCCTGCTTGTAGATGAGCCTAGAGGAGAATGTCCAAGATCTTTGGAGCTGAAAATTGAAAAATGAATAGCAGTGAGAAGCTAGATCTCGCAGCTCATGTATAGCATTTCAGAATGCTTCACAAAACTTCTATATAATTCCAGTTAGCATATCAGCTGCTCCCATGATAATGTGCTGCCTTCCTTGGCTGTTACCTTGTGGCTGGTGAAGCAGGGAGGAAAAATCAAGTCATAAGCATGTTTTAACCTCTAAATTTCACTATACCTGTAAAACAAGAGGTTGCATTAACCTTTGCAGGAGGGAGTAATAGCTGATAATTTATATGTGCAATTTGAGGAAAGCACAGTTCCATGGGGTGATTACTGCAATAAATAAATGGAGTAGAACACCCTTGTCCTAACATAAACCCAACTTCATTTTTCCCAATCCTCTGCACGAAGAGTGGAGCTGGAAGGGTGTGTGGGAGGGAAGGAAACCAGAAGGGGAGCAGATGTAACCTTCCCATGGAAGTCAAAGAGATCAGGAGGTAAGAATTGCAGATCCAACAGATGAGATCTCAGTTTTTTTCTGTAGTGCCATCAGCGTTGTTCCCATTGTGTTATGACAAGTAAAATAGAGAGGCAGTAGCAAAGGCAATATATGCTGTTGTACAGGTAAACTGTTTAGGGCAAGAACTGTCCTTTAGTTTTATGGGAACATTACCTGGCACAACCTTGTTCAAACCAATGAGCAGAATTTCAGTGAGCTGCAAGCTGAAGTGATGGCGATGCTATTACACAGCTAATAATAAGTTGATGACCTTTGATAAATACTTTTGGCTTAGCTTCATTTTCGTTTAAGAATGCCTATATGTAGTAGAAATATCCATCAAGCTAAAACCTCCCTTCTAAACCAACTGAAATGTTAGTTCCCTCTGCCAGCCCCTCAATGTGTTTTCCTGCAGGAGCAGTGTGTGTTTTGTCTCTTTGGCTTTTGCAGTTTATATTTCTCCCTCCCAGTCTGTTGCTAAGCTTAATGGATAAAATATGGGACAAACCAGTGGGGCAACACAGGCCAGAACAGCCTTTGCTGGGGATGGGGAGAAGCAGTTGAAAGGTGGATCTGAAGAATAGTGGAGTGGAGCACCTAATATGGGATGTTTCTTTACATCTTCTCAGTTCCTCACCGTGTCTGCACCTGGCTGTGCTCATTCCAAGGTTTTTATCTTGCCCTCACTAGCCATGCGCAATCAGGGACTTCTTGGCTGAGTATCCCTGCTGGCATCCCCTGCTGCAGGGTGGGAGGAGGGGATGGTCTCTGATGAGAACAACGCTGACCACGAAAAGCCTCAGAGGTCAACAACAGCTTGAGTCCCACCTGGGTACCCAAAGGCACCAGCTCATCTGGCCAGGCAGCAATGGGACATGCTCTGAACGAGCAGTTCTGCCCACCAGGCAGGTGGCCACTGTTTCTCTGCTCACTCAGCCCCTGAGGGCAGCCTGGAGTGGGCCCTGCACTCCGGGATGGTGTCAGAGGAGGAATTATAGCACACCTCTCATCCAAAACTGCCTGGCCCAGCAAACGCAGATGCAAGTCTTCTCTTTGGTTTTGCTGCCAAGAGAGCATCCAGTAAATTCCCTGAACTCTCAGCTCAATCTACAAAGCCATGGCTTTGCACTCCTTTTGTGAGTGCTGCCCTGCTCCATTGCCTTTGCCAGCAGTGACCCAGCCAGGCTCGCCTGGCCAGCCCTCATTATTCCTGTTGCTGTCATGGCAGGGCCTAGGTGGCTGTGATTACTGTGATATTTTAATGTTTTTTTTTTATGTTTAAAACCCAGCAATAACTATCTAGCAGACTTGTTCCACTGGACCAGTGCCTGTGGACATAATGAACATCTCTAGCAGGGAATTGCTGCACACTGCAGATGAGGTAGCCTCGAGTTCAGTCCTCATCAAGCTCCTGGGTGCATAATCCAAGAGAAGTTGACAGAGAAATTGGAGTTGAATGCAGAAACGATTTATTGGTTTTCTGCCCAGAGTGGAGTTTTTTTTTTTAACTTAAAATATTGTCTTTGCTGAAAACCAAACTGTGTTGTTAATTTTTGAGTTTCTAACACCTTTTCAAACTCTACACTGCGAGTTCTGGAAATATCCTAAATTAAGAAAATCATAATCAAACTCTTGCGGTCTTTTTGTCAAGTTACTATTACTCAGATGTGACCCACCTGTCAAATACTTTATTATTTTTTCTTCCCTAAAACTATTTTTCAGCACATGAGCTCTTCAGCAAAAAGCCCACCCACCTCAACTGCCCACAGCCTTCTCCAGCTCTGAAACAATAACATTTAACTTGGATTGTGAAAAAGAACAGACATCTTAGTCCTCAGGGTGGAAATTCATGTACCTTTTCTAGTCAAATAATCAGCCTGGTCCTTTCAAGGATTTTTTTTTGGCTGAGTTTTGGATTCACATGGAGACCATCACAGAAGCTGGCTGGCTGACACAGTGGAGATGTTCCAGCTTTCTTTAGATCTATGTGTTGAAACTCATGGATGAAATAAACTGTAAAGGGGGTGTTTGAGGCAAGTGCTTTCAATCTGCTGTTGTGGCTCTGGCACATGATATAGAAGATTTAAATCACTAAGACTTTAGATCTTCAGGCCATAAAGGTAACCTGTGTTCTGTTGTCCTGTCCAATGTACCTGATGGAGTGCATGAGCCACAGTGCCTGTTGTGAGGAAAAAATAGCTTGTGACAGGTGATTTTAGTGGAGCTGACAGTAATGTATGGGAGAAAAACGTATCTGACCTTCTTGGATGCTTCCATCTACTTTCACAAGTGTTAGGGAGCTGCTCTTTGCTGTGCTCGTGGTTCTGCACTTCTCCATTTTGCAGCAATCCCAAATTTCATCTGCTGATTATTCATTTCCCTCCCTCAGCTGCCTGGCTCTGGTTATCCCATGTGTTTGCTGCAGGAATTTCATTGGGCCAGAGAACAGGTATCAGAGTCAGGGGCTTTAGGTCATGGCCAGTGGTATGGGAATAGGACCAACTTTATAGGGTAATCCCAGATCCAGAGATGAGCTCTGGAGCAGGAAGTGCTCCAGAGGAATCCAGCCATGAGAGGGTAGTGCAAGGTCCTGGTTAATGAAGATTTCTGAGAAATAAGTTAATTTCTCTGAATTTTGACAGATGTTGCGCAGATCTGGGAACTTTCAGAGGCTGTATGGAATAGTTGGGAGGCCAAACATCAACCTACATGCTTGGAAGGTTTTCCTCTCAATGCTTTTAACTTCCAGCAGCCCATAAATGAAGAGCAAAGTACTTTGTTGTTGTTATTGCTGATGGGTTCCTGCAAACATCATCCAGGAAATAATCAGCAGAAGCTGTAAATGAGATCAGTACAAATGCCTTGGTCACCTCTGCTATGGGAATGTTGCGTATGGAACAGCTCAGTAAGCAAAGGTCTTGATTAGGACTGAAGAAATAAAGGTTACCTGGGTGTATCTCAGAAGACAGCAGTGCACCAATTCGTCATTTAGAAATATATTAAAAATTCTTTATATTTACTGGGTCCCCTTTACTTTTTTCCCCTCCCCGTTCTTGTGGGGAAGACACAAACCCATTAGAATTTATCAGCTCTGTGAGTGATAAAATTGTAGAAGCCTTGCTGAGGGAGGAGCTGAGCCACTGGAGCCACACACACCTGTGTGTCCTTGCACACTCCAAATCCAGGGTCCTATCCCAGGTGATGGGAAACACAGTGAAGTTGGTTAAATACACTGGACATCTTTTAATTAAAGGAGGAGGGTACTGATACATGTGGAATTGTGACTTTTTCTTTCAGGAAGCCTTTTCTTGCTGGCTGAATCCCTATTTTAAGATGCCTTGACATATGCTGCTCCCAAGCCCCTGCCAGGCCAGGCTGTCAGTCATTTTACCTTCTCTGCAGGCATAATTCAAGATGATAAAATACTTCATCAAAGCCAGTAGGACCTGAATTAAAAACTACCATGATTAGATAATTGACTACATCTACTCCCATATTTTTCCAAGGTCTTGTATTATATATTATATATAATATCTTCAGAATTACTGATTATTATATTTTCCAACATGAAGGGCATGTTCAGTGCCATAATTATCATAAAATCCCAGGATGCTTTGGGTTGGAAGGGACTTTAAAGACCATCTTTTTCCAACCCCCTGCCATGGGCAGAGACACCTTCCACTAGCCCAGGTTGCTCCAACCTGGCCTTGGACACTTCCAGGGATGGGGCAGCCACAGCTTCTCTGGGCAACCTGTGCCAGGGCCTCCCCACCCTCACAGGGAAGAATTGTACTTTATATCAGGGGCTCACACAGAAGAGTGTCAGCTCCATTTGGCTCTCCTTAGTTTCCTATTATAAAGCAAAATAATCAAGAAACCAACCATTTCCTGGAAAGTTATTTTTTAGCATTTGATTCTTGCTCTCGCTGGAGAGGTAGAACAGCCTTGTTTCCAATCGTGGGATAATTTGTGTAATATAACAGGATTTCTGGATTTATTGCCTAGTGTTTTGTTTAGCTCATGACAAAAACATTTTGCTGTGAGGAGAAATAAATGCTCGGTGATATAGCCTTGATGTGGGTTGTTTTGGGGATTTTTTTGCTGGCTGGATTTACATTTTGTGCACCGTTGAATATTTGCTCTGGAAAGATTTAAAATTGAGGCATTAGAATTGTTGAGAAATGAGAGTCAGGAGGTACTGGGGCACATGGGAATTTAACAATCAGGTTTGCACTGTTGAGGAGAAAAGATTGGCTATTTTTTATTAAAAAAAACTTTGTCCAGGTGACAGGCTGCATGTGCTCAAATGCTGAATATTTCTTTCTCTTTGCTTGACACAATACTGATTTTCACAACAGATTTTTTTTCTTTTTGCCCAGTCCCATAAATACTGCCTTTTTTTTTTTTTTAATGCAAGTTGTTACATAAAGCTAAAATTAGTTCAGATACTGTCATACTTTTGGGAAGGAAATCTGAATGCCATTCAGTAGAAGTGACATTGGGCTATATTGGAGCAACTGAATAGATGATGGTTTAAATGCCCCTCTGGAACATGAATACAGACATTTTGATTAATGTCTTTGTCATGGGCAAAGATTATTTAGTTAATGATTTGCAGTTTCCTTTGCCTGGCTCTAGGAAATCGTGCCAAATCCCAGGGTGCAAGGGAGGAACCAAGCAGCTTGAAGCCATTGGGTTATTCATGTGCTTTCAGGACGTGCCCAAAAGCTCTTCTGGATCAGGCTTGAGGCTTGCAGGGGAATAAAGCTCATGGAATACTAGAAATAAAAATATCTCTTATTCATACTTTGATTTGCGGGGCTGAAAAGCTGCAAATAACTGTGAGGGTGGGTGGGTGTGGTACAATTTTTGGTGCCTTTTCTGGAAAGCCCTGCCTGGAAGAAGCTGTGGTGCTCCTTCCAGGCTGGTGTTCCCTGTGCTGCTGGTGTGTGGCAGTGAGCTCAGCCTAAAAGACCAGCACAAAGCCCAGTCTAATCAGTTTTGAAAACCTGTGCTGGCTCCTGAGAGCAGCTCCAGAGTCTTTGCTCAGTGCCATGAGAACAGGAGGAGTTGAAGGGTAGGATGTGGTGGTGTCCTTGCTGCCTCCTCTGCCAGTGGGGCTGCAGAGCCAACAGCAGGAATTCCAAAGGGAATGAAGCAGTGGCTTTGTGATGGGTGTGGTGGGTTAATCCCAGCTGTAACCCAGCACCACACAGCTGTTTGTTCACTCCCCTGGGAAGGAGATGAGGGGGAGAATGAGAAAAGTGGAAAAAACCCACATGTGGGTTGGGATAAAGACAGTTTAATAGGGAAAGGAAAAGCTGTGCATGCAAGTAAAGCAAAACAAGGAATTAATCCCCCACTTCCCATGGGCAGCCATTCCCAGAAAAGCAGGGCTCCATCGTGGGTAAGGGTGATTTGGGAAGACAAATGCAATAACTGTGACTCTCCTCCCCTTCTTCCCCCTGCTTTATATCCTGGATATGATGTCATATGGTCTGGAATATCAGCTGTCCCACCTGTGCCCCCTCCCAGCTTCCCATGCTCCCCCTTTCCAGTGTGGCAGCACAAAGAGCAGCAAGGCTCTGTGCTCAGCAGTAACAAAACCATCTCTATTATCACACAAATCCCAACCACAGCCCCACACCAGCTGCTGTGAAGAAAATTCACTCTATCCCAGCCAAAACCAGCACAATGGGGTGAAGAAGTGGCAGTTTATGGGTTCCCTGAGGCAGCAATCCCAGTGGGGAGGAGAGGACAGGACAGACTCAGGTGGCTGGACAGTGCCACCACCTCACTGCTGCTTCACTCCAAAGGCTCAGAAAGAACAATAAAAAATTTGGGACTATAATGCCAAATGTCTTTATCAGCAGGGATCTTAATGCTCACTGTTATCAGGAGAGCCAGCTGTGATAATTTTGTGTATGTGAAAGAGCAGCCCCGTGCATGTTGCCATTTTTAGTTTCAAAGCTAATTTTGAACAAAACATTTTGATGTTCACATGTGAAGTTCTCTGTAAGCAAATTTATTTTTCCATTCCTGTTGTGTACAGCCTGTCCCCTTCTGTTCTAGATGCACATTAGATTTTTCCTCTCCTCCTTCTTCATTCTTAGCTTCCAGAATGAAAGAAGCCATTGAAGGTTTAAACAACTTAAACAGTTACTTTTAAATTATCTTAACATGTTCAAAAACCTTGCCAGATTTACCCTTTGGAAGGTAATAAAATAATTTGGAATAGAATGTGACCAGATAAAATGAATATGATTTTATTATTCATGAATACTTTAACCTGAATGCTTTAGTGCCTACATCTCTCTATTATATTAAATTATGGTGAAACATAAAACTGTCACACTGGGGTTTGTAGATTGATATTCCCTATGGATTCTCCTTATGCTTTTCTATAGCTATCCCTGTTCCTGCTAATGGAACTGGTCCTTTGATACCTTTTTGCTTCTAGTTACATTCTCCCTCTCTTGAATGCCTTGGAGCACCTTTGTGTCTGGTTGGGAGGTTATCCCTCTTTTCACAGGGAACACACAAATAACCTTATGTATTCCCACCCACACGTGTACTTTTGTGTCTGACTTGCTCTTTTATGTTTCTCCTTTTTTCATATGTTCTCTCTGGGCATTTCTTTCCCCCAGACATCACACTTTAGGGGATAGTTTTGGAGGGATGTTCAGATATTTAGGAGAGATTCCCATTAAAGTTAATGAGACATGTGGCTAAATGCCTGTGCCCTGCATTAACAATACCCTTTACTGTTTATTGTCTGGCTTAAAGAAAAGGTCACATTGGCTCCTTGCTCCTAGTCCTGGATCTTTACCTTCTCTTTTAGACCTTAGAGGTCACTGAAAGAGAAGAATGTCAGGCACAGGGCCTTGCAAGGCTTTTTTTTTCTCAGCTGCCATAATTGTTCCTTTAGGTCCATTTCTTTTGAAAAGGAGCTGTAGAAATTCCTAATTTTTTATCCCAAATTGTCAAAAGCACAGTGATGGCAAGTTATTGCTGAAGAACCACGAGGTTCACTGTGGTGTTTTGTACAGAAAATTCCACTGGAAAAAGCAGCAGATCTTCAGAGAAGGGACTTTTATCCCTCTGTGCTCACAGGAGCTGGCACAGTAGGATGCTGGGAATAACGTGCTTATCCCAATATAGATAATACATATTAACAATAAATATTTGCTGAGGAGGTAACACAGGACAAACCTTCACCTGTGTCTTTTCCTGAGAATTTTTGGTTAGAATTTCTGCTGCTGTGTCAGGAGGAGAAGGTGATGGTGAGCACAGGTCTGAGCTAAGATGGGAGAGAGAAAAAGGGGAAGAACTCCACCTTCCCAGCTGTGTCCCATGGACTGGCTGCAATTCCAGCCCCTCCACCTGGGCTTGGGTTACAGTAGCATCTGACTGATCAGGAAATTGGTATTTCTAAACAATATTCTAAAGAATAAATGTTATTTAATTTCCTTGTGCCTTAGTCTTCTCATGGGGATTATGATATTTAAGTCTTGGTAAACATGAGCTGAGGGCCTCAGGTGAAACATGCAGCAAATGTAATCTTTGTAATGTGAGCAAGAGTCCAACTTTAGATCCTTTTTTTAAAATTCATTTTATTAGCCCAAAGGTAATCTCTGTGCTCTATTATAATGGAACTTCTCTGCTATAATGAGAAGTCAGCTATTCAATACAGTCCTCATCAACATTGTATTTTTTTTCATGTTTCTAAACCTCAGTAGAAAATGGCATTAACCATTGTATTGAGCCAAGGAGCTGAAGTACAGCGAGGTTAAAGACAGCTTCTGCACTAAAAAGCAAAATGTGTCTGAGATTAAATTCTGAAGTAAAAAAAAAAAATACATTGAGTGAAATAAAACATTAAAATTAAATGACTAACATGGGTGGGTGAAGTTCAATCTAAGTAGGAGTGTTTAAGATGAGAAGGTTTTTATCCAACAGTGAATTGGCTAATGATGTTGCTAATGTGGGATCCTACAGCTGACAGTTTGTTTCTGAAGGCTCTGTCCTAATGCTGCTGCTTGGAGAGCTACAATTACACAAAAAGAAAATGCCATTTGTCTGTGCATGCCATCAGTCTTCATCCAGTCCTTTTTGTGCTCCTCATCTTTATGTTGGGAGCTATGGGAGTGCAAAGGGACTGGATTTGTGTGGAAGGCAGGCTCGCAGATGCACACAGACCAATGTGTTCCTTTGAGGGGAAAAAAGAGGAAAAAATCTAAAATTGCTGCTAGACAAAACCAAGCACCTGGCCAAAAGGATTTCCAAACAGAGAGCAATGTTTGCTAAATTTCTCTGGCAGTAAGGTGAACTGGGATATTAACCTGTGTGGACAGAAGCATTTTGCTCTTTATACAGGGAAAGCACAAAGTATTCTGATTCAGGAGGCAGGAACTAATTAATTGGTTAATAATGGTGTCATTAATATGCTTATTACTCATTTCCTCTGCGGTATCACACAGGTGTTCAGTCGTAAATAGCTGCTGTGCTGGGCCCTGGGCATGCATGGAATGAGAAGTGTTTGGCAGGAGAAGTGATCCCTAAATCCAGTGCCCTCCAAGGGCTCTGCTCTTCCCTTCCCAGCAGCTCTGCAAGGGGACCTGCCCTTCCTGTGGGAAGGGTGATCCTGCACGTTCTCACAAGGCTGTGTCTCCCTCACGCTGCTCAACATCTGTGTGAAATAGAGTAAATTAAATTAGCATCCAGCTCTAGGTCTTTGAGATAAAGAAAAGCAACTGAAAAGCATCTGGTTTCTGTTTCCAGCCCTGCTGAGCCCCTCTTTGGAGGCTGGGCAGTTATCCTGCACACTGGGTTGCAAAATTCCCTGATATTTGCTTATATAATAAGATATGCAGAGAAGGGAGATGCTTTCGGATCTGTCAAGGTGACTTGAAAACCCAAGTCCTGATGTAAAAAGGGAGATGGGGAATTATAGCTGGGCAGGTAACGAATTGTGAACAAAAAAAAATGTCTTTTCAGCACTTACAAAGTTTTACTGCAGCTGTAATAGTGTTTTGTTTTTATGGGAATTTATGTTTCCAATCAAAACTATGTTTTTTGACCCAAACTGAAGCCTGGTGTGTAAGAAGTCATTGCAAGTGGTCTTAACATGCAAGAAGTTTTGAATTATCTGCAGCAAGCTGAAAATCAATGTTTTTAGAGCAGGTGGAGATGGAAATGGAGATTGAAGGAAAAATTTTGAACCAGCTGTATTAGGAAAGTAAGAGACCAGCCTCACTGCAAATTGATGGCAATTAGGATCTTGGTTATCTGTGTGTCTCTGATTCTTATCAGAAGCAAAAAAGGAAGTGCAATCCTCTATTTTCAAAGTGTATTAATGAAATTCAGAGAGAAGACTGATCTGCCAAGCGGGCTTGGGTTTGGGATATTTAATTGACTTTGTGCCTTCACATCTGCACTCTTGTCTGGGGTAAATGTGAGGCTACATTAAAGAGGTAGCAGCTGGAGGGGTCTTGAGGAATTGCTGGAAATGGGTTTACTGGGAAAGTTTCTTAATTCCCTTGCTCTGCCTATTTTCTCAAGTAGCAAAAAGAGATTATTTTCGTCCTTTCTTCTCTACTTCTTAATAAATGTGAATTTGCTGCATTGGAAACTTTAATACATCCTAAAAAGTAAAACCAGGACACACCTGCTACACAGGAATAATAATAATAACAATAATTGCCTGACTGATACAAAAGAATTGTTGATGAGTCCTCAGTGGAGTTAACAAGTGATGAAGATGCTCAAATGAGAGGCTCTATTTGCTTACAGATCCCTGTGCTCCCATTTCTGCATTTCAGCAGTTGTTGGAGTGTTCCATGGGAGTTTGGGAAGCATTTTTGGCCTCACAAATGATAGGTAAAATGCCAGGTATGTCAAAAGATACCCCAGCTCCTCATGCAGTATTGATTCACATTCAGTGGGATATGTTTTCCACATGTTGTATTTTTTTTTTCCAATCAATATTTTTTCCAATTTGGCTTCTGGCCACAGGGAAACTGTAGCCCAGCATTCCCATATTGGCACAGAAGTGCAGCCTTTGGCTTTAATTGTCAAGAGCATCTGGCCTTCTTTACCTTCTGCTGGCCCCATCTGAGGCACCTCCCTGGGCTGGTGGTAGGGAGCCTGAAATTTGATAAAGAAGTTGGTTACAATGCAGTCCTGCAGCTTAAATGCCATGACATTTCCTAGGTATTAACATAAGAACGTTAAATTAAAATTGTGTTCCGTGGGGACTGTAGCTTTGCATGGCTGGGGAGAATTCTCCTGCTTCTGCAATGAGTTTAAGCTGATTACATTTGCAGTTAATACATTCCTGCCAGGGGTACCACTCTGAGGCACAACCAGGAGTCAGATTGTGCTCTGAGATGCTCTGACACATCTCAGAGCTCTTCCCAAGCCTGGTGAACATCCCCAGCCCCGGTGGGCTGTGAGCCAGGGAAATCAGCTGAGTCAGGACTCGGTGGCTGCTGCTTTAAATAACCAACTGCCCATCGTGGGGGGGTAAATTTGCATTGGCCTCATTGCCTTTCCTGCAGCTCTGACAATTCCCATCAGCTCGGATGTGCCCTGTTGAGTCCTGAATGGCTTGAAAGTGAATGTAAATGGCAGCTCTGCGAGGGTGGGTAGTTAAAGGTATATATGACACTCACTACTCTGATTAAAGCTCATTGCAATTAAACAAACATACACTCTCCTGGCTTTCATGTGCAGTGATTCATGCCCCAAAACCAGCAGCACTGGCTTTGGTTATTTGTTATCCAGATAATCTGAGTGCTGCTAAAACTGGGGTGTTGTTTCTATAGTTATTATGAAATAGGATCTGTTGTTTTGCAGTAAATTGGAAACTATAACTTGGGCTTTGATTAATCTTTCCCTGAAACATGGAGGTCATTCCTAACTTCCAGATATTTCTATTCTCTGTGTATATTAATTTCTAGTAGCCTGGGGTTCAATACATATTTTTCTGTTTCATTTCCACAATTAATGGCTGTAAGACAACACAGATAAAAATGCAAATGAGCAACTTATCTTTATGCTTTTCTACAGGATGTTTACAATTGCAGTTACAGTGAGCTTTTAAAACTGCCCCAACAGCTTTTCCTGCAGATATGAAAATTATAAAGATACCCTTATAAATTACAGATTTTAAAAACTGCTGTCATTTTAAATAGCTGTATTTTTTATGTTTATTGAGACTATTTTGAGCATAAATGCAACACAGTTTTTCTTTTTTGTAATTCAGAGTAATACATATCAGCATAAAGAGAAGCCCAAAGACATATAAATATGTATATTTTCTTTTCCTCTGCAAAGATTTTAGAGTAGAGACCCGTAAAAGTGAGCATTTCTTGCAATAGCTGCCTCTAAATTCTCCTCCAGGATACACTGCTGTCACAACATCCTGGAATCAAACCTGGAAGAGAAAGTACAAGAGAATTGTGGATCTTGACAAAACCACGGGGCTGTTCCAGCTGCAGCATAATGGGGGCACTGGGAAATTAAAACTTCTCAGTTTTCCCCGAGCTGCCTTTCTACAGCTGGTAGTGAAAACTTAATTTCTGCTTATGTGTTAGTTAAAGAGCTAATGCAGTTGGGAAGAGTCTGTTCCAAGAAGCAGGTGAAGTTTTCATTCACCTTTTTGCAGCTAAAACAAGAACTGAACTGGGGCAGGTGGGATAAGGGGACTGTGAACACTGAAAATCTGCTGCCTTAAAATGACTGTGTTTTAAAGGGTTTTTTGTCCTGACTTTTCTGATGAAGAATATCTTATTGCTAAGATGGATTTGCATTTAAGTAGTACCAGGTTATTTCTTCAATAGACCTTATGGCTGCATCTGAAGTACAGGAAAATGTCAGCCCTTGGTGTCCCTGGCCATGGCAGGGGATGGAACAAGATGATCTTTAAGGTCCCTTACGACCCAAACCATTCTGTGATTCCATGATCATCCAACTTCACTTCATGCCTGCAGTGTTTCCTGTGGTGTCTGGGTGTGTGTTGGTGGTACAGCTCGAGTTTGTGCTCTCTGGGACAGAATCAGCCTGGTACTGGAATGAACAAGCAGGCAACACTGATGGCCTGAATCCTTCAGAGTCCTTCTGCTTTGTGGTTTTTTGCATCCTCAGTGAGAGCAAAATGAAGCCAACTGCGTGGAAATACAGATTTACACCCTGAGGGCTGGACTATCAGACAGGGATGAGAATGTAACCTCAGGTGTGACATCTGCAAGCCAAGCTCTGGGAGCAATGATCTCTGAACGTGGCCTGTGGTTTGCAGTGTAGTTCTGCACCTCTGAAGGGTTCTGGTGTAATAATGTAATAATTCCTCACTTCACTACACTCCATGGTGTGGATGTATCAGCCAAAGGTCACATCTTTTTTATCAAAATGGTTTCACAGGAAGTTATATTGCTACTCTCAGTCTTTCCAGGTGATTAATTATCCTGTTATATATTCCTGAATGTCTATTTGCTCATCTCCTCTGTCAATCCAAGGTCCTTGTGCAGTATTTGGAAGCAGTTACATCCGAGGCTCCCTGCTGGGAACTTGGAGCTGGGAATCTAAATTGGGAGACCAGATATTAATACAATTATTTCACATCAGGGAGCACAAGATGGGTATATCCATGAGTGTGGCATGCAGAGAGAGGAGCATCTGACACCCCATAACCTCACCATCTACTTGCACCCCTCTGACTTGTTGATTTATACTCAAATTTGATTGCTCATCACTGGTGTTCTAACTCCAGTGGTAATATCTGAAGTTGAGTTGAAGGTTAAAATCAAAGCACACTGAGAGCATTATTTCTAGTCAGTTAAGGGGCAAGGAAAGTCATAACGTAGATACAGAAGGAAATGTTGGCTGGGGCAAACAGAATTCCCTCCCAGGCTGTTTTAGGTAAAGAGAAACAGGCAGGGAATGGCTCTGAAATGCTGTACATCTGTGTATGGAGCACCCTAATAGAGGAAATCAAAGCCAATATTGCATCCTTTTTATTTGTCTTCAAATATTAGGAGCAAATGGTGTCTGAACTGGCATCAAGGCTGCAGGTAGGTTGGCCTCTCTTGGGGGTTGTTTCCTATCATTTTGGGTGGATATTTCCATGCAGGTTTCCACTGTGTTTATGCTGGCAAGGATCACAGCCCAGAGCTGAGCTGGCTCTGAGTTATCTCCATTTGCCTGCTGTGAGATGTGTGTGAGAGCTCTCCAGGAGAACAAACAGCAAAATTTTTGGTGCAGATTTCTCATCACCTTTTGAGGCAGCTTCAGCTGAGAACCAAAAGCTGAATTAAGCATGTGACTTTCAGCCACAGTGAGAAGAGTCTAAATCTCTTTTCTAATCATATCTTTGTGACTTTATTATGTTTTCTAAGTTATGCCCTCCTACCAACTCCTACATACCTGCCTAGAAGAGGGTATTTGTTTTATCCTTTGGCTATTTTATGTAGTGGGGTTGGCAGTGTCCCTCTGCTCTATCTCATATTCAAGACTTGATATCTATTAATAATTGCTAGCTTTTGTCATTTTTCTTCCCTGTTGTTTGCACAAAGGATAGTTCATGTGTTCTGAACTCTTACTCTTTCACCTGCATTGTCACAAATAAAATATGCTCAAGGCCACATTTGCCCATGGAAAACAAGGTTGCCTTTGTTAACATAGAATCTGAGGGAGCATTGGATGGATTTGTGGCAAAGGGAAAGAAGAGGAAAGATTCTAGGCCCTAGATTTGTGGCAATTCACCTCAATACACACAGATAGGTAGTGACTGTTTGCAAGGTGGGAGGAAGAGAAAACAAGGAACAGAAACAGACAATTTTTAAGAAGTCTTTATCAATAAAGGAATCTAAATTCTTTTATTTTGGAAGAACAGTTAGAGATCCTGAAAATGGAGAGTTATTTTTTTTACTACGGTATTTACTACATATTGTGCTTTCCTTTCTATCTCTGAGTTTAACAGGACCATCTGTCAAAAATATTAGCAATGGACAAATACGGTGGATAAGGCAAAAGTAATTACTCACTTTCCTTTGGTCCTACATACAACAGCTTAAGCAAAATAAAAGAGCAAATAATGAAGTTCCCAGGCAAAATCTGAGCTTTTTTTGGTGTCATCTTTCCCCTCATACCCTTTGCAGAATATAATTAGATCTGTCCTTGGTAGATGTGAAAGAGCAGTGTTGCTTCTTTATCATACATGTGTGTGCATTTTGCTTCCCTAATGGTTTTTTTTGGAGTTTGCAGGGGAGATCACTGCTGCCTGTGTTCCCAACACCCCTTGGGTTGGTGCTCACAGCAAACCCCAGCTATAGATAGTGCCCAGCCTTCTCAGCTGTCACTGCATCCTTCCCACCATCTGTTTGCCATCCCAAAAGGCTGCCAAGGTTCCAGGGGCCTCCTGCATGGGAGGATTATGTACAACTCTCTCACCAGCTCTGCAACGAGCTCTGGTTTGTTTGTCACTGCTGGGTTTGTCTCTGAAGTGCTTTTGAACGTGAGGATGGGAGGTAATTCTTTATTCCCCAGCCCTGCTTCAAGTTCCAGGTCTCTCCAGTGGTTTTTTTTTTTTGTCTGGTACAAGCAGAGTGTTCCCATTCAATGCAGTCAAATGCAGAAGTTCAGAGCAATGCCCAGATTCTGGAATAAGATGAGTTTGCTGAGAGCAAACAATGAAGCAAAAAATAGATCTTCTTCCCAGGCTGCTTTTGGCTTTGCCTGGGAGTTGCTTGGCAATGAGATTTCCTGGAGCTGGGAAAGGACATCACTGCAGCACTGAAATCCTCCCTAAAGCCCAGCTCATGGCCTAAACTCAGGAACTCAATTCCCCCTTATTAGAAGATGTAGGATTTTTTTTTTAAACTTGCACATTAAATCTATAAGGAAATTTCATCTCCTTGAGTTGACCTGTGGAGAGATGAGCTCCTAAATTAAGTCCACTAAAGTTTTTGCTTGAACACAGCTTCCTGTTCCTGCTTCTTGCTGGATGTAAATATTTGGGATGTATTTTGCACACAAATTTGAGATATTGGGCAATATAATGTAGCTACTAAAATATATGCTTTCCTTATTATTCCACACACCTCATAATTTATATCACTCGTAAGAATACCCTGGTTACATAAATGTTTAACAATAAATAGTCTCCAGGCGTTAAGAAGGAGAATTCAAAGCCACTGAAACAATGCAAGATATTTCTATTTAGTGCTTCTTTTCTGTCAGTAGAACACAGTGGATATAATTTTAATGATCTTTCTTTGTAAGGAACCTAATTATCTCAACAAACTGACTTACTAAACAGAATTATTTTCGTCTGGGGGAGTGGAAGGCAGATCAGAAGAACAGGAGAGAGAACATTAAATTCATTTGGGGTACACACATCTATCTGGAATTTGATGGGTTCAGCCCAATTTGATTTGATTTTGTGCAGCATTGTGTCTCTCTCACTCCTCCAATTGCTGTTCATGACTGTCCTTTTCTTTCCTGACTTGGAACAGCAAAATAAGTGGTTTTTTTTCTGTTTCCAGGAAAGGTTTTAACTTATACATCTACAAAATACCATTGCAATTTGGTATAGGAAGCAGGATTATCTTCATTGTTCCTTCTAAACAGTCTTTAACCTCAAAAAACCCTACAATTTGGATCTTTCATGAAACCTGCAGGAGACATTTTATTCCTGAGTAAATTTCTTGTACAGATGTAGTGTTGGATTTAAAGAGAAGGTTTGTACCTATTCAGACACACTTATAAATCAGATTTTGAGATAAGATATGGCTTAATAGTAATAATAACAGATATAAGATATTGCTGTCTCATTATGGTAGAAGTAATATGAAGTACTCCATATAACTTTAGAATATTTTGTTATCAGCAGTTCCTTTAATATTTAAAAATAAATTGTGTAATTTGAAAACATTTTTCAACAAATTGAATCCAGAGGCTCAACCAGTTTTTCTGTTTCTGCCATGGAAATTCTGCATGACAGGTCATGTATTATTCCTGCAGGGCTTCGAGATAAGTGGGAAGAGTTTCTGGAATCAGCCAGGTCTGGGTTCACTCCTCTGCTTTCAAAGATTGACACTCACCCTCCCTGTGCCACAGGGACACAGGACAGAGCTCTGTTTCCTGCTGGATATCTCCTGAGTTGTCTGTGACAGTAAAATTTCCTCTTTCATGATGAAAATCCCCTTTAAAATAAAAGACAGATGAAGAAAACAAAAATGACTCTGTCATGAGAGCAGCAAAAGAAGATGTGCAGGAAGCTGTTTGCTGGTGAGTCAAAGCAGCCTGAAAAAAATCCCTTTTTATGCCCCCATCTAGCTCTTTTTAATTATACTATTACTTTAATCACACCTGTCTGACATCCCACTATGTGCATCTCAGCATTGCCAGACAGGGAAGTTTTTGACTTGAGCAAATAAAATCTGATTTCTGAGTGCTCTGGTGTTATCTATTGTTCTTGTGATACTGAGACACTGTTGAGCTGTCCCTGGGGAGAGGGGAAAAAAAGAGAAAGAGAATATTTTTTGCTATTTTTGATGTGATCTTGGTGCTCTTTAAAGTGACAAGTCCAAAATCTAAAGAGACCCTGAAGCCTTTTTCTTACTGAACCAGCAAGAGAGGCACACACAATTAAACTGGGTTGCTTGGGTTGGTTTTGGTTGGGGTTTTTTTTAACTATAGTCCAATGAATTCCCTCTAAAAGATATTAATTTTCACTTGAATCTTTAACAGATCATTCAGGCTTTGGGGACTTGACTTGGGGCAAGCAACTTATGCTCTGTCTTCATCATTTGGTAACTGGGATTAAGAAGATTTCTGGGATTTCTGTTTTCTTGAGAGGAGGGAGGGGAGGTGGAAGCAGTGATGTACTACACTGCTGTCATAACCTGCTTTAAAAATCATTAACATCTCTGGGAGGGTAAATGGAATTCAGGAATTCTCCCAGCAATTTGCTAAAAATTTTAATGTAGCAAAGTTGAACACCAATGACAGAGCTCAGGACAACAGAGAAACAAACCTCTTTTTGCTCCAGCTCCACAAAAGAATCTGTATTACAAAAACATCTGTCTGTAACCACACTGGTTTGTTTGTTGTTTTTTTTTTTCACTCAAGAACAACAATTTCATCTTAACTGATTGTTTCTGTTTGGGGACTGAAGGTTTCTGCTGCTTTCAAAGCTCTGTGACTGTGCAGTGATGACAAGAGGAGGAACCAGAAAAAACCAAAAATTTGTGTAGTGCCAACTTAGCATTCCAGAAGGTACTTGCCAACAGGGCTAGAGGTGATATTTGCCTCTAGAAAATAGTGTTTGATTGCTCTTTCTGACATGTGAGATAGTCAGAATAACGTTCACAGTTAAAATGAGGGAGTTGGATGCTCAGTGGAACCTGGTGTTTATTTTACTGTTGTGATATGATGTTCTGCATTCCTTAAATCCAGTATTTCTGCTCCAAACATAAATGATATCACACCAGATATGAATAAAAGAAGGGAAAGTCTCCATATGAAGCCAGTCTACCTAATTAAGGCAGATCATTAGAGAAGGGGAGGAGAAAGAAGAGTAAATAATTGGGGTGATGGATTCAGAGTGCCAGTTGTAGTCATTGGCTTAAATTCTATGGATGTCAAAAAGTTGTTTCATTTTTCCCCTGACAGTGAACAATCTTTTTTGACTCATTTTTCCCTGCAGGGTCTCACTTGGATGAGGGTGATCAGGAGAAGACTCTTTTGTTGCAAATTACAAAAGATAATATCACCCTTTAAACAAGTTAGTGAGAGAGAACAGAACAAATGTAACACGTGTGGTCTGAAACTGTGAAGTAAATCAAGTGATTTCTGGGAATTACATGAATATATGTATAGATTTTAGCATTCCTAGAGAGAAAAAAAGTTGAAAAGAAGATAATAGCACCTCGGTCAATGTGCACAGGTCTTAACTCCACTTTGTTAAACAGCCTCAATTATTTCAAATGTGCCTGGATGTTTAAAAAGGAACAGCTTTACAAACGTGGAATATACAGTAGACTAAATGTTACAACCAACTTGAAATGTTCCTGAATTCTTGCTGGTGCAATAACAACTGATAAAATCTATAACTAGAATGTTTCCATACAGCACTACCCCTGTGGGATACCTCTGAGTGTGTTTATTTGAAATGTTCTGGAAACAGCACTGGAAGTGTTTACAGTAAGCAGTGCAAATTCACTTCATTCTTTTCCTCCATCCCCGAAACACCACTAAATTCTGAATTTTAATGATAAGATTTTGACTCTGGGCTAAAGTTTCAGCACAGAATGCAAAGGGAGATGACACAGATTGGAGAATGTGCTCTCATTCCTTCCATGCTGCTGACTTTGGTCTTTTCCATGATCTCATTAGTTCAGAAAAGCCTCCTTTTTTCCAATTTGGTGTCTACTTTCTGCTCGAGTCTCCTTATTTCCCTGTTTTTGCCCAACAGCAAGAAAGGACCCACTGATGCCCTGCAGTGAGTGGGACAACACAAAGGAAGCAAAAGCTCCTTGTCTTCCCTGGCTGTGCCACCTGCAGGATTGGGAGTCTGGATTTCTGATACAGAGCTACAGACACACCTGAGCTGAACCACCAGGGGATCCCAAAGGGATTAGTCCCCCTACATTTGCATATTTAATAATTCCATGAAATTAGCACAGATCTGGAAACGGAGGGAAGGGAATTAAAAATTGCCTCCAAAAATTACGGAGCAAATTAGCTGATCCTCTGAATATCCAGGCATAATTAGAAACCAATACCAGCTAGAAAACAAATGTCAGCCTCAGCTGGAGGTGGCAGGAGGAAGTCATCAGCCAGCACTTTTCTCCTTCCCTCAGTATAAACAGCAGATGAGGTTATCCCTAAATGATAAACAGAGCCCATCTGCTGCCCTCAAATTCAGTCAAGAGGGAAGGTGAAAGCTGGCGTGGAGCAGGTTTGGGTGTTGTGGAAGACACAGACTCAGGAGCTGGAAGAAAGATGTGGAATCAAGAAGCTGTTTGGGACCTGGTGTCTTGCGTGGCTTTGTTCCCTCCTCCCACTTCCAGCAGTGGAAATTTGGTAAAAGCACCACTTTTCTCCATGTCTACCTGTTCATAAACTCCACCACTGTAAGGGAAAGGGAGGAGCACAACTTCTACAGAGTCTCTTTGGACCTCTTTGGACCCCAAGGGACTCTTGTCCTTTGGGACCTGAAGCATCTCTATGTCCTTTCAGGAGCAGGTTCTACTTATGGAGCAAAGGAAATGCTGGAAGTAGAAACTCAGCTGATATTCCAGAACTTCCATGGGCTAAAATGGTGCTGAGGAATCATCTGATTGTTGGTGAGCAACCCAACTGCTCAAGCCCTAAAAATGAGGTAGATTTAGAGCAAAAATAAATTTGATGCAGAATTGAAGGGTGCTATTTTTGGTATGGTTAGAATGAAATAAATATCTAACAGCAGATGTTATTTTTCAATAAAGAATGATTATTTAGAGATAATTTTTATTTTAAAATTAAATTTCACAGTTGAATGTACAAACAAGTACAAAAAATGCAGACAAAATGTTAACCTACTGGTAATAAATTTGTTTTAGTCTCAATTGCCTGTTACAAACTTCTTAGACCCCAGCAGTTCCTTTCCCTCATCTGGTTTCCCTCCAGGGCCTGTTGGTCCCCTGAAAAAATTAATCTCAGGGAAATTATGCAGGACTTGGGAATTCTGCAATGGAAAACCATCAACAGACCTGTCATGTTTGGTACCTACAGAGGTTTGGACTGATATTAGATGACAAAAAGAATCATTGCTTACCTGGAAAACTCTTGACACAGGCTCTGAGTTTATAAAAGGAACAAAATATCCTCTAATTTAGAATATGGAATATAGGTCGTACTGAATGGTTGATGGTAATATAGGAAACAAAAGTTTTTAAAGATTGCAATGTCAGTTGACAGCTAAAATAACCCATCAGGATCTAATCTTGCAAAAATCCTTTAGGTAAATGATGGTAGAAATTTTGGTCTGGAAGATGTTGACATTCTTAACTTCTGAATAAAGAGTTTCAATTTATCATGCTCAGTGCTCCTGCTCAAGTCTTCTAATGTTTCCTTTGAACTGTGCTGAACATTTCTCTTTCCACCCACTAATGATTTGCAAGGGTTACAGAGGGATTTTTCCGTTCCTAACTTTGTTTCTCATCCCTCAATGCCCATCTCAGACACTGCTGATAATGTCATTTAATAGGCTGCTCTGACTAGAAGGAAAACTAAGCAAAACTCTTCTTCTATAACCACAAATACTTCAAAAAGTGTTTCCTCTCTTCCTGTGATTTCAACAAGACTCAAAGGAAAAGAAAAAAACCACTTTCTCTGACCTTTTGAAAGCAGATATTCTTCTGCCTTTCAAATTTAACAGATCACACACCATCTATGTTCTTTGTGCTGCTCAAAGGCTTTCCAAGCTGTGAGGAATTATGTACAGAAATACCTTGACAGAAAGAATTACAGCCCTCTCTATATCTTTCCTTGTGTTTCTTAGAATATTCTGCTCAATTGATTAACTTTTCCAGCACTGGAGTTGTACCCTCTCTGACACTAATAGCAAAACATTTTAATTCCTTCTTTTGAAGCTTAATATTGAATTAATGAGAAATAGCATGGTATTTTTTCCATGCACCAAAAAAAAAACCAAACCAGTTTTGAACTTCATCTGGAAAATTTGAAAAATATTTTCAAATTTCTTGTAATTCACTTAGTTAAGTGTCTGTATAGATTTTTGATTTATTTAAAATCTGGGTTAAGCTTTAGAGCTTTGTTTCAATGCAATTATAAATGTTTTGTGATTCAATAACTTCTCAGAAATCACAAAAATATCCTGAAGCTGGGCTATTCCTACAATTTCCACTCTTTCTATGCTTGTAAAGCTCGAATTCCACATGATATGTTTCAAATTGAGGCAGATAACGGGAGACTGTGTTTACATCTGATTTCCAATAAAAATCTGATCGATTCTGAGAGAACTTCATTTCACTTGTCAGTAATTTTTGCAGCTGGGTAATTGCAAAAGTTTTACACAGCCTTATATCTGAAAATAAAACCCTCCCTTTTATTTATTGAGTGCTTGGTTATATTTATAGTATTTTACCTTTCAAACAAAAATTTCATATATGCTTCAAGATTCTGAAATATGTATTTTTTTTCCTCTCTTTTTCATAAATGTAGAGCTCTGTATTTCCCCCCAGTGATGTGTGTGTTTCATTGGGGCACAGTAAGGACAAATCAATGAGGCAGGTGAGCACAGTGAATCACCAGGGGCTTAAAACTGCCTAAAGATATATTAACTCAGGGAGTTATGCATTAAAATATCTCTTCTACTAAATATCTGTCAGTATGATTTCTGGATAATGGAAAATTACCAATTCTATATTCCTTACTCCGTATAACAGTATTGGGGCCAAATTTATGAAGTCCTGTTGGGTTTTAGTGCAATCCTTTTTGCCAAAACCGTGTAGAACTTAAAAAAAATATCTACTGAAAAAGCTTGTGCTGGAAACCAAGAAGACAATTGTAACTTTACTGCAGCACTGAAGAAAGTAAACCTAAAAAATAGCCTTATTCCACAAGCCCTGATTCCTATATATCACTTGATTCCTACATGGAGCTCAGAAAAACCTCATAGACACTCATTCATACGTACAAGTAAATCCAATAAGTTCTAATTATTTAAACCACTTTTGGTGTAAGTTTCCTCTTATCTTTAGGCTACTTTAATTTTTTACTCGACAGTTCTAATAAAACCATAGAATCCCAGAATGGTTTGGGCTGGAAGGGACCCCAAAGCCCATCCAGTGCCACCCCCTGCCATGGGCAGGGACACCTTCCACCAGCCCAGGTTGCTCCAAGCTCTGTCCAACCTGGCCTTGGACACTCCCAGGGATGGGGCAGCCACAGCTTCTCCGGACACCCTGTGCCAGGGCCTCCCCACCCTCCCAGCCATTAACTTTTCCTAATATCTAATCTAAATCTCCGAGTTTTAAACTTGTCTGCAGGTGAAAAGAGCTTCCTCACCCCGGTCTGAAATATTTTTTGCACTTCTCTTCCTCTGCTTTGTGCTCAAGATGAAATAATTTTTGTCCCTGATATGCTCTGAGGTTTTTCCCCGTGAGCTGCACGAATAAGCACTATAATTTTTCATTATTTATATAACATAATTCTTCATTATCATCAGAGCTGAGAACCCAGAGCATTTCCAACAGGCAGGTAGGAGCAGCTCTGCTGTGCTGTCCTACAGGGAGGCCCCACATATTCCATTTAACTTAAGGAGTCCGGATCTGACTGCAATGTTTTTTTCTGTCCTTGAAGGAAAAGACAGGACCATCTGCTCTGTCTACAAAACTCCTAGTTAGGAACTCTAGAGTTCTGAAAATAAGGATAAAATGGATTAAATTCAGTAGCCACCTAAAGGTTAAATTCAAGCCTATGTAAAGAAGAAGTGTGAGAAACATCCCTCGCCTTAAATCCATTTAAAGGCCTCAAAATGTAGCTATAGTGGGACTTAATGCATAGAGCTCATAAAGCTCTAAAATAAAAGGCAGTTCCACCACTTGTAGGAACCTGCATTTCTCAGCTGTTCCATATGAACGTGGAGATGAATTTGGTAGAAACCCTGAAGGGCAGTGACATCTGGGGGGAAGAATGAGCTGAGGGAATGATGCCTCCCCTTCAGCCAAGGAGGAGCAAAGGTGCCTGGAGGGCACTAAACCCTGGCCCCAGGTGCCACAACTACACTCCTTTAAGCACTTCCAGGGCTGGTGATTCCACCACTTCCCCGGGCAGCCTGTTCCATATCCTGACCACTCTTTCAGTGCTGTCAGGATTTTCCCGATGTCCAAGCAAAATCTCCCCTGGCACAACTTTTGGAGACGACTTCCACGGATGTGGGTGGTTTTCCTTGGAAACAGCAGCTGGGAGTGAGCCCTGGAGAGCCTCCAGCCTTCCAGGAGGGCATTGGGGTTTACCCCCTGCCCCTTTCTAGCTCCCTGTTCAGCGAGTGTGTCCTGCTGATGGAAAATCTATGGAAAGGGAGGGGGAACTGTGTTGGTGTCTGATGGTGATTCCTCACTTCAAAGCTCTCAAGGATGTGGCACTGGTGGGAGGAGGGTCTAGTTAGTCCTGGCTCACCCAAGTGGAGCTTTTACTCTGCCTAAAACCCTCCTTGGAGCATAACAGGTGGACAGATAAATTATTTTATTTGCAGTACCTGTATATTGCAAATGTGAACTAACTTTTCAAGCACCACAATTCCCACCTTGAGGTTTCAAAGAAGGTGAGAGGCTGATATTAATGGTCTGAAACACTAAGATTCACATGGTGTGCACCCTGACAGCAGTGCAATCTTAATATTTCCCTAAAAAGCAGGAAACTTACCATGTATTCCCTGACTGTTTGGATAACCCCCTGGATTTTTACCAAGATACTCATTATGGTTGCATATATTAAATTATAATTTCAGGGAAAGTATGGCTGATGTAAGTCAAACCAGAGCAAACCCAAAAAGAAATCCTACATAGGGGGCAAAAGAACAATTGAAGCTTTTCTTAAAAATCAGCTTTTGTGTTCGTAACAAGATAAAAGAACCTGTTGGTGGCAAAAGCTTTGTTTTAAAAATATGCAGATTCTAAAATAATATTTTAAAGACAAGGAGGGAGGCTCAAAGTGAATGCTGTTCCAGCTCTTTGGAAACCAAACATTACTCATGAAAGTAAGAAGATAATTTACAAATTTAGAGAAAAAGGAGTTTCACATTGAAATAGTACTTTTAGCTGGACTTTGGCATTAGTATGTTATGTTAAAGTGTCAAAGTCCTTAAAGTATTGACAGTGTAAGAAAATATTAATCTGTGTACTTTAATTTTTCATATATATGAGTCACACTCACAGGATTTTTGCCTTTTGTGCCCATAATTTTGAGGGGCTTTAAGGATTTGTGACTAATACAGGGCGTGACTGTCTTCTTCTTTTTCTCCTCAGTGCAAAATATGTGTTTATATTTTTAATAATTTGTTCTACATTTTCCCCTTGTTTTCCTCCAAGTATCTTTTCTTTGCAGTTGTTCAGTGTTTTATTTAAAGTCATCTAATAAAGAGCATGGATTCAAGATTCTCACACTGCAGGAATATTAGACTTTACACGAATGTCTTTATCACCATTTTGCAGTCAGTGTTCAACTAAATGAATGGATATTTGATCCAGTGTTAAATTAAAAGCATATTTGTAAGCCTTTGTAATGTATTCCCTTCCCTTTCCTAACTGCCATGAGAAACAGTACAGATTTCAAGAGAGCCAGGAATAAGAGTATGAAAAATATTATGCAAATATGTGCATAAATATGAATCTTCTTTAATATTTGCAGTCCTGATGTTTGTGATTTTGGCCACTGAGGGCAGAAATACAGCTTGGGTTTCACTGATTTAAATCCTGCTGTGATGAAATGACTGATCCAACAGTAAAACCTACCTCTTCCTCTTGCTTTTTGCATAATAATTATAAATAATTATTGTCATATTTTATGGTTCAGTTTGTCCTTAAAATAAGGGTGGTTGTCACTGCAGACTTGCTGCTGCTGGAGGCCTTTGCTCAGGGGGCTGGATCCAGGCACACTCTGAGTGCTCTTGGAAGACACAATTTCCTTTGACACAAACCTTCCTCTTGCTGGATGCAGAGGACACTTCCTGGGCTACCAGGAAGGGATGTCAGGACAGGTTGTGAGCTGTTATTCCATCTGTTTTGTGGAACATGTGGTGTCTGCAGCTGCTTTCAGGGCAACCTGGTGGTGTCAAATCAGCAAGTACCAGTTATTTTGCTTCCTGCCACAGAGCAGGATTCTGAATATTCAGAACCTTGGCATCTTCATCCTGCTGCTGGATACTCAACCAGCACATGAGCTGTGTGAAACAGGAGATATTTCTGAGCTCTTGCACAAGGCAAGTGCTCAAGAGCTGCAGATCCATAGGTTGCAGAGATAATCCCAAAAATCCAAACGATGTGTGGAAACATTCACATGTGTGCTCCTTATATAAACCTTACACTTCTGCAGGTACAAAGTTGCATCTTTTCCATGCCTAAAACAACCCGTGTTGACAGATGAAGTCCAGTGGACTTTGATGTTAAATGCTGTAGGATACAAACTTTTCTATTCTTCATTTTCCTCCTCCTTGTCACAGCTTGAAGTGTTTTCTCAGCCATCAGGAGGAGGTGATCCCACTGGGAACAGCTTCTTGTGAAAGTGTTGATCTGCTGACTGTGGCTGTGACTTCTCCAAGATTTTATTAAGCATCCATATGTCATTTACCTCATTCTTCTCGAAGCTCAATGCACACTGTCTGACACATGCTGCAATTCTGGGCTGAAAGCTGTTATTACCAAAATCACATTTCTGATTAGTGTAGAATAGAAAGGCATGTTATGAACCTTTTTGTGTGTGTTTTCTTGCCTTAAATGATGAAATATTGCAGATCATCTGGATTTCCTGCATTCCAGAGCTACCTTGGACAAGAATAGCCTGTGAGCTGCCTAAACAATTGAGACATTTCAATGTGTATAAACCCCCCAGATATTGGTGTTGTGTTACCCTGGTTTATATCTATATATATAGATAAATTTTCCTCATCTGTGCTTTGAGTTTAGACTTACATTGTTTACCATATTGCTACAAATATAAACAAATAACTTTGACAAGGTCATCATCTTGGATTGACTTTCCCACCTTTCCCAGGGTGTGATCCTGTGTGATCCTTAACACTCTTGTGAAAACCCTCCTGATTTTCTCTTAATGCTCTTGTGAAAGTAGTCTGACAGCAGCTCCCAATGGCTTCAAAAAGTACTGAAGCAGTAATATGTATTAAAACTCTGACACAGCTACCTGGCTTTCACTCCATTGCTCCCTCTCCAAGAATCAGCACCTGGAAAAGCTGTCATGGCATAGAATCATAAAATATGCTGAGTTGGAAGGGGCCCACAGGGATCATCAAATCCAATGCCTGGCCCTTCACAGACACTCCAACAATCCCATCCTGTCCCTGAGAGCATTGTCCAAACCCTCCTGGAGCTCTGGCAGCCTTGGGGCTGTGCCCACTGCCCTGGGGAGCCTGGGCAGTGCCAACCACCCTCTGGGGGAAAAACCTTTCCCTGAGATCCAACTGACCCTGCCCTGGCACAGCTTCATACTGTTCCCTCAGAAGTGTCCCTTTTTCCACTGGGAGCCCTTGTCTCCTTTCAGCAAAGGATGTCCCATCATTTGCTTGTGCCCTCTGTTAGGAAAGTCCTTCAGGTCACGGCCAGTTCATTGTCCCAAGTGAGTCACTGTGACACAGGAGGAGGATGCTGTTGTAGGTAGTTTATCTGAGCTGCCCATCCTTAGCTTGTTCCAGGCCATGCAGAGGAAGTGGAGTCCATCACAGGCTTAGAATTGCTTTTAAAATGTAGTTGGTAAGTCTTCACACATCCTCAGCAGAAGCTCTGTCCTTATTTCCCCTAAATAAGAATCGTCATTCAGATGATATCTGTGGTCTAGAGCAATACTTTATTGCCTTGTCTTCACCTGGCACGTTGCTTTCTGGGCTATTTGATATTCTGCTACCTGTAGCATTGCAAAGAATGTCTCATAACCTCTTCTGACTCTTATTTCAGTGGCCTTGAAAATCAGACCTTGTCCCCCAGAATATTTGAAGCTCTTAGTACATAGCAGTGCACGACTTTTGGATCTCAGGGAAAGGTTCTTCCCCCAGAGGGTGGTTGGCACTGCCCAGGCTCCCCAGGGCAGTGGGCACAGCCCCAAGGCTGCCAGAGCTCCAGGAGGGTTTGGATGATCCTCTGGGGCACAGGGTGGGACTCTTGGGGATGGGCCTGTGCAGAGCTGAGGGTTGGACTGGGTGATCCTTGTGAGTCTCTTCCAGCTTGGGATATTCTGTGATTCTGTGTTTAAAACCACAAAAAGCCTAGGTATGACATCACCTCTGAAGCGCATTATCAACTTAAGAAGAAGTAGGGGGAAGGTCTGTGACAACAGAGAACTGAAGGGAGAAATTAGCCCTGATTTCCCTGGAAGGCCCAGCTCACACTGTGGTAGCATCTTAAACCAGTCACTTAAGAGCAGCATGTGGCAGAGGCCATAAACAACTACAAGAAACACTTCCAGCACTTCACATATGAAATCAGCCTGATTTTCTATACCCAGCACTACTGGAAATGCTGTGGTACCACAGGGGCAGTACCTATGAGGAGGGAGGAGTTTTATGAAAAGCTTTGGTATAACTTTGGCATCCAAAGTAATAATTATTTCATTTTACTTGCAGGTGAAAATTATTTGTTAGCACCTCTTCCATTAAAAAAAAAGCTCCTGCCTTTAGTGAACACACTCCTCTGTGCTGGCAAACATAATGCTGTTTGCCTCATAAGCTCACAATGGAAAGAGAACCCGTTACAAATTCAGTCAATGATCCAACAGGAAATTAAACCTTTTAAAAATGGATGAACCAATGGACCAAGAGTAATGGAAGAAAATGCACAAAATGGGAAGTGTGAGTCATTAATTTGATTTAAATATGATTTTTTATTTTTTGGCAGTACGGCACCAAGGTCTGACATGATTTCCTTTTTCAAAAATGCAGCAAGATGAGAACAGAATAGGAACTAAACATTGAAAAGATACATCTTTTCCTTTTAATTAGGAAAAAGATCAGTGTCATACTGGGCAGGAGAAAAGTACCAGAAAGTATTTAAACTTGTGAATCTCAGTTTAATATAAAGTTACCCTTTTCTGTGACTTTCTGAGGAGGGAAGGAGTTGCTCCATAATATTTAATTACGTGCAAGGACAGGAAAGACAGAAGAAAGACCATTTACTCTGAATCTGAAGAACTCAGAACTGGTCAAAAATACATATTACTACATGATTTCCACTCCCAGAGCACACCAGTGGGAGGTGGGAATGCAAGAGAGCAGCCAAACCACCATGTGTGTGCCTTTGAGAGGAGTGGTCCTGTCCAAAGGAGCAGGAAAACAAGTATTTCCATGCTCAGGATCTGTAAAACCTGCTGATGGGGATAAAAATGGTAAAAAAAGTGAATTTACTGAGCTGTAGTGGTCAGTGGAAGTGCAACTAGTGGGAGAAAAGCTCATTTTGGGAATGTTCTACATGGTAGTTTTGTGACATTCTCTTTGGCACTTATTTAGATGACATATTGTGAAAAACATCTTTGTATTAGTGCAGCCCTTACCATTTTGTCTCACATACCCCCAAACTTTTAAGAACACAGTAGGAATAATTAGAAAATCATCCTTTAAGGGGGAGACCTTTTAGCCACCTCTTTGCCTGTAATGCTGATAAATTCCCTGATAAAAGCACGAAGAGTGGGGTCAGCAGAGTAAATCAGAGAATCAAGGAAGCTCTTGGTCACTTGGGAGTTTAATCCCAAGGTCTTGTCCTTGTTGGGACCTGTTCCATCCCATATGTGCCACACATGGACCAGACACTGCCCAGGTCTGTTTGGAGCTGATGGTGCCAATGGGATTATTCTGGGAATGAGGGCCAGCGAGGCCTTCTCAAAGCAATAAAGAGAGGGACGCAGACAAATCCTATTAACAAATAACAGGATTTGTGCTTGCACTGCACCTCCCACTCACCACCTTGAAAATTTACCCCCTGCTGTCTGAACCGTTGTTGTGCATGAAATCAAGTGAATTAAAGCCCATTTAAAAATCAGCTAAAAACCCCCATCGGATTGCAGCGAAGTGTGAATAATGATCCCACACTCATCAGCTGTGGTTGCCATAAGAAACAAGATTTCATAAATCTATAAAGTGTAGAAGAGACAGAAATGCCACAAGCAACATTAATCTACTAAAATGATAACCAAAATGGGATCTTATTTTCAGTGCTGGGACTCCTTTTTTTTTTTTTTTTTTCCCCCAGCTCCTGTAGTTTCTCAACAAATCAACAAAAGCAGCTGTCTGCTTTCCAGCTGCAAAACTAAACAGTTTTCAGAAGCCTGAAGGCTCAATCTGATTGACTGTGTTATCCACCCTTTGTTAATAGTCATAAATGATTTGTTTCTTTTGGAGAAAACCGAGAAGAAATACAAATAAAGGAATTTTATCTGACTCATAAGTCACTTCGTATCACATTCTGCTGTTACACAGTCAAAAATACCATACAGAAGACAGAATTTGCTCTGAATATTTGCAGTGTTTAATATTTTAAAAGCCTTGGCATATCATTTGGGGAGAGATTTGTGTAAATTAGCATGAACACAGAAAATGTTTATTTTATTAATAAAAAGTAGAGCAGGCAAGTAGAGTAGCGCTGCTCCTAAGAACTGACTCGCTGAATTTAAAGCAGAAATCTCTGTTTTCTACACTTCTTATTATCCTTATTTGCATGATCAGGATAAATTACCACAGCCCAAGCAGGTCACTGGGTGATCCAGGCATGAAGACAAAGTGCTGTGTGACACATTGTCAAGAGCAGGAAAAAAAAGGTCGACAAACATTGGGAGACATAAACTTTGAAATGCCACATAAATTGTCAGGGAGGAGGCAAAAATAAGGGTGTTTTCTGCAGTCTTTGACAGCCACAGCTTTCAGGAAAACATTGTGTTTAGATCTGCATAATTGTGGGAGCAGAGCAGAGTGGAACCAGGGCAGGGATGTGATGAACTGCCTGGCAGATTCCTTTGGAAGTGTTTGGATAGGGAGAAAGATTGCTCTGGAGTAAAGGATAACATTTAATAAACACCTCTGGAGAGGAAGTATTCTTTTGAAGTTATGTTCTTATGTTTCAGTACAAATGTGTTTCTTGATGTTTTCCATCCTTCTAATGACATTGGACACACCTTTGATGTGGGCTCCCAACAATGCTTGGAAGAGAATAGAATTATCCAAACTTTCCTTTCACTTTAATAACTAAAAAAAGGGCTGCAATTAAGTAAGATTCATCTTCTCTGCATGCACACATGTAGCCCTTTAGTAAATTTAAGACATTGAATGTCCCAAACCCTTGTTATTAGGTAAATAAATACAGAGACACTTCATCAAATGCAGTCACAAACTGAGAGTGAAGGAATTAGGAATACAATTTTATCTCAATTGTTTGATTTAATTCTCATTACTTTCATACTTGATTATTTTTTTTTTCACTTGCATAGTTACACATTTATACACACAGACTCAGGCCTGGGTATAGCATACCTTGAAGTTACTGCATAAAACGTGATTTTTCATTGCATATCTGTGTAAAAATGTGTATTTGAAGTCAACCTCTTCTTGTGGGAAGCAGGCAATGCTTCAAATAACTTCTATTTGTCTTAGCTACTAAAATACCAACGAAAGGCTCTGTTGTGCAAACACCTGCACACAAGTTTTTGATGAGTAAGAGCCTGCTCACAGCCTACCAAAATCACAAAACTATGTTTGATTTCCAGAGAGTTGGATTAAATATATTCGAATGTTCTTCCCCCTTCCATTTCCTTGGGTAGGCTGACAGTGTTGGAACACTCAGAGATTTTCAGTTGCTTAGAGCTCTGTTGGCTATTTTTTGTTCTTCAGTGTCCAGTTGTAATAATGGGAATCCTCCTGCAGTGGTTCTCTGTGTTTATTATCAATATTATCAAAATCATGATCCTTCTCAGGAACTTGGAAAATCTAATTTCTGTATGTTCATTAGATGTTTGTCAAAAAATAAAAATATTATTCATGAAGCTTAGCTTTTGTCCATGATTAGTTTAGATGAGCAGGTTTTCATTATGTTGTAAGAAAGAAATCCTTTTAAAGACTTAAAACCAGTGCTCTTCAGATCCAAAATTATTAATTCTTCTACTTATAGGACTAGAGCTTTCATTAAGCTTGTGTGAATGCCACAGATAAATGATTAACATTGCCTTTTGCATAACTGCGTGGCCAGGCGAAATACTTATATATATATATTTAATTTATATCAAATGTGTGTAAATCTATACATTGCATTTTAAAGGTAAAAACAGAGGAGAGCTGCAGCAGTCTTGCACAGAATGAATCCTGCTTTGCATTTTGGAAGGGCTGTAAATCACTGGAGCTGTGTAGTCAGAGTTTATGATTTCCATCAAAGAGCACGAGGGACGTATTTCACTGTGGTCTATCCATTATTCTGCACATACTTGAAAAGAGAAACTCAAACAAAGCTCTCATTAGGAAACATTGACATAAGACCAGCAGAGAATTCATTTACTTGTACATGGAGATACAGCAAAGGAGTCAGTGAGAGCCATACATTACCCTGCCAGGGGGGTGGAGGGGGTGAGGAGGAGATGTGCATCTAGACATGGAGTTTTGTACAGCTCTTCCAAGCTCTGTCTTTGTTTTTATTTCTGGCAGCTTGAAAGCAATGAAAATTTATAGCTGAAGTGTCAGGGGGCTGGGGAAGCTGGTTCTCCTCAAGCACAGGGAACTGGTGGGCTCAGCCCTTGTGGTACAGTGGCAGGAGAGCAGGTCCAACCCCATGGCACTCATAGGGACACTGCCAGGGGGCAACCAAAAGTCTGATCCTTCTGTGGGTCTGTAGGGCTGGGGCAGTTCAGGAAGGATTCAAGTCAGGGGCAGGTCAGTGATGATAACTGAGGTCAGTGTGAGGACCTGAAAAATACTATTGTCTGTCTCAAAACATCATCAAGGCCACAGAAGGGACTTGCCAGAAGATCAGGCACCACAGTGGGAACTTGAGATAAGAACAGAGGGGCGGAGAAGTGTTAATTCCAAGCCTGAGGAAGGTAAGGTCTGGTAAGCACATCCTGGGTAATGCATCTGGACAAAAATTCCCTCTGTGACAAACAGAGGGAAAGGAAGCAATGCTGATACACATCACCCCAAGTTATGGGAACATCTGGGACAATGACATGAATACATGGAACTTGAACTGTTTAAATGTGGTACCCCCAGAAGAACAATTCCAGGACCTCTACCACTGAGAAGCCCAGGGTGGAAGCTGGACCAACAGGATGCTGCAGGATCCGTGGGTGGTGACCACCTTCTGTTTCTTTCACTTTCTCTCTCCCCTTTCTACTTCTTTCTCTCTCTACCTCACATTGGCTGTGAAATAAAATCCATACTGTTGATTTCAGCACATGGGATTGTTTGCACCTTCAGCAGGGCAGCTGACAACTCACACCTGAGCTGACATGGGACTGTGGAGGACCCAGGTGAGTCTGCTCAGGGTAGTTAAACCCTGTTAGTGCCCCTAGATCCCTGACATAAAGCAGATAAAAATCACCTGAGGGGCTCCTGGTTGTACAACAGCAGCTCTTGTAGCAGTAGAAGTGGTGAGTGTTTTCAAAAGTGTGTATACAAAGGGGTCTACATGTTCTACAAAGGTTGTTTTGACTTATGTGTATCTATTTTGTGTCTTCTCTGTCTCAGAGTGGTTAAGGTTGGTTCTTCTATTGGGGTTAAACTCCTGCTGAAGCAGCAGTGTGAGAACCACTGAAGGACATTTGGTCGGAATAAATAGAGAAGAGGCAAGAAAAATATTGTCTCAGCTGTACTTATTATGGTTTGGGTGCTGGTATGTTTTTGGTTTTGGTTTTGTTTTTTTTTTTTTATTTTGTAAGTTTGAGAAACTTCTGAAAATGTTGTAAAAAATCTGTGCTGTATAATTTGTGTGGGAATTATTTTTTAAATTTATCTTGTTGAATATTTGTTTTGGTTCTGTAGGTATCATGCAAAATATATACAGCCTGAGTAATATTTTAACTTTAATTTACACTAAATGAACTAATCTTGTTGCTCTACAGTCACTGGTGGTTTTTTGTGTATTATTAGGATGATGTGATATGTTCATTTGGTTTCTTTATAGTAATGATCCTTATATAGGTTCTTGCTGGTGTCATACTCTGTGTGAGGTCTCCAGACACGGAGGTATTATTAAGTGAAAAAAATTGAGTTCTTTGTCTTGGGAGAAGGACAGTGAATCAGAAAACCTGCTCTGTAAGGAAATAAATGGAAATAAATGCACAATTCAGAGATAGACTTCCTAAAGCAGCAGGGATTGAGCCAGTCTGCTTGAATCAATGTGAAATGAGTTAATTCCTCCCTGTAATGGAATGATGAGTGGATTGGGGAAGAAGCTGGGATAGAAAAAGATACACCAAGAGGCCAAATATGTCATATGTTGTTGTGCAGTCTGCAAATGACAGCGTAGCTGTAGCTCAGTTTTGATTGCTGCCACAATTCCAGACCTGCTTTGGAAATGGCTCTGAAAGCTTTTCCATCAAAGTACCTGTCGAGAGTAGTTAAATGCTGCAGAGTGCACAAATAAAACACTCCAAAGGACTTTGTCTGGGTCAGCTGCAGCTGTTGCATTTTAGATCTGTTTTATATGAAATTTGTCTTCTGACCAGTTTTTTCCTCCCAGGCAAGTCAGGGCTTTGTCTGGGGGTGAAATGATTCCTGCTGTGTCAGGGACTGGATACCTGATCTCTCCGTGCTGCTAGTGGGCATTTCAAAAGGGAACTGAGAATATTAGTGGGCTTTAATTGTGTTCTGTGCAAGCAAGTGTAAAGCCTTTTTTGAGTAGAAGGACAGAAGAAGCTGAAATCATTTCATACGGACTGAACTAAAGCATTAACTTTTCACAAGGGCCTTTAGTGACAGGACAAGTAGGAAAGGCCTTAAACTAAAGGAAGGTAGATTTAGGTTGGATATTGGGAAGAAATTTTTTACTGTGAGGGTGATGAGGTCTTGTCACAGGTTGCCCAGAAAGTTTGTGGACTCTCCATCTCTGAAAATGCCCAAGGCCAAGTTGGACAGGGCTTGGAGCAACCTGGGCTAGTGGAAGGTGTCCCTGCTCATGGCAGGGGTGGAATGAGATGATCTTTAAGGTCACTTCTAATCCAAACCATTCTATGATCTTATAATAAATTCCAGGAACCTGGAAAATGTTCCTTTGTCTGGCATAAACACCAAGAGTTCATGAAATCAAAAGCTTTAAGTTCATGATACTTGTGACTTAGGTTAGGATTTTTCTGATGAAATTTGTCTTGATGTAGGATTAGAAGATGGCTTTGCTGCCATGTGTGTGGGTATGCTGGTGTTATTGTCAGGATTTATGCTGTGGAAAATTCAACCACAAAGCTAAAGGTGTCTGAAGGAAAGGAGGAGAAGGTGGATGGGAGTCATTGGATCTGTCTGGTCTAGGGCAGAGGACCTGAATTGGGAATTTGATATGATGCTGGCAGTATTCTTGGTGATGTGTACAGACCATATTAGATAGATGTGGTTTGAGGGGTAGAGACTCAAAATTAATAGTCCACTCAATGTGAAATGAATCCCAGTGGTATCACTGATGTTACTATTTTGGTGATGAAGAAATGCACAGTTCCTTTTCTTGTTTCCACTCCCTGTTATATATGAACATAAATATGAACAGATAAACAAATGCAATAGAATTGGGAAACAAGATTAGTATATACTTTGAGAACACATTAGTGTTCAGATTGTCTATTATTAAATAAGGGATTAAAACATGTTATATGGGAACACTGATCTGCAGGTTTAACATTCTGGTAGATACTGAGAGAACCTATTTTGACAAAAATCATCTCTCAGAACTCCTTTGGACCAATAAATGAATGAGCAAAAGTGCCACTTAGGACACTGCTGGCTGGTTGCTGCTTTCTGATTGACAGCAGAGGTGAGGGTGAGGGGCTGGAAGTTATGCAACGAGTTATGCTGAGAGTGATTCATGAATTTCAAATAATTGATGTTTCAAACCAGTGTTCAGTTCTTCATCAGTGAGAAGCACAGTTTGTTTATCGCGTTCTTAAATGGATGAAAGGAAATATGTGCATATTAATGTCAAAAAATGCTTTATAAATGGTTGAGCGAGAACTTTTCAAACAAACCTTAATGAGGATAGATAATAACATGGATATTTTCTAGGTAAATTTAAACTGGATTTCAGTTCTACGCAGAGGGGACCCTTAGTGATAGTCTTGCATATACTTTTTCTGGAGTTATATTAAAGAGTAATCTCAAAATCTGCTGGGTGGGACTGAAATGCAGCTCTGGCCGTTTTCTCAGCTGCCTGGCCAATGATAATGGATATTTCTGGCTTAGGAAATAGTTCCATTTACACAAAATACTTAGAGTTGAACAGTTCCCTCTTTACTGACTCTACACCAGAACGTCCTGGGCTTCACTTTCATCTCAGGCCTGGCTACAAAGTGACCTTTAGATCATGTTAGTTTTTGAGTTGTTTTGTGCTGCCTACAAATAAATCTTTGGCATCTTTATGGATTAAGAAATCGTTGACCAGTGGTTTGAGGATGTTTGCAGTATTTAAATAATGAGGTTGGTTTGTGTTTGCAGCCAAGGAAGAGAAGGATGGCCCATGTCAGCCTGGCATTTCCTTGCAGTGACTGTCCTGGGTGGTGCTCTGGACCCTCCACTTTCACCAGGCTCCCTCTGTGTTCCAGGTGTTGGAAACAAGGGAACATAATGATTTCTATATACTTTTCCTAATAATAATAAGGAAATTGCATGGCTGGCTACTGGTAGTTGGTTCAGTTCCCAGTCTGCTAAGTATATTTATTTTTTAGAGAGATGGTCAGTGTGTAGGAGGACTAATGCTTAATGTTGTTTAGCTGTAGAGTGGCATCCTGGAAGTTAGGGAATGTGAAGAAGTTGATATGCAACAGGAGAAGAGTGTGGAGAAGAGGAGGGAGCTTCTGTCTAATGGATATTAAAGTAACTGGGGTCTGAAGCTCTCAGACACAGTATTTAATACAAGAGCAGTAGCTGCAGCTGTCATGTTGTGTAGTGGAATTATTATTTTATTACCTTTGATTAGTTGAAACTGTATCTTATAGCAAGCAAAGCCACTATAAATGCATTTCCCAGCAGCTGTATATATGCCCAGCCCTGGCATCACAAGGAGATGCTGCATTAGAGAGACACCATCCATCACACTTTGGGTTTGAAGCAATATCCTCTCCCTGAATTAACATCATCACCTTCTAACAGCTGTGACCACCAGCTCAGTGGTACTTGATGAGCTTGTCGGTGTTTCCAATATAAATTCTGCCTTTAAAAGATTTATTTATAAGTTAGATCTACTTAGCTATAAAAGTCTGCTCTGGGTTGGAACTTGGCTTGTTGGGCTCTCCCTGGATGATTTTCTTCACAGTCCTTCTGTGCTCGATTGAAAACTTTTTTGCCAAATTCTGTCAACCCTAATAAACTTCTGGAAACAGCAATTAAGGATCTTGATGGCTGTGTGGCTCTGGTTTTAGCCAAATGGTCCCTTCTGTGGGGAGCAGGCATAATCTATTTATTGATGTGAAGTTCTGTGTCCAAAGGGTGCTTGAATATTATCCTGCCCTAAATGGTTCATTGAGCAATTTCAGCCTCCCTTCTCCCTCCAAAATCAGCTCTATTCCTTCTCCTAAGAATGCCAGAAATTGGAACAAGAAATTTCATTACTGGATTAAATAAAAGTGTAGTCCTATGTGTTTATTTTTGGTTTAACATAGGAAACCTTTAAATTTAATAGCAGTGCTAAAAAAAGCTGAAATGATTCACTAGATCCAAAATAAAGAAATTCTTTCTGGTTTGTTTTTTTTTTTCTTGGATGAAGCTGGACCTTGAAAATTCAACCCATAAACATGCAGATTTATTTAGCTGGAAATGCATTTTTGCTCAATAGTGTTTCTCTGGAAAAAAATAAATAGCCATTGTTAGTCTTCAGATGATACTCTATCACCTGTTAACAGAAAATTTGTCCAGCAATCCCCAAAAATAACAACTGGTAAAAAACCATTCACTCAACGCATATTTATCAGTGAGAATTTAAATATGAACATCTGATGAGCAGATGTTTCCATTTGTATTGCAAGATAAGACATTTTAGCAATCTTTGTGTTTGGGAAGCAGGCAATTCATCAGTTGATTTTTTTTTTTGAGTTTTTATCTTGGCGAATTAAAACTTCAGATAGAACACATATAACTCTGCTGAGGAGCTGTGATGATGTGCAGGCTGCCACACTGTGCAGTCTGTATAGAAAATAGAAGTGTGGGAATATTGTGTTCTAGCTGATGTTGTAGAGCCCGTGGGTTCTAGAGCCCAGGGTTCTCATTTGAGGAGGGCAGGAGGTTGTAACAAGGTAGAGTTTGGGCTCTTCTGCCAGGAAAAAAGCAACAGGACAAGAGGAAAAGTCTTCAAGTTGTTCCAGGGGAAGGTCAGGTTGGACACCAGGAAGAATTTTTTCATAGAAAGGGTTGTTAAACATCAGCAGGGGCTGCCCAGGGAGGTTTGGAGTCCCCATCCCTGGAGGTGCCCAAGGAAGGCCTGGCTGTGGCACTCAGTGCTCTGGGCTGGGGCACAGGGTGGGGATGGGGTGCAGGGGGGACTCACAGGCTGGGAGGGCTCTTCCAACCTGAATGTTTCTGTGTGATATCTTTGGGGCAGACTCATAAAACCTTGTATCATACCCACTGTGTACTTCTTGTGGGGCTGGAAAGAGAGCTCTCATTCATCATCTGCAGGGTGATGAACCAGCTTGTCCCAAATCTTGTCTGGGTCTCCCCAGAACCAGCAGAAGGTTCTCATTCCTGTGCCAGGAACTCTCTTAGGACTGATTATCCTGTCAGTGGATATGAAGCCAAGGTTGTGGAAGAACCTTGTATTCCTCTTCTCATCCGTGATCAAATCTTATGGCACTTTCATCATGTGGAAAGTTCACTTCATTAATTCCTAAATATATTAACTGAAACCATCTATTAAATTTCATAAAAGGAAAATTATTTTGATATTTTACAAGTCAAATATTAATGTTAGATCTTTCTGCCATTATAGTTGAAGAAGAATTTCTCCTGCAGCCAAGAAGGTTGTTTCTTTCCAGGGACACAAAAGAAGCACCAACATTGATGCCCCACTGCAGTTAGAGCAGGGCAGCTTTCTCTCCTGTGTTTATCAGTGTGCTGTGCTGTCACAGAATAATCAAAAGATCTTTCTGTAGCTTTTACTGCCATGTGGGAAGGTCTAGTGGATGCCAATCAACCAAACTATGGTCTGTGCACATTCTTCACATCTTCCTGATTTGTGTTTCTATTCTGCAGATTACTCTGTGTCAGAGAAGCGATCAAGCTTTCAGTGGAAATGGGGAAAAACTGCCAAGGCAGCCTTCAGCATAGCATCTCATTCCCATTTATCCATCTATTGTACTCTGTAATTAGCAGCAGTTTACTCAAATGCTCCTGGCACAAATATTTTCACATCTACTTGAAAATCCATCCCACTAAAACATCCTGAAAACAGTACCTTGACATGCTTCCCCTCTATGATTAAAGCTGCTGTTTATTCATTCATTGTTGTCATTCACTTAAGTTCTGCTGCACAGACACCTGTGTGTCAGTGGCCTGGAGGGATGAACAATTCTTGAGGCTTTAGGGTGACCTCTGAGATCAGTCTGATACAAATGCTGAGGCAAATCTACCCTCTCTTCTGCTCTGTAGGGTTGGCTTTAATGGCTTCAAAATATGTTAGTGATGGAAGAAGACATAATTCAAATAGCCTTGGAATACAAGGGGAAAATGAAAAATGGTGAGCTTTTTACAGAGCAGCAACACCATGTACTATCAGCTTTCTTGAAGCCTTGTAAACCTGTCAGAAACATTTTTACTAATAGTTCATTGTACCTTGTTGTAGAAGAAGTAATCAGTGATTCCTGAACCAAACTGGCAATTCAGAAATGAGTCATTGCTCTCATTGATTTTTTTTTTTTTAATGTGGTTGGCATCTGTGACAGACAACACAGTAACAGTGTGTTCCCATCCCATTGTCACAGGCACAATTCAGGTCTCAAACATTGAGGCACAACTTTGACCTACTCCTATGCAAATTCTCTCCTAATGTGTTTTCAGAGTGTAGCAAAACATGTTTTGACTAAGATTTGAAAGAAAGGCTACTATTAGAAAGCTGTAAGTAAGCCATTTAGGGCTGAAACTAACAATTTGTTTCTAATTCCTTACAAAACCCGTTTTTAAAAGTTTTCTATTAAGAACATAGACTTTGGGTCTAAGGGAGCCTCTATTTTCAGTAAATGTGACGTTTAAGACAGACACGCAGGAACATGACAGGGTGTGTATGTAGACAGTGATCAGTAATGTTTTGAGTTGTTATGGATGTCTTCTGAGTTTGGAAGGACAGTCAATGTACTCAGAGTTCACCCACTGACTCAGCCATCTCTGCTCTCACAGAATTATCCATGTTGGAAAAGACTCCAAGATTGAGTACCCCCTGTGCCCAATGCCCACCCTGTCTCCCAGCCCAGGGCACTCAGTGCCACATCCAGTCATTCCTCAAACACCTCCAGAGGTGGGGACTCCACCATCTCCCTGGGCAGCCCTTTCCAGTGCCTGACCACCCTTTCCAGGGAGAAATTCCTCCTGATGTCCAACCTGACCCTCCCCTGGCACAGCCTGAGGCCGTTCCCTCTCCTCCTGTCCCTTGTTCCCTGGGAGCAGAGCCCGACCCCCCCCGGCTCCCCCCTCCTGTCAGGGGGTTGCAGAGCCAGAAGGTCCCCCCTGAGCCTCCTTTGCTCCAGGTTGAGCCCCCCCAGCTCCCTCAGCTGCTCCTGCTGCTCCAGCCCCTTCCCCAGCTCCCTTCTCTTCCCTGGACACACTCCAGCCCCTCAGTGTCATTTCCCAACTCTACAAAAGCTTCCAGCTCTAACATATTATTTTTCAAGTCTTACAGTGGTTCCTTCTTTCGCTGTCAAAGAGAAAATTTGAAATTTTACAGCCCCCAACTCTGAGCACTGACAGTGTTGTGACTGTGAGTTATATTCTAGGTCTAACATTTCGTGACTTATGTGCCTGGAAGGGAGAAATCAAACCCAAGGAGGAACCCTCTGGGTCATGAGTCTGTGAGAGGCAGTCACTGAGAGTGTGGGTTATTCTGCACTGTGTTGACTCTCTTACCAATGCTGTAGGGACAAGAGCAAGGTTGGGAATTGTGCTATAGTTTGATTTTTCTAAAACCATTTGCCTGTACAGTAGAACAGGTTAAACTCAGGACACAGAAACATTTTCTTGTAAAGACTTGAAAATGGCTTCATGAGGATTTCATGCTCTTCACCACCGTTTCTGCTGAGAAAATCCAGTCAGTGTCAATATTTGCAGAGCTGAGAGTTGACCAGGTATCAGAGATGGTCTGTTAAATGTTTGCAGACTGAAACCAAACAGGAAACTCCCAGACCTAAAACTGTAGTGAAAAAGGAAAACATTCCTACAGGTGCATGCCAGAAAACAAGTAAAACAGAATAAATGAATGTTCATCATTTTTTCTTAGACCTAAATGAAAGTGATTATGGAAGTAGATAATAATTGCAAAATATAATCATTGGATTTAAAAGAAACTGTCATGGGGACCTGTACTGAAAAAGGTGTCATGAGTCTGCTTAATGAGAAAAAATATTGTTAATTTGCTTTGCTTAGGATTGGTTTCTGGGTGAATAGATAACATCTTAAATTCCATCTTGAATCACAGTACTCCTCTTGTTCCATCTTTTGTCACCACAAAACACACCTCTCTTCTCAGTATAAAAATGAATTATTTCTTTATTTTCCACTCTAACACTGAACTGCAAACTATAAAAAGTGGTAGAGGATTAAATGATTCTTCTTCTTGGTGGTTTAGGAGTTAGTGAATATTTACTTGGTATCCTGTAGATTGTTAGCACTTGGAGAGGGAACTCAAGAAAAAAAACATGGAAATAAAAAAAAAGGGGAGAGAGTAGATATTAAATCTAAAAATTTCTCCTCTTGAGACATTCCAGGAAATTCCCATATCTTAATTCTAGCTTCTTTAATATAAATTTTCAGAAGGCCTGATCTTTCTGTGTATAAAGGAATTATCTTTTATTAATACACCCTATTAAGTGGTGTGTATTGAGTTGTTCATACTGGTGATATTTCCTAAACTTTTAAAACCGTTTCTGAAATAGCTTTTCAGTTAAATACATGGCATATACATAATACATGACTCTGTGCTGTGGTATGAAGGTGTTAATTGGGTTTTAGTTTGGATTATCTGGGTTACTGACTCTTCAAGGCATAATTTTCTAACAGAACTCTAGTCCTGTGTTTCGTGTCCTCTCTCTTAAGGATTTGGTAACACACCAGAGAGAGAAAACAGGTTTGCTGTTGTATAAAAGAATTAGGGATTAACTCCTCCCCAGCGTTCCCCACACAATTATCTGCTTTTTCATGTCCCCTGTTCCTCCCTCCAATATTTGGGCTTCAGTGTGTGCAATCCATGAACTCGGTGTTCAGAGTGTGCTCCGGATCCTCTGGGAGCCCCCCGTAAATAAAGCACATTAAAGGCTGTCAGGGACCAACCCCCAAGGAGAAATCCAGAAGCTTAGAGGAGGAAAATGTAAGTTCTGTTGGAACTGCTGTGTTTGTACCAGCATATCCAGCCGGAGATAAGGCCTGGAATGATAAACAGCTGATAGGATCGGGCCACAGCGTGAACTTGCAACAAATTTGTCTGAAATACATGTTTTATATACAAAGAAACACTCCCAGAAATCGGTAGGGGACATCCTAATCACAGCTTCAGAACTGAAAGTGTAATTTTTTTATCTGATTCTCTCATTTCTTTTTTCTTCTGAAATATAATTTCCTGATATAAGGAGGTGGGGAACTCTTTCCTCTTTGATTAGTTTTTTTTTTTTTCTTTAACTACTTATTTTTTAATTAGCTTTCTGATTTAATTAGCTTTCCCAAATTGCTCTCAGTAGTATCGGTATATTTGTGGAACAATCTTAACTCCCTCTGGTGGTCAGACAACACTTTTGGAGTCTTCTGTCTTAAACCATCAGTTCAGTGTTTTTCTGGGAAAGGGTGGTTGTATACCAAGCTGTGAATTTTATTGTATCTGTTTTTTAAACCTGAGATAAAGGTTACATTTACAAATTTAATATGACATTGAGAAAGCAACCTTAACACTGCAACCAGGAATGAATTGGCTCCCAAAATCTTAATTAGAATTCACAACCCCACCCAGCTCTAGAGAAATCCATTTTGGGGGTGAAAGGTGAAACCTCTGTAAGATTATTTTTTTATTTTTTTTTCAGTTTTCACATCCATTTCTGTAAACAGTAAGAAATGCTTTATCACTGGCCATTGTAAACGTACAGTCCCATAAAACATCTGCATTCCCTCTGCACTCACCTTTCAAATGACTCCTTAAATCAAACTATTAAAAGGGGTATGTTGTGACAGGAAAAAGGGAATGGTTTTAATCTGAAATACAGTGTGTTTAGATTGGATATTAGGGAAAAACTGTTCCCTGGGAGGGTGGGGAGGCCCTGGCACAGGTTGCCCAGAGAAGCTGTGGCTGCCCCATCCCTGGAAGTGTCCAAGGCCAAGTTGGGCAGGGCTTGGAGCAACCTGGGCTGGTGGAAGGTGTTCCTGCCCGTGGCAGGGGATTGGAAATAAATGATCTTTAAGGTCCCTTCCAGCCCAAACCATTCTGTGATTCTAGAAAAAGTACAACTCTTTCCTGACCTATTGGTTCAAGACTGAGGAGATTTCTCCCTCTACTCTGGCTTTATCTCCTAGAGCAATGCTACCCAGGTGCCTTTTCCCATCCCATTCCCAGCTGCAGTGAAGGATTCTCCTGGCCCAGTCCCACTCTTTTTGTCCTTTTCTGCCACAACCAATTAATATGAGTCAGCTCACCCTCTGTCTCCTCTCTCCCCTGCTCCCTGAGAACACGCTGCTAATGGACCAGACATGCAGCAAACCTGAATCCCTGATGGAGGGCTGGAGCAGGGGAAAGGCACATCCTTAATCTCAGGTGTTCAGCAGGAGAAAGGGAAACATTAAGGGAAAATGTTACAGCAAGGTCCAGTGAACTGGAGGACCTGTGATGATTTCTTCCACTTGAATCAGAGTCCAAAGACAGTTGCTTTCTCCTGTAGTACCTGGTACTACAGCAGAGCAATCCTTGTACTCAACACCTGCACAGCCCTTGCTTGCTCTACAGCATATTTCTGAAGCAGAGCAAAGAACAAATACCACGATTTAGGTGAATGATTTCATATGAGCAGCTAAAAAAATCCTGACAGCATATGTCTGGTCAGTGCTGTGGATGTGAGTGATCTGACAGCTTTCCTGTCAGGAAGATAATGAACTGGCGAATGAAATGAGTTACAGTTTTGTCTGGAATACGGAATTTAGGAGGAGAGGAGAGAACTGTCTTAGGTGCAGTGCTGTGCAGGGATCCCAGCAGCTCCATAGCTGTTTGCTGTTCCTGCATCTCCCCCCTCTGCCGTGTAAAATCATCCCTCAAATAACCCTCCCCCGATGATGAGCTGCAATGAAAACACTTCACAGATGCTACAGATACTGATGAGTCACTAAAATAGCCACGACCAGATCATCCCACGCTGCAAATCAAAACCTGTGCGAGCCTGAAATGCAGCAAACAACTGCGTGAGGGTTTGTTGTTGCTTAGTAAATGCTGAGCATTGTCTTCTCCCAGTGTGTGCTTTAAATATGCCTTAAATGAAAGTGCTTCCTAAACTTTTACTTAAGGATTTGCACTAACTACATTCACCATTATCTGTGCTGAGCAGAACTGAGTAGTTTAAACCAATCATAAATTAAATTTGTATTTTGACCTGTTTGAATGTGACTTTACCAACAATCTTTAAACATAAGTTAAGGCATCTGAGTCAATGAATGTCAGTCCTGCATTATTAGAACCACAGGGTCATTAAGTCTGTCATTGCATATCAATAATAATACATACTGTGTTAACTGATAGAAAAAGGCTTCTGGGAATATCTTAATCCTCACTGATATACTAGAGCCATTCCTAGTCCATAGCTCCCTCTTCAGTCCTGCAGCAGAGATCAGCATTCGTTTGTCTTGGCAAATAAAGTCGGTTGTTTTAGATGAATAATGGCAAACACAGCCATTAGCTTTTGCAAAGACATTTACTCCAAAAAATTTAAACGAAAATAATGTGCTGAGCAGCGTAAGCTTCGTGCCAAACATAATTTGCAGCTCTTGCACTCTGCTGCTTCTTTTTGGGGTATTTTGTTTTGAGTAATTTGTCCAAGATGGAAGGTCTTCAGTCTCTGGACTAGGAACTGATTATGTGATGTTAGCAAAATAATCGAAATGCAGGAAATCACAGGTGATATAAAAGACTAATACACTGAACACTAGAGTTTGTATTAAACTAATAGTCACAAAACAATTAGAATGTGCACTCATGCAATAGGTAAACACAAAAACATCTGCACACAGAAGCACCTAGAGCAGTGTGATCATAGTGAAGAACAAAGCTAATTCAATGTTAAGGATGATAATTTAAGCCATTTTATGAGCTCATCCTCTTGTTGTTTGACTAATATCAGCTGTTTGCTCCCAGAAGTACAAAATTATGTTGAATTCTAATGGTCACTTAAGTGATGAAAACAATATAATTGGGGTAATAAATACAAGTTTATGTTTTCATAATTGGAGTAATAAATACAATGTTGTGGCTCTATAATTTACCTGATTGTTATCTGCAATTTATTTTTGTTATACCCTGGCACTTAAGGGCCCAGGAAGAGGGGGAGTGAATAGACCAGACTATAGTTGCTGTCCTCAAAGTTATCCTGTTTGGAGGGGAAAGATGAGTGGGAATGGACTGGAAATGTCTGGGAAAGTCCTGGTATCAGTGCTATGTCAGATGCTGCAGTAAGGACAGAGCAAGGGAAATAATAAGAGAATTCTAGAATGGTTTGGGTTAGAAGGGACCTTCAGGATCATCTCATTCCAAACCCTACCATGGGCAGGGACACATCCCATTAGACCAGGTTGCTCCAAGTCCTGTCCAACTTGGGGGATTGGAATAGAACAGTAGAGATGATAGTGATAGCTTAGAAAAACTGCAAACTTTGTGAAATTAATGATATTCTCAAATCTACCAATATTTATACACTCCTCTTATTCCCTTGCACCTTCTATCTGGGTTTTCTTCCTGTGCAGTCCCAGAGAATCCTCTGGCATTTCCTCTTACATGTTAAGATGGTCATAAAGGGTTACATAAGATTAATATTCCTGTATTCCTATGAAGAATTAAATATCCTTGTAACACATCCCTTTAAGTCCCCATGCTGTGGTCAGTGTACCCTGTAGAAAACCACTGCTCTGTCCCTGGGGCCCTTTCAAAAAAAAAAAAACAAACCAAAAAGGGAAAAGAGCCATGTAGCACTGAACTCCCTTGGATACTGGGGTGAGAATACTTCAGCTTTATAGATTTGCTTCATTATATTTTTAATGCAGTGTGAAGTCACCATTAGCTGGGGGTTGGATGGTTGTGGGTTGATGTTTCTTTCTTTACAACACGTGTGAGGAAAGCCAGCTCTGTGTGTGATGCCACACAGTAGATACAGAGCAGCTGGGAATTAAAACCAGATAAATGAAGGCACCAAGTTCAAAGAGCTGCTGTTTCCATCTGCTACTGCCTTATTTTAAAGGACAGATGTCCAGGGGACACTGTCACCCTTCATATTCTAAACACCTAATTGTATTTATTGATACACATTGCAGTAGCACAAATAAGTGAGGCTGTGCTAACAGTGAACATAAAATTCACTTTGTAATGTTCTAAATGGGTAGTTCTTTTTTTTTCTTGTGTGTTTTTTTTTCTTTTAAGTTCACCTTAAATACTCTACTGGAGTGCTTCTCTCATTGAGGCATGTTAGGCATTCCTAATAAACACACTAACACGATCTGAGTATAAAAGTGTGACTTCCAGGGTAAATTCTAAATGCTCCAGATGTGCTAAGTGTCCAGACTAATTCAGATAATTGATGAAGTGGGATCCTGCCAGTGTTGATCTGCAGCAATGGCTTTGCACCTGCTGCAAGGCTGCTGGGAAGTAACAACCAATTTATTAGGAAGCCCTGTGACTATTTTTTTTCCCCTTTTTGTGCTGAATAAATTATTTTCTGTATATTCACAGGCATATTGAGTTTTGAGCAGTGGGGTATAGATTTTTTTCTATAGGTGTTGTATTTTTGGTCTTGAAAGTGACAGAAGAAAAATTCAGGTTTCCCACTCAGCCATTTCTTGGTGCCTTTAAAGTCAGGAAATGATTCAGCAGTGCTGCTGCTGAAGCCAAAACTTAGTTCAGGGAGTAACAAATCAGATGCTTTTGGCTTTTTGTTTTGATTTTTTTTTTCTTCATTAACAGTTCGGTTGAATTTTTGCACTGTGAGGGCAAAACCATCAGTAATCTGTTTAAAGAAAATTAAACAGAAAAGAAAATTTAAGGAAATCCCAGGCCTCCAAGGCAGATAATTATCTGTATTAGTTACAAAAAGGTGGTGTCATTGTCCCCCTGAAATGGCTGAAGGGATCACAGTCAGGCACAGAGCATGGAGAACCTTCATGCAGAACAGAACAGGCCAATTCATGCAAACAATTATTCAAACCAAAATTATTCACTAGCTGCTGGAAAAAGAGTAAATAATTTACTCCCTGTGTACTATTTGAAAATCTAAGCGGCAGCAAAGTGGCATGAAAACATTATTGTCAAAAAATTTATGAGATCACTAGTGGGGAAGAAATTATTCATATAAGTCCTATATGACTCACTTCAACAGTTCCAATTCAAGTTTTCTAAGCTTTTAAAATGGTTACACTGATTGATTAACCTTTGATAACTGCTTATCTCAGGCTGTGGATGTGGTGGGACACAGCTGAGCTGCAGTACTCAACATTTGTGGTTCATTGGCCTGGTTTTCAGTGAGCTCCAAGGGCACTGAGTGACAGGAATTAGTGCACAAAAGCCCCTTAGGTCTGATCTTTCCATAGATTTCCATTCTTAGAAGATGGAGAATCCTACTGAAGGACAAGAGATTTCAGCTCAGCTTTAGGCAAAGACTAAAATAAACCAAAAGAACGTTAATGAAATCAGTGTCACAGGAAATGAAGATGTTCAGTGCTGAGATCACTTTGCACAAAACCCTGATTTCCCACCCCACACCTGGGAACTGGAGAGAAAGGGACAACTGGGAGTTCTGAACAACTGCAGTTAGAATCAGTTATTCTTTCTCACTTGCTCTACTGAGACTGGTTGTGGCTTTTCTTGGTTTGTTTTCATAGGATTTATTTCTTGGGAGTTGTTCCAAATTATATTAAATGGTCAATATCTTGAGAATGTCAAGAAATGCATCAAGTCAGTGTTTCTCGTGCTTACAGGTCAACACCTTGGCAGAAACATCTTTAAATAAAGCAGGACAGGTAGTAAATTAAGAAACACTGCTTAGTCTTTATTTGTATCCACCTTTTCACCACAACACAACTCTGCCTCCCTCCTGCATTTATGATTTTGGCCAGAACCTCTGACATGACAGATTCTCACGTGATTTAAGGCTGCTTTATAAAGTCTTGTGGGGAAGGATCATTTCTTAGGGTAGCAGGTGATATATCTCCTGCACAGCTGGATGATGTTCATCTCTTCCTCCTCTGCTCAAAGATCTTTGGGGTTGTCATTGAGAGGGGGGTAAAAAACCCACCCAACCCCCCCCCATCACCATGAACCTTCCTGCCTTGCTTGTAGGGAACATATTCCATAAGTATTAGAGCTTCCCCCAGTCTTTTTTTTGTCTCTGAGACCAATAATAAAGACATTGTGGGCAACAACCCCTCAGTGTGTTTCTGTGACAAACCTCTGTTTTAAAGCTGGGCTTACATGTAGCACAGAAATACTAATCCTGTACTCTGGTACATGTAAAATATTGGTAACATTTTAAATAGCTGGCTTATTTTGGTATTTAATTTGCATTTTTAAAGCATTTATTACTAGTTAATGAATCAATTGATTGCTCAAAGAGCACTTAATGAAATTTATTGCCTTATGAAAGAGAAAATTAGTGACAAAGTAACAGAGAATGTCATTGTCACTGCAAGTGTCACTGTGTGTGTACCAGCTCAGGAATGGCTTTTAGAGAGGGTAGGTGTTGTAGGGCTGTTTGATGGATGAATATTGGCAGGAACATCTTTAAATAAAGCAGGACAACTGTACAGAGATGAAATAATGGCAAGCACAGAGTGGAGGAGCCACCTGATGGTGGCTCAGATAAGAGATCCTCCTTCACAGTGATTTTGGGTTCAGTTTGGGAAGAAGAAATGAATAGAACTTTCTGCACTAAACTACCTTAAAACTTCAATCTAATCCTGGCAAAAAGAACCCCAACGAGGACTATGAAAGACTTGTAAGTTGTGCAATTTTTAAGCAGATTTCCAATAATTTTTTTAGTACAGGGGTATTAATACAGAGATATAAATTGCTTTATGGAAAGCTTTGCTCACTATTCCAGTTCCTCCTACCGATATGATTGTGTTGTCTCTTAAAAGCAGTTTGTCATCTTTTCCCATGTTTAAAAAAAAGGAGCGAATTCCTTTCAGGGTCTGATAAGTAACCTATTAAACAGTCTACCTCTTGCTTTTTAAACTCTCTCCTACTTTATAATTCCAGAATCCCCGTTGAATGTTCCTGAGACTGGAAGAGGAGCTCAGCTGTGCCTCGTCCCTCGCTGCAGCTGCTGCCTCCCAGAACTCTTCTGAGGGGAAACTGCTCTCTGAGTTTTCTTCTTTGTTTTCCTTCGAGAAATATGAGACAGTTTTCCTTACTCTTCTTTAGTAGAACTCAGCTGAAATGGCATAATAAATTAGTGGCTTAGTTTTGTTTGAAATGCAGGGGCTTTCTTATTCCTTTTGCCACATCTGTTTCTTCGTGTTTCCGTTTCCTTTTGCTCTGCCATCTGTTTTTAACAATAGAAAGATTATGATTTTCAATTTTCTGTTAAATAAAATGCCTCAGGTGTTAATTCATGCTTGACTGGTATCATCCTCTGGTTTTATCAGTGCTAAATATAGATCATTGTCTGACTCTGCATCCTCTTTCATTAGACAGTTTAGTATTCTGGCATGATTTGATCCACCTTATTGGGCTGGAAATAATGGCCACAGTCTGATTTCTGTCTAAACTTAGGCTACAGGGAAAACTGCTTGAATTTATGCATCCTAATTTGGATCCTAGAAATATTACTTTAGCCATGTCTAGTGCCTCCAAATTGTGAACTTAATTTCAGTTTGGAACAGTTAATGTTCAGTGGAATAGAAACACCATTTCTACTCATTACTCCTTTTGTGTATTTTGCAGATGAGGTTCCAAGTTTTGCAGTGCAATAATATACACAGTTTATTCTGTTTCTTGTGTTGCAGAACTAACTCCTTTTATTGAGTGATTGCTGTGGGCTGCCCCCAGTAGCATTTTCCACTCAGTCACTCTATAATAACTGATTTAATCTCTACCCGAAAGCTTTTGTAACACTCACCTTGTCTTCTCCCTGTATCACACAGGTATGGACACACCCATTCCATAATCAAGGATGTCTTTTCCAATGAGGACTTAGACAAAAGTTGGAGATTTCCGTTCAAAAATTAGCTTCATATATTTTTGGGTTTTTTCCAGTTCCTTCCTTGCTTTGGGTACTGGACCTTACTAGCCTGGAATAAATCAAAATACTGAGTTCAGTTTCTCTGCAACCTAAACTGAGAAGTTCTTTCTGCAAATTAACCTTTTGAAAGGCTAATACAAAATATTTTCAGAGGGAAGGGGTATATTTTAGCTATTTAAAGTTTTCAGTAGAAGTATCTGGGTTGTTTTATATGCAGAGTAATATATTTTCAGCACATTTCATTACCTTTTTCTATTGTAATTGTTCCTTTTAACCAAGTTTTTCTGCTGGAAAATACAAACAAAACCTCCTTTTCTCTGAATTTTCTTTCAAAAAGAGGGATCTCTATAAATAGTTATGTAAGGATAAGGTAAGTGATGATATTGGGCATCAAGGTTTTACCTCAACACATACCCAATGTGTGTGTGTGTGTGTGTATATATATATATACATATATATATATATATTTAGAAAACAAACAGACAGATATTTAGTAGAGGCATTTATGGTGACAAGCTTTTTCAATACACACTCCAAAATTGAGGACTTGAAGGAATCTGATTGTTCTCCAAAATACAGGGCACCATGTAAAGGTTCCCCTCTCTGAAAATGCTCAGATTTGCCCACAACTCTGCCTTCTTCCATCCCATATTTCTGTCCTGGGAGGCAGAGGTGGCACTTTTGAGAAGGGGAGGGTCTGAGGTGGCATTTCCAGGAGGGACTGTGGTGACTTCATGGCAGTAATCCCTGCAGAGATGTGGAGGAGCCTGTGTGGAATACCTGACAGCTCTTATGGTGCAGAGGGAGCCCTCAGAGTTCATGTTTCTATTTTATGGAGAGTGTTGTGTTATTCTCTTTGTCATTTTTAAATATCATATTCAGTGGCTGTCATTAACAGATGTCTGGATGATAACACCATTGCACTGATTGGTAAATGCAGGGGTTTGTAATGATAATTATAGAATAATGATACTAATCGTGCACTGCAGAATGTACAGAACATCTCCTGCAACAAACCTGTCCCTTCTTTTCTACATTTTGGGCACCAGTGAATCTCTTGTGCTATAGTTCCAGGCTATAATTAGCTGACACACATTTTGCCTACTGGGCACAGTGTCAGTCAACAGAAGTGAGTCCACTGAGGGAGTGTCACCTCCCGGGTGCTTTGATGGTGCTCTTTGTGCCAGGGCTGATGTGTTCATGCTCCCTGTTCATTCCTTTGGAGAAGTAATAGCTTTTGTGAATGAACTGGAAGAGATGTCTTTGTTTCTGTGGAGCTGCAGCTGACAGGATAATTTAGAAGCAAATGGGTCTTGTATCAACTGCTGGGCCAGTCAAACCCTTATTATGAGCAAACTCAGTGTGACAATGAAACACCTTTAGTTCTCTCCACATAGAAGAGAGAACTTCTCTCCTCTTCTGCATTTTCCTTTGGCTTTGTTAAGTTCGTTCTGCTTTTTTTGTTTGTTTTTTTTTTTTTTCTTTATCCTCTCATGATCTATGTTCCTTTTGTTTTGTTTGCACAAACACCACAAAAGGAGTCCTCAAAAGAAAGTATGAGTGTATTCTTGGCTTATAGCATAGATAAGACTCTCTCAAGGTAAAGTGTAAAAAGAGTGTAGGATGGATTTGAGGATGAGATATCGTGGTGCTGTCACTTCCCTGGAGTGTTCAGAGATGAGCTATCTGCTCTACTGGTTCAGATAACTGGGCAAGGATACATTTCTCCAGAGATGACAACTCGAAAATGTGCATGAGAAAGCAGATAAACCTTTTCTAGGAAGGTTTCCTGAGCTCTAGGTAAACTGTAGGTAAACTGCAGGTAAAACCATTATCAGGCTTCACTGAAATCTCTGCTCAATGCCCTGAACAGTGTCAGTGCTCTGTGTCTTTACCTCGAAAATGGGGTGCAGCTCCCACCACATCCCACCACATCCCACACACAGCTCCGTCCTGTAACTCTTCCTCCTGACTTCTGTCCTAGGAGACCAAATTGCTTTGAAAAGCAGAGCCCAGAAGCTTTCAAGCTTTGTTTTCACAAGCAATAGTGAAAGGTGGAGGTGTTCAAGGCCAGGATAGGTCTCTGAGCAACCTGGTCTAGTGGAAAGTGGCCCTGCCTGTGGCAGGGGGAGTTGGAATGGGATGAGCTTTAAGGTCCCTTCCAACCCAAACCATTCTGAGATTCCATAATGCATTCTGAGGCAACCACAGCTTGTTGCCTGAGGCATTAATTAATTTTGCAAGTTTTAAAAAATATCTGTACTCCATTATGCTTTCAGCAGCTCCATTTCCAGCTGCCTGACCTATGGAAATGCAGCTCAAAAGCACAGACTACAAATCTTGGCTGACCATGATGCACTCTAATTCTCAAGATATCCAGTGTATCCAGGATGATGTTTTTGACTGTGAGACTTGATCCCTGTTTTTCCTATATACCACAGAAAAACAGTTGTTTCCTGCATTCCAGCCTGTGAGAACTGGAGGAATGAACTGCTTCAAACCCAGGTGACAACCCCAGCCTTGACCAAGGTACTGAAAACTTCAACAATTAAAGCCCAGGTTCAAGCTCAGGTTTTAGAGCAGCTTTGACAGCAATTTCTTCTGCATCTCAGGTCATTGTTATTTTTCTCTCTTACTCTGTAATTTTAGATTTTAGGATCTGGATGGGACAATGATCTCTAAAGGGAGGGATCTTGGTTCCAGAGAAGAATCTGTTCCTTACAGTGAACTTCCATGAAGTTGCCCGTAATTTTATGACATTGCATAATGTTTAAAGGATACTATAAAATGCAATACTGTTAATGCCTATACAGACTGTTGTAACTCTTTTTACGGGAGGAATACACTATGTTAAATTTGGAACAAAGTGCCTTCCAGAAATCATTTTAATAACCAAGATAAAGAGCCTGCTAGTTAATAAAAACAAAAAAAACCCAACAACAACAACAACAACAAAAACAAAAACAAAAAAAAACCCCAAAAAAACCCCAAAAAACAAAAAACCCTCCAAAAAACCTGGAAAACTGTTGAACATGAATGTCAACATTTTTAATGGATTGCCTTTTTTATTGTGTGCTGCATGTTTTTGTCAGGGGAATGTGATAATTATAAACTAGTAACAATAATGAGGGTTTGAATATTCATAGGCAATTAAAACATGTCTCTGTGCATTTTGTCGGAGCCTGGTGGGAAATGTTGTTCGTTTTTTTAGAAATAACTGGTTCACAATCCTTGGTGAAAAATACAGGATGGAAATCAAAACGCCAAGCAGGGCATAACACTAGCAAAGTTCAGTTGATGGGGAAGGAAAACCAAATGTTACAGCATTGATTAAAACCGTGTATATGCAGTCCTGACTTCCCATTGATAATGAATTCTCACAGAATCATGGAATATTCTGAGTTGGAAGGACCCACAAGGATCAATAAGAGTATTGCAATTTAGATTTTAAAAGGTATAAGACCACTTTTCCCCAGCTCTTCTCTAAATATTAAATATCTGATAGGAATTAAAGAATAAGTGCAAAAAACCCCCAAACAAACACAGAAAAAAGGGGCTAACCCAGTAGGAGGTAAGAAAACAGGGAATTTTAACTAAATAACTGGTGGATGTATGTACTAAAAATCTTTGAAGCAACATTTAAAGCTTTTCCTCACGGTTTTATCTCTGTTCAGTTAAAAGTTATTGTATTCATCACATTAAATGACCATTTTGGCTTTTATGGCTTGTCAGATTATTAGCAGATGATAAGGAGGGATTTGCTGCTGAAGATGAATGAACCCATGTTTTTCAGGGATGTAGCTACATTTTTTCAGTGGCTTTTTATAATGTTGTACTTATTTCTGAAACTTAACCAAGGATTACTTCAGAAACTCTTCCTCTTTGGAAGTGTTATTTCTCCTGAGATCCCGTTTTTCTGACTCAGTGTACTGGAAATATTCATGTGCTGTGACATTGAGTTGTCATGGGGCCAGTTTTGTTGTCATGCACATCAGGCCATAATGAGAACCTTTAGCAACTTCATTAGCAACTCCCAACAACTTTTCAGAAGGATTTTGGAGAAAGAAGGCAGCATCAGCATGTCCATTTTGGCAGCAATCTGCCCAGGCTGACAGTCCTTGTTGAAATGACACTGGGAGTTCTTCAAAACAATTCCTGAATGGCAAAAAAAAATGAAAAGGAAAGGTTAAGCATGATATTAGCCCAGTCTCAGATTTGATTGATGAGCTTGTAGAATATGCTGGAGAAGAGTTTTTTTTCCATAGCAGTTGCTATAATCCACTTTTCAGGGCTATGTTCCATTGAGGTGGGTTTAAAAGCTATGTCCTTGCCAAAAGAAAGGGGAGACTCCAATGGAAATTTGAGTATCCAGAAGAATAAAAGGTATCTGTGAAAAGTGATCATAAAAAACATTTAAGTTTCTAAATAATTAGAAAAAATTTACATTACTCCAAAAGAGTAAATCTGGTAGCTTTGTCTTGACTTTACAGCTCAGGAGGGTCGGGCAGAACTTACTCTCAGTAATTCCAGGGTGATTTTAATTAGTATCTTCTGATTACAGGCAGTTCACTGGCAGCATTGTGAGGCAAGAGGCAAAATTAAAATGACAAAGAACTGTGAATATTTCTGCCATAGCCTGGCATTCCCATTTGATGCCCAAGTGTCTCTAAGCTGGGTGTCCCTGCAGGACATGGGCACCTCTCTGTCAGAGCTGTGGCTGCAGTACCTGGAATTCCCTAGTTTAGGCTGGGGCCAGTTCCAGTTCTTCTCCAGGTGATCAAGTTGTAACTGTGCCTTCCCCAATCCACAACGGACTTCTGCTGAAAGTTTTTCCTTTTCCTTTCTTCCTTTCACCCATTTTGAACCAAAGATGTGATTTTTTTGGACTTAGGTTTGCGATGCTGCGACCTGAGGGAAGTGAAATGTGTCTTTGCAGTCTATCCAGCTTTTCAGTCACACAACTGAAGCTTTTATTTGTCTTTTCTTTGTGGTCAGGTTCACTTATTGCAGTAAGTTCATGTGAGAATATGTGACAATGACAAATCTCTGAGCAGTGCACAGAGGAAATGCTGTTCCAGCAAACTGCTCTAATATTTTTGTTCATACGTTAGCCTGAATTTAACATATAGATCCAGATATTTGTTAAGTTTGCCTCTCCAACTATGGAACTATATCATCTTTATATTATCTCCATTTTCTTTGATATCTTTTATTTAGACACGCCGTAGAAAAAAGAATTTATTGAATTTCATAAATAGTGAATGGAAATTCAAGCGGAAAAACATGCAATTAATTATATCCTTGATCCAAAATAAAGCACTGCAAGGGAGTATGAAAATCTTTTGTTTTCTTACACCAGCTTATAAAGCACAGTAATTATCCTTAAAAACCCAGAGACATTTTAATTACTTCAAGAATTATATTTAGGAAATAGTAAACCTGAATGCTTCAATATTTTTGAGACCTTCAGGGTTTCCAAAGCAACAGGTTTGTCAAAATCAATGCACGGATGTGCTATTTTGGCACTATCAAATTTACATTTCTTGATTCAGAAATTATCAATAGGAAAATGTTCTCAGATTACTGTAAAGCCAATGCAGAGCATTATATGAGGCTCTTTTGTTAATGTAGCCAGTTATATGTTTGTATATATATAAGTATTTATATATACTGTTTGTGTCTTTATTTAGGATACCCAGCAGTTCCTTAAGCTTGAAGTCAAGAATAAAAAGAAATGTATCCAGGAACTGTGGGGGGGAAAAACAACAACAGAAGCAACTTAGATGCAGAAATTCAACCAATCCAAGCACTTCAGATATGTATTTAGGTTTTGGCAGACTGTATTTTTCACTAGAAATGCCAGAAAAAAAGAAGGAAATGTATGAATAATGTGCATTCTGTGAACTGTTTTCAGCTTTCTTTCTTAATGCATGAAATATAGAAGCAAGTTATTTCAAAAAAATATAAGCCAAGTCCAAATCCTGATAAACTGTTTTAATTTTGTTCTCTCTAACAGTTTCCATCATATATAAATAATAAACCTAAAAGCTGGAGCCATTTGCTTCACAACTTCTGGGAAGGAATTTTCCAGCTCACCTTTCTTTGCCTACAAAGCCTGAAATCTTCTGCAGAGTCAACCTTTTACATCTCCCCTCAAACTTTCTCCTTGATGCCTTGGCAAGGCAGCTCTGAGGAAACTCTCATTTCGTCAGCAAAAAATGGTATTGCCTCTCTGAGGAGAGGAGAACATTCTTAGAAACCCACCAGGGACTAATTTCTTTAATATATTATAATACATTTTTACATGCCACAGTATTACCCTGTTCTTTGATGTCCCAGCATGTAGCAAATGATTACAGTTTCATTGTGGCTGTTTGCAAGATGATGAGTGATAAGGTAAGCTGGGTGCTTTCAGCTTCTTTTGCTTCTGCTTCAGAGGCCTTTATAAATAATTCATGGAACAAAATTACTGTCCCAGAAAAGTGCAGTCTGTTTCATCAGCCCTTTCACACTTTATTGATCAACACATATAATTTTTTAATGTGCAACATCGCTGGAGTTTTGAATAATAGTGAGTTTGTTTCTCCCTTTCACAGAATGCTCCAGCAAAGGCTTCAGCAAAAGTAGGGCAGCCATGCAAAGAGTCTTTTGGGCCACAGGAGAAGAATACACCCAGTAAGAGAAATGAAGCTATTGAGGATAAATTTTAAGTTTCACCAGGTAATAGAAGAACACAGGAAAAAATCACATGAAATGGGAAAAGAATGATAGAGAAGTAAATTGAGCTGTTTTGAAGAGTAAGTGCTAGATCTGTAGCTTGTGTAAATCTTCACACTTGCACTCAATGGCTTGATGTTGATTTTTGTTAGTTGTAAATTTGCCCAACTGATGTGTAAAAGGAGTGTTATCTGTGATGGAAACAGAGGGAAAATGTATAAAACATTTTGAAGTCCTGCATGTTAGCAAGACTTAAAAGGCATGTTAAGCTGCTGTTCTTAAAGGCCGTTTTAAGGCAAAGTCCAAATAAACAATTAGTTTCTGAACCTTGCTCTTAAACTGGCCCATTGAAGCTCTACTGTGTCTTTCTCCACAGTGTTGTTCAGCTTGTTTGAGGCTCTGTGTTTCTAAAGAGGAAGTTTTATATGCAATTTTTAATTTATATCATAGAATCCCAGAATGGTTTGAGTTGGAAGGGATTTAAAGATCATCTCATCCCACCCCCTGCCATGGGCAGGGACACCTTCCACTAGCCCAGGGTGCTCCAACCTGGCCTTGGACACTTCCAGGGATCCAGGGGCAGCCACAGCTTCTCTGGGCAACCTGTGCCAGGGCCTCCTCACCCTCACAGGGAAGAATTTCTTCCTAATATATTAATTTTTCATATTTACCAGGTGGATCTGTATTTCAGCTGTTCCAGGGCATCAAATTCTTCTGTGGTCCCTCACCCCCCAAATCCTCCAGCCATCACCAGCGGATCCCCTCACGTGTCACCAAGTGCTGTTGGTTGTTGTTAAAGAAAGAAAACCAACTCCTCTGGGCTTCCTGTGATTGAGCACTGGGTAAGTTCTGAAAGAAAAAATAAATGTAACCCACTTTAAAATTGTTGCATTGTGTGAGAAATGATAGAAATTGTTCTCCTAGGTATTAATCTTACTACTACAGCGTTCTTTTTGATATGGTGATTAGAAAATGTTTGAGAGGAGATTTCAAATACTTCAGTGTGACAGTCAACAGATTAAGTGTAAACCTGGTTAGGGATGTTTCAGCCAAGAGAAAGAAATGGAATTTTTGAAAACCAGCATTCATTTTGTCAAATATGTAATGCAAAAATCAGAAATATGTTGAAAGTGTCAGAATAAATGTTTCTAGTATTCTGAAAATGAAAACAACCCATATCTGTTCTGGAACTGGTTTTATTTAAAATTCAAACCCATAATATTATGTTTTCTTCAAAAATAAGGTTGTCAAGAAAAATCTTGGAAGAGCTAAAATACTTTTCTCTGATCCCACACTAGTTTTGATTCTTTTTCGAAGAACATTTTAGAATTTTAATTTCAGTAGAAATACAATCATTCTAAACATATGAACATTTTTTTACTAGTTACTAGAAACATTTCTCTCCGAATGTATAAACATGCTTGAATTTATGAAACCATTTTAACGTTCAGATTTTGACTTATGAACGTTCAGAGTATGGATTATGACACTTCCTTTACCAAAATAAGTATGATGAGAGAAAAATTTAAAACCTGAGGTATTTTTTTTGTTCAAAATAGTATTTAAAGTGTGAACGGCTCAGTCTCTGTAACGATACCTTTGCTGCCCTGTGCTAATATCTCCATTATGGAATCACTGCTGTAAATCTTGACATCAGCTTCCAGTAAATGGGGAAAGGATGAAATTTTTATGATGGCTGGTGTAAAAGATCTATTATAGGAGCGATAATAGAATGGTCTTGGAAGTTGCTTCTGCTGAAAAAAGGGAAGGTGTTCCTCTCACTAATGTATTCTTTCTTGAAATGAGAAGGGATGAGATTAAAAATAAAGGCCACAGGCCTGAGGCATAGTGCTGAGCAGTAAATGATTGGCCTCCAACTGCAGACCATATTTAATTTTGGGCAAGTTTTGGGCAGATAATGTCTTGGAGCAGCTGGAAACAGTAATAATTGGCTAAGGAAGACTTGAGGTGAGAGAGATGGTGCGTGTTGCCACTGCATGTTTAGTGGGAGATACAGACAAGGGAGTTAATTCCCTCCAGCAGGAGCCCTTGGCAAGTGGCACCAGAATTAGGAAATTCCAATTATTCTGTGTCTTTCCCACCATGAGCCAAGAATGATGGAATGGTTTGGGTTGGAAGGGACCTTAAAGATCATTTATTTCCAACCCTCTGCCGTGGGCAGGGACACCTTCCACCAGCCCAGGTTGCTCCAAGCCCCATCCAGCCTGGCCTTGGACACTTCCAGGAATGGGGCAGCCACAGCTTCTCTGGGCAACCTGTGCCAGGGCCTCCCCCACCCTCCCCACCCCCCCACCCTTCCTAACACAGCAACACTAAATTACCCTCTTTTTTCTTCCTCTTTTTTTTTTTAACCACTAAAATAGTAAAAATTACATGTTATGTGTATCATTCTCTGTATTTCAAAGCAGACAATGACCAAATTACAGTTTATTCTAGATGCATCTAGGCAAGGTTCTGGTTAGGTATTTATTTAGAAGAAAGACATTTTATTTACAAGGACTTCAGGATGTGTTCCACTTTGTAAAAAGAAATTAATGTAATTTTGAAGACTTGAGGAAATAGCTGTAATTGTACAGTGCATGTAATAGGATTCTTATGACAAAGCATCTGCCAGGTGATACATAACCCTGTAGAAATAGAGATTTTCTGAAATGGGTGGTTACATTTTGCTGCACCAGTTTTACTCAATTCACCAATTACAACCCAGTTCCAATCCTGCAAGAACAAGGAGTAGCACTTCTACATATACCTGATGTTGCATTTATGATTCTAGGATTATTTTTTTTCCATGGTTTATGATTTTGGAAGCTGTGATCACATTCTACTCTTTTTTTCCCCCATAAATGTTTTTTTCTCCTGAACATTTAGACAGCTGTTGGACTTCTGGTTTAGTAATGGCAATTTATATTATCTATATTGTCTATATTATCTACTTAGGTCTTCATTTGTTATTTCAGTGATGTGAGGGGTCTTTAGTTTGTGTCTCTGGAGTTTTCTGCAGTAATTAATTTCTGCACTGCAAATTTATTTTTAATCATGTCAGGACAAGAAGCAGATTAATAGTCTTTGCTGGTGAACATCTGTATTCCATGGTTGGATTGGCAGAATCTACCCCCAGCAGCATCTCCATGCTGTTGTTTGCTAGAATGTGCTGCTTTTGTATTCTACCCTCTTTAAGTAACTCAGAGTTATAAACAATTCTGAAATGTTATGGTAACTTTGATTATCTTGCAATAACTAGAAGTGCTACGGAACTCGAGCAGGTCTTTGAAGAGCAGAAATTGGGTGCTGTGCACCACTTGTTTATTTTTTATTTTAACTTTGATCAGGCTCTAAAAGTATGATGGAATGAAACATAAATAAACCGGGCTAAAATAACAAATATTTGACATTGTAGAGCTCAGGCTTGAAACATCTGGGAATTCTCTCAGCTTTCCCTCAGTGGGGAGGAGAGGCAGGATGGGTACTCTGACCAGCAGACATCAGAATTCTGCACTATGTGATGCTGCCTTAATACCCTGCTCTGAATGAAGCCATAGCTCCAACTACGTATTTCGAGGATAATCTCATCTTAAAAATGAATTTTTAAAGGTACACATAATATTTGATCCAAAGTACAAATTTCTTTTCTTTCACTGACCATTTGGCCAGTTCAGCTTATTAATGCAACAAGCTTTTATAATTTTCTTTAAAAGCTCCAAAACCTAACATCTGGGATCATTTGGTATTTCTCTGAAAACTCAAGTATCAGCTGATTTCTACCATTCATTTTATTGCAAGTGAGCAAGAAATTTCAGATCTTAAAAATGCTACTTCAACTCGGGCATGGAAACATAGAATTTTGTTTTTCTTCTAAGTTTTGTATTGCAATGACTGTAATATGTACCAGTAGGATTTTTGGTTCAAAGATGCTTCTACTTTAAGTTTCGGATTTCTCTTGGGTTTAGTAAATGAATTTTTCCAAGGATTTGAAATATTAGAAAGTGACTTAAAGATGGGAAGAGAAGTGCTCTGGAACTGGCGCTGTGCGTTGCTTACATCTTCCTTTATTGGAAAATCAATGGAATAACTGAAATTATACACCAGAAAGAAGACCTGATTGAAAACCAAATCTTGCACTTGGTCAAACCTGACCAAATAATAGAACCTGACCTAAAGCTGGCCAGAAATTTCTCATCATAATGAGTATTATGCTCAAGAGACTTCTTTTGAGGTTCAAGAAAATATAACAGATATTAAAACATAATAAAAAATGTCTATTTTATGAAGGGAAATTGTCCTGAACATCTTGGTTGGACACTAAAGCAGCCTGTTTTCCCAAATTGAGAGGGGATGTTAAATGTCTGTAGAAGATGATTTAAAGTCCTTGTAAATAGGTGGATTCTGAAGGAAAGTTTATGTGAGTGACTGGATTTTTTTCCCTCTTCAAGAGCCCTTTAATTTTTGTTTTGCTGTTCCTTTTTTTTCTTTATCTCAACACAATTTGACAAGATGAATTCTTATTTTGTAATTACGTCTATGCTAAATTCATTTTCCACTGATCAAAATCCTTTTGGGAAATCAACTGTGTCAGAAGGAGTTTTCTGGTTAACACATATAACTAGGGCTCGTTTTGAAATGTGTGAAATGTTTCAGTCCAAAAACAAATTAAGTGCATTGTGATCACATATTCAAGTAACATATTTTGCATTACATTTCATGAAGAGTCCTAGTTTGAAATCTACTGTCACTTTCAAAAGGAGATATAAAAGAATGAGAAAACATCTTTGGCATCACACAGATATATTTAAATAACTAAATTTATCTTAAATACATGAAGATTATAGTTTACAATCTGTCATGGGCTCATGATGTAACCGAGGAACATATTTGGCTTCTGAAAAGCAACTCAGTGGAAATATTATATTACAGCTGTTAACGACCTGCTTTTTCAGAACAGCAATGCAGGAAGTTTTTCTGGTCTTGATTTCAACTTTGATCAACCAAGTCCTGGCCTTTTCTCACCAGAAACCTGGCAGAAAGTCTGTGACTTTGTCATCCTTCCCCTCAGTTTGTGTGACTTTCTGGACTTTCCTCTTCTCATCTTTTCTTCCAGAATCCCTTACTCTCATCTTTCACTGCTGGAGCCCTGCCCCAAAATCTAATTCTTAGGAAGGTTTATTTTATATATTGATTTATATATCGATGTTTATACATTAACTTAATTTTTTTTATCTGATAAAAATGGAAAAGGATTACATAAATTATATCTCTGATTTAATTTTCTCCTGCTGCCCTACTCATTCTTGATGTTCTTCAGAACATGTCAAGCCAGCAAATGTAGCAGTTTTTTCTTGGGTCAGAAACATCTCTAGAGAAGCTTTGTCTGCAGCCCTGGATAAATGTTTCCTGTGTTTGTGAGTCCAGTGAGCAACGTTGGATCTGCCTCTTGCAGGATGGGTTGGGGTGAAGGAAAGGCTCTCTGAGCCATTCCCAGGTCTGTTCCATCTCTCCCTTGCTCTGTACACCTTCTTTCAATGCTGAAAATCTCCAGAGGTCTCTTGCCTTGAATTGGATGCAGTTTTTGGCAGTGTTTTATACCAGTTGTAAAGCACTCTGTAGTGACAATAACCTGCTCAGCTGTCAGGGAGCTGCTATTTCACACGGGTTTAAGATGACCATAACTGTTCATCCATAATTTATAAAATAGTGCTGGATATCAGTGCTGGTTATGCAGGCTATATATTGGCTCAGCATTTCTAGATAGGAGGCTGAGACAATAATACTTTAACCATACAAAATTCTATGACAACCATCGTGATCCACTTAATTATTTGCTGATCTTGTGAAATTTGGCATTTTTCATAAGTGGTAGCACTAACTTTATAGTTAAACCAACAGTCTAGAAAACCTCAGTTTTTCTTATTCCTAAAGTTATGATGAAGAGAAATCAGTTCAAACTGGGAGGATTTTGTCAAGCAGACAGAAAACAAAGATTTTCAAAGAAACTGATGTCAAATTTCTTTGTGTTTTATAGTTTATCATAGCCCAAATTGAATTCTTTATGGCTGGTGGTGTGGTCATCAGGAATGCTGGGAGTTGAGGTAAATCCAGGTAAGCAGAGTGCACATATTTCTAGGAAAGGTAACATAAATTGAAATACCTTGGAATGCTTGAAATACCAGATGGTTGGTTTAGACACATTTTATTTTTTGAAGGCTGCAGCTTACATATTTTCAGATCTACTGTTTCATCATTGTGTGAACCACAGAAGATTGTCAGTGTCTAGACTACATCTCTCACAAAATCGTGTCTCTCTTGATTAATGACTAAAATCTGCTGATGAATTGTTTGAATTGTGTCCTTGAAAACTGCGAGAGGAAAGTTGCCAGCAGGAAACGCTATTTCTTTCTGTTAGACATGTTACTTGGAAAAACTGATCTCCTGTAGCTACTGAAACAATATTTCTTTTGATTTTATTGCCCGTTTATGCCTTTTCCTTGAATAAATGTGTCCAGTTCCCATTTTTCAAGGAGAAGACATAAATAGGTGTAGTAGCACTTTGAGTAACACCCACCCAAGGATGGCCCAGTCTCATCGCTGGACCTTTCATGTGCTCACCTCAGCCAGGCAGAGTAATCAGGGCAGCTATCAAACCTAATGATTAGAACTTGGGACATAAACTTTCAAAAGACACAAGATTTATTGAAGAATAAAATCCCTGAAGCTTCAACCATATTAGAAACTCATGTGAAATGGCCAAAGATCGTGTTGCCATTCCCATCCCATAAATTATTGTGAGGGATAGACCCTTCCTTGCGAGTCTCAGTTAATCAGGATTTTTTTTAACCATTGCTTTCTCAATATTCTAAGCTTTTTCAGGATGGATATAAATCATTCTTCCAATACAAACAGATTTCAGTTAAGTGTCATGTTTGGATGAATTATAATGATCAGTGAAAAAGTACTCAACAGAAAAGAAAGTCTGGAGAGGAAAATTCACATAATGAATTCACATCAAGCTTGTGTTCTGAAATTAGATGACAAAGTAGGAAATATGAAAGTTAACCTGTTCTTTATGATGGAATAACTTCATTATCATGCCAGGAGACCACAGTGTAGAGGAGAAATAAAAACCCTGAACTTCTAAACTTTTATATACAAAGCAGGGATGTCTGTGTAATTCTGCCACTCCTGTTGTTAAGCAACACTCAGGAATGACTTGATTCAGCCTTTTCCTTGGAAAAGAACCAATTATAGTTGTTTACTTTGATAAAATTAACAGGCAGAGACGAGGGCTTGGCCACACTTGATTTTTGTAATTGTATAGCCTAAAACTCTTTCTGGATAAGAGATATTTCAGAGTACAAGTAGAAATACTCATCAGCTTTGACCAAAATTAATTCATAGTTCTTTACTTGCACTCTGATCATTTATCACTGAAATGTAAAGTTAAGAGTCTTGTAACTCATTGCATTGAACACCTTGAGCTGAAGGAAAAAAATACCAGAGTTGACAGTTTCTATATGCAGATATGTTATATTTCTATATGAGAACAGCCCCTGGAAGATAATTGTAACATAAATGTGGTGTCTTCTCTTGCTGACTTCAGCTATGAAGTGGTTGCAGTTATTTTTCCAGAGGTATTTGTTTTGAGTAATCTCATTGCTAACAAACACGGATAGAATGTTATTTGCTTGTTGATTCCAGTTGTCCCACATTTCAGACATGAATATTATATGTAAGACTAGAGATTTAATATATATTTGATAAAGGGGGGTCCAGACAGATTAAAAGAGATGTTTTTACAGGTGCTTTGGTTTCAAATATGACTTAATATGAGACCCAGCATGAGCTACAATTCTACCATTGCTCTGCTCTAATTTATAGCCCCTTTATGGTATCAATTCCCACCCAGCAAACAGTAATAAAGCTCTCAGAGAGAAGATTAATGAGCATAATTCATGCACTGGTGGACTGGAAATGTGACACAAGCCTGGCAGTTGGGCATTGCAATTATAGAAAGGAGAAGTTGTATATGTTCTTATAAATGTTTTTGTCTGACAAACTTTTACCAGAGTTGTTGCTCTTTCAAAAAAAAAAGTCCATTTTAAAATATATTAAAATTTCTTTACATGATTATGTAGATTTTAATTCTCTTAATTATACATGGGGTTTATGAGTGGGAATAAGTGGGGGCAGTTTTGCCTGTCAGTTCATTCCCTTGAGCTCCAACCTTCCAGTCCTTCCAGGACTGCTTGGCTCCCAATCAAACATTAATGAAGCAAATCACTGCTCTGGAACTGCTGATCAGCTCTGCTTTCCACTATTTCAGATTCAAAATGGACCAGAAATGCATTTTCCATGCTTTTTAATGATGTTTTCCCTCATTGCTCCTTATTTAGAGTAAAAGTTAGAATTTTAATAATCTGCCATTTCGAGTTTTAAGGACAAAACGTTGAAAATGGGAATGTTTTCACCTTCACTCTGGTGAGTCACTGCTGTGAGAGCTCTGTTTTCACACACATCATGTGGCTGGCTGGCTGCACCCCTGCTCTCCTCTGCTTAGGTGGTCCTTTTCAGGGCCTTTCAGAAGCAGAACATACATTACTTGTTCCCAACCGTGGCTCCATAGGTTGTCCTGAACTGCTCTGCATCCAGGTGATTGATCTCCATCATTCCCAGTGCCACTTCTGTGTCTGTAGCTCTTTCCAAAGCCTCCCTTTTTTTTTCTCCTCGCTGTCATAATTAACAACTAATTATCCTCTCAGATACCACTCATCTTTAAAAATATTCAAGTATATGGTTGAGCACGTTCAGAACTTCTTAAGCCTTTTTTTAGCATATCTGTGTGTGAGGAGGGAGAGAGAGAATAAATAGGGGGAAAAACTCTTTCATTTAGGGCTTAAAAAATTTATATCTTATATTTAAAAAAAACCCTCTTTCCCCCTGATCCATTTGGGCACCTCTGGCTGTGCAGGGAACTTGTGAAAAGGCTGTACATGATCTGAGTTTCAGAGGCAGGAATTTACTGGTTGATTCCCAAAGCAGAGCTGGGAATAACAGGCTGCCAGGCTAAATCTTGAATCCTCACCACCTCTGGGAAGGCTGAAACATTTGTCTCTTATTCCATCACTTCTGTGGATCACATTCCGCATTGTGACAGCTTATTTTCTTCTGATTCTTTATATAAATATTCTGTCAGAAATATTTAAGAATCTTATCAAGGCTCAGTGGGTTCCGTAAGCCCATTATACCAGAATCATTACTTAGTAATAACCAGACAAGCAATAAAGAAATCAATAACTATTCCAAAAGCACGGTCTATGCTAAGAAAATATACTTTTCCCTCTCATAACACTAATAAGATTGGTGGGGCTTATTTTGGTAGCTTTGTCCTACACATCAATTATCAGTATCTGTGATAAATAAGCCCTCTGTGAAGCTGCTCTGCAGTGGAAGGATGGGGAAGGTGAGTTGTGCTGGTTTAAACCTCTCCCTGTTTTATTTTAACAAACATTTGAATCTACTTGTTAGAAACCATCATGTTTTAAGGAATACATAACTTTAACTTCTTAATAACAGAATAAAAATGCTGTAACTATTTTGTTAATTTTTTGTGTGAGTGTGTGTTGTTCTTAATCAAAATGATTTCTTGCTGGAGACATTTATGTTAATTTATGGTTAGTATTGATAAGGGATGAAGTCTTTTTCCCTTGTCAAAATAAAATCTTTCAAGTAATAATGAGATTGTCACTTTTCCTATTTTCCCTTTGTTTCCTCTTCTGTTGCTCCAAAATTAATGTTTTCTGATACTATTGTTAAATGCAAAATTGAACACACAGGGGGAAAAAAATCAATCTCATTAATTATACGACAGCTTTGTTTGGAACTCGTTAACATAATATCTTATTTTTCTTTGTGCATTTTACAGGGATTATTTGCATTCAAAAAGATTCATCAACAAGTGGTGGCTGAGGTGGGACACATAATTGAAGTGACTCTGACCTTGTCATAGATAACAGAATTCAGACACAGAAATGGTGAAGTAACCATACAATGACAAAACTGGTATCAGGCTCCCTGTTCCAAACTGGTGAGAGATCTATAAACAAAGTCTTTACCTTTGTTACAGCATTCAAAGAGTCATTTAGAGACTCTTCTGAGAGATTACCTTCAGCAAAGAATAATCTTTTTTCTTTTATTGTTCTCGTTGAGGTTTTTTCGGTGGTTTTTTTTTTGTTTTGTTTTGTTTTTGTTTTTTTTTTTGTGTGTGGTCCCTTTTTTTTATTTTTTATTTTTTTTGTAGGCTCGTTTTTTCACACTGATTCTGACCTTTCCTTTAAACACACAGCACTTGAAAACCGTAATTAGTACTTTTGTGTCCTTGTTTGAACAGTGCTGTTAGAGGTTCCAACCCATTGTCCCAGGTGTCACAGCCAGCAGGAGAGGAACCAACAATGCAAATACGATCCAAAGTAAATATGTCTCTCTCTCTCTTAGATCAGCACAGAGGTCAGAATGGGCAGTTCATGGCTGAGTTTTGCTGTTTATAAGACTGAGGACTTTTCTCAAGGGTGTTCTTTCAGATTTTCTTAATCACTTTTGTGTTAGGTTTGGGGGTTTTTTAAATATTCAAGGCATTCTAAGGCAAAGACCTGTCTTGTGTTTGTTTCTCCTGTAATTCAGATGCCATTACACAGGATTTTGTATTTTTTCCCAGGGTCTTTTGTCCCCTTTTTTGCTGTTTCTTGATGTTTACATTCCATCTCATGTCCTGTTTAAATTAATACATTTTAAATACTCCTTTTTTTATTATGCTTATACTTTTCCCAGATATTTCCACAGTTAAAAGCCGGTGGGTGGATACATTTTAGGTTCAGTGGTAGTATGATTGTGACACAAATATTATAGGTTCCAGCCTGTAGTATCTTCCATCTTCAGGAAACAAACTCCATAGAAAACCACTAAAAATGTGTTTGGTAGAGCCTTTTGCAAAAGAGCTCCAGACACTACATCTGGTGATCTTCCTTTAAACTCTTCCTAGGAGGACAAAATTCATACTTTATTGCAAAGATGAGGTTTTAGGTAATAATAACAGTCCCTGATAATGGTCAGACATGTCCTTTCTTAAAATTATCTATTTGGATTTAGATGCCTTTAAGTTCTTTGATCTTCTGATTTACCCAACAGCGAGCAAGGTTAATGCTCAATGAAGTCAGATGCCCTTTTTATAATCACTTCATTAAAAGTGAGTAGCAAGAGGTACATTAAATTAAAGTGTTTGTGATATGGGATCAATTTTGTGGAATCCCAGAGGTCTCTCTTTGCCTCATAAAGAGCTCTCTACTTTGAACATATCTATAAATGACCCATTGAGAATTTCTGTTCTCTTTAATTTGAGAAATTTAAATTGCTTTTATTACCTGTAATGGTGTTAAGTACCAAATGAGGGATAAATTGTCCTGGAAAAGGAATTAGACTGCGGGTCTACAGCTTTAATAATTCATACCCTCACAACATTTATAAAATAAATATGTGTTACTGGGAATAAAATTAATAGTGATATTCCTCAGAAAAAAAGTTTCCTTTCACCTTTTGTAAGTGTTGGGGTTTACAGGGAGTCTGCAGAGATATGAATGAGCATATTCTGGATTATCCATGAATTGAGGAGAAATATAGAAGTCCTGAATTCTCTGACCACTCTGAATCCTTACACCTTTTTTGTCTTTGAACCCAAGTTCTGAAAGCTTTTAAGTGTCCTGCTGTTTGCTGAGCAGGCAGTTTAGTTGCCTCCAGATGTTCCAGTAGTTTTTCTACTTCTTAGGATGAAAAAAAAAAAGCAAAACCAACAGCACTTTACATGCCCAGGGTGATGTTGTGGCTGTTGGTGTGAGGTTTTTTTAAACAATCCAAGAACGGTTGCAAACATTTAATAGAATCAGTGTTTGTCCTCATAGCTCTGTTCTCAATAAATATATGGGCTTTTGCCTTGCAGTTGGACCATTTTTGGTACATGGAGCCTTACAAGAGAAAGCTGAAGTCCAAACCCATGTCTCTTATGTTCAGTTTTGTGAACCAGGGAGTTCCTCAGTCGGGGTTTGACGTTCACGTGCCTTGAGCATCGAGTGATACAGCAAGAGCTTGGGAACCCAGTGGAGAACAGAGGAGTGAAGTCACTCCACAGCTCCTCTCTCAGCTGCTTTATGAGCAAGTGCAATGGAGCATTTCAGGCTCTGCTATTCCCCAGCAAACACTCATTAATACCCTGCTGCAATTAGTGGTGGTAACCCCAGGGATAGTAGAGTGTTCTCAAAGGCAGAGGAATCCTTCTCTCCCGTTGTCACAGCACCACTGTACAACACTCCATCCCTACTTCTGTAATTAAAATGACTTCAGGTGCTGCTCAGTTTCCTTTGGATATTTATTATTGGAGGACTCAGATAAGTAGACCTTGCTTTGGCCTTTTATAGTTTTCACTCACTCATTTTAGTTATGACTCTAAGGTGTAATTTATCAAATGCACAATGAGAGGTTATCAAACTCTTGTTTCAGTAAAAGAAAGAAGAACATTACCCTCAAGAGATAAATCTTTCATTAAACTTTACAAAGACCTTAAGCAGTTTCTACCCTATTTATCTTTTCCTGTCTCTCTTCTTCATGCACCAGCTGCCACTGTTTAGAAAGCAGCACAGGGCACAAAGCCAAAATAAGGGCTGATTTCCCAGCCAAATGGAGAAATTTCCTCTTCCATAGCTAACATTTGACTTCACCTTAGGAAAATATTTTTAAAATTGTTTAAGTTTCAGAATTTTATTTGTTTTTCCGTGTCATGACTAACTAAACTACTGGTCCTGTATAGGACCAATATTGTTAGGACAGAGAGAAGGTCAAAGAAAATATTTATTAGAAGAGTAAAGATGAATTTGGTGAGGAGAAACTCATCTGGTTTCTTTTTTGATTTGTTTTTTAATTTGTTGTACTTGTCTGTCAGTGCTTTAGGAGCTTAGTATCTTTTGCCATTTTTCACAGTAAATATTTTCGAAGGAATTTTGTCACTTGGATCATGTTGGAGAGGAATAACAGAGGTAACCTAAATAAGCATTGAAAATAAAAACCTTCTTACCTACTCAGCTTCTGTGAAAAGCTAGTTGCTTTTTTGTTATAGATGCTTTTTGAATTGCAGTGCTTTTTTTCCCTTCCTTGTTTTTTAAAAGATGTTATTGAATATAAAGTGTAACTAAACCAGAAAAAAGTAAGGATGGCAGAAGAAGCAAAATTATATTTTGACTTATCCAATGCCATGGTTGTGATTAAATACGAATTTGACTCTTTGCAGAAAAAAAAAGACAAAATATTTGGCAAGTGCTGACTTGGGCAACACTAAAAAGTAAATTTTTTTTTCAGATCTCTTTAAGTTTCTTCTCATCCTGCGCTTTTGGAGGAGGCTTTGACATCTTTTTACGTGGGAATTGAAGAATCTCTTTGCTGTTATTTACACACTGGAAAGTTTTGGAGTCCACAACCTCCCTGGACAACCTGTGCCAGTGAGGAGCAGGTTAAAGTGACAGGAACAGGTTAAAGGTATTTTCTGGAGAGAAACAAGCACAATATAAGCCAGATATAGGCTGAGATTGACTCTCTTCACTGACCACAACAACTGTTCTTAAATTCCCACCAGACATAAGATTTTCTGTGCAGTTTTCCTGGTTCTCCTTTGCCCTTAATCCAAGGTGATGCTGTTGGTGGGAACTGCAGGGAGCACCTTCTCCTCTGCTGAGCTTCTGCCGTGTCTAATTGGATACTTGATATGGACAATTCCCAAGCTAATGATCTTTCTTTGCAAAATTTATTTTCCATACTCGTGCATAATGATGAAATATTTCATGGATCTGTATCTTCTGCCTCCTGTATGGGCTCTATAACAAGTGTCTGAAATTACAGTCAGCTGATTAATTGATTCTGTCAGGAAGTTGTATGGAATTAGGTTTCTTTTCAAAGTCTCCCCTTTTTCTCTGTTAAACAGTGATTTATTAAATAGCTGTAATGTACTCCAGCAAAATCCATTTAACGTTGTAATATCTATATTGAAATTCTCTGATTTATACAGAAAAATAAAGGCACTCTCCCCTTTTCAAGAATTATTCAGAAGACAAGTAGAGCTTGACCTCTGCTTCTGCACTGTCTTTACAAAATGTATAATAAATTTTAGTATTTAAATTCAGAAACGTTTAGTTTTCATTTAAGAAAACATTGACTAATCCAGTAATGGTTTAAAAAGGATAACTGATATTAAGTAATTTTCAGAACTGGTGCCTGAAATACCACCCTCATCTCACCAGGAATTCCAAGGGTCATAAGCGTCAGTTCCTGAAAAATTAGTTTCAGGAACCTTTTAAAGTGAGGGCTGTTCAATGGGGTTTCCCTTATGGCAGCTGTTTTCCCAAAATTCAATATATTCAAGTGATGAATTTACAGGAACAGAAGATTTCTGTATTTGAGCAGCACCAAGTGGCTGAGGTGCCCCAGGGGTGATGGTGGCACGGTGTCCCTTTGCCACTGCTGAAGAAGCAGAAGCTCACTGTGCAAATTGGGTGGCATTTCCTGCTTCTTATTCTAGTGAATATTTTGCCACTGACTTTACTCAGGAGTTGAGTCAGAACTAAAAACTGGATTCTAAGTGACACATTTTCAGTGGGAACAATGTGTGCTTTACCTTCAGGGTCGACTTCATGGTCCAGAGCCATGGGACTGATAAAACAATTCTGAGTTTGTTTACAAGCAGCAGCTGCAAGAACTGTTGAGATGAAGTGTCTCACTTTTCCTTTCTTTTCTTTCTTTTTTTTTTTTTTTTTTGTTTTGTGAAGTGGCTTTTAATGCATTTTTAAACTGTCCTTACACTAAAATAACTTCCAAAATAGCATTTCTGCTCTGACTCTCTGCTCTCCCTGCACTTGTCAGAATATCTCTGAGCTTGAGGGGTTTTTTTGTGCCATTTAGATAAAAACACATTATTGTGGGTTTCTTTTGTCTTCTCCTCTAGCTTCCCATGTTCACTGGACAACGTTTGTCTCCTGAATGGCACTGGAAGATCTTTTCTCTGGCAGTTGTTATTGTGAGTGTTCCAGAGATGCTCCCAGAACAAATGCAGACAGGAATGGAAGTTTATCTGGTGGTGCATCTGTTTGTGTGAGCTCACAGTGGCAGGTCCAGTGCTTTGGGTTTGGGAGCAGAGACAGCAGTGCTATAATTTAAGATACATTCCTATGACATGGCTTTCCATAGTCTCTGGAAGATATTTGAAATGGAAATGGAATTTCCAAACCATTATAGATGGCATTTGAATTGTCATTACTGGGTTCTTTTGTTCTCAGGGAGTAAGAATGAGGTTCTATGTGCAGAATGAGGAAATCCCTGGAAAAAGAACATCATCTGAAGAAGGTTCTGTTTAATAACCCTGAGGAGTGCTGCTTGCTGTGCTGGCAAAGGGATGCAGCAGTCACAACATCCTGGGATCCTGTTGTTTTCCATCCCAGGAGAGGAGGAAACCCTTCATGGCAAACGTGCACCTCGAGCTCAGAGTTGAGAGCTCTGAGATCTGGCCTGTGGGGAAGGGAACACAGCTCTTGGCATCAGGGAATGGGGAATCTGGGATCTGGAGAGAGCTGCAGGGTCCCACAGAGCCTGGCAGTGGGGCTGTTAAATAAGGGGAATTCCCACAAATGGGGGGGAAACCAATTCTGAAAGTCACGGCTCTTTTACCCACAGAGTGGTTTGATTTCAAACTCTCACAATGGATCTAAGGCAGTGCAACTGGGATTGCAGAAAACACTAAGAAATTTCTATTTGAATGCTTTTCCACTCCTTTCCTCTAGGAAATTAGTGGCAAAACAGCCCTGACTCCATCCAGGGCTATGTTTTTGAAGATTTTCCCCCAGGCAAGTGTAATTCATCAAAGGCAACTTTGTAGTTGGCCTTTATGGATATTTTCCATACATTTTCAAGTGTGAATTAGGTAACAAGGAGTAATGCTTTGGCTGGCAGTCATTTATGTAGCCACAACTCCTTTTCCTAATGAATCCCACACAGACACACTGAGTTAATTCAAAATCTAATGACATTAAGAAAAGTATTATAACAAGCTTCAGTGTGCTCTGAACCTTGTTCAGTGATGTTTTGCTTGAAAGTTTGTACTTGGAAATATTTTGACTTTGGAAAGGTAGGTATAAAAGCTTAATTTAAAGCAATAAGTCACCACTTTTCAAAATGAAGCCAACAAACTTTGTGAGTTGTTGGTTTCTTTTTCCTTTAACTGCAGGGAAGTTTTTAAACTTAAGTTCTTTTTCTCTTGATGCTGCTGCCACGTAGAATCCCCAGATAAGTTGAGAACAGCCTTATTAATCTCTGATTAGACAGCCAGCTCTTTAGTTTGTACTTAACAAGTGCAGGAAGGCAGCAAAAACTTCAGCTGAGCTCAGAGAACAAGTCAAATGCTTCCCATAATGAGCTGCTTAAATAATGTCACAGATTTTGCCATTGTCAAATTAGTCTTTTTTTTTTTTCCATGCCTTATTTCACTTGCAGGTATCTAAAATATTGAAGGTTTCACTTACTGAGTCGTTTTCATATTCTTTTTCTTAAAGATAGGGAGTGGATCTCCCTAAAATAGGGTTAAAGGTCACTAGAAGTTGAAAGGTCACTGAAAGTTAAAGGCAATGCAGGGGGTTGGAACTTCATTTATATGAACTAAACCTTCCTGACCTTTGAAGTCACAACCATTCAAGACATTTATAGCTGGTTTACTCCAACTCACAACCTGGTCATGTGTTTTATTAAATAACCATGTCTGTTGGGATTTCAGATTCAGGTTTTATTTGCCCTGTTTTAGTTGTCTGAAGTTTGTATTTGCTTCAAGTGAGAAAAGGACAGGGATCAGCAGTTCCTATTTATATGATTAGGTAGGAAGTGGAGGTAAAAACCCAAAATGACTCTACTTGGCTCTGAGCATCTTGGTTTAAACAGCCTCAACCCTGTTCTTTATTTTGGGTTTCCTGGATTATATCAACCTGCTACAGAGACGTGATGCTGCAAACATTGCAAATGTGGGGTTTGTTCTCCCTCTTGTGTTCATTCCCAACTCCTATTCCAGCTTGAGCAAGGAAGCTCATTTTTTGAAGCTGAACTGTTACTCCCACTCTAATTAATTTCCAAATTCTTCTTGGCATGGGTGAGAAAAACAGGGTCAAATTCCTGGTGAGTTACTGGAATAAGTTTCCAAAACTGGATGTGGAAAACCCGAAGTAGGTTTCTATATTTCTGTATTTCTCTGCTGAAGGAAAATAATGGAGAGAGGAAAGGGGAAATCTCTCTCATATTATCTGTTTTCACAAACACTTTCTGTCCATCCTTGTGTTTCTCACTTTGTTCCTGCACAGCTGATGGTTTATGGAAGTGAGAATTTACACAGATGTTTTATTCACTGCAAAGTCAACGGTCTGGTTTTGTTCTCTGAAAGTGTGTAGCTAAAAAAAATATTTATTTTCATTTTCATTTTTTGTATTTGCCTTTTAACTGGTTTGTTTTGAGTTACCATTAACTTTCTCTTCATCCTCATTGCTCCCAGGTTCCATGTGGCCATCCCAAGAATCATCCTGCTCCTTGTGCACTGGCTCTGGAATGCTTCGTGGAGCAATGTAGGATATCCAGCATTCTGGACAGTTAGAATTCTGCCAGATGGAATTATCTGCATTATTACAGGTTATTTCAAGTTTTCATTAGTCATTTGGGATCTCTGAGAGTGTCACTTTACCCTCATGTTTTTCTTTCACAAAATCTGTCACTGTGCTGAATAATTATGGAAATGTGGCCTGATTGAAAAATGTACAGGAAGCAAAAAGAAGTATTTTTAATATTTAGAACGTTTTCTTAAGAGACATTATGTCTACCTAATAAATCACATAGTTTTGACTGGAAGAGTTAAATCTTTAAGCCTTAAAAAACATGAAAAATCTGCCTTATTTCAAGTGTTGAAGTGAACAAAACACAGTCAAATTATTTCTGTGGTAACTAAGTTTTGGTTGGATCCAGCAAAATTCAAAAAGTAATACAAAAAACTAGAATTTTTACCATTATCCATAATAGCAAGTAAATTCACCTTCCAGAAGTAAACCCTGGGAAATCTTGTTATTTGTTTTTTAAAAAAGGTGAAAGTTGGTGGTGACAAGGCCATTAAACTGAATTAACAAATGACCAACAGGGATTTAGTGCATGTCATAAAACCCTGTATCTGGGACCCACGACAAGGCCAATAATGCCACAGAAATGAGAGGCAATAAAGCTGGGCTTTAATTTATGATTTGCAAAACATCTGCTGGGATGAGAAGCATAAACCACAAGGCACAGGAGGGAGGAGTGTGTGTTGTGCAGGGGCACAGTGAAAAGCTCAAATTCAGTGCCTTGGATCCGTGATATAAAATGGTGAACAACTCCTAATAATTCCATGCTCATTTCAGGCTGCTCAGGTTTGTATTGTAGTGCCAAGTGGGGTTCAGGTTTGGTTTATTTTTCTTTTTCTAGTGTTTCACTGGCTGGTAAACCTGGGTGTTTATTCTCATTCTGGGTGTTGATGTGATCACTCAGGCAAAGGACATTTTATCTGAAAAACAGCTTTGAGGTGTAGGTTTATAGGTTAACACATCAAGCCTCCTCCCACCAAAACCAGATCCAAGAGCGGATATGAATATTTTAAATTATCTGTGTGACAAAACTGGCATCCACAGCTGTGGGGATGCTCCCCACTGTCCTTTTTATTCCATTGGGAGCAAGGTGTGTCCCCCACAGAAAGAATCATGAGAAGATGCCTCCTGATTCAGGTACACGAGATATTTCATCACCAAACCATGAATTTGGATGGGATTTCAGGATAATTTCTTATCTGGGCACACATTACCCCACCTGGAACTGCACAGACCCACAGGAAATGTACTTATAGGTTTCACTTTTGTGTAATTCCTGCAGCCCTCAGCCCCAGATATACCTGCAGACAACTCAGAACACCACTGGTACTGCCTGACTAATGGAGAAAATCCCAAACATAAATGGGATTTCAGACCAGAATCTGTGTCAAGTGGTTTCCTGGTTTCCATAGATGTATTTTACATTCATGGACTCGATGTGTTCTTCCAGAGTCAGGTAAATGTAACTGCAAACATAATCTGCATTTGAAAAGTAAAAACAAACAAACAAACAAACAAACAAACAACAAAAAAACCCCCAAACCACAAACAGAAAAGGGAAAAATATATTCTTCTGCTGAAACACCTGGAAAAGCTGTTTGTGTTAAATAGTAATGTAGAAATAGAGAGAATATGAAAAATTTTAGGTGAGAACTAGTTTTATTCCCCAGATCTTGGCTGATGAGTCTAAATACTGAATTTAGAAGAAATACCTTTCAAAGTTCTGTGAAAGGAGGTTTCTACCATTTCTTTTCACGTTCAGCTTTGGGGAATCACATGTTAAGGAGATATTTCTTATTTCCTTTTTCCCCATCTTTACCACTCATTTCTGTGTGTTTATTAGACTGATGAACACAGTGCAGTGAAGGGAGAGAATCATCAAGAATTGTGAAGGTCACCTTAGGAGAATAATCAGCATGACAGTAATTGCTCAGTTTGTGTCTGGAGTGGGAATGTTTTGAGATAAAGCAGTTTCATCATCATCATGTTTTTCCTCATTCTCTGCTTGCCAGGGCCTCTGAAGTTCCAATTTTTAGGGACATGCTCCAGGAATCACCCCCCAGCCTGAGGGGGAGCAGTGCAGACCTGCTTTTAACTCTTTTTTCTGCCTTTTAACTCCCAACCCTTATTTATGTTCTGTAGCAAACAAAGGCCCCCATAACTGCTGCCATTTCCACCCCATGAAGGTTTTTAGGTGCTGCTTCCAAACCACTGAGTTCCTTTGCTGATAAATGAACAAGAGTGAACGTCCTCAGTGTTTCCCTGGGAGGTATTTTTCACGTCGTTAAATAAGACAGATATTAATGTTGAAGGTGGTAGTTGCTGAATGGATGAATGACAGTTTAAAATTCAGAGAAGCAGGAGGGCACCCAAAATGTTGATGGGAAACGACCCAAAATGCCCCCAATACCTATGAAAAAGAGCTTAGTTCACTGTATTAAAATGAAATACAGCTCAAACTGAGCAGTGTCTTGTTCTACAAACAGTTTACTGACTTCAGCATGTGAAATACTATGAAGTCATTTAGGATCTCAGCTGGTTGCCCTGTGCTCTTTCCTCGTGTCTGTACATAAAGTTCTGCAGATACAGTCACATGTCTGCTGCTTTTACAAGTCTTGAAAGATAATTATCTAAATAATGCTGCTCCTATCAGAAGTGACAGGTGGTTTTACCCTGTACCCAACATGCTGGGTGATTTTTCTGTAGTGTGTGTGCTCGTTCTTATATCTGCAGTCTTGCACCTCTCAGAGCTGTATTTTATGCTGCAGGCACCTAAAGCAGAAGCAGCTGTATTTCCAGAAGATAATTGGGTGTTAAGATGCAGAGGTGAACTTGTCTGCAGCTCTGAGAAGTCCCAGCTGGTGCTTATCTGCATTCCTTCTGCTCTTAAACACTTTGAAAACCTTAGTCCCTAGTAAATTGTACTGAAAGGATGGAAAAATCCAGTGGTGAAAGTCACAGAAGGGCAAGGAGGGATATTTAAAAAAAACAGCCAGGTCATCAAGTTTTTATTAATTAATTTTTTTTCAGGAAAGATTTGCCCTCCTGAATTAAAGAGATATTTGATAAGCGTAGTGTATTCTGCATTTATGAGGTTATTCTTACTCCTGAACTTTGCAGAGGGGGATAATTAATGGCTCTGCTTTATTAGTGGTCTCCATCAGGAGTTCAGTGGTGAGTCTGCCTGGTCTGATAGAGGACTGGAGAGCATTTTCCTGTTCACTGCCCTTCATGGAATCATGGAATGGTTTGGGTTCAGAGGGACCTTAAAGCCCATCTCATTCCACCCCCTGCCATGGGCAGGGACACCTTCCACTGGCCCAGGTTGCTCCAAGCCCCATCCAACCTGGCCTTGGACACTTCCAGGGATGGGGCAGCCACAGCTTCTCTGGGCAACCTGAGCCAGGGCCTCCCCACCCTCACAGGGAAGAGTTTATTCCCAATGTCCCCTCTAACCCTGCCCTCTGGCAGTTTAAAGCCATTTTAAATGACCTCCTGGTTTCCTGTGTTCCCTCCCCCAGGTTGTCAGAAGTTGCTGTCAGTGCCTGGACCAGCAGTGTCGTGATGTCCAGGAAAAAAGGCAGTTTCTCTGTTTTCTCTTGATTCCAGTTGGTGTGATCCAGGTAATTCAGCTCCTCTTCACTTCCAGTGTGTTGGAAAAGAAGCCACAGGAGGGAAATTTTAAAATCCACTGATTCCTGAAGGTTGTTTTGGCTCATTACATGAGCTTTGAGGTGCAATTTAGAGCAGCCTTCAGGCAGCACTGTGAGGCACTGGAGCACCAAAACAAGCTAAACACATGCAAATGAGCAAATTATTTTTCTGCTATTTCCATCTAATTTAAATCCCACACCAGAAAAAAAGCCTATTATTGATTTTTTTAATTTTTTTTTTTTTTTTTTGCAAACTGATGAGCTATTGGCTTGATTTGAAAAATAAAGGTTTGCTAGTTTTGAAGCATTGAATTGTTTTGCTGTTATCTTTGATCTGTCATTCTCCTGATCAGCTCAGATTTTGAAGGGAAAGGTTGCTTTGAAATGGCAAATCATAATTTAATATTGAATTCATCAAAATAAGATATTCTGATAATTTTGCCAACTGAAGAAAGACTCAGAGTTCTAGAACTTATTGAAATTGGTCTTTTAATGCAGTTTTGGCGTTGAGGGCTAGTAATTTTCCATAAAAAGGATTTTTTAAAAACTGATTTCCAGACAGGTGACTTTTGTTTTCCTGCTGAAGTGACACACTGTGATGTTTTAGTGAAGGATCTCAAATACTGTCTTTTAAAATCAAGTGGACTTCAGGGTTTTATCAGTCCAACTTCACAACAAGCCACTCTCTTCACAAATTTTTCTTATAATTTCCATGTAGTTGTCTGGTTTTCTTTGTTCTCAAACATTCAATGTACTTTTCTCTTCCAGCTCCCAGCAACTCTCATCAAAATGCTTTGCAAAAAGAGCTGAAGAATGTACAGAATTATTTTAGGAAAAAGAAACACTTTCTCTAATTAGTGCTGCTACAGAAGGACCCAGGTTTATTAGCATATGAGTGCATTTGGGAAGGCTGAAGTGCCCTTTTAATTGGGAACAAATTTGACAAAGAGGAAGACAGACACATTAGCTAAATTAAGAAGTCTGATTTAAAAAAAAAAAAAAAAAAGTAAATATAGCTAAACCAAAGTCCTGGTGGTGTTTAAATTCAGTAGGAAATACACTGATAACCATCTCAGGATATTTCGAAGCACAGGTACTGCTGTGAGGCACCAGCTGCATCACAGAATATTCTATATCACAGCTGCACATCTGCTCAGAACAAATAGTGTGTTTCCCAGAATATAGAGGCTTCATAAATTTTATTTTGCAAAATAAAATGTGCTTGAGCACCATTGCTATCAAACATCGACTCCTCTGGCTGCATAGCAGGCACAATATGGATCTGTCCTCCCACTGCTGAAATCATTGAAGTTGTTACTGTGGGACTTACCCCAGGACCTCTCCCACCACAGGGGTGCAGTGGGCATGGGCTCCCTATGGAGAATATCCTATGGAATGAGTCACAACCAGAGAAAAACGCCCCCAGGGCTGCTATAAATCAATTGTGAACCTGTTGCAATCAATAGGGTAATACTAATGGAAAAATGGTGAGACAAGCTCTGAAATTAAACTGTGTGGCCAAGATAAATGTGCCTGGAAACCTTGGGTTTCTGCCAGCTGGAGGCTGAAGGATACTGTAGAGTTATCCTACCCATCCAGAAAGATGGAATACCTGAATATTTTCCCTGTAGAACAGCACCCCCCTGAATGCTCTCCACTCCAATTCATCATCATCTTAAATCCAGGTAAACCATCTCCACCACAGGCTTTTGTGGAAAGGTCTCCTTCTGTTCCTGAGCTATGATAGCTGAGGAGATATATATGAAATATATCCTCTCTTATGTACATTTATGTGTGTAGGGGTGTGTTAAGGAAAACTCAGAGAGTGATTGAACTCCTCTGGTTTTGTCATTCTTCACGTTGGTAAACACAGCACAGAGAAACGGAGTGTTTCCTTTTAATATTCAAGTTAAATGGGTTTTGCTCACATTAATATTCTAAATGTTTGTTTTCCAGGCATTCAAGAAATCAATTATTAGTGACAAAATGGTGAGAAGCAAAATTCAGACTAGTCCATAGGATTGTGGGTGAAATGTAGAGCAAGATTCAGGGTCTTTCAGACAAACAGTCTGAGGTTGCCTTTGAATCCAGTAATTCAGTGGCTTGTGCCATGTATGGAACTGGAGGGTGTAACCACACTTTTCTTTTCTGTTTTTAAGACTCTCTGTGTTTCTGAGACATGTTTTTCTCACATGAGGCTTCCTGAGTGCTGATCATCCCTCTGTTTGCTCAGGAGGAGCTTTTCTTAGCCCTGATCTGGATCTTCTGGGAAGGGTTTTTAATTCTGGTGTATTTAAGTGACTTAATTTTAAAAAGTTAGCTTTCTGTGTCCAAAAAAAGTCTCTAAAAGTAAAAAACTAATTGGTTTCTGCCTTTCTAGTTCCTGATTCATTAAAAGAATTGATTGACTTTGAGTGGCTGCAAAGCTGACAGCGTGGAGTCTTTTAATGGATTCACTCTGAAAAGGTCCTGCCCTTCCTTAAATAACTACTGCTGCCACTTAATGGGACCTGTGGCCATGTCACTGGGGGCAAAAAGAGACCCTGGCAGAACAAATGTCAAGTCAGGTCAGCAATGTGGTCTGCAAATTCAGTTATTGCTTATAAATGGTGCAGGCTCAACATGCCAGGATCTGCCTGTTGCTGCATTCATGGCACCAGTGGGGATCATTCCATGGACTTGTGCTGTTGGAGTTTTTGTGGGATGTCTTAATTCAGTAAAGAATAAGAAAATATAATAATTTGGAAAGGTACTCCCATGACTGATTGACAGGGGATAAGGAAGGGTTTTTTTCCACCATAAGATCTTCAAAAAGGACTTTAAAAAGTGGCTCAAATGCCTTCCTTCAAAGCAGGGGATTGAGGCAGGGATTGGTCTCTTCTGCCAGTGAAAATAGGAGAGGAAATGGTCTTAAATTGTACCAGGGCAGGTTCAGATTAGAAAACAATGTTCCCTGAAAGATTGGTCAGGCACTGGAGTAAGTTGTCCAGGGAGGTGGTGGATTCACCATCACTGGAGATGTTCCAGAGGCATCTGGATGTGGCACTGGGGACATGGCTTAGGGGTGATTATGGTGGCTGATGGATGGATCTTGAAGGTCTCTTCCAGCCTTGATGATTCTGTGATTGCTGCTCACTGTGAGTTTGGAAGCCCAGTCTTGGAAAATATCCTTAAATAAGGCTGCATCAGCAATACACCTGCAAGTGCCATTAATGCAGAGCAGCAGGAGTGGTTAGAGCTACAAGGAATTAGCATAACAATCCTCTTTGCTTTGTCTTTTTTCCTGTTATTTTCAGAAAAGAAAGGTTAAAAATCTTCCAGATCTTGCAAATTTTGGGAAGAATCCAAAGAGAATGCTTTGAACTTCCATATAAGAAGGCTGTTAAAGTCAGTCTCTGTTATAAATTTATTCTGCTGTGGTGGCTGTGAATGTCCAAAGCCAGACTTGGACTAGATTTATGTGTAGTCATACATTATGTATCAGCTATAAAAAAAAATAAATTAAAAAAAAAAAGAAAGAAAAGGCTTTGTGATTTAGCACTAAATTTTTAGAAAATAAAAATTCTGCTGAAAAGGGAGCTGCGCAACATTAAAAATGCCAGGCTTGTGATCAACACCTCCTCCTCCTCTCAGCTGTCTTTGATGCATTTCTGTTTAGCCTCATGCTAGTAGGGGTTGTTAAATTTACATTTCATGTTGGAGTCAAAAGTCAACTCCATTTGTGAGTTGGCATTTAATTATGAAACAGTTAGAAAAATCAAGAGAAGAAGGATTTCAGTCTTAGTAAGATGAAAGACTAGATTTAGTTGTTTGGGAAAGGTTGATTCTTTGGACTCCATTGGAAAGGCATCCAGCACTTAGAATTTTCCCCTCCATGAACATCCAGCAAGGAGATGAGAGGGATGGAGCAGCTCTGCTGTGGAGAAAGGCTGAGAGAGTTGGGATTGTTCAGCCTGGAGAAGAGAAGCTTCAGGGTGAGCTAATTGTGACCTTCCAGGACCTGAAATAAGACAGCAAGAAAGCTGGAGAGAGACTATTTCTGAGGGACTGCAGGGACAGGACAAGGGGAATGGCTTCAAACTGCCAGAGGGTAGGGTTAGATGGGATATTGGGGAGGAATTCTTCCCTGTGAGGGTGGTGAGGCCCTGGCACAGGTTTCCCAGAGAAGCTGTGGCTGCCCCTGGATCCCTGGAAGTGTCCAAGGGCAGGTTGGATGGGGCTTGGAGCAACCTGGGCTAGTGGGAGGTGTCCCTGCCCATGGCAGGGGGTGGGATGGGATGAGCTTTAAGGTCCCTCCAAACCTAAACCATTCTCTGATCTTTGGTACTTGTGTGTCTTTTCTTACAAAGACTTTAAAATGTTATCAAACATTTATTTTAAATTAAATTTTACTTATTGATAATGCCATTAAAATACTTCCCTAAACAAGGACATTTGAAGATGATCCATAGCTGGATCAGGTATTTCTTTAAGTACAAATAAAACCAAGACTAGTCAGTTTGAGCTTTAGGGTAGAACTGGAAGCTGTAATGAGGTTTTGCAAGGGAAAAATGGTTCTACTGCTGGAGGTTTCACTTTGGCTTCGAGTACCTAGAAATAAATCAGTGCTATAGGTCAAGTTTGACAGCACTAAAATTTAATTAAATTGTGTAATTTTCATTTCAAATTACGAAAAAGGGCCATAAATTGGGTAATTATACAACATTTCCACCATGCTGATTAGAAATCTGAATACCCAAAGGGATTTATGTTAAGCTAAAAGCAGAAAACTAGAGAATGGTGGCAGGACAGCAAATGTGAAACGTGTACTCAGGACTAAGATGTGTTACACCAGTGTGTAGTGTGGCTCTTGTGCACTGGTATCAGCATTCCCAGTGTCTTGAATCTGCTTGGCAAATCTGGGTAAAAATAGTCTTACTGTAAATGGCGTAAAGTGGTGTGAGAGCATGAAAAAAGTTCAGTATTATCCTGCAAATAGGCACCAAACCTCCAGGTCTTGCTTTGTCTCCACAAACACATCGCCTGGAATCATCTGGGCATCGTTGCACTGTCCATGCAGGACATCAGCCACAGGCCTGGGGAGTGTTTTATAGATAATTTCTGGATATTTGCTTCTCTGGATGACCAAGAAATACATGTTTGAGCTGGGTCAGGCAGGAGAGTACCACTGTGTTCCTTGCAGGCTGGCACAGGACAGAACCCAGCCTTGCACTTTTACAAAGGTATGAAAATGAGCTGCCTGCTCTATGACTATCAACTATACCATGAAAAAGTTGATTTTTTTCTTTGAGGAGGACTGAACCCAAAGATCAACTCTTTACATCATCTTGTTTTGATGATTTAGGTTCGGTGCTAAAGCCTAAATCCAATTTTATAGACTCGTCAGCCTCAGCCTGAGTGTCTGGTGACATCCAGATGTCTCAAACTGAGAACTGCCGGTGCTGTTTCATCCTTAATTTTCAAGGAAGCCCAAAAGAAAGGAAGATAAGCTGGCTGGAAGATTTTTTTAGTGTTGTTCATCTGTTCTGCATTGTAATTCTTACGCTGTGCATGAGACCTGGGCACTTCAGGGGGTAGAAAATAGTTCAAAGGCTCTGATGAGCACCTGCACTTCAGACTCCCTCTGAAATTCATCTTTCTTTCTAAGCACTGGCTTTTGTCACTCTGACATTAAAAGGACATGATCTTGCCATCTTCTTGTGGTGTATTTAAGGTTTATGCCACTTTTGGGTCAATTCAAATCAAAGGAAGTAGGTTTATTAGACCAATTTTTCCACATGTGACAACAGATACACGTCAATAACCCTGAGAAGGTTCAAAGCATTGCTTGGGTTTGTGTCCCACCAATTTTTAATATGAGTAATATTTGTATGTTAAAATTAAGGACAGTTCAAGCAGTTTACTGTGGGAATGCCATGAGAAAAGGATGGAAGAAAACAACCTTATGGTTTTATACTTGGAAGCAGCTTTTCATTGAAAAGGTCTAGGAATTTTCTCTGCTCTGTGTTTTACATAAAGGAAAGTCATGTTGGATTTGTGATCGTCTAGAAACTTAAACTAATGAAAATGAAACTGTAAAAAATTATGTTTCTCATATGTACTTACTGGAAACCTCAACTAATTTCCTGTAGTTGTTGGAAAAATTATGGAGAGAGCAATTACTATATAGTTTAATGCTTGGTTCTAATTAATTTGTAAAAAATATTGCTTTCTCAGCCTTTTTATTGGTGTGACAAATTCACATTGCTTTTTTTGTGTCCTGTATATTGCAGCTCACATAATTACTGTTCCTCCTGCTGAGCAATTAGTGGGAAGGAGTCCCAAAATTAAACTAAACAGAGCTCTAGAGTTGCCCATGAATCCTGCCAGGTTTCTGCAGTGGATATTAAGAGATGCCTTTCATGAAGACATACTTAATATCAAACCTGTGGGCTTGATTTTTAGAGTTCTATTAATATATTTTTAAAGCCTTATGAATTATTAGGACTTTGCACATAGGTCATGTTTATTCCTTCTGTATCTCCACTGTGCAGTTTAATGTTGTTGTGGTTGTTATTTATCACCTTAGGTTTATCTTTCATTCTCAACCTGATTCAACTTGATTTGACTCAAATCAACAACGTGCTGCCCCTGAATAAAAATTTGTAATAGGTTTGGAGTTATAAGAATGAGTATATAGAGAAAAAAACCCAAGCACATAAGGCTGAATATCTAAATGTGTAAATTTGGAAAATATTTTGCCATCTGAAACAACAAGTTGTTCAATTTGTCACTTATCAGCATTTCTTAAACAATATTGGAGAGTCAAATCACTGCATTTTGTTTTACTGTCCAGAGATTTTTTTATGAGCATCTTGGATTGTTTTTACATCCTGTTCCTTGCAAAAATAAATGCACTTATTAGATGGGTAAAAATAGATACAGAATTTCATTTTAATGTGTCTCCTTAAAAAGTTTATATAATCTTCTCATGTTTACCTTGTAGCTTTATGGTTCTGTTTTCTGCATTTAACTGTCTGATGCTTCACTGAAAGAATTTTATGGATACATAAAAGCAAAACTTGACTATTTCACTTGAACTGGTTATCTAAATAGGAGCTGGTACGTCCTGAGAAATTTCAAAATCTTCCATTTAAAAACACATCTGTGAATCTCTTTGTAAAATTTATTCTCTTCTTGTGTGCCATCAGCTTCCTGATGTGTGGAGAAATGCAGGTTTTCTTTTGTTTCATCATGTCATTCAATTTTCCACCTGAAAGCCTGATCCCCATTTGTGATATTTAGTTTCCACGATGACATCCCAGATGGGGAATAATTGGAAGGCAAAGTGTACATTTTGAAGAAAGATGAACTCCACAGTCCAAACTTGATTTTTCAGTTGTTTCAGCATAAAAAGAAATATTAAAACCCCAGAATATTTTAAGGTAGTGGTTAGAGCTGCCAAACTTTTCCTGGCTTCCTATAAAGACTTCTGCAGCTCTGTCTATAATCAACCCATCCTGGGTATAAACTTCAAGGGCACTTTGAACTTTGTGAAAGCCAAATTATTATTTTAAAATTAAAGTTGCTGAATTATTCTTAAATATCTATTAAAATGCCACCTTTATTTCAGTGAAAAGCAACGTATGAAAGTACATTTATAAGGTTTAATATTTCAGTGATAGTCACTGACATTGGATTTTGCTTTATCTGAGTGCCAAGATTCAGGAATATCCACCCACAGGGGGAAGTGGCTGTTACAGAAATTTGGTGTAAGGACCAATATGTTGGTTAAAACCTGTTGTAGATGTTTTTTGCTTCTTTTCCCTTGATTTAGCTCCGACTCTGGAGTTTGCAGCCTCAGGGATGAGCAGACACCTATTCTCCTGCATCAGAAGGGGTTTTCTTTGTGGTGTTGGGTTGTCTACCTTTTACAATAAAAAATTCATTATTCTGGCTCAGAGGGCTCATTAGTGATCACTCCAAAACAACACACAAGTGTCTCAATCAGTGATTAGAAAAAATGTTCATATTTCCATTTGATGCCCCTTGGAGATGCCAGGAAAATTCAGATTTATCCCCTTCACAGGGAAATATTTGGGAACCTTAAATGCAGCAGTCAGCCCAACATGTAGGGATATTAAAAATATCTATATATCCCAAGCCAAATATTCTTCTTGCTATTGGATAGGAGTGCAGAGGGACACAGATCCAAAAACTGGAGCCACCTTGCCTGTTGGCCTGAGCTGGGGATGCTCTGGGCAGTGAGTGCTGTTTGTCAAACAGAGCCCTGAATTACCTAAAGACAACTCCTTTGAAACTGCCTTATTAGACCAGGAAATTGCCCTGTTATTTCACCAATTTGCTCTGACAAACTACTTCGTCTGATGGAAAGGATGTGCTTTCTCAGTTCCAAGGAAAGTATTAATAACTTTAATTGCCTCTTATTAGCAATTTTACAAGATGCTGAGCACATAAGTACACTTTCTAGCAGTCTATAAAAGAGAACAGCATTAAGGATATTTCCATCACTGCTAATCGTTTTCTGGCTGGAAAACAAGATTTTTCCAGAAATATTTGAACATGTCACATGTGGTTGTGCTGTGCTGCGGAATGACATCAACAGCATTGGTATTTTCAGGACAGGAGGTGAGAGGAGTCCTCTGGTATAACTAAAAATTCACCATTTGAGTACTTTGCATCCTCACATGATTCAAAGTCAGGACTCAAATGTTGCTCTACTGGAATATAAACCTGCTCTTCTTGAAAGAAACAGTTGTACAGCCCTAAACTGCAGGTAGATGAGATATGACCTTATAAAAGCATTTTGGCATACATTTTGCACTAGCATTTCTGCAGGGTAATCCCTTCAAGAGTGTTTCTTGTTATTTGGGGATATTCTGGTTTTATTTTGCACTGCCAGGTTCCAGATTCTTAATGACAACTCTGTAATGTGGCTTTGCATGCAAAATTTATTTTTTTTCAAAAATATGTTATTCATTGGATAAGAATTGTCCTTTTAAAAGTCCAAATATCTAGCTTTTAATAAAATTATGCTTTTGCATTGGAAAAATGGGATATACTAATAGGGGTGTGTGTGTGTGTGTATGTATGTACAGATAATCATGGAATAATTCAGGTTGGAAAAGACCTGTAAGACAATTGAGTCCAACTGTTATCCCAGCTCTGCCAAGGCCACCAGTGACCCGTGTCCCCAAGTGCCACATCTACATGGCTTTAAATCCCTCCAGGGATGGGGACTCCACCACTGCCCTGGGCAGCTCTGACAGAGCTGGACCACCTTTTCCATGGGGAAATTTGCCCACTATCCAATCTAAACCTCCCCTGGCACAGCTGGAGGCCATTCCCTCTCCTCCTGTCCCTTGTTCCCTGGCAGCAGAGCCCGACTTCCCCTGGCTCCCCCCTCCTGTCAGGGGGTTGCAGAGCCAGAAGGTCCCCCCCTGAGCCTCCTTTTTCCAGGCTGAGCCCCCCCAGCTCCCTCAGCCCCTCCTGCTGCTCCAGCCCCTTCCCAGCTCCATTCCCTTCCCTGGACACACTCCAGCCCCTCAGTATCCGTCTTGTTCCAAGGGGCCCAAAGCTGATCCCAGAATTCGATGTGTGGCCTCGCTGGTGCTGATGGGGGGACAATCCCTGATCCACTATATTCATTTATCCATCTCACAATACAAACTCTACAGACCAATGTCCTCAATGGATGAACAGCTTCTGATATAGATCTCTCACAAATGGATTTGCCTTTGCAGGAACAGCAGGCATGGAAAATTTCTCTAGAAAGTTACGAGCAGGGAAAAGAAAGTGTTGTAACAGCCACTAAACGCCAGCGAAGGTTGTTTATCTCCTGTTATGATCCACGATGGTTCAGACCCCTCCATTTATCCCCTGTGGGCCATCAAACACAGCATTTCTGTACACAAAGTTTTGTGGGCCTTGGATCTGATAAAGCACTTTGTTACCTCCCCGAGCCGTGCGGGAAGAATCGTTTCGTTCGGAGCATTTTCGAATGGAGCCCGTAAGCACCATCCTTTATGGTCCTTGAGAACTGATAATGTGGGGAAGGATACTTCATGTCAAAATGTTATGGCTGTGTTATTATTATTGCAGAAAAAACATATTTTCCAACACTCGTTCAAGCCGCAGAACGTTTCAGGAAACATTCTCACTCAATCAGCTGAATAATTTATCTCGTGCTGCCGGTGCCGCGTTAACGTCGGGAGTTTCGAGGGGGCATCAAGGAGGGAGGAAATCAGGCAGTGAGAGCTGAGTGCCTAATGAATTTAGCCATTCAAATGTCCAGAAGTATCTAAATGGATTACTTACGAAAATCAGCAGTGCTGCTTGTACAGATTGGTAATAAATTCTGTTTCACTGCGGAGACTGGGATTTTAAGGTTTAAAACGAAGACTGATTAAATCAAGTGAAATACGCACGTAAATTGTCATTATGTGGATGGATGCACCTTACTATATTGAAATTGGATTTTAGATTTGCTCCACACTTTATTTTGCAGCTCATTTTTGATGACAGTTCATTCCTTCCAGATCACGTTATAAATTCTGCTGTATTTTAGCTTTGGATGTAATGGGGGGGGGGGGGCTGTTAAACTTTGTTTCTCTTTTTTTCCTATTTTCCTGTGTCAGTATTTTATACAAGGTCAATAACAAGCTTCAGTGTGTTTACAATTACCAAGAGGATGGGATTTGTTATTGTGCCCAGACAAATGTGCTGATGCTTCCATTATTTATGGGTAGGAGATAAAAATTGTGCCACGTACTGAGACAAAAGTAAGGTGTGTGGTTTATATCTGTATTTTTGATGAGTTCTCTTAATAGGCATTGGCCAATGCATGGATCTGTGACCATGGGATGTAAATTTTTCTTTGTAGTAAAGCTGTCAAAGCTTTGTGGGTTTTTTTGTGACTCTCATTTACGCAACTTGGAAAAAAAAAAAATATTCTCCCTTCCAATGGTATTTAAAACCAGGAGTGATTGGTTTGAACTGCTTGACGTCCGAAGGGGGATGTAAAAATAGGACAAACTTATTTGCTTAATACTGAGGACATACTTAGGGAAGTTCTGCTGTGAGAATCAAATTTTCTTTTTTTTTTAAAAAGGCACAATTCAATTTAAAAAGTCCCTGAAATGTCCTTAACATCCTTATTTCTGTGGTCCTTGGTTCAGCTGGCATTGCTGAATTATATAATGAGCATTTGGGATGAGTCCTGTGGAGAGGAGCAGAATCCAGCACTGGGCAAAAGTTTGGAGCATTCACCCAGAAAGGCTGTGACACAGCTGCCACTTGGGTCTCCATCACCTCTACTGGGACAGAGTGGGATCAGGATCTCCTCAGCAGATTCCTGTTATTTGGGATTTCAGGAGTCTGTATCCATTAATGTGTCTGTAGGGTAATCCCAGTGTCCAGTGATAAAACAGGAAAACCCTGATTTCTACTGTTTAGAAGTGGGGTTTATTTTGACCCAATTGGAGCAATATCCTTGCAACAGCCCTTTTCCTTGCCTTGGTCCATCCCACAGGATGTTAACAGGTCTGTTTTCTGCTCCTTAACCCATCAATGCCCTTGTTTTCAGCTGAGTGGTGAATTGGTGCCAGCTCTGTCTCTACTCATCTCTTCCAACTGGAAAAGCCACTGCACCAGGGGGACTCACCTCCTGTTTGTGGGGTCTTTGTATCTAAAGCTCACTGAAAGTCATTATAGGAAACAATCCTTTTTAATTGGTGGAACGAGAGGGATTTTTGCAGGAGAAACTCAGATCACCTGTCTTAGATTTACATTTTAAATTGCCCCGGGAGTGCTTCCCTCCCTTTTTCTGTGAACTCAGGGAGAGCAGAGAGTGCCTCGTCTCCTCTACATCCCCGTGGCCAGAATTTTGGATTTTGGATCTCTTTCTGTGTGAGGAACAACTGTCCTTTCATCTGCAGCTTGCAAAGTAGGTAAGAGTAAATTTGTTCTGCTGCAATTGGCTGATGTTACTTAAATGTAGCTCTTTCCCAGGCCCAAGGATTTGGTGCTTTATCTCCCTCCAGCTCTTACCACAAATTGCTGACTAGATCCAAGCAATGCTATTCTTTTTGTCTTTATTATGAGATGTAAAAGAACCCAAATTGCTTCGAATGTTTCTTGAGAGAATTGATTTTGTCCTGTGCATTAACAACTTGATACGGATGAAAAATGTTTGAAAGTGAAATTTTATTGAGTTTTACTTTGTGTTACATTCTTACTGTGTTCATTCTCTAGCTAACCTGGATAGTGAAAACTAGACTGGCTGCCAGAATGGCACAAAATGTGTATTAGGCTGGAAGCCACTCCTGGATGTTATATCCCGTGGTGAAAGGTGGAAAAGGAAGCAAATATCTTTGCTAAAGCAGAGAGAAAAATTCTATAATTGAGTATGGACCTTTATTGAGGGGTAGATGTGTTTTCTGTGGAGTTATTTTAAAGGTGTTGAGAGCAGCAGCTTTTTTATAATTGAGTGATAACTGTGCATATTGTCTAGAACCACCTGTTTATACACCTTTTTATTTTCTTCGATGCCACTGCTATGCACACCCAGTAATTATATTTATTTTAATACTGCCAAGCTATTTAAATCTGAACTTTCACTCCTCTCACATGTGCTTCAGATCCACCTCAAGTGCTAAATATATAATGCAGGAGGGATAACATAATTTCCTGCTCAAATACTCAGCATTGTATGAACATAGAAATGGTTTCTGGAAGCATTTTTGATTATGTACTGTTCCTTTCCAGACCAGAAAACAATGAACATTTAAATACCTTATTAATAATTTCTGTGCTGTTCTGATATGTGTTTGGTTATAGTGGAGATATGATGGGAATTCTTGAGCCATGTTCCCCTCACAAGAACCTCAGAAAAAAAAATGGTTATTAGGGGTTGTAAACCTTTATTTCCAGTAAAATTTCTATATTAATCTTGGTGCATCTGGGATAGAGATATAATTGTATAAGGGGAGAAAGTTATACCTGTTTCAGCTTTGGGTGAGAGGATGAAATTCTCCCTGGTGTGAATACGAGCATAGTGAGGCTTCTGAAGAGTCCTTCGTTGTTTGCTTTTAATTCCATGATCTGATGGGATCAGACTATCCCAGGTGGCTCCAAGCCCTGTCCAACCTGGCCTTGGACACTTCCAGGGATGAAGCTTTGCAAGCCTTTGGTAGTGCAGCTCTTGAACCAGTCAGCTAAAATATTCATGTGTTTTGTGATGATGGTTGTGAGATGGAGAGTAGAAATTACGTGTGCATTTTTAGCTTGATTTATATAAAATTAGATTTGGTTTAGAGCTTCCAAGGTAAGATTCAGTCTCCTTTTTTGGTGCAGTTTCCTAAAGGGAAGGTTAATTTTAGTCAGTTTGTTTTAAAGCCCTGAATCTTTAATTTTTAAAAGCTCAATAGGCAACTAATATTTGGCATATTCATTCAGCTTGTACTGTCTGGACTCATTAGAGGAGACATATGAAGAATGGATTTATTCTTCTTGAGATCCACTATATCCAGACAGAAGATTAGATTTGCACCAGATCTCTGGTATCTAAGTTTCACTAATAATTTATTGAGCTACATGTAACAACTGTAGAAAATATTCACTCCAATAAAATATTAAGCAGTGACATGTAAAATCAGTGTTCATCTTGGAATTAGTGGTTTATTATATTTCAGTTTAAGTTATAATATGGGGATGGAATACTTCAAATGGAATAAAATCTGGTCTGATTATTGCTTCTAACTAATATATTCAGTGCATTATTCACAGGTTTAACTTCCTGACTACCGTGTAGCCATTATATTTTGGTTTTTGTAATTACATATGACTGTAATCTACTCTGTAAAATGGGTGCACTCAGTAATTACTTCAAATCTGCCTTTGGATAAATAATAAGGGCTGTAATAACGATGGGAAGAACATCAGTTGCAGCTTAAGTTTTACAATTTGTTCCTCTCTTGTTATTTTTCCTGTAATGGCACAGGATAATTTTTCCCTGGCTCTCTGCAATTCCAGGAACTGGGAAGGCCTTGCCATCCTCTCAAAGGCAGCATCTTGCTGCCACTTGAATGTATAATTTTCTACCTGAATTTCTGTGGTATGGGGGAATAGGAATTTATTTGCTCTCTTCTTCCTTTTCCAACCCACTTTTTCTTCATCTCCATCCAAACAGAGTTTTTTCTGGTCCTCTGCAGCCTTCGCTGGTCTGCAGGAATAAATCTGTTTCCAGGGCTTGCTGTGTTTGGAGTCATCTTGATCAAAATGGTTGTCAGAATGTCAATTGAGATAAGAAAACGTAACAAAAAGGCCAAACACAGAAATTCTATGTTACTTTTTCAGAAATCAGTGTGATGGTATTAAATTTTCAATGGGCTTCAAGGCTTCTGAACTTAAAGCAGAAAATGGAGGAAAGCAGCAAGGGGAGGGGAAAAGAACCAGAGATTTTATAGGTGGCCTGAAGCTTAAAAAGTAATAATATTTATATGTGTGTGTGTGTGTGTTTGTGTAAAACTCACTTTTGGAGGGCTCTTTGTCAATTTAGATAAGTGGTCAAACCTTATCACATGCTGCTATATTTTGGATATTGCCTTAAAAAAATATACATTTCCCTAAGATAAGTCTGTCCATTAACACACAAATTTCAGGTATGTACTTGGACAACATTCCAGAAGAATAATTTAAATGTGATAGCTTAATTTTGGCTTTGTTGTTTGGTTTTTTTTTTTTTTTTGCCTCTCTCAGTTGTGATTTGAGCCCAAAGTTCAAGTTTCACTCATTTATAATGAATGTGCTGTAAAAACCTACAAAATTAATATTTTGGCCCTGTTACTAGAACATATTTTTGCTTAATTTTTTCATGGTAGAAACAAGCCCTTGGTACTGGAAGTTTTTTCTTTCGTGTCAATCATTTTTCCTTATTTATTTGTTAAGTAAATGTACTATAAGACAGATTATTTTTGCATGATGAGATGATGGAAATGAGTGGGATGTAGAGAGTAACCTTCTTTTTTACAGAACTTTAAAGAATTTGTCTCCCAAACATTTTTGTGAGTTATAAGCACATCCTCAAACTGTCAGCTGGGCTGGGTATCTGTGTCATATTAAGACTTAAATCCACCGTTCACTTTAAATACTGAGGGTATTTCCATTAACTTTAATGGGTTTAAATTGAGACACCCGCTGGCAAATCCCTTGTCTACAGCCTGTGCCTGGCTGTTGCTTCTTAAACCCAATTCTCCTCTTGTCTGTCCTCTCTCCAGAATTACAATTAATACCAGAAAACCCACTAAGTTATTTTCCCTCCCTGACAGAGCTTTGATTATGGCATCAACCCTCATATCTTGATGGAATACCTGAGAAAAGCAGCAAAATACAGGTCATTTCAGGTGCTGGAGTTCTCAAAAATCATTTTACCAGCTCATCTTTTCTTTTGTTGGGTTTGGAGTGATTTTTTTTTTTATCAGATTGAATTTCCAATCAGCCCTCAGACCTGGCGAATTATTTCGGTGCAGCTTATATTTGTCAGGGTGATTACTGTAGAATTTAGCCAGCTGGGGGAGCATTCACTGGGACCTTTAGCTATATGTTCTATGTGTGTGTGTGTGTATATTAATATATCTAAACCAGGCCAGTATCTCTTCAGAAAATGAATATGACTTTTTCATAATTTTTTCACAGTAAATTTAGAGAATCAGAGCATAGTTTGGGTTGGAAGGGACCTTAAAGATCACCCAGTGCCACCCCCTGCCATGGGCAGGGACACCTTCCACCAGCCCAGGTTGCTCCAAGCCCCTTCCAACGTGGTCTTGGACACTTCCAGGGATGGGGCAGCCACAGCTTCTCTGGGCAACCTGTGCCAGGGCTCCCCACCCTCACAGCCAGGAATTCCTTCCCAATATCCCACCTAACTCTGCCCTTTACTCATTCTTTATTAGCTTTCTCTCTGATAGAAATGCTTTGTTGTGGTCAAAACTCTGTTGTTGGCCTTTATAAAAGGTTTTGGGCAGCACTAGAGATGCCAAAGCAGTTTGATAACTAGAAAAGAGATGTTTTAAACCATTCTTGCTTTTCCTTTTAATCCAATGAGTGTTTGGTTGAAGGGTGAAGGTCAGGCTGAATTAAGCAGCAATCAATGACAGTACAGAACAGATATACCTGCAATTAACTTAAATAATCAGGATAACAAATAAAACCCTTTTGACTTGTTAACAGCTCTGCTTAATGCTTAAAGAAAACACACAATCAAAAGTCAGAAGAAAATCTGCAAGTTACTCTTCACTTTACAACTTGCCACCCAAATTCTACTTTTGCTGAACAGGGATGGGAAGGGCTCTTCAAGGACTGACACAATTTTTATGTCTTTCACTCTAGAAAATTCTGTTTATTATTAAAAGTCTTTTTTCTGTTAGCATTGTAGCAAAAAGGAAATAATCTTCTTTGGAAAGCAAATATAAACTTTATTAAAGATCATTGCAACTAACTTATATATAGAAAGGTTAGTGACAAAGTGCAGGAGATTTTAAATATCTGCTTATAAATATTTTTAAAAATTTAGTCGTTCAAGTATTTCCTTGTCCTAAGCAAAGCAAACTCTTTAAATTTAGCAAAGCAATTCCTGTAATAAAATGATGGGGTTTGCTGGTGATTTCTCAGGGCTGTCACTTTGTGCTGACTCAGACTGTTCAATGTTGCTGCTGCAGAGACACAAATTCCTTGGGCTGGCTGATGGAATGACAGTCTGGTCTCATTCCAGGGAGAAAGAACATTTGCAATGCATATTCCTCTGTCCTGGGCAAGAAGAGACTGTGTGGGACTGGAAATTAGGGGGTTTATCCTTTGCTTTGTTGTGATTTTGTTGTGAATTTGTTGCAAGCCCTGCAAATCCCAGGGAGCCTCCTCAATCCCAAGGGTAGCAAATAGTTTGATGCTTCAGTGAGTGAAGTGGAATAACAATTTTGGAGAGAAAAATCCTTTCTTAAATTTTTTTTTCTGCACCTTTATTACAGTATTGAAGTTTATGTGGCTTCAGAAAAACAGGGAATTTACCTATTTACCTATTGATCTAAAAAGTGGATTGAAAGAGTCAAGAATTCTGCTACATTTTACTCCTCAGCAAATCCATGGGTGCACTTATTCCAACCCAGGGCTCACCACATCTGTATTAACAACAGCCACTATATTATTGTTCAGAAAACATACTCCTATTTCAGATCCCCATTCTTTTTTTTTTTTTTTTTTTTTTGTGGTGTTTGTTTAATTTCTCTGTTATAAATTCACATATAGGTATGGTGGGGGGTTCCTTTTTCCCTTTCTACTGCAATGGAACCTCTGCTGTGGGGTGTATAAATAGGAAATAGTTATAGGAAAGATTTAATATCTGTTTGCCAAGCTCGGGAAGGACAGGACTGGTAAAACAAGGGAGGATAAAAGGTAAAATATAACATATTTGATTTCCCAAGTCTAATGAAAGTAGAGGAAAACTGTGTCTTCAGCTCGAAGAGACTCTAGTGAGCTGCTTCTAAATGGCAAAAATGGGAATTCTTGGTAAATACAGGAACTAAATGCACACAGAAGATAAGATCTATGAAAAAAAGGGGATCTTATTAGAAAAAAAAAAAGTGTCTGCTAGTTCAGTATCCAGGCAGGAAGGCAGCTGGAGCTGTTCCCTCCTGGCATCACGAGAGGGCACTCGGCAATTGCGTTTCACTCCTCTGCCATCCATTTCAGAGCCATTCCACGCCTCCCTTCTTCCAAAGAAAAGACAACACGCGATGAAATACAGAGGTTTGTCAGGCGTCACAACAGGATTTATTGCTGATAAATAATTCTCAGTAGAAATGTAAAAATAAATGTTGTGTAGAAACGGTGCTTTAATACGGCCCTTCGGGGAGCGAAGGAAGTTTTAATTCCAAATAACAGGTATTTATTTATGTCTGACGAGGGACGGGATGCTCCCGACTCATCCTTGCGTGGTGATGCCTCCCAAACACGCTGAGAGCTGAGTAGGGCAGAGGCAGCTCCGAGCAGGATATTCTTTGAGCAGAAAAATGCTGGCAGAAAAGAGGTTTTTCATCTCTTTTTAGCCTTGGGAATGTGCAAGATGAGGTGGGAGAAGCAACTTCAGTGCTCTGTGCCAGGGAGACCTGCTCCCAAACACCAGCTCATGCACCAGCCCTTCCCCTGCAGTTAAATAAAAACTGGAAAATACGTGCAAAATTCATGTGCAAACATCAGCTGTGCTCGTTTTCCCCTAAACTCAAGAATCTTGGAATCACAGGATCAATAAGCTTGGAAAAGACCATAATTCAATCCAACCAAAATGAAAGAAAGATGGGACCAAAGTTGTCTGGACACAGGCTTGGGTTTTGTGGTGTGGCAGAAACTGTGTGTGACTTAATTTTTGGTGAGGGGACAGTTCTACTGCCCAACACTCCCAGCTTCCAGGAAATCCAGGAGAGGTTAATAAAGGGCACCACAGGACACTGGAGCATCACTCTGCTGAGGCAGCTGCCAGAAATTCTGTGGCAGGACTTTGCCCAGACTAATCAATAAATTGTTGGGATGAATAAATCAATCTGGCTAAGCCTTTGCAGGTATTTTTTTTTCCCAAGTATATTATTTATTGCAAGCACAGGCTGAGGTAGAGCCTTGCCTGAGCCCTGCTGTCCTCACAGCTTTCAACACTGAGCTGGGCTCCAAGCAAGTCCACTTTCAGGTTTTTCATAAGTCCACATCCATTTTCCAGCTAAGGAATTGAGACTGAAGCTTTTGGAGCTTCTCTTATCCCTGTTTCCATGTGCCATAAGCTTAGGGGTGAGCTCTGTTGTTTATATTAAGCCCCTCTGCTTTCACCAGAGGCTTTTCTGGTGTGAGACACTGTCCTGGTATCCCCTGCCAGCCTCCTTGGAAGGGAAGTCCTGAGCAATTTGGTGTCATCCAAGTGGTCTTTTTCCTCTCTGTTATCTTCAAAAAGCAGATAAAGGGTTGTGGAATTGTCTTGGCTATTCCAGCCTGTGGCCAAGACCTAAAGCCAGACACAGCCAAGCTCTACATCTTGCTCCTGAACTTGGCTTAGAATCCTTACAGAGATGGCTGGTGGAGCCACAGTGCTTTAAAGCAAATTTGAAGTCATAAACCCAACATTTTCTGTACTTACGGGGACATTTTCTTCTTTTGTTAAAAGTCTATCATTTGACCATCACCAAAATGGAATCTATGCCTTTTTTCACAGGAAGCCTATTTTAAGAGAAGTACTTTTTTTCAGATGAGTGCATTCTAAAAGGACAGATATTCTGTGCAATCTTCAGCTAGTACTAAAAAGATGTGCCCTGACCCTAGAAAAGACCATTGCTGTTTTCCTTCCTATGCTATTCCTTTTGCTTTCATATCAAGTGTAGTAAAAAAAGGATGTAGTTTCTCTTTTCAGGAAAGAAAAGGGAACTCGAAGTTCATTTATATTGAATCATGTTAACGACAAAGAACATTTTATGTCCTTAAACACTCTAAAGTATTCTAAATCTGAGTCAGAGCTGCAATATTGTTTGAGGTCTCAAATTTCTATTACAATCTTCTTTCATCTTGTGCCATCCTAAAACCCACAGGACTTTGTTCTGTGCAGCTGTGACACCACAGATGGGTGAATACACAAAAGATGCTGGAGCTATAAGTTCATGAACCAAAAATTTGCTCAACAAGAGTGCACAGAACAGTGGCTCCTCTTCAGATCAAAAATCCTGTGGTTACAGCCTGGAAATGCCAGTGGTGTGATGAGTTTAGTCAAGTGAGATCACTTTATGCTGACAGAGGATCAGGAAGAGAGCAAAAGGTCAGGCAAATGTTCGGGGGGCTAAAAACAATTCCTAGTGCTGAGTCATTCTGTGTTATTTCTGAGGGCAAAGACATTCTGTCCTGGGTTTGTAGGTATTGAATGAAGATCAAACACACCACGCTAAAGGACAGAACAGATGAAAACACAAAGGTAAAGAAATCAGGTGGAGAGCTGGCAGGGAAAGTCTCTTCCTTTTAAACCCACACTTCTATGACTGAGCTTTGCTGGGACTTTGAACATAATAAAGCCAAGAATCTGAACTGGCCAGAGCAGCATTGCAGAATGGGGCTGGCAGGGGGGGCTTCTGGAGTTTGTGGAAGAGATTTCTCTTTGTAACCCACCTACATGGGCGGGTTGGGGAAATCCTTTCAGGCAGTCGTGGTTTTCCTGAGGAAGGGTTCAATAGGACATTGAAGGTGGCAAAGTAAGGAGAAAGAAAAAAATTAATTTGGAGGTTTACCCCCAAAATTGCATCCCTTGGTGCCTCTCCATGTTGGAGAGATCTCGTATGTTCAACATGAAAGGTCTTTAAAATTTGCATTAGCCATTTCACCCCTGCCCTGTAGCCCTCAAAAGGAAATTTCCCTCCTCCATGGCAACCAGTAAAGCTCAACTCTGTCCAGTTACATCTTATCCAAAGCTGGTTTTCCAGCCTGCTGCTGCTAATAATCAATAAAGGAGGACAAGAACACTGATTTGGGAAAATGCTTTATGGAAAAAAATTTATTTAGGCATTTGTACCTGTCTCTCCTCTGTGGGCTGTGGCTGCTAAAAAGAACAAGGCAGAAAACTAATGATATCAAACACTGATGAAGTTTTCTTAGCTTTCCTAGGAACAATATATTTTCACATTTGACTTCTACTGACATGGTTATAGGTTGAGGTCTCATAAATGCTTTGCTCACAGCACTTGTTACGTCAGGAATTACATCAGAAATTACCTGGGTACCTGATGATGCTACTTGACAACCTTGGGCAGAGCTGTGGGAGCTGATGGAGCCTGGACAAGGTAGACATCCAAAAGACCTCCCTACTCAAAATACTGACAGATAACAGAGTGTTAAATTGATTTAATAATTGCTGCTGGAAACTCAACCATCCTGCTGATTTCAGTACAACTTGGGAGTGTTTAAGGCCTTCAATAATCACATTTTTTTGACTGTGGTACCTTCTGGAGGTTGTAAGAACTGGCTGTAGGGGTGCAGGCTCCAAGGCTTTGGCAGCTTCAGATGAGTAATGGTGGATAATTTAAAGGAATATTTGCCATTGCTGTAATCCTCTCATTATATTGTGTTTTACATTGCCACAGCAACAAATTCCAGTGTGACTGCAGTGCAAGCAGCAATGAACTAGCTCAGAGTAACCTCTCCTAATAAAAATCAGGGAAATGAAGAAGGCAATTGCTTCCCATTTTTTCTGCATGATGTGAAAATTCATAATTTCCCTGCATGGAAATCTAATTAATCAATACATTTGAAATGCAGTTGCAGCAGCTACTAAAGCAGGTTTCAAGATTAATTTTTTCATCCCTGAGATTCAAACAGCCTCTCTCCTTAATGGTGTTACGTATTTCAGCAGGCAAAGTGCTGGATCTAAATGGAAACCAGATTATTTAATTATTCAAGTTAATTAAGGTGGGTAATTAAATGCTATAACTAATGTGTTATGTATTTTACATTTTCTTTCCCTTAAAAGTGATTTTTAAGTACAAACTAAATGGATTATTTTAGATTCCAAATCAGCTTTCCTAACTGTTTTTTTTCTGAGTTGCCTGATTCCCCACTCACCAGTATTTCCAACTTTGAAACAAGAATAAGCACTTATGGAAACCACTGCAAGTTCACAAATTTGCAGTTCCTTTTTTCAGTAACAGTGTTTTAATCTGGAATTAATCTGCCATTTTAGTTCCACTTTTTCCATTTGCCTAACCCACAGCAATTTCCCCATATTTTCTAATTCCTCCCATAATCTTCTTTTCATATGGAAACGATTTCTGTTTTGAGGGGGTTTTTTTGGTTGTTGGTTTTGCTTTTTTACTTCAGTCTCTGGTTTCAGAGTAGGACAGTGGCAGCGTCCAAGGCCAACCTGGTCTCGTGGAAGGTGTCCCTGCCCATGGCAGGGCGTGGGACTGGATGGGCTTTAAGGTCCCTCCAAACCTAAACCATTCTGTGATTCAGAACGGGGCATTTATCTGATTTTAGCTATTACCTGATTTTTCTAAGTTTTTGAGAGTGTTACAGCCCCTCTCTGAGAAAGGAATGGGCCACGTCTAGCCCAATCCTAACTCATTCTTTACTCAAAACATAAACTCTGTACGCATATTACTTAATATTTTGTAACATGAAGAAGTCAGATGGGGAAAGTTTACTGTTGCAAGCTTTTTAGGGCTTCCCCTGCCTCACTGTGACACTGAATCACAGAATGGTTTGGGTTGGAAGGGACCTAAAAGCCCACCCAGTTCCACCTCCTAGCATGGGCAGGGACGCCTTCCACTAGCCCAGGTTGCTCCAGCCTGGCCTTGGACACTTCCAGGGATCCAGGGGCAGCCACAGCTTCTCTGGGCAACCTGTGCCAGGGCCTCCCCACCCTCACAGAACTGTCATTGTTGGGTCAGACAAGTAAACAAACTGAAAGATGAGATGTGCTCTCAAAGTAGCACTTTTTTTATGCTCCACAACTCCAATAGACGCTCCCTGAGATGATGTGATGGTGAGATATTTGTCAACAAGGAGCTGGAGAATTGTCCCCCAGAGTGTGAGCCCACGTCAGCACAGGGACAGGGACCGTGTGTGTCTGTGTGTGTCCTTGTTTCCAGGCAGCACTGGAGTGAGTGAGTGTGAAATCCCAGTGACAAGGTGATGGTGAAGTGCAAATCTCTCCCCTTGGGAACAACGTGTAGTGTTGGGTTCATCTGCTTCTTGATGTCTTTTCTCTCTCTCAGCTGCTTTAGCAAGGCACCAGGCTGGAAGGGGAAAGTTTCAGAGGGGCTTCTGCACCTGGCTGCCCTCTGGCACTTACTAACAACTAGTTAAAGTCCAGGAACTTCCAGGCAGACCCCAGGTCTCCATGGCTACCAGAGGCTCAAGTTGTTTTCTAGAAACAGCACAAAATTGGAATGTTAAAATATTGCAGAGATGCCTCGTGTTGTGTCTTGCACGCAGGACAGTGAAATCCCTCTGCTACAGAAATCAGCATTTATAAAAAAACACTCATGGAAACCCAGGAGGAACAAAGTTAGGCTGGGAGGGGGGAGAACATTACACCAGAGGAGGAACACTCCCTGGATCTGGTGTGATAGCATCACCATCTCCTGACATTTTCTCCTAGGATTTTCCTGCTTTATCCCCCAGTTGTTTGTTTTCTGTGCTGACCATTATATAGCTGCCAGTGAACTGGTCTTTGGCACCAGGAATTTCTGATCTATTTTGGGAAGGACATAGGAAACTGGGTGCTTTAATAGAAGGAGTCTTTGTAGATGCTGTCAGACAGGTTTCAGTGCATCCCAGCAAACTCTCTCCCTGTTCCCAGTGAGGATGTTTGCTCTGCATTGTACAGCCATCACCCCCTTGGCTGGCAGGAGCCCTGGTGACAGTATGGTCCCTATCCAAGTTTTAAGGCTGGAAAGTAAGGCTGAACTCTTGTGCATGAATTGGGTTTCTGTTTGAATTTTGGCCCTCTGAGAAGTTGGCTGCTCATTTTGCTAAAGCAAACCCAGAATACTAAACAGGTAATTAATTTATGTTCTTTGCCAGGAGTCAAAAGGCAGCGTTCACCAGGCAATGATTTTTATGAAATTGAGCATTTAAAAAATATATAACTAATATATTGCTAGAATTTGTATGCAAATGACATGGGCAAGTATCACTGGTGTTCACATTTTATTTTATTAGTGCCTATGTTTTCCTATTTACTCACTTAAAATGCTCTCTGTGGGTGCAGCTGTGTTTGTTAACAGGCTACAAAGCACTCTAATGAGGTTGGGGTGTCTGCATCACTCGTGCTAGAGCAGTTTCTTGCTGGCAAGTGGAAGGGAATGAGCCTAGAAGGATTAGGAGAAGGCACTGCCTTCAAGGCTGTAATGAGACCTGTGTGTTTTCCTATGAGCAACAACAGCAAGATAAACCAAATAATTCCAGAATGCCCAAAAAAACCCTTCATGATCTACTTTTGGCTATTTGGTGTTGGTTGTATTTTTCTATTGGGAGTCTGGTGAAGGAGAAAAGTGAGGAAAGGGTCTCTGGCCAAGCAACTCTTTGGAGAAGGGCTCCTGTTCTCTGTGGGGCTGCTCAGAAGGTCATGAAAGAGGGTGAAGCACTACCAGTGCTTCAAAAAGAGAGAGACTTCTTGAAGAGATCCAGGCAGGCTGGACAGTAGGAGAATCCCTTGGGAGCAGACCAGGAATGCTTGAGCTACCTGAGGGGGGAAATCTCAGGCTGAGTCAGGCCAGTGCTTTGAGCTAAGTTATTTGCTATTCCAAGCAAAAGAGTGAAGAGGTGCAAATGAAGATAAATGACCTTGTCACATGGCCAGAGTTTGTATATTAAGGACTCCAGTCCTCTGAAATGGTAAATTAAAGACTCCAGGCTGAGGGAGGGCTCCTTGTCCAACACAACATTGAAAAGGTAATTAGGTGATTTAGTGGAGAGGAGCTCAGCCACTTGGTCTGATTCCTCCCTGAACTGTTTATTTCCAGTAAAGTATCCCAAACATCTGCTGGTTTCTCACCATCTGAGCTGTTAGAAAGCCACCAGGCGTGTGGGATTTAAAAGGATAAAGGAGATTTGGAAGTCCTAGATCTGCATGTGCCCAACTTTCTGTAATATTTTTCTTAGCTGAGAGGAGCTGACAAGATAAAGCCTCTTGGAAGCACAAATCATCCAAGAGAGTCTGTAAAACAAGCAGTTTTTACAGGAAAAAGTCAAAACTAAGAGAAGTCCTACTTATTTTGCTTCTTAATTTAGATTCCAGGCTGCTGTTTCTCGAGGATGTGTTTCCATGTGCTTAACACTTGGGATGGTTTTGACATTCTCCAAGTGTAGGAGCATATTTTTAGGACTGTATTTTAACCAAAAAAAACACTATGGCTCTAGTAGACATCTGTAGGCACCCTGGCAAAAACTCCAGCCAAAAGAGAAGGCAAAGGAGATGCTACAAAGCAGAAAGGTGGGAGGAATCCAACCCAATGTGTTCAGGAAGCTCAGCAGAATTTAAGCCAAACCCAACTTGTCTCCCAACATTTTAAATTAATGAATGTCGAGAGAACTTGGCAGCTGTCAATAGAAAGAGTTTTCTGTTTCACATTGGTCATTCTCTGAACTGTATGTGCACTAAATTATTTATTAATTTGCCTTAATAAAAAGAAAATTGTCATCTTAAAACCCCACTTAATATCTGATGGAATATCTGATGGAATATATGAACTGAATTATGCCCTGTATTGATCTGATCTTGTGTATATGTACTGATTTCCAGTCACTTAAAACTCATATAATTGACTATATAAGTGCCAAGCCCCTTCCTGGAAGGCAGATTAATGATCTGATGAAGTGATCAAGCACTTAGTGGCTTTTGGCTGATAAATCATTTCAGCTCCTTCATACGTAGGGCATTTAATTATGGTCATTTAAACCACTGTTGACTATTGTGCCATTCTATAAACCAGAGCAATCAAAACATTAACTCCAGTGTGTAGCAGAGAGTTATTGTATCCACAGCCTTTTAGCTCCTGTTAAATTGGGACAAATTTGTCTTTTTGGAGCAGTTTCAAATTTTGCGCAGAGCTTCTCATTTTTTATTTGGCTGTTGGTTTTGGGGGGTTACTAAACATTTTACCTGTATCTCTGCATACGGAACAGTCTTCCTGTTGCAGGTTTATGTAAAAATACTCAGGCTGCCTAGGGAAGTCTGGGAATCACAATCCCTGGAAGTGTTCAAAAAAAGACATTTGGCTGTGGCACTTGGGGACATGATTTAATGGTGGGGTTGGCCATGGTTGGACTTGATGGTCTTAGAGAGGTTTTTCAACCTTAAGAATTCTATGATTCTGTGAAAAGAGGAATGGGATAAATGCATCCTGCTCCCACTGGAGCAGCTGGAAGGAATGGCTTCCCTGGAGAGCTGCAGCCCCTGCAGCTGCACAGGTATCCCACATCAGATCTCCTGCAAGTGCAGCTAAACCAGTTGCTGTCTGTCCACTCAGGTACAAATTTGGAAGTATTCTTCTAATATTCCTCTGCAGACTGAGAAGCCTTGCAGTGGAACCACTAAACTAATCAGTTTTAGCCCAGAAATACTAATTTATACTCAAAGCCCCAAACAAAATTCTTTTCTTCCCGCTGGAAATCACTTTTATCTCCCGAGCAGAGAAGAGCTGGCAGCAGGTTTGGCTTTTCCCCAGGGAGAACCTGCCTGTGCTGGAGATAGAAAATCCTCCTTCCTCTCTCATTCCTGCATTCGGAGCTGGGAAAATTGCCCGCCTGCTTCATTTCACTCTTTTCTCTCTGCTAAGCTCTGCCTTGTAAGAACTTGTAAAGGGGCTTGGAGGAATGACAGAGGTTTTTTCCAGCAGCCTAAACCAAACAGATTCTGGGTTTTGGTATTGTCTTAATGTAAATGAGATTAAATATGGCTGGTGGTGAAGAGGCAGAGGCAGCTTGGGGTGCTCCTGTTGTCACAGAACAGCAACTCTGTATGACACCACCTGAGCATCCTTCCAGGGGTTTATTTACCTGGTTTGACCAACCTTTGCTCAGGGAATCTGCTGGTTAGTTATGGGATGGGGCTTGGAGAAACCTGGTCTAGTGAAGGTGTCCCTGCCCATGGCAGGGGGGTGGCCTTTAAGGTCTCTTCAAACCCAAACCATTCAGGGTTTTTAGAACCTGAACACCTTTTAGGTTTTTAGAAGGAGAATCAGAGGAATTGTTGAGGCCAAGTGATGCTTTTCCACCCCCAAACTGCGCCAGTGCTGCTGAAATCCCCTTTGAAGTGAGCAAGCCTTACATAACTCTCCTGGCATTTTGGGGAGGAGGGGTTGGTTTGTTTGTTTTTATGGGGTAACCAAGCTGCCAGTGCAGCCAGCGGGGGGCTTTTTCCACTGACTTAATTCCCTGTCACAGCAGGGCTGGGAGATTCTCCTCCCTTAATCCAGGACTTCCTGATGGCTCCTGGTATCTCCATACAGCCACTGCCAGGGGCTGTTGGTGCCCCAGGGCCCTTTGTCTCTGTGCAGTGGCCTTGGGTGACCCACAGTGGTGGCACTGGGCTGTCCCTCAGTGTCACACAGAGGCAGGAGATGGGCTGTTCCTCCACCATCCCTCTGGGTCTTTGCCATTGGCAGGGAATCTGCTTGTTGAGCTCCTCTCCACAGGCAACGAGGGAACGCAAACACTGAGCTCCTGCAGAGAGTCTATCAACCTCTACAGGAGTTAATTTCCTATTTTCGTGTTCTTTTTTAGGTGGATAAATATAAATACATACACAAGTAAGCAAAAGAGGCAATGTCATCAAGAACTCTTTAGGCTTATGAGTCTAAAGCTGCTGAAGTTGGCCATGAGGTTTGGAGGGCACCAAGGAGGGAGGCTGGGGTTGAGGAGGGGTCTGGCAGTGAGGCCTCAAGCTGGGGTTAGCTGGTGATGCCTTACATATAAAATCGTGGATTTCTTTGCACAACCTTCTGCTGAATGTGGTTTTATACCACTTATGGCAGAGATGTGCACTCAGGACTTCAGTCCTAGTGATATCAACCTGATTTTTATCCCTTTTCGGATCCACACAGAGACACCTTCCTGAGCACTCCTGTTGGAGTTCATGTGCTGAACTAAAAGTTAGAAATTACAATTGAACACTTGATGAAGGGGGGGAAAAAATCTTCTCAAATATTCGGGTGGATTAAAATAGAGAAGGTCAGATAGAAATGAGGGGCTGTGCCTCCTTTTCTGTTGCTTAGGGTCAGTCTTTCATGGCTTCTCCTAAATGGACTCTGAATTCCTGCTGGAAGCAGGGGGAGGAGCTGTAAAGAGCTTGACTTTTGCTAAAATGTCATTGCAAGCTGTTAGTGGAGGGGGACTGAGGGGGAACAACGGTGTGGTGTGCGAGGCACTGCGATGCCTTTGTTCTGTGCCAGCCCAGCTCCCAGAGCCCGAGCAGGATCTCAGCCCTGCTGCAGTGACATTTGTCAATGAGAACATGGCAGGGCCCTGTGTTTGGCCAGGATAAAATACTCTTTTTAAGGATGGGGGGAAAAAAAAAAAAGAATGAGTCTGGCTTAATGAAAAAGGGGAGTCAGTCCAGGGGAAAAAAAAAATAAAAAGGTTTAAGAAGCAAAACAGAATTTAGAAAAGAGCACAGAGCACGCTGCCAAAAAGGGAGAGGAATCATACAGGAGAAAGGGTCTTGTAGAGGCAGAATGAGAAGGGCTGGGAGGGAAAGGACAGGGAGAGGGGTAAACAGCTTCTGGAATGGCACAGGGGCTTAGAAAGCTAAAATGAAAACAAAGGGCCAAGGGGGAACATTCAAATGGATATAAGGAAGAATGAATGGCTGCAAGGCATCTGAAGAATGCCTGTTACAGTCACTGAACTGAGGATCTTTTTAAATTTGTTTGTTATGAATTTTATCCTATGTTCTGTTTTTCTATTTGGTACGAGAATGTTATGTGGAAAATACAACCCCCATTTCAGGGAGCTGACACTGTTCCCTTGGATTTCATGGATCTGTAACACTGTTTAATGTCTCCTTTCATTTCACTGAGGGAGTGACAGATTGATTGGGGATATCTTTGACCCCCTGTTTGTGCACAAGGTCACTCTGTGCTATAAGTGCAAACTATAAAAGGTATAAGGAAATTTTTTAAAATGACATTTGGGGACCAAGAGGAACAGTTGTCCTGTCCCAGCAGCTGGTCAGGACTGGGAGCAGAGCTGGGCTATCACCTTTGTCTTTCCCTTTCCACCTCTTGCTGCCTCTTGCCTAATGAGGCACCAACTATTTGTGAGCACAAAACTGCTCAGGCAGAGCTTGAAGTCTGCTGAGGACTGACTCCTGTACATAAGGATTGTCAGCAGGGCGTGGAGAGGAATGCCAGCACATCCATCCCTGAGGCCAGGGTAAAACTAACCCATTAGAAACACACCCTGAGCTCCACTGGGTTCCACTCCAAGGGGAGAAACACCTGAGGCTTCATTTATCTCTGCTCTCAGAGGGGGTTTGCATCCTAGTTCAGTCTGTTCCTGTCAGTGGAGCTACCAGATGAGGGGCTGGCCCTGTGGGCACAGGGAAAAGGGACCATTTAACTGCTAGGAAATGATGGAGAGAGTCTCACTGAGGTTTTCTGCTTCAGCTACTCCTGGGTAACCCCAGTCCCTTGGTCCCACCCTGCTGATGGGCTGTGGCACACGACTTCTCCAACCCTGCAGGCAGGTTGTCCCAAGGTGGAGGCTGGAAATTAGGGTAGAAATAGAGTTCTTGGCATTTTTCTGTCTTAGTGGGGATTAGAGAGCATGCCTTCTAACACTAAACCCTAAAAAACAAAGGCTTTGAGTGTCAGTATAATTACAGCCTGCACTGACTATTAAGTTATTGCATTTTTGTCATTTATGTTTGATGTTTGGTTACAAGAGCTGAATGTGCCAATGGCCTGCACTGATTTTGTAACAAGTTTTTGCAGTTCCACTTCAGAGATTTACATATTCACCCAGCAATGCAATGCTTTCATTAAATACAGGGTTTAAGTAAACCTCCAAACTAAAATTCATCTGCTCTGACATGAGATGCGTGCAAAAATGAGACACATGGAAAACAGTGGATGAGAGTGGGCTATTAAGAATAATTAATACTGAATTTAATTGACAATTACTTAGCAAGAGTGATATTTGGCTTTAAAAGGCCATCCACATTTATGGTGCTACATAGTACAATAAAAAAAAGCAATCTGTTTTAGGGAGATGAGCACAAAGGAGGGAGAAATGCAAATGTTGTCTCCCTTTATCCACAGGCAGTGCAGGGAGGGAAGGCTGGAACACGAGTTAGTCACAACTTCAGAAGGTGTCTTCTAATTGTTTCTACTTCAGCACAGGCTGGATTTTAATCCTTTTGGGAAAGGAGGAGATAGCTCTAGCTCTTAGCCTTGGTGTTATTTACATATAAAGGATTCATCTGTTGGTGTTTGGGCCGTGTAATGTGATCTCTTACCCACGGGCAGGTGACTCACACAAAATGTGTATAAATAGACTCGTATATTCTTCCCCTGTTACTTTGTGATGCCTGTGAGTATTTTCTGTGTTCTGTGGATAGTTTAAACACTGATCTACAATCTCCTTTGTTCTCACGTTCACAATATCACTCCTGATCCATCACATCATCCCTCCAGCACATCACTTCCTTACCCACTGGGCTTTTCCCCCCTCTTTGTGAAGCCTTTAGATAAAGAAAAGGAGACAGAAACGAACAAATTAGCTGAAGAATATGTAATGGAATGAATTAAAAAACCCAGCAACACAAGGAATCAGTAACTAATGAGTAGGAAGTACCATACAGTATGTCATTCATTTAGCCCCCTCTGAACAGGGTGGGACCAGATGGTGCCCTGAGGGACTTGGATGTTCCCATCCATGCTCGAACACTACTAAAGAGGTGAGATGAGGGAAGGAGATGAGATAGATAGCACCAATCAGCCCAGCAGAAAAATGATTATGATTACATAACTAATGACCCAGGGAATTAGACAATATCAAAAATAGGAAGGATGCCAATTTGTGCCGTGACACGTTTGAGCAGCAAAAGCAATATAAGGGTGGCATAGTAGGAGTTTTATTGTTAAGAAAAAGAGGGGGGGTTCCTCATAAAGCCTTCAAAATATTCTGCTCATTTGACAGCAATTTCTCCAGATGCTGAGAAAACTCCACTTCTGAGTATTATTGCAATAATCCTAAATAGGATGTGCACTTACATGTTCTCTTCTTGCTGTATTTAGCCCAGCTGGAAACTTGTTAGAATCTGATTTTCCTCCAGTTTTGTTAAACAGCTTCCCTGTGAACACAGGGGTAAGAGGATTGAGACCTCAGCAGTGCAGCTGAGGAGCAGCAGCCTGTGCTTTGCCTGTACAAGGACTGTCAAAGTGGTTCTTACTCTGCTGGATGGCACCAGGCAGTGCTGGGGCTGTTGCTCCTCCAGGCTCCATGGAATCAGGGAACAGCTGAAGGACTCTGTGTCTGGTGTAGGATCAGGCAGAGGTCTTAGTCACAGACCTTAGAAAAGGATGGTGTCATGGCCCCACAGGCAACTGAAACATTCTACACCAAAATTACTCTGTGAAAGGAATATTGGATTAAATTTTAAGTTACTCAGAAAAAGGCTTTGTTTAACCAGTCTCCCTCCCCCAGTCCCGATCTATTTTTTTCCGATTTATTTATTTTAATGTTGGAAAGAGATTGCAAACTCTTCCTATATCTCCTCTAGCATCCTGGTGTTGGTGTTTAAATACATATCTACCAGCTCTTCTGGTTTCTGAAGCTGACTGTGGTGTGCAGACACACAGCTTAGAGGCCTTGGCTGTAAAAAACATGGAGCAGCCCAAAACGACAGAAAATGCAGCTTTTTACCATCTGCTGGAAAATGTTAACGAGCTGATGATCTCATCCTGTGTTTTAGACAGGTGTCCACATCCCCAAAAATGTGACTAGAAATGACATCTTTGTTGACAGTCTCATCAGATTAATTGGACTTCAGGAGTGAGCTAATTCTCACATCAAGAGGCTCGAGAACATACTGTCGGAGCTGTGTGAAGAACCTTGAACTCCTGTTTCTTGTGCTGTCGCCAGATCATAACAGCTTTGATGGACTGGATTAGGAAATCAATATACACACATTGACATGCTAATCCCTTCAGGGACACTCATTAAATAACATTCAGATAAAGGGGCCTTAACAGTATGGGGAGAAAAATCAAGAGCTGCAGCAGAGTGTCAGATTTTGTTCGGTTTTGTTCTTTTAAAAAATCTGATACTGGAGTGTGTAAAACACTAAAAAATATGTATTAAGCTCCCAAACCCGTGAATTTTGGCATTGAGTTGAACCTAAAGCATTAAAAGCATGAGAAAGGGTCAGGTCATGATTGGACACACACACTGATGTGAAGAAACTCCCAGGAATGAATGGGATCAGCTGGGTCATGAGTTCAGTTCTCTGCTGTAGGAGATATCCAAGCCATGGAATACCTTCCATGAACCCATCAAGTGCCTTTTTAAAACTAATGAGAATTTTTCTCCTCTTGGGACTCTGCTCTGTAACCTTTCCCCAATAATGGGTAGAGACTGCCATCTGATTTCAGACTAAATTTATTCCTGGCTAATTTATATTAATCCTTTTTTACCTCTTTCTTTAACCTACAAATCCTTTCCTCCTCCTTGTTGTTCACGTGGTGTGTTCACAAACAGGGGTATTTACTCTCTAAGCAGATGGAGACTTTGCTCTCTAAAGCTGAATTTTCCAACTTGGTGAATATTGTCTCATTAAAGGTCCTTGCTCATCCCTGCAGTGCTTTTTTGCACCTATTGCTGTAGGATTTTTGTCTTTCTGAGCATCAGAGTGACACACTTTCTGTGCCCCATGTGCCATATCACCATCATTCACCAACTTCCACTTCTTGCCTGGCACAAACCTTCCAATCTTTTTGGGACAGCAGATGTTTCTCCAAGGAGCCAGCTGGGGAGGTGCTGAAATCCTGCCAGGACAAGGGTTTTGGTGGTGCTACATTTGCCTGAGGGAAAGTGGGGGAAAAATGAACAAGAATAATTAAAAGAAAATCGCTGAAATATCCCGAGTAAACTGATTTATGTTTTGTTCTTTGGATTTGATTTTTTTCAATCCATTAGAAGCTGCTGACCCTGTAATTAAATAAATAAAACTACCTTGGTTTGGTACCATTGTGGAATTTGCAGCAGAAATTCAAGTAATTGCTAATATCTAAATATTTTGTAAAGAAGAATCTTTTCAGATGTGATATTTTAACCTCTCAAAACACAGGTTTTTCCCCAACCCACTTATATGGAAATAATGGTGTCATTGATAGTGAATGTATTTGGTTAACTCCATGAATTACTCATAATTGGTGAGGTTTTTTAAAGTATTTCCGTGGAGAAATTACAGTTCACCTGAAGTACCCAAAGTACTCAAATGTGGTGATTTGTAATTTTTAAAGACTATTGATCAAAAAGCTCTAGTGGGGCTGCTATTATCTCTGCTTAATGCTTTATCTAGTTAATAAATTAAATTAATGGGGTAATGGCTATTAGCAATCCCAGCTGAATGAAAAAAATAGGATTTGAGTTGTTTAAGCAGAATAGGAAAGGGTAACAAAAAGATTTGGATGTCTTCTTTCTAGCTCTTTAGCAGGTCTCATGCTCATGATTATTATTATTTAAATACATGGTCAGCCAACAAAAGTCCTGTGACAGTTATTTTTTTTAATTCATTTTTTTTATTGTGTGTGGAGGGATTTTTTTTCCGTATGTTGATCACAAAGACTTAATGAGTAACTATTGTAATTAGTTTTAAAAAAATCAAATTCTCTCACCTATTTAGCAAGAAGGCAGGCTGCTCCAACACCAAAAAAAAAAACCACCAAACCCCAGATGTAAAGTGAAATGGAATAATAACATTTATTTTGAGTTGTATGTGCAAAGGAGCCTCACTGTTCTTTGTAACTGGCTTCCATGGGCTGCACAAAATTAGATTTTCCTGAATTTCCAAGAGGAAGGAAAGGCAAGGCTACTTTAATTCTTTTCTTCCTCAGTGGCTGACATAACCTTGTTTTACAGCATCGTGATTCCTTGCAGTTTTCACAAGTAAAAGGGCTGCTGTGTTCCTTTTTTTTTCCTGTATAACCTCTTTTTTCAGCTTCCCAGATCACTGAAGCCAGAACATCCAGTCCCACACTTTGAATGAAGCACGAGAAGGTTTTCTCCAACAGGAGAGGATCATCCTCATCCCTCCAGGATGCTGATTGTCCCTGTTTCATGGCATTATGTTATCAGCTTGGACTTCAAATAAACATCTTACAGAGTTTTCCTCACTGCAAATTATGATTTTTTTTTCCCTTCATTTGATTTCTCTTCTCCTCCTTGATCCTCAAAGGAGGCATCTCATGGCTCCATTTAATTGATTATTTGGCTGGTATCTGTTTCATCTTGCATTATTAGCAAGTGCTTTCTTGGCTGGTTCTGGAAGGTTTGTTAACAGAGGGATCCCTGGATCAATAGCACATAACAGAGATGTTAATTGCTTTGTCTGCAGCTATGTTAACTTTTGGTCCTCCTTGCCAATCCTGCACGTCACTGAGGCCTGAACTCTTGATAGACTCTCCCAACGTGCTGCATATTTTAACTCACTTTGTTGTTATGGAAGATTTAATGTTTACTGATGCATTCCTTAGAGTTTTGGTGAAAATCTGCAGTTTCTAGGCTCTTTTCTGGTGTAACTAACAGAGCTGATCTGTTTTGTTGGTGCTGTCTTGTATTATTGAAGCGTTGGCAGAACATTGTATTGGAAATAGGTGACTCATCTTGTTCCCTGTAGTTCTGCCCACTCTGTTTATACAGGTTACTCAAAATTGCTTTTGTAGGGCCAGTGTAGTTAAATAATTCCTGGTGGCTATGGATATCATCCTAGTCTGGGTTTGAAGTGACTTATTAAAATAAGTAGAATCTTGCCCTTGTTTTCAACCTGATTTAAAGTGAAATACCAGAACCTTTGGGAAAGCCCTCTTGATTTGCAGATAGGTTAGAACCTGGAGGTTTAGAGTGGATATTAGGGAGGAATTCTTGCCTGTGAGGGTGGGGAGGCCCTGGCACAGGTTGCCCAGGGAAGCTGTGACTGTCCCTGGATCCCTAGAAGTGTCCAAGGCCAGGTTGGAGCAACCTGGTCTAGTGGAAGGTGTCCCTGTCCATGGCAGGTGGTGGAACTGGATGATCTTGAAGGTTCCTTCCAACTCAAACCATTCTATCATTCTATGGCTCTATAACCTTTCTGCACAAATTATGTTTGAGTCATTTTTTAAAGTATATTTTATATATCATTGGCGTAAGGTGGGGGAGGAAAATTGCCTATAAAGTTTCCAGCCAACTGCCATGTAAATCATAACAGTTTACAGTTATCACTGGTGAGGAGCATTCATTTATGAAAGATATTATTTTATTTATTTTATATTTTATAGGGAGATACTTGTGTGTGTTGAGATAGAATCATTGGTAAAGGAAAACAGCAGATTATTTTAGGTGCAGGTGACAGGATGACAGATGATACAGAGGAAGTTGGGTAAATATTAATGCAGAAGCAGGGAAAGGAATAGGAAAAGTTGAAGGGAGAGTGTGGAGGAAGAAGAACAGACACGTGGGCCAGGTCAAGAGCATGGCAGCTTTTAGTGCAGTGACAGACATTTTTAATGTGTTGAATAGTCAGTCACTGCTGAAATCAAAGAAGAGGTGATGGAGCCATAGGAGAAGAACATGGCTGGTTTGTCAGCTCAGGGGTTTTGATTAATTCTCTTTTTATCTATTTCTCTCCTTTCACTCTAGTTGCAAACTCAGCAGAAAGGAATTTAATTCTGAAGAGAGAGAAGTATTTTGTTATATTAAAAAGGACGGATCAACAGATTATAATAATAATAATAATAATAACTCTATTTTAACTAGAAATATTTCAATATGATCTCAATATCCTTTGAGACAGTAGCTTTGATTGTTAAATGACTACATTTTTATCTTGCCTTTTCCTAACAAACCTGGGATCACTGGGGAAATATGAACACAGGGAACACTCTCTCTGTCTTGTTTAGTTTGTGATGAGTTTAACCAACTTCTTTGTCTCAATACACAACAAGAATGAGCTTTTAAAGAGGGCAAAGTGCCTGCATTAGCTTTCCTCTCTTCTCCCATTTTCTCAAGCCTCAGGTTTGAATAGAAATGTGTAAATAATTGGTCAATGAAAAGGAGGAGGCACTCACTGACAATCATGTGCAAGCTGCCTTTCAAGGTCAGATCTGGAGAGCAACCAGAGAGATCTCCTGTAAGGTTTGATATCTATCTCTTCCAGTATTTTTCTCTCTACCCATTTTTCCTGCTGTAGGGAGGTGGAAATCCTGATTTGATATAGAAATATATATATATATGTGTTTGTATCTCGGTGTATTTGTGCAGCACAGAGGTTGTGCATGTGCACACTGGAGACAGCATTGAAGGCAAGGATCATTGATAGACTGTGACAAAACACACATAAAACACTCCTTGTTCTTGTAAATGATAACTGTTCCTTTTTTTTTTAATCTATCCTGAATAAATTGCACAGACACAAAGTGTCATTAAATGCCCCTCTTTTACAACTTGCCATTTTGCCATGTCCAGATTTCAATATTAACATTGTATTCCTTTGTGAATCGAGCTTTTATTCATTACGTTCCTTTTTAGACTAATGGTTATTATTATGCTGCTCATACTTTAGCTTCAGAGCTAATTATAGTCTTTGGCCATCTCCTTCTGGAATATGGATACTGATATATATTAATAACACGTACCTTGCTCTCCAGCCAGCACTTATTTCACAGGGATGCTGTGATTTTGTCCTCTTACACTGACTAAAACGCCCCAATTTATTTTTTTTTTTTTTGCATTATCATTTTGCCAGGCTGAAAAGCATCATCATCTAGTAGAAATCTCTGCAAAGAGAGATCCCAGCCCCTCCTTCCCTCCCTCCCCCATCGTTGGAAATCCCTTAATACAACCATGTACTGTCAACTCACACATAATGAAAATGTCAATAGAGCTCAGATTGGAGCAGTTTAAGGTACTGGAACAGATGTAGCTCAACACAACATAAATCTATTGAGCAGAGAAAGGGGGAGATGGCTTGGTCACACAGTCATTAAAAAAATAACAATAAAACCCACCCTCAAACCTAAATTAGCCATGAAAATCCTGCTAGCACCATTACAAATAAGGCACTGATAAACTCTGGCCCAGAAGAGTCGTGTGTAGGTTCCAGAAGGATCCATAGGGATCAAAGGGAATGAGATTGCAGTGCCTGCTCCCGGCTGATGGGATGGTAAACCTTGCAATCCCTATTTCATTCCTCAGCTCTCCTGGCCAGAATATAACAAGTAATTATAATTTTGTTCAACCTTCACCTTTCTAAATCCTTTCCAAGCAGAAGTTAGAGAGAGAAGTTCTGGTCCACGTACTAATCAGAGACACAGTTCTAGCAGAGCAGCTGTGAAATGCTTAGATGGAATTATTGACTCTGTGGGTACCACTTTTCTGGCTGTGCATCCTTGAACCATGAGCAGGAAAGCCTGAGCTTGGCCTTTCATTTGGCACTCTTCTTTTTGGATGAGCTTTTGCAATCAAATGACAAGGCCCACATGGTAACCTGCTTGGGAAAATTAATATCCTTTAAAGAACACTTTAAATTTTCATTTTTCCCCCCTCTCAGGTCTTTATAGAGCAATATGAGTAATACACAGTTGGTTAATACCTGCAAAAGAGTCACAAAATTACCTGAAAACTACTGTTTAATAATTAGTGCAGAAATAGCTCCCATTACAGTGAGTGACCAAAAGGTCACACACATCCCAGCATTTATGGGCAGGGTAGTATTTGCACAATTTTTGCAATTTAGGAATTTCAGGGAGTACAGGGAAGACTCAGAGAATGGTGAAGTGGTTGGAAAATTTGTCTGTCAGTGGGAGACTGCAGGTGCAAAGAGAATATGAACAATTCACCAAATCAGCCTCTGCTTTTCTCTGTGAGAACCCAAATCTGGATAATCAGCTACTTCAAAAGTTACTGTAAGATACTTGTCAGGAGAAGAAAAAGAGACATAGTCTTAGCAGGCAATTAACCATTTCAACAGCTGAGCAGGTTTTTTGGGTTTTCTCTCAACTGCAATTTTCTTATAGAAAATTATTCCACCTCCTGTAAGATCTACTTTAGCTCTGGCAAGGATTCATTCAAAAAGCTTCCAGGACCAGTGGGGTAAAATGAATGACTAGTGCAGATATCATCAAGGTTTCTAAACTACTTGTAGTCCTATAGAATGTAGCAGTGCTGCTGAATATATTTCAGGTCTTTCTGGAAAGACTTCCTTCAAATTCATTAGGACCTGAATAATGCCGTGGTAGAGGCACTGCTTGTGCAAGTTTTTACAGCACTTGTGTTTTTTACTTGACAGAACATAGCTGTGATCAGCAAGGATCTTCTAAAACAAATGTATCTCAGTCTCACATCTTGGCATGTCCTTAAAATGAAAAGGGAACACTAATCCCATTTTTCCACACATTCATCGTTCCCTCACTTGCCTTGTCTGTGCACTTACACTGAGATCATGATTTTCCTCAACATTTCCCCTCTGAAATGCTGAAATCTATAAACTGTTTGTATTTACTTTCTCAGTGACTTACTCCATGTTGCATAGTATATTTATTTATCATTGAAATTGCTTTTAATTCCAAATCCTGATAATTCTATTTAAGTTTTGTTTTCCTACGTGTGTTGGTGTCATTCTGCAAGAATGTCTGGGAAGGACACAGGCAATATCTCAATTAACATGAGGTAATCTTATTAATGAGTGAAAAACAACTCAAGTCTGTTGCTCAAAAGATAACAATTAAAAGGGAAATAATGCCATAAGGAAACATAGTGACACTGGGGGGGGGGTGTTTCCTTGTTCTCTAGAAATTCTCATCTCTTTAAAGAGTATTTACAGGACTTCTGGATAGCAGGAAGATTAAATGCCTGTGCCACCCCATATTTCAGCCCTGTGGATGGTGTGTGTTCCTCCTGAGCGACGTGGTTGTAAATTAGTCTTTGCCAGATGCTTTGTCTTGGGCCCTAAATTGCTGTAAAGCCCATTAAGATATATTATGCACATAAAAGGGACAGAGGAGTTGCAGAATCGTTGTGATAAGGGATTATGTGTTCCTTGATTGTTATCCATTAAACAAGAGGAATTTCATCATCCCACTTGAATCTTGCTTTAGATGCTTGTGTTTGAATCCATAATGAAGATTAAAGGCTGTAGCTGCAATCTGCCACTGGAATTCCTCCTCTCTTATAATATAGTTCATTAAATACCAGTTATTTCTTTGTGTTTCCATAAAAAGGTAGCAGGGAAGCCTTGAGGTGTCTGCACTGATATTCTAAATCACACCAGGCAGCTGTTGGGGAAGGGGGTCCCTGCCCTGGTTGTGCCCCTGACCCCCAGACCCCATCCTTGCTCCTGCCATCATCCCCCAGTGACACACACTCCAGGCTAACCAGGACAGAGCTTATTTATTAGCAGAGCAAAATGATGTATTTACTTTGGGATTCAAGGCTCCAGCCCGGCAGACATCATAGGGCTGTTTCTGGATTGCAAGCACTTGGTTGCAGGCTGATGTGGGCTGGAATTACTGAGAAATTACTGGGATTTAGGCATTGTCCCAAGAGCTGAGTCAGACATCACTGCTAACCCTAGGTTTGTGCACCATAAAGGTGTAACCCAGCAAAAGTCTGATCTTAGCACATGCACCCATTATTTTATTATAGTGCAGTTTGTTTACTATTTACGCTATTTTTTTTATTTATCTACTTGGTATGGATTGCAATAATAAAAAAAAATTAGGAGTAACTTTCAAAACTATTTCCCAGTCTAATTTCTGTGGATATTGGCATTCTTCTCTGAAAATCCATGCTTAATACCTCCAATTATGTTATGTTTTGAGTTTTAGTTCAGGGTTAAAAACCTCCATGAATCTCAAAGAAAATGAGAGAGTTTAACCTACCGAGGATCCATTAGCCTCAGTTTTCCTTCCACTGGTTCATTTTCGCTTGAAGACCTGCAGTTTCTCTCCTCAAAATGTTGGCAGTGGGGTTGTTTAGCTCTGAGGAATGGCTCAGGGAATTTTACTTTTATTCATAATTTTATTCGTAGTTGCTGAATGTTTAACCAGGTAATTCTGGGTTGCCTCCACGTGTGCTGAGCTCCCACAGGTGGTGGTGGCCAAGGAGGTGAAGGTCTGGCCCTTTTCAGGCTGTTTCTGCTTTAGGCAGGTCGCCTCTTTTGGTCAAAAAGAGCTTCTGAGAGCTGACAGGCTTGGATTTAACTGGTTCTGCAGACTCCCTGCTTCTCCTCTACTCCTGTGAGAGTGGAGAGCTGCATGTCCTTGTCTCTGAAGGATGGCTGAGCTCTCCTAAACTCAGACTGAGGGGGTCTGGCTCCAGCAGTTGGGACTGGAGTGCTGGTTCTTAGATGATTCAAGTGAGGAGGATTCAGCTTGACTAAAAGCTGCATGGTCAGATATCTGATCACATCACTCTGGCAAAAGTGGTTGTTTTTCCATCCCTTTTTCCTCCCAAAACAACTGCTCTGGTTGGGCTGAAGTGCAGATACCGAGTTTAGCATCCTGGCTCTGTTGTGAGGTGTGTGAAGGAGATGAAATCTGCCTCTTCCTTTCTCTGTGGTTCAATTTTCTATGATAAACCTTCCTTCTCTCTACATTTTTAATAGAAAAATGGTAACCATGCCCTCCTTGGGGTACCAGCCAGGTCTGTGCCAGGGTCACATGTGAGTCCTTGGTACTGCTGCCACATCAGCAAGTACTGATGGGATGCTCTTGTGTCACTGAAAATGGTAAGAAAATGTTTTGAAGAGAATGTAGATTGAGCCACTTCCCTGCCTTTTCAGGTAGAAAGCAGAAAATACCTCGGGGCTTTATTGTTATTCTGTTTTTCTAAAAGCAGTATACAAGGGAACATCTGCATCTGCTGCAACCCTCCTCCTCTCCAGCTCAGTTTCTTTGGGGAGACAACAAGAGTGTGGGGGTTGCTTTTAATATTAATTTATAATCCCAATGTGGTTTCTTTTCAAATAGAAAATTGCTCCCTATGCTGAATGATGGTAATGCAGGGCTCAGAAAACAGGCTGGTGTCTTGTTTAGGCTGGGAACTGGAAAAATGGTGAGCTATGATGACTGTGTAGATTTTCTGATTCTTTCTGTCATGTAAGTCCCTTCGAAGATGAGATGTCAGAGTGATTTCATGCTGTGTAATATCATGTTATTGGCAAGGTTTCTTTGGTAATAGAATTTGGATTTTTCAGAGTACAGAGGCTGCTAAATCAGCCAAAGCCAGGGTTTAGGGCTTGTAATTGTGACACTTCAATGAGCAGCTTAAAAACTGATGTTAAAGGTAGTGCTGCTGCTTGGGAGTGTCTCTCAGGTTACAAAGGAGTAGGACAGAGTGGCCAACAGAGGAAAATAAAATCTGGCTACTTTGTATTTAAACCTACTCCACCTGTAAGCCACAGGACAAGATATTTCACTCCACCTGAAAAATCAGGAGGAAAAAAGGGTGGATGCTCTTTATTTTGTTTTGCTGCCTATTAAAAATCCTCTTTTTAATACAAACGTAACCTTCTTCGACTAATCTTTTGTGGGCTTTTAACAGAAGCATATTTTAAGCCAGTATTTGGGTACTTTACAATAAGACCCATTTTAGGGCAAGATATATTTCATTTCAATTGAATTTTCAAAAATGTTAGGAATTTATTGAATATGGATCCGTACTTTAGATTTTCCCCCAGGACTTTTCTCCCCAGTGAGGTTAATGGCACTTTGATTGAAGCAGTGGTGGGATTGTTACAGTTTTTCATTATTATTTTTGGTTGCATCCTGATAAATCCCAGAATAGTTTGGGTTGGAAGGACCTTAAAGATTCAGTGCCACCCCCTGCCATGGGCAGGGACTCCTTCCACCAGCCCAGGTTGCTCCAAGCCCTGTCCAACCTGGCCTTGAACACTTCCAGGGATGGAGATTAAAGGCAAAGACAAGCTGTTACTAAAACAACTAAAAAAACCAAACCAAAGAAACAAAAAAAACCCCTGAATTTTTAGGAATTTTTCCTTTAAATAGTATTTTGCAAGGCTTGTGAATGAGGAGCTGAAGGCATTCCTGTGTGTGCTGAGAATGCACTGATTAGAGATCCTGAATGTGGCTCCAGTTAAAAGAGAAAGAAAATTTGACCAAGAAAATGTTTGTTTCTACCATTTGAATGGATATGGGGTTTATTCACCTTCTCTTACTGAAAGAAAAAAGCTCCAGGTTGAATAGGACAGGGTTTGGAACGTTCTAGAGATGAAACAGTGGTGGGATATCCCTGGACAGCACTTGTGGTAGGTCCATGGTGTTCTTTAGCCCCACTGTGTGTGGCAGAAGGGACCCTTCATGTCCCTGCTGTTCATATACCTGAAGCTTCTAAACTCTGCACGTCCAGATTTTGTACATTTGGATTTAGGTTCTGCGTGTTTGTTCTTGGGATAAATATTTGTTATGGATCCCCAAGGCCTCAGCCTTCTGTTTTATGCACACAGAAACTCTGTCTCTCCCCAGCAAACCATGTGGGCTGGGTTTGCATTGTTGTGCTGGTGCTGCCCAGCTCCACATCAGCCCTGTTCACGTGGCTTCCTTGCTCAGCCCGGGCTGCTCAGTGCCCCCACTCTGAGCTCAGCACCACTGCCCACAGCCAGGGCTACACAAGGCATTTGTGCTGCCAGTGGTACCCATTTTCATGCCCCTGCTTGGACTCCCCAGCAGGACTCCTCACAGACAGCAGTGCAGGAGATTGCCGTACCCAGGAATTGGATTTTCATGGGATGTCGCTCAGGTTTAACCTGAAGCAGGTCTGTGGCTCTTTCTAGTGATGCATGGCTTTTCCCTGAAGGCTGTTTGCCTTTTAATTTTTTATCATGTCCAGCAGATGGTCGTCTGGGCTTTCAGGGGGATGGTCCAGGTGTTCTCCTGCATTCATGCAGAGCATCCACACTGAGCTGGTTATTGCCCTACACAGCAACTGTGTGTGACTGCACTTATTTTTACACTCTGCAAATAAAACCATTGACATTATTTGGACTGGTTGTTTAGGTTGAAATCCTTCATGAATCCTTGAACTGGTGCTTAAATATTTATGTAGAGGGCTGAAATAGAGGTTTTCTAGCACATAAAATAACACGTAAGGAATGATGGCACACAACCTCTGCTTTCCCAGGAGCAGACAAGTGAAAGAGGGAGGTAAAAAACCTGACATACAGAATAATTCTTCTACCTTTGTAAAAAATATGTTGACCATGGCAACAATAGGGTAGTCACAGCTTCTCACACAGGGTTCTCCTTAGCTGGCCTGGACTGGGGACACATGGAAAGGGGACAGAGCCTGGGGACTTTTCCCTTCAGGAGGTCTGAGAACAGATAAGAGCAGAGCGAGGGCAGGTTTGGGTGATAAAGAAAAAAACCACTAAAATACTCGAGTTTCCTCTTTCCTCCAAGACTGCCTGTCCTTTTCCATAACAATTTCTGCAGGACTCGGTTGGCTCAGGAGATGAACTTCGTGCTCTGTCTTAGAGCCTTTCCAGCCGTTTGCTGGGAAGGGAGGGGGGATGAGAACTGAGGGAGACTGTGGTTCATTTGAGGTGCCCTCAATGGGCACTCACAATTAACAACTGAATGCATCAGTTGCTTTAAATAGCCTGACTAAGGTCATTCAGCGGAGTGACAAAAGGCAGCGGCCTGATTAACATTTGGGGGAGTTTGAATGTTGAACTTTTTCCACGTTTCTAAGGCTGAGCTGGGAAGTCTTTCTCTCTCCCACACACACGTGTGTTTGCACGTTGGGCTTGACTCTTTAGGGGGAGTGACACCAGATTTGGCCCGGTCTGCTCAGTCCAATGAGCTTTTTGAGTGCTTTAACTGCTTTTATTTGTCCCTGAATTATCAAAGCGAGACGAGCAGGAAGCAGCAGCGAGCTGGAGTTGGGGACTCGCTGGTTATTCCTGGGATAACATCAGTGTGAGGGAGCTGGCCCATACTCCAGCTGCTGGGGCACATCATTGAACAAGGTACAGTGAACGGAAATCTCCATTTTAAATGACTTCACACAAGACAGAAACGTTTAATTTAGTGGAAGAATGTGGATAACAAACTTGCCCTATTCACTGGCGTTGCAATCTGTGGATTAGGTGGATTTCACGTGTGACTAAATATTCATGTATGAATGCTAATGGTCTGAAATCAGAATCCTGCCCAACGTGGAACTGCATCTGAGCCCTCCCTTCAAACTTGAATTAAGTAGGAAATGCAGGCATGCACTCAGGGCATGTACTTGTTAACAAATCAAACTGAACTTTAAAAAATTAAATAAACGCTAAAAACGAGGTTTTTATGAGAAAGCCCCTTTAACAAGGTCTGTGAAGGATTTTGAGAGTTGTGTTTTTATGTTTCCTGCAGAGAAGATGTCCATGAACTGAGGTAATTTTTGAGCATTACCGTTTATTTCAAATGAATGGATTAAAAAAGCTTTAGGAAAGCAGAAGGTGCGGGTTTAAATGCAGAATGTCAGAATTGCTGCTGTGGAATCTATAATTCAATCTTGGTTTATCATCCTAAGCAAAAGACGGATTTCTAGTAATGGATTGTCAGTTTTAAACTGTGCTGTAGCTTTTTGTAATAAGCACAAGTAGATTCTTGTCAACTCAACATGTAATATTTTTCCACATAAATGTATTTCCTTGTAATATTCAGTCCTGGTCCCTGCATTTTTTAACAAGAGACCACACTTTGTGAGGATATTTGCTCACACCGTCCAACATGAGAAGTGATGCACTGAAAATAAAATGCTTTGGCAATTAAAATTATCCAGTTTCAATTGAAATCGTCCTTATTTATGCAGGGCAGAAGCTTATCATAATTTATTCAGTGATTTCACTTTCTTTTGTACCTGAAGACAGGCCTTGCAAGTCGGAGGTTATAACCCTGGTAAAAGAAGCCAGTAATTACACCTGCCAGCATCTCCCCGTGGCCACTGGCACAATCACCCATCAAGGATAATTGACAACTAGTTAATAGGATAAGCTTTTGTTTCTTTGGGTTGTTTTTATGTGTTTTCCCCCTACTTGACAAGGGAAAGTCTATTAACTGGTGGGGCTCCACCAGGAATGTGCTGGTGGGCACACCAGGAGGGTTCTTTGAGCAACCCAAAAGGAACAAACATCTTTAAGGGGCCGGGGACGGAGGAAGAAATAGATGTCTTTCATCTCATCTTTGACATCTGAATTCCCAAATCCCTGGCTGCTGTAGCTCAGCACGTGCCTGGAGCTGTCCCCAGAGGAGCAGCAGCCATATGGCCTCCACCTGAGCCATGGGCTGAGGTGGGCAACAGGTTTTCTGTGGGGGCAGCTCAACAAGCCACAGCTCCGGCATTTTCATCCGAGGTGCCAACAAAGCAGCTGTAGGTGTACAATGGCACCACGGTGGGCAGGGTGAGGCCCCCTAACCTCTGGGCTCCATATCCTGAGAGCTGAGGGGTGAAGGGGAGCATCCATCACCTTTTTTTTTCCCCCCTAGCAGTGATCTGCTCACAGCTTGTTCAGAACAAACAGCGCTCACCGCTCACGGTTGTCACAGCAAAGGTTGCAAGTCCTGAGGCCAGAAAAAGGGAGGAAGTTGGAGAGAGAGAATAAATCCCAGCCCAAGGTGCCCACTGGGATATGGGGAATCGGGATACACAGCTCCAGATTGCTGACTGGGGTTGTGGTTCACATCCCATCCCTGACCGGAGATGCTGCTCCCGTGTGTGTCAGGTCCTTGCCAGACAGCAGAGGAAAGGGAACAAGGATGCTCCATCTCCAGAGGCCAGATCCAGAGCAACTTCCCTGCATTTCAGTCAACCCCTGGAGATGGAACTGAACTCAAAATTGCAAAGGGAAGGGACACCTTTCCAGGTCAGAGGGCAATATGAGTGTGGCCTGAGATCAGTGTTTGCTGATGGCCGACTCTAAAGCCATCCCTTGATCAGCCTGTGGATGTTTTTAATGGATTTTGCCAAATATCTGATATTCTTCCTGCATTTTCACTTCTAGAGTTACCTCTGGCAGCTGGCAATGCACTGAGTGTCAACATCCTTCATCTACACCCAGCGGCATTTCTTGGAGTGCAGTGGTGCTCTCTGGATCTAATTCACGGCTCTCCAAAGTGGCACATTCCTCCTGTGCCTGTTCCTTGGAGATTACAGTTTTATTCCATTGCAATCTTTCCTGCACAGGTAGGTGTCTGCATCTCAAGGTTTCAATATCTGAAGGGATGTTGTTAACACATATTATTTGTGTTTAAAATATGCAAAACCATTAAGTCGAGTTACTTACTGGTTTCCTGCTGAATTTCGTTTTCAGACCAAATCCTGTTACCTTTGAAAGAGCACAAATATTGGATTCTAAATAGCTCCTGTTAGGAAAAAAAATCCAAACTATGAATAAGGATCTTTTAAACTCTTCAAACCATCTGCATGCTGCCAGCTTACCTATTGTGCCTTTAATTTAAAAGGAATGCTAAAATGAGTGCAAACACTGAAAATTATGGCTCTCTGTGGAATACTAATCCGTAATATTTGCATATTTCTGACATTTTAAAATTCCCCAGACTCTCATTCTTCTGTGCTCCCGTTAGGGCAGTTGTGAGGACGTTTTGTAGTTATAAGTAAGGAAGGAAAGCTAAGAGGATCTCATCAGGGCTGCTCTGTGGGACTTGGAGAACCTCCTGTAATTTTGAGATTTGTCAGATTAAAATCAATACTCCATTCCCTGACATGAAGGGAGGCTGTAAGAACCATTATTCTACCAGGAACAGCAGTATTTTCTTTAATTCTTCTCTTTCTATGTCCTGATTCACATCAGCAATGAAAAGGACATTTATTCTACAACCAATTCCTAAAACCAGAAACAAACATGATTCTTTCGGTTTCGGATATCAGAACTTGTTGTTAACATTTTCCCACACAAATGAGAACCAAGTGCATCCCTCTTTGTGCCCAGAGAGGGCACTGGGAAGAGAAGCCAAAGGGAGTACATCTTCGTGCCCCTTGTTAGGGGACTGATGTGATTTGGAGTCAGGAAGAAGAAAAGTCAGGATCAGGCTGTTTATAAAATGCCTGGATAGCTTTGTCTGGAGACCACAGGGTGAGAATTTTCAGAACAACTTGGGACTTGTATTTGAGGCTGGATTTTCCACAGTTTCCTCTGCCTCAAGTGACTGTTGGCTACTAGGTACCCCAGAAATCAGGGGTTTTCTAAGTGTTTGGTGTGGACAGAGCGTTCATAAAACTGGTTCCTCAAAAACCACCTCCTGAAGTCACGTGCCAAAACCAATCTTTTTGGACTGTGAATATCAACTTCCCACATCCTATCTATGGTGTTATAGGTAGGCAAGGACCTTGGTTGCTTGGCCTCACTCTGAGGTACAGGGCATAAATTTGCACAGCTGGTTTTCTGAGGAATCCAGGATGGATTTTCTGAGGAATCCTGGAACAGGATTACATCATCATTCTGCTGCTCACCTCTGACTGTGCTTTGAGGTGTATTTCTGTAATATGAAACTAAAACTGGTCCTGGGACTGCTGGGAACTGTGTTCTGTGCAGGAACCAGTTATGAGAACAGTAGAGTGGTACCAAATCATGTTTGGTTCTTAGGTTGGCCCTGCTTGGCTGAACTGAAGTGTCTTTCCTAAACCCAGCTTTCAAGTTGAAATAGAAATGTTTATACCAGCCCTCACTTGGAATAGATGCAAACACTGACAAAAAACAGAGGCAGAACATGCTCACTATTTGGGAACTCATTCTAAACACTAAGTCCACACTGCTGCAAATATTCCTCATTTTACCCATTTATTTCCACTGCAGGATAACCAAGGGCTAAAATTCTGCTGTCTGGGAAGACTTTTTATTAGGCCTTATCTGCATCATCCTCTCCACTAGTTCAGAAGGATGTGACTGGAAGCAATTAACATTTTGATGCACTTCACCACGCAATTGCCAGCCTTTATTTTCTTCCCATTAAAATCACTGGCTCAGTTTACAGCTGGCTTGTTTTTTTAATCTGGTCTTTTCTATTCCTATCCTAATGGAATCCATTCAATTAACACTGTGTTGGGTGGAGGGGAATATCAATCACCAAGAAATGCCTATTTTCCTTGGCCAGACATGGAAGGGGGTTGATTTTCTGCTCTGTCAGGGACAAAAATTTCAAAATTTGATGTTATTAGGACTTTATTTTGTGAGCAATCCAGGTAACTTTGTTGTGCTTTGGACACTTGAGTTCAAAAGAGGCAGCTTGGCTTTGGGTTTGTACGTGGTTGTTTGGGTTTGTGTTGGGTTTTTTGGGGGAGGTGGAGAGGAGTGTTTTGGGGTTTTTTGTTTGTTTGTTTGTTTGGTGGTGGTTTTTTGTTTCTTTTTGATTTTTGGTGGGGTTTTGGTGTTTTGTTTTGGGGGTTTTTTTGCTTGTTTGTTTAAATGAATCAACCCTGTTTTGTATGTTGAAAGAAACCTCAAGAAAATGTGTTTGACTTCTGCAGTTCTCCATTGTGAGAAAATGAATAGCAGGAAAGAATAGCACAGAAACCAGTGAACCTGAGGTGGACTTGAACTTTCTGGAATTCTTTTGTTGAGGATTTCCTTTCATTCCCAGGGAAGGCATCTTCCTGTTGGCGTGTGCTCCTGCAGTCACAATAACCACCCTGAACAGGCCCTGTCGCAGCATTTGGGGGGAATCAGACCTTTGTTAACACTGGAAGCAAAATATTCATAGAATTTGACAAGAATAAGGAATATTCCTTCCAAAAGTGAAGGAAATTAAGGAGGGGAGTGCCAGCCCTGGGATATTCTTGGCATTAGGGCACAATTATTTAGGAATTCACTGAGTATCACTCACCACTGCCACCCAACAGGTCTTCTCTGGCTGTCTCCACATCCTGTTTTCTTCTTCCCAATCAGTTCAGAAAGGATGAATATCATGGAAAATGTCCTCTTCTTATGTTTAATAGTTCACTTTTGCAGAGAAAGCAGATCTGGGGGCTCAGATATTCTGGTATGTATTCAGTCAGAACTTAGACTTGATGATCTTGGAGGTCTTTTCCAACCTTAATGATCCTATGATTCTATGAAAACAGTAGTACAGTGGATAGGAATAAATTTGCCCTGAATCCTATTTGAAATCATGCTATGATCTACTGTTTTAGTAATTACATGGAAATTATGATATTTTTCCCGGGGAAGAAGAAAACAACAGACAAACTAATTAAGAAAACTGACAGTGTAACGTACAACGTAAAATATAGTTTGTGTTTAAAAGTCCTGTTCTAGCAAATCTCAGTGCATAATTCAGAATAGTTTCACACTCAGACCAATTACACAACTGGTGTGTGTTTTAAGAGGAAAACTCACCAAATGGTTCTTATTTGTAAATCTCACTAAAATCTGGGGTGAACGTGAGCTGTTTTTCAGTTTTACCATAAAATAGGAGACCCTACACTCACACGGTGTTGAAACTTTTTTTGGTTGGAATTGCCAGAGGGGAAAAAGAAAGCTAAACAGCCTGTTCAGTTAAAATCAGAGGAAATTCTCCCAGTGACTTCAATGAAACCCAGAATGGGCACAAGATCTGTGCAGATGACTGGAAATGGTCCGTGGAGAATTTCAAGGCAGCTTTGAACTGGGTGTGGAATAAAGGGGAAACCAAGTGTGAGTGGCTGCCAGTGGGGCTGTGAGAAACCCATGTGCAAACACTTCCTCTGATAGCACTGGAATTCCCTGCAATTAAGTATGGTTTTGATGAGGAACAAGTTGCATTTCCAGTTCATCACAGCAAACTCTTTATGAGTTTCTGCAGGCGCCTCCTGAGGTCAGTGAGCTGATGTGTGTGTGTACAAAGCTCATGGAAAATCCAAGTTTCCAACAGTGGGAAGAAACTGGGACACCCCATGGCAGTGTCTGTAAGTTCAGAGCACGTTGTTCTGCCCCACTTCACACGAGGGAGCCCTGGGGTTATGCAGATGTTCCCACCCCACCATCTCTGATACTTGTCTTACTAAAACTTTCTGAAGGCTTTAGGAAACTCAAGGAACACCCCTAAAGGAGGCATTTGGTTTTATCAGTCCTGCTGCACATATCCTTTTCCCCTCCACCTGTTATTCTGGAAGTGGAAAATGGCAGTTCAGGAGAGCAGCTCCTTTGCTACAGGCTTGGACTGAGATTTTTGCCAAAAATGAGTTTAATGAGTGAGGAGGCACCAAAACCTCTGTGAAAAACAGGAAGAAGGGAGAAATGTGGAGGGCTGCAGACTGAAAGTGGAGTGTCCCAAGCCATCATCTCTCTCTGTTTGCAGGGCAATCCCTGAGCTCACCGTTGTCTGTTATAGAGTTATTTTTGGAATTATGCTCTGGTTCACTTGGTGGAAAAATCAAAGTTAAAATTTAGGTAGGTAGGTAGTTGCTGGAGCATTTCCATGCACCACAAGGCTGTGAATATGCCAAAAGAAAAATATTTTCATATTTTTTCTCGCCATCACTTCGTTTCTTCTCTTTCATGTCTCTTTGTTATTTTGGGGTAGGTGAGACAGTGTTTTACCACACTGACATAAAAACTGCTCTGTTTGCATGTTTCTGCTTCTGCAGTGCCTGACTTAGGGAATAGCATGGATCCCTTAAGGAATTCACTAAAAGGTAACCTTAATTAATGTTACAGCTGTATGGAAATGTGCCTGCCCCTGGCAATGGGGGGAATGATGCTGAATGGTGACAACATTGTCCTGCACTCCAGAGCACAATAATTCTTGATCTTTCTTTTCAGCACGTGGAGGTGCTGAGCTGTCCCTTGATGTAACTACAGGTAGCACTGGCTCGCCCACATAAATGATACCTGTACAACCCATTTTCTCAGTAATTGTGCTCTAGGAAAAGGCAAAGCACATGCACTTTATAACTGACTCTAGACCAGAAGGGATCATCAAAGGTGTCCTGATTTTTAGAAAGCCTTACAGAAAGTAACAGGTAGAATTTAGAGCAGCTGAAATGTGCAGTATGACTGTGTCCAGGACTGGCAGGGCAGCTTATCAGCACAGGTGAGGAATAGCAGGGGTAGCTTGTCCAGCTGCTCTAACTTATTTCTGCCCTCAAGGTACTTGTCAGAAAATATTGTCAGCTGGCTGCACTTTGCACTGACAGGATTTGTCTTCATTCCCCTAAATAATGTCCTGTGTGGACGTGTGTGTTTTAAAACGGGATAGAGAAAACTGTGTTTTATCTCACAAGTGGTAGTTAGGTTCATTGTCAGGGGTTTTTTTGGATGGAGACTGCAATAAAAATGGTGTTGCCTAAGGCCAGAGTACTCCCTTAGACTTCAGGTATTTTGGAGCTGGGCTGTGACCACACATCAGCTGAGTTTGGGTTCAATGAACCTGCTGGCATCTCTTGATGTCCTGTGGTACCATCAGCTCTTCACTCTCTCTGCTGCTGAGACAAACCTTTTCATGTGTTGTGGTGCTTTTATTCATTTGTTCATTCATATTTTTGTTGGGAGTATTTGCTGTTTTACCCCTCTGTTTCTTTTTCTTTGCCTTTTCTACACATCATAGTGCCTTTCCCTCTCTTCTGTTGTGTTATGGAGTGAGCTCTGCTGCTGATTAAACTGAAGTTGATGCAGAATTCCCTCACCATTAGCACAGTTTTGTGTGTGGACAATTTGTATTTTTTGGTTTTTTAGCTTCAGTGCTTCTGCAGTTCAAACTATTCCACTTATTGCAGTCATGGTCTTCAAGGACTCTGTGTAAGGTTTAATTCCATGAACAAGAGAAGTGCTGAGGAATTTGGATATCAGGTGTCATAGATATGTGTGGACACAGGTAAATCTGCATGTCTGTACAGGCAAAAGCCTTCCTGTGGATGCAGCTATTCTCTAGTAGAACCTAATTTAGGCAGCTAAATCTACCTGAACTGAATTATTTGCCATGTGTGTACTATGAAAGTGTTTAACCATGGTTTTGTATTTCAGACATAAAAATGATGAGTTAATACCATCACCAGAATTTCATGCCTTCATGCACACGATTTCATCAAGAATTTATGGTCTCATCCCAAACCTGCAGCTGCTACAGTGAGAAAACCTTTGCTCCTACCTTTGGCAGGTTCAGGAATTGCTTGATGCTTCCCTTTTGTAACTCTTCAGTGTGAAAACCCTCACCAGTGGGGAATGTTTCCTCTATAAACAGCTGGAGAGCAGCGTGGTCACCACATGGGGACTCAGTGGTGGCTCTTATTTCCCCTCTGCAGGAAGGAAGGGAAGCAGGACCACTCATCCTGTACATCTGTCTGCAGGGATACAGCATTTCCAGGAGTTATGGCAAAGCCCTTACAACAGGAGAGGCTCATGGAGGGTCCTCAGTGGAGATATCCAGGAGCATTATAACAAACTGCCTTCCAAGGACACGTAATGAGGAGCTTGATCCCACTGCTCTGATTCAGGGAGGTTACTCAGGTGAGTAAGAGCTTCAAGGTTCAGCTTTCTTGCTTTTCAGTGACAATGTAATTATGTGTGTTTTAGCAGGAGGGATATTTAAAACAGGAATGTTTTTTCTAGAGTGAAATAACAATAAAAAAAGTTCCCCAAACAGAAAAGTAGTAAATGCTGACACCCTCAAATTAAAACCCACACATTTTCTGACAAATCTCTAAGCCATGCAAGGTAGCTCTTTCCTGAGAGAGATTCAGCATGAATGCCTTGTCAGGAAACTGAATTTTCTCAGGAAATGTGGATTGCCTTTTGAAAACAGTCTTTTCAAAGTGTCTGAGATGAGGCCACCCATTAAAATTGGCAGGCTGGCATGTAATTACAATGCACACCATGCATGCCTTGCTCCTCAGACATGTATCACTCAGTCTTTTCCAGGAGGGAAAGAGTGACTCCAAGGCAGGCAGGAGGCTCATCCCTGTCTCCCAGCAGTGTGGGAGTGCATGGGCTGTGCTGCTGGGGTGGTTTTGGACACTACTTTTCCAGGGCAGGATAAATTACAGGTCTAATTAATGGGGTTGTGCCAACAGGATAAAGGTACAGTGGCCACTTTCTGAAGATGTATGTTAAATCATAGGATTACAGAATGGTTTGGGTGAGAAAGGACCTCAAAGCCCATCCAGTTCCACCCAGCCCACTGTGATGGGCAGGGACACCTTCCACCAGCCCAGGTTACTCCAAGCCCCATCCAACCTGGCCTTGGAGACTTCAAGGGATGGGGCAGCCACAGCTTCTCTGGGCAACCTGTGCCAGGGCCTCCCCACCCTCCCAGAGAGGGATTTCTGCCTCATACCTAATCTAAATCTACCATCTGAATATTTGTGCCTTCCTTCTTCCACTGGTAACATCGTGTAGGATCATGTTCAGAGTTAGGGCTCCTTTTAATGAGTTGGGACGAGGAGCTGGGTCTGGTGTGGACAGGACAATCAGCCTTTCTCAGAGAGGGAGAACACTGCAGGAGTTTCTTACACTTTACTCCCCATGGAAGATCACAATTTAATTCAAAGCTGCTGAGCAATTTATGCCCAACCCCCCCAAACTAAAACATCTGATGGCCTGGGGATGAGAACAGGCTGAGTGTGTGCAAGGCAAAATCACAACACTACACAGTCAGACTTTACCAGTGCAGCACTTTTTGATTTGTTTAGCATGAGATTATTATGAAAACACTTCTAAAGAGGGAAGATCAGCTGGTTGCAAAGCCGGAGCATTTGGCACTGCAACAATTTGTATTGATAGCTTCAGGCTAACTATATTTTTTCTTGACAATTCATGCTACTCAACTCAAACTATGAGATAATTTGTTTCTGGAATCATGGACAGAATGAAAAGTTGGCTTCCAACTAGATTCCAGGGCTTCACAGAAGGAAGTGGTCTGGTGCAATGCTTTTCATTTATTAGCAGATTTGAGCTGTGAAACTCTTGGTTATAAGAGGCATTACTTAAATTCCATTTTCAGTGTTGTTTATTGTGATTTTTAATGCTATTATTTGATGCCTAACATTATTCTTTAGACAGTCAGCAATTCTAAAAACTACTGGAATGTCTGAGCATGAAAATGTGAACATGCAAATTGCTTGTATCTGGCACTGAATATGTATGTTTGAAACAAAACTCTGCTACTCGTGAATAATCATTACCCTGAGCTCTAAAATCTCCAACTGTTTAAAAGACAAAGTTCATTAAGTTAATTACAATTTCTTGATGGCAACTCATCTTGTTGGCAAAGTCAATCTCTATGGGAAACCAAAACAGCTGAAATGTAATCAGATGCTGCTGCAGAAAGTGGTTTAAAAAGGCAAAATGTTTGAAGTTAGTTAATTTTTAAACCCAAGGTAGAGGCATTTTGTGCCAATCCCAGATTCTCTGTCTTTCCTTTTGTGAAACAATTGATTTTTGTGTATTGTTTTTAAGTCAGCCATACAATAGGTAATTCATCATCACTGGGAGATATAAACTCAAGCAGACTCCAAAAATAATTGAATTTTTCAGAAATTCTCTAAGGGGGTGAAAAATCCATAACAGCCATTAAATTCTGCTCTTTGTAGAAGGAATATGAAATATTACAATTATGATCAAGAAGGAAAAAACCCTCTTTAATTCCACTTGCTGAATCTGGCAGGAATAATTCAGTGTTTTGTTATGCTCTTCTGCTGTTTCAATGGAATTTGTATGAAAAAATGTGATAACACATATCAAAAGATGTCATTTACAACGGGAGGGAGGAAGCTGTTTAGGAATTCCAGCCTGACAAATGCAGGAGATTATAGCCTTGATCTGGAGCTGTGCTCATCTCTGCACCCAAATTGGAGAACAGCTTGTTGCTGCATAAATTAGGAGGCATTTGGTGCCTGCCCTATTATGGCATTTCTGTGGGATCTTCATTTTTGGAGGATCTCCAGATCTCCTTTAAACCCCAGCTGTGGTTCCCAGGATCAATCCCTTCACTGCATGACTTCAGGCCATGGGAAAGAGTCCCATCCATCCTGGAAAACCCACCTGCTCTTGGCAACCTCCCGGTACAGGAGTGGCACAGAGAGCACGAGTGGGAGCTGGGGTTGAGCTCTTTAGCAAGCAGACATTTCAAGGGTAGAACAGTATTGTCAAGGAGTTTCCAAAACCTATGAGGGAATTGGAACTGTTTCTTCCAGGGGTTTTGTTCCTTTCCTGGTATCTGTAGGGTCTGACTTGCTCATCATCTTCCAAAATGGATAGGATTCTTGCTATTGTGCACCAGTAAGACTTAAGGTCTAGTGGTCATACACCAAATATTTGCTATCCAGGAGAGATATCTCAAATCCTGTGGTCTGTGCTGATAAAGAGCTCCCACAGATTAGCAAAAGGACCCATGCATTTGGAAAAGGACTTACATTGGCATGGGTTAAATGGGAAAGGAAGGAGATACTGAAAAGTAAATAGATGCTGTGATAATTTATTGCAAGCTATTTTTTTCTATCTCCATAATAGTGTGCTGTAAACTAATAGATCATCTGAGATGAAACCAGAGCATGACAAGATGGATCATTTAAGATATTAAATGATGCTTTTCTGTGTACTGTTGTTATCCAAAGTATATTAAAAAAAGTATCAGACAGTATATTTTTTCCAATCACTCTCATATGTTTAGACGTGGCTTTGTAAATCTACTGCATCATTAGCCCCTGCCTGAGCTCAGCTTTTAGAACAGTTTACAGTCCTGAAATGATTTGGTTGTAAATTGTCATTTTATTGGTGTGAAAAGTCATTTGGGAACAAGGGAAAGAAGTGACCATGCTGTTTAATAGGATCCATACCCAGATCTAGTGGGAAAATAGTGTTGTTTGAGTTTTCATAGAGATACTGTTTTGTGTTGGTTCTTGAGGTGCTTCCCCTGCTGCTCTGAGGGTTTTCTTTCCCTCCTCTCTCCAAGAGGGTAGAAAACCCAAGCTGTGTGTGAGGCAGGGTGGTGGCACAAAGCAGGAACCCTGCCAGGGGGTGTGTGCCCCACACCAGGATGGGCAGTCCCTTCTGGTGTCCTCTGACCATGCTCCAGGTGCATTTCTCAAAGTGAACACATTTTTAAAAGCAACAAATCTCAGAATGATTTGGGTTGGAGGGCACCTTAAAGCTCATCCCATTCCACCCCTCCCATGGGCAGGGACACCTTCCACTAGACAAGGTTTCTCCAACCTGGCCTTGGACACTTCCAGGGGTGGGGCCAGAATATGCCAAGATATTTAATTTAATTTAAACCCACACTTATTTCTGTGGTAGCTAAGACAATATTCCCTGGGTTTGATATTATCTTCCCAACCTGCCCCTCACAGTGACTCTCAGGGCTGTTTTGGAGGGACTGTCACAAAGGGAGGGTCACTGGCTTGCCCTCCTTGCTACCCCCACCCTGGAGAAGGGGAATAGTGAGTGCCAGTAATACCATTGGCTTTATGAAGTGGAAACATCTTTATTCACAAAGGGCAGTGTGACCATAAATTTTAGGCAGCGTTGATGGGGAGATGAGTGGTAACCTGAGGGGAGAAAGCACCTCATTCTTCCAGCTACCCAACACCCAGCTGAGCTTGGTTCTAAGGCAGTGAATCTCTTCTCTTTATTAAAGCTATGAGCTCTTATTTTTGGCCTTTTCCAATTTTTTCCAAGGACTGTCTTGCCCTTTATTTTCCTGCTTCTCCTGTTTTACAGCATTTTGTGTCTCTGAGTTACATTATGAGGGGTGGGTTTGTCTTCCACTGAAGAATTAACTACTAGCCAGGGTTGAAAGAAGGATATAGGATTTCATGGACCAGTGAACTAATGCAATGTGAAATCCTATTTTCCTATCTTCCAAGTGTCTACAGAATTCCAACTTAATGTACTTTATATTATATGGTTGCCACCTGTTTATATTATCAGTAGTTTGAATATTTAAGCATGACACACTCCATTTCCTACCAATTTGTCTGTATTTCAAGAATGGATCCTCCTAGTGTTTCCATACTTCATTTTTTTTCTCCTTTTTTCACTCCAAAATGAATATTGTCGCCTAGCAAGACTACATTTAAATTTTCATTAGAAAATTATATAGTTCACAGCACAGATTTAATTGATCACACTCTTACCTGGTGTAAATCAACACGGCGGCATTAATTCTAACAAGATTTCTCACCAGCTGAGGATCTGCTTCTGTGGATTTTTTGTGTTGTTCTCAAAGCCCAGAAGAGCAAATCTTCAAAAAAAAAGTCTTTGAAGCTGGCTCACTTTTAACAGTTCAAAATCACATTTCGCTGTCATACGCACATTTGAGGAACACCATAAATCTCACATAAGCAGCCCATGGTTTCAGTGCATAGATTTAAATATATGATGATCCAAGGGCCTATTGCTGAGCACAGACGTGTGGGTGGGTGTTTTACACCGACTCATAAGGGGTCGTTGGATCGTTTCTGCATCTGGACTAATAAATGGCAACTGCAGCTAATGGAGAACAATGAATCTTGGAACAAAGGGAAAAACCAGCGCATCTGCTGAAGGAAAGATGTGTCGAATACTGATTAGCAAAGAGATCTGGGAGTTGTTGGAGAAAATCTCCAAAGCATTCAGCTTAATGTGCAACTGCAGCGAAAAGGGCGAGCAGAACGCTGGCTTGTACTGCTGGGGGAAGGCAATATAAATCAAAGCAGCTGGCTTTGTTACCATCAGGCATTGTTTTGACATCACCCAAAGAGCTGAACTTTGTTTGCTATTGGCCACTACAGCTTCAGAAGAATGTATTTCTGACTGGAGGGGATTTTCTGTACACTAAACTAAATTACCATCTTCTGCATTTTAAGATAACGCAGAGGAAGAAACAGAACAAAAAATCAGCTCATTAAGAAGTAAAGGGGCCGCTCTGATTGGGGCAATTGTTGGCAGCAAGGAGCAGCCTCCAACTTGACCTGAGGTTCAGTTTCAGGAGGAAAAAAAAAAAAGAAAAAGGATGTGGAAGTATTACCTGAAACATGGTGAATTCAGATTGGAAAATAAATGTTTTGTTGAAAATCTCATTTCATGACAACTCTAAAATGATGGGAGTTATCACTACAAAGGCAGCAAACGACAGAGAGAAATGGAACTGCTGGGGAATGAAAAGCTCTGCCATAATGAGCTCGGTGCTCTTATCTGCTTATGAGCATTTGGATTTGGTCAGGTTTTAATTTGACAAGATTCTCAGACCAAAGGAGGGCTGATGTTTAATACAAAACTTAGAGCACAACCCGTGGCAGCTTTCGGGGGTCGTTCTCTGTCAGAATTGCCACCCCAGTTCCTCGCATGCAGAAGTTGTCGATTCAGCCATAAATAATCACTGCTGGTTAGGAACCCTGGTGTGCAAAATTCTAACTCGAGTTCAGCCACAGAGGCTGTGAAATGAAACATGAAGGGGGTCTTTTAAGCAAGAAAAAACTGTCACTTCTCTTTCATTCAATGGGAATATGTGAACCTAACAAAAACATTTTGTTATGGCCTCAAGTCGTACCAGCGGAGATTTAGGTTGGATATTAGGAAAAATTTCTGCACTGAAAGGGTGGTCAGGTGTTGGGACAGGCTGCCTGGGGCAGCAGTGGAATCAACATCCCTGGAGGGATTTAAGAAACATGTAGATGTGGCACTTAGGGAGATGGTTTAGTGGTGGCCTCGGAAGAACCAGGGGAACAGTTGGACTTGATGACCTTAGAGGGCTTTTCCAGCCTTAATGATTCTATGATTTTTACTGGATTGGAAAAAAGATCTAGAACTTTTGTGAACTTTTCTTCTTTGTACACTTGGAACTCCAATTCTCTCCCATGGGATTGTTAAAAAATCACTCTGCTTTCTCCACAACCTTCTCCATATAAAGAAAAACAAAGACATACCAGAGGCACAACACCTCTCAGCCCCCTGTGCGCTTGGGGTGTGTTTGCAGTGAAGTCATGACAACTTCCAGGGCAGTTCCCTGATCCCTGGTTAACTTTTCAGGTAATCACAGAATCATTAAGGTTGGAAAAGCCCTCCCAGCCCATGGATCCCCCCTGTGCCTGATGCCCACCTTGTCCCCCAGCCCAGAGCACTGAGTGCCACGGCCAGGCCTCCCTGGGACACCTCCAGGGATGGGCACTCCAAACCTCCCTGGGCAGCCCCTTCCAGTGCCTGACCACCCTTTCCAGGGAGAAATTCCTCCTGATGTCCAACCTGAGCCTCCCTTGGCAGAGCTTGAAGCAGTTCCCTCTCCTCCTGTCCCTTGTTCCCTGGGAGCAGAGCCCGACCCCCCCCGGGCTCCCCCCTCCTGTCAGGGGGTTGCAGAGCCAGAAGGTCCCCCCTGAGCCTCCTTTTCCCACTGGCCATTTCTAACCAGCTCCAAAACACTCTCAGAACAACTCAATATCCCCTTCTCACCTTCCTGACTATCCATCCTGTGTCTCAGTTTCTCCACTCAGATGTATTATTTTTCAGTTATATTGCAGCTGAAGTCAAACAACAAGAATAAATTAGGGAGAAGTGTGGTGAGCTGAGCAGTTTTCACTTTAACAGTATTTTAATAATCAGGAAAGTCACCCATGTATAGTAATGATAAATTGCTTTGCTACAGGGTAATATAAACTTTACAAGTATAATAAATATTTCTGCTTGGCCAAGAAAACTGAAATACTGGAAACTGTTTAAATATGTGCATCAGAATGAATGAAGATGAAAAACTGGTGAATATTTTAAAAATAGCTTATTTTTTTGTAAATTAAATCTCAACCTGTCTTTCTAGAAATGGGGATTTAGGTCATTGATGTGCTTAAGGTCCAGTGGGAATCAAGGAGATTTTGGTGTCACATAGGTACAAAAATTAGATTTATTTCTCTTCATGTTGCTCTTAGTAAGATGGGATTAAAACATTCAAGGTTATTGAAAAGAAATACGTCCATTTTAAATTTTTAAGCTAGAGATTTGTTTGTGTTACACTACGTAGTTCAGTAAAAAAAAACCACACTTTTTTCATAGGAAAACTCCTTCTAGAGAGTTACAGATGTGATCCATATCAAAGACAGTATTTATTAGTGATACTGAGACAGAATGAGATTTTTATAACAGCCCTGCAAAGTTACTTTCCCACTTTCCACCAGCAGCCAAGAGAATGAGGAAACTTAATATAGTGGTACTGTGAGCCAGAAAAAACTTGAAAATACAGGTAATACACCCAGGAAAATGGAATAACTTTATTAGGTCCTTTAATCCCATTTATGGTTAGTGGGAAGTTAACAGGGTCCGGAAGAGGAGCTTTGTACCACTTGAAAACTAAGGTTTCAAGCTTGTTTCCAGCTTTGTTGTCAGTGCTTGTGATGCCAGCCTTTCACTCATCCTGCAGAGGACATTTTCTAGCTTTATTCAATTTTCTTTCCAAAGTTATTACATTTCTCTCCTGCTAAGAAACATCTAACTTCAGTCAGAGCATCCAGCTGCAACAGCCTGGTTTTCATCTGTCTTTTCTCCCCATGGATATCGTCAGTCACTTCAATCTCAGCAATCCTTTATGTCAGACTTTTTTTATCCAGGGTTTCTCAATATTTTGGAGAGAGATACAGTTTTTAATGCGACTTTGGTATAAATTCCTGGGCGTTCCTGCATCTCTCTGTGTATATTTCCCACGTGTTTTTCCTTTTGCTCACTCCTATTGATTTTTCCTGTGCACCTTTTGTTTTGCTTTGTCGGTAGAAGTGGTAGACGGGGGGAAAAAAGGCTTCCAATTTCTGCTTCTATTTTTATTTTTGCATTACCTTTTCCCTTCTGTCTCTTTGCTTCCCAGCTATGTCTCACCAGGAGTGACAAGGCATCGCTGAGGGTCGATGTCATCAGTATTTGCACTTCCTCTGTGAGGGACAAATGTCACGGAAACAGGTGCAAAATAATCTCCTGACAACACCATAATCCCCATTGTGGCAGATCTTTGCAAGGTCAAACTCTGACAAAGACTGTGTGCAATTTCCAAACCTAGCCCTGGAGAAGAGCAGCACAATTTAGAATCATCAGGACAAGAAGAGATGGAAACTTGGCGTTGACCTTTTGATCTTCAACTGTAAGTTTAAAGTAAAATCTTGCTGATTGTCTCCTCCAATTTTGTTTTACACTTCTTTCTGTGTTCTTTGATGTGTGGGTATAACTTGTGGAAGTGCAATTCCTGCCAGGGATAAGCTGCAATTTCCAAAATAAGGGGAGGATGCTGTGCTGCAGGAGGGTTTTGGTTATCACTCCGTTCTGGTTCACTGCCCCATTGTCCTGACTTTTCAACTCTGCTGAATAATTTCATTCATTTATTTGTACAAACACCGTGGACAAAAATTATTTTTCTGAGACACAGGAGCTTTCTAATTCCTCTGTGGCTGCTGGTTGGATTTGTAGCAGACCTTTCAAAATAAGGCACTCAGATCTGGGTGGATAAAAATAAAAGCAGGTTTATATGTTGCGTTCAGCAACCTGGCCCTGCAGGCAGGAGCCCAGGCTGGCTGAGCTGACCCCTTTTCATGACTGTTTTGGGCAGTCTGTGCTCAATATCTTTTGTAACTCAAATTGATTTGTGCATGAAGGAGCATATTCAGGGGTCTAATATACAAATACAGATGATCAAAGGAAACACCACAACCCATTCACTCCATTTAGTATTGGTACACACAAACATGAAGCTTGATTGCCAGGGATGCTCAAGAGGTACTTGGAGTAGGTATAAAATTGTCTGTGCACGTCACTGGTGGTGGTGGGATCAAACCAGCTCTGAATTCCTCCCTGGGCAGTCTGAGCCAGGAGATCCTGCCACATCTGGGCCAGTTTTGGGGACCTGATGGTCCTGCCCCTTCCATCCACAGTGGTGACTCCTGCTCTGTGCCTTGTGAGTGGTGGTGTTTAAACCCAACGCTCATCCTTAGGTGAATTAGGTTAAAGCTTGATTTGTGAGCCCACAACAGAATAAAGGGGATTTACCATGAGCACAAAATGTAGCTTTTTCTGTCAGGACAAGGAAATGAGTTTATGAAGTTCTCATCTTACATAAAACATAGGGAATTCTGAATTTTCTCCTTGACAAGCTGTTGGATCCATTGCTCAGAACATGCTGGTGGAAGGGAGATGGGTCATTGCTCTCCTAGGAAGGGCTCTGATGAGTTTTACAACCGTTTTTCTGCTTGAAACATTCATTTATTGCTATTGCTGACATAAATAGTGCTGCTTTCCTTGCTTGGCACAGCAAAAACATTTCCTGGTAGGGCAGTAACAGATTCCTAGAAGGAATTGGGCTGTGTTGGGAACACCTCATGTCCCTTCCCTGTTTGCACAGGAGAATGGTGCAGGCAGTGGGGAGTAATTAGGATTGATTCCTGCTGTCTCAGTCACACACATGGATTCTCCTATAATTGAGAGAGATTCCACTGATGGAATTGAGCTGATTAGCCTGAACAAAATAATGTTGCATCCACATGCATCCTGCCTCCTTGTAATTAGAATTGTTGGTCTTCCAAGAACAACTGAGAGCAGAACACTGGGAACTGAAGGACTCTATTGATATGTCATAAGACACAGTTCCTTTTCCAAAGGCTTCCAGTCTAAAAGGAAAATTAAAAGGTAAGAATACCAAGAGGGAAAGAAGGAGGGTACACAGTTTGTTGAGATTATGACAGGACAGTAGAAGTGGGTAGGATGAAGATGTCCAGGGTCTCTGATCCTGCATTGTATCCACTGCATTACATTAAATGCCTTTTCAAGCCACTGTAGTACAGGCACCTTTTAATTAATTTTTTTTTTAAGGCTGTGTGCCTGTAAAAGCAAAAATAAATCTACTTGTAAAGGGGGATTGCAGAGATGTCAAACACTCCTGCAGGTGCAGCCATCCCTGCATGATATCACCTTGGTTTGAAAATTAGCAAACTGTCAGTGGCTACATAATGGAAACACACAAGATTTGACATTTATTTGCAATTTAGTACTCAGGAAGATGTTAACAAATCTCCTTTTTTACCCTGAATGGCACTGTCCTCAGTCCTGGACAGGTGAAATCCCATTGCAAACCTCCTTAAAAGAAAGATTTTTTTTTTTTTGTTGCTCTTCCTGATTTATTGAGGTATTTGATAGGTTTATGGCAAAAGGAGCTCTGCCATCGCACATTTACATAAGCTCCTTATGTCAGACAATACCTTTGTTTGTTCCTGAATACACCATGTATTTTTCCTCCATGTTTAAATGTAGATTCACATTTAGGGAGGATAAAAGGGCTGGAAATGAAGCGGTTCCTGAGTTAACCACAGCACCTTTTTTCAATTAGCTATGAATTCACACATTATAATAATCCCTGTTTTGAGACCATTCCATGTAAATTGAAGATTATAAGCAAGAATGCTGAGTACTGCACTTCTCCCCCACCCAATTACTGATTTATCCTCTGAATCTTTCCATGTACCACCTTTTGACTTGAATCTAGTTCTGCCTTTACCTCACTAAGTCTCCTAAATGTTACACACAGACAAAAAAATTCTGGGCACTGATTTTAAAACAGTTGTTTTTTTGGCAAAATGCTTCTGTTCCCATCAGCACCTGGGATTCAAAATTCAGTATGATGAACGTTAGAGCAAGCCATATAATGAGCAGCTGAAGGAATGGGATATAGTTCCCTGAGGACATTTTTATTTTGTCAGTATTTTCAGGAAAATGCTCACACTGAATTTACTCTGAATAGGAAAAGGAGTTTACATGCAACACCAGTCTGTGTATCTGTTTTGGTTTAAGACTGAGCAATAAAGGCAAAAATATGTATTTGTTAGAAGATACTACTTAATAGTCATGGCTTTATAGAGCCCTGTGGAGGGGAATAATGCTCTGCATCATCTCGGCTTTCTACTTTGCCAGTTTATTTCTTTTCTGCATTCAGACAGCTTTTGTTGGTGCAGCTGTAGACTAGAGACTGTCTTTGCATCTCCTGCCTGCTGCACGTGAGGCTGCCTGGGTTGGGCAGTGAGGTACAGCCCTGAGGCAGGAAAAAAACCCCAGCAGACGCAGGATACTTGTTCCAGTTGAAGAGAGATCCTCATGGAAACCAGGGAGTGTCTTTGTGTGAGGAGGACTTGAGGAATCAGCACAAGCCATGGGGAGGGGATGTGACTTGGACTTTTTACATGGGCAGATTGTGGTGGCTCAACAGGGAATGGCTTTAAACTAAAAGAGGAGAGATTTAGAAGTGGTATTAGGAGGAAATCCTTCCCTGTGAGGGTGGGGAGGCCCTGGCACAGGTTGCCCAGAGAAGCTGTGGCTGCCTCATTCCTGGAAGTGTCCAAGGCCAGGCTGGACAGGACTTGGAGCAACCTGGGCTGGTGGAAGGTGTCCCTGCCCATGGCAGGGGGTGGGATGAGATGATGTTTAAGGTCCCTTCCAACACAAACCATTCTATGATTCTCTGTCTCTGCTCTCTTCCAGGTGTCTTGCTGACCTGGTTGTGTGTCCCTGGCATCTGCTGCAGATGGACAGTAGGATGTTTCTCCCATGTCCTGCAGGCAGTGCTGTTGGAAAGACTCAGGTCACTTTGTGCACTCAGTGACACAAGCGGCTCTGAAATCACGAAGAACTGCACATAATAAAACACCTCCTTCATCTTGTGCCCAGCTCTGCTTTCCCAGTCATTGGTACTTTTTCTCAATCTCTATTTAATGTCAGCTTCATCTGTTTTAATTCACTCCAATACTCCAAAGCAGAAGCAGCTGTAACACCTATTTCTGCAATTAGTGCAATCTTGCTCCTGCCTGATAATCTTTTCTCCAAGCTGCTACCTGCTACCAGAAGTGCTCCTACAAGAGATCTTTTCCTTCAGTTTAGTTCAGGATAACTGAGAGCAATTTAACCTTCAGAAGCAAATACTGATGGAAAAGTACTATGTGATTCCATTTTCAGATGAAGGCAGTAAGGTAGGGACAGTAGAACACCAGATTTCACCTTTTCTGTACTGAATTTAGAGGTCATTATCTAATACTATTAGGTGATAAAAAATTAGGTATTACTTATTACTATTAGGTAATAAAAACCTGTCTGTTCATCACAGGGGTCTGTTCTGTTGTTTGTGCCATAATGCTTTTCTTGTAAATTCAGTGGTTATAGTGATGTTCTGTGCTGATCACTCCAAATCTTTGTATCTTCTCCAGAATGAGAGGATAGAGGAAAGAGCTTGTGCATCCTGTAGGTAAGGACAGAAAAGTTGGCATCATCTCATTTTTGTGAAGGAAAGGTCTTCTCTGTGTTTTGTTTTGTGCCCACATGTCCCCTTTTTCACTGCTATCTATACTAAAGGTCTAATGAGTGTGGATTGATTTATTTGGGAAGCCCTCCCAGGGACAGTTGCCCAGATTGCAAACCATGCCTCCTTTTCATGAGACTCCTTCCACAAGACCTATGAATAGGAAAGGGTTTTGGTTTTATTTACCTCTGACTGTGCAGAGCAGCAGAAAATGAGCCTTGAAGAATCCAGCTTCAGACCAAAAGAGTTTGTGTTAGTTAAAAACCTGGGATTGTTTCATGGACCTGAACACATGGCTATGGTGCTTCCAAAGGAAATGATACCTTGTGTGTCACTGCAGCATCACTCACTGACTGGACAGTGACACATCTTATGGGTTTGCCCAAGTCCCCTCTCTCCCAGTATGTGGGATTTGCTGATTTGAACTGGGAGGTTATCACAGACACATAAATAAATCCCAGCATCTGGTGTCAGCCCAGCACCAGAAGACAGACTATGCTGGTGGTCATCGCTGTGGAAGAGCTCGTGGTGCTCTGGCACCAGGAGAGGGCACCAGAAGCCCTGACTCTACCCCAGTGAGTCCCAGGGCTGGAAGAGAGGAGGAAGTTTCCTGCAAGGCAACAGTTTCTCTTCTGGGCATATTCCTTCATTCCCAGGTTCAGGAGACCTCACGGTCTGCCTTGGAATGACTGGAGTTTTTACCTCCAAGAGCTTGCAGCACCCTGTGTGAGCTGTATTTTTTTCCAGGCATTACTGAATGGACAAATATCCATACTGAGGATGCCATCCAGAGCTGGCATTAGGTAGTGCCTTGATCAGCAGCTCTAGCACAGAGCTGAAGGTATCCTTGGGAGGAAGAGGTGACAATCCCACTCTTACCACCAAGGTGGGAGGTTCATCAGTGCTGGAGAATTTCTCTTTCCCCCTGTGGAGATTGAGGGAATTGGCTTGTGATGGTTTTGTTCTGTGCTTAAACGTTGCTGTCTGACTTACAGACTTTGAACAGTTTTAGGCAAATTTTGCAGCTGAATAAATAGGGAGGAAGCAGCAAGTGAACCAAGTGTGCTTGGGGAGCAGCAGAGAGAAGCTGCTTCCATTGATGGAAGGTGAGACAGGAAGCCCACAGAGGGATTAACCATCTCTTTTGACCTTTGTTGCAATCAGACATGTTTTCCTGGCCTGCTCCCATGAGTAAATGCATCCACCAGCTGCCTCTTGCAAGTTTGTTCTTGAAAGAAGTCATTGAGTCTCTTGGAGAAGTGTCTTGGCTCACAGACTGAGAGCATCCACAAAGGACTGGAGGTCTGAAAAACCAGTCTGATTTGCCAAGCACGGAACTAGAAGCACAGGCTTGGATGTTGTATGTTATCCCAGATGAAATAACACACTTGGAATTATTATCTCCAGCCTCAGAGCATCGAGAGTTGATGAATTATCTCAGGTGTCAGCTCACCTTCTCTCTCCAAATCACCACTGTTATCCTGACAGTTTTAAATCCTCAGGTCTTTGATCCTGCAACTTTAGGTTGGAGAGAGCTTTGAAATTAACTGGAGAAACATAAGGAATCTCTTAATGAAATATGCACCTTGTGCAGTTGTCTCTGGGTGTAACCAGGTGCCTCCTTAGGCAAAACCTTTGGCATTCAGCAGGCTGATGCTGCACATGCCTTACAGGTGATTTCAGGAATTCCCAGCAGCAGCTTTCCTATGAACATTGCCATCCTAGGAATGCCTCTGTGCTGGGGCTTTGACTATCTGTGCTTATTTAATTTATCTGCAAAATAACATCCATATCTTTATTCAGCTCTGAAACTACAGAGGGATCCCCTGTCTACCTGCCCTCATTGCACACCGAGGATTCAGAACCTCAGCAGCCCTTCCACAGCCTGTTTCCATAACAACAGAAGAGAAAAAAAACTGAAAAGTACTCACTAACAGCATGCAAGGCTGGTCCCTGTGGCCTCCAGAGGTGCATCAGGCTTCCTGAACCCCCCCAGGCTTGGAGAAGACCCCAGAGATTTCCCTTCTACCCCCACCAGCCCCTTCCCCCAGGTCCCACGAAGGAAACTTAAATTCTGTCCTATTGGGACTGAAACAGCAGCTCAGCTCTGTGGGTCCACAGCACCACCCAGGAGGCTGATGCCTTTCAGCTCTATCAGTCAGTTAATTTTTATCCATTATCCCTTTGCTGTGCACCCTCTCTCACCCCTTCTCCCGAGGGCACTAATAGATTTAATTGCCCTGCACAGACTCTCCAGGACCCCCATTCCCACACCTGTCCCCTGGGGACCCAGGAGGTGTCTGGGACGTGGCACTGGTGTGGTTGTGCTCAGATCTGTCTCCCAAGGACCTGCCTCACTGAGCAGTGAGCTTTCACCAGTGCTATGGGCATCATGGAACCATAGAACAGAATCCCAGAGTGCTTTTGGCAGGAAGGGACCCTAAAGACCAGCCAGTTCCAACCCCCAGGAACACCTTCCACTAGACCGGGTTGATGCACCTCAGAGTCACACTCTGGGGACTCTTGTTCAGCTTTTCTTTGACCCCATCTCCTACTGCTCCTTACTTCACCTTCAGGATGCCTTGGACCTGATCCCCCATCTGGGGCTTGTCCTGGGGTCTGTCCTGACCCCCAGCCCCATTTGGGTGGGATGGGACAGAATGATGTTGCTTCAGGCAGTGTCCCCATTGGCACTCACTCATCACCTACCCCTGTGCTGCTCCTGTTGAACCCTTTTTCTCTCTACATTCCTCTTAATTTTTAACATCCTCTTTTTTTTTTCACTTCCCCTTCTGTCCCTGATTTCTCATCCTGTGGAGAAAACAACCCCAAACACCCATTATAATGTTACAGTACAAAAAAATAAAACAATTTCATGTTATTAAAAAAAAAAAATGCAAAAAGAGCCTTAACCTATGAAACACAGCCCAATTGCTAACATTCCCCATTATGTTGCACTCTTTGTACCATCCTTTGCCTGAATTCTCTTTTGGAATGTTATCTCAGGAGTGAGCACACAGCCCAGCTACCACTGAACTTGGAGTCATTACTGCAACAGAAATAAGGATAAATTATTCTGCGAGCAAAACAAATCCTGTGCAAATTGGATAGCAAAAGTTGTCTCTCTGCAGCTTTAATTTAGGCCAGCTTTGTGTTTTTCTCCTGGTTCAGAAGTGGTTTGTTCACTTAATGAGGAGGGGTCTCATTCTGCTCACATGTCTCTGCTTCACAGAGGTATCACTCCCCTACTCATCAGCATCACTCCTGATTTATACCAGCAGTCAAAACATGCTTGTCTTTTATTCTGTCATCTTTTTTTATCAATTCCAGCTTGTCTTTGCCCTTTTTGGCATCCATAACTCCAGAGGCACAAGTGAGAGCACTTATTGAGTCCAGGTGAAGAGGCAGCTGCCAATTAAAGCCCCGTTTTTCATTGTCATTCCTACACAGACAGAGACAACATTGTTGGAGCAATTCATCTTCTCCTCTCCTTGGGTCACACTCCAAGCCAATAACCTCATCAACATAAACACCCATAAGCCTTCTTTATCCTCTTCATCGCAGTTAAAGCCATATTTTACTTTCTCTTGCCTTTTGGTGCTCTGCATGCTGAACTTGCACCATGAATTTCCCAACTACCTTGCACAACTCATCACACTGACTTCCCAGGGAGTGGAAATCTGTGGCTTCTCACTTTTCCATAGAATCACCTTATTTTCTTTGGTGGGCCAAAGTAGCATTTTCTGGGAAACATAAGCAAAGTTTTCCCTTGTCATGAAGAGCAACTTATTCTTAGGACAAAGATTAACTACATGTCTTGAAGGATGAATACTTGCTCTAAACCAATACCACAGGGAAAATATTGCCTGTTATCAGTTTCTAACAAGCTGATCCAGATCTCAACGTATTTCAAAGAGACAGCATATTTCATATTTAAGACTATTCCATTTTGTAGCTACATTAGTCAATTAATATGTTAGTAACCATAATAGGTGCCCCCAGGGGTTATCTGGTGCACTTGGCTTTATTACAGCAGTATTTAAACCCAGCCTTGGCTGAGTGGTCTGTGACCACATCTAGATCAGCTGTGCTTTAAAAGAGGTTTTGTCAGCACAGGGTTTGTCACAGTGCTCAAATCTCTCTCTGGAGATGCACAGCCATAAATATGCTGCAGCCTGCTCAGTATTTTAAGTTCAAATAGCATCTTTGGATGAGAACACGTGAGTCAAAACACAGTAGTACCAGCATTTCTCACTGTTTTTTTTTTCCCAGAGAAGCACAAAGCTGTCTGAATCACTAGCACCATTCACACCTTCAGCCACTGCTTTGAAGATTTCAGGGACTTTTTTTTTTATTTGAAGACATGATTTTTTTTAATTTCTCTCAGCTGCTCATGATGAACACAACTCACTATTTCATTTTACACTTTGATGTCAAACATTAAAAGTGCTCAAGTGTTTAAGGTAAGTCAGTACTGTCTTCTCCTTAAATATATCCTATAATCATATGATAATCATAATCAAATATATATGATTGAAAATTTGAGTAGGTTTTTAACTCATTAAAGATTTTTAACCAGCACTACTAATATTTAAATTAAAGGTCAAATACTATTTAAATGAAAAGTCAAATAACAATAAACAGTCTTTTGTGCATCCCTTGTATGTGATACCTGCCATCAACATGTCACCTTTGGACACATGGTGACACCTTTGAGGCCAACTCAAAGTGTCAGATAAAGGGGACACGGTGACCTATCTGTCCTGTAATGGATATATATCCATCTCCAGCCCAAGCACAAGAATAAACTGACACATCAGCCCCCAAATCTTGCCGACTCATTGGGCTTTCAGCTGCTTTTTCTGAGAGCCTGAGCTCGGAGATGTGCCAGAGTGCATCGGTGACAGGGTAAATTAAATTCCACAGCGTCCTCCTGCCCATCTGGAAACAGCAATTCAGGCTGCTTCCCATTGACCTCACAAGATTAATTGGCAGTTGATAGCCTTTATATTCTGATTTTCCACCCAAGGGCCCTGTTGTATTTCAACTGCTGTGCCTGAAGAAAGGCATCTTCATGTGGAATGAAAACTTTTATGAGTGGAAAAATTCTGATCAGAGGAAGTCCTGCCTAGTTGGGAATCTTTTGTCTCTTCACCCCTTCTTACTCCTGCTTTGGATAGACAGGTTAGTTTAGAGGGATTTCCTTTTTCAATGGCTTGTGTGAAGAGATTTTGGCTTTACTTGTGCTGCAGTTGCATAATTTAACATCCTTCTCCTTATTTTCAGCCAGTCCAATCTCTTGGCAATAAGAACAAAATTGTCAACAAATAAGTTTATATGACTGACTATTGCAAGAAGAGAAAATACAGTCTTTTGGTCTCTTCCACAAATTAACCAGTGAATCCTGTAATATTTAGATTGGAATGAGATGTAATCACGTAGAAAGAAGTAAAATTTGAAACAGTTTTTTGTTTTATTTATAGTTTGAAACAAAATGGTAACTTCTTAACCCTTCCTGCTTCCCCTACCAAGAAAATCTGTAAGGCTTTTAAGGTATTCCTTGGCACAGGGAAGGAAACTCATTCCAGCAAAGGTAAGAGAAATATAAACAGTTTGGGTGTTCACAGCTTGAACAGAGGATTGAATATATCTTTCTAGAAGCAATTCCTTTTAGAAAAGTTCCTTTGGTGCATTGTTGATTACTGTCATCATGGCAGAATGATGCCTGGCTTGCAATCCTGCCCAGAGGTTGAATGTTGGCAGGGGTATTTCTTTATCCAGCAGTGGGATAAGGGATGTGTGGGACTCCTCAAGTGAGAATATCTGTTTACTGTGATCCTGGACCTTGGAGGAGGTTGGTTTTGTCAGCACTCAGTGAATGCATTGCAGAGAAATGTATAACCAAATAGAGGTGTATTGGATCTGCAATTTTTTAATCATTATGCACGTGTGATACAAGTGCTTTTAACTCCCAAATGAGGCAAGACACTTTTAAAATGTACTTTTGGTTGTGCATTTCACTGCTTTAGCAAGTTTTACAGAGTCGCTGCCAGAGAAACACGTGTGAGCCCAGCAGAAAAAAAAGCAGATGGCAGAAGGACTGAGAAAGCATTTTCACCAAAGCTGAAATTTGGGAGCTGTTAGAGATGATGGAAACGTACACAGGATGAATTTTCAGCCTTATGAACTTCAAGGAGCTGGAAGTCAGCTCAGCATGGACTCCCTGGTAAATCTGTGTTGTTAAATCTGTGTGTACCAGGGCTCACCTGCATGAATCCCAACACAGGTGAGTTGGACAAAGGCCTTTCCCTGGTTTTGCTTCCCCTCAGTGCTGGATTTAGCCAAACTGGGATGCATGATTCAGGTGTTGATTTCTGAGGGAGCATGTCACCTCTCTGAGGAACCTTTTCAAGCCCGCATAGCTGTTGTCACAGGACTTTTTCTGCTCCATTGTGCAGAGCTGGGCCATGTGAGCAGGACTAAGGGTGACAGAGCAGGATAAGCCTGCAGAGCCTGGTGCAGCTGCAGTCAATTCACAGCTGGACAGGTCCCAAAAGTAGTTCCTTTTGCTGACAGGACTTGGTTTAATTGGTTTCTTTTGAGGTCACCTTTGTGCATCCTTGGCTCATTCCAGGGTCCTGTTGGCCTGGACTCTGTGCTGAGCTGGGCTTTTGTCCCTGCTGGGCATCAGCCAGGGCTGCAGCACAACCTTTGTGACCAACCAACATGAATTTCTTTTATCATTCATCCCTGATTCAATCCCTGATTCAATCCTTTTTTCTAGAGCTAAAAGCATTCTTAAGAAAAACATCCAGTCTTGGTGCCATAATGGCCCGTCACGAATAACTTACCACAACTAAGAAAAATTTGCCAAAGGGTTAATTAAACTCACTACTTAGAAGAAAGAGATCACTAGTTCTTGTTATACTTTGTTATACTTTATCAGCTGGATAGAGGAGCCCTCCTTTGCAAACATCTGTTTGCTCTGGGCCCACAGACAGGGATCTAATGAGCTCTTAACCTCCTCCTTGGTGAGTTATCCTTGCAAGATACACTGTCCAATTCTGCAATTTTTTTTATTTTTTTTTTTGCTTGACCTATATATTTTATACCTGTTTCATATGCTCTGCTTATTCAGCTATGGCTTTTGTAGCCCTCAGATAGATAAGGTTCATCCTATGGCTCTTAAACCCCTCTCAGACTTATGTCCCACTCAGAGTAGAGGTTCTTCATAGGGACTCAGATGTTCTGACTTGAATTCCTTGTTCCATCATGTTGCATTTACTGGCTGCTCTTCCGAGTGTTGGAAGAATTTATCCTTTTAATTTACATACTGAAAAAAAATGCTAAGTTTTGCCTGCAAACTTTACTGAAACTATAACTGTGTGTCTTCATACCTTAAGGTGTAATTCTGATCATTCTGGTAATCCCCAAACTTTAAAGGGACTCTTTTATTTCATTGTCATAAGAATGGAATTTTTGACTCACAGTCTTGTCTTTGTGGTAATATTTCCAGTATTTACTAAGTGATGCTTATTTTTAATAAAATCTCCTGGGTTTTCATTATATATATATATATATCAATGTTGAAGGACAAGACAAAAGTATGCCTGTTTTTACTGTGTATTTTCCCAATTATTTTATCTGTATTCACACTACTAATTATTTTTCTCATTGAATGTCTTGTCTGAAGGACATTGAAGAGAGATAAATCATTTATGTACTCTGTTATGGGAGAATTTGCCAACATTTTTAAAAGAAATCTTATGCTGTTGGTCAAGCTCTTGCTTCTCTCCCTACTTGCATTAATAATTTTGTATAACTGCTCACAGTCTGACTGTGCAAAAAAAAAATAATTGCTGTAATATACAGTTATTTGTGTGCTGTTGTTTCCCAAGCCCTCCAGTCTTCAGATAACTTTGTCTGTCTGGTAGAATTTAAAAGCAGCCTGAGATGTAATTGGAAAATGTGTATCATACCATGTAGTATTTAGAAGCAAATTGTCTGGGCTGAAATTGCTGATGCAGGTGACCTATTGAACACCCTGCAAGCCACCAGTCAGATTAAATTGGGAAAGGAATGCAGGGAGCACCAACTGGTTCAGCAGAAACCCATCTAGTGGTTTGGGTTTTTATGTGGATTTTAATGCAGGTTGTTGTAATAAAATCAGTTCATTATATGGACACAAAAAAAATGGAAGAATACAAATGATAGCATTAGCCAGGCCCAGTGTTTGTCCCTGTCTTAGAAGAGTATTGTCATTTCTTCTTCTCTCATGAAAACCAAATGAAGCCTTCTGCAATCATTTTGTTCATGTGTCTGCACAACTTGGGAGGGGGGTCCCTGGTAATTCTGATTTAGCTGTTCAGAACTGTGACTGCTTGGTTTCAAGGGTAGCTGGAATAATTCTGTAAATGTTTGTTGTTATCACAATCCAAATGGGTTTGATTCTCAGCTGGAAAATGTGCACAAACCATTTTTTACAATACTTGTTCTTATTTTTGTATAGGGAAGTTTAGATAATTAGGTTGTGTTACATCAGCATAGGGTTTTGGCAGTAGAAATTTTATGGAAATTATGGCAGTTGACTTTCACAGAAAGAAAAAAAAAAACCACCACAAAGCATTTTATTCAGCAGTTGGTGAGCAATAGGTCTCATCTGCATCACTGGAAGAACAGGACTGTGCTCATGGATTATCCAGGCAAGGGCTTCATTCTATATACCCCACCTCTGCACTAGGCAAGAATAAGAACAACTGTGAGGATCTTGTTGCTGATGTTTTGTCCAGTGAGTAGCAGCAATTGTTCAGGAAATAGAAAATCTTTATTCCTGGGCCTCTTTTAATCTCTTCCACAAATGAATGAGATCAATGCCATTGTCCTGATGTGAGTCACAATTCCATCTCACTAAATATTGTGCCTTGCTCTGTCTGGGCTCTGTGCCAGTTCTGTGCAGAGACCAAAGATATGTTTTCAGATAGGAGTTTTCGTGTGGCACTTGCTTTTCCTTATAAATGTCCTTGTTCCATTGTGTGGCAGAGGCCTGGGCTGGCATTGCTCTGCCACTCTGCTCTGTGAGGGTGGGGAGGCCCTGGCACAGGGTGCCCAGAGAAGCTGTGGCTGCCCCATCCCTGGAAGTGTCCAAGGCCAGGCTGGACAGGGCTTGGAGCAACCTGGGCTAGTGGAAGGTGTCCCTGCCCATGGCAGGAGTGTTGAAATTAGGTGATATTTAAGGTCCTTTCACCATTCTGTGACTCTTGTGGATGGTGCTGTGCAGGGTTAAGAGTTGAACTTGATTATCCTTGTGGGTCCCTTCCAGCTCAGCACATTCTGTGATTCTGTGATTCCTGCACAGCCTTTCTCTTCAAATTAGTGTTTTAGCTTCATCCCAGGGACTGGTACCTGGATAACTGGGCAGGCTACTCAAGGAGAAGGTGTGTTTGGTAGAATGACCAACTAGACTGACATGGCACATCTCTGCTTTCAATACTTGTGTGTATTTGAAACCTGTGCTGTGGAGTTCTGCTTTGGAGTGTTGCATCTGGGAATGTCACCACTGCACAGTGCAAAAATCAAACAAACAAACAAAGGAAACCAAAACCCAAAGCAAACCAACCCAAAACTAAAACCTGTGATGGCAAAGGTCTCACTTAACAAGCAATGACCTCAAAGATAACAAGGTACAAAGTTGTTCTTATTTGCATTGGATGTTCATTCAGAAAGAAGCTTTCTGGGCAATTTCTAAGACCTTTAGTGTATGTTTGAAGGAAAAATTCTATGAATTATATTCTATGTGGAAGGTGTCCCTGATCACGGCAGCAGATTGGAGCTGGAGGATTTTTTAAGTCCTCTCCAACCCAAACTGTTCTATGATTTTGTGAAAGAACAGGAACAGTCTGTAGTGACACTGGTGGAGATCAAGCCTTTCTTCCACAAATTCTATAATGAAGAAAGGGCTCAGTTTTGCCCCAGGGTGGGTCCAGTGAATCTTTGATTATTTTCTGCTTGATGAAATACGTTCTCCAGAGCTCAGTCTGTCTGTCCTGGAGCAGAGTGCAAACTTGTGTGCAGCTTTCTGGTACAGCTGGGAATTAAACCTAAATCCCCATCTCCAGGCTGAGCTCTGTTATCTCCTGCTGTGCCTGTTTTTCAAGGAAAAGAGACCACAGCCTCTTTTTTGAAGGAAATGTATAGTTCTTACAAGCTGGCCATGGGATAACATGGGTCAGCCTACTCTGTGACTTGTTTTTCATCCTCATCTTCGGGTCTGAACCTCACCATGGATGAATCCCCTTGCCTAACTTGGGTCTTTCAGATTCACTGTGATATTCTTCCTCCTAAGTCAGTTTTGTGGAGTTGTTTGTATTTTAGATTTATTAATTTTTTATGTAGACCTCGCTGCTTTCTTCCAAAAGAACTGCAGGAAACTAACTGGGAAATAAGAACCAAATATTTCCCTGAATTTGATCCTAAATCTATTAGTGTTTTGCACATTAGACAGGCAGCTCACTGTATTTTGGTGTCATATTTGTTATTATGGATTAGATCAATTGTCTGGCTGCAGGAGCAAACCCTCCCCTTGTAATGCACTTAGTCAGTTGTGAAATCATGTACTCAGTGGTGGGAAAAAAGGAAAAACCTCCATAGCCCCTCCAAGCAATCAATTTATGCCCTGAAGCATGAGATTTGATTACCATTGTTATTATCTTAGCTTGCATAGTTACAAATGTTATTAGCAGTCATAAAATTATCCAGCCTTAAAAAAATTAGATTAAGAAAAAGAATCCCAGCATTTCACTCCAGGTTCTTCAGAACCCAAATTCCTGGGATTGCTTCAAACTGCGAAAAGTGATAGTTCCTTTAATTCATTTGAGATTTGCTGCCCTTTGATCCCATGGATTTCTCCTGTATCCTCATTAGGAAGGGACAGACGAGCATTTTCTGGCACTTTTGTAGTTTCTCTCTGGTCAAGACCCATCTAACTTTCACCATTTCAAAGCTAAGTGTTGATGAGGTGTGCTCAGATCCATGTTTAATAAGCCATTAGTGGGATATGCATCACCCTCTCTCTCATCTCTGTTTTTCCCTTTGTGGTTCCTGTGAACTCAAAGTTTCTAATGCAGCTTTGTGCTTCTCTAGCTACATCTCAGCTGGCATAATTTAAATATTCTAAAAATTCCATAGCTAATGAAAATACTGTGAAATGTTGCAGCAGGGTATCATCTAAAACCCCAATTTTGACATGGCAAAATTGCCAGTTGGCATAAAGGCAATTATTTTAGCCATTTAATTTGTCCAGGACCAAAACAGATTCCCAGAAGCTTGTCCTATTTTTAAGAAAAAAATCCATGTCAAATTGTGGTCCTTGATATTCAAATACATCCCTATTTTTGCATATTCCACCTATTCAGAAAATTGCAGCATCTTTATTAACGAGAGGTGGTGGTGGGAGACATGCTAGCAATTACCAGCAAATTAATTTTCTCTGAAGAAAATCTGGCCAATCTGTTCTTTTGTCCTGAGTATTTCATGTATCTTAAATGGCATTTAGAGTACAATCGGGAGTCTTCTGAGCCTGCCATCAGACTCTGGAACTGGGTTTAAAATGGTAGGTGTGTCTTGAGGGAGGATGTGAATCAGGTAACAAGTTACAGTTTGATCAGCACAAACACACCCTCTATTCCTTCTTATTTCTTCAGAAAACTCCTGAGATAAGTATTCTGAGGGTTTTTCCTCACACTTGGTTTGAGACAATATTACGCATTTAGCATGTGTTTTAAATATGTAATCAGTACTAGCCTAGAGAGATTTAATTAATTTTTCCAGTGTTTCTCGCAGTGTTGCTCTCTCCTTCTCACATTAAGTAGTGGGTTTGATGAAAAGGCTCCTTGATTTTCAGCAGGAAATCCCAAAATAAAGAGCAGTTTTGTGGAGACACAGAGAGGACCTAACTGAGCTTCTCTGTCTTTATTTTTGTTCTGTGCAGCCTGAAGTGCTGCAACATTTGTCCTATTTCATCACCCGATGAAATCTGAAGCACAGTGGATTATATCTATTTACCCTTTACTTAAGGCAAACCCTATTCTCAAATAGATGTGGTTAGAGCCATGTTTTGTTATGAACATATTTTATTTTGGAAGTGTGGAGCAGCTTTTGGTGAGCTGAGGTACTTTGACTTCTCCGTCAGCTGGTTTCCCAGTGGAAGGAAAACTTTCTGCCTGATTCTGTGTGAAAAACTCAAACCATTTTATGGTTTCCGTATAATGGGCTGAAACCTGGAAAGGTGAGGAGGCCCTGGGGAAAATCATGTTGGCAGAGAGGATCTAAAAGTTGGGCCAGCAGGGAAATGAAAGTCTAAGTGGTGGCTGCATTTTGCAAGCCCAGCTTCCCTCCGTGGTGTCTGGGATGGGGATGTGGAGGTGTAGGGATGGGCAGCCTGGGAAGTTGGCTTTGGCAGCAGTCCTGCCTCGAGCAGTCACTGGAGGTGAATAAATTCTTGTCCCTCTTCTTTATGTCAGAGATCAACCTGGAAACTCCTGGTCCTGCTGAGGCATCCAGGAGGGTGTTGGCCAGGAGTGGGGAAGAGTCATCGTCCCCATTTTTCATCCTCTTGGCAGTGGCAGGAGGGGCAATGCCAGCTCTCCCTGGCTTTTCCCAGCTCTGTTATCTCAGCTCCCAGACAAGCAGCTTCCCACCCTTGGTGTCTTCTGCTGTTGCCAACGCTCCAGTGAATCTCCAGTCCCCTCTGGGTTTGAGTGGATCTCTGATGGCCTGTTGGTGCCGGGTCAAATGGCTTTTCAACACCTCTGCAGCCCTGACACACTCGAGACATTCCTCTCCAGCTGATTCCCTGTCCCTTACTTCTGAGATTTCCCCTGCACGGGGGCACAGGGCTGTTGCTTAGCTCTTGGTTGCTTTGGGAAGCAATGTGCTGTAAATGTAGCCTTTTACTGTCTCTGCACGAAACAGTAAGTCAATTCAGGATTTGGCCGCGAGGGCAGGATTCAAAAGGAGAACTCCCATTCCCTCCGTGTGCTCTGGGCTGGGTCTGCACCACACAGAAATCCGGCTGCCCAACTTCAGAGCTTTCTCAGCAACCACAGCACACTTTCCATGTTTTGCTCCACGCATTTGGGGAGAAGTTTGGCATTTATGTCGGATCAAATTCACTTAAACACAGATTAATATGAAAATTATATCTGTGACTTGCCTTTCTTTGCATGACTGCAAACATACCATTGTTTTAACAGTTTTGCATTTACTTTCTGTAAATATATATTAAATTATTCTGCTCTTTACCCTTCCAGTTTTCAGATTTTTTTTTCTTTTACTACCATCTTTATAATACCTTTCCTTAAATTTATTTATTTACTTCCTGACCAAATAGTAAGCTCACCTGCTTAAATCTGCCAGAGATAAACATCAGTTGGCCAGCACATCAACAAATTCTGACTGCCACTGTCCAAAAAACGTTTAACCCAAATGCTGATAATCCCCGTGAGTGTTGCTGTGATTCGGTAGGGTGGGTTTATGGTTTAATGTCCGTGAATGTTACTTTGTGATTATTGCTCATTGAATTAGGCAAAGCTCAGAGAAAAGCAAAACACCCAAAGGTCATCATCAGAATCGTCTGAGAAGTCCGAGGCCTCATGAAAATGATTATGTCTGACCTTCCCCACCTCTCTGCAAGGAGTGCTTAAGACAATGACTGGCAGATTTGTGACGACTGTCTTCACCAATCACTTAAAAATTTAGCCCATTCCACCCAGGGATCGCTGTGGTGAACCACACACAGGCACAGTCCGAGCGCTCAGGCGCACACATCAACCTGATCTGGGCTTGTGGTCATGGAGAGCACACACGGCAAATGTTAGGAGGGGGTGCTAGAGAAAAAAAAAAAAAAAGATGAAAACATGGATTTTTCAGAGGTGTGGATGTATGAAACACCGGGTGTTGGGATGATTGGTACATGGGAGTTTAGAGGGGGAGAGCTGTGGGGCAGGAAGGGCTGGAGTTTTCCGAATTTTCATCCTTTCCTCTGAAAAGCAACGACACTTCTGCACCCCAGGGAGGGCTAAGCCGGGGCGGGGGCCAGTCTCTTCCCTGGCAGCGCCTCTCCCCTCCTTGACCGGCTTTTGGTGACCACCATGACGAAGCGACAGCATCCGAGGGTCCTGCCGGGGGCAGTGTCCCCCAGCTCGGCCATTCCTTTATCCTCCTCCCGTTGTGGTTCTGGGCTGGCCGGCACCCGGAGCGCCCCTCCCGCACCTGCCCGGGGCGCGGGACATCCCCGCGGGCGGGGGGCGGGCAGGGGCTCCCTTTCCTCGCTCCTTCCCTCCGCGATTCCCGGTCCCTCCCGCCATCGCCAGGTGCCTCCCGGAGGAGCGGCGGGCGGTGGCTCCTTGGTGCCGGCTCTGGCATCGGGCAGGTGGGATCCGGAGCGGGGTCGGGGCGGGGGTGGGAGCTGCTCGACCCCCGGGGGAGGCGGCAGCGCTTTGGGGAGCGCGGGGCTCGTTGCCATGGCTCCCTGTAAGCTCCGCCGGAGGAGATAGCGATGCCAGTCACGGAGGGACCCTCTCCCTCCTCGTGGGTGTGGAGCGGGGCTGGGTTTGGGGTGGTTGGAGCTTGCGTTGGGTTTTTTCTCCCCCCTCTCCCTCCCTCCCTCCCTCCCTCCCTTTTTTTTTTTTTTTTTTTTTTCGGGGTGGAGCGATTAATTCGGAGCCGCCGGGACGGGGCTGCGGAGCCGCCGCTGCCGCGACCCTCCGCCCGCGCCGGGCTCAAGGTACCGCGGGGGCACCGGGAGGGGGGTCCGGGGGTGCCCAGCCAAGGGGCTGCCCTGTAGCCACCCCCCCTCGTCCTGCCCGGCCACAGAAACCCTCTGGAATCATTATTGTCATTATTTTAAAACTGGGTTTCCTCCTCCCGGCACCGCACCTGGGCTGCGCCCTGCGGAGCAATGAGGAAGCGGAGCCGGGCTCAGCCCTGGCAAGTGCCCCGGGGGGGACCCCGGGGGGTCCCGGGGGGTCGGTCCTTCCCCTTTCTCCTTCTCCAGCGGGATGCTCGGGCTCCCCGCGCTCTGAGCGGGTCCTGCGGGCGGAGGAGCCGCTGCCCGGGGAAAGTTTGCGGGTGGTTGCGGGACCCGGGGGGCGATGGAGGGGCCCGGGGGGGCTCTGCTGGGGGACGGCGGGTCACTCTCCTGTCGGCTTAGTTGCGTTCAAGTTTGCCAGCCCGGATGTCCTGCCTCTGTGGCAAGCACTTGTTTCTTCTCTCCTAGTGATTTTGGAGAGGATTTTGTGTATTTTTTCCCCTGCAATACCTAAATAATTGCAAAAGTCCCCAGTTTGGTTTTTTGGGTTTTTTTTTTTGGTTTTTTTTGTTTTTTTGTTTTTTTGTTTTTTTTTTTCCTGGGGAAGCGATGTGCCCGTGTTGCCCTGCAGGAGAGCTGTAGGAATCTTTAAACCTCGATGTTGTGTGCTGTGTGTTATTGATTTGTGTTGCACTGTCAGAGCACTGGGGGGCTCAGCTTGGTTTGGGTTTTCAGGGTGCAAGAAGGTTCTGTTTTCCAATAGTCAGACACGGTAAATGTACATAGACTTTTCACCTATCACTTCTAGAAATATTGTATAGTCATGTTCTATGGTTAGTGATACTTTGCTTCTTATTTTGGGGCAGAAAGGGGCTAGGCTCTGGTATGTTGGATAATGTACAGGTATTCGACCATAACAGATAGAAAATAAAGAAATTCATCCTCAGCACCACATGAGAGTAGTTTTGCTTGCAACGTTTTGGAAAATTTCACCAGAGAGTTGACAGGTGGCATTTTTGTTTTGTTGGCGAAGGTTCCTTTGGTGTGACTGAGCTCCCCCAAATACCATTCCATAAGTAATAAATAATAAATATTATGACTTTAGTTGCAGCTCTGAGAGAAGGAGAGGGAGGAAAAGAGTCTGCACTTTAAATGAATATGCCATTTTTGCCCATTTGTGAACACATGGGCAGTGTTGCCTTGTTGGAGCTGTGCATGTCATCCTTTGCCCACTGCTTCCTGTGAACCCCTGCTTGGCTTTTCTTGATAGGAAGTATTAAAGAGCACAACTGCTGCTGTGTTAACACTTTTCTGTTGCTTAAAAATAATACATTTTCTTTGTGTTTCAAAAAAAAAAAATCAAACCAAAAAAAGCCCACCCACCTCTTCCAAAGGGTAGTTAAAAAATTAGGAAATTCTTTTTAGCCAGTTTCTCTGGTCTCCACTTGGGCTGAGCATCTGCTGTTAGTGGAGTGTGGCTTGCGGAGGAACTACAAGACCAGATCATGTGACATTAAAATAGGATGCAAAAGATAAGATACCAACATTTGCAGAATGCATTGGAGTTTCTTCAGAAATATTGCCCAATGTACGTGAAATTATCATGAAATATCTTTAGAAAAAACCACCTGTCAGCAATCAAGCAGCTGAAGTTTTCCTGTACGCAACACACAGCTTCCAAAACAGTTTGTTTCTAAACTCTTCCTGTTTATTATTGATTTTTATTGAAATAGGAATGAATTCTGAATATGAGGTTGAAATAAAGAGACTGTGCTTCAGCAATATACACTGATCACATTTAACTCAGTGTGAGCGAGTGTCATTATTATGGGCATCCAGGATTCGTTACTTCAGTAATTAAACTTAATGAATGGAAACATAACAGTCCACCTCTTTATCCCAAGAAACCTAACAGATAAACCTTCTTTTAAATGAAAGATAACATTATTCACGACATGGATACGTACCTCAAGGGGCTTGGATTGTAGCCACCTTATTTGCCAATAAAAATGTACTTTATCACTTCTGTTTGGAAAAGAAAATGAAACAAAAAGGTATCTATTCATGTTGTGGGCAGTTGCTTCTGTGATAAGAAAGGATCAGCTCCTTTCCCAGTGGGAGAGGACAGGGACTACTTTAAACACTACTAATTAGTTCAGTTTATCTTGCACGAGTTACAATGCTGTAGTTAGTTAATTATAGCTTTTCCCATTAGCAGTACGTTAAGAATAATGAATTAACATATCACACAGATCAAAAGAACATCTACAAAGTTTATCTTAGAGGAAAGAAAGTGTTATTGTGTGTCAGGAAGTCCCCGTGGCTTTCCCAAGGCACAGATTTTGTTGGAATTCCTGAACTGGCGCTTCAGAGCCTGATGAATGACTTGAATTGATCACAAACAAGTGACACTGGAGCTCTTGGTTGCTTAGCAACCCACCAAGATGCCACAATTTCTTTTGGTATATTTGTCCAGTAAAGTAGAAATTCTGTTTTGTTAAAGATTGTGGGTTCTTTGTGAGCACAAAGCCCACCTTATAACAACCTTAAATCATGTGTAATGAAAATTAATGTCCCAGTACAGAGCCTGGGGAGCAGCGTGGGGATGAGAACAGAGCAGGAATCTTGTAAACCACATTCTGGTGGTGGTGTGCTCAGTGTTTTATAATAAGTTTCAATTGTTCTTTCTTGGTTAGACTTCTGTGCAAAACCCAAAATCATTAGTGGGACACATAAGTCCTAACAAAGGCAGCCATCTACCAAGTGCTTTTTGAACAGTTCCCCTCATGCTGTCATGAGCTGTGAGATCCTGCAGTTACACTACACTATGAAATGCAACATGGAATGTGTTGTTTGATCATTGTCTGAATTACATCAGGATGCTCTGGCCCATCCTACGGCCCCTGTGGCTGGAGAGCTCTGCTGGGTTGTCCTCCAGGAAGACACTGGTTCTTTAACAGGTCTGTTTTGTGCGAGGAAATAAAAGATTTAGTACTCAAAGAGCAGAAGGAAGAGCAGTGTTATCATACTTATATACCCAAAGTGCCAACACTGAGTTTTACCAGGCTGTGGCACCCTGCAGACAGTTCATGTTCACTGAATTGTACTTTTGTCAGTGAACTCTTTGTCGTTGCCCTCGGGTCTGTGTGTGCTGACACCTTAGTTCTGGAGAGAACCTTGGAAGGGAATCTTGCAGTCGTCCCATCCTGCTTACTGGGTGTTTGTTTGCAGGGAGACCTCACAAACTGGATTAATTCTGGCTGAACCTAAGCCAGAATATCTCTGTCAGGAGTTTACTTTGTGCACTTCAGCTGCTAACGGGCTTTTCATCGGTGGCCTCCTGAGTGGAGCTGAAGCAGAGCCTTTGCAACCTGTGGGGGTGGATCTGGGGTTCCCAGCACTGTTTTGCTCTGCTTATTTACGCCCTTTTGAGCTCTCCTGTTTGCTAATATAGACATATCCCCTTCTGAAATTGTAACTAAGAGAAAGCACACCCGGGCAGGGACAACTGCAGGCTGCCATGGTATTCATTTTATTTAGATAGCAGTTGGTATTCTGGAAAATTTCTTCTCTCTTGATGAGAAAAAGGAATCTAGGTATTTATCTTCTTTAAAGAGCTTGAGTATTGCATGATTTACTGTATATTGGACTAGAAGGGGGTGTTGTAGTGGTCTGCTAAGACTACACTGAACCAAATCTCAACTCATTGTCAGTATTCCTAGGCTAAGATTATAGTAGTTCATAAGCTGTGTACTTGTAATTAATTGCCTTTCTAGGCTCAGAGAGACTTAGGCAAAGATTAAGGTAAATGTGAGCTTGTTTGACTTTGTGGTGGTGTCGTTATGGTTTTTTTTTCCCTGTTGTTTCTATATAACAAAGTCAGTACCCCAAAGTCAAGGCTGCTTTAATTGGCTTTTCTATTTTTTCCAACCACTCTCCTTGTATCTGTTTTATGCACAGACTTCTCTAAGTCCATTTGCATACCCAAATGCTGATTAGCACTTGCCATTGCAGTGATTGCCTCTGCACTATAAACAGATGAAGGTACATGGTAATATTTGGTATCTTGGGTTTCTCCTCCCGCCGTGTCCAGACACCCCCTATGAAGCCCATGGAGTGCTGGCTGTGGTGATATGTTATTTTCTGGGGCTTCAGCATTCCCTAGCAGATGTTTCCGCCTTCCTTCATTGCACCTGAATGTATAAAACTCAAAAAAAATGCAGATGGAAAACAGTTTATCATTAAAACTACTGTTTATTGTTACAGCTGATCTCATGTTTGTTGTTTTGAGTGTGATCTCCAGGTGCAGATCCTGTTCCATGTAAGGACAAGAATTATGTTGCTTTCTTTATTAGGGATTTTAAGTCTTCATATTTTCTTTTGACTCTCTCTAGCTCTCTCTTTTCTCCAATTATAAAGAAAATTGTTGATTTCAGGTGCTTTTCTCCTATTGTTTGGGTTTTCTCTCTTGTTGTTTGTCAGCAACAAGATGGAATTAAATCAAAGGTGTGGTGAGGATCTGACTGAATTAGGGAGGGTGAAGGGGAGATTGGGAAGGACAGGGATGAGCCCCCTTGGACTCATCCATGTCTTTACTCCTGTTCCCTGGCATGGAAGCAATAGAGTCTGGATCCACTTTTGAGCAGCTGGAGGAGAAGGAGCCAACGGCCAAGGCTGGGCAGGGTTGTTTCTGTGAGAGTGCAGCTTTCGAGGATATTTTGAACAGATGGTTCCCAGTCTGGCTGTAAGAGCTGGTGTGTCAGCCAGGCTGAGCTGCCTCGGGGACAGCCCCACGCCAGGCTCTCACAGGTCACCTCCCAACACCCACTGGGCAGAAACGGAGCTTCTCGTGGTGTCCCTGTTCCATCCTCCCTGTGTTTGCACTCAGGGAGGTGGGGAAAGGTGACCCCTGTGTACCTGCCATGATATTTATCCTCAGAACAGCACCCAGTGGCCTTTGCACTGCTCTGTGAGTGCTCTTGGTCCTGAGCCTGGACCTCACCTTGCTGCTGGTGTCACCTGCCTGGTGCTGTTCCTGCCACCTCCTCCTCGTGGGAGCAGCAGAGGCAGCACCTTTGTGCATTTCTTTTTTTGAGAGGTGGACAGAGCTGCAACTTTAAAGGTGGGAAGGACCCATGGGAAGGGGGTCTGATGGCTGGGGACTCTCAGTGCCCTCCTGAATAGAAGGTTTAACCACAAACAAGCCAAGTTTCCAAAGAAACCCAGGCATTTCAGTGAGCCAAAGTCCTCTGTCCTCTCAATATAGCTTAGTCAGATGACTTTGGTGCTTTTAAAAATCTCATTTCAAGTGTCTCCATTTTTTGGGAGGCCCTGGGGATGACTCTGCTAGGCTGGCAGTCGCTATTCAGGCCAAAATTAATTGGTTAGGCAGCAATCCACTAAGAGGGGGGGTGGGGGAAAGCAAGCAGAATTGGGCCCATCCACCTTTCAGTCTGTGTCTCCTTTGGTGACTTTTGGAGTGTGACACAGGCAATTCCCTGTCAGCCCTTCCTGCTGGCTGACACAGAAGAGGTGGCTTTGAATGCTGCCTGCTGTGCTTGTATGGCACTTGAAAGGAGAGAGGGCTGCCTTTAAGGACTGTATTCCCACAGCTTTAGAGAATGTTTGAAAAATGCATCGCTCAGTTCTGTCACGTGTATTTTACAGTATTAAACCCGATGGAAACCTGGAACAATGTCTCAGTAAAAAATGGCTGGTGCCAGTGCTGTATCCCCAGTGCTTGAAATAAAATTAGCCTTGATGAAAGATTGCTCTGCTTATAGGGAAAGTAAAATTATTATTCCAGGGCAGGTTCTTTTCTGTTAGAAAAATACCATAACAATGCTTTCAGCAACAGGAGTGATTAACTCAATGGCTTTTTTTTTTTTTATTAGTAGACATGCTCAGAAAATACACCATTATTTTTGCAGTTTACTGAAATCAGAGAATTAATAATAAAAGATTGCCTGCAGATTTGGAAGCCTCTACCTTTTTTTTTTCCCAAGGCTGATCACATATCCCAGTGTGATCTGTCTGTCTCATCCCTAAAAATCCTCCCCTCTGTGATACTGGGGTGGTTTGTACCGGGTGACCCAGGTCTGTGTGGATGTTTGCATCCATGCTCCTTTGCTAATGTTGTTGGGTTTACTTCTTTGTAGGCAAAATACTCCAAACCACAACCTGTTTGCTGATTTCAGTGAACTTATTGCCTAAAATTTGTGTTATTGCTCAAGTCTTTTCCCGGATGAGGGTCCTGTGCTTTATTTTTCACAGGTTATTCTTTCATGTTACTCCACCAATGACTTTGCTGTCATAAAGTTTCATTAGGGAATAGGTTTTAGGGGATTTCTGTTTTACCCTGCTGTAAGCCAGAGAATGTCCTGTCTGATCTTTTTTGTTCATTCAGTTCTGCAGGGATAAACTGTATTCAGTGCTTACTTTGAATTCTGCTGAGGCATCGCTCAAACCATGGTTACTTTGGCCATTAAAATCCAAATTCCTTTGTGATAAATATTCCTTTGGTTCCATCTGAGCAGAAGTAAAGAACACAGGACTGAGCTATCTGCAAGTACTAATGGAAGCTTTAATTTAATACATTTTTAGGAAAGCCTGATAAACTGTGGTGACTTTCAGGCTGAATATTGCACACGAAAACCACTGGTGAAGTCACGGCGCCACTGAAATGGATGGTCAAACTCCCCCTGACCTCATCAGAGTCAGGTTTTTGTCTCAGGAGTGATGAAAATCTAATTTACAACCTAACCAGTTTGAGAAGTAGGCGTAATAGCTCAGGTCCTTGACTGATATAAATGACTGTGGTTCAGCTGAGGATGATTGAGTTACACTGACTTTCAGCCATCTGGGCTTCTGCAGAATCGTGTCCACAAACACTCCTGTTGGGAGCTTTGTGACGGTGTCTCCTCTCAAGTGGCTTATCCTCGTCTCCTATTTTGACTGGAAACAAACAGCCAGGAACCAGCAATGAATATTGCAGTTTTCTGAGTCACACCAATGACAACTGTGGCGTGTAAGCTATAGAGTAATAGTGATTAAAGGTCTGTCCCAGCTGCACAAAGCTAAGCCAGACCTGCTTCATTAAATGTACAGGGTTCCACTGAAATCCCCAGTAATTGCTCAGGTTTTACCACCTGCATGACAAATGCACCTTTCTGTTATTGACTGCGTGAGGTTTGACTTAGGCTTTCACCTAAATCTGGGATTTTGATTATCTCTGCTGAGCCTGTGGAATTGCAGCATCCCTGCTGTCCGTGTGCAGCCCTCACTCAACCTGGGATTTCACCACCCTGGTTTTCAGCTAATACCTGTCCAGACAGTGCCTACCTGCTGGGAAATGCTCGGACTTGCCTTTTCAGCTTCATGTTATATCCCAGGGAATTGCTGAAAATTGAGAGCTGTTTGAGTTGTATTATAGAACAAGGATTTATTAAAGGTGAAGTGTGGCACGTGTGGTGGCACCAGAAAGTAATCACGGGGTGGTTTGGATTGGAAGAGACCTTAAAGTTCATCCAGTTCCACTCTCCTGCCATGGGCAGGGACACCTTCCACTAGCCCAGGTTGCTCCAAGCCCCATCCAACCTGGCCTTGGACACTTCCAGGGATCCAGGGGCAGCCACAACTTCTCTGGGCAACCTGAGCCAGGGCCTCCCCACCCTCACTGGGAAGGATTTCTTCCTAATATCCAATCTAAACCTACTCTGTTTGAATCCATTCCCCCTTGTCCTGTCACTACATGCCCTTGCAAACAGTCTCTCTCCATCTTTCTTGTAATACAGCTTGTTTGGTTATGCAGCCCCTAAAGAAAAGAGATTTTCTCCCCTTTACTTCCCCATGTGCAGGATCCTGCCTTTTGGAGCATTGTACCTAATTATCCTGCCAGTGCAGCAGATTTTCACTGTCAGCCATTCCCCCTGTCAGACATCACTGTGCACTGAAACCTCACAGAATTCCAGCTGCATAGCAAGAGGAAAAATTCATCTTTGGTGCACAAAAAATATGCCTCAGTGTTTATTAAAAAAACCCAAACAAACCCCAACAGGCAACAAACCTGAAGGGTTATTCAAAATCTTATCATGTGGATCACAAAAAAATTGGAATAATCTTTGTATTCAGCAGATAAGCAGCATTCTCCATACAAACCTATTCCACTGTGATCCTCCAAAATGTATGCTAAGCTTGTCTGTGCACAAAGCTCCCTGTAATGGGTGGTAGTTTAGACCAAGTTTTATCCTTGCATAGGATAGGATATGGTCAGGAATGCTGTGTATTGGCAGTGTTAATTATATAATGCACTCCCTGAAAAGAATAATGTATGCAATGTTTTGATGCTCAGGCAATGACAATCCATTTAACCATTTATAGCTTCATGTATTTTATAATCCCTGAACCCAAATGTCCCCAGAGAGGGAACGTGCCCTTAAAAATTTTAGGCCTTTAAATTAAGTGAATTTAAATTCACTCATTTGCATATTTTTCCTTTCTTTGTTCTGCCTGAATGAGATATTACTTCAGTAATTGAACTGTAACTTGGCTGCAGGTAAATGATGTGAGACAGCTGATACTCTGAGTGCCCGAGCACGTTACAGTGTGTGCTGCTAATCCAGCAATTTACTGCACACCTTGGAGAGGAGAGGGTGTCCAGTCCACTTAGGATCACCCAGTGCAGGGCTGGAACTTGAAAGTTCAATTACTCTGGGATGCTAAATGTGCTTCTGGAGCAGGGAATCGAGAGGATGTGGGTAGGGGGGGAGGAAATGGGAATCACTGGAAAAAAACTGCTTACTGAGGAGATATCATAGAGAACCACTAAATGGTTTGGGTTGGAAGGGATCTTAAAGATCATCTCATTCCACCCTCTGCCATGGGCAGGGACACCTTCCACTAGCCCAGGTTGCTCCAAGCCCTGTCCAACCTGGCCTTGGACACTTCCAGGGATGGGGCAGCCACAGCTTCTCTGGGCAACCTGTGCCAGGGCCTCCCCACCCTCAAGGGAAGCATTTCTTCCATATATCTCACCTAAATTTCCCCTCTTTCAGTTTGGACCCATTACTCTGTGTCCTATCACTGCAGGTCCTGAAGGAATACAGAGATAGGTCAAAGCTGGATCTCCTAAAAATCAAATTTTACTGCTAAAACAGAACACTGAAGCTTCTTAAACAGCTTTCACGAGCAGGCCCTGATGATGAGCTTTTTGGCCTGTATTGTCCTCAGCCACCAGATTTGGTGTCGCTGTACCTTGTGACAGACAAACTGGGATGGGTGGACAGAAATGGTGGTGGGAGGGAAAGGTGAGACTGATCAAAGGGATAAAGTGTCTCTTGGAAAAAGTCTTGGTTATTATCTTTGGAAAAGGTAGGATGATACATCACACAAGGATGGCCAAGTGTTTTTTGGCTTTGTTGCCCTGGGTATCTTGGTGTTTTGTGGGCATATCAGAGGAGTCCACGTGCAAAGAGGGAAAGCAGAAGGAGGTAATGGATGATTGTCTGGAGAGCTTGGCACCAATCCCAGAAAAATAATGGAAAAGTTGATAGAGGACTGAATTAATACAGAGTTGAAGACTAGCGAGATAATTAAGGCCTCTGCAAAGGGTTCTTCGTGGAGTTACAGGTTTGATAGATGTGGATAACTGAGCCTTGGCAGAGTTTTTAGTGTTAGATTTGCAAATCTCAGTTAAAAACAATCCAACCCAACAAAGCTGGTATGTAAGACTAGGAGCAATCTAGCAATCTTGTTTCATGTAGTCATGGAATGGTTTGGGCTGGAAGGGGCCTTCAAAGTCATCTCATTCCAACCCCTGCCATGGGAGGGACACCTTCCACTATCTCAGGTTGCTCCAAGGCCTTTATTTAATGGATTAAGACTTAGCTGACAGAGCTGAGCAGGCATTTGTCTGTGAGGCTCATGCACTGGAAGATGTGTAGGTTCGATGGGGTTTCAAAAGAACCAGAACTAGTCCTGAAACTGTTGACCATCTTTATCAATAATCTGAACACCAAAATTAATTGACTGCTGCCAAAGTTGTGGAAGAGGCAATACTGGGAGTGTAGAAATAATAAGTTATATGGAGTGATGGCAAGATGCCTCTTCTTCTTTCCTTCCAATTGCCTGTGCTTTGAGCAATGCACTGGAAGAGGGTGGCTTTGAGACCAGGGTGAAAGGGTATGGAGGGGTCACAGCAGACAGAGAAAGGAAGATGGTTTCCCAATGGCCTGAAGGATCCTTTGACACAGTTTTTATCTGAGTCCATGAGAATGCTGGAAAACCATGTCCAGTTTTGGTGTCAACAGCTGAAAAAAAAGGGTTTACAAAACTGAAGAGTCAAGAAAATAACCACAATATTGATTTGAAGAGTGGAGAAAATTCCATGCAGGGAGAGATTTAGAGACTCAATCTGCTTAGCTCATCAAAAAGAGGATTGAGAAGGGACTTGATTACAGGGACAAGTATTTTCATGGGGAAAGCATATCCAGCTTTTTAATCAAGAAGAGAAAAGAAAAATCAGATCCAATAGCTGGTAGCTGGAGCCAGACTATTTTAAATTAGACATTAAAGACATTTTTTTTTTTTAATCTGTGATTAAGCACTAGAATGAACTATGATTTGTTCAAACTGAGAGGGGATACCTTGTGTGATGCAATCAAACACAAGTTACTGGATGTTATTTGCAGCTATAGGGGAAAAGCACAAACTGCCTGTGACATGCAGGAAGATGCAAAGGCCTTAAAATCCGTGAGCATTGTGAAGGAAATCTAAGGGAGAAGATAAGGAGAAGGAGAAACCTACATGGGAAGCACAAAAAGGAGAAATAGAAGCTCCAAAAGGACAAAGAAAGGAGTTTCAACTGGAGGCAGAGCTTCTGTTTGTGAGTGTTGGAACATATGTCTCAGCAAAGGGAGTCTTGGCATTGGAAGCACCTCGAGTGCTGGCAGGGCTGGAATCATCTGTTTCCTGGTCAAAACAGCAATTTTGGATTCTGTGCTTTGCTAATGATGATGAAGAAACCTATTTGTGGTTCGGGCTTTTGGTGCTGTCGCCCCCCTGTTCTGCTGCTGTGGGAGGAGAAAGTAGTGTCTCTGTGGTCCTGTTCAGCAGAGAGTCCTCACCGTGGGCTCTGCTGTGCCCTCCACCTTGGTGGCATCAGTCTTACAGATACCAGTTTTAAAAGAAATCACGAGCCCTATATTTACACCCCTAAACCAAATTTTGAGGAATCCAGCAGGGAAATCTCTGTGGTCTCAGCTGTTTTTTGACAAGTTCTGTGTGTGTTTTTGTCCTCCTGAAATAGTTTTACCAGATCATTGACTCTGACTTCTTTTTTTTCCAAGGAGAAACAAACTCTATTGCAAGTGCTTCCAATGCCTATTAATGAGACAGTCATTAATTTAAACATAATATTGTGTTTCTTCTGTGGGGAAGTGCAGTGGTTCAGCCAAAATCATGGTCCAGGTGACTTTGTTGCTGGTCTTTTCTGTGGATTTTCACTGTGGAGGTGAAATGGATGCCTTAAAGGCTGTAAGGAATTTTGCTCTCATGGAAATTCTTTGGCCAGGAGTGGAAATCACTTTTCCAGGAAGATTTCTGTCTAACATCCACAGCAGAGAATGTTTCTGTAATGGTTATGGGGAGAGAAACAACTCGCATATGTTCTTTTTTTACGACTCCGTGGCAAAGCTATTACCTTTGTTTAGCAACATTTCCTCTATTGTTTTTGGCTTTGAAGAGAGTTGTTATTTCAGGATCTTCTCATTGGAAAAAGGCAGCGTGTTTCCTTTGGACCATTTAACAGAAACATAAACTCTTTGTGATCAATTAGAGCATCCAATTACCTGCAGCTTTGCATGGGCTGAGCGTTTCTGCCTTGTGTGGCCACGAACATTTTGCGTTGCCAGCAATACTAAGGAGCAGTTTTCAGAGTGTAGAACCTGAGCTGATTATGGTCATGTTCTCTGTGGAACTAGGAAAAATGATAAATGGTAATAAAGTTATTTATTGAGGGGAAAAAAATATCATTCAAGAGTGTCTGCCCTACCTGTAAGAGTGGACTAACTAATTATTCAGAAATTCTGTTGGAAGTGTATCGACCTTCATGATCATTTTCTTTCTCAATGGACATCTCAGTAATTGTCTTTGCCTAAGGATTCCCCAGAAGCTGCTCTCAAATCAGAGCAGCACTTCAGCATTTAACTCCTGACATTGTGGCATCCATTAGGAATGCAGAGAGGTAGGAATTACCCTATTCAATCCGATTAAAGATCCAATTAACTTGGAATGCTCTCCCTCTTAGTAACTAATACTGGATGACTCAACACCCTGGGAAAAAAAAAAACACAAACCACAAAAAAACCCCAACCCCAAACATTCCTCCCTCCTCTCCTGAACTCTCATAATCACAATTAAGGAGCAAAATGTCCCTGAAAGATTTCTTTTATTTTTTTCCCTTCTTCCCAAGCATTTACTTCTTGGCTTCCATCCTGAAACATGAGATCAATAGTTCTTATAAATTCTTATCCTGGCTTGGGAAGGTATTATTATTAACACTTTAAACATCTAATCATTCTTCCAATCATTCTGCCCTTTGTATCAATAACAATCTGGTGTCAGACAGTTCACAAAGTTAATCACTGTGATTTTTTTCCCCATTTTAAACTTACTGTCTCTTAATTCTGATGTGATCATTGAAGTGACTGTTTGACCTTGTTTCACCTGTTTTCATAAATACTTAAGTCTGTCATGTCAATTCCTTGAAACACTTGGTCTGTACATGAAATACTGATAATTCTTTTCATTCCTTTCTTAAAGAGACCTTTAATATTCTCCGTATTTTTGTCTTGTTTAGTCCTTTCTATTTTTTAATTTTTGAATGTTTGTTGTCAAAGGTCAAAGAATATATCAGCAGCTCATCTAAATTTCTAATAATTATTAATAATTAATATTTTTAGCCCTTTCTAAGGCGTTTTGTACAGGATCTCCCATCTCAGTTGCATCTTGAGTACCCTGGGCTGCTGAGCAGATGCTTCCTATTGATATTTTTTGTAGAAAGAAAACAATCCAATCCAAATCCTCTTCTCCTTCAGCCTCCTGAAGGCCAGGGGCTATTTGTGAATTTAACTTCAGTAGCATAAAATGAAACAAATCTCTTCTGACCCTCGAGGAAGGCTCATGTTTTAGATCATAGGTCGCTTCTAAATATAGGGATGGGGAAATTAATGTCTCCCTGGACAGATTATTCTGGAACTGTCTCCTGCAAGGGTTTCCACAGTTCCCTTTGAACTGGGTGTCCTGGACCTTTCTGAAGTAGATTGAGTGGAAAAGGTGTTTATATATATATATATATATATGTACGCACAATTAGTTAAATAACTATATATGTATGATTTTGCATAGAATTATTTAACCATCATGGTACTTCATGGAAATAAGATCGTATATCTCATATATTCATTTATATTTCCAAACCATTTGGTGCAACAGGCAGTAGCTTTTGCCTTGAGCTTTTGAATCTGATATTACATTTATCTTCCCTGAAAATAATCACAGTACCAACAACATGGATGAGCTGCTTTGCTTCTGGTTGTTTCCCTTTCAGGCACAATATGGAGCATATCAAATTTTTAGATTTATTCCAGAGGCATGAACTTTGAAACTTGGTATTAAACCCCTGTAATATGTGTGTTTATATGAGTGCATTTATACCTTCTATTTTTTAAATAGACAGGTATGTAATTTGGTATTTTGCCTAGTGTGGGCACATGAGAAGTGCTGGAAAGCTCATGTACTAATATTTGTTCCTAATATTTAAGGTCTTGCCTCAGAGGTGATTCAGATTCCTTCTATTTTGGGGTATTGCTTTATTTGGGTGCTCCTCTCTGAGGAAGATCATCCTCTTGTCTTTGGCTGCTGACATCTGTGGCAGATGTTATGACTCAGAGCAGACAGGAAAATTCAAATTTATATTTTCTTCTTCTTTTTTTTTTTTTCTTCATAAGTGACTTGCCCCCAGGCATGTTTTGACAGGGAGGATATAATTTCAAATTAAATGTGAATGTGGAGGCTTTCCAAAGCTACGAATTGCAGAGATTTCTCAGCATGACTCAAAGAAAAATAAAACTCTTCATGCTGCTGGGTTGCTGTGATGAGAGGACACTGCTGGGGTGAAGCTCTGGTCCCAAAACCCCAGAGTTTATTGCCTTGGGACAAGTTTGGACACGAGACAGGCTGTGTCCATCAGAGCTACTTTGATTTCATCCTTTAATAACCCTGTTTCTCTATAAAACTCACAAAGGCCAACAGGGAAAAGCTGGATTTTTTCCTTCTGCCTTCAGATGGTGAGTGGTGGTTTAACATCTCATTTTCCCTCTGTGGTTGAAATGCTCAGGTGAATCTCCAGCAGCAGCGGGCAGGGATATTTTTAAGAGGAAGAATTTGGTCTGCAAGCAGGTAATCCAGAGGGCCAGGAAGGGCTTTTTGTCTGTGCCAAAGTATTTGCTCTTCCCTTTGGATGGGGAGAGGTGCAATGAGGAGACGATGCCCTTCTTCATTGTGGTGGGGTCTTTTTAGCTATGTCAGTAAATTGGTGTCTGTGATTTGTGTGTATTTTGAAGTAAGAGAACTTAACACTCCAGATCTAAAACACTTTAAAGTATTTCCTGAGTTTAGGAGCAGAACTTTTTCTTCCTGATGAAACAAAACAAAGAGAAAGCCCGTGTTTCTTCCCCGAATCTCCAGATTTAGGTTGGAATTATCAGGAGCTACTACTCTCTGTGTGGGTTCTGCCTTTCTGAAGACATGATGTCCTCTCAGACTTTGCCTTTCATTTTCCCACCTTTATTCTCTTTTTCACCTTTTGCTCCAGCGTTTGACCTGTGTTTCATCTCTTTCTCTGCTTCTCCTGCTTCAGTTTTCCTCTCCTCACCACAGCTTGGTCTCAGGGCAGGTGTACTCACACACAGGGTGGTTCTGCAGCCCCTGGGATTGCCCCAGCTATGACATTTTGGTGTTAGTATGGGGTCAATAAAAAGAAAGATGGAGTTCAAGGACTTCTTCCATCAGGGTGTGACTTCAGCTGGGATCTGTTAATTTACATTTCTCCTGGAAATTGTGGAAATGTGGATGCAGGCAGGATCTGTCCCTCTGCCCCAACAGCACTGGCCCCAAGATCTGTAACATCTCGTGGTGGAGTGGACATGAACTTCCTCTGGGTCACCATGCTCACAAGGTTTTTCCTTCTGTGCTGAGAATGGAGAGTAAGAAAGGAGTGAGAGCAAACTCTGATGGCTTTAACTCCCAATAAGTCTGATGTCCTTGGGGAGAGCAGAGATTAAAGAGCCCAAATTCTCTGGGAGATTGTCACTTGGCTAATGATGATCGTAGCCCACAGCAGTCAGGGATGATATGGCTGATACTTAGCAGGGGTTGTGAACCAATTAGTCTGCTCAAGAAAACACTTAGTCCACTGGGTGCAAATGTTAGGAATATTTATAGGGCTGGTTATGGAGGCAGCTAATCAAAACTGGAGAAAGCTACTTAAGAGACTGTCCCGGGCTCTGCAGAGGCCCTGAGATTACACAGCTGACAGATAAACAAATGTTTGCCCGTGTAAATATTAGGACTCAAAGACTGTATTTGAACTCTTTTTTCAGTTTCCTAGTGTTGTAAAATCAATTAGGGGTGATTAATACAGGCTGGAATCCACTTCCCTGTGGAGAACAGGCGTCAGTGGTGGCTGCCTGGGAGCAATCTCCTGCAGGCTGGCTTCTTCTGACTCTTCTTTTGGGGTGTCTCGTGGTCCAGGTGGGATCATGGCAGAGGATGGCACATGGGCTGGTCCAGGTGAACTGGGAGCAGCATGATGATAATTCAGCGTATTCTGGCATGTTGATTTGCATTCATTAACTGCTTAATGCTTAAGCTCTTGAGTATTCCTGTTAACTCCTTAAAACGTTGAATCTTTGAGCTACTAACTTGCTGAAACATGAAAATATTGCAAATCAACACTGGCATCACAGCCTGGTTTATATTAGTGCTGTCCAGCCCTATGATAGTGATGTAGAGAGTTGGTACTTCCATCAAGTCTAACAGTACAGTTGGAGAGGAAATGCAGTAATTTATCTTAATTTACAGTAATTCGTCTTAATTTACAGGGTGGCTTGAATGTTTATAAGGATTCCTTTGTTGGTTTATTATTTATTTGCACTTCATTTGAAATTTTCAGGGGTTTACCCCTCTAATCTGAAGCCCCACTTGGCAGAAACACTTGTGTTAAACAGATCAGACGGTGAGAAAAATCCACAGACTTCTCTGGAAAAGGTTTTGAAACCTGAGAATATTGATTGCTCAGGCTGGAGACACAAATGTGGTTATACATGTTTTTTGCAGAGAATCTGCAAATAGAACAGCTTCTAACCCTAGCACTAAGCTCCTGATCAGATATTCTGCCTTGCTGTTTCCCAGCTGTTATTTTCCAGCAAGTGAGCAGTTGGAAATACAGCCATTTTGGGTTTGGGGCTGAAGGTGCTTTTCTCCACTTTATTTGAAAAATCAAATGTTAAACTGGGGCACTTATTGCATTTTGCAAGCTCTACACTAGGGCTTTACTTAAAGAAAAATAAAATATTAATAAAAGTCAGGTTGGAGATTGTTCTGGCAAGCACTCTGTGATTTTATTTTTATTATTATTACGATGATGATTTTTCACAGCCCCCTGTGTGTAAAAGCTTTCTTTGTGCTGCTGCTGTTCTGGCCGTAAGTGGCTTTAAGTGCAGTGAGTTTTAAGATACAGATGTTATTTCTGATGGCTCTTGTATATTGAAAATGACATAATGTCCTTTTTGATCCTGAAAGATGCAATTCCTATTGGTGCTGATAATTGTGTTAATAGTGCTTTTTAGGTGGGGTTTTCCTTTTTTTTTCTTTTTGTTCATGTGTGTATCAGAGATGCAACATACTGGCTGCTAAATGGGGTAAAAATGGTCTTTTTGAGAGGATGATCCAAGTCCATGGAGACTCTCCAGGGATCTCATTAAATCATTCTTTCCTTAATACAGTGTAGTGCAATATCAGCTATCAGGAGCCCCACAGTGTGCTTTCCTGATAGGTTAGTTTACACAGAATTAATTGTTCTAATTTTGCAAACAACCATTACAGTGCAGATTGATTTTCATTTATTTATTTATTTTCTGTCTTGTGGATTCTGCTTCATATTTTGAGATAGTTTTTACAATCCCTCTTTACTTCCACAGCTTTGTCACAGCCCATATTACATAGAAATCATGATTGATTCTTATAATTCTTCTTTTTTCCTTCCATAGATAAGAATTGCTATTAATTTAAGCAATAATTTTCTGCATAATTTTTTTTTAAACAACAGCAACATTAGGATGCATCAGAAAAGCAAACTCAGGACTGTAAAAGGCTTCAGTGGTTTAGAAGCTCCAGAGACCAATCCTGACTGAGGAGAATGGATTTCCCTTTTCTTCAGAGGTCAGCTGGCTTGTGTGGTACAGGGTTAGCAAAGGGAAAACCAGCCTTGCACAGAACAAAGGAGCAGCAAGTTGAAATCAGTTCATACAGAAGCACAGAAAAAATATATTTGATTACAGTCTCATGGGCTGTGCTGAGAATTTGGCTTGAGCATCTTTCTTTCCAGTTGGGAGTTCAGGCAAGGGGAGTCCTCCAGCTGAGAGTGAACACAAAACTGAAACACTTTGGTCTGTGTAAGCTGGGGGGAGTAAGGCAGTAGGAGTAGGTGAGGGAAAAGACAAGTCAGGAAGGGGAAAAAAACCCGAACAAAGCAGCAAAAACATCCTCAAGGCCTGTTGTAATTCAGAAAGTGTGTTAAGCAACACTTGGATTTTAGCTTTCATTTCTCATTTCGTACACAAAACACTCTCAGGTGGAAACTACAATTTTTTGTGTAAGGAATTAGCATTTTGGGCAATGTTGCTGTCCCTCTTGCCAGCACGTCTAGGAGGAGAAATAGGAAGTCACGGAAAGGTGAGATTCCTTTGCCATCTCACTAACTGTCTTTTCAGCTCCTCTTAAAGAAGTTCAAGTGCAGTGTACACTGTGAATATTTCCATAGCTATTCCAAACTGCTTTTGTAGACAGGGATTGTATCTCCATTTTAGACACTGGATCTGAACGGCCCAGGCTGTGGGCTCAGCATGGATCCAGCCCACGGAGCAAAGGGGATGTCCCCATCACCCTGGCAAATCCCAGGAGTTACACACCATGCTGTGTGCACTGGGCTTGACAAAACATGAGGCTGTTCTGTGCTGGGAGGCAGCTGGAATGGGAAGGTGCCACGCTCCTGTCTGGGATGTGACAGAGCCTTGGAGGGCCGTGTCCCATGCTGGCACCGCTGGTGATGTGCATGTTACCCTCGTGTCATTGTTATCTCAGAGTGTTGACATCATACACTAAATAACACTTAGGCAGGTCTCTTCCCATTAAAAGATGAATTCCCAACACAATTGAAGTCAATGGGGCCTTTGTCACTGACTTCAATAGGCCTCAGCTTCCACCTCAGGACTCCATGGGAGGAAGAATAAATTGCTGCCGAAAATGCAACGGGCTCTGACATGCAGTGGGAAAGGATAATTAGCAGTCAGTCATGGAGCTGCCATCCTGGTTGTCTGATGAATAATAGAACTGAGGACAAGTGATATGTTGCTTTCCAAGTGGGTTTAGCAGATTAACATGAGTGTAGGCAGCCAAGAAATATGGCATGAGAACCAAGTGTGAGATCAGTTCTAGACAGTAGACATCAACTTTTCTGTCTGTCTGGTCTCCACAACATACTGTGGAGTTGTATGTAAACACTGAAACAGGAAGATGTTGGAAAAAATCTTGTGCAAATAGGCTTTCTTTCTTTTTTTTTTTTTGGTTGAATTGGGTTGAGCTCTTAGAAGAGCACAAGACAGATTTCAATGAAACTTCTTCTCCCTTTTTGCTTCTTGTTCAAAATGCCTCTAGAACTGGTTAGAGGATGGTTGGAGCTCTATTATAAGATGTTTAAGACCAGGCTGGATGTAGCTTGGAGCAACCTGGTCTAGTGGAACGTGTCCCTACCCATAGCAGGGGTTGGAACAAGATGATCTTTGAGGTCCCTTCCAACCCAAACCATTCCATGACGGTACAAGGATGAAAGACCATGTATTGAGGAAACTCTGTCTTGGAAGCCCTGATTTCTAACAGAAAAATTGGTTAGACCAGCTGGTGCCATGGACTTCTGGGCTGAAGCACAAAGATAGGTGCTGGATTTGTGGATCTAATCCCTCTGAGCAAAGCAAGCAACAATTAAAGCAGAAGAAAGGCAGCCCAATGTAGTTTTAATCATTAGTCCCAGTTTGTAGTTGGTCTTAACGCTGCGTGAAGCTTTGTGAGAGTATAAAGGCAGCTCTGTAAAGCCGTGGCTTTTAACTAGCCCTGTTTGTGTGTTGTGATTGGGGAAGCCATTGACTTCATATTCTTTCATGTCCTTTCTGTTCCCTTCTGTTTTGATGTTATCGTGGAGTCATCGGAGCTGCGTATTAAACAAGAGACTACTTCAATATGGAATGATCAAAGGGCTCGGGGAACACAGGGCCATGAAGAATATATGCAGAGCTCTGGGAGAATGGCAAGATGAATTTAAAGGCTTTTTCAAGCTGCTTAATTCCTGCTTAGATTTCTGGTGCCACCAATGGGCGACAGTCCCTTTCTTTAAATCTTTTCCTGAGGATTGACTGGCAGAATCGCTGTTTTACACGGGGTTTAAAGAGGAAAAGGCCACCCTGAAGGTCAAACCCTAGGAGATTTCCTCTAAGAGCTCATTGATTCTACTAGGTTTTTGACTTGGAGAAAGACCACTCCTTCCTGGATACAAGTGCCTTAGTATGTACCAGCACAGAAGGCAAAAGCAAAAGTGTAAGGACAGGAAGAAAATTAGAGAGAGATGCTGTGGGGCAGACAGACAATGACCTCAGTCTTGTGTAATTCAAAGTGGTGACATTATTAGCTACTGGTCCATGGAAAAAAAAAAAGAAAGTATTATTTTATCAGTCTCAGAAATGGATTATATTAACAATGAAATTGGGCAGAATAAAGATTTATAGCCCTATCCTCAGCTTGAGCAAACAGGCAGAGGACCTCTGCTTGTGTGGGGGTGGAAGGGTTGGGCTGTAAATACTGGGGGTCTGGTTTTCTTCACATGTAGACATGAATTCAAGGTTGCTGGAACTGCATAGGCAAGTAACTGGTTTGTTTTTTTTTTCTCAAAAAAAATTGAGATGAGCATGTTTTACCTCTCTAACCTCATTATAGGACTGTTTTTGTGAGTTGCCCAGTGCTGTGGTAGTGATTAGCAAAAGCCTACCCCATAAGCAAACTCTGTATTTGTGCTATTACCTACTCCTGTGATATTTCAATCTGATTCATTAGAGAAATTAGCATTTTTATGGACTAATTAGGGGAAAATGTTGCTCATACTCTTTCTGATATACAGAGATTTTTCACAGCTTAGTAAAGCCAAATAGGAAGGAAACATGATTCTTTTCCCCCACAAAAAAAGGAGAAAAGCAAAATGATGACTCAAATTAACTCAGAAGACTGGGCAAATTTGCACAAAAAATGAAATTAAGAGAAGTTTAGGTTGCTGTATTATTGGCAGTTTGTCCGTTTTTTTTTTTGAATTCCAAATTCCAGCTCTCTTTCAGCTATTTTCATTCTTGAGGCATAAAAATATTTTAAAAGCTGTCAGTCAGTCACCATATTTTTTGTGACAGTTGCAAAATGCACAGTAATGAGAATGAATAGTAATGAGTGCATTATTCAGCAGCTATAAATACCAAATGCTTTTCATTGGAAGTTTATATATTTCAGTCAACATACATTTTAGCTTTTTTTTTTTCTTTTTTCCCCCCCCATCTTTCTAAACCCAAGCTCAGGTTTTATTAGACCGTGGCTAACAATCATTTAGACATGTCTCAGTTTTCCTCACGTTAATGAACCACTTGCTTTTGAAGTTTAATTCTAAATATGCATGGGTGGCACTTGCTCCTGCTCGTGTTCTGCATTAGCCAGGAGGGTAAAAATGGGTGTCTCTGACTAAACATCCGAGGTCATCTCTTTGCAGGGGAAATGTTCTTTTTTCCCTTCGAGGGTGGAATAACATTATTTTAATCGGTGCAAGGCATCTCCTGTTTTGATCCTTGTGTTTTGATAATGATCTTGCTTTGCAGAGACCCAGAGCAGTGAACCCCTCATTTTGGGCTTCTGTGGAGGAGGCAAAAATCTCCATCTTGCACGGAGGATGGAAGTTCAATTAGGCATTTTGGTGTGATGGGAGGTTGATGGTGCTTTAATTGGCTCCAGCTGACTGGCTTTTAGGCCATGATATTCCTCACCTGCAGCTGGATGCTTCTCAAATATGTATGGAATTTTGGATTGCATTTGAAAATGTTGCACAAAGTCAGAATAATTATTTCCAAATGATACTTTGCAAGTGAATGCACTGTGATAAGTACAAAGGAAGGAGAAGCCATTAAAATTGTAGAATAATTTAGATTAGAAGGGACCTTTGGAGGTCATCTGGTCCATCCTCCTGCTGAATGTAGACACAGCTTTGAAGTGAGATCAGGCTGCTCAAGGCTTTGTCTGGGTGAAAACAGTGATTAGCCTTCTCTCTCCATGCTACACAAACACACTTCCCTCAGCAGCTTCTCCTCAGTTCTGTGCTGCAGCCCCTTCATCATCTTGGTTCTCTCTGCTGAATTTCTGCCAGTTTGTCAGTGTTCTGTGACAGGGAAACCAAAACTGGACGCTCTGTTCCAGATGCAGTCTCACAAGTGCTGAATAAAGAGTAGGAATTGCTTTCCTTGCCCTGCTGGCTCTGCTCCTGCAAACGCAGCCCGGCGTGAGGTTGGCATCCGTCACCATCACTGCCAGCTCCTGTTCAACCCCCAGCCTGTCTTCCCTGGAGCTGCTTTCTGCTCCGTGGGTTTCAATTTGCAGAGTTTCATGTCTGGTTTGGCTGAATGGTGGCAGTTTCCTGTCAGCTGCCTTCTCCAGCCCTGCTGAGACACCACTGAACATCCGTCCCGCTCTCCAGCGTGTCAGCAGCTCCCCAGCTCTGCTGTCATCTGGGAACTTGCTGCTCTCATTGTCTCAGTTGTTAATGAAGATGTGAAGAGGTTAAACAAGTTGTCTTCATGAAGATTTGTTCTGTTATCTTTAGGACTGGGGTGACAGTCAGCAGGCAGTTGGATGTTGCTGTGTCTTGTTCCTTCTCGAGGGTGGCCATGGCAGTTGCCTTTTCCAGTCACCAGAAGGATCCCCCAGTTGCCACATTTCAAAGACTTAAAGAGCAGCCTCAGAGTGATGTCAGCCTGTTTTCTGCACACTCACAGACCTCTGTAGGTTGTTTGATTAAGTGGCTCCTGACAAAATCTTCCCCTGCTGTAAATTGGACTTCCCTACCCTAGATAAAGACATCAGGACCATGGATCTGGGCAGCCTGAGAGGAGGCCTTACCCATAAAGACTGAGGCAAAAATGTCATTGAATGCCTCATCCTTCATTTTTACCCTTTGTTATTAGTTTTGTTGACATATTCAGGAGTCACCCACATTTTCCCTGGTCTTTTATTGCAGTTGTACCTACGGGTGAACCTTTCTAATTGTCTGTACCATCTCTTGCCAGCTTCAGCTCCACCTGGCTTTGGCTTTCCTAATTTTTTCCCTGCAGTCTGGGCAAGGCTTCCATAGTCCTCCTGGATAGTTTCTGCTCCCACCTCCTGTTCACTTCTTTCTGTGTTTGAAGTCAGTCAGGAATTCCATGTCCAGCCAAGTTATCCTTCTGCCACGTCTGCTCCACTTCCTGCTCCTAGGGGTGGATTGTTCTCCTGCTTTGCGGATGTTTTCCTTGAAGATCAAGGAGCTTTCCTGTGTCCTGCACCTCAGGGTAGTCACCCACAGCACCACACCTTCTATCTCTCTGAGGAAGCCAAACTGCCCCCCTGAATATCAGCATCAATGTTGTCTCAGGAAATCTCAGTTGCTTGTGCACCACCAGTGCCATATTTTCAAATACCAGGGTGCCTTAAGTCCCCCAGGATGACCATGGCCTTTGATTGTGAAGGCTGAATAAAGCTTTAGCCACTTCCATTTCTTGCCTGGGTGGTGGGCAGCAAACTCCCACAGCAAGATCTTCCTTGCTGACCTCTCTCATCTGACCCACAAGCTCCCAGCAAACCCATCACCTGTTTCACAGCACAGCATAAATGTCTTGAGGAATATTTCTGACTCATTAATCTCTTCTGAGGAGAATTCTGTGTCCTGGGCGTAGATTCTAACAGCTTTTAATCCTTTACAGTGCCTTTCCCAACATGTATTTTTTTCTGATGGACTAAAAATAATTCAAAACCCTATTGGTTTCTAAATATTTGGGGTACCTTAATAACTTAAGCATATCCTTAATGACCTTTCCTGATGGGGGATAGTTGGTGTAAAGTCTTTCATGGGCAGAAGGAGTTAACAGAACACTTGAAATCTTAAGTACCAGAGGAAAGCACTTGAATTAATGTAATTTTTCCCGTTGCACTTTTCTCCTCGTGCTTTCAGCAGTTCAAAAGTTGCAATGCTGCAATGGCCCATCTTGACCTCAGTTGTCTCTGTGCTAATCAAGTGCCCTGTGCTGTTACTTGGGCCATTAGCCTGGCACTCGGAAGTTTTATTTCTGGCTCTGCAATTATCCCCCCTGCTGCAATTTCCTTATCTGAATCAGGGGTAACAAAGCTCTCCTTCTCTGCAGAAGGTTTTGAGATTCGATGATGAAAAATGCTGTCTAAGGGTTCAGTATTGTTATGTGAACAAATATCACTTTGTTTGCGTGGCTTGACCGTCTTATAAACAAGCAGAGAGTTGATGACCAAATCAAGATTAGAATTGAACAAATGAGGTATAATGAACAACTTCAGACTGTTGACTTCATTTTTGCCTTCTGTTTGAAAGTCATTAACTTTTATAAGTTAATCTCGAGAGAAATTTTTAGCCTGTAAATCATTTGCCAGTTGGGTCTAGAAATCTTTTGGTTTGCTTGTTTCCTGGCTTTGCTTATCATTTTAGGTGCCAAATAAGTTACTTATTAGTTCATATGATCATTAGCAATCTGAACATAGAGTCACATATTATAAGGTTAAGTTTCCAATTTTAATGTTGGACAGCATCCATATGCGTTTACAGGACATTTCCAGGAAAAAAAGACTCTGAAAATTGTAAATTAACAGTGAACTGTCTTCACAACAGGAAGAAAATATTCCTTAATTAAAACTATACTCGAAATCTGTTGTGAAGAGGGCAGCAGCAAAACTGATTATTTTTAAAATAATTTCAAGACCCTGGGTATGTTATTTGTACTCATTGTCATGGGTTTGGTCCTGAGAAGGACCACGTGTTTTGCCACACAGATGTGAATAGTTGAAAACTAATTTATATCTTAAAAAAACCACAGAACTAAGTTTTCTGGCTGTTTTCATTCCTAAACCCCCAGTACTGTGATGGGAATTCATGGGTCTCCTGGAGAATGGTGGATATTTTTCAGCTGGCACGTAGGTACTCAGGGTGCTGCCTTTGCTCTTCAGGAGAAATCCTTTTCTCAGCCCATGTGCCATTCAGTTTGCACACAGTCCATGTTGAAGAGCTCAGGGAAAGGTGGTAACACAGATTTGTGCATTAGAAGGTTATTAAAACCAAATGAAAGTGCTCTCTTTACCTTGGGGACCCTAAATGCAGAATCATTCTAACTAATAGGCAGGTACTGAGTGTGCCAAATTTCACCCCAAGGCTCCTGCTGGGGTCGGTTTTGCTCACTGACTTTTATTGACTATCAGGATTTATCGACCCAGGAGGGAAATATTGACAGAGGTGATTCTTTGCCAGTCACAGGTTCCCTCAAGGGATCATAACACCTGGTGTAAACTGCAAATTTAAACTCGACACAGGCGTGCAAGTCGTGGCACGGGGTTTAACTGCTGAACATTCACCTCCTGGGGTGGTGTGGCAGAGCTGGGTGATTTTGCACAGACCTTGACATTTTTTTTTAGGGGAAAAAGGGCTCTGCTGCCCTGACAAACCTCAGAGAGAGAGAGTGTGTATGCATGTGTGAGCATGAGCCTTTGTGTGTTAGTTGGAGCCAAGGTGATTTCCCTCTGGTAAACATTATAACAGCTTTTAATGCTGCCTATCGATATTATTAAATTCATCACCTGAATTATGTACTGGTAAAGTGCTATAACATTTCTTATGCCTGAGTAATCAAGGAGCAAAATCTGGCCCAATAGACTTGATTTACAAAAATGTTCACGGCTGCCTTCTTTTATTGTTACAGTAAATCACAGGAATTGTTGGCTCACATCATGTGATGGTCCTAGGCAGATATGATTAGTATTTCAAGGCTCTCTTCATGTTCTGATAGTCCTTTTAGTAATAAATAAACAGATATTTGAGCAACTTGTAACATTGTGTTATTGAGCCACCTTATTCTAAATATGAGACAGAGCAGAAACGCATTTCCTAGTGGGAAAACTGAAATATTGGCAAAACATGTCTACTAAACTAGACTTCTTAATGTTATTCCTGTAAAATTAATAGATCTTACTGTTGCTAAAGAGAAAATAATCATATTATTTAGGAAATGGAAAACTGTTGTGCTGACTCTTCTCAGCACACTGGGTTGTATTCATAATGCACATGGGTAAAATTACAGCTAAAATGTTTGTTTCTTTATTAAAGACGTTCTTTTCTCTCTTGCTCTTTTTTTCTCATCCCATACTAATTTCATGTACTTGGTATTAATCTGAAGATATCACTGTAAATAATCCCTTTAGCACATTTTTCACCTGTGTGGGATCCATAAGCCATAAGGACATTGACCTTTTGGTATGGCAGTTTATCCATTTCATCCTGTGCTGTTTTCTGAGCTGGTTAATGCATCTTTTTATTGCTCGAAAAAACTTCCTCCTTAAAAACCCTGCTGTTAATAGGCACAAGTGGAGCTTATTCCTCACTGGCAGTGGTGCTGGAGCTGATGGAAACACTGCCCAGGCCTGGCTGCTGGGATTTGGGGTCCTTTCATCCCTTTGCCACCCACGTGTCACTGAAATAGGATCAACCTTCATGCTCTGCACTGTAGGGCAGAGCTGGGGCTCGGAAGGTTTGATGTGCAGAGCTCAGCTCTGCAGGACTGGATTGGCTTCAGGAGCATCCAAAGCAGTGCCAGAGCTCCATCCTGGGCAGCATTCCCTGCTTTTGATACCATTCTGCTTTGTCAAGTCCTCTGGGCCAAATCTGTGAATTCTCTTGCTCTGTGTTGTGGGGATCTGTAGCAGATGGAACTCAAGGAACACTCAAATATTTAGTTTCTCATTTTCAGAGCGACTCAGAGGTTTTTACTTCATCAGTCGGTGGATTTGTTAGGGAGAAATGGGTGGATGAAATGTGAAGGTCACATTGCAGCAGGGACCACTCATCCCTGCTCTTCCCCTGCCATCAGGAGCTGGAGGAGCCTGGGAATCTGCCTGTGCCATCTGTGGCATGGCCAGAGGCAGCAGGTCATGCCAGACCTAATCCTGGCTCAGCGTTTGCTGCTGGTTCTGCTCAGAGAGCAGGGCAGCCCCTGGGCAGCTCAACACAGGGAGCAGAGATGTCTTAAAGCCATCTTCGTGCCCTGCTGCCTCTCTCCTGCCCTGCACCACACCTCTCTGAGCTGCAGCACGGTGTCAAAGTCAGGGAGTGAATGAAAGCATGAACTGCATTCCCTCACTCAGAAATCTGTCAGCTCCCTCTGACCTTTTGGAAAACTGAAAGAGCAAAGCGACTGCACCTGTGGCACATCAGAACAATAAAATGCCTTGGCAGAGCAGAAAGCAGCACTGGGTGTCCAGACACACAGACACTCTGTCCACACCCACAGAGGAAAAGGATTGTATTGTAATTTCTCATCTTTAAAAATCCCAATAGATTTATAAGACCTGCCTTTGATTCAGGACACAAGGTTTCTAGGGCAGTTGTCATAAATTCCAGTTTGTAAGGTTGCAGATTTTTTTTCCCTTGAAAAACCAAGCAACAGGTTGAGTTTTCAGCACAGAGTGGGAGACCGGTTTTCTCATTAAAACATACATGGTTTCAGCAATCCCTTTGTGAAATAGGTTGGTTTTTAAACTTAAGTATCTCGCTGCAGCCAGAGCCATTTACCTGAGCCAGGAAAGCAAAAGCTGGCTGTGCCTGTTGCACAGGAGGAATGATGGTGCTTTCCTTCCAACAGGAACACCTGGGGCAGAGACACCTCAGTTGTTATTCTGCCTTCATGGTACAGAGGAGACTTGGGTAAAATGCTGGATAACTTTCAGCAGGTAATTTGTGTTGTCAGGAGCTGAGATCACCTTCCTGTGGGAATCACAGTGTCACTGACTGGAGTGTTGGATTTGTGATGGAGAACTGTGGATATTTATGGTCAGCTGAGTTCCTTCAGGAGGACAGTGGAAGGTTCCCTAAATATGGAAGTGGGGTTGGAATGAGATGATCTTTGAGGTTCCTTCCAACCCAAACCATTCCATGACCCTCTGACCCCCCAATAGCTCACTGGGGACAGCCTGCAGTGACCCCCTGAGCAGTGTCTGAGCTGAAGCTGCAGTGGCTGCACTTGGGCACTGAAATCAGCTCTGCTCCTGCTCTGCCTTTCTGATGGGAGCAATGGTTTTGGGGAGTGGTTTTGGGGAGCAGTGAATCCTTACTGCTTCAACTAGACCTGAAACAAGAGCTGCTGCAAATTGCCTGGCTCTAATAAATCCAACAAACCCAGTGCTACAGACCAGCTTATTAATACTATATCTTGTATTTTCCCCCCATGTTTTCCTACACTTTCCACTGAAAATTTTTTAGATATAAATCCTTTCCTCCAACCTGTGAGCTCTATTTCCCCTTCCTCTGTCTGATAACTTCAGCCCCACAGACCTTCTCTCCAGGAAATGCCATTAAGATTTTCTTTTAGCAAAAGTGAGTAACCCTTCAGAAATCCTTTATCAGCTCTGGTCTTTCCTGTTATAGTTTGCCTCCTGGGTTTTTTTTTCTTTTTTTCCCATGGATAGCTGTAATTTAAAGCTTACTAGATCAATAAGTCCAAGATGCACAGCTTAAATGGGAGAAGCAGACAAACAGCTGGTAAAGATAGGAGACAGCTGATTAGAATGAATTCAAGCTATAAAGCACTTGAGTTACTGTTCTCTGCTGTGATTTTGGAGATAGATTATAAAATAGGAGAAGGGGGACATACAAATAAAAATTCCCTCCTCCCTTAGAATCTCTGATTAAAATTATGTTGAATTCCTTCTTTTTTTTTCCCCCCATGTTTCTAAATAAAAAGGAGATATTTTTTTATTTGGAGGAGAGGTTTTAATCAATTACAAGGGAATTGGCTTAATATAGAGATAACTGGGGGAAATGTAATGGCAGGAAGTCCAGACCTGATGGAATAACAGCATCTTGTCTTGAACTCTCTGAATCCAGGGCTGTGATGAACTGAAATCCTGCAAATGGCCTGTTTTGCACTGATTCCCAGCATAAGGATTCTCCCACTCCCCTTTGCAGCCCTGGTGATTGTGTGTGGGACTGGGATTGGGTTTGCTCTGTTTTCCAGCCCAGGCATGTCTTGCAAACCTTGGCCCAGGCTGCCACAGCTTTGTTGGGCTGTGCCCAGCTGGCACAGGCTGTGGATCAGGCAATTTGCATTTGGCATTACAAATTGCAGGCACATTACTTTGTGGAGGTAAAGGCCCTCTGAAAGGCTGAGTGTGTTGCCAGCAGGAGAGCAAACATTTCTAAGCTAAACCTTCAATAGAAGTCAAGAAGGATTAAGGTGCAGCTGAAAATAGAATTGAGGTTCCTAAATCACTGCAGAGCTTTAGAAAATGGTTTCTGTTCACATCAGAAACCATAATTTATCGACAAAGGGGTTGAAATTTAAAATACATGTGCTGGTGAATTGTGTTTCAGTGAAATTGCAAACTGCTGTTGATGAGGAGGTTCATGTAAATGTTCTTGGTGTACCCCTGACCACAGAAACTATCTGAAAGAACTGTGTGGGTTGAATCTGTCTATATGTACCCCAAAAGATCAGGGGGACGTTCCAATGTGAGTTTAAAACACCGTGGGAAAGGAGGTGCATGCACTCTGGAAGAAGGATTGGGTCTGTCCGTGGGGAAATAAGTCTGTCTGCAACTGGTGAGATGAGATCAGATAAAGAGATTATCAAGTAGTGACAAGGAAGAAAATAGGTTAGCTGGATTCCTCTTTATCACTTCTTTTCCCTTAAGACACCTCACTGAATATCTTGTCATTCATACAGAGAGGCTGGAAAGAAAATCACTTTTAAAGGTGACCCACAAAGGTAAAAACAGACCAAAATTTCCTTGTGTGCTCCTCTTTCTCCTTGTTGACATAGGAGTTGGCCTGGAATTTACACTATGTGTGCGTGTTCTCTCTTTTGGGAGAGCAGGAGAAGTGTTTTTGGAGCTCCCTTGGCTCCCAAGTCTTCCCCTTGACTTTCCTGCTTCCAGCATGTAGGAGAACCTCCTGTGACCCACCTGTGGGTGGGAATATCGAGGTGCCAGGTCAACAGCAGAGGTGTGTCATGCCCAGCTATTGGAGAGGTTGATATAGAAATACAGCTCTTGGCCAAAGTGTTTAAAACAGGTGGAATATATTGTAATAAACCAGATCTGTTTCCCCTTGAACACATTTTCCTTTCATGAGCCTTTTTTTTATTTTTTCTTTGATTTGAAAGGGAAGTAACTATTGAAAATCATTTTGAAATGTGTTTCATAATAGTGGAACTACAGGAGAGCAATAATGTAAGTGGTGGTTGATAAGGTTTATTGTTTCTGGTTTTGTGTTATCTCTTGATTCCAAAGAAAGCTGAATCTTATCTTTTGGTGTTATATAAACACTTAACAGGCTTTAGAAAGCTTGTAATGGGAGCAGACAAGAAAGGCAAAGAAGCAGAGGGGAAATGGAGGTGCAGAGAAGTGGCTCCTTCCAAGGTCACAAACCAGATTTAGAATAAGAATCAGATTTTCTCACTTCAGCCCATTTTTTTTCTATTCCATGGTGTATGTTGCTTCTGTTATTCAAATATGGAAAAGCCTGTCCTTTTCCAGTTAAATGAAGGGCAAGGAGAATGAGATCAGTCATAAACTCAGTGACACAGAGGGAAAAAAAATAAAGCAAAGGAACTGTGCTGATAAAGATGCTGGTTTAGATAAATTCAACACATGACATTCCATTTATCAAATCCCAAATTTGTCTTTCTCTCTAGATGCAGTAAAGTGGGGACAACCCCTCAGATGTAAAACTCCAAACTGACCATGCATTGATGAAGAAGCAGCTGCATGTACTGGTTAGAAATGCATATTTTTTCCTTTCAAATTAAATATTTGTGGTTTGGATGCAGATTTTATTTACCTCCATTTCTGATTCGTAACAGTTAAAGTCATTGTAACCATTTTGGACCCCTTTGTGACCATTTCTGTCTTTAATATTCCTTCTGTAAAAGCATAAACGTGTGTGTGTGTGTGTGTGTGTACATCTGTTTGTGCATGTAAGTGTGTTCTGGAGTAATTCCACGTGATTTTAATTCCCTGAAGAATGCAGACATGATTTCAAAGCCTGAAAGCTCTCTGAGGTCAGGTGGGGCTTGTTTGTCTTCTCTTTCCAAGTCAAGCAGTCACTTGTTATTGTGTGTGTAGCTGAGATTTAAGCCAGGCTTTATCCTGTTGTAGCAACTAATGGTGAGGAAATTGTGATTTTACAGTTTAAACCCCCCTCAGTTCTAGATAAAAAGGTGCTGTAATTATTTTATTCTGATCGTTTCAAGGTCAGCCTCCCATTCTGCTCCCCAGCAGCTGGTGGTGGTGGTTTATGGGGACAGTGAATTACCTCAAACACCTGAGGGTTGGATCCACAGTGGGAGATGGACCTTGGATTTCTTTAAAATTGGACCTGTGGAAGAGAAATAGTGGAAGAGCAGGGCCTTAGTGGTGGCTTTGCCAACAACTGTTCAGCAGGGGAAAAAGGGGTTGGAGCCCTGGAGTTATTTATGGCTTGGACTTCCCTAGGACAGTTTGTTACCAGGGGATTTTAGTGCCTGTGGACACTTCCTGGAGTGAGATGTGCTTGGAGGAAATAATCACACTGGCAAGGGATTTCTAGCTGTTTATTTATTTATTTTTAAATCCTGTTCAGAAAAAAAAACCCACACCCTCCTATAATTCTGTGTTCTGTTTGTGGCTGGTGAAAAGGGAGTCTGTGCTACCAATATATTCATTTCCCATTACCTTTTATTAATAGGAGCTCTAAGGCCAAAGATTTGCCCATAATGGGAATTATTTACACCATAACTTTCTTCTGAGCTACCATTTATTAGGATTTTCGATATTCTACTCGTGGCCTTGGCTGCTGCAGAGAGCAGGGCTGAGAACATCTTATGCATCTGCTGCTGAGTTTCATTTTGTAAACTTTTGTGGTCTGTCAAATTCAGAAAGATAAAGTTATTGATAAAATGTAGTCTCTGAACAGTGCTCCAACTTTTTTATTATTTTTATTTTTTTATTACTCCCCCTGATAAATTGATTATTTCCTTACACCCAGTGATTGTTTCAAGTAGGAAATAATTCACTGGTTTCTGATAAACCCCAGCTAATCAGGCAGTGGGATTCAGCTGCTGTGTGATTCCAGATCTCCATAAAATCTGGTTATATTTTCATTTATCTCTTTGTAGGGACAACTCTGCCCTGAAAAGCTCACTTTCCTGTCAGTTTGTAAGTCAGCTTATAAACTTTCCCTCTTTCAAGCCCAGCCATCTGGAAAGGTCACCATGGCTATTTTTTAGGTATGTGGGAAAAAGGAGAATAAAGACTTACTCTGCTTTTTTGAGGGGACAGTCTGTCTTGTTTCTTCCTAAACACCCCCAAAACCTTCTCATATATCCCCCAAAAACCTTCTCCTACTTTTTATCCTCCTGTGATCTCTGAGAGCATCCCGTGGTCTGAACCGTTCCATTTCAAGGGGGAAATCCTGGAAGTGTAGGGATAACAAAGTGCAGGCTTGAGCAGCTTTCTATAGACAATCACAGGATCATTTAGGTTGGAAAAGACCTTTAAGGTCACCAAATCCAACTCTTCCCCAGCACTGCCAAGGCCACCACTGACCCCTGTCCCCAGGTGCTACATCCATGGGGTTTTTGAACACCCTGAGCTTCTCCCTTGGCAGGAAAGGTCACCAAAGCCTTCCCAGCCAGCTGGGTGTGCTCGGGGGTCCTGACAGCAGTGGGGATGTTTGGAAATGGGCTGTTTTCCTCTCGTTGGTTCCCAACTTTAAGCACACCCAATTTTCTACTTAATGTGCCGTTTCCTCCCCGACTGAACCGGTTTCTCGGGGCAGGGCTCAGCCCTGTGACCTCTCTGCCCTGCTGTGACCAGAGAATGAACCCAAAGCCATTCAGATGGGGCTTGAGACTCGAGTTAATCTGTGTTCCAGTGTCTGCCCCACAAAGAACTGCATTTACTTACACAGGGCCTTTTTATTTGAATGCCTTTCTCCTCTTTGTCAGAGAGAGGAATCGTAATTAAGATTTCTATTGTGTGATGAAGTTCCTATATTTAGAGTTCATGAGTCTTATTACCTTTTAAAAGATGTTTGGTGGTGTGAAAGTTAGTAATCATTTCTTTTCATTTAAAATTCAGGGCATGATATGGGAGGCTGTATTTATGAGGAGGGTACATCATCATGTCATTTTCTACGTGCTTAAAAGCTAAATAAGTGGTTAAGGAAGCTCCCATCCTGAGGAGAAGAAAGGGCTCATTAAAAACATTAGCTCATACAGAACAAATTGAACTTCAGTGCCCTGCATAAAGATTATAATAACTGTAATAATAAATGAATTAATAATGCATTAAAGGAGAATTCCTCCAGTCAGCTTGTCACACGCTTATCCTTGAAAATTGACTTCACTGAGGTGTGTCACATGAGCTAATGCCCTTAACTGATGGATTTGGGATTTTTCCACGTTCCAAAATCCACTCAAATCCATATTTCTGTATTTTTGACAGTAAGTTTTCTGGATAGACACGAAGCAAGTAGGGCCATTTGATGTTGCAAGCCAGGGTGGAGCTCTTTGCTGAACCAAAGTGATCTCTAGTTTTCACCTCAGGTAATCAGAGTTGGTAAATTGTGACCACTTAGAAGGGAAACCTGAGATGGCAATCGAGTGTTGGAGGCTGCACATCTTGGGTTGATGGAGGATCCAAAATTTGTATGGCCTCTAGCATATGTTTCTATGGCCTCAAACTGACAGAGAGCAGGTTTAGGTTAGATTTTAAGAAATCCTTCCCTGGGAGGGTGGGGAGGCCCTGGCACAGGTTGCCCAGAGAAGCTGTGGCTGCCCCTGGATCCCTGGAAGTGTTCAAGGCCAGGTTGGACAGGACTTGGAGCAACCTGGGCTGGTGGAAGGTGTCCCTGCCCGTGGCAGGGGGTGGGACTGGATGGTCTTTAAGGTCCCTTCCAACCCAAACCATTCTGAGATTCTATCTGGAGAACTTCCATAAAATTGAAGGTTTTACTCCCACTCAGCTGTGGGTTATAAATATCGTGAGATTATCAGGTTTAGGAATAAATTATCAAGTGCAGCAGCAAAATACATCCACAGGGTTTTAGTTGAGGAAGTGTAGGTGCTGAGGCATATCTTCATCAGAAAAGTGAGGATTTGGGGATTTCTGCTGTCTCCCCTGGGTAAAGGGCTGAGCATTCTAATGGTTATTGCACGGAGGGAAAGTTGCACTAAGGGAATTGGTTTTCCAGACATCATAAACCCAAACTGGTCGTAAACTGCATCTTCAGGCACCTGGGTACCTTTAAAATGAATCCATTAGCCAGTTCTGAAAACCAAAACAGCTCCCTAAACCCAGGCACTACTGAAGGTGGAGTTTACATGAGGCGTGAGGTGGTTAATTTTTAGAATCTTAAAATAACTGATGCTGGAAGGGACCTGGAGAGGTTGTCTGGGTGCCTCAATTCAAAAAGGAATCTGGGTGTTCCAATTAGAGATTGTAAGAACACTTACCCTGTTACTACAGAATCTTAGAGTGGTTTGGTTTGGAAGGGACCTCCCAGACTGTCTCATTCCAACCCCCTGTCATGGGCAGGGACACCTTTCACCAGACCAGGTTGCTCAATATATGATTATTTATCCCTCTGATGCTTCTGTGTGTCCCCATTTACTCTTGCAAACAGGTATTTGTAGGTGTTGATTTGCATGTGCAAACCCTGAGCTTTGCCTGTGTAAGATATGAAAGCAAATTCCTTCTGGGATGCCTTTTTATTTTTTTTATTATTTTTTTTTTATTTTTTTTTTTTGAGAAGAATTGAAAATTCATATCTAGTGTTTGGTTGTTTTTATTGGTTTTTCTTTAATAAAAATCTCATTCAGCATAAAAAGGACGACATCAATGGGTTTCTTATCACTGCTTTGCATCATGGTAATACCAGAGCCAACAGTAAATTGTGTGGGTATTATAACAGAACAAAGGAAATTAGGCAGGGATTTTATTTGAGAAGATCTGGAATTTGCTTGTCAAGTCATGCAATATGTGCTTTGCTTTATTGGCTGGTGTGAGACCAGCTGAACAGTTGCTGGAGTTTGCACAGGGATTCTTTTCTTTCCCCCTTTATTGGTTTACTTTGGCACATTATTTGAGACATGCCAGAAAAATAGTAAGATATCAAGAAAAAGTGATGCATTAATGCAGGGAATTATTCCAGCTTGGAATGTTGCCTTTGCATCACCTGAAGTGGTCACTTGCTGAAAGCCCAACCCTGTTTTTCAGCCTTCCAAGCAATAAAAGGCCCATCAGTGCTGTTGGATTTTGGAACAGAGTAGGTACCTGGGAGGGAGCTGCTAAAATAGTGACACAGCCTGGGGCTGGCAGTGGATAACAAGGGAAATAAAGCTCTGCCTGCTGGGCTGGATCTGCTCCTCACACCCTCTGGGACTTCTGGGCTGGCTGTGCCAGGGCCAGCAGAAAGGCCTAAATGTTAAGCTGGTTCTTAAATTTCCAGCAACAAGACTGGGTTCATTAGCACCCCCATCAAATGGCTTTCAGTTGCTATCACTCTGACTTGTATTTGAATTGATGACCTTGAGATAAAAGGCTTTTTATTCTATTACCCATCTCCTGAGCCATCAAGCCTTTAATACCCCGTGCAAAATCGGTTTTCAGATGGTATTTCTTTTATATAATATTGTCATTTGTTATTAAGGGTGTCTGATTTTGGGTGCTACCAGCTATAATTGTGCATAATACTACTTTTGTTATTCCTATTATTTCAAATTTATCTGCTATATTACTACACACTTGTAGACACAGAGAAAATAGATTGGTAATAAAGTGTAATCCAGCTTTATATAAATGAGTTAATAAAATCACACAAAAATACAAAGTTAAAATAAATTCAGCAGCAGCAAAGCTCACGTGTTACTTCAGCAAATTGAAATACAAAATTCTGCTTTGATGCTGAAATAAGCTTTACTACAAAATACTACCAAATGCTCAGTAAATTAAGGAAAAATGAGTAAGAATATGTAATTCAAATGTCACAATGAAGGAATTATATTACACACCACCTCCTGAATGGCTTTTTCCTGAAGAGAATATGGAGTAGACCATGTGAAGAAATCAATATGTACAGGAGTGTTGGAAGTGTAACAAGGGAGCTTTTCCTATTTGGTTTTATTTGACTGTATTTCTTAGGAAAAGATGAAACTGGGAGCACTGGGATAAAGAGGTGCCTTTAGGGACAGATTCTTTGAAAATTCTCAAATATGGACAACTAATTGCACATATTTGACCTGCCTTGCCAGTATTTAATATGAATTGGAAAAAAAAAAAGATAATATGAAACTGTGCTGTGCTGGGACAGCCCCAGTCAGATGTGCAAAATTAAATGATTCTTTTTCAGAGGAGATAATGTTTCTGTATGATGTTATTTCTAAAAATAATAAGTGTCAGAATGCAAATCTGGCACAAGATCCTAAGGGGTCAACCAGCTCAGCCCACTGGACCCCACTTCACATCCTGCCTCAGGAGATGGGGTTGTGTCAAGGTCATTTTAGATGCTTCCAGCAGTAGGTCACAGCAGCCTTCTTGGAGATAATGTATTGAAATGATTAACTATCTGTATAGCTCAGAAAGCTTTTCATACTATCTGTCCTTAATTTTCCTCTCAGTGAATTAAGGCAGCCACTGATTGTGTTCACAAAGTACAACTGAGCGTGGCTTTCTTAATTAAACCCTGTAATGTGTTGGGATATTGCTGCCACCTCTCATTTTCAGCCCTCTCTCTTTACAGAGGGAGCAGATATCCTTCTTTCTAGGTCATGTTTTCTAAATCTCATATGAATAATTACCTCCTGTGTCGTGTGGTTAACATCTGTTAATATTTCCCCAAACACCACTTGTCTCTGGCAGCAGAGCTGTGCTGACTCACGTTTAGGTTTTATCCTTCCCAACCTCTCTGTCCTCACTGTACTGCTGCCCATCCAAAAACACGTTTTAAATCTTGCTCTTGATTATTTCCAAAATAGGTAGGACTTTGCATACCTTTTTATTAATTTAACTTCATGATTTCAGATTTTTTTTCAAATAATTTGGGATGGCAGTGCTGTCACTGAGTGCTGGTGGATCCTCCACACTGCCTGTGACCTGAGCCACTCATGAAAATATGGGATCAAGTCAAACACCTGATATGCTGATGTGCTCCCTCAATGTGGAAGTGAACTATTGAAAACTGTTCTTTGAGTGTGTTTTTTTGTCAGTCTAAACTCAGAAGTTGGTAAATCTGCCTTGTTGTGAGAGAGGAATATGTTTGTTCACAATGTATCACATCTGATTGCCTCCTATGATAGGGTAATTATTCTGATTTAAAACTCAAGAAGACTGGGTTCACATGGTTAGTTTTCCACAAACTCATCTTGGCAGTTTCTTCTCACTTTATATTCCTGTGAGTGCTTACAATTTCATTGTTTTATCATTTGTCCCTGTGATCTGAAACTAGACTATGTAGGCTTCCTTTTTCCCCTTCCTAAAAATAGCTGTTCTGTTTGACCATCTCTTACCCTCTGGGACCTCAGCCATTCCCAGACAGTGCTAAAAACTAATTACTGATAGTTTAAAGAGAACTTCAGCAGATACCTGAAGTATTTCAGACAGAATTTAATCCTCAATGACTTATTCAGCTGTATCTTACCCACATAGGCTTAAGCTCCCTGCTCAACTTGTGGTCCGAGCTCCTGCTTCAAATGAATTATTGTTAACCAGACAGCATTATTCTTGTTTTTATAAGTGCACTGCAGTCGTGGTTATGTTCTCCCATTGCATTTCCTTCCCTTTTTTGCTCTCCTGGTGTCTGATCCTTGTGCTGTGGGACTGTCCTGCTCCAGCAGCAGGTCCTGGTCGGTCCCTCTGAGGTTGAGCATGTCCAGTCTGACAGCAGTAGGGCTGAGAGGGAGGAGGAGGAGTTGGTGTTTTGGCAGCTGGAGCTTCCAACACATGGGGGTTTGAGGGGTGGGAAGGGTTCAGCTGGGAATGCCTCCTAAGCTGGTGTGCACTGGGATTTTGAGAGGCTTATGGCCCAATAGCTCTGCAGTGGTTTCTCATGGCAATGGCAAAGGTCGTGTCCCCAAGACAGGTGGAATCCATGCTGAATTTGGAGGGGAAGGCACACACAGTCCTTCCAGGAAAAGGGCTAAGAATTTGTATTATGGGCATGAGAAACTAGTATATTTTTGCTAGTCTTCACCTTGGGAAAATGTAGGACAATTTTAGTTGAAATGAGTTGAAAGAATCTGTCCTAAAATCCCAAAGTGAGAGACTGTTCAGTCTTTAAAAAAAAACCCCAAACCAACAAAACAAAAAATATAGAAGTGTGTTGTGGGAGGGGAAAGTCCTCAGATGTAGATTCCACACCCCTGGAAATGTATTAAAGAGGCATGGTAAACCATTATAAGTTCCTCTTGAAAAATTACAGCCTACTTTTTCTTATGTTTTAGTAGTTTAATCCCTTTATAAATCCTGCCTCTGTAGACTTGAACATTTATGCATTTCATTCTGCTATGAGCAATATTCCCCTTTTCTGCAATGCCACCTTCCAGTCAGACAGTCACCTTCTGTGACAGATTTAATAAGAAAGTGCCTTCAGTCCTGTACTTTGGAATAAAGAAATAATTTAAAAGCAAAACCAACACAGGTCCCTTCAGGAAATGGAAAGATGAATTCACTTTCTGAAAGCACCTGGGCTATTGAATTATTTTTCTAAATGCATTATTTGACAGAATAAGTAAATGCTAGAGAATATAAAGTGATTAAAAATGTAATAATTAATAGCAAAAAGGAGATAAGCAAATTTTAGGTATACAGATTTGCATCCTGTGACAACTCGGGATATTCTGTGATTCTGTGATATCAATTTCTTTTCTTATTATTTAAAATATTAAGTTAATGAAACCCATGAAGATTATCAAGCTAGAAATTGAAATTACCATTTTCTCTGAATGGTGTTTGTGGTAACTGGAAAGACTTTGGAAAGCGAAGTGATGGCACAGAGAGATGTGATTTGTGACCAAATTCACCAGCATTACCAGTGTTTTATCTTGAGGCAACTCAGTCTTCATGTGATGAGGAATCACCTTATCTCCTGACAGGCTGAGAACGGATTCTGACACCCTGATCCACCCTGGGTGGAGCGAACTGATGTTCCTCCAGAAAGGAACAAACCAGCCCCATGTCCTCCACCCGCTGCCGAGGCAGAGTTGGCCCATTCCCGTTCCTGCCCTGCATCCCAGGCCCTGGCGAGGTGCCAGCTCTCGTTAGATCAGCCCTTCATCTCCCTCCCCAAGCCACATATGCTCCGTGCAGAGCTGTCTCTCCCATCTCTGACAAGTGCTGGGGGAAGCGTTTCAGAAGTTGCCGTTTGTCTGAGGGAGCTGCTCCTCTCTCCTCTGCCGTTTTCTTGCTCGTTCCGGATGCGGGGGGTGGGCCCGGATGGATTCCTGCTTTCCATGCCACACGTGTGCGCTGGGTAGACTCACAAAATTATACCCTGGCTAACCAAATCAGCCACATGTCAGCAACAGAAGCCTTGAAAGTCGTTGCAGCTCCAGTTTCTAAAAGCTGATGTCTCGTTATGGAACGACTCACGCCCGAGTCTGACCTGACAGAGACGTGACAAATGACTTGGGGATTTTCTTTAAATGCTGCTCTGCTACAGACATGTTTCCTCCAAACCCGTCCTGTCATGCCAGATCATAAATTGTTGCAGTAGAAGTTATTCCTCTGGAGCTCTAAGATTGATCGTTGTTCAGTTGTACCGACAGGTTTTTAATCTGTTTATTTGGCTGTACCATCTTCCTTGGCTGGCTGGAAATAGGATTCCCAAGCAGGCAGATATCTCTTGGAGAGATTTCACTTTGCATATTTCCTCACTCACCACCTTTGAAAAAGTCATTTTCTTCTAAACACTCGCCTGCCAAGCTTAGCATTTCCTATCCTGCCAAAACCAAAATTGCTGATCGTGTCTGAATATGGCAAAAGAGGGAAAAGAGTTATTACCAGGTGGCCTAATGTGCCTTTTCCCCTCAGTGTAGTTGCTGTTCTGTCCTTGCACACAGGGCTAAGGGTAAGTACAGGACACTGGCTATTCAGTGCCTGGAATAATTTGCCTGGAATTTTTTATCATTAACATGCAGAAAGGGCAAAGCCAGTTGACACATGAGTTCATTACAAGGGATTTATTTCCATATATACATTTAGGAAGAGTCAGCCCTAAGTGCTGTTGCCTCATTAAATTCAAGAACTTGGATACCGTTATGGCTCTCCCGGATTTAATAGGCATGTTTGTTCCAAAGGGTTGTTTTCCTATAATCTCCTCCGTTGCATGCAGACACCTGACAGATGCTCAGTAGATTTCTGTGCCTGCTGAGGGCTGGAGCTTTGATAACTGGAGGAGAAGGGCTGAGGTGTGAGGGTGTAGGGCTGCTGCTCCAGATTTTCCCCCTGAGCCGAGTGCTTGGAAGAGGCTGCTGTGAAACCACCGGTTTTTGTTTGCTGCTCCCCGGCAGTTTGCGTTGGCCGGAGCTCCTGCGCGGCTTCTGTCGTCACTCCACAAGGTCTGGCCCTGGGAGAGGGGTGAGGAGGACACCCACTAACAAGGGGCTTGTGGTTGTATCCTCAGCGTGCCACGCTGGGAGACAAAGGGGCACTGTCTGCCCTCATAATCCTCCTTTGGGAATTAATGAACGAGTGCAGGGCACGGACGTGAGGGCTATGAAACCTCCTCGGCCGGGCAAGGGGTGCTTTCCCACTGCTGCTTAATGATTTAGTTTCAGATTTGAGGGAGCCTTTGTTGCTGTGCAAACTAGTTTTGGGGAAGGGAGAGATATTTTCAAGGGTGCTTCGTGCCTGTGTTAGAGAAATACATATTTTTTTCTTAATTCTTTCATGAAATCCTGCAGATTAATGAGGCTTTTTGATCATCTGTTGAGCTGCTGTGTCCCCACAGGGCGGTTGTTTTCATTAACCAACTTGGGTTTACGTTTCTACAATGCAGATTTATGTAAAAAAGTTAATAATAACCCCAGAGCACGAAATAACAGGGAAAGTAATTCTCTCCAGGTAATTAAAAATCAAGCCTTTCTTACCAAACAAGATACTCTATAACCTGTGAACCCAGAAGCCTGTTTTGGTTTCCTACTGCCTTGCATTCCCAATCACTGCACTGGGCAGAGCTCGGGCATGTTGTGCCTTCCCCAGCAGGCAGGAGATAATCCTGGGTTACTCCCAGCCTATGTTAGGCTCAGGCTGGCTGAGTTGCCAGTAAATAGGTAGAGATTTGCCACTCAGCTGCTCTCAAACAGGATTTGCGATGCCCTTTTTCTCAGTGGAGGCACAAGTTTGGGTTTCTTCCCTTTGAAATTTCCCTGTGTGCCAGCGATGGAGGGTTTTGGATAGATGGGACAAGTGTAAAGAGCCTAATTTCCTCAATAAGCTGTGCCAGAAAACAGTGGGGTTTTTTTCCCTTTACCAAGAAAAAAAAAAAAGTTCTCATGAAACCAGTCCTTTTCAACATTCTAACATTTATCCCCCAAATCAAGATGCACAGTTTTGGCCAAACCCCTGCTCATTACACGGGATTTTGGTTTCTCTCTGAAGGGCTTCTTGAATTTTTATATGCAAGGTTGGTGGGTGAATTCCTGGGAAGTGGGGGATGTATTCAGGGTCCCCCAACACTCCTGGGGTGCTGCTGTCCTGTGCCCAGGGCTGGTGGGTGAGGATGGGACAGCCCCCATGGTGGGGGGCAATGCACCTTCCCTGGAAGAAGCTGGAGGAGGTTGGGGGTTGTTTTTACATGTAGAGTTTAGATAGCAGACTATTTTTCAGTAAAACTCTGAAAGCCCAGCCTGGCACTGAATAAATGATCATTTCACCCTGGTGTTCTCAAGATGATAATTTTTAACCCAGCATTTTGGGAAACAGTGGCTTTACTAAAGATTTCCATGTTTCAGCCTTGTCAAGGCACTTGTGGAACACTAAACCAGTGATATTCAGAAAACACTTGCAAACCTTTTTGCTTGTTACTTGATTTGCAATGAAAAACAGCTCTTGATGCCACTCATTATTAAATTTTGGCTTTAACCAGAGGGCTTGAACACAAACATTTGTCTCCCTCAGAACTGCTAATGCTTTTGACATATTTTTTGAAGTTCCCATCACGAGCTGGAGCCTTTGGCCTCCTGGGGGTTGCTGGCAGTGTCCTGACCTGAAACTTGATTTTTAATTCTTGTAGCAAGTATTAAAGATCAGTGAGAAAAGGTTGCTTGGTATCAGGATTAACTTGAGCTTCGGTTTCTCTTCACGCTGTTTTCTGTTCAAAGTCATTCTCACACTTGCAAGACAAGTGACCTGTCATTGAGTGTTGGGGCTGATGGAAAAGTGCCCCACTGGATCCCACAGGAGTTAATAGGTCCAGATGCTGGTGATGGGAGGATGCTTGTGCCATGAGGCATCAAATGAATGTGGTGCCATCATTTGGTGAGAAATACATCAAGAAAAGGATCATGTGTTAAAGGAATTGATTTTAATAGGGATTTTTTTTTTCTATGTGTGTGAAAGGGTAAGAAAGTGTTTTACTGTAGAGTGGTAGAACTGAGATTTTCAGTTATAAAGTATGTAATTAATACCACTGATTTGTCTCCTTAATGTGATTTAAGTGTCCTTTACAGATCATATATATATATTTATATGTAGAAAGAATAAATATTGCATTCTGTCATTCTGTGTATTCAGGCAGTGAGCTCTGACATGCAAAGTACAAGTTAACACAGGACTAATGAGGTTTTAATCCCTGCTCCATCACTGTGTGTACATTTAGGTGTATTGTTTTGCTATCAATCTCTTCAGACTTCCAGGACTAGCCATCATAGTTCATTTCATTCACAAGTAATTGAAACATAAGGAATTAGCTTAATTAGTGATTAGAAATAGTTTAATTTTTGACTGTTTCTGTGCAGGTGGTTGTCCAGTTCTCTACTGATTTGTCCAAACTAGTGACCTGGATGCATGAGATATTATTGACTTTGTTTTACAGCAAGACATGAGAGAAGATCTCTTTTCTCCCCATTTCCCTGCATTTAGATGACTCATCACATTTCTCTGACTCAGTTGGGTGTTTTTTTTGTCTATAAGTCTGCCACTTTCACCCATCTGCAACCCATTCCTCTCTGGGAAGAGGGATAAAAATACTTGCAGGCATTATCTCAACAGAGAGGCAGCAGTTCAGTGACGCAGCAAAGGCAGGTGCACACTGACATCCACCAGGGAATTTGGAATAACCAAAAATAATTTGCTTTTTGAGAATGTCATCGAAAAGAAAAGGCTCCACATCTCATGCACTGGTAGAGGGTCTTCTGCTGAACCCTGAGATCCCCCTGAAAGGAACCTGGTCGTCTCTGTAACACAGATTTGCACCCTGAGTACATTCAGGGTGGAAAAATGAAAGTGTGGAAGTGTTTCATGTTGATCTAAGAGAAATTCTGCTAGAGTCCATCATAGCCTAGGAAATAACAGTACTTGAGGATTTTTAATTGCTTACACAGTAATTACACGGAGCTTCATGGTACTTTCAGTAATTTGGCTTTATAAAATGTGTTGATAGGCCAACTGCCCCCATTTGAAACCCTCCCAGAAAGAGCACAAAAGTAAGTGAAAATATGCTGGAAACTGCAAAAAAAAAGCCCCAACAAAACAAAAACCAACCAACCAACCAAAAAAAACCACCAAACCAAAAAACCCAAAAAAACAATAAAATTTAAAAAAAAGGGCATTAGAATGACTTGAGATTGCTCTGACAGTCAGAGACAGAAATGAGCTGAGTTTAGGAACTCATTTTAAAACTCTTTAAAGTATCATTTTCTCGGCTGTAACGAAAGATAGAGTTTTAATATTTCTTGGCCAAGTTCAGCTGACTTCTTTTGAAAGAGGAGCTCGTTGAAATAGGGCAGAAGGACAGACTCAGATATTTTAAGATCAGGCTTTGGAAGTACCACACTCAGGAAAATATAATGCTAAATGCTTTTCCCTTGATAAACGTGGTTCTGCTGCCATATGATCCACATTTCCAGCTCGGGGATGTATCACCCTGCAAATTGCAAAACTAAGTATGAAGAAATTCACCCTGAAAATGTGCCAGCAAAGTTCCTTAAAAGGCTCCCAGAAAAGATGAGTCACTGCTTAAATGGCCACTCGTTGCATCTGCAGAGCGTTTCAGGTTAAATTCCCTGCAATAGTCATGATTCCCTGGGGAATCTGCAGCCACAGCCTGTGGACCAGGTCCTGGTGAGGAGGGAGGGACATCCAGGAGAAGGACAAGGGGGCAGGAGAGGCACCAGAGCTCCCCTGAGCAGTGGGGAGGAGGAGGAGGAGGAGGAGGAGGAGGAGCACACAGGCTCCCCCGAAGAAGGTCTGTAATTTCTGAGCTGATGAAAAGCAGGTTGGGGATGTCAAATGGCTGATTGATGTGTCACCAGAGAGGGACAGATGTCCAAGACTGTCCTGCTGTTCCTGCTGAGCTGGGGTGCCTTGGTGTGTCAGACCCCTCTGGGGAGTGTTTGTGATGTGTTCATGCCTGGGCTGTATCTATGTCTGTCTCTATTTTGTACCTATATTTGTCTCTCATTTCTTGTTGGTCTCTCTGTAGAATTGTATCACAGAACCTTGTTTCTTGATATAAAATCAGGATATTTTTTCCCTATATAATCAGTATTTCCGAATTCCTGTTTTAGCCCACGGGTTTTGTGGGGGTTTTGTTGTTGTTGCTGTTGTGGTTTTTTTTTTTTTTCTTTTATGTCTCTCAACAAAACCTGCTTTCTCAGTCTCTCAGCTGTGTCTGATGTCCCCTCGTAGCTCCCCAGTGGGACAGAGCTGAAGTGACAAACCTTGAGCTGAAGCAGAGCTGAGACATCTGAGTTTATTCTCAAGTGACTGGTGCTTTTTGCTTTTCTTCACATCTAAAATAACCTTTACTGGGACAATTCCTTTTAACATTTCTGTTTCCCTGGGCCATAGAGGAATTTGATTTTTTACCAGTTGTTTGCTGGCTAAATACACCAGATTTTCCTTACAAACCGTGTTTCTGATACATTTCAGTGTTGAAGAACCTAAATCTAGGTTCTCTGTAGGAATCTTTCAGCAAACACTGATTTCCTGAGCTGAAAAGCAAATTCTCTTTAGCACTGGATAGATTTTTAAAGTATCCTACCACAAGCATTTGCAACCTTGAACATTCCCAGCTGGCATGAGCAGGAAAAGTCACCAGGACTGTGCAGGCGCTCCCGGCTAATGAGCTCCGTGTTTGGCTGCTGTGGGATGTGCCAGGTTTTGCCTGGCAGCTTTTTTTTTTTTTTTGGCTCTTTCTAAGTGGAAGCAGCTTCTTTCTGTCTTTTTAATAAATGGGGACAGCTGCACATCGAGGCAGTGCCCTTCCAGTTTTGGAAGATTTATCAAAACTCTGCTGTAGCCTCTTGCGATTCCTTGTGGAAAAGGGATCCAAACTCTGCTGAAGTCACCAGGAATCTCTTCCTAACTTTCATGTTACCTCAGTGGTAATTCTACCTTTGGCTCTATGTGGACAGTAAGTAATTGTCAATTATCTTTTCTGACAGAGGTGCTTGTAGAGACACAAGTTCCTGATTTTCATCAGGGACTGGAGGGACAGGACAAGGGGGAATGGCTTCAAATGGAGAGAGAATAGGTTTAGATGGGATATTAGGAAGAAATTGTTCCCTGTGAGGGTGGGGAGGCCCTGGCACAGGTTGCCCAGGGAAGCTGTGGCTGCCCTATCCTTGGAAGTGTCCAATGCCAGGTTGGACAGGGCTTGGAGCAACCTGGGCTGGTGGAAGCTGTCCCTGCCCATGGCAGGGGGTGGGATGGGATGGTCTTTAAGGTCCCTTCCAACCCAAACTATTCTGTAATTCTGTACCAAACTTACTAGGACTCTGTCCTAGATCACTGTCATGAATTTCAGAATACATGGACTTAAATAAGAGATACATATTTTATTTGTGTTAATGGGAAAATCTCATGTTAAAAAGTTCGTGTGAAACAGGTGGAGAGAAGGATGGAAGGATGAAGATGGAAAGTAACTCATTGCTTAATGTTGGTTGAAACTGGAGAGGACAGAAAAATTCAGCTAAAAAGAAAAGAGTGGGGTAATTTTCTCATAAGTATTAAAATGGGAATCCAGGTTGACATCCCATCCTGTAAATCCCAACTTTCTTCTTCTCCAGCATGTTCTGTGGCAGCTAGGACACACGAAGTTCTCATTTTATCAGATCTGAGGCAGAGGGACAAAATCCTTGAGCATGTTTTGGGGTGAAAATATGCTGGGAAAAATGGTCATTTCTGTCAAAGTATATTATCCATGTTGCAGTTGAGTGTCAATACATGTTACTCATGTATGAAATTGTGTGGGAGATGGTGTAAGTTTTCTTTCTATCTGTTTTTGGGTGATTGAACAGAAGAAATGTGATTTATTTTACCAAGTTTCTGTGATGGCCTTATTTGCCCCGAGCATGGGAAAGAAGGGGAATATTCTATTTGCCAGTCATAGACTCAAATTTAATTTTAAATATTGATCACTTTGCTCTGCCAAAATGTTTTGTTTCCCTGTCTGGCTCCACCCTAAATACCAGTCTGGAGCAGGTCTGTGTGTGTCCCACAGGTGTGTGTTTGCAGAGCTGAACCAGCATTTTCCTTCACGTGCTGCAGGCAGAACAGTTTTGCCTCAGGTAAATCCTTTCTCTGGGAAAACCATCAATAACCCCTCAGGGCCGGGCTCTCCAGGTGGAACAGAGATGTTTGCTGGGAAAATTGGACTAAATTTCCATGTCTGTGTCAGCTGAAAGAAAATTAGCTAGGAAAAATAGTTCTGTTCTGTAAGGCAGGGGAAAATGCTTTTGGTATAATTTTATATCTTTTTCTATGGTATTTTTGTTATCTTTTTGTATATTTCAAAATCTTTTTATAATCTCACTTATATCTTTTTCACAATTTTTTTTTGAAGAATTTTTTATCTTTCCTTTATCCTTTTTTTTTTTTTGTATCTAGTTTCTTTTTTGTTTCTTTTCTGTATCTTTTCTCTTTCGTGTGTTTGGTTTTTGTTTCGTTTGTTTCCTTTTTGCTTCTGTTTGGCTTCTTTTTCTTGTGTTTGTTTTTGTGGGGTTTTGTTTGTTTGTTTGTTTTGTCTTGTTTTGTTTTGAGGTTTGTATTTGTTTTTTGTTTGTTTTGTTTTGTTTCTTTTTTCTTTTTTTTTTCCCCCTTAAATGCAAAGTCACAGGTTTTCCTAACCTGTAAGGTACACACCTGAATTCTCAATTCCTTTACTTTTCTGGTTTGACAGCTGCATTTTTGCCACTCCATGTTATTTGGGAAGGTTTATTCTTCCTCCTCACCCCAAGCTGGAACTTTGCTCTGCTGGAGCCACGTGGGCACTTTTGGCTCTGCAGCAGCTCCAGAGCATCTCTGCCTTATAAAATTACTTTACATTTCTTTGTGGCTCCTCTTCAGGCAGGGGAATTGCACAACTTAACATGAGTAATACTAATTATTTGGGATCTGTCACTGCACGACTGCTGATGAATAATGCAGATTATTCTGCTGCTGGATGCAGTTGTTGGGGTTTTTTTGCCTTTTTCCCCTCATCACCTGCCTTGAAGTATTGTGACATTGGGTGACACAGATAAACCTGAGGTCTGTAATTAAGTTGTATTTTAATGAGCCTGGAAAATATTCAGTTTTGCACATCTTCATGGTTTAAAAGTGGTTTAATGAGTCTTCCAGCTTTCCTGTCTGCTCAATGCTCTGCTGACATTTCTCCATAGGAATAGCAGGATTCAGAAGGAAAAAACTTCAGAATGCCCCACACTGGCATATTTAGGTTTTCATGTTAATTAAGGTAATTTTGTGCATTAGATCAATGTATTTTTCCCATTTATCAGTGCAAGGCCTATTGCTAATCAAGCACCTCCAATGAGGAGAGAATTTCTGTGACTATGAATTTGACTTTTCTCATGGAATTCTCCTTGTTTTCCATGAGCATCGGTGTGATTGGGATTTTTTGCACAAGTGCTTCCAGAGAACAAGCTTTAAGCCTTCTTGTATAGGCTTTTGCAGTTGCAAAAAATGATATTTGAGGAAAGAAGTGACTGAAATCACGGGTTCCTCCCCCCCCTCGCTGTGCACCCTGCCCAGAATCAGTGGAATATACACAGGAAAAACTCTGCTTAGGTGGGATCTGCTCATTTTCCCCCCAGTATTCCAGCAGAGCTGCTGGCTGCCTCACTAAAGAAAAGTCACTTATGTGTGGTGGGTGAGGAATTCGTGTATATTCAGCTCCTGTGCCTGAGTTCTGAGAGCTCTGTCCATAACGTGTCCAAAGGGATAATTTTACACTGAATTTGATCCCCTTTAGGCACAGAAACTTATGAATTTAACAGTCTAATTTTTTTTCCCTCCCACCCCCTCCCTCTCTTTTTCCCCCCTGTGGCTGTTTAATATTAAAATGCTGCATCTTTTGGTAGGAAGGTCAGCAGGGAAGCTCCTGCTGCACAGGAGGGATGGATGTTAATTATCAGCAGTGCAGGATTCCCAAACCCCTCACAGGAGCATCCTCTTTGAAGGGACTGAAGCTCTTGGACGGTTTTGGGCTCTCCACGGGTCTGCACAGGCCCCACAAGTTGGTCCAAGTGGAAAAGATAGCCCAGATTTGCTCTGACAGCATGGAAAGCTTTTCCTGATATTCAGAGTTTATTCCTGTAAAAGGAGGACATGCTGATGTCCAGCTTTTTCCCAGAAGGAAAAGCTTGAAGGTTGCTCCTGCACTCCAGAAAGGTGATTTTATTCGGTCTTAGACTTGGAAATAAATCTGAATATATATATATATATTAATCCAGTTATATCAGAGTGCTTGGTATTAGGAATGGCACATTTCCAGCCATAGTTGTCTTCCTCAATTGCAGTTGGAAAGGCTGTGGAAAAGGACCAGGAAAAAAATTGGCTGTTTGATGGTTCTTCCTATGGAAGAGTCCTTTGAAATTTAGCAACTCAAGTTCCTGAAGTCAGGAGTATTTCAGGAGTGATGTCTGTTACAGTAAAAACCAAGCTGGTGTTTCCAGAAAATAAATGAACTCCAAATGTATTTATTAACTCTGTGGTTTGGATTCAAAGATCTTCAAATGAGAAAGAAAGTGTCCAGTTTTCCCAGCAGAAACATTTATAATGGGAAGAAATAGCTTGAAAAATTTTATTTTTTAGCCTAAGGCCAAAGAGAACAATCACATGTAGATGGATCAGATGGATTGTATGTATTGAAGGATAGGAAAATCTGCCCTGGAGCATTAGTCAACACTGTCACATTATGATTTTTAGCTATGTAATTACAATCATAAAGTGTGAATACTTACATTGGAGGGATTTGTTATCAAATTGGACATGGGGCTTAATTTAGATTAAATTCAGAAACTTTGTGCTTGGAAATCACCCAACACTTTATGCCTTGTAGGCAAAAAGTGCAGAGGAAGAACATGAGAAGAGGGAGGGGAAATAAACCCTCTGTTCGTAGAGACAATGATACACTTATTTTTCCCTTTTAATTAACAGTAAAGGTCTAGGCATGATAATAGGAACAAATCAGCTTGATGGAAATCCAGTGCAAACCAGAGGTGCACTGCATGTGCAGAAAGGAAGATTAAGCTCCAAGCAGTCCTGTGGAAGCTGGGCTTTGGAATTGATTGTGGTGAGCCTGAGCCTAAGTAGTAAGCGTGAAATATTAATTAGGCTCCTCATATATGAGGAAATAAAGGTGGTTTAGTGTTAAGAAATGAAATTGAACCAGATTTAGAAGAAACGTTTCAAATTATTTCGTGCAATAGGCTAAAGCAAATATTGATTCGCTAGTACATTAATGCAAATACATTAAATTATTAGGGATTAGGGGCCACTTTAGTCTGTGGAGAATCCAAAGCAGGAGCTTTAACCTTTTCACCAGTCATCCTTGACACTTGGGCTGTGGCAGCAGCCGTGTGTGCCCTCTGCACTGGAGCACTGGGATTCTCCAGGGGAGTCTTTGGTACAATTAGTCCATAATCTTTCATAATGTGCTCTCCAGAGGGTCCTGTGACTAAATGCTCTTGATAAGTAATAGTATATGCAAAGTAGATCTGCACTCGAGGTCCTGTCATGTGATAAATGACTGAGGTAGAGCAGGGGAGCTGCAGTGAAACCTTGATTAGCTGAACCCAGCTTAGGAAAACTGTTCTCTGGAATTCAGAGCTGTCCCCCCAGGCTGGGTTACCTCCCTGCTGGAGTTCAGCGAGTCAGGGTGTTCTCCAGGGATAAGTCAGGTGGTTTCCTGGCTCCTGGTGGAATGAGAAGGAGGAAAATCATGAAAAGAGTAGGAAATAGTGGGCGTTTTGGGGAGCTTGGAGAAGCCTGTGAGGGGGTGGAGAGGGGGGAGTTGTGCCGTGGAGGGGGGACACTGCCCTGGGTTGGGTGTTGGTGCTGTCAGTGTGACCTTCCTGTGTCAGTTAGACCAGGTCTGACTTGAGGGACAGAGACTTTCTGCAAGAGCATGTGGTGACAGGACAAGGGGGAATGGCTTCAAACTGAAAGAGAGCAGGTTTTGGTTGGATATCGGGAAGAAATCCTTCCCTGGGAGGGTGGGGAGGCCCTGGCACAGGTTGCCCAGAGAAGCTGTGGCTGCCCCATCCCTGGAAGTGTCCAAGGCCAGGTTGGATGGGGCTTGGAGCAACCTGGGCTAGTGGAAGGTGTCCCTGCCCGTGGCAGGGGGTGGCACTGGATGGGCTTTAAGGTCCCTTCCAACCCAGACCATTCTGGAATTCTATGCTTCTCTGTGGGGAAAGAGGAGGAAGGAATTGCAGCAGAAGCTCTGGGTTTTCTCATTGTCACTGATTCCTTCAGAAGGGAAAATCGTGGGTTTTTTCCCAGCTGTGCTGTAATGCACGTGCCTTTTATCTCCTGCCAGTCCCCTCCAGGCTGGAGCTGTGGCTGGAGCAGCTCTGTAGTTCCCAATCCCCTCTGATTCCCTGTTTTTTATAGCAGCAGTAGGTGTCAGGAACCCAAGAGTCAGTCATTTGCACTTGTAGCTTGGTCTCCTGGTGTCATTTCATCTGCACTGGAAAGCCCACAGAGCATGGAAGCTGTGCCCACAGTGCTGTGCAGGAGCAGATGGTGTTCCCTGCTCAGGTCTTCCAAAGTATAGAATTCCACTAATTTCACCTTGCTGAATACCCTGGGCACGCACTTACTCATATTACTTGGGTTTTGCACACTTTAATTAATCGTTTTTATAGGGTCCCAGGTGCTGTCAATTCTTCTGTTAAACCTCTGTATCACGTTTATGAACTGGTACCGGGATGATTTAAACATCTTTTTGTTTGTAATTAAAAGCCTGAATTTCCTGGCAAACTTGGAACAAATGCACCTCAAAATAAGGCTTAAATAGTACTTTAAAGCTGTGGTTAAATGTACTGTTATTAGAATAAACCTGTGTATCCCATGGGAAGTCCAGGGAACATTTTTTTTTTGCACTGAGAAACTTATGGTATGAACAGGGCAGGTGTCCAAAAGATGGAAGGAGAAGGTGCACCATGGTTAGACACAGAGAAGTTCAGTAGGATCATATGTAAAGTGTGGTAGAGCTGGAATTTGAATTTCTGCCACCTAACCAAGACCATCTCCTTAGTTAAAAGCACCACAATGATTTGGAAAAGAGAAGGACTGCAGTGACGGGGTCTGATTTGAGATTCGTAATCCACATCATCCCTTTCTGAGCTCATGCTCTGCCCTCACAAACATTTTTTGGAGTGCAAGGAAGTGCTGGTTTTATGTGTGAGACTGGCACAGTCAAAACACAGCCTGACATGGGCCTCAGCTGCCCACTCCTGCCTGCCCTTACTCTGGAGAGCCTTTGTTTTGGTCCAGCAATTTTGCTAGAGCACTGTGTGTGTCATTAAGAATCACTGGCCTAATTTCTTGGTTTATTATGGATGACAAAATAAAACATTAATAGGTTTTTTTAATAAGAACTGGAAGTTAAATATTCATTATTTCTTATTACTCCAATGTCACTAAGCCTTTGATGTGCTGTAACTCACAGAGCCTTCTCCCCACTCTCCACTTGTACCCTTTTAATTCACGAGTGTGAAGGTTGTCTGAGTGTTGCTTCTGGCCCATTTCACTCCTCAGCAGCTCCCAGCTGTGGGACATGTCATCCTCTGTCCTGATGGATGGATTCTCCCAGGCATCATGAACATTATCTGACTTCTGGTGTGCACTTTGGCTTTGGGCTAAACTGCTTCCTAAAGCTGCACCAGTCGTCCAGAACTGTTTTCTTCAGTATCACAGAATCATGGAATGGTTTGGCTTGGAAGGGACCTTAAAAAAGATCCTCTTGTTCCACCCCAAGCCATGGGCAGGGACACCTTCCACTAGCCCAGGTTGCTCTAATCCCTGTCCAACCTGGCCTGTGTTTGCAGTGTGGGAAGAATGACATGGCAGCTTCCCCGTGACAGATGGGGAAGGAGAAGCACTGGGCCATCCATGTGCCACAGGAATCTGCTGTAGGGCTTTGTGGCAGCAGGGGAGCAGGGAAGGGGATGTCATGTCCAAAATACAACAGTAGCCAAGGCAAGAGGGACAGCTTTGCAGTTTCTTCCTTAAGCTATTTATATCCTCTCTTTCCCCTTCCCAGCCCCCTTGTGTGGATTGTCGTCTCATTGATTTGTCTTTCCAAGCCAGCTTTCTATCCTAAATTTTCCCTTCAGATTTAACTTTTTTTTCTGATACCATCTACTCAAAATGTTAAGTTTGTACAAAAGCAGCAGACACCTACCTGGTGAGGTGGTTGCTGTTCTCTGATGGACTGGATTTTGTCTGTGTGTAGTAGTTTAGGAGTAGTAAAATAAGGTTGAAACCAGTGATACAACCTTGGAATGAAAGATATTTTTCTTTCATACAAACAGAACTTGCTCAGAAGTCCAAATTTTTTAGTCAAATGCTGATTTCTTACTCCTGGGTTTTGAGTTTACTACCGGGAGCAGGGCCATGGCTGAATTCAGTGTGGTAGGAAGGAGCTGGAATAGCAACAGTCCTGGGGAGAAACGCCAGCACTTGATGAAAAAATAATACAATCAATTAATAGATAATCAAGTGTTAATAATTTAAATGAACTTGGGGATGAGTTTTGTTAATATTTAAACATTATTCTGATAGATTAAAATTAATCAGTTATCTATCCGTCCATCCATCATGGGGGATACTGGGGAGAAATTCAAGTCTGCCTCCTGATAGAATGGATTTCTGTGACCCCATTGCAACATCAGCTGATGTTTTGTGGTTGAAAAGAGATTCAATGTGTTTTCCTGTGTGTTACTCACAATTTTACAAGCATTCAGGGAAAAGAACATCAATGTCTGCAATGAAATACATTCAAAAGGGGTTGGGTTTTGGTTTTGTGGGGGGTTTTGGTTGTGGTTTCTGGTTTCTGGTTTGGTTTTTGTGGAATATTTTTGTTTCTGCTATTGTTTGTTTGTTTTTGTTTGGTTGGTTTTTCATTTTGCTTTTTGGGGTTTTTTTCTGGTGTTGTTTTGGTTTGGGGTTTTGTTTGGTTTTTTGTTTGTTTGTTTGTTTGTTAGTTTTTTTTGAGGATTTTTTTTTGAGTATTTATAAGGTATTACTTTTCTATTGCTGAAGCCCCTGTCCCCTTGTTATGTATTTTATTCATAAAACCTGAACGCAGATGTTTGAATTCCTTACTTGACTGCATTTTTTGCTGAGAGCAATGAACCACTTTGGAAATTCTAATAGGTACCTGGTCACCAAAGGAAGTATGGCATAAACTACACGAGATTAACTTGGAATATTTATTTTATATTCTGGACTCACTCGTGTATTAATTTTCCAGATAATTTTAACCTCACAGATTCATAGCAATGAATGTATTTCAGGCTTGAAACGTGGCAGTTTTCCAGGTCCTTAGAAATTCCTGTTTCTGTTGTCCTTATCACCTTTCCCAGTTCACATTTCAACCCTAAATGCAATAATTTATTGGCAGCACTTTAGATTCCAGTAGTTGGTGCCTTATTCAGTGACTCTGGAAAAGGGGGCCCGGGATAAAAATTTGGATTCATGGGAGAATCCAGAGGTTTTCATCTACTTAATTGGGAATAGCACTGCACTCTCTCTTGGCATTGCTCTTGAAGACACTTATATGAAGAGGTTGTTGGAATAGTTTGGAAATGAGGAGCGTGGCCAACTGGGGAAGGGATCTTAACATCTGAGGAAAAGTCCTTTATGAAATGGCACCCAGTTTTGTGGATTGTTTTCTTTATTTTCTCTCCTGACCTATTTTAATTTGGTTTTAATCACCTTTTTTGTTGGGGGTGTGTGTGGGAATGGAGGTAAGGGTTTAACAGACAATAAACTGTATAATGACAGTGATTAACATTCACACGAGGTAACTCAGGGATGGGGAAAATACAGTCTAATAAACTCTAACATAAGTGAATCTGCTCCCTCAGTGCTGGGGTGGGAACACACAAACCACACAAAGAAAACCAAAAACCCACTCTTGGATTTTGAAATCACCCCTGGAGATTGGGCTCAGAGATTGCTCCTGGTATTGATGTGAGCAGAGCATCCAAATCCCCTGGAATCTTGGTCTCAGTCGTGTCAGATGCCTGCAGGACTCAGTGTCCTGGGGGGAACAGTTTCTGCAGAGATTGGGGACTTTGTGCCCCTCTTCTGGGCTTCAGCTGCTTGGAGTTTTCAGGAGTTTTCAGGCTGTTCAGTCCCAGGGTTTTAAACGAGCTGTGCTGAGTAAAAGCCCTAAAACTGGGAGTGAAATAGAAATGAGGGAATGTTTCCTGCACTCTGCAAAGGCAAAGCTGTACTGGGGAGCTGGATGGGTTCTGATGTCTGGACAGCTTGTACCAAGGCTGGTCATGTTGTGGCTCACACAGAAGTCACCTCTGATCTGTCTGTTCTGTGCATGTCATCTGTCAAAGCTGCTCTGTCTACTGGGCATTGATGTCCTTTTGGACAGATTTATGTTACAAGCCATCCTTGCACTGTGACCAGTGTCATATGAGACAATGACAGAGGCAAGTGCACACTGCTTCTTAATTTATTTTATTTCATTGTTATCTATAAATAATTTCGTTTTTACTCTTTAACTGATTTTTTGTCCCCTCCCAAAACAGGTTCCTGTTTGTTTTCTTTTTTCCCTTTTCTCGTTGCTACTCTAATGGGCTGTCTCAGCTCAACAGCCATCAGCAACCTTGGTTTGATGAGGCTGCTATGAAACATTTAAAGGTTTAAATTATAAACTCGGAGGGAGAAAATCAGTGATGCATGATTAGCTGAAAGTTTTAAGTATAATAGTCGTATTTTTCATATTCATGTGCAAAAATGGCTTATGTCAACTGTAATGTGATTTTTAATACATATTAATAGACTCTGTTGCAATGTAGATGGTTTGTACACCTTTTGGCAGATGGCTGTGGTATTAGAGTGTGCACAGGATAAATTAGTCATTTACTGAAAGAAAACAATGCAGGAGAGATAAGGTCGAGGCTGCTCAGAGATGCAGTTCCAGTGCATTGCTCCTGCAACCAAAAGGATTAGAGGCAGAATTAAATTTGCCAGGAAAATTAAATAAACTAATAGATAAATTCCTGTGTCAGAAAGGAGCTGGCTGATGTTACAGCTTGTTCATGTCCCTGGTTGTGGCTCCTGTATCTTTAGAGGTCAGATGGTGCAAAGCCAAAGCTCTGGCTCAGCTCACCCTGGGAAGGGTTGGAATGAGCAGCATCTCCCCCATGGAGCCCATGGCTGTGTGGTTCAGGCAGTTTGGACATGTGGATTAGAGGGATGGAGCAGCTCTGCTGGGAGGAAAGGCTGAGAGAATTGGGATTGTTCAGCCTGGAGAAAAAAAAGCTTTAGGGTGACCTCATTGTGGCCTTGGAGTGCCTGGAAGGCTCCAATAGAGCTGGAGAGGGACTTTTTACAAGGGCCTGGAGTGACAGGACAAGGGGGAATGGCTTCAAACTGAAAGAGAGTACATTTAGGTTGGATATCAGGAAGAAATTGTTCCCTGTGAGGGTGGGGAGGCCCTGGCACAGGTTGCCCAGAGAAGCTGTGGCTGCCCCTGGATCCCTGGAAGTGTCCAAGGCCAGGTTGGAGCAACCTGGGCTAGTGGAAGGTGTCCCTGCCCATGACAGGGGGTGGAACTGGATGAGCTTTAGAGTCCCTTCCAACCCAAACCAGCCTGTGACTCTGTGTGGAAGGCAGTAAACTCTCAGCCTTGGAACTGATGTAAGATGTGAAGGGAGCTGATGGCTGAGCATCGTCTCCTTGTTGTGTGTTCAGAAAACAGAATTAGCCGGTGATGAATCTGTGAGTTCTGTAAGTGTGTTACACATTTCAGGTAGTGGCCTGACAAATGATCCAGATTTCTTAGGAAATCACTTTAGCAAATGCTAAAGGGCACTCAGCTCTGAGCAGGAGAGCAGCAGCTGCTTTGGCAATTTATTACTGTGCTCAAATACCCAGTCGAGCCGATTGCCTGTAATCGCCCTGGCTGGTAACCCTGGCATGGCTGGAGCAGCCCAGAAAGAGATATTTAGAAACAATCTGCATTCTCTTCATTGGAAATCTCCTGAGCCATCCTCACTGCTTAAGTTTTCGACAGGAGAGGCAGTAGCTTTTGGCTTGTGCTTTATCAAAATGATTGTCAGGGCGCTTAATGAGCTTTGTGCCAGAGCGAGTGCTTTAGGAACATATGTCTGCAGCAAGAACCTCGCTCCTGCTGGCTGGGCTCGCTGCTCTGCTCCACAGGCAGCCTGCATCTCCCTGCCTAGCTGAGCCTTTCGATGTTTCCAGACACCCATTTGGAATTAGGAATTATCATCGCTGCATCCAAGCCAGGCCCTTTGAACAGTTGTTCCGGGGTGAAGGAAAAGTGGAAACGAATTCCAACACAAATCACAAGGTGCGAGAAAACCGCCTGCTTTTACTGGTTAAGAGTGTGCTTCCTCTTGAAAAGAAAATGCAGGAAAATTGTGCTTTAAGTCTTTGAAAAGGAGCATTGTGAGGCGAGGTGGTGGCTGATATTAGTGCACAATAACTGCCTGACAGGTTTGCACCACGTGCTGACACGTCCTGTCAGAGCTGCTGGAGATGAAGCCGAGCTCTTTGCTGGAGATGGAACAATTGCAGATCAAGTGATATATAATTTACTGAGCTGCTTGTTAATTCTGTGATGTTATGAAATCTCCTGGGCATATAATTACTACAAATGTTTACTTGACTTTACCACATAGCTTGACATCACACTCCATAAGTTTGTACCTCGCTAAAATCGTGGCCCAGCCATAAAACGCAGCTATCAGGCAGCAAAATATTAAAGAAGTACAGATGAGACTAAAGGCATTTTAAAAGTGCTTTCTACGCCTTGGAATTGCAAACATTCATTCCATCTCCTGCTGATTGCACACTTTGTAATAGCTATTGTTTCCACGGCTGGGGTTTAATTTTCCTCAGTACATTGGCAGCGCTGGTGATCTCAATATCAGTCCTCCCAGCAAGGCTGCGAGGGCTGTGGGGAGGCCAGCGGGGAGGCAGCCCTGATTGACAGATATTTTAAGTCTTTTTGTGGTTCAGGATTAGCAAAACATTTTCAGGCAGACCTGTTGGGGTGGGTAAAACGTGGCATCCTGGCACCCGCGGGTACCTCTGTCACCTGCAGGGAAGCTCGAGTGGATTTGGGCTCAGGTTGGTGTCATTCCCTCCCTGCAGGGGACACTTCAGCCCTTGGTCACTGCAAAGCCTGGAGCAAAGGTGTTGCCAGCCTTCTGAGGGAACTTGGAGCTGCCTCCTGACTGTTCATGGCTAAATTGCCACTGAGGGGGTTTTCCATGACACTGGTCAGGCCCAGAGTGCAGGAGTGTGTCTGAGATGAATATTTTGGGGGGCACTGTCTGACCTCCTGCTGACCTGTCACATCAAGCAGGTGTTGGGTCGGGCTCAGCCTGGTCTGCACTGGGACAGGTTCTGCAACACCAGTGCCATGTACACAGCACTTACAGAATCCCAGAATCATTAGGGTTGGAAAAGCCATCCCAGCCCATGGATCCCCCGTGCCCGATGCCCACCTTGTCCCCCAGCCCAGAGCACTGAGTGCCATGGCTAGTCCCTCCTGGGACACCTTCAGGGATGGGGACTCCACAACCTTCCTGGACAGCCCCTGCCAGTGCTTTTCCACCAGGTCTAAAAGCAGATGAGTCACACTTTGCACCTGTCTGGATGTTTTTTGGAGTCCTGGGTGGTCCCTTTGGATAGGGAGAAGTGGTGCTAGACAAGAACCAGCTCCTGGAATGTTTCCTCCTGGCCTGCAGCTTTCTGGTAGAATCCCTGGAGCTGATTTTGCAGCGAGTGAGAGCCACTCCCAGACGCCTGGGATGCCCAAACTTGTCCTGGATTATAGAGGCTTAAAGTATTTGTTGAAAACACGGATTTCTTTGAGTGTGAAAGCGGTATTCCTTGTGCCCAGCAAGCTTGTGTGAGCCCTTTTAAACATTAGCCAAGTTGAGGATGAAAACAACTTTCACTCTAATAAAGCCAAAGTTGCAAAATTAGAAATGCTGCTACAAAAGAAAAGCAGACAGAATTAGGGAGCAGAAACTTGGTGTGTACCTGGATTAGCAGCTGCTGAAGGCGTTACCTCCAAGTGAGGTGGGACTGAGATTCTCACCTGTTCCCATCCTGCAAACGACAGAGCCAACTCGGTGTGAGAAAAAAACCCCAGAGCTATTCATTAGACTCAGTTTGACACTGAAAGTACAAAAAGTAAAGAGAAACAAAAAATCAAATGTTTTTTGAGCCAAGATGTTTCGACTGCTGGGATGGACACTCGTGGCCGCCCTCCGTGCAGAAATGAGAAAGCAGCAAGGGATGGGGGTTCCCTGGGAGGGTGGTGAGGTACTTTATCAACATCTCTCAGGCTCTTCCTGATTTCTCCACTGATCTGAAGGACCTGTGTGTGTTGTCAGGTTGGATTTGCCTACCTGGCAGTCAGGAGAGTGACAATGACCTCAGTTCACTGGTGAATGGATCTGAGGAAAGCACAGGGACTTGGGATGGTGATCTTTTCTGGTCTTTCAGGAAACAAGCTGAATTGTAGTTACTTGGTTTATAAGCTGTGTAAATCATATTAATAAATTCCCCCCAAGAAGGGTTTTCCTGAGAGAGGTAACAGAGAGTGGCCCCAGCCCTGCTTTGCTTCACCAGTTGCTTCTGCTAACTGGAAAGGCAGGGAGGTGTTCTAGTGCTTGAGTGGAATTTGACAGGTTTCCCATAGAAACAGAATTTTTATTTGGTTTTTTTTGCCATTGAAGCTGATATCAGTCAGGAGCATCTATCCTGACCTCAAAGGATACAGCCTGGTGTAGATTAGAGTAAGTGAGGGCTGAGTCTTCCAATGCTGGTGTATTGATGTGACAGAAGAGCTTGTACAGACTTGTCTGTCTTAAACTATTTGATTTATATATAAAACCCCCAAAATTTTCTTGGTGATTCTAGTCTTTCCTTTTGAAATAAATTCTCACTGTGTCTCCCAGCCTGGGGAATCCAGGCAGGTTTGAAATACTCAGTTGAATGGAATTTTCAGTGCTGTGCTCTCTGATCCCCACAGACTGTCATTGCCATTGCAGGGTCTCCAGTTCCCTGCTCAGGGCTTTGAGACCAGTCTCTCTTTCATTTCTTCCCCAGTGAGTTCCTGTTCCAGCCTCACAAATTCTCCCAGGTCCCTGCACTGCCTGTCTCTGCACAGCACCGACCCCTTGCTCATCTGCATTCCCTGTGATTTTGACAGAGCCGTCCCTCTCCCAGGCTCTGTTCTCTCCTCATCCACATCCAACAGCAGCTGCTCCAAGGCCCCATGTAGCTCTACCAGCCTTGTTTGGTGTCTGCTCTAATTTTCCTTAAGTACTTGTCATGCTGCCTCTTTTTTTCCTGAAGCTTTTCTCTCTCCATCTCCATTTCACACTCCAAATTCTTTGCTCCTTTGTGCTGCTTCACAGCTCTTCATCCCTTCAGCCTCACAGAATCATGGAATGGTTTGCTTTGGAAGGCACCTTAAAGCCCATCCAGTGCCACCCCCTGCCACAGGCAGGGACACCTTCCACTAGCCCAGGTTGCTCCAACCTGGCCTTGGACACTTCCAGGGATGGGGTAGCCACAGCTTCTCTGGGATCCTGTGCCAGGGCCTCCCCACCCTCCCAGGGAATTCTCAACCCTTGCTGCTTTCTCATTTTGGCACAGAGGGAGACCACAAGTGTCTGTCCCAGAGATTGAAATGTCTTGGCAAATAAAAATATATCAATTTTTTGTTTCTCTTTACCTTTCCCATGTCCAGTGTCAAACTGAGTCTAGTGAAGAGGGTTGGTTTTTTTCCACACTCTGCTGTTTCCAGTATGGGAATAGGTGAGAATCTCAGAATCACACCTAGACCAGGTAAAGATGAGTCAAGACACAAATTTGTTTTGTGAGATGTCTGTTGGAAAGGAGCTTTTCCCCAAGCAAGTCAAGCCTTTACTGGTATTTGTTCAACCCAGTTGCCTTTAATGCCTTTCCCAGGGTTACCTGCTGGGAGGAACAGAGTGAACAATTCTGTGAACAGGTATGGTAGAGTGAACCTGATGTCTTGCTGATCCTAGTTGAGAAATACCATAGAGCATCCCAGAGGCTTTGTTATACCTGGCTGCTGACTAGGAAGAAACTCTCAGAGAAAGGAATCTGTAAGAAACCTGTTTGAAATCCGTATTTCTCAAGAATTCTGTTATTCACATTGTGATACTCATCTCAGTTTCCATCCCCTGTGCAAACCTGCTTAGTGTGTGTTGTCATATCATCTACCTGATCTACTCTTCAGTTATTGGTGGAAGAGAAGGAAGAGAAGGAAAAAAGCCCCAAAATCCCTTTATGAAGTGCTCTGCCAATTTACCATGCCATGAGAGATATGCCATAGTTATTACTAAAGCCTAATTATGTAAATGACATAATTTAATAATCATTATTAAATCCCAGCAAGCTTTATTTCTTTTCCTTATTGTTGATGGTTGTCCTTGATAGCAAATGTCACGATGCATATCATAAAAATTAATTTTTGTGGGGGTTTCACACCCTTGCAGGGGTTGGAGTGCAGGAGGCCTGGCAGGCAAAGGAGGAGGCTGCTCAGCAGACCTGTTATCTTTGCAAGAGCAAATGTTGTCCACAAGGATGGCAGGGAGGGGAGAGAAAACTCTCACAGCAGCAAATATTTAATTAAAAGTGCTGCTTGGGCCAACTAGTCGTGGCAGCAGCTGCTTAAACAGAGATCTGTCCTTTAAATAACTGCAGCTAAACAAAGGGAGGAAAAGGAGAGTGGAGAGAAAAGCTCAAAGGGCATGTGCTGTAATGGCAGCAGTGGTTTTCATTTTTATATTGCCATGTCTTCAGGAGCCATCAGCTCTTTCTCTGCCTGTTTGAAACTTGGGATGCTTCAAGATCTGGGGGTTTTATGGAGTTGCAAATCAGAGTGTCAAGAAAGCCAATACATCACCTGCCACCTCCTGTTACCTGTGTTTTGGGTGTACAAGGTCTAACGAGGAAGGCTCCTGTTGGCTGTTCTGCCATGCAGAATAAATCAGGGTTAGGTAGGGACAGAATGAGCTCTTTTCCAGGATTCCCTGGCTAAATTACAGGTGAGTGTGTGGCTCTCCACTGCAGCAGTGTTGCCTTGTGCCCCTGTGCCACTGGCTGTAGACAGTTCCCTGCATTTATTTTCAGGCTCTCAGCACATTCCCTTTGCTTCCTGATCTGCCACCCTGTGACCTGGACCTCGAGAGGATTCCTGTTATTCATTTAACGTGGAATGTTATTTATCATAATATAGTCACATTTTTCAGGGAGTATTAAGAGCTTCCATCAGGCTTCCAGGTGCAGTTTAGCTCTATAATAAATGATGTTGTTTGGTCCAAGGGGATGGACCCAATGGACACACCAGTTGGGTTGGACAAGAATGAAGAGTATGGGGTGTCCATTCACATGTCTGTGTTGTGGAGAGGTGTTTGAAGTGCTCAGATCCATAAGGAATGAAGCCATGCAGCTCTTCTTTCCCATGCTTCTTTCCAGGGAAGCATGAAGAAGCAGACACTAAATCAGAGATATCTGAGAGTCAAGTGTATGAAAGATATTGTGTAGCTCTTGCCTTTTTCATAACTGGCTCCTCTCTGGGGTATTTTTAGGTTTTCTCAGCCACTTTCTGGTTAGTCTTTCTAAGGTGCATAATGTGAGATAATGATTAGAGGGCAATAAAGTGGATTTATCCACCTGACGACACAAATGAGATAAAAACCAATATGGCCAGCAGTATTTAGGGATAAAAACAGTAAGACCAACAGTATTTATAAGTTTGTTTGTTTTCTTTTTAAGAAAAAGGTAGAGCAACACATGTGATGTTACAAAAGCTCTGTACAAAGTCTGTAATACGGTTTTCATGTGTGTGGAGCACGTTATCCCAACGTGCTTGTAGTTGATTAGTGTGACACTTCTGCAGATGAAAAAGTCACTCTTGCTCTCAAGAACAGGGTGTTATGGACAGAATGGGCAATGAAGGCCATGATTCTGCCTGTTTGACATTCAGCATGAAGGTACTCCTGACAGTTTTACATAACTTGAACAGATTTTAATAATTCAAGCAGAATTTTCCACTCCTGATGCACGTTTGCTGTACTTTGAATTTAATGTTATTTACTTTAATTTCTAGTAAGGTGGAGTTGGGGTTTTTGTCAAAGCAGGGAAGATATGGTGGGTTTGTGTTCAGTGTTCATAAAGTCACCTCATTGGGAACCAGCAGCAGCTCCAGCTTTGAAACAAGGACTTCATATTTGGTGGTGGGATTTAGGTGACTGTTCTACTGTTGCCATGGAAAGAAAACAGCAAAAGTAAAGAGAAAGGAAAAGTGATGATCTAAATTACCCTTGTGTAGTTAGTGGGCAATGTCTCTGAATTGTTTTTAAACCTTCTTGTCTGGCTCAGGAGACACTTTACCAACCCCCCAGTAGCTCAGGGAATGGACTTAGATTCGCCCAATTTCCTTCAAAACATTTTTTTTCTGGAAACTTAGGAAATAGGTGTATTTTTCCAGGCTTTTAGGCTTTGTGGATAGTGTGTTTTGCTGCATGTGTTGCTTCCTCATTGTTCTCTGTTCAGGCACATAGTTGGAGTTCAATTGTATTCCTGAAGATCAACTGTGCCTTAAAATACACCGTGTGTGTTTGTGATCTGTGTGATGAAACCTCTCCTGTGATCACCTGAAAATAAGCAGTCACTGACAACTGCCTTTCTGCATCTTGCAGGCAGTGAAAGGGATGATGAATGTGAATCCAGAGGAGAGAAAAACAGAATTACAAAGTCTTTTCCCTTTCCTTCACAGCTACAGTAGATATATCCAATATATTGTCAGCTGTCTTCAGTGCAGCTGATGGATGTTTTGATTCAGTGCCCTGAAAAAAGGCATTAATGGAGAAAAGCAACTGTTGCAGCAAGAAAATCATTGGGATTTGGGGCATTTTGAATGATGCTTTTCTCCCACAATGGTAAAACTACCTGAGTGAGTGCAGAAAACTGCTGCTGTGCTCAGAAATAATCCTCACCTTATCAACAACTCCCCTGAAAGCTTGGGCACAAAACGTTTTCATTAACAGGAGCTATTGGGAAAAAATGATGACCAGATAAATTGCAGCATTATGCTACTTGGAGGAATGTCTCAGGCACTTCCAGGATGATTGTGAACACTTTTCTCCCTGGAGATCCTGATAAAAACTCATCCCATCACTTTCTCATGAGCCTGGGCTAGGATTGTAAAGGCTCCTAAAAAATACTGGTGAAACAATATTGTCTCACCTGTGTGGGCTGGGCTTCTAAATGTGTGTTTTTCTTTAAGCTTATTGGGGGTTTTATTTAGCTGTGAAGTTCTTCATGGAAGAAGTAAATGATTGTAGATTCCAGGTAAACATAAGGGAAGTTGGAAATGCAGGATAAGGATGAAATATCCATGTGTCCCTAATGCTATCCTGTTTGCTCTTGACTTACTAATGCACAAACTGGGCCAAATCCTACTATTATTGCCCTAAATCAATTCCTCTGGTGGTATTTCCTTGGTAGACTGTAAATCACACTCATAAGTTTGGATCCTCCTATAGAATCAAACCTAGATTCCCATTCTGAAAAGAGATGATCCCCATTCAGGCATGTCAGGATTTCAGAGTGATGTGGACGGTGTTTAACTTGTGCCCTTAAATCCTTTCAGTCAGTGTCTGTGGTTAAATCACTACATTTTACTTAATTTTTACCTATTTTTTTTAAAGTAATCTTTTGTATCTCTGGTAACGTGGAAAATGTTGGAAGCTCAATTGCCTCGACTTATTGGGAAAAGCAAGCCTAGGGAGGTCCTCCACAAACCTGAAGGAGCTAATCTCTGTTATTACACTGGAGGAGGAAAAATCTGAGGAAGGCAGAAAGTACACAGACTGCTTGCTGTGAATCCCTCCGTGGTCACGAGTCACTGGCTGCAATTTAAATTAGAAACACGCAGTGTCCCAGTGCCTTTCACTGCCTTGTAGTGCCATTGTGCTGAGATACACAGATAAAACTGAGAGGGGAGATTTGCCTCAGTTTTGCTGTTAGTTTGCTCGGGGAGTGAAGGTTTTATATGTGAAGCTTGCCAGGGGTTTTCACTTGGGAGCTTGGGAATGCACTGAGCGTCCCCTGAGTCCATGAGGCACTGAGAAGCACTGTGAGTGTTCATGGTGCATGGTATGGATGAAGGAGTGAGCTCAGATTTAGGAATTTTGATGTCTGACAGCACTGCCAGTGTTGTACGTTGTGAATGAGTTCACCTGCCTGTGGCACAGCAGGAACAGATGATCCTTAGTGGATCAGGTGGGAATAATAGCTGTTTTCTCCTGTTTATAGGGGTAATTCATTTGCAATTAAACACCATTTCCCCCTCTGTTCATGTTGTCACCTCGTTTCTAGCCCAGGGAGCTCTGCAGTGAACACCAGCCCACACTGTGAGAATCAGACACCGAGGGGAGCCCTCGCTGCCCTGCGGTGGTTTCTGCTGTTGTGGGGTGGTTTTCCTGGCACGGGGATTGCTCCTGCACCACGAGCACCCTGCACTCTCCAGTGGAGCCCATTAGGGGCTGGGTGTGTGGTTTTCTCCCCCTCCTTTCCTACCTTTTGGAGCGCAGGATTCCTCCCGGGGAGGATTCCCGAGGAGCTCCCGAGCCCTGCGCTCGGGGCTCGCTCTGTGCTGTTCCCCCTGAGCTTTCTGCTGACTGAACAAGCCCATCACCCTGCGGGCCCGCGAGGAGCTGTGCCTGGCACATCCCTACCCGCATTTCCAAGTCAGTAGGGCTCTGCCTGGCTTTGTGTCTGCCCAGGGATGGAGCTGGAATGGCTCAGGCTGTGCCGTGCGCTGGGCTGCAGGAGAGGCTTCGAGGTGAGGCAGGGCTGCTCCGAGATGTTGCTTCACTGTAACTCATGTTTGTTTGTACTGACGTGAGAAAGCTCATGATTTTCCTATTATTCCGTGTTTTGAAAGAGGGAGAATGAAATTACAAAAGAAGCAAGCGCCTCTGCTGCAAATCCATTCTGAAATTGAGGAGAATTTGCATCTCCTCCGTAGCAGAGCTGTCACGAACAGCCTCATCTGAACACAAACTGCAACCTGCTTTCCTTTCCTCTGTGCCTGCCTGACACGTCCTCTCCCCCACTCACCCAGCCCACTTGCTGCTGTCCTTTGGTTTGTGCTTCATGCTTGACCTATGAGCTGAAATGCTAATGGCTGTTCAAAATTTCAATTAATATAAAACTAGTTTCAGGCAGAAACGTGGTAAGCTTCTGTAGGAGACATAGTATCTCCGGGAAATACAGAGTGGCAAAAGCCTCAGGCAGCAGCAGAATTTTTAACAGGCTGCTGTGCTTTCAGGTGGATCTGCAAAGCTCAGATCTGGGCTGGTTTGTTACCAGTGATGGTCACTGTGTGTTTGTAGGTCACGACATTCCTCTGCTACAGCGTTATCTCCTTGTGCTGGAATAATCCCTCTGGTTTCATTGGTTAACAAAAAATGAATGAATGCATGGCCATACCTTTGAGTGAAGGAGATAAAGCAGGCACACGTGGGGGGATTAGGCTGCTCTTACATCTGTAAATATGCATATATAAACCTTATTTTATGGTGACTTGTACAAGAATCATGCAAAGTACACTTCATAGTGCAATGAAGGAACATAGTCTAAAATTTCAACATGGTATTTTTAATTTCACTTTAAATGCCTTAAAAACTTGCTAATTAAATACTTGTAGATTTCTCAGGAGTCTGCAGAACATTTGCACCAGCAATTTATGCTGCAGGATGTGGTATATACACCTCAGGTACACTATATTAAATCCACATTTTCCCCTGAAAGAGAGATTGCTGCCCCAGTAGAACTGGAAGAAGGATAGAAGATGAATGTAAAGATATGGACTGGTTCCCACTGAGGAAAAGATTAGGTTTGTGTCTAGAGACCTGTCCTCCTCTGTTCCAGGAGCTGCCGTGGTGGCCCAGAGCTCCCACTGCTCAGAGGTGCCCAGTTAACCCAGTCCAAAAGTGAACTGGGGAGGAACAGTTGCACCTGCAGTGAGGATGGGCAGGGAAGCAGGACCTGGGACCAAACTGGGCTGCTGAGTTACCCCACCACATGCACATGCTCTGGTTGAGCTGCTGCTCTGGGGGGTTCAGTTTGGCAATGGGAATGCAAAGGGGGGATAGAAGGAATTGCACACTCAGAACTGATGCCAAGGGGGGGACCTGTAGGGAGCTGGGAAGAGCCAGTGAGATTATTGAGCAGTAAATTTAACACTTACATGTTAATACATATTGAGGGACTCCTTAATTCAGTTGATGGAGGTCAAATATTTCATCAAAGCAGTAAAAAGAAAAAAATACTTAAATTGGTGGAAGAGAGGCCCGTTGGTAGCTATTACAGACTAGAGGTTGGCTGCAGCATCTGGCTTAGAAAGTCCCCAAGCAGTAGGAGATGGAAGGTGTCTGTAGCAGGAGAGGATTCTCCTGCACTCCCTCTGGTGCTTATCCATGCCTGTCCCATCAGAAGGTCTGAGCCAAAGCCACTTTGGGGTCACCTAGTGTCTGTTCTTCTCTTTGAATCAATACAGATGTTTGTATTTACTCACAGGTTTAAGACCATCCCTAATGGGGGGATTTGGCTGCAGGGCACTCAGGGCTGTGTGTTCTAATGGTACAAATAACCACACCAGTGGTTATCTCAATTTACTTGTAAGTGCCGTGTCAGTAATGCCACAACTAAAGTATAATGAGGTTTTCAGCAGCAGCAAGTGCCATCCACAGTGAAGGTTTATTTCACTGGTTATGAAGAGACTAAACCAGGTATTGATTTCCAGGCTGGATTTTCTTGTGAGTCTTTATTACAAGTGCTGCTCAGAGGCATTTTGAGTGGATCTGATGATCTCCTGGCAAACCTGGGGCTCCTCATCATCTTTGCAGGGCTGTGACTTTCTGAGTAGGTTTCTGTTGTGAATATCCACAGTTGCAAAAGTGAATTTTGTTTTCAGCAGTTGAGCAGCTTGTATTAAGTTGGTAGTTTTGTCACGTGTTCCAGGTCTTAAAGTTGCTCACGCAGATTTTCACAGAAAGCAAATACGGAATTGGGGAGTTTTATTTAAGTTAACAAATGATCCTCTGGTGGGCTCAATCAATTCCAGTTAACATTGGATGGGTTGAGCAGAAAGATCAAAATGGGTACCGAAGAAATCCTTCCCTGTGAGGGTGAGGAGGCCCTGGCACAGGTTGCCCAGAGAAGCTGTGGCTGCCCCATCCCTGGAAGTGTCCAAGGCCAGGTTGGATGGGGCTTGGAGCAACCTGGGCTAGTGGAAGGTGTCCCTGCCCATGGCAGGGGATGGCACTGGATGAACTTTAAGGTGCCTTCCAACCCAAACCATTCTGGGATTCTGTGATTCTAAATTACTCATTAAGTTTGAATACCATGTATTTCCAGAAACATTGCTGTTTTAAAAACCAAACCCCAAACCCAAACTCTTGCTGACTTGAAAGGAGCCATCTGATGGCGTATGTTGGAAGGTGTAAGCAAAAAAAGAAGGGGAAAAACTTATTCAGATAACCTAATTGGCAGGAATCCTATTGGTACTGGTGCCTTCTAGTCGGGTTGGACACTTGGAGTGGAAGGTGCTTGTGCACCTCTTAACTTCCACTGAGCTCAGGATGGCTCAGTCAGAAACATAATAAATTGAATTCCACACAATCATCACGAACATCCAACTGAGATGTTTGTCACAGTCTGGGGACAGACCATCCCCCTGCCCACCTCGTGGCTGACTGCCCTCCCAGAAAACCAGGACCTGACAAGCTGGGCTCCCAGATTCCTTATTTATTTCTTATAACCTTGTCCCAGGGAAATTAATTCTAATATACTGTTTATTGAAGTGAATGTTTTACTGCTGCTTGTGCTACATTTCACGGCCTTTGGTACATATTTCTTTATTAATTATATTCATTCTATCACATTTTTAGAGTGGTTTTGTGGTTTGGGAAACTGAAAGACTGATGGATTACGAAATTGGGAAGGAATAATAGTTGCAATCATATTTGAAACATAAATTTTGTGAAATAATGCTGAAGTTGTTTAACTACACTGAGAACTTTTACTTTAGATGTGCTGTCCAATAAGGTTTATGAAGTCCTTGGCAGGATAAATAATACATAGACTTTTCTCACTAAACCTCCTGAGAGTGGAATTGTATCTAAAAAAAAATCTCCACTCCAGCTTTGTGCTACTGTCTATTTGGAAATATTTTGCCACGGAAGGAAGAGCAGCTTTCTCATTTGGGTGATTATCTTAATCACTTCCAGCATTTGCATCATGGGCTGCTTTTTTAAGAACTGACAACATCCCAAAATAGGTGACTGGGGTAGAGTCAAGTGAAGGTTATCTTCTCCCTGCCACTAGCACTGGGATGTCAAAAAGCTTTTAGGGGAAAAGCTGTGTGTGTAACACTGACACCTGAAGTGAAAGGAGGGGGCCTTATGAATATTCCCTCTCATCTTTTCCAAACACTTGAGTGACTCTTCATGTGGGGGGTTTGCAGGGGAAAAAAAAGACATCTAGAGCTGCACAGATACTGTTGCTGGAGCACTACATTTAGGGTTTCACTGGTATAAATCTCAGCCTTTCCCAGCTAATTAGTGAAGTAGGGAGCTACTCCTGCTTGTGGCATGGAAAAGCACAGGGGTGATTAATTCCATGTGCTCCCTGGGGCTCTGCCTGTATCCCAGGGAACCTGTTCTGGGAGCTGCAGGTGGAACATCCCTGCATCTTCAGAGGTGGCAGGGGTGAAGGGATGACATGGGTTGGAGCCTCCAGGTCCAGGCTGAGCCTGTGCAGGGATGGAGATGGAGGCAACACTTCTGGAGTACTGATCCTCCACAAGATGAACCCCAACCATGGGACTGTAGCTGAGAAAGTGAGAGGACTTAATTAAGCTCCTATATTATATACTCACTGAACTTGTCTTTTCCAACCTTTATGGTTCCATGTGGTATCATTAAACAACCAAATTTTTATTTCTTATACCAGAAAGCAATTTTTTTCCAAAGTGCTTTTCTGGTTTTCTGTAACTGTGACCATACAGAAGGCTGTAATTTCTAATTGCAAATGGCTTTTTATTTAATAATCCTGTTACTTACAAATCACTGAGAAATTAAACCTGGTTCTAGCTAATGAAAAACTTAGCCCAGAGATGTCCCAGTGTTAAGGTGTGGGAATCCAGTACTTTCCTGAATATTTGTGCTGTACAGGACTTAGACAAGAACCAAACCTTACATATTTGAAGAGAGAACCAAACAGCTGAGGTAGATGCCATATTTAGTAGTGCAATATAATTTCTCTTGGAAGCAGTAGACCAGTAATCTGGGAATTTTGGCTGTCATCCTGCTACTATTTATGAGCAATTTTAATGTAGTAATTACACATAGGGAAAATTTTTCACTAGGTTGATGAGATAAATGGAAATTTAATTTTTTTCTTGTTTGGTTGTCCAATATTTTTATTACATCCTTCTGGAAGTAAGGGGGTATAATAAAAGATTCTGGAACTGCATTGCTCCTTGGAAAAAACCGATATTTTGAAAGATTTGCTCAGTGTAAGTTAAAGGCAGCTCATTAAACAAACAAATGAGCTGTCCTTAGAGCAATCAGTATTTACTATTAACTGAACAGCACAGTAAATAATGAATTGCAGGTAAGGAACTACAGATAAGTATTTGCAGTGAATTCAAATTACTTGACTTAAGCCTGAGGCAGAGAAAAGCAAATAGAAGGATGGAAATGGAGGGAGGAGGAGGGGAAAGCAAAAGGGAGAGGAGGGGTTGTGAATGTGACATTTGTTGCATCAATACGTGTTCATTCCTTGGGTAGAGGAAAGGTTTTCTTTGGCAATCTAGTGCCCCCCTCCCTGGTCCAAGGGATGCTGCAGCCAGCTCCTCCTGAGAACAAAGGAGGAGGTGGAATTCCTGGAGAAAAGGAGAAGAGAAGGCTTTGGGGGGATCTCACAGCCTGACAGTACCTGAAGGGGGCTCACAGGAAGGGTGGAGAGGGGCTTTTCCCAACCCCTTGTTGTGATGGGACAAGGGGGAATGGCTTCACACTGACAGGGGGCAGGGTTGGATTGGATATTGGGAAGATATTCTTCCCTGTGAGGATGGTGAGGGACTGGCACAGGCTGCTCAGAGAGGTTGTGGCTGCCCCACATCCACAAGGTGTCCAAGGCCAGGTTGGACAGGGCTTGGAGCAACCTGGGCTAGTGGAAGGTGTCCCTGCCCATGGCAGGTCCCTTCCAACCCAAACCATGCAGAGATTCCATGAAAAGCAGGAGCTCTGGGCCTGACCCAACACTGCTTCAGAGCAGGGCTGATGTTTTACCAAAGTAGGATTTTGCAAGGTGCTCTCTGGCACTCACCCACCCCCAAGGACAGAGCTGTGCTTTGGCACCAGCGAGACCGAAACCTGCCCACAGCTGCCAAGTGCCTGCACAGCTCCCTCATTCATTTCTCCAAATTACTGAAGCAACTAAATTGTTCGTTTGCTAGGAACTGGCACAAGATGAGAACTTTTGGGCTGGAGTTTAATCATCCCAGGAGGGAAGGATTGTGCTGCCTGAAGTTTGGGCATGCGGCTGTGTTTGAAGCCAGGATGGATGGGCTGTCTGGATGGATGGATGGATGTCTGGGCATCTGATGGAGAATGTCTGATATAGCTCATTTAGGAAGGGACTTGGGGTTGTTTGGGTGCTGGAGATGAGAGGGGAGGTTGGTGATTTAATCAGGATCTCTGCAGTTTCAGCTGAGCTGTGGGCCTGAGGCTCGGTGGGACAGCCAAGGGCGTGACAGCCATCCTGAACACCTAAAGCCATCCTAAACACCTACAGCTTGGCAGCCCTGTCTATAGTCGCCTTAAATGAGGTTAATAGCCTGGCACAGGTCTCTGCTGGGAGGATGAGCCTCACCTGTCCATGTGCTGAGGACCAGCATTGTCCAGAACAGGGTGCAGCGGAGGCCGGGGGAGATGTGCATAAAGGGCTGGCATTCCATAGTACCTGCTGTCAGCCCAGACAGCACCTCTGCTGCTCCATTAGGGATAATATATATGACATGGGAACAGGAGGCTTATCTTGCTGGATAGTTATCACCAGGCAAACACCTCCACAAAGATGGAGGTGCTTAATTCCTCCTGCTTAGTTCCTCTCACACCGGGGCTGCATCTTAGGGAATTCACCCCAGAATAAACCAGCCACGGTAAAACACAGTGCAGGGAGATTTCTGAGTGGCCTCTGGAAGTATCCTCTGGCTGTGCACAAGTCCAGCAGCACCAGTCCCCCTGTGCTGGCTGCTTCCCAGTGCTGGTGCTGTCAGCCCCTGCATTAGTATTCCAGCCAGGGAAGAGGAGCGAGGCGCTAGACAGGCCAACTAATTACAGCAGCCTGCAGAGGCAAGTCCTGCTGTACCACAGGATAAAGGATATCCTGCTTATTTGGAATGTTTCTGCTTTGCTCTGTCACTTTATTCAAAAAAAAAAAAAAAGGTGTGAGCTGATGGGTTTGGGTAAAGAATCGAGCTGTGTTCCTGGTTTCTTCCTTGAATTTAATCTGAGTCTACACGATGCTTTGTAAGATTGATATAAAAAGAAACTTGCTGCTGCTCAGCCTGTGACCTTAGCAGGCTGCACACCTCCTGGAATCCCAGCTCTCCTGCCTCTGGTTGGCATCCTGACCTGCCTGCTTGGGTCCCCAGAACTGTCAGCAGATGGGGGAGAGGAGGATTTCACTGCCAGGGATGTACCATCTGCAGGCAGCAACACTGGTCAGATTTTTATGAGCCTAAATTGCAATTCTGTGTCCAGAGGGTTTGCTGTCAGAGCATCTGTTTTGCTGTGGCTGACACAGATCTGGAGCTGAGTGTCTGCCAGGAGCAGGTGAGGGAGGGTGGGAGCCCTGTCCTGCAGTGACAGCAGCCATCAGGTGGGGCTGCTCCGTGTCCTGGGTGCCCCCCAGGCTGTCACACAGCCCAGCTTTTAGCAGGCTGAGGGTTGGAAAGGTCCATTACTCACCAGTTAGAGCCAGGAGAACTCAAACTGCGGGAAACACCGACTGCCACAAAACAGAACCTGCTGGTGCTGCCTCATTCTGCCTGATTTGCACTCGGGTACAGCCTGGGGGTGGCAGCAAAGCCAGAGGGTCTCTGTCCCCTCCAGTGCCCTTCTGCACCATCCCCCTCTGTGAAACCAGCACTAAGCAGATTAGTCAGGTTCTTCCATCAGCAAACACTCGCTACCTAAGATACTTATAAGACATCTGGTTTTTAACCTCATTTCTAAACAAATGAGGCTTATGTGATTATGGTGTCTGTCACCTGCCCCTCGTTGGCCAATTTCAACCTTCATCCAAGGATTTTGCTCTCAAAGACCTTACTTTCCAGGAAGTTTTCATGAGCTGGAGACCATGTGAACAGAAGTTACCCTGGAGGAAGGGCCACAGCACAACCTGTTGCTCAGCCCCAAGAGCTGAAGCGAGAGGGAGCGTGCTGGGTAAAAGGGGAATCTCTGCTTTGTGCCTGTGTTTTGTAGAGGTCCAGCAAACCAACGGTGAGGAGAAAACCCTGTGTGTGTGTGTGTGGGCTGTGGCTCAGCTCTGTCCCTGCTCCAACTGTGCTGGGCAAGGACGAGCATCCCCTGGTCCCACCTCCCGCCTGCCCCCAGTGCCAACTGCTCCCGGTGATCCCAGGATTGCTTTTCTGATCCCTGGATTAACCGGGTGGGATGTGCAAAGATCCAAGAGCTGTGTTTGAGCCAGGCTTAGTCTGGAAATGGATTGCCATGGTTGTACAGCTCTGCCTGTGAACTTGGTGACTGGAGTCAGAGCTCACTGTGCTGCACAGGGCTGGGGTTGCTCCTTTGCTCCAGCACAGTAGACTTGTCTTAAAAATGGCTCTTGTGAAATTATCTTGACAATGAGGTCTAAATTCTCTTGGGACTGATGTCCCTTAGCGTTATGTCTTAGAGGATTCACAGGTACAAACACACCTTAGAGTGGTTCACAATTCACTGAGATACTGTGAATGAAGCTGCATGAAATCCTCTGTGCACCCACATCCATAGAATCAAAGAATCTCAGAATGTTTGGGCTTGGATGGGACTTTGCAGATCATCCAGTGCCACCCCCTGCCTTGGGCAGGGACACCTTCCACTAGCCCAGGTTGCTCCAAGCCCCGTCCAACCTGGCCTTGGACACTTCCAGGGATGGGGCAGCCACAGCTTCTCTGGGCAACCTGTGCCAGGGCTTCCCCACCCTCAGAGGGAACAATTTCTTCCTGCTGTCTGATCTAAACCAGACTTTCACTTCTCTGTGAATTACACTTGAATACTCATTAGCACTGGTTATGTCTCCTTTTGGCAGCTAAAAGACATTTTTGCCTTGTAATGAAGAATCTAAGGGTGTCTAATGGAATGTGTAAAACCTACCTATAGGAGTTCTGGGATTATGGAGGAAAAGCAAATGTTTCATGTTCTGGTCCTTATTAATGAACTAAATGAGATTGTGTCCTTTTTTTAAGCATAAATGAAAGATAAAAGACAGATGAGATTTATGAACAAGGTCATTAGTGTACCAAATTTCTCTCATTAGATCTGTTACATTACTTTCCAACTTACACAACTCTCATTAGAAAAATTTATGAACTGGAATGATTACAAATATACTGCATTTTAAACCATCCCTACTTTTAATTGCAACCCCCCCAAAAAAATAATTATCCTTCTGTGCTATAATAGAGTTGTACTTTTGTGTATGTTTTTTTTTTGTTAGAGATGTAATAGGGGTTATTCCTGAAACCAAAGGATGGAGAGAGAGGAGAGGAAATTGGACCACTTAGTGCAATTTGCCGTTTAGCTGAAGCATTTACTTAATTTATAGCTTTGTTAGACCCAAGTTCATTTTGCAGGGTAATATTGTTGTTTCTTCCCCTCACTAGACTTCCACTTTCACATCCCTACGTCTGATTTGAAGCGACAGTGAGAGGAAGCACCAGGTATCTCTCATTCTGTTTGGACTCCTTGTTTACAGAAGAGTGATGGAGATGCTATTAAGCACAAAAGGCATCACCATATGCCTGTTTTTCTTTGTATTGAGTTTGGCAGCAGCTATTGAAATACCATTATCAGGTGAGTTGTAGTTATTTGCTGTACACTTTGCTGTTTTGTTTGATATCCCCTTTTTTCCTTTTAAACTTCCCCTGAAGAAAAAAAAATATTAAATCCTCCTTTCCAGTTGCTCCATTTTAAATTTAATCCTGCCACAACCTGACCTTTGGGAAATTCAGGTGTGATACAAAGAATAGCTACTCTGGTTTTGCCTGTTTAAATGTAGCAGTGAACTTGTCTAATAACATATATCTGGTGTTTGCCATCCAACACACAGCTTAGCTCCGAGGGTTTGGGTTTGTCCTTCACATAAATTCCTCATTTTGATTCTGAATCTCCCTGAAGCTTGTTTGATGTACATATATCCTTGTTTTCTTGTCTTGCAACCCGCCATTCCAGCCTGGAAAAGGAGCAGCTGTGTGGCTCAGGGTGGATGTTGGTCCCCAGGGAGGTATTTTGTACCTTGTATCCCCCCCAAGGGAGCACCTCCTGTGTCCCTCTCTGGCTGTGGTGCATTTAAACTGCCTGTTTTACACGGTCCATGTGCTTCCAGGACACGTGTAAAATATGGGATGAGGCTCATAGGGAACAATCCAAGCAAAGCCCATGGACCCCACTGCCTGGAGCACAGCCCAGACCTCTGAGCTTTGCATTTTCCAAACATAAATGGACCAGGAAGATTGCAAACCACACTAGGGTGTTGTTTTCTTTTGTTTTGTTTGTTTGTTTGTTTGTTTTGGGGGGGGTGGTTAAACAGCCTCAACAAAGCAAAACTCAACAATACTGGGGTTTATGAATTATGGTGGGGGAAAATAAACAAATAAACCTAAGGGAAAAAGCAATGTAGGCTCTTTGCAGGGTTTTGAGTGATGTGGCCTCAGAGTAGGACATGAGCCAGTTTTGGGGCGTCCCGTGGAGCTGCTGTGAGCTGTCAGCACTCTGGAGCTGCCAAAAGCCCTGGCTGCAAAGGGGAAGGCAACCAAGCAGGGTTAGAGATTTTTTTCAAGCTGTCCCAATTTGCATTGGAAAGTAGAGGGTTTTTTTTCAGGAAGGTTCTGCAGCAGCTCCTTGAGTTTCAATAAAGCAGAAGTGGAGCTGTGCCTGTGAAGTGCAGGACAAACTGCCTGGGCACCCACTGCTTTTACGTGAGGGAACCACATCACCATTAATTTGCTCTAATGAAGCATTTATATTTTAATAAAAAGAGTTCTTTCTGATCAGTGAAGCTGGTGGTCTTAGAAAGTGTTCAGCTTTGAGACCACACGATACGATCAGACATTTCGCTCCAGCTTTGAGCTTCCTGGACTCCAAATAGCAACCAAAGAGCATGTTAATTCTCTTCCTGGCTGTTTATAACAATGTGATGATCCCATTATCCCCAGCCCTGCTGCAGGGAGTGTTCTCCCTCGTGTGGCTCTGCTACACAGGCATTTGCAACACTTTAATTCCCTCAGAAAAAAAACAATGTTAGCGCAACATCCTTGCGTGACCGTGTGAGTGGTAACTCTGCACCCTGGAGGGGTATTAACTCAGCCTTGCAGTCCATGGATTTCTTGGCAATTTTATCCAGGACAGAGGTACAAGTCTGCTGCTTCATGTGTGTGAATCTGTGTCTGGATTAAAAGCCAGTTATTGACTTGCCCTATGGATAAATTCCCCAGCCCAGGGCCCCGTGCTTTGGCTGCAGGGGTAGCACAGTCCCAGCTCTCAACGTGAGCAGGTGATGCCCCTGGGCTGGGCACAGCCAAGCCTTTCTTTGGCCACTGAGGCAGGTGATGCCCCTGGGCTGGGCACAGCCAAGCCTTTCTTTGGCCACTGGGGCAGTGCCAGTGACCAGTCTGGGGAAGCAGAGAGCATTGTCCATACCAGGAAGATGATGATCATGTTTTTGTTAAGCCAAGGCTCCCTTTTAGCAGGAGTGGGGCAATCCTGGCATTGTCCCTTTCCAAGGAAGGACCTGAGGGAGCTCTGTTTTGCTTGCCTGGTGATTTAACCCGATACCTCTTTGTGCTCAGTCTCACAGCTTCCAACAATCATGGAGCAATCCCACACCCAGGTTGCCTACCCCTTTGATGAGGACTTTACAATTAAATGTGAAGCCAGAGGAAACCCACATCCCACGTGAGTAGTGCTGGGGGAAGCAGCAGAAACTGTTTGCTTTTAACCTTTGCCAAACATTGTTCTGGCTGTGGGTGGCTGGTGCACATTAACCTGCTCATCATCACGGTTAAGGTTTGGGTTTCCACTTGAACCACTGAGTTTTTGTTGCTCCATCCCCTCCCCTCACTCTGTGAGCAGGTATCAACATGTTTTTTCTTGCTGGGAGATGTTCCATTTCTCTGGCACGTGCCAAGTTCACCCCATGATTTAAAAAAACCTTGTCTGGGCCATGCTGCAAAAGATAGGAGGTGTGTAATAATAATCAAAGGAGCCCAGCTGCTCTTCTGCCTTTTCCACAGCCACCTTAAAAATGTCAAACACATTAAATCATGTATTCAGACATCACATTTGCATTTTATCAGATAACTTGTCTGTACCTGACATCATCAGGGCCATGGTGATGTTACAAACGGACACATAAGGAGTCATTCAAATAAATATCCAAAGATAAACTTTAGGTATTTTACACCAGTGCAGAAAAGAGAAAGATTTTTAACGAAAATGTGATTAACAAGAATGTAAAAGCTCCTCCTGAGACTTTCCACACTGAATGGGCTAAATTAATGACTGGTTTGCATGTCATTTTTAGTCTTTAATCCTTCCATTCTCCTTTCTCTGCAACACAATTTAAACTTTAAAAAGGGTTTTCTTTACTTTATATCAAGATTACTTGATCACTTTTTAATTGAGCTCTAAATGTGGATTTGTAGCATGATAACAAATTCCCTTTGTTTCACAGATTGTCAGTGCATCAATGAGAAGTTTTCTGTTCTCTTAAAGTGATGTGATAGTGCCTGTTAGGTGATAGGAACCCAGATTCCCTCCATGCTGTAGCAAGGCAGTTTTGCCAAAACTAGTGAAGTGACAAAATATACAGTTTTGTCGACATTAATTTATTCTCTTGAAACAATACTCTTAAAAAAAAGGTACATCTCCCAGTGAATGCATGTTATACTGTGATTTCCAACTGCCAGATTTTGAATCAGTGCAGCCAAATTTCAGTCCATCTGAGAAGTCCAGACACAGGGCCTGTGACAAATATTTCAGCATTTATCAAAATCACACCCCAGTAACATTAAAACTACAGGTGATTCTGTGGCAAGGAGCAGCTCAATGGGATCATCTCTGTTTCTTCTGGGTCCAGCCATGGGAGATGGTGAGAAAAGCTCCTGCCAGTCCAAACCACCAACATTTCTACAGACACAGCCCTCTGCAAACCTCCAGCTCCTTTCAGGGGCTGGTTCTTGCTGTCACAGATGGTCTCTCTCGTTTGCTGTCCTTGTGTTCCTATTTCCAAAGGCAAAGTGTCCAAAAGGAGAGATGTGCCCAAGAGCCAACCCAAGTTAGAGCAGCACAGTGGTTGTTTTGCCACTCAACTCTCCCCTCTTACATCCTTTTATTTCAATAAAACACTCTTGGACCCACATTTACCCCTGGTTTAGTCCCATAGTGCTCTTCTGGGACCTGCCCTTCCTAACACTTGTTTTATTTTTCAGCTTTAACTGGACTAAGGATGGAAAACCATTTGATTTGTTGTCTGACCCGAGGATAGTTACGTCCAACAACTCTGGAACTTTTGTGATTCAGAACCGAGGAATCATCAACAATTTTCAAGGGAAATATCGTTGCTTTGCTTCCAATGTGCTGGGAACTGCCATGTCAGAAGAAATCGAGCTTATTGTTCCAAGTAAGGGTTTCACTTTACTTTTGGGTTGAAATTATTATTATTATTATTATTATTATTATTATTATTATTATTATTACTATTGTTATTATTTAGATGAGAACTGTGTTTCCTGAAACGAAATGAGAAAGAACTGGTTCCTAAGGTGGTGTAGGGTGAAACATGAACTGTTTGTTACTCAGTGAATATTCAAAGGAAAAATTCTTATTTGCTCCCTGTAATGATTTAGTTTAGTTGCTGGTTTTGAGGACAGGAATCAAATCTGGATGCAGGATTTCAGACAAGACCCCTGGACTATCAACTCCCAAGTGCAGCTATTGACACTCCTTCCCAACTGCATCCAAATGAAACTGGGTAGATTATGGATATGTTTTCCCAGATACAGTATTTGGGAGAACATTTATTATTTACTTTTGCTTTTTGAGCATTTTCTGCCCCACTTTGCCTCTAGAGGATGAGTTAGTGAGTAAATTAGTATCAACTTTTTGATAGCCATCTCAGGAGAGCTGAAAGCTCAACAACAGAAAATGATTGTTTGCTTTGACTTGGCTTTTTAAATGCCTTTGTAAAGCACTTGCTTTGCCTTTGCCATAAAACCCATAAGAATTCTTTTCTGATTTGTGTTTGTTTAGACCCACTGCTTCTTCTTCCACTTCTAATACTTTCCTGTTTCTCTAAAGAAGAAAGCATAAATATTGATGAGAGTTGTAGGCTGCTAAATTCTCCAACTAATCTGGGCAGAGACAATTTGTTTGTGAGCTGATGCCAGCACATCATGAAAATATAGGAATTAAAATATTTAGAGAGATAAAGCAAATAGCAGAAAATATGGCAGAGTAGCTATCCAAGGGCAGTACAGTTATTGAAAGGCATTAGCTGTTCATGAAAGGTAAAAGTAATGGGATGGCTCATGAAATAGTGTTAGAATTATATTAAAAATTTAAAATGTAGTGGGCAATAAAGGATTAGGAAGCTGTTGTCAGAGAAGACAAAATTGGTTGGAGTCAGATCACTTTGGTGACAGGTTGTAAAAGGCACTTTGTGAGTCTGGAGAAACTCTTAGTTAAATTTGGCATGATCTCTCTGATATTGGGTAATTTTATTTGATAAAGAATGAGAAATTATGTGATGCTTTTGCTTTCCAAACATTTATTGGAAAGCAAAAGCTGTTAAGGGTCATAAGACTGTAACATTTCAGCCCAGCAACCATGACTGAAGGCTGTTCCAGTGAGGAACTGGAGGACAATATAGTCCCATCTCCGAGCTGGGAACAGGGAATCAGAAGCTGGGGGAAGGATGACAGAAATAGCAGGTTTTTACAGCAAAATAGCAACTGATGCAAATGTTTGAAAGCTCCAGGGGAAGTGACTCAATCAGCTGGGAGTTCATTAGTCTGATGTGAGGAGCAGTCTGGCTTTGGGATAATAAATACTTACAGGGAGGATATGAAAGGCCTGGAACTGAGTGGAAAATGAGCTCAAAAATATAGTAGTGAAAATTAGTGGTCCAGGAAACTTGTCCTTCCATCACCAGCACAGAGAGGGAAATGGGGGATTAGGGACCAGGTTTGCAGAAGTGGGATGCAATTTATGGATATGGATTTATGGATATAAAGTTCAAGGTCCTGGTTAGGACAATGTTATAGAGTCAAAGAATCATTAATGTTGATAAAGACCTCTGAAGCTCATGGAGTCCAACCATTAACCCAGCACTACCAGGTCCAACACTAGACCATGTCCTGAAGTTGATTCAAGTGTCTTTGTACCAATACATTTCATCCCTTTTATTTTGGAAGATGAACACACAACTGTCTTAAACTCGGGATTGAAATATATGAAATTTGAAGAGAAAAATCTGAAGCAGAACCTTCTTAGTGGGAGTAGAAAGGAGAAGAAAGTTCCCTGGCTCCATGGTGGAGCAGGGTGAGAACATGGAACAGGCTGCACAATGCAGTTGGGGGAGGTATAGGAAGAAAAGATTCAGCAATGGATGTTTTTTTCCTTGGGAAATTTATTTTGTGTTGCAATGCACACTATTCCCTGATGCCACAGCTTGGTGTTTGTGAGGAATTCCCAAGATTGCATCTCTTGCTCTGTGGTTTAATCTCTACCAACATGCAGTTACTTTAAGGGAATGTCATTCCAGAGTAGAGGAGAACTGCACAAAGTTTTAGGACAGTAAGTTGAGGTTTGCTGAGCTGATGGTGTAAGTTGGCTCCACAGGTAGGACAGTAAAGCTGATGCCACTGGAATTTCAGGCAGGAACAGGAGCCTGATGCAGTTCCTCAGCTTTAGACAGGACATGGTTACTCATTTTGCAGCCTGGCCAGGGCAGTGGGGTTCATGTGACTTCTTGTAAGCAAAATGTCTCAAAGTCATCGCACTTCAGAGGAGTTGAGGACCTCAGTGTCACATTTCACTGAAGGGATGTGACCTCCAGCAGCAGAATATTCCCATATTCCATTGCTCCTGGACTAAAAAAGATGCTTAACATGAAAAACAATGATGTCTCTATTTGGGATTATTGAATTTTTACTCAGAGCAGACATTTTTTTGCTTTTAATGAAAAATTGGCTATACAGCTTGAGTAGGTATTACATATACTGGGAACAGTTAGCAACAAATTCATTGAGAGGTTACAAACATGGCTGTTATCAAGTGCAGGAGGAATTTTAGAGCTAATATATGCAAAGTACTAAACCCAGAAAATAAATACATGGTACAGATAATCTATTAGAGGGATTTACCCAACTCATACATCTCTTAAAGCACATTTGCTGTTATTAGTACTCTTCTGCCATCAGTTCTTTCATTTGATGGTGCAATGTAGATGCTGCAAATAAGATCAGGATTCAGAGAGGAACAGAAGACACATTTGCTTTTTTAAAGTGCTGGATGGTCCACAACTGTGGCCAAGTGAAAGAGCTGCTGCTGCACAGATCCGCTGCAAATCAGCAATCCCTGACAGAGGAGCTGGGCATAAATCACCTCTATTCACCCCCAGGTTTTGAAGCAGAGACTGGTACATGTGAGATCACTCCATGCATTCATGGCATGATGTAGAGGTGGCAGAGCTTTGCCAGCTGCATTCAAGTCAAATGTGAAGCTACTTGGCAAGTCATTGTGCCAGTGAAGGGAAGAAAACCCCAGCCAGTCAGAGAGGGCCAGCTTCTTTCATAAATTGCATTTACACTGCAGCAGCAGAATACTGGGTCTGTGAGGTGGCTGCTGAAAAGGAGAACAAAAGACTGTTTACTCACAGTAGTCATCCCAGGAAAGCAATGGAAATGTCAGCAGAAATGATCATTAAATCTCACCTACATAATGAAAATACCCCACCTCCCCTATATAGGTTGACATTAAGGAGAGGGGGAAGAATGGGCTCTGAGGATCTGATCTGTGTGCAGCACTAACAAAGGCCAGATTGTTACAAGATACATGCAGCAGGAAAATGAATTTAAATGGTGAGAACACAGACTTCAGCTCCCCTCCTCCTGGATTTTGGGAATCTGTTGCTTGAATTAGTGAGCAGGCCCCATGCCAGAGGAAGGAGAAGAAGTACAGTTTAAACTTCTTTAATTAACTGTGGTGTAAAAGACTCCTCACGGTAGATTGCCTTAAGATTTATGCTCAGTATATCTAAAGCTGCTGCTCCAAAAGCCCAGAGATCTGAGGATGGAAATTTGGGCTGAATATAAAACTGTCCAGTGGCAGGCTGTGCTCAGTGAGTTCTAGAATTCCCAAAGAAAGCCAAACCTGTGTTAATATTCAAAAACCCAGATGTGAATATTGTGAAATCAGTAGAAGATGCTGAGCTGACACTGAAGCAGGAGGTCTCAGTAACCCACTTTGTGTTCAGTGTGGCCTCCATGGAAAATAAAACAAAAGAGAGGAACTCACTGAGACTTTGCAGGTGATGGGAATCAAATGTAACCCTCTTATCTCCTAAACCCATGTCCTGTACCTATGAGAACTTTACTGGCCTTCTAAATGGTTGGCTTCACTCTGTTGTCAGCAACCATCACTTTGGAAAGGGTGATAGAGAGATTTATACAGGAAAAAGAAATCCCTGATTCCACCCCACATCTTTGGGGGAGAGTAGACTGACAGCCACAGTCTTCTTGGCAGCCAGACTTTGGTAACTTTTTCAATTTAATGCAACAATTAAAAAATCCATAAATAAGCAGGATTACATCTCATAAACAGTTCAAAGGCTGCAATGAAAATTACAGATTTAACTACTGCTCCTGTGGCTCAGAATATCAATTGAGGTGCAGAGATGAGCACTGGAAGCTTCCCAAGGTGCATTCAGTGCACTTGTGATTGAGGACTGTAAATCACTTTTGAGATTCTTTGATATGTTGGGCTGTTTGCTGCACAAGATATAGATCTGCATGAAAAATCCTAATTAAATACTAATTAAAGTGTCCAAGGAGCTGGAAATTGCTGGGATAACAAAATTTCTTGACTGTTTCTGCTTTCTCTCACTTTTACATCCTTTAAGGATTTATTTGCGAGGAAGAATATAGGAATATCCATGAGGGATCAGGCTAAGCATCCCTCTATTCCAGGACAAATCTCCAGCAACATCCACAGAGAAGGTTATAAAAATAGACCTGGTGGATAGTGATGTTTTTCTACAATAGCTTCACAATGTATTCATTTGTTGTTGATTTAACATTAAGAATTGACTCCCATTTTATATCAGATACCAATAGAAACAAGACACAGGGGTCTCAAGGACAAGTTACCTGGAGAAATGCTTTTCTTTCAAGTTCTCAACATTTCACTGAGAAACGTGTAAAATATTCTCATATAAATTGGAATAAATTGCCATAATTGGTACAGTTATAGTGTGAAGTCACTGTAGTCAGCAGCAGGACAAAAACCAAGCTGTGGGACAAAGTGTGCCAAAGGATACTTGAGTAAGTCAGCAGCTCTGGGGATGGAAAACCCAGCTCTGGTTGCTGTATTTGTGAATTTGTGTGGCTAAACTCAAATCTGGATTTTGTATTGCGTTGTATTGGTGTCCCTCCTGTCTATTTTTGGTTGAGAAACTGCATTTTCTGACCAGATAAGAAGGAGGAGGGAGGCACTCAGGCTCTTTTCTGAATTTTCTCCCAGCCACCCTCATTTCCCAGTGGTGCTTCAGGCTCCTCTCATTAAACTTTGAGTCACCCCAAGGGATTAAGCAGAGCCTGGCTCCCTGCACAAATGACTCTGGACACTGATAATCTTCCATTTCCATGGTTCACACACTGTCAAAGCACTTTTAAGGCTGGTTTTTGAGTGCTGTACAGCAGTCACTGTACTGCCTTGTCAGGAATAAATACTTGGGCAGCAAAGCCTTTCCCAGGAAAAAAAAATACTTGGGCAGTGAAACTTTTCCCGGGTATTTTGAGAGTTTTAGATGTCATGGAGGGCTTTTAGGAGATGTCTACATGTCAGGTGTGCAGATTTTCATCTTCCCTGTGGCTGTTCAAGCTTAATTCAGCTGTGACAGCTCCTGTGATCAGCCACGAATCAGTAGTGATTGATTCTGGAATATCTCCTATTTAGAACATAGGAACACTGCAAAAAAATCCAAAATATTGCTGACATATATGTACTGGAGACTGCTGCTCAAAAGCCAAAGTCTAATGTGAGAGTAGCTTCTTATTTTTAATAAATAAGAATTCAGAGCAGGTATTTTTCTAGTGTTTGAGATCACAAAAAAATGCACTTGTCAGAAGGTTCAGCTCAGGAATTTATCCTGAAATTGAGTTTTCCTCTTTTACAAAGCTTCAAGGATTCAAAACACTCAAAGCTGTGTGTTATGAGAGGGAAAATCAGGGTTTTTCTATCTTTTTCATGGTGCAATAAGCAAAAAAAGCAGCAGGGAAGAGCCCAAAAGGCTCAGTCACCTGCAGTGCAAGTGCTTGTTTGAGGTGGAGGACGTTTGGGGTCAAATTGCTGCTTCCCCCAGTGAAGTCCAGATGCCAAATCTGGGCCACACTTTGGAGATGAATGTCTGTGCTCCCAGCTAATGACACTGAGAGCATGACTTTTCACTCTCTCCTGGTGGGACTCTATATTTTTGTGTAATTCTGTAATTACTGGCTACAGAAATTCACTGAGAAGACCAGTGGTTATGGCACCCAACTGGGAGACTGGAGACCTAGATTTAGTTGTGCTAAATGAGGCAAAAAATGAGTTTGAACAAGTTTCCAATGTCCTACATGAATGATCCCACTATTAGTCTATTTACTGGTCTCTGGTTTAGTCAGAAATCCCTTATCTTTCACTTGATCCAGCTTACTTGAAGTTTTGTTAAAAGTGATGTTTCTTGGGAATAAACAAGCTTTAGATCAACAAATTGGCTTTTTCCTACTGGAAAACATTCACCTCTGCAGTCAGCAGATGTATTTTCCAGGACTTGAAGAATGTAGGTTGCTGAATGTACTGGATATAAATATGTAGTTCTTCTTTTTCACCTGAAATTTCACCTACAAGGGTGGGTGATGCTCATTAACTCCATTTTGCCTCTCCTAAGAATTCATAACCTACTAATAATCCTCCTGGAGATAAAATCTCTGCACAGCCTGCATCCAGGCAATCAGCACTGTAATGATTGCTTCTTTTTGTGTTTACTAATCCTGAAATGTATAAAGTGTCCTCAGAGTCCTGTCCTTGCATTTCCCACCCTCCTCCTTAGGATGCTGCAGATTCCCTGCAGAGCTGCTGGACCACTGTTGTTTCAGGCTGTGTAGGCACCATCAGAGCTCCCTGTCATGACTTGAACACCAGGATGGTGATATTTGCTGTGCCAGTTTGGCTCTGCCCAGCCAGGACATTTTCATTCCTTTGCTGTTTAATTGCTGTTCATTTTGCTGGTCGAGGCAGTTGCTTGAACTGAAACTTTTTTTGCCAGTTTGAACTTGCCTGAAATGAAAGCAGGAGGCAACGTCAGCCCTGAAACTGTCTGAGCTAAACTCCTGTGAGGAGTGGTTCCATTTTGCAGGCTGGTTTCTTGGTGATAATCTCTGAGCTGCAGCCTCCCAGTGCTTGGTCTGGGGTGGGCTCCACTCCCCCTCTTCTCAGATGCCCTTGGGTTGAATTTTGGGCTGCTGAGGTTGCCCAGGTTGACTTTGCACAGTCTGCTGGTGTCGGTGCTGATGCTCTGGGTGATTAAACATCAACTATTTAACCTCTATTTCAGCCCAAAGAGTGCAGCCCTTGTGCTCCCCTGTGCAATCTTTGTGCAAAGCCTGTCTCTGCATCCTGAGCTTGCTGGGGAAGTCTGCAGGGCTGCAGGGCTGAGCTTCCACCCCAGGGGGATGAGGAGGGAACACAGGCTTCGCACCAGCTTCCTGCTCCCTCTGATTCTGGAGCTGGATAAGAACTGGGACACCTCCAGGCACGAGGTGGAATTGCTGCCTGATGTCTGTCCTCACCTGCAGGGACTTGCAGTGGCTTCTTGGGAACCACTTTTTAGCCAGCACTTCCCAGGACATTCTGCACTCCCAGGCTGGTTTCCCATCTCCTGGGAGCAATTGGGGACCCACCAGTGCACAGCCCTCTGTGCCAGGCTTGGCCTTAGGCTGTGGTTCTCTGGGGCTTGGAGTTGTCCCTTCCAGACAGTGCAAACAAAGGAGCTGTAGAAAGAGTTTGCAAATAAATGTGTTAAAATAAAGCCTAAGCAAATCACAGGGACATCACAAACAAGTGTTAAACATCCCCATTCAGTGCCTGGCTTTCAATACCATGGTCTGTGCACTTTGTGAATGAAGGGATTCCTACTCAGACTATCCTTGAATGCAGGGATTTCCTACTCTGAGTAAATGCAGAGGTTTCCTACTCTGCACCACTTCATAAATAAGAATACTAATTAAAGGCAGGAATCCAAAGGAAGTTGTTAAGGTAAATATTTTATTAAAAATGACATTAAAGGGGAAAGAAAAAACAAAATTTCAAAAGGTACCAATAAAAGAGGAACTTCTGTTCTTTGTGCAGGTGTGCCAAAGTTCCCCAAAGAAAAAATCGAGCCTCTGGATGTGGAGCATGGAGATTCTGTGATCTTGCACTGTAACCCCCCAAAAGGCATCCCACCTTTGCATATCTATTGGATGAATATTGGTAAGTAAACAATTTTGGCACAATTCATGCAAGGAGACTCAAAACATTTGTCTTCCAGAGCAGTGTCATTGCAGATTCATAATTGATAGGAATGAGAACTGTGCAAGTGCCTGGGAGAAATATCTGGATACTCAAAAATGAAGAATGGAGATCTGTCTTCACAGGACACAAGTTGTAGAGTGGATTGACACAACAAGTTATCAAAGATGAGCTATCAGAAAGCTCATATTTCACTTAATGACTACCAATAATGAGGATTCCTGCATTTATGGAGAGAGGATATTATGTGTCAATATTCATCAACTAATGGTTGATTTATGAAACCAAGGAAAAAAATAATCCATTAGTTCCTTGTGGGTTTCTGTGCTGTTATTCTGCAGCATTTGTGCTCTGCAGGAATTTCTGGCTCTTGGGAAGCAAAGTAACTCCTGTTGTCTCCATGACATGAAGGGTTTGTTCGGGATGCTGCCCAAGTACCTGCAGAGACAGGGTGCCAGACTAAGGCTCTGATCCTTTAAGGCAGCCCCTCTGCTCCTGCCAGGCCTGGTTAGCACAGACCTGCATTAGGCTGGATCAGCAAGGAGGCAGAACAGCAACCTGAGCTCCTACAAACGTGCCCTGCCCTAATCTGGAGTTACAGAACAGCAAAATGCTTGGGAGACTGGCTGGGGAGACATCTGTCAGTGGTGACCTCCACATCACCATTCCAGACCTTTCCGTTGGGGAGAGATGCTGAAAATTTACTTTCACCTGAGCAGGAACTTTGCCCTGTGTATTTTTTATTATCAATTATTTTCCATCTATGTTATAAATAGGTATATACTGTTACAGAAAAATATTTATTGTACATTGTACGTTGAATATTTATGAGTAACCCATTGTTTGCAATGTGTTTTCTGTCTCTTTTGCATCCAAGTTCTGTTTTGTGGCTGTATCTGGAAGGAAGCACATGAGAGGGGAGCATTAGTGAAGCAGCTCAGTGCCGTTACCATCTCACAATTATTTTCTTCTTGCAGATTTGCAGCACATTCCACAAGATGAAAGGGTCTCCATGAGCCTTAAGGGAGATCTGTACTTCGCCAACGTGGAGGAGAATGACAGTAGGAGTGATTATTGTTGCTTTGCAGCATTTCCAAGGCTCAGGACGATTGTGCAGAAAATGCCAATGACGCTGAAGGTTTCCCGTTGTAAGTCTGGGCATGAGCAGTTCCCTGGTTTCTGGTGCTTTTTGAACTCCCCAGGCATCAGTGCATGCCCATGTGTGCCCTGTGTCTTTGAAGAGATGCTCTCTCAAGAAAGGGCACATTACTGAGCTTATTTCCTGCATTATTAACCTTATTCTCAGGGCTAAATTCAACCCAGAAAAGCTTTTTGCAGCTGTCGGACCCCAAAAGTGCCCCGTTCTTCCTCCTGTTCTCCCTACAGGGAAAGCCAATGATGTATCAGGGAAATCTGCTTCTCTTGCAGTCCTGCAGGTCTCTGACAGATGGGACTTCACTGGGTTTTGAGGACTTTATGTGGCTACCTCCAGCTGCATCCATGTGGTTGGGAAGGACGGTGCTTTCCAGGCTGCCCTCAATATCAGCAGTCACACACGAGGCCCTTTCCATTTTCTCCATGAAATGTTGTGTAGGGAACATCAAATTTTCATTTATTTATTTATCTATTTATTTATTTATTTATTTTTCCATCTCTGTTTTCCTGTAGTCTCCAAGGGTTTTATACCAAAGGTGGTTTCAGGTACTGCCCTGCCCCCGAGTCTCACTGGGGCGTGCAGGGATTGCTCTCCGACAGAATCTCAGAATTGCTGAGGTTGGAAAAGTCCTTGAAGATCATTGAGTCCAACTGTTCTCCCAGCACTGCCAAGCCCAGAACTAACCCAGCTCCCCAAGTGCCACATCTACGTGGCTTTAAAATCCCTGCAGGGTTGGGGACTCCAGCACTGGAGAAACCTTTCAGTGAAGAAATTTTCCCTGAAATCCAACCTAAACCTCCCTTGGTGCAGCTTGAGGCTGTTTCCTCTTGTCCCTCTTGTTCCCTGTGAGGAGACCAACACCCCCTGGCTCCCCCCTCCTGTCAGGGGGTTGCAGAGCCAGAAGGTCCTCCCTGAGCCTCCTTTTCTCCAGGCTGAGCCCCCCCAGCTCCCTCAGCCTCTCCTGCTGCTCCAGCCCCTTCCCAGCTCCATCAAACCTGTCCATTTTTTTGGGTGTACACAACCTGCTGTGGCGTCAAACCCCTGATTCCAGCCCTGACTGGATGGGCTGTACACCTACACCATTAGAACCAGAGGAAAAGGATACAAATACCCAAGGAAAAAGAAAAATAAACCCAGCCTTTGGGGCACAGTCCCAGCTGTGCTAAATCAGCAAAGCCCAACAGAAGCTGGTGGAACTAAGGCAGCTTAAACCAGCTGGAGGCCCATCCTGCTCTGCCTGTACCTCTTCTGGCTGTAAGAATTTGTGCTATCACTTGTACCACTCACTGAGCTCCCTGTGCCCTTAATATCAGTTTTCTGTTTCACTAATACTTCTGACCTTTGGGGCTTATGCAGCTCAGAAAGCCAAGGAGATTTTTTTTTTCCTTCATGAATGAAAATCTCATATTTAATATGTGATTCTGAGTGTTTTCTTGTTGGGATAAAAAGATAAAGGATTAATAGTGGCTTTGTGTGTCTTAATGCTTGCTTAAAGTGTATCTTGGGATAATAATTGTGAGAAAAATATCCAGAGGAAATGTTGCTCCCTGTGGGTTTTCCACTGGGTCCACTCCCCCACATGTGCACACACAGAGAAAAATTAGATGGGCTTTGGCTGTGGGGCCACTGATAGCCCTGGAAGTGACCCAAAAACCCACTTCAGTGTATCCACTTTGTCATCAAAGCCACAAGACTTGATCCAGGAAAAAAAAAAAGTGAAACATAAATTAAAGGGTTTTGTAAACTCAGCTTGACATTGCCCACCCCACTCTGTGCCAGGTCCCTGCTGAGGGACTGCATTAAAAAAAAGACATATAAGGAAATTTAAGCAATAAGAAACAAGAGAATAAATAAATTTGATACCATTTCTTTTTAATGGATACTTAGACCTTAGTGATTTTTTTATTACCCTAGATAGCAAGGTTGAAAAGCTGATTGCATCACCCATGGAGTATTTTGCAGAATAATACATATATTTGAACAATCTCCATTGTATTTTCAAAAAAATTGTTGTTCATCTGTTACTTTCCTTTATTTTTTTTTTTCTTTTTTTCTTTCTTTCTTTTATGGCAGAAATTGAGGGGGGTTGGGGTGGGGCATGATTTTGTTTTGGTTGATTTGTTGTTTCTTTTGATTCTATCTCAACCCTGCATGTTTGTGTTTGGTTGTCACTTTTATTTATTTCAGTAAAGCATGCTAATGACTCAGGCTCACCTAACGCTGCTGTTACAAAGGGTGAGTTGAATGCATCTGTTCTTTAGCCTTTAAACTGAGAATCCACCAGCTGAGATGAAATGGGAGCTGGTAAAAAAAAAAATAAAAAAAATCACAAAAGCCTTTTGATTGTGATGGGTTGGATTTAAGTGCTCCGTGGAGGACAATTTACTCATCTCGTAGTTTTTGACAGAAATCTGCAGGGTTTTTAATAAAAAGGTAGCTTTTTTTAGTTGAGAAAGAAGCATTCACACTGCAGAACATGATGTAAGGAGGGTGACATTCTGGATTTCTTGTGTTATCAGCTCAGAGCAGCAGCCAGAGCTGGACACTCCAGATCTTTTTCTGGCAGTTAAGAGGACTCTGGGATTAGGGAACCACGGTTTGACACCATGAATTCATGTCCAAGGGGTCACCCAGGGGCTGCATTATTTCAGGGGGAGCTCAAGGTGTGGATTTACAGAGTTTTGGGTGCTCTGAGTTAATTGTCCCCATGGACACAACCCTCCCTGTACATGAGAGGCGGTTCTCTCTGTCTATACCTTGACCTGCATGTTACCCCCCACAGGTAAGGACTACAGTAAAGCATTTCTCATCCTGAGGATTCCCAGCTTCCATTGCTTTTTGTACCCCTCTCTGTGAAAAAATAACCTGGAAATATCCTGCTGAGCTTTATGCAGGCAGTGAGGATAAGCCAGAAGGCAGCTAGTGGCTATTCCTGCAGTTCTCCACCCAGTTAATTTTGTTTCAAATGTATAAAAACTAGAGTCTTGGATTTTTTTGGTAGCTCTTGACTCTGATTTCTTTGGCTGAATTGCTTTGAGAGTCTCTGGGTCTTTTTTGAAATGCCTGATTCGAACCTCATGAAAGATCTTGCTTTGCTGGACAAGCTCGGAGAAGGGTTTTTGGGATGGATGATTTGGAGCACTCATCAGGCCTCAAGCCTTTGCCTGTGGAGGCTGAGCCCTGTGAGCAGAGCAAGCAGGTCTTGGGAGGTGTGACAGACACTCCAACCCAGCTTTTCCCTCGGAGGGATATCTGAACTCCTGCTGGGAAGGGGCACTGCCTGCCTTTGGAAGCAGGAGGTGGAGGCAGATGGGAAATGTGTGAGCATATCCAGAGGGTTCTGCTGCAGCTCAGAGCACTTGTGACACAGATTTGTAGAGATACAAAGCAAGGGGAGGAAGAAATGAAAAATTTGAAAATGGTTCAGGGAGATATATGTGGTCTTTTACCAAATCATCCATAACTGACTATTTTTGAAGAACTAGGACCATTTGGGGACTTATTCATTACTGTGCTAATTGTGATGAGAGTGATAACTGGGCAGGCATTGAACTCTCTCTGTGTTTCATCATGAAACTCTTGTTTGGCAGCCTGGAACAAATGGGCCGTTGCAATCAAATACAAGTCAATCTTGTTTTATTATTTTAACAGTCTTCCCTACAAATTGTATCTCCATTACTGTAGATTTAATAACTGTAGCAAGAAGAGCAATTCTGTGCAATATTCAAGTCAGGAGAGATGGGGTTTCATCTGAGGTTTAAAACATAATAAAGTCAGTGTAGAAGAAAGGTGTTAAGAAAGATGGTGTGGACCAGAAGCTCAGCAATTGAGAGCACCAGTGTACCCAGACTGGATGAGGTGAATGATAGGAAGGGCCAGTGCTTGGAAAACAGGACATAAAACTGTAGGAAAAGGGGTTTCACCAGTACTGCTGCCTGTTGATATCACTGTACTTGTCTCCTGACTCTTATCAGGAGAAATAAGTGTCCTGGATTAGCCTCAAACTGTATAAATAAAAAAGAGAACGTTCAAATCGATGTCTGAAACCTTCTGACAGCAATGATGTTTGGGGCATTACTGAGGGCCCTAAGAGTTCATGTCTGACTTCTACTTTATTTTATCTTTCAGCAAATTTTATCAAGGAAAGAAAACCCAAACTGCTGATCCCTCCTGAATCTGCTGGCAGTAGCTCATCAGTCACTGTCATCAAGGGAGGTGTCCTGCTCCTCGAATGCATTGCTGAAGGGCTGTGAGTAATGCACAATGCTGCACAACTTAATCACCTCTTGAGATAGAAATGAGCAGAGAAAAAGCTGTATTCCCAATTATACAACAGTATGAAATTGAATTTCTATGCAGAGTTGTTTGTGAAGTTTGTGTGCTCCTTGTAAAGCAGCACAGGGCACATGCAACACTGGTTATTGCTATAGCTTGTAAACAAGTAATTAAAATCACATCATGGTAAGTATTGATTTTTTTTTTTACTGTTATATTAAAAAAAGGCCCCTATTATTGAGCTTTTTTCAGTAGTACTACTTTTGAGATGTTGAGAAACTAAATAACATCAGCATCCACTTCAATACTCAACATTTTTTCAGCAAGATCTGATGTTTTTGAAAGCAAAGTGCTTGAGTGATGTGATACAAGACATTCTTTAAGGAGTGGATGTGCCTCTGAGTGAAACCAGTGGTCCATCTCGCCCAGTTGCAGCAGGAGATGCTGGTTCAGGTGTCCCTGTGAACCTCCCTGCTCGCTGTGGTCCATCCCCCAGTATCCAGAATTCCCATACAAAGGATGTTCTTTCCAGGATGCTCTCACAGATGACAGTATGTCAAGGAACAAAGTCCCTGACTATGTAAAAATACAGTAAACCTGAATCAGCCTTATTGGTTTGATCCTGCTAAAACCAACAGTAATGGGCAAACCTCAAACTTGGTCCTAGTCTCAAGTTTTCCTGGGCCCATTCCTGTGTGTGTTGTGGTGCTTTGTGCTGCACAGACATCTCAAACTTGTTGTTGCTGTCAGCATTTATCTTAGAAAGCTACTCAAAGGTTAGTTGTGGATCCAGGTGTAGGAAGTATGGAGCAATATCTGGAGGAGGAGATGTTCAGTGTAAAAATATATCACAGAATCATAGAATGGTTTGGGTTTGAAGGGACCTTAAGGCTCATCTCATTCCACCCCCCTGCCATGGGCACCTTTCACTATCCCAGGTTGCTCCAAGCCCTGTCCAACCTGGCCTTGGACACTTCCAGGGATGGGGCAGCCACAGCTTCTTGGGGCAACCTCTGCCAGGGCCTCCCCATCCTCACAGGTATGAATTTCTTCCTAAAATCCAACCTAAACCTACTCTCATTCAATTTGAAGCCATTGCCCCTTGTCCTGTCCCTCCAGGCTCTTATAAATAGTGCCTCTTCCTTTCTCTTATAGGTTCCCTTAAGGTACTGGGAGGGTTAATATAGGGCAGGGTTAAAATAGATGGTATGTGACGGGAAATCAGGATAATTTTGTTGATTTTTGTAAATAACACAGGACAAAATGAGGGTAAGCAAAGAAAGGGAATGGCTAAATAAATGTTGAGTGCCATCCTCACAACTTAGCTGTGATTCCCTCTCCCAGAGCTGTCCCTGCTGCACTAACTCACACAGACAGAAACCCCAGTGCAGTTTTCCAATGTTTCCCATGTGCCTGTCCATGCAATAGTCGAGCTGCCACCAGAGAAACAGGTAAAGTGAAAATCTCTGCACCCACCAAACCCACAGTGAAAGCAAAGTCCCTTCTGGTTTGTTTGTGACAGAGCTTTGTGTCAAACAGAGCCTTAAATCACCCTCTCCTCGTGCTGTACAACAGAGGCAGAGCCTGCTTAGCACAGACATAACTCCTAATAAAGGCTCTGAAATTATATCCCCTCTCGAAAATTCTGGAGTCAGGATATTTATCTGCCTGAACAAACATGTTTAGGGTATTTTGTTTTTCCATAAGGGCTTGAAAGGGCATTGCTCATTTAGGCTGGCAGGGTTTTGCCTCTGCAGTTGGTTGGCATTCTTGAAGGAAGGTGAATTACTTGTCTCTGTTGGATTCACTCCAGGTATCTGCAGTAAGTTTTGGTTCCCTGTTGCAACACTTCCTTGTCTAATTCACTTCCCATCAAGCTAATTTGCCAACCCACAAACCTCCTCTAGTCCACAGCTATGAGTTTATAGGGTTTTCAAAGTATTGAATGGGCAAAGCACCTTGAAAATACTCCAATATGAATTTCAGGTGCAGAAGTTAATATCATACACAAGAAGAGAAAGCCAGAAAAGCTTGTTTAGTTGGCAAAAGGTAAAAAACAAATATATATATACAATTTTCACTCAAAAATATCCAGGAAACTCTTTTAAAAATTATTTTTTCAAACAAAAAGGTGGGTTTTTTCGAAGTAGCCCCTTTTGAAAGAATACAAAGTACTTCTTTATACTTCCATTGAAATCCTTCAAAAAATGCAATATTTAGAACAAAAAAAAAAAGCTATTTTTATTTGCTAAAATTTCCCTTTTCAGCAGAAAAGTGACCAGCTTTGCCTATATCTCTGCCAATCCATCCCACCAAATGTCCCCAAACCATGGAAGCGGATAGACCGAGCCAGATTCCCAGCAACTAAGATCAGGGGCATCCAACTGCAAAATAAGGAATTAAGTACATTTCCAATCTGTCACTTTTTTTTGAAGACTTATATTCTGAGTAATGGCAGTGTCAGGAGGGCGTTGCCTCCGTGCAACCCCGAGGAGACACGAAGCCAGGCTTTGGGACAAGAGCGGGACAAGGACTCTGGCGGGAAATAATGGGATATTTGCAGTCAGTGCTCCTGGAAATCCGTAATTTCTGGGTGCCTGGGGCTCTGTGCAGCTCGTGCCAGGGCATCCAGCCACGGGAACAGATGGGCACGAGGGTGAGCAGACCTGACACTGCGTCCGTGCGGCGTGTGCGGTGTCGGGAACGCGGGGCCCAGCTGGGAATGCAGAGACAACAGTCTGGCCCCAATCCCTGTGTCACTGCTTTCTGAGGGTGGAAAGAGCATTTCAGCCACCTCCAGTGGTTGGCCAGCAGGCAGGCAGTGAGTGAAGTCACTCTAATGAAGTCTTCACCTCCTTGTCTGTCCTCAGGTGCCCTTTTGGAGCGGGATGAGATGAGCTCCGGTCCCTCTCCCACAGTCCGTGCCAACACACACACAAGGAATGCAGCCTCGTGCTTTGTCCTGCTGAAGAACCCACTCACAGGGGTTCTCCAAATCAGGAAGCAGTACAGATTGGTTTTAGTCTATAATATAACCCTTAGTTAGCCCTGGAGTTTTAAAAAGGCTCAAAATCCTCTGACAAACCATGGCGTTAAGTCTCCAGCAGTGCTATAACAGGAAGCAGCTTCGTATACAACTAAAAATCTTCTTTTTTTTCTTTCTTAGCCCAACTCCTCATCTAAGCTGGGTCAAAGTCACTGGAAACATGCCCAAGGAGGAACCAGAAACAGAGAATTTTGGGAAGATCCTGAAGATAGATCAAGTGTCAGCAGCTGATGAGGGGACGTACCAGTGCACGGCGAGCAACCCCATGGGGAGGGCAAGGCACGAGTTCCACGTCCACGTGGAAGGTACACTTTACTGACCTTATTGATTTTGAACAGAGAGCTGGTGAAAGGGAAGGGAATAATAGTAATAATAACCTTTTCCATATAATTTTATGTTTATGACCTTTGCTAATATAACTTGATGTCATGTGTGAATTGCATGACACTATTTAATTTTTGATACCTAATTTAATTTTGATCTCTTAAATTTGGGAAGGTCGCAGAAAGTAACAACTCTAAAAAAAATATGTGTGTGTATATATATATATATATATATATATATAAATAATGTATCTTTTTTCCTGAACCATGAAGGCCTTACAAAGTGGTGAACACGAGTACAAATATGTGAGCAGATTCAATATTCTAAAGATATGAGTTAGTCAAGCAGAGATATTGATGAAATGTCTTGTATTAATCTGAGTGTCAGACAAAAAGATCTAATTATTCCCCTTGCCCTTAAAGACTGTGAAAATGGCTACTCTGGGCTAGATCAGAGGGACATTTAACTCAGTTCTCTTTCTTTGGTTTCCTCCAAAGTGAGTTCCTAGGAAGAGCTGTAAAAATGCAGTGAGCAGACATGGTAATAACCCTCTCCTCCCCTCCTTCCCGTGCTCTCTTGCTGTGAATTTGTATAGGGACAACCTGAACCAAGAGTGTTTTCTATAATCCTTGAAAAGTATCATAAAAATTTGTGAAACAAAGTAAAAAAAAATTATTTTCTACTAATTGGGAACCAAATCATTAGGTTGGAAAAGACCTCTAAGATCACGGAGTCCAACCTGTGAACAATCCACCACCTCCTAAACATCTTTAAAAAATTGAAATATGATCCTTTTTGTCATCTCACTGAGTATCCAAGGCCTGTTCCCACCCCACCTGCATGCTTGGAAGGGTGACCAATATTAACAGCATTCATAAATAGTTTTAGGGTTCCCCTTGTGCTTGTCAGACCCTTGTGTGAGGGGTGGTGAGTCCCTGTGCATGATCACACACAGGTCTGGTGGCTGATCCAGGTATTGGCTGCTTGTGCTTGTGCAAAACAGAGAACCTGCTGTGTTTGTGCAAGGTTTGGTCGTCATTTATTTCTGGTGCTCAAGAAGATGGTAGATTAAAAAAGCCAACCAAGATCCCTTCATCCCAGGCATCTTGCAGAGTGCAGATAGAGGTGTGTGGATCTATCCCCTTTCCTCCTTCTCCCCAGACTCTGAAGGTGTGAGCCCTTCACACAAGGCAGGTGTAGATGCTCTTTCCCAGGAGCCAAGCAGAGCTCTGGTGAGACTTGGAAAAGATAAGCAAGACCTGCAGAACCCTCCCTGCCACTGCAGCTTCTGCCCAGGAATAGCTACAGAATGAGAATCCTGAAGCACAGCTGAAAAACTCCCTGAAAACATTTTACTGGTGAGAAATGTTCCATCCTCTGCCATGCAGAGTCAAAAAATAAAATAAATCACCGGCAGGATTATCTGGCAGAGTCTGCCAACAGCTTCATTTTCATCTGGGTTTCTTCTCACTCCCTGGTCACAAGGAGTCACAATGATGGGAGGAAAGGCACTTTCAACCCCTGCTCTGTATTTACTCATCAGCTGAGGAGAAGCCTTTTCTCCCAGGGTGTGATGAATCATCCCCATCCACTTGACACAACCTCGTGCCTCACAGTCTTCTTTCCCTCTCTGGAAGTGTGGCAGAGGGGGATACCAGGGCATGGCAAGTTTTCAGCTGTGATGGAGGGGAAGTGCTGACTCCCAGAAATCATTCCAGATGGTTTGGAGCATCTCTGCTGTAGCTGAATATTTTAACAATCTGGCGATGATTTTCTCGGCTGTAAAAAAATCGATTCCTTCAAAGAAATTGCAGGAGCTGCAAAAACTAAAATACCAGAGAAATAACATTAATTTAGCAGTTTAGGATTTTGACCTCCATCTCTCCCAGTCTGTAGAGGAAGGAAAACTTTCTGGTAAATTTTTATTAACAAACAAGTACTTTAAAAAAGTAAAAGAAGGAAATAATCCCACTCCAGCCATTGCTGTTAAATTCATTTTCCATGTGTGTAACTAATGATGACTACTGTCACCTGCAGGAATTCTTCCTATTAGGAGTCACCTCACATCCAAGGTATCAAGGTAAAATTGAGCCCAAACATTGTTGTCTTCTCCAATTTCTAACCAGCAAATGTCGCTGTCATTAATCAGAGATGGACACGTTCATCATTCTTGCAGGAGCTCCTGTGAGCACACTCAAGGGCAGATCCTGAGCTCTGGAGTTGAGTATTAATTTCAGTTGGCTTCAGGGAGGTTGTGCTGACTTAGGGCTTCCTCACATCTGACAGGCTCCTCTCGAAGGGAAAAGAAAATTAAACATGGGAGAAAAATTATCTGTTATTAACCACCAACCATCCTCAGTCTGGTGCTGGTGTGTAAATCAGGATTTACTGCCATGTTTTTTGTTCTTCTTTCTGGCATTTGAGGATCTCAAACCAGTGCCCTATCTTTCTAAATAACAATTTTACTGATATTTGCATGCAGCCCACTTACTAATCCTACTGAGTCTGGGAGCAAAGATTCAGGTAATTATTACCAAGCATATGAAAATATTCAGCAAGCAAATTGCTTGACTCTTTGAGCATTTTAATCTCTCTTTGCAAGGGAAGCTGTAACCTGGAACATCAGAGCAGGCACAAAACCCCCACTGTTGTTATTAGAATGAGAGACAATTATTTGAAAAAAAAAAGCAAAGCAAGCCCACAAATTGTTTTGACTTCAAATATTTGTTTGGTTATTGTTTCTAGTCCACCAAACCCAAAAGCAAATGTACATATAACCTCAAAATCTTGCAGTATCATAATGCCTGAGCTAATGTTACCTTGGTCTCGATTGAGGCTCCTAGATGGTGTTTAATAGAAATAATTATTACAACATAATGCTTATTTTAGTAATGATACAATAGGTAAGGGCCTTTGCAGTTATGTCTTGCAATAGTACTTGTCTCTAGTACTCAGCTAGAGAAAAAGAAAATAGATGAAACTAATGTGAGGCAGAACCAGGACTGGGTGTTTTAATTGGGTTCAAATTGTATTTCTGTGTTTCACTGGAAAACTGCTCCAACAGGATGCAGAGCCCAGGGTGGTACCTGCAGCTGAAGGTGCTGTTGATGCCCCCAAAGTGGGATGGATTGCCAGCTTTTGGGAAGATGTGAGGAGAATTTGAAAGGATCTTGACAAATTGGGAGAGTGGTCTGGAATAAGAAGGATGGGCTTCAGTGAGCACAAGTGCAGAGCAGTTCTCCCCAGGCAGCACTAACTGGCTTCATCAGCACAGGGTGGGAAATGTCTGGTTAGGCTGGTTGGGAGGAGAGCTGAACGTGGCTGGGAAATGTTAGTCTGGCAGAAAAGGCAAAAATCATCCTGGAAAGTATGAAGAAAAGTGTTGTTGTAAGAAAAACTACTGAGAACTGATAAGGCCTCACCTAATGTAAGGAATTCTACATCATGAACTCCATCAAGGCTGGGGTTAACTGAGGCAGTTCAGGAGAAGGCAGCAAGAACCCACACAGAACCCAAAATCATGGCATTTGAGGAAAAAAACAGATATGTTTAATTTGGTAAAAAAATAAATCTGGGGAGTGCATAAGAGCATTCAGATGAATAGAAGTTTCTTCACAAAGTTTCCTGGGGATGATGTAAGATGCAATATGTTAAACTGCAGCAAGGCAGATGTTGGTTAGATGTTCCAAATTTGTTCTGGTCCTGAGGAAAAGCACAGTGCTGCCACAGCATGGGAGGCTGAGGGGAAGGTCTGGATCCATTTGGGTGTTTTAGATGTAGATGATCCTGCTCCGTTGCAGTAGGATGGACTAAATACCCATTTTAGATCCCTTTCATGTTTGAACCTGTCAGTATTTTCTATAGAGACATAAATCCCTAAATCAGGAGGCTCACTTTGATAACACTCACCAAGAAAATGCAGGAAATATTTGCCACTCCCTGTTGCTCACACAGATTAACTCTTTGACTCTTCAACCACTGGATTTTGTAGTTGCTAAAAATACGTGTATATTTTGTTATTCTTATACTTTGTATACTTTTAAGTAGTGCAGCATATCTGCCACATGGAGAAGAGGTTCTTCAGCCTTTCTGTGAAATTCCATTTCATACTTGGCAAAATCTCATTGCCTTTGACTTCACAGCTGCATCACATCCTTGGGGCACCCACAGCAATTCTCATGCTGAGAAAGGAAAGAGAGGCATCATGTGCATGCACAGATGGAAATAGGAAGGGATTCATCAGGTGGTTTGTATTCAGGCTGTGCTTGGTGTCCCCTCCTCCAAAACATGGAAATATCCCGACTCAAGTACTGAATTTGTGGCAGATTTAGAGGAAAAATTCCAAACCAACACTTTAATCAGGACTGCCACAAACCTTTTCACCTCCATGCCTTTAACCTGTCTTTTCCTGAGGAAAGCCTGATGTATGTGAGGGAGAGAAGGAAAAAGATCTGCAAGACCAAAGCGTTCTGTTGTTTGCAGAGTTTTTTTTCCTGGAGTCAAATACCAGGAAGCAAAACAAATGTGGTCGTGTCACTCTGGGTGTGAGGAAGGTAAGAAACCTGTCCTGTGTGAAGGAAATGGGAAGATCTTATCACTGTAGATAAGCTTCAGTATCTTGGATTTTACTTCAGTCTTTATATGTTGATGAACAATGTCTCTTCACATGGAAATGCTGGACTGGGTGTGGAAGTGTATCCTTACACTTCAGAGGTGTTTTTTTAATATCTGTGTGAATATGAGCAGTGATGCTTTGTCTTATCATATCACACTGATAACATCTGGAGTTGTATTACCAAGCAACAGCTCTGCTCATCTTCAAAGTGTTTTCTGAGCATTAGCTAACAGATCCAAGTGTTTCCCAGGCATTAGCTCACCTGTTTCAAATAGGGAAAGAGGCGCCATGGCCTGCCAAGCACATGTAGAAGAGGTAGTGTCAGGTCTGGTATTAAAATCTGGAAGTTTCTTGCTTTTCAGGGGGAGGTAATGATGAATTCAAGGTTGTGTTTTGGACTGAGGCTGCCCACTGAAGTGTAGGCAGGCTCAGGGACCTGCATTCAGATAAAGGCTCTTTTTCTGCCTTTCAGTTCCCTTCCCTCCCTTATGGATCTGTTTTTCCGACGAGGTTTGGGTACCTGGAGCTCATGGGCTGCTCTGCAGGGTGGAGGGTTTCCTCGGAGCCCCCCGGTTTGTCTGGCAGTGCTGGGAAAGGAGGGCACAGGGAGTGCAGCAGCACACACGGCTGTTCCTCTACCACCACCCTGTGGGCAACATTTCTGCACCCAAACCTTCTCTCATCCTCAGAACGAGAGAATGTTTCATCATTCCTAAATATGCTTCGGGTCAGCCTCTGGTCTGAATAGAGGATGGGAAAACAGGATATTGAAGTGACAATGCACAGCACAGGTGGAGGAGCAGGTGAAGGTGCTGAATCCTGTCGTGGAACTCCTTCCACTTCTGGGCGAGGCAGTGGGAGCCACTTTCTCGTGCCTAGAGAGGGGCATTTGAGAAGGATGGGTATTTGCATCTTGTTTGCGTTGCTGAAACAGTCTCAGCTCGTTTCCCAGCCCGCAGTCTCACGGCTGAGGGTCCTTGTGGAAATGCTGACCCATCCCGGTGTCCCTGCTTCCCAGCCTCTCACCTCCCATTTGCATTTGTTTTCCACTCTGATAAACACTGCCCGTTTCTACACCCTCCCTGACACTCACAGAGTCTGAAGGACAGAACTGATGCGTGCTGATGCTAATTTTACCTTTCCTGACATGGCTTTGCATTGAATCCAATTCAGCTGCAGGACGGGCTGCCAAAGTGTTGGCAGCGTTTGCCATCTCCTGGAGGACCGCGGCAACAGCAGGTCAGACTCCCGTGGCTGTGACACTGATCCCTGCTCTGTCCCCTCTTTCCAGAGCCTCCCCAGTGGCTGAAGAAGCCCGAAGGTGGTGTCTACAGCGTGGGAACGAACCTCGTGCTGCTGTGTGAGGCGATTGGCAACCCGGAGCCGAGCATCCAGTGGAAACTCAACGGGATGCCCATCGACAGTACGTGCAAATCCAGCGTGGGGCTGGCCAGGGGCTGGCTGGGGGACATGAGCCTGTGTGGAACCCACTTAGAGGGAACCCACAAATCCCAACACACTGGATGATGTCTGATTCGAATCTATTTAGATATTAATTAATATTTATTTACTTAAGAAGCTAATATTTAAATGTGATCTTGAAGGGAACGCAGCACGGTGTGGAGCAGTGGCACATGAGAGGTGCTGCCTCTGCCTCACCCCAAAATCTTTTGGGGGATCTGGGACAGCTTATGTTCATTGAGGGTTCCTCCTCTTTCTTTGTGCTTCTGAATGAGCCCAAGTGGCTGTGGAGCACAGGTCCTGCTCCCTAGTGTAGCAGTATTATTACTCCTGGTGTAGCAGTTTTATTACTCCTGGTGTAGCAGTATTGTTACTACCATTTTAAAAATTCTCATTGGGGATTTTACTGGAAATTGGTGCTCTGGAGCACTTTCTTCAGGGCTGCTGGCAAAGGCAGTGCTCTGCAACTTGCTCTCTGGCTGTTGAACAAGGTCCTGGTTTGATCCCCTTATTTCACAGAATATTCTGAGTTGGAAGAGACCCACGAGGACCATCAAGTACAAGTGAAGTCTTAAGTGAAGGGCCCGTACAGGGATCAAACCCACAGCCTTGGTGTTAGTAGCACTGTGCTCTAACCAGTCTCAGGCTTATCCTGAAGATGTGCTTTGCTTTTGGCTTTCAAGCAGTGAGGAGGGACTGTGAACTCCACAGTCATGGTGTTTTCTCCAGCTCCTGACATAATTTGGGTCTTTCCAGGCAGGACCTTCAGAGGGAGGATCTCCACCCGGGAGATCAGCCTGACCAACCTGCAGCTGCAGGACAGTGCCGTGTTCCAGTGTGAGGCCACCAACAAGCACGGCACCATCCTGGCCAGTGCCAACGTGAATGTCCTCAGTGAGTGCCCCTTTCCTCTTCATGGCAAGAGATCTGGCAACCCCAGGGTCCCATTCTCATGCCTGAATCCTCAGGAACAGCTTGGAGCTTGTAACCATGTCACAGTTCCTTGCACTGCCCCCCCATTTTAAGAATTACTTTATCCAAGTTAATGCAACAAGTGTTACAATGGGCAATACTATATTAGCAGAGACACTTATGAGCTTCGATATACTCTTTAGTTTAAAAACATGCTTGGGCTTAAAAATTTTTGAATTCAAACCACTGGGGGCTGAATTGTGACCACAACTCTATTTTTGAATTATTAAGTGTACTGTTAATCTTTAATTTCAGTTGTGATTCCCAGACTGTTCTTCGAAGAAAGGGAGTGATGGGGATTTATTTAATACGAAACATCCCTAAAGGAAGCAGAACTGGGTCTATTTTGTCTCATGGTGACATTTCAGACATTTCTGACATGTCCAGCAGGCAACTGGAAGCTTTGGAGAGCTCAGTTGCTCAGTGCAACTGGTTCCAAAAGGCAGGGAAATTCCCATGAAGTGCCTCAGCATTTGACCTTTGCTGGAAAAGTGGGTGATGCACGGACAATATTTGTATTCCCAGCTGTGAAATCCAGTGCTTCTCACCTTGCATTCTCTTTTGCAGATATTGCTCCCTTAATCCTGACCTCAGATGGGGAAAACTATGCTACAGTGGTGGGTTACAGTGCCTTCCTGCACTGTGACATTTTTGCCTCACCTGCAGCAGATGTCAGATGGTAAGATACTGGGAAGTGATGTTTTCATGTGAAACGAGTTCATACAGGCTCACCAAACACTGAAAAATCTGTTAGTTATTATTTCTATAGAGTTAAGATTAGAAATTTGTAACAAAACTGTGTACAGATATAAGTTTTCTGTGTTCAAATACACTTTTAAGAACCCTGAGGAACTGGTTTATAAAAAGGGTGAGTGAAAGTCCTCAATACCTGTGTGAAACAAGTGCTGGGGTATTTGTTAAGCCAAGCCATGCTGTAACAGCCAAATCCTGCTGCTAATCCTTAGATTAATGTTGGCAACTTTTTAAGTCTGGACACATTATTGAGGTGGAAAGACAGTGACTTGCAGAACATATTTAGCTGGACATGGTTCCATAGGGTTGGAAATCACAGGATTGTCACAGCACTTGGCAGATGCAGTAAAATTGCAGATGGCAGCTGTAGATTAAAGACGGAGTACTTTAAAGACCTTTTTAGATGCTCTCAGTGTGGTTTTGGTTTGCAGGACACTTGTCAGAGAATCACAGAATAGTTTGGGTTGGAAGGGAATTAAAGATCATCTCGTTCCATCCCTTGCCACAGACAGGGACACCTTCCACTAGCCCAGGTTGCTCCAAGCCCTGTCCAACCTGGCCTTGGACACTTCCAGGGATGGGGCAGCCACAGCTTCTCTGGGCAACCTGTGCCAGGACCTCCCCACCCTCCCAGGGGGGAATTGCTTCCTAATACCTAATCTAGACCCTAACCATGACTTTAATCGCTCAGAGGCAGAGCTGAGACCCAAAATTCCCATGTCCCCTGCAATAACTCTATGAAATAACAGTTCCTGCAGCCCTAGAAATAAACCAGCTCTATTGTTCTGATCTTCAGGACCAAGGATGACAGCATAGAGCCCCTCTCGACGTTCCGCTATGAGTTAAATAAGAATGGAACCCTGGAGATCAAAGACACAAAGAAGGAAGACTCAGGATCTTATGCTTGCTGGGCTGCAAATTCTGTTGGGAAAAGAGCAATCACTGCTAATTTGGATATAAGAGGTAAGGGCTCACCGTGAACAGAAAAACCTTTCACAACTGCTGAGGTTTTACATTTACAAATGTTCAGTGAATAAATAATTAGTAAATGTTCAGTCCAGGGTACAGATTTGTTCTGGGAATCTAGAAATTCTGGGTGCTGTGACCTGAAATTGCCATAGGTTTCATACACATGTGGCCTTTAATATTGTCCCCATGTTTCTGTTGGATTTTTCCATGCTCATACATGATGTCCACTTTCTTCTTGATGCTTGCAGAAGCTGCTTAAGCCACCAAAAATTTGCAGTTTTCATCCCATGTCCATTAACTTCATTATTTTGAAAGGATTTTCCCTCCTTTTTGCCATGGGTGCTGTCACAGAGCAGGTTCTTGGCTGACCCTTGGGAGCCCAGAGCCCTCCCTCTGCTCATGGCTTGGTGGGGTCCTTGCTGAGCCAGACAGGGCTCCTGCTTGTCCCACAGCCTTGGGATTCCTCCTTCCTAAAGCCACTTCCCATCTCCTTCCCTAAAGACACTTCTCATCTCCTTCCCTAAAGCCATTTCCCATTTGTTGGTCAGAAGGAACATCCCAAAGTGAATTAAATTCCACTGTGGACACCAAGCAGATGCAGCAGGATGAGTTGTGGGTGCTGCTGGTTTAAGGACTCTGCACTGGGCTTTTGCCTGTTTGTTGATAAATATTGGTAAATAAAGCAAAAAAAATATTACTGAAATGTGCTTACTTATAAATTTTAGATCCATTCCTTGTGCTCTAGTTCTGTTTTAAGGGATTTATATGGTAGGTTGGCAGCAAACAACTTCTGTTCAGCACACAGCGGGTTTTATACAAATTTACTTAGGATTTAGGTCTTGCCAATAAAAAAAAACCCTTAAATACTCAATTAGCAAAGTCCTCCAAAGGACTCTCCAATGCAGGGTTTGCTGTGACAAACTTGAGGAAAAAAGCCCTCTCTTTTTGTATTCTATTTCCACCCACTCCCTTTGCTTTGTAAATTTTACAGTGCTAATAAACATGAAAATGTACAATGAAATTCTCACAGAGTAACGTTTCTCTGCAAATATAAATTCTGCTAAGTGCCTTCTCCTTACTTATTCATCTGTTTCTGCATTTGGATTACAGTCAATTAAAAGAACAAACTTGATTGCAATAATTTTTTCTCACTTGACTTTAATAAGCTTGTAATTTTTCTTGGATCATTGCCAAAGCTTATTTCAAATGGCAATTAGACATAAAAATCATATTCAAGCCTTTTTATTTTTTTTTTTATCATCAATTTCATGACAGTCTGCTAACAAGGATTTTCACCTGTGACTTTTTATTTTGTGGATTTTTTTCTCTTTTTTTTGGAGCTCTTTGGATTAGAGTGAACTGAAAAATGCTTCAAGATGAAAAATTAAATCCTGCCAAATATCTATTTCAAAACAAACCATCCTCCCCTTGAAATGTGTGTATACATAACAAAAAAAAAAGAGACATGATTGTTGCTCCTAAGGTTGATTTTTACATATGAAGTGCGTGGTGAAAATTTGATATAACAGTCGCTCTCTCTCTCCTAATCAAAGTGTTTTTCTGTGATCAATCAGATGCTACAAAACTTGTTGTTACTCCCAAGAACCCCAGAGTGCTGAAATCACATTCAATTTTATTGAAATGTCAGGCTGAGTATGATTCCCACTTGAAACACAGTTTTAAATTATCCTGGAGGAAAGATGGAGATGAGCTGCCAGTCAACAGCACGGAAGGTGGCAGGTGAGTGGGGAGGGAACAAGGCTCTTCTCATCTCAGCTGGGTAATGGGACGTGGGGCTGCAACACGAGGTTCCTTAAACCAGGAGCCTTAATAGCTTGAAATGCAAATTCAGGGCTGCAAGAATTCTTCCTGTGGTGTGTGAATAGATCTGCATTTTATACATATATACATATAAATGCAACTGTAGGAGTTACCGCGGATGGGAAGTGATTTGGGGGTTTATTAACTCTTCCATCATCACAGCAGAATATAATGTTATACTTTACGGATATATCTATACAAAAATATATCTTTATATCTACCTATATCTGTATATCCATATGTATCTATTTCCATCTATCTATCTATCTATCTAATATATATAATTTATATATAATATAAATGTTGGTTCAACCCAAAAAGCCCCAAGGAAGTCAACTTGTTTCTCCACTTAATTGGAATTATTATTTTTCTCTGTTTTACACCTCTTTGTCCACAGCAAAGTCCTTGTAATGTTGAAGTGAATGGAAAACAGATTTCTGGGATTCTGCCTAAAATCCTACACATTAAAAGTGACGAGTTTGTCCTTTAGGACTTGCAAGCCCAGGCTGAGTTTTGCCCTATTTTTTGTGTTTCCGTTGTCCTCAAGGGGGTGGAGCTCAGCCTTTATTCCATAGGAGGGGTCTCACAGTGGTTAATCAGGTGTCTTTATTAATTACCACAGCAGAGAGATGGTTTCCTAAACACTGCAGTGCTGGAGAGCTTGGAGATCCTGCTGAGCCCACGTAGGGTGGGGAGGGAGTGCCGGGAGAATTCCATGTCTACCGTGGAGCCCACTTGCCTGGGATAATGCCAACTTCCCCTGGGCATTGGACATTACACAAGTGGGCTGGGAATGCCCAGTTTTACTCAACCCTTCCAAAAATTCCAACATAAAACCCACATGTTTGCCTCATTAATGACGTGCCAAAATCCCATGATTCAGACACTCATCCCGTGCATATCAATGGGGTTCTTTTCAGACCAGGATTGACACATCAACTTCCAGCCATGGAGGCTAAATTACTGCAAAATACAAATAATAGTCCCCAGCACAGTGTATAATACAACTACAATTCTGTTTAAATTAATAGTCCTGATGTGCAATTATGTTATTCAGCATGTCCCGTCACCAAGTGTTTTTAGGAACAGTTTTTCAGAGAACAGTGGTGTCTGTCTGTCATATTTGTCTTACAGATTTTTTTTTCCATCCCTTGTTTTTCTTTGGCCCCTCAGGATGATTCTGGACAGGGACACACTGTTCATCTCCAGTGTGCTGCTGGAGGATCAAGGAGTTTACACGTGTGTGGGCAGCACTTCCCTGGACTCTGCCACGGCCGAGTCACAGCTGATTGTTCTTGGTAAGGGTTGATTTTCCTGCTGCTCAAACAGCTCCAAATGCCATTGCAGCACTTCTGCTTCTTTCCTTCTCTTGTCCAGTTCAGTTAGAAAGCCTCAATAACTCAATTTCACAACCTCTCACTCCTTAACCCCAGCTCTGCTCTCCCTCTATCTCCGGGAATGCTGATGCTGACAAACTTTATTTATATTTAGTCTTTGTTATAGGAAGATGAGGCAGCATTTTTTTCTCAGCTCAGGAGGCCCCCACAGTGGCTGTAGGGGGGCAACCCAGGTTGGAAGGTGTAACAGTGTATTAAGAATGGCTCTACTCTGCTTTGAAGTCCTTGCTCAGTCCTTCATCTCATTTTACTGGGAATCTGCACAAGAATTGAACTATTTTTTGAAGAAGAAGGACTTAAGGCCAGTATTTAGTTGTCCAGCTCCTCTGAAGATCAGTGGAAGTTAAGCACCTAAAAGGATTAATTATCTCTGTGAATCAGAACGTAAATTCTTGCCCAGTGGCAAAGAGAAAGTCCACAGCAGAGAAAAACCTTGACCCTCTGGGACTGAAACCTGACCTTGTGTGAGCCTCCTTCCAACCTGCCTCCCTTCCTGAAGAACCACTTGGAATTCAGGGGGTGAATTTGTGGAGTGCTGTGTATCCCATTGCACAGGTACCCAAGGGCATCACCCGATAACTAAAATTTAGTGGACGGTCTTGTATCATTTTAATCACATTAATTCGTGCTCCATTTTACATTTTTATTTATTTCTGGCGGTGATTGCGACAAGAAATAAGTCAGTCTGACCTTCAGGATGTTTTTGCACTTTAAAGGCGTGATATTTTTCGGTAAATAGTAAATTAAGAAGATGCTGTGCACATTATTTATGGTACTGGGTTCTTCAGTGCTGTATAATTCAAAATGTTTGTAGGCTATTCGTTACATTACTTATGAAAATTTCATAAAGCACTTTATTCCTGTTTAAAAAGCTGGTTTGCAGAAGGAGAAAAACAGTTTTGTGCTCTTTTCTCCTTGTTTATTGTGTATGAGAAAGGTCTTGGTGGATTAACAATATCTGTTACTTTTCAAATGAAAAATTCAGGTTTCTTTTGCAAAGAAAGACTTGTGAGATGACTAAAGAACTAAATATGGCACAGATGGAGACATCAGAATATGGGCAACTAAGAGCAAAAGAAATATGCAGTTAGAATATTTTTAAATATTTGTTGTATATTTAATGAACAGGTAGAGGGCTGAGTATCTTTAAGATGCACAATCAGCATCTTTAAATTAATATACTGAATTTTAAATGGATATGCTCCAAGAATAGAACAGCAAAATTTCTGGAGGTTAAACTGTGCTTTCCTGATTTTTCCCAGGTATTACAGAAATAGGGGAAAGAAATGCAGAGAAAAGTAAAACAAACAAACAAAAATAAATTAAAAAAAAAAGTTCTTAACTTAAAATATAAAGTTCTTAACTTTTTGATGTAGCCTGAGATAAACAAAGAATCATAGAGTTGTTTAGATTGAGAAAGACCTCAAAGACCATTGAGTCCAGATGTTAACCATGTCCACAAGTGCCACATCCACACATCTTTTGAAGATCACCAGACGTGGTGACTCCATCCCTTTGCAAAACAAGAAAACACAATATTGTTATTTTAATAACTCTGTACAAGCACAATGAATTTCTTTCACAATGACAGAGACAGTCTGTGGTTGAAGGAACTGGTTTTCCTGTAAGAAATGACATTGTCAGCCAAAAATTTAGTTGAGAATTGAGGTGGAGGCAGGTCAAAGACCAGAAGTTGTGCAATCACGTTTCCTTGGTCTGCACATTTTTTAGGTGTTGAAACACCAGCCCTGTGTTTCACTATTTTACATCACATTCCAGTTACCAAACTAATCAAAAACAATCAGACTGTCAGAGCAAACCGTGGGGCAGACAAACATCTCTCAGTCTGAGACTGCTGGATTTGGGAATGGTCGTTCAATTACAAGAATTTTGGCAAAAGGAGGTGTTGGAGATGTGTGTTCTGCTGTATCCAGGGTCTGTGAGGGGGAGCAGCATCTTTTGGTCATTTTGGCACCCATGTCCCTATAAAGTGATCTCTGGCAGCAGATAGTTTTATGTTTAGGGCTTCTGTAGCCCCAAACTTGTCCTCAGGAGGTTCAGTACAGTTGTCACACCCACCACCACCTCTGCCTCTGATATATTCTCTGGACAGCATTAGTTGAGCTGGTAGGTAATTAATTTTCTTGTTTCTTATTAATATAGACCCCCATGGCTGGGATAATGAATGTTATCCCTTCACTCATACTGTAAAAGGCCAAGTTCAATAACTGTCAGAGCTGAGTCACCTTCTCCCACTCTGGTTTGCTCCAGAGGAAATCCAAGTGCTGCTGATAAAAGTTCCTGCTGAGAGCAGTGTCAATATCTATTAATGATTAAATAGATCTTGGTGTTGATTTGAAAAGAAAACTCTGTTGCTGCAAGCACAGTAATGAGAGTAGATGGGAATGAACTTGAGAAGGATATTGGGTTTATAAAGGAAAAATCAGGACCAGAATCCCAGAATGTGCTGAGTTGGGAAGGACCCACAAGGATCATCCAGTCCAACCCTCAGCTCTGCACAGGCCCATCCCCAAGAGTCCCACCCTGTGCCCCAGAGGATCATCCAAACCCTCCTGGAGCTCTGGCAGCCTTGGGGCTGTGCCCACTGCCCTGGGGAACCTGGGCAGTGCCAACCACCCTCTGGGGGAAAAGCCTTCTTCTAATATCCAACCTAAACCTCCCCTGAGACAACTTCAAGCTGTTCCCTCAGGTCCTGAAGGTTCCACCTGGCTGTCTGTGATAAAAAAGATTTTCAAAAGCAGTTCCTGCTTTCCTCATTGTGTCCATTTTGAAATCAAAGGCTGTTTTACCACCACCTTCGCTGAACTCTCCAATCCTTTGGAAAATGATAAGAAAACAGAAGCAGCTTGCTGTGCTGCTGACACTTCTTTGTTCTTTCTCAGATGTTCCTGATCCACCAGAAGACCTTCAGCTCTCTGAAAACCAGAACCGAAGCGTTCGACTGTCCTGGAGAGCTGGGTCCAGCCACAACAGCCCTGTCAATGGTAGGAAGGGATTTTTAGCATCCTCTTGTGCTGTTCCTCATTCTGGCACAGCGTGGCTGTTCAAAGAAACAAACCCTGCTCACAGCCCTCCTTAATCCATTTGGCTACGACAGTCAATTTGTTTAGGTTGTTGCAAGACATTTCTAAGCTCTTCATACAAGTTCTGCCTTTTTTCTTCTCTTTTTTTGTTGCTTTTCCTGCCCAGAGTCCATCATAGAGTTTGAAGAGAACCGCTGGGAACCGGGGAGGTGGCAGGAGCTCACCAGAATCCCAGGGGATGACACCACAGCCCTGCTGTCCCTGGCCCCGTACGTGAATTACCAGTTCCGCGTCGTGTCCGTGAACGCCGTGGGAAGGAGCCAGCCCAGCAAACCATCCCTGCGCTACTCAACCCCCCCAGCTGGTAAAAACTCCTCTCTAATTTCCTGAATGTTACCATTTTTCGTGGTTTTTTTTCGTGTTTTCTGTGCCCTCCTGTACTTCAGAGGGGTGAAGAAATCAAGGTCACTCGTGCTGCTCTCGGTGGCGGCTCAAAGGATTATTAAAAGTAGGTTATGTGGTGGGAAACACCCCCAGCTGGTCCAGTGGCCTGAAATAACCCTCAGCATGTTTGGGGGGGCAGGTGACCACTTTCATTAACTTTATTAATGAAAGTAGCACGTTTTCAGGGAAATTAAATCAACTGGGGAACGTCTCATGACAAGCCATTGTCATACATCTTCTGCTATTTTATAAATGAGTGTTAATTAGATGGGAGCCATGCTGGGATGAATTCTTCAGTGACTGGTAAAAACAGAGTAGCCCAGCAGTTGCACATTAAGTGTCCAGGCACAGTTTCAAGCATTTGGTGTGTAGTTAGAACAAATCTAAATGTTAATGACCCAACTTGCTGTGCTACATAAAATTCCAGAGGGTGCCAGAGGGAAGAGTCCAGGCTGCTGTGTTTTTCCTACCTCTAGCACCTCACTCTGCTGATTTTCCACCTTTAAAGCCCTTAGCAGCTCTTCATGGACAAGCTGCTGGAGAAGAGCTGTGTTTACAGGGAGCCTTTCAGCAGCACTGAGCTTGTCAAAACTCTCCATTCACAGAGCATTTCACTGTGGCAGAAAATGTTGTCTCCCTGCACTTCATTTTAGAGGCCAACTGTTCAGCACAGCATTTGCATTCCTTGGCATTTCTTTTTTTTTTTTTTTATTCCCCTTTACTTTAATTTCAGGTCCTTCTTCATCTTTTCAGCTGTGTGTGTCCCACGAATGATGCACCTTCTGTTTGCTGTCCCCACAGGGAGAGAAATCTCGTCCTCACAATCCCCCTACATCTGGTGCTTTCCAATCCAAAAGTCACAGTTCCATGTTAGCTGGTGGCTCCAACCAACAGGGACACTTAGAAATCAAAACTGCATATACAATGTGTTTTGGTCACGTCAGCTCTGCTGATCCAACTAATTAATCTCACAAGTGTTTTTTTGTTTAGATGTCTTTCCCTAAGAGAGACATAAGAAATGCTTTTCGATGCTTGTTTTGCATTTAAATACTAATTGCAAATAAACCCCAGGATATGCAAACTAACCTTGTCACCTGTGTGGTTCCAGCTCCAGACAAGAACCCAGAAAACATCCGAGTTGAGGCTTCTGAACCCAATGAAATGGTGATGAAATGGGAGGTAAGGAAAATGTGTCTGTAAATGCTACAGTATTGGAAACAGGTTCCATCTTCAATCATCAGTTTCTAAAGCAGCATGGAATTTATCCTGCTACCTTGTTTCTTGTTGGAATATAATTACATTTTAAAAAAAATAGTGGGTCCCTTTATTCCCTTTAATGGACTTTGTCTCCCCTTCTCCTACCCCTGTTTTCTAGGAAATAGTAGCAAATTCTATAGGTGGAATCCTTTACTCTTCTGAAACCAAAGGTAAATCTGTCACTGGCTTAAATGTGTTCTGGATTTTCTCCCCCAGCATCACTTTTGTTTCAAAAGACAGTTTTTTATGTCTAACTTCACCAGATATCAAAAAAATATAGAAGTCCTATAAAGCACCGTGAGAATCCCACAAAATTTACTCGTCTGTGCTTCTGGTACACCAGAAAGTGCTTCAAATGACTGTGGTCTTACCCTGCTCTGCAGGAGGAGCAACCAGGCCCAGGGAGGGGATGGGTGACTTGTGGCTTCTGCCCTTCCAACCTGGAGGTTAAAAAATGCCACAGATCCCTTGTCCAAGAGAATGAGCTTGAATTTTTACACCAAGAGCTACAGGATTGTGGGTGAAGCCCCAAAGCATATGATGTGCATCAAAGGAACTGTGTGAAAGTCTTGAGGATGGTTTCCAGTCTTCAAATTTCCTGGGTTTCAAGCTTACAGGTTCTGTGCCAACAGTTGGGAGGGTTACATATGCCTTCATTTAACACAAATTTCCACAAGTTTGGAAGGAAGCATATCTTTGTTGTGGCTAGAATTACACACAATTTTCATGAGATTTATTTTTCAATCTGCTGCTCCCAGTGGGGAACAATAAATGTCTCCCCAGTGTGAACTTCTGGTTTATGCTGTAATTGCATCCAAAAGGAGATGGTCCTCTCTCCATTGGCTTGGATTTGAGTGGGATTTTTGCTGTGTGACACAGCCCAGGGTCAGGGAGGACAATCCCACCTCTCAGAAAAGGCTGGACTTGATGACCTTGGAGGTTTTTTCCAGCCTTAAGGATTCAGGGTGGTAATACCCAGTATTTTTACTGGGAAATGCTGGTATGACTTCATTGAACAGAAGCAAGTTCTGCTCCTCTCTGGGAAGCCTTTAATCACTGCTCAGACTGGGCAAAAGTGGAAGTGAAAGCTGAGACTGAAGGCAGAGAATGGGCTGGAAAGACTTTGTTAAATCTTGTTGAATCATTAAAATGCTGTAAACAGGATATTCATTTATTTATGGCGTTTCCTGTGTGCTTTTCTGAGGAACTGCTGGGCACTGAACATGCTATTTCTGACAGACAAAAACTGCAAAATGATGTTAATCTGCCTATTTTTGGATTAAGAGACCAGCTGAGCTTTAGTGACTAGATTTTCAGCCATGGATTTACAGCATTAAGGGAGATCAAAATATGAGTCAAGCAGTGCTTCAATTTAGCTCTAAACAAGAAGTAATATTTTAGTAGGAATTTTTTACTTCTTCAGCTTCTCTTGCAAATCCCATTCCCTGGGATCTTTGCCATGGAGGTGAATCTCACAGTGGTGCCTGTTAGAAAGCTGCCCAATCTGCCAGCTCATTGGCCACAGTCATCCCAAAGGTCCCTCAGAGCAGAGAAGTGGGAATTTTTGCAGATTCTCCAGGTTGGGTGGATGAGGAGCATCAATGGGGCATCACTTTCTGCTGCTAACTGATGCCATTTCAACTTGGATACTGATTATTACATATTTATATATACCAGCTATTGTATATTTAATATTTACAACATATAATTTAAATATCATTAAAAATAGTCTATATGATGGGAAACACCCATAGCTGTTTTAATGAACTGAAATAAACCTCAGCATGTTTGGTGGGGCAGGTGACTGTTTAACTTTATTAATTAAAGTAGGACATTTTCAGAGAAATAAACCCAACTAAGAATGTCTCATGACAAACCATTGCTATACATCCCCTAATATTTTATAAATGAATGTTAATTAGATGGGAACCATGCTGGGATGAATTCTTCAGCTGATGGGTAAAAACAGAGTAGCCCAACAGTTGCACATTAAATATCCAGGCACAGTTTCAAGCATTTGGTGTGCAGTCAGAACAAATCTAAATGTTAATGACCCAACTTGCTATGCTACATAAAATTCTAAGATAAAATGCAAATTTTATCTCTGTTAAAAGGCACACACAGCCGTGTGCCAAAACGTGCCGTTTAGTTGTGCATGTGGTTTTACCTCACATGAGAAAACCTGTGGCTAAAGAAAACCTGATGTATGTAGGATGCAGAAATATGTCTACTAACAATTAATCTGGTTTTAGTCCAACTGTTTCTCTGCCTTTCACCCAAGTTAGTGTCATGATTTCTCTTGGAGTGGTGACATCGTTCTTCCAGTCGTCTCAAAATTAACGTGACAGCGAAAAGTTCAGGCTTTATTTTTTCTCCTTTTTCTCTTCCAGTGTGTAACACACTACACAAAATTATTCCCCCCCCTCCCCTCAGCTGCTGTTTCATGATTGCTGCAACAAAGGCAGACAAGATCTCTTTTAACTTCTCCCACAGCCATTGAAACCTGTGGAGAGGAACGGGCCAGGGCTGGAGTACAAAGTGAGCTGGAGGCAGCAGGGGGTCAGGACGGACTGGAACGAGGAGACGGTGAAGAAACACTCCCTGACTGTGAGAAACACTCCCACCTTCGTGCCTTATGAGATCAAAGTCCAGGCAGTCAATAATTTAGGAGCCGGCCCCGAACCAAACGTTACCATCGGATATTCGGGAGAGGACTGTGAGTAGGGGAGACTTTCATGTCAAAACACGCTGCATGGGGGATTCCTGGCATGCAAAACCATCAGATATGGAGGGAAGGATTAGGCAGCTCCCAGCCAAAACTGCTGAAATGCCAGTGCCCAGCATAAGAGGCTTCAGCAGACAGGGATACCACTGATGCTGGATGCCAGTTTGCTGGAGTGTGAGGGGTTTTTGGAGAGGTCACTTGTGCTTTCATTAATCTCAGCTGCTGCCTTAACCTGGGTACTTGTTTGAAGGCCACAGTCCATAAGAAGCCTATGAAGTGTAGCAGTCATGCTGTATTTGGGGGGAAAAAAAGTCTTTGGGTTCTCTGAGGCCCAACTCACCAGTTTAATGCTGTCAGAAGTTAAATACTCTGCTAATTGGGTACAAACTCTCAGGCACTGGGGGTTGTAAGTGAACTTACAGGTGATGCTGGGTGTTACCTTGTCCATTGAGTCCTTGAAGGATGTGTCATATTCTCCAGCCTGGGCTTCTGTCCAGTGGTTTTCCTCGACTCCCAGGTGGCACAGCCCCTCTGTGTTTCACCAGCACGAGGTTTCAGTGCTGGAAATGGACTCGGTGCTGTTCAGACAGGAGAATTCCCACTGCACACCCACAGCTGGGAAGAAGGTTTGCTTGTGCATCGTCTCTCCCCTTAGAGTGTATTTGGATAGTGAGAACAGGGGGAAAGAAACTCCACAGCGTGGTTATTTTCTTTGTCTGTCTGTGATGAGTCTTATATCCATCTCTGGAAAATATTCCTTTCAATTCAGTTGTCAATGGATCAAGGCCTCTTTTTTTTTTTTTCAGGCACTGTAATAGCTCTCTGTGTTGTTCAGTGATTAAAATCCAACTGTTTAATGAGCTTAGTTGTAAAATGAAATTGATTATAAAAAAAACTTCATGATTGCCTTCTTGAGCGCTGTGTTAATCATTTTTTTATTCTTCTCACTGCTGTAAGCATTGCTTGAAACAGGAAATCATAAATACTGGTGTAGAAATTCATATGTCCCAGTGCACCTGTATTCCAACCCTCAGCAGAAAACCCTGATATGGAAAAAATCATGTTTATTGGCCCATTTCACCCACTGGCTGCAGGTGGAATGGCTGTTTTCTTGCCTGCAGTAAGACTGCACGAACTGCCATGGTTTGAGCTGGAAAACCAAGCCCTGGAGCTGTAAACACTGGGAATCTGGGCTCTGGGAAGGGTCTTTAATTCCTGGTACTTTTGTTTTTACAGTCCCAGATGCTGCTCCTTCGGGCGTGTCGGTGGATGTTGTGAACAGCACACTGGTCAAAGTCTTCTGGTTTGGAATACCAAGGGACAGAGTTCGTGGACATTTAAGAGGCTATAAGGTTAAAAATTTCTCTTTAAATATTTCTATATAGTTGAATAAACTACTAAAGGAATCCCAGATCAAGGATGATTTGGAATCTCTCATTTTTGGGAAGGTGAGATAAATTATTATCATTAACATGATTTGGTTTAGAAATCCCAATCTCCATGCAGGTCAGTTGGTGGAAAACAAAAAGCTTGCTGGATGGGAAGAGGCACCACCCAGAGAAACACTTCCTAACGTTTGTAGGAGACAGGAACTATGGGATGATTCCTGGCCTGGATCCCTTCAGTGAATTCCGCTTAACTGTCCTCGCTTACAACTCCCGAGGGGATGGCCCCGAGAGCTCCCCCATGGTGTTTGAAACTCCAGAAGGAGGTAAGACAAAATGGGGATGTGGGATGGAGGGACAGAAATTGAAATTGTCCTTGCGACAAGGTGAGTTGATTTTCTTATCTAAAGTGATTGCAAAATCTCCAATATTCGATAAAACCCTTCACTAGAAAGGGGAGTTGTAGGTGTGGAGCTAAACTATATCCTCATTTGACAAGCATGTGGAGGACAGACCTGTTCAGTCCTCTCTGAAGGATAATCCCTGTATCTTCCAGTCCCTGAACAGCCACGTTTTCTGAGGATCCTGAACTTTGACAAGGACTCTGTCACTCTGTCATGGGGACTTCCCAGGAAAGCCAACGGCCACCTCACTGGCTACATTTTGCAATACCAGATAAGTACGTGCTCGGTTTCCTTGGAGTTTAGAATTGCAGCATGACCAGTTGAATTAAAACCACAGATGTGATGTGCACACAGGCTGCTAGAGGGCAGGCTGAAGTCAGCTTCCAGAGCTAAAAGTTTTCCAGGCACTTTTCCCATGTAAGCACACTTTATTGCCATGCCCTATCCCACACTGATGGGCTAATTCAATTATTTCGTGTTTGCAAATTATACTTTATGTAGCAGTTAATAAGACATGTAAATTGTAGGTGCATTTTACTGAAGTGAAACTCATTCAATGCAAAATAAATTGTAATGAGAGCACTTGTAAAGCCGCATTTATACAGATCTGCACGTGGTGTCAGTGAGCTTCTCCCCCCGTAAGGTGCCTCAGCAGAGACACAGACAAACCACCTGAGTCATACTACTGAGTAATCACTGAGAAATAACCTAATTCCAGGGGTATTTCTTTCTATCTTGCCTTTGAAAGAGAGCAGAGAAACAGAGCAGACAACCTCAGGCAAGACCCAGTATTGGTCCCATAACACCAGCTGTGTGGTGTGGGGATGATTCTGGGTATTTTATATGCTGTTTGAGGATTAGACTGTGCCCTATTTACAAAACAGTAAAACCCCCTGTACTTTTTATTAATCTCTGTTGGTGGCAGAACTGCCCAATTGCCTTTGCAAGGGGCTTGAGGTTGGATCTTCCCTTTGGTTTTGATCACTGTGGGCAGAGTGTGGATCTGTTTAATTATAGAAGCACAGAATGGGTCAGGTTGGAAGGGACCACAGTGGGTTATCTGGTCCAACTTCCCTGCTCAGACAGGGTTATCCCAGAGCACATGGCACAGGATTGTGTCCATGGCTCTGGGATATCTCCAGTGAGGGAAACTCCACACCCTCTCTGGTCTCTGTTTCAGAGCTCAGTCACCCAGAGAATAAAATTCTTCCTCATGTCCAGGTGGAACATCCTGGACATCATTTTCTGCCTGTTGCCTCTTGCCCAGTTGCTTGGTACCACTGAGCAGAGCCTGGTCCATCCTCCTGACCCCTCCCTGCAGATATTTCTGTGTATTTAGAAGATCTTCTCTCAGTCTTCTCCCAGCCCCTCCTCCAGCTGCCTGCTGTGCCGAGGCAGAGCAGAGCACAGCAGCACAACCATCCTCTAACTTGCTTGTAAAAGTTTGCAGCTGTTTGGAAGCAAAGCAAGAAGCAATTCATATATATTTAATGATCCAGGAGACAGTAATTTTTTCCCTCCCACTCAGGATGTGCATATCTGGATTCAGAGAGCTTTTTAAGAACAGTAATAGCTCAGTGAGTAGTTGAGAGATTGACAGGGAGGATATAAATCCCATTTAAGCCCCTGGCAGGAAGGTGAGATGCTTATTCAGGATTTATCCTTCTCACTCACTGCAGTGCCTCCCTCACAGGAGTGTTCATGGCATGTTTCATGCTGGAAACAGGCACAGAAATGGTTGAGGGAGGGGGTTGTCTCACTCTGCTCTGCACTGGGGTGGCCTCACCCTCAATATTGTGGCAGTTTGGAGTCCCACAATACAAAAAAGACATTAAGCCATTAGAGAGTGTCCAAAGGAGGGCAATGAAGATGGGTAAGGGCCTTGATTTGAAGCTGTGTGAGGACACTGAGGGCACTTGGTGTGTTCAGCTGGAGCAGAGGAGACTGAGGGGAGACCTCACTGCAGTTCCAATTCCTGGGCAGGGGCAGAGGAGGGGCAGGGACTGAGCTCTGCTCTGGGGGGATCAGGGACAGCACCCAGGGAATGGCTGGAGCTGTGCCAGGGCAGGGTCAGGTTGGATCTCAGGGAAAGGTTCTTCCCCCAGAGGCTGATTGGGCACTGACCAGGCTCCCCAGGGCAGTGGGCACAGCCCCAAGGCTGCCAGAGCTGCAGGAGGGTTTGGCTGATCCTCTGGGGCACAGGGGGTGACTCTTGGGGATGGTCCTGTGCAGAGCTGAGGGTTGGATTTGATGCTCCTTGTGGGTCCCTCCCAACTCAGCGTATCCTGTGATACAGCACAAGTGCTGTGAGGAGAGGCTGAGGGAGCTGGGGTTGTTGAGCCTGGGGAAGAGGAGGCTCAGGGGAGACCTCCTCACTCTCTACAACTCCCTGACAGGAGGGAGAGCCAGGTGGGGGTCAGATTCTTCTCCCAGGCAACCAGCAGTAAGACAAGAGGGCTCGGTCTTAAGCTGTGCCAGGGGAGGTTTAGGTTGGACACTGGGAAGAAATTCTTTACAGAGGGAGTGATCAGACACTGGAATGGGCTGCCAGGGAGGTGGGGGAGTCACTCCTGGAGGTGTTTAAGGACAGACTGGATGTGGCATCAGTGCCATGGGCTGGGTGACAGGGTGGGGCTGGGTCACGGGTTGGACTCGCTGATCTCAGAGGTCCTTTCCAACCTGGTTCATTCTGCGATTCCAAGGATCTGACCCAGCTCCTCTTCCCTTCCAGTCAACGAGACGCACGAGGTGGGGCCCGTGAGCGACGTCAGCGTCACCAACCGCTCCACGCTCAGCTGGAGGCTCTCGGGGCTCAGCCCCAGCACCAGGTACAAGTTCTACGTGAAGGCCTGCACTGCCAAGGGCTGCGGGAAGCCCGTCACGGAGGAAGGACTCACCGTGGCTCAAGGGAGTAAGTTCACGGGCAATATGTTTTTATGGGGAGAAGCTCTAAAGAGTAATGGGAAAATCTATTGAGAATATTCCAGGCTTGACGTTTCCTTTGTAATTAGAGGAAATAAATTTGTTTTTCTTTCCATGAGAACAATCAATGAACTTCTTAATGCGGCCGTGCAGCTCTTGAGAAAAGCAGAGCTCATCTGTTTCATTTTGCTGTGCAGCCCTGTTTCTGTTCCCACCAATCAAGTCTTTAAGCCTTTCTAGAATGAGTGAATTGCATTTAGTCACCAACTGAAAATTGAAGATGCAGATAATCTGTTCTCTGTAATAGTATAAAACCAAATTCTGCCCTCGCATGAAGACGGGCCACTTCCAGCAGCATTAGGGTCGGCTGCTTGACATGGAAAATCCAGATGAACACAGAGCTGACTGCAGTGTATTTGATCCATTATTTATGATTATTTTATCAGGGACTGGGAGTGAACATTTGTGTGCCACTTATACCCTGTCCTGAAACACTGATGTTCAGTGATTTAAAGGAAAATGGCAAGCACTGTGTGAGAGCTCATCTTTCACATTCAAGCTGAAATGAAATAAAATGTACTGTGCTCAGCAAGTCTGAGAACTCCTCAACACTGAGGAGCAGGTCCCTGCTATTAATCAGAAACCATTGCTGGGCACTTACCATGGGGAAGGAGAAAGAGAATGTGATAAGCAAAAGAGTCCTGCCTTCATCATTTTCAGCAAAGATCACAGTCTGGAGCAATGTTGATATAAAATAGAAAAATGGTCCTCGTTATACAACACCCTTGTTGGACTTCTAGGTTGCAGAATTCTTTTCAGTCAGAGAAACTTTAAACTCATCACATCTCAGTTCAGGATCCAGCTGTGATCTGCAGTTTGTTTTCTCTAGAAGTAAAACTTATCAGCTGTCTTGGAGCCTACAGTCTCACTGTAGTATACTAGTAGAAACTATTATTCTACCCATTAATCTATTAATAATAGTATTTATTAATCACCATGATTTAAAATTTATTCTTCATTAAGGAAATAAAAAGACCTTTTTTTCCCAGCTAAAAATACACCATTTTCCCCTCATTAGTTACCTTTTCTGGCCTTCATTGGGCAGCCAGAAAAATGTGTTTTGGCCACTGGAGATTCTATAACTTCTTGGAATAACCTTGTCAGGGTTTATGAGATGCATCCCAGTCTGTGGGATGAGAATGTTGCCATTTCTTTATTCTCATTCTCTTCTTTCCTCGGACTGTTTTCCAGCAGTGGCAACAACTGGTTCTTGTTGCTCTTGGAATAGAGTAGGATAATTAATAAAGGCTGCAAGGGTCCAGTTCTGTGATTTATGTGCTCCTGGCTGGTTCTCAAGCCACCCTAAATTAGGGCACTGCATCTGTCACTGAGATGCCATTAGAGTTCTGTGTCATTATTTGCTGGCTAAATTGTTCAGATATTTTTCAACTAAACATGATAGGCTGGGAAAAAAAAATCACTCTTTTCAGTGACCTTCTTGGGGTTTTAAGCTGTGGTGTGGGAAGGGAGGCAATTGCTCAAAATTAAAACAATCTCTCTTTTTGAAGAAAGGGAGTGATTTCAGAAGTCAAAGTTTATCATTCAAAATGACCCCCATAAATGACAGATATAAAATGTGGTGCCCTCTGAAATGAAACTCTGTGATGGAGGACTTTGGGGTTTGATTGAGGGATTCTATATCCCTATGTTCCAGTTTAATAATAAAACCATAAAGCTCTCCTTGTTCATTTTAAGGCTTTGAATAACTTCCCCTGCTGTAATACAACCTTTGCCAGGGGTATTTCAGAATTTCATGATACATTCTGCCAAGAAAGTGCAGATGTTGAGGTGGAAGCTCTGCTTTCATTCACATTTTATCATGGATGTACTTCATCTGCTATTGACTTCATTTATTTGGAGTTACCTCTGTTGTTGTAGTCTGGAATCAGAAATAAAAACCCATCTCTTTTTTTTTAAATATGTACATATAAGAGTATGACTGTAGCACCACTGAAAACAAGGCTGTGCAGAGAAAATTGCTTTGCTCTACATTATAATTTTTCCAGCCTGTATTTTATGTGGAAACCATTTCCAAGTGATGAGTTTGCAGTGGTAGGAATGGCTGAATTTGGTAAAAAAAGTTCACATCAATTAAATAAATATAATTCTCTGTATAGATTAATGGGTAGAAGCAGAGAATCATTTAGGTAGGAAATGTACTTCAGGATCATCCCATGCTCACATCTCTGTTTCTTCATAAAAGGCCTTTTTCCTATGACAGATTTTAAACATGGCCACAGTAACTCAGCTATGAAACCCTGATAGGCAACCTAATATCTTTATCATCTCTTGATAAAATACTGTGGACAATCATGAAGGTTCTGGGCAAAAGGATACTTGCATTGTACGGCAAAATAAAAAATAGTTTAATTTTTGTGGCCTCATCTTAGTTTCATTCCACAGAAGAAAGTTTGGTGTTTTAAGAAAATGAGTCTTCTCTCTAATTTTACATTTACAAACATTATTTCTCAAATGACCTACAAACTAATTAATTTACCCTTGAAAATGTCCATTTCCCAAGGAACATCAGCCCTCAGAAACCTAACACAAAATAATGTGTTTGCATAAGCAAAGAAAAATAATTTAATATATCAAAGCTGCTTTTCATCTTGTTACCAGTGTTTCTCGAGGATTACTGAACATGTACTCCATGTTGAGAATTATCACTGTGTGTCCAGAAATTCAAACATTAATGAAAAATTCAGAGGAAACCTTCCAAATGTAGCTTTATTTTCCAGAAGAGCCAAGAAATAGAGGCTCACCAGTTTTATTACATTTCAGTGGCAATGGGCACGCAACTTCTAAAGGCTTTTTGAAAATCTTAGCCAGAGGTTCTTACTTTCCTTCATGACCAGAGTAACCATTTGTAACAAATGGGGTTTTAGTTCTCTTTTGCCACAGGCACAAGGAAAAGGAATAACACAAAACCTTGGCCACATGTAACCACTGGTGCTGTTACCAGCAAACCCTTTTTGCTCACAATCGAGAGAACCCAGTGAAATCTGGGTGAAAATTTCCTGATCACTACCTCACCTCTAAATTCTTCTCAGTAGACTTGGTGTACAACAGGCTCACTAATCTCTACAGATTAAAATAATCCCAATTTAGCATGAATTACTTCCTGCACTAAAAAAGCCCAGGAGATGAAGGATGCTTGGGATGCATATTTATAAACTTTTAACAGCCAGACAGCAGGGGAAAATTAATGAAAGTTCAACTTTCCAGATGTATTTAGACAGGTATGATTATAAATGAAGATGCTGCCCACAATTAGTATTTAGCTATTAGACTGTCAGCTTTTTTTATCTGTTTTATAACAGATGTGCTAACTTTTGGAGAACTAGCACTCTTGGAAGTCTTTGGGGGTGGTTTCTATTGTTTTTCCCTTTATACCATAAGCTTCTATAAAAAATGGGTGTTGGGTTGTTCTCATAAATCTTGGAGCCCAGCAGGAATATTGTAAAATTGCAGTTCAGTGTTTAATGTTCATGCAAGTCCCATGGTATGGCTGATAAATAGTGGGGGAAGATGAAAAGTGCTGGTGATATGCCTTTATTACTAATGTTCCTTCTCCCTTATTGGAGATTAAAAACCTCACCCAACTGCTTTCAATTTTCTGAAGCTCATTCCTGCAGCTCTCTGGCCTTCCAGGACGTGGAGATTTTTCTTGTCTGGGTATCTTTGCTTTTATTTTTCAGGATCCCACACTGCTTTTTCTATTCCAGCCCCAATTAGCCAGGCTTTCCCCTCTGTAGGTCCAATATCAAGTGTGTAACACAGAACATAAGAAATGGCATGGAAAGAAACCTCATAATCACTGGACACTTGTTCTGAGTTATAAAGGAAAAATCAGTGTTTTGGGATAGGTGATGGTAAATAGGCTGGAGATCCATTGGCAAATCCCCAGTCCCAGCTCAGGTTGGGCTCTAACCTCATCCCAGAATGTTCCTGCCAGCCCTGTGCTGCTCCATGTGCCAGGGCAGTGGCACAGCTGGAGGATCTGAGACAGCTGAGCAACAACTGGGCAGAAAAAGGGGTATTTTCCAGCCACATCAGCTCCCATTTCTGCTTCTACAAAGAGCTGATCATTCAGAAAGGATAGGTTGGCACAAGCTGGACATAAATAGGTGGGAGACAGGGCCTAGTTAAGATGGTTTAAGAATCTGTACAACAAACCACAGCTGTGGGCTGCCAGTGAGCTCCAGCTTTAGCTTCCCAGGAATTCAGGATAAATGCTTGTTAGTGTTGTGTACACACTGGATCATGTGGTTATCATGTCATAAACAAGTGTTTTATGGTATTTAATAGGCACTGGGTTGAAGGTTCATGTTCATTCGTGCTACTTTGTGGGTAATATTTCCATTAAATACATTTTTCTGATGCCTTGATTTTAGAACTTGTAATTAAAATATACCTGTGGTATCCTGTTGCCTAATTTGCAGTTTGATTAAAAATTATGGCTGGGTTTCACATACTTCATTTAGCAAAAAATTACTGATAGATGGATTAATTTATGCTAATGAGCTGTGCTTCAGTATCAGCAGTATTTCAGCTGGATGTGTTCTCTCTGGGTCCCAATGGGCTACTAATTTAACTGCTTATTGTAATACGTGTAGAGTTACCTTGGAAAACTTATCTTGAACTGCTGCTTTGACTGTGCTTGGATTTGTCTTAATCTTTTTGGTTTTTTCTCCCTTCAGCTGTCAACTCAGCCTTAATCTCCAGCAGCTTCTTGCTTTGCTTGTTCACTAGCTGAAGTATTAATGAACATTGTTTTACTGCCACTGCTAGTTGGCAGAGCAGTTTTCACATTATACTCTGTGCTCCACCTTCAGTTTAGACCACTTTGGATAAAACAGGCAAACTGGGCAACCGAGAACAATTAAAGAGTTATTTTGATCAAATGCAGCCCCCCAGTCTTTCTCCTACCATGGAGGACAGAGACACTCCCATGTTGATGACTAAGAGATCCCTTCATGTCACCCACAGATCTGAATTGGCTGCTATGAACAGGCTGCTCCTGTTCAGGCATTATGTCCTTTTTTTTCCACAAATGCTGTTTTGAAAAAGCTTATTTAATACCCCCCAGTCTGAATGCAGACAGAGGTTACAGGAGGTGTTTTGCAAGTATCCAAAACCAAAGCTACTGGAACTTCCCGTCTCTTGATCAAATAATAAACTCATCAGGAACATTTAAGTGCTTAAATATCAATTTAAAAGCGAACTCCAGCTCTATTGAAACGAGGCATTGTGGAGTTTGAAAGGACATGGAAAACTACTGTCAGGAGAGAAATGAGTACAAATCCTGATGTTATTTCTTTCTGTGAGGCATATAAGAATCCATATCCAGATAACAAGCTGTCTGTGCTTCCCTGCTGAGCTCAGTTCAATGGGAGAAGCATCAAACCCCAGATTATCTTTACACAGCGAGCCCGTTTGCAAGTTGTAATTTTTTAAGCATGCATTAGTTAAAGCAGATCCATAATCCCCCATCAATATTAACTTTCATCCTGGGAGATGTACCAACCCCTCCATAAACATCAGGATTACTTCACTCAGCTCTTTTATTTCATCTGATGGAATATTAAAAAATCAAGCAGGGGGAATGTTTTGGTTTGTTTTGGTTTGTTTTGTTTTTTTTTTACTTTGAGAAATCAAATTGCCTGATGACAAAGGTTGAAAATCCTTGTGTGTGTCCTATTTGTGTGTTCTTTGCCTTGTTTGTGAGTGTGCATTTCAGAGGCCTTTTGTTGGATGACTCCCATTAACCAGTGTGACCTGACTGTGTACATTCCGTAGGTAAAGGGACCGGCAGGATTTCTGATGCAGTCAAACCCACCCAAAAGTTTCACCCCATTGAGGCACTTGAGCCTGGCACTGAGTACACAGTTCGACTAGTGACTAAGAACTGGGTTGATAACAATAGCATTTTTGAAGATGTAATTGAGACAAGGGGGAGAGGTGAGCCATGAAACCCTTCCAGGTGATAAACATTCTGAACGTGACTCCATGTTGAGGTTCCATCTGATGTTCGTGCAGTGAAAAGTCTTCCAAACTCATCATTTTCCCCTGTGATTTGTAAGTTGGCCCTCGCAGTTGAATCCCACGGGAGCACAGACACGTCTAAGGTTCTCTGCTGATTCCTGGGCATTACTTGATGCACTGGAACAATCCCAGACCTTTCCAAAGCAGCTTTCCCTCCTGTGGGATTTCGAAAGGGTAGTGCTGTGATATAAATCCATTTGAAGTGGCCAGTCTGGTGATTTGCATGTACTGGGGGCACTTTTAACTCTCTCTCTTTCTCAAAACTGCTTTTGCATGAGAGGCTTAACAACTCTCTGCTCAGCTTTGCTGTGTGGTGTTAATCCTGTGAGTCAACTGCTCTCTCAGAACTACCTTTCTGAAATGTCTGTGTTGTGCCTTGTACACTCTGTGTTCCCCTGAAATCCAAAAATGCCACACTCTGGACGTGTTTCTGCCTTGCATTTAAGTAGAACACCATAAGTAGTGATAGACTGGTTCAATTAGGATCCAGCAGAGAGCATGTGATGTATTTATGTTATCACAGGGTGATGCCCTTTTCCTCCGATTAATTTTCTTCCTTTTTGCTCCTCTTCCATTTCCCCAAGCCTATGCTGGAATTTATGATGGGATTTCCACCCAGGGGTGGTTCATTGGACTGATGTGTGCCATAGCTCTGCTCACCCTGCTGCTGCTCACCATTTGCTTTGTCAGGAGAAATAAAGGAGGAAAATATTCAGGTAAATGGATTTATTGTCCTTTCGCTGTTTTCCACATGTTAATAACAAACATCCTTCAGCCTTTTCTCTCTGGGGGCAGCAAAGCCTCGAGCACAAACATCCAATTAGGATTTGTAGCTTTTGATAAATATCCACAGAAGGGATTTTAAATGAATACAAGTGAAACTGTGCTCTCTGGGTGAGACAGTGCCGTGTGCTGGTCAGAGAGCTGGCCAAGGCTTTTGATTGAATCTTCAGTGAATCTTCCAGCATTTAATCCAGCCAAAGTTCCTTGTTGGCAGGGCTCCCTGCTCACTTCCCACCTGATAACTGCTGCTTGACACACTGTCAGAACTTCCACAGGAAGCCAAACTTAAAAAAAAAAGTGACTGTTTTGCTAAAAAGAGAATATTTTGTTAAAAGTCATACTATAATTTTTAAAGAAATTAGTGAGGACTTAATTCTAAGTATTGCAGTATAAATCTGGTTGCCCAGAGAGGTGGTAGATTCCCCAGCCCTGGAAAATATTCAATGCCAGGTTGGACAGGGCTTGGAGCAACCTGGGCTAGTGGAAGGTGTCCCTGCCCATGGCAGGGGGTGGGACTGGATGAGCTTTAAGGTCCCTTCCAACCCAAACCATTCCAGGATCCTATAAACACTTTCTAGCTTTTAAAAAAGCAGGGAATAGCCCCAAATTATTGTGTGTCCAGCCAGCTCCAGGTCAGGCTGTGGGTCATGACAGGAGGTTTTCCCAATTCATCTGGGAAAAGAAAAGTCCACGTGGGAACACGACCCACAGATCTGTCCTTTATTTTATTTGCACAGTGAAAGAAAAAGAAGATTTGCATCCAGATCCCGAAGCTCAATCAATAAAAGATGAAATCTTTGGGGAATATAGGTAAATAGGACCTGCTTTCCCAAGCATTTGTGTTTGTGGGGGTTTTGTTTGTTTTCCAAATGCCATCATTGTTTGGGACATTTTTCTAGCATGCAATTAATGCTGTTTTTCATTTTCAAAGCAAACCTCATAGGAGTGGATAAGAGTAGGAATATAAAGGTATATCCACTGTACTTCAGTCCATCCAAGCTGGGATATAAGGAAATGTTGATTATGGTGGTTATTTTTCACTTTTTTTTTTTTAATAAGCATTGTATGAATAATGTAAATATATATGGTAATTTGGGTTCCTGCTGCCCACTGAAGTCATAGAATTAATTCTATGTCTTCAGTGGGTTTCAATCCCAGTCAGGCCCAAGTCTGTAATATGTGAAATGCTCATTTTGTGGAAGAAAACAAGGAAAAGTTTGAAATATGGTAAAAAAATATAAAAAACCCAAACAAACCTACAGAAGTCTCTGTAGCAGAATTGAAATAACCACTTTGGCTGCTTTAAAAAACCTAAGACTTAGAGTAATATGTAATTGTGGTGTGAAGGAAAATGCATCATTATAAGAACCATGCTGGAAAAGTGGTGTCTCTGGCCTTAAGGGCATAAAATTGCTGTTGAAATCCCACTTATATATACTACATTATTTGTACTGGAATAGGGGCTTTTTTTTTTTCTGCATAATTTCATCTTTATTTAATTTTTAATGCTTTCTAATGGGACAAATATTTAGAAAGGTAAGAAAGTCCTGAGGTTAATAACTCTGACCCCCTCCTTTCCCCCTGAAATCCAAACTTGCCTTTTTTATCAGTAGAAATGCCACGTGCAGAAAAGCAGCAAATATTTTTATGTGTTGGTTGCACACATATTGGGTCTATCCTGAAGAAGTGAAGTTCAGATTAATTTTTCTGTCCTTCCTTGGATAACGTTGCCAAAGCTTTGACACTGAGTTGGCATCAGCAAGGGCTGTAACTGTATAATTATGTACCTAATTCAGAGGCCTAATTGAGGTTTTTTTTAATGTAATCTTTTAATCTATGTTCCCAATCCCCCCAAATATTGTGTTCAGTCAGAGGAAATCAGGCTGCTCTGGTTCTGAGCAGGAATGACCAGTGGAATTTCCCTTTTTTCCCTGAATTTTGGTGATGGGTCTGTCTTTTTCGTGGAATTTTTATTGAACACAGACTGCACGTGAGCAGAACCAGCCACTGATCCTGCTTTTGTTTTTTCCTGTTCCTCCTCTTTAGCAGAGAGAAAGTCCACCAGTTAAAGACAAAATAACAGCAGAAAAAAGGGGAAAGGCACTTTTATTGGTACCTAAACTCAAACAGATGCTCCCAAGGCAGTGAGATAAAACCTCCAGCTGATGCCTCATCAGTTCACCCGCCCACCTCTGAAGGAAAATTAAATAATTAGGCCCTGAATATTGCCCATTGTTTTGCAAACTGAAAATGTCTCTCTGTAAGGTGCCCAGGACTTGATATGAGCCCTGATGGCTGGAACAGACCCCTCAGATCCTTTCCAGCATTTCCTTTTCTCTCTCCTTCCCTTTCTGTCCGTTCTTCTGCGTGCCCAAGGCAAAAAGGGCAAAAAATTAAACACGTGGGTAGCTTTTATTAATATTTGCCTTTTTAACCAATTAATTTGTTGAACAATGATCAAATCCCTCGTGGGGGAGTTCAGGTTGGTGGCACCCACCTGTGTGAGGAGCAGCAGAGCAGGACTCACAGGGTCACATCATCCATGTCACCACCCACTACACATTTCTCCCTCGCTCTTCCCTCCTGCTGCTTTTCTTTCCCAATAAAAAGAGCAGGGTTTTTTGGGTTTTTTGGGGTGTTTTTTTTTGCAATGCAAAGCGGGATTTTTGGAAAGGCATCTCTTTATTTTGTAGTGACAGCGATGAAAAGCCGCTGAAAGGCAGCCTCCAGTCACTTAACGGGGACATTAAAGCCACTGAAAGTGCTGATAGTCTGGTAGATTATGGAGAAGGGGAGCATGGGATGTTCAATGAAGATGGTTCATTTATTGGAGCTTATGCTGGATCTAAGGAAAAAGGATCAGTGGAAAGCACTGGGAGTTCTACGGCAACTTTTCCTCTCCACGCCTGAAATGTTGGCAGGAATGATTGGTGTTTAATTGTGGTATTTATCTCGATCAGCACTCCACAGGTTGCCAATTGAGCTGGTCAGGACCAACCTGACACCCAGGTAATATAAAAAATGAGTCACTGCCACTAAAAGATGATTTTCTATCTTAATTTCTATGTGTTTTCTTCTAAATAAAACAAAAATGAAGAATTATTTGCTATACAAAATGTGTTAGTCTGACCAACCCCGAATTTCTCGGTGTTATATCTGTATCCTTAAATGCTACTCCATGTGTTTCCTAGGTTTGGAATATGTTTCTCTGTACAGATAATTTTTTCCTGTATGGCAGTTGTCACTTTGTACATGCATTTACGTGTAGAATTCCCACATGTATCATGGCCTCGGTTATAACCTAGGAGTGAGTTATAAACCAAGAAAATCAAATCAAAATAGCAGGTTACTCTGCAAAGTGGCACAATGACCCTACTGAGAAAAATGCTAATTTAAAATACCAGAGAAATATATTCTATATGTTGTATAATTTTTCCTGAAGAGTTAAACTCCTTTGTGTATGATACTCTAAAAATTATTTTAGTGGTTACAGCTGACTTCAATTACCAATACTTAAAGATGCAGCTTTATCCACAGCAAAATGTGGATGAAGCTGCTGCCCAGTAGCTGGCACTATTTCCTTAAATAAGTTAAGCTGCAGCATCTTTCCTGTGGCAAGGCAAAACAGGGTTCCCATCCCATCACTCAAAAGTGTTTTAATTTGTTTTCCCCAGTCTCTGCAAGCTGCATTTCTAAGCAAAATACTTGTTGTCTGTCTCATATCTGTATATTTGTGAGCTAGCAAACATTTCCTGGAGACGTTGTACATATGATATTAATATTGACACAAGTAAAGATCAGCCTGGTTTTATTTTAAATGAGACATGTTGCTAGCATGGGTCTGTATAGCTGTGTAGGAATGAATAGAATTGCTTGTCAATATGAGTTTGGACCAGCAAAACTAGTTTTCTGAAAGAGTTTTTGTGTATTCCAGTCATCCCACTCTCACACCTTTCCAGTATCACCTTAAACTAGAGCTACCTGACTTTCAAGAGATCATTTATTTTCAAGCTATTCACTGTTAAATAAACAGAAGAAAAAGCAAAGAGAAAATATTATGGTAGAGTTTCTGTTAATATTTTGTTGACTGAATGCTGGTTTAAATTCTTTCCTTTGCCTCCCCAACACTAACTCAGCAAAGCTGTACAGCGCATTTTCTTGGTCTTTTTGTATTGAAATCTCCTGAATCTCTTTTAATAGCATTTGTACTTTTGAATCTGCTAATTTGAGTAGAGTATCGATGTGGCTTCATTTCTTCTTGGGCTTACAAACGACTGTCACTTCCATTAGAATGTTTGTAAACAGTGACTGCAGGAGGAATAGATCCTAAAAGCTATTTTGCATTGTGATGTTAATTAGGCAAATCTCCCCAGTGGCTCCTTCATGGGCTCCATGATTTCAGTGGAGGAAAGCGAGGAAGCAAGAATTCCTCCCGTGGTTCTGAGTTTCCAGTAAGGGCTCCAATTAAGCCCAGTTAGTTGCCCACAGAAATGCAGGTTGTTCCCAGTGGAAAGGCTGTGGATCACACTCAGCTCCCCTGAGGCTGGGGCTGCTCCTCAGAGCTTGGTAATTTCTGGAAGCCTTTGGTGCTTGGTGCTTCTGCATATCTGTGCTTCTTTTTTTTGTTTAATTTTAGGTTTTAAGGGCCTTTCACATAACCTCTGTTTGGGACAAACAACCCCCAGCCAGCCAGCCCCAAACCCCCATTCAGGCTGTGTATATGAGTATAAAATGATGAGTGGAAACCTGCCCTGAATCAAAAATCACCCCACGCTACGTCAGTGACCCAAGTCATTCACTTTTTATAATATATAAAGTTTTATATTCTGTATTTCACTCGATCCAAACATGGAAAAATTCCACAGTGCTTTTCATTTTGTTAAAAAACCCCAAACAACAAATTTTCCTTTTCAAAAGAAGGGAGTGCACAATTGGAGACATGTGAAAATTGGCATCTCAGCAACAGAGACGTTTCCCGGCAGCATCTTTATCTGCTGACTCGTGTCTGCTGCAGCCCAAAGCAGATAAAATCTAAGAACTGATTAGGCTTGTGACAATCTTTGCTGCAAGCTTCGGGCTGTTTTTAATGTATTTCCTGTAGGAATCATCTGCACTGATCAAGGGTCTTCTAAATAGGAACAAAATTAGGGAATAAAATTGGGGTGGGCTCCCCTAAATCCTCCCTGAGCCCTCTGGCTGGGGACGGGCTGGGTTTGCTCATCCACTTCCTTGTGCTTGGGGTCACTGCAGATAAACCAGACTCCTCCTCTCAGCAAATACCTCTGTTAAACAGACACAAACTTCAGATTGTATTAGTGAGTGTCAAATTATGGAATAATGAACACGAATCCCCTGTGCTCCCACTCGCTCTGTTGCTGCTGAGAGGTGTTTATGATGTCCCTGTGATGTGCTGCGTTTCCTATTAAAATTTTAATTCAGATCCTTAAATCTTAGTGTTGGTGCTTCATGATGCCTCAGGGCCTAAAAATCCAACAGTGAGGAAAAGATGTGCTGTGGAACCTATTGAGGAAGGTGCCCCATGAATATTAAACAAATGGCTCAAACTCTCAGGAAATCTCCCTCACCTGAGCTGTTTTCTCTTCCCCAATCATTTATTTCCCTGGTTTTCCCTCTCAGTGGGCTTTTATTTTCTGCTGGAACGGTACAGCTCATCCAGTGTTCCCTGGGAAGTGCAGGGCACTGATGGTTTTTTAGAGATTTGCTTTCAAAAATAAATTAACAGAGCAAGGTGAGATTTTCCTGAGGAGTTTTTTGTCATTGTAAGGAGCTGGGCTGAGGTGTTTTTTCTAGATGTTACAACTGAGAGAAAGTGTGACCATGTAGCTCAACAAAAAGCATCACCAACTTTACTGCACATCACAGAAACATGGAATATCCTGAGCTGGAAAGGACCCATAAGGTCACCAAAGTCCAACTCCTGGCCCTGCACAGGACAAGCCCCAAAAATCTCACGAGGCTCTGAAATCCTACATTAAGTCACTAAATCCTTTGTTGCTTTTTTTTTTTCCCCCTCTGGAGAGGAGTGTTTATTAAAATTAGCTGATGGCAATCTGTGGTGATTTCATTAATTAGTACCTGGCAGGGAATGTCAGCCTGTCTGCTGGGAGGAGGGAGTCCAGCCGTGGGAGCAGACAGAGCTGGATTGGGAATCATTAATTATCCCGTGCCATGGCTGGGGTCTGGTTCCATTTGGGAATCATTAATTATCCTGTGCCATGGCTGGGGTCTGGTTCCATTTGGGAATCATTAATTATCCCGTGCCATGGCTGGGGTCTGGTTCTGTTTGGTTGTGGTCCACCATTTCATTTTGCCTCAGTCCAAGTGTGAGAGGGGAAATGACACTTTCAGATTTGATATCTAATTCTAAATCATGTGATTCCAACCAGCCAGGAGAAGGCACTTCCCTGGCCCCACTCATCCAGGTTTGTGGGTTTAGGCAGCCTCTGGAAAGAAGAGAGGGATGGATGTGTCTCAAAAAGTTGTGCAGTTTTGACTGTGCATGAGATGAAACAAATAAAATCAGCTCTTCCTAAATCATGGGAAAAAACTCTCTGTCCTTTCTCCCAAGTGAACTGTTTGGATTCACAGAGCAGCATAATATTGGTTTGGTATGGGCTGTAATCCCAGAACTATTTTTTGCTTTAATTAATATATATATTTATGCATATATAATGTAATTACACAATCAAGAACTTGTAGGAATGGCCCCAGCTTCCTTCTCTGGCAAAATTTGGGGATCCAATCTCCAGAAATCTTCCATTCTCTGCAGTTCAGCAGGAAAACACTCCAGGACTGGTATCAAAGCCCTGCTGGGGCTGGACCTTTAGGAAGAGCAGAATTAGGAATCAAATCTGAAAATGACTTTCCCCCTCTGGATAAAATTGTGTGTTCATGTATAAAAAACCTTCTTTGTAACTCACATCTTAAATGGATCTAATTGGAATATCATTTAATGATTGATATTTGTTCATGTTACACAAATTTTAATGAGCAGCTCTTTTCCTGGTAAGTAATTCCATTGACTGAGTGGGTCAATCCAGTGCATGAGAGGTTTTAATAAAAGTTTTCAGGCCCATATTATTTTTGAGGTGAAAATAAGAACTAGCACAATCTTTCTGTATAAAAAGGTGGGGTTTTTTTAAACGATAAATCCACATTTTGTAAACAAAAGTTAGAATAACCTTCACTGATCCTCGAGCTTCTGAAAGGAAACCTCCTCCTCGTTTTTACAGTCATTATTTTGCAGATGAGAGGTGCAATTAGGTTATTTTACTTGCCTTCAAAAAACAGACCTAAAGGAAGGAAATTCTTCCCAGAGAATTTCCTTTGTTTGCCCGTGGATCGAGCCCTCGGCTGCACCTCTGTCAACGTTTAGGGTTTCAAAATATAAATGCACAAACCGTGTTGGAGCACCAGGACATGTTTACATGGCAGCTCTGGATCTCTCCTGTCCAATCTCAAGCGATCTGCACTGATTTGTTCTGGTTTCAGGCAGGAACCCCCCGGTGGGTTTGAGCCAAAGCACACTGTCTGTGTTTCGGTTTTTTATTATTATTATTATTGTTATTGTTATTCTTTACACGAGATACTTTGTAATTTCACGAGGAAAAAAAGATCAAAGCAAATGTGGTGTCACCGTCAGGACGTTACTTTCTCGGAGCTAAATGTTGGTGTGCATTGATTAAAGTTTAGAGGAACGTGTTGTATCTGTAGTTGCTGTTTGTACCACGCAGGTGTGCACGTATGGTTCGAAAAGATATTTTCATTTTACATGAAATACAACTTTGCTAATAAAAGTTTGACTTGATGTAATCTTCAAAAGCCTGAGTTGTAATCAGCAAGTTTCTCTTTTGTTTTGGTTCGGAGTATTTTTGGTTTTTTTTTCACCTGAGAGCATTTATTTGCTGGGAATCTGCTTTATTTGTCACCCACAGCTCTCTCTTGTGGTGTGGGGGAGGTTTTTTTGCTTCACACCAAGGCTGAGCTGCCCTTGGCTTTCACTGAGACTGTTGGACACCACAGACCAACAACCATGTGGATACCACACCAAGGCAGGATGAACCTGACCTGCAAACACCTCAAATTCAAATTCCTCATGAATTCCATGGTCTGATCATCTCCTGGATCAAACTGTCACCCCAGACACTGTCAGCATCTCTTACATGCTTTATCTACGCTGTTAAGAGCACAGAACCTTCCAGCACACAGAGATCTAAGCTGAGGGACATGTGAAATACTCACAAAAATAACATTATCCAGGTTAAAATCCACTTAGCCATGAAATAGAGGACAAAAGTCAACATACCAGGTGTGAGCAGAGGTGAGAGGACCTGATCCAGTTACACATGGTAGAATACACCTATAAACATCAGCAGGTTGAATTTCTGCTCCTCTTCATTAAAGATCACCAGAATATTTTCAATTTTATAAATATAAATAATATGACTTATTTTAAAATTGTAAATAAATTATATAAATACCCAGGCACCAGGGAACACAGTAATACTCATTTTTATTTCTTATGCCTTAATTAGGGGAAACTACAGTGGTGCTTAAAGTCTGAAGTCTATATGTTATCCTTGTAAACTATATTTGTCCTTAAAGACTGAAATCTATATGTATTTATTATACAGAAACATAACAACTGTGGTTTGTTTGACAAGGGAAATGGGAGAAGAGCAAAATACCTGACAAGGAAAATATGAAAGGAGCAAAATACCTTAGTTCTGTTGTTACAGATTATTAAAATGGTCATCCTGTCCCTCCCCTCCCCACAATATTCAGTGTTATGGGATTTCTTTAATTCTAATCTGCCTGTCCACGGAGAAGGTTCTGCATGTGATGCACCCAGATACACCCACCTGATAACTGAAACATTCAAACTGAGCACTCATTAAAAGCCAGTAGATAAATAAATCCATGGCAGCTGATATTGCAAAATCAATTTATTTCTTTCATGTATTTAACAGGAATCTGAAAGATCTGCTTGATGTCAGGTGTGAGACAAATCACACACACGCAGAATAATCCCTGGTTTCCCATCCTGGTGTGGTTTCTGTGCTATTGTGAGGGTATTCCACTCAATATATTTCTTTTGACCACGTGTTTTTTGCCGCTTCACTTTAGCAGGAGGGTGTCAGGACTTTTGTAACTCATTCTTCACCTGCAAAAACTCCTGGATATGTTCAGTGGGAATGCACAACCCAGCAGGGCTGTGCTAACTGGCATTCACCTCTCAGCAAGGCACCAGGGGCATCCCAAGTTTTCTTTTATCGTTATTCACCTCCTGGAATAACGAGATTTACACTTTTCTCAAGACATAATGGAGGGGGGAAAGTCTTACAATCATGTGCTTCACTGGAGTGAGGATAAAGGTGCTGCTGCCACCCTCGGGTGTGTGGGTTGCACATCCCAGCTCAGCACATCCCACAGCCTCTGCTGACACCCAGCCCCCCAAAGTTTAAGGATAAAATACGGGACTGATATATTTTTAGTTGGTATTTTGCTTTTAATACACGGTTGGCATTATTAGAAGTGGTTTGGGGGCAGAGTATTACTCCTAATGTTCAAACATTTCATTCTGTTCTCCAGTCCCACAACGAAATGTCACCGCTTTTTGACTTTTACCATCTGTTAATAAGCTTGAAATGCAGAGGAGTCAGTCACCCAGAGGGAAATGCCAGCAGACTCCCTCCCTGGAAATGTCTAAGCTCTGCAGATTTCTAAGCCTCATTTAACAAGACTTGTGTGTTGTTTTTGCCATGCTTGAAGCCCATATGATGTGGCCAAACCTGCCCAGAAGAGCTGTGCCACCCCAGCCCTGCCTGCAGAAATGGGCACTTCTGGAAAAAAAGCACCACTCTCTTCATTTCAGTCTTTGTGGTTTTTTTCTGTAGAGTTTTACTTCTATGCTGCATATGAAGCCCAGCTTGAAGGTTGCAGCATGTTCTTGCCCATTTGCTTGGAATGTTGGGGAAGGAACATTTCAAAGTAGAAAGCAGGCAGCAGTACCCTGTGTTCAGCTGGTTTTGCTTTGACCCCCTGGTTTAGTTTGGGAGTTCAAAGGCTTCCTGATGTTATGCTTTTTCAGCGTGTTTGCAGTACTTTTTTGACTGAAACCTCTAGAAAATTGATGGCTTTGACAGCTGTGCTTCACCTGGGATGGAGGTGAGGAGGAGTGGGGAGGGTGGGAAGCACTTGGCAGCTGTGGCTCATTTTCAATTGCCTCTCCTGGGGGAAATGCCATACAGGAGACACCTCCTAATTATCCTGGTGACCAGTCAGTCTTTCCTTCCAATTTGGGCTGCAGTTCCCATCTCTTCTGGGGTGGGGAAGCCCTCCCATGTGTTACAGCTCATCTTGTGGAAGCAGGACTGGGAGGTGATGTCGTATCTCCCGTGTTTCTGCTGGGCTGGGGATGGAAGTGGAGCTGCAGGAAAACCCATGGCTGTGAGAAGTGACCCAGGCATCCAGGTGAGAACATACCAGCTGTTGGAAAATGGGTTTGGTACTGCCTTTACTTGGAAGAGTAAGGGGAGGAGGTGAGAAGACCTCGCTGGGGAGATTTAGGAGTGCTGTGATCCCAGCCAAAAGGTTTTGATGCACCAGGGCTGGTTTGCAGCCTGTGCTGTGAGATTTTCCCCTTTTTCCTGGCTGGAAAAAGGGTGGCTGCTCTGCTGTTTCCTCTGGAAAAGGTCTGTTGTCATCCCCGAGGTACAGGCCTGCCTCTCCTCCACAGACTTCTTATTTTTCTTCTTCCTTCTGACTCTCCACCAGGATTTGTCTGTGTCAATCCCTCAACTTTGCTGTCCCCGGGCTTGGAGAAATTCCAGCCTCTTTTGTATCCCTGTGTTCTTCCTCAGCCTGCATTTTCCTCACCACCTGTAACCTCCCTCATCCCTTCAGGGTGGAAGTTGTGTTCCACTGACAGATACACCTGGGATTTTGAACTTACCATGGATTGAGGCATCTGAGCTGTTCCAGACTTTTTGGTGCCTTAAAAAAAAAAAAAAGGAGGGAAAAAAAGTTTTTAAGTTTAAAAAAAGAAAAAGGTGAGGCTAATCTGCAGGGTTTAAGGCTCTTTGTAATAAATTTTCATTCCTGGGAGAGCAGACACCCAAAGGAGAGTGTGACCTTTGGGTGTCTGTCACTCAGGGTGTGTGAGACCAGGAATGCTTAGTTGGGCTTCCAGGGAATGTCAGTCTCATGGGAAAGCTGAGGCTGATGCTAAATATTTAGCTAAAAACATGATAATTTGTTCAAAACTGTTCCCACTTGCTCTTCTGGGTGATATAAAGAAGATTTGTGCAGGTGCTCAGGCCCTCACCAGTTTGTTACTGGTGTGAAGACCTTCCTGAGTCTGGTCCTGGTGTGGGATTTAACCCAGGAATCACTTGTGTCTCTCCCTCCTCTGCCTGCTTATATTTTTAAGTGAATACTTTTTATGATTATTTATTAAACAATGAAGAGCATAAATGCAGCTTCTAATAAAAATAAGCTCACTATGCAAGAGGGATGTTACCCTTTATGATTTCAGGCAGTCACTGTTCTAAGCATTTGTTTTCCTCTAAGTGGCAATTTATATGAAACATGCATAGAAAAAAAGAATAAATCCTGGACTATTTAAACTAAAAGTGGAGTAGCAACTTCCAGTGGAGCAGGAGTTCTGGTTAATTATTTATAATTTTGAAAAGTGTACGTTTGCCAAGCTCAGCATGGAACCCAGAGACCACTAAGTAAATAAATTTACACAAAGTGCAGTGAAATCAGATCGTTTGACACAGTAATTCACCTAATTTGAAAAATAATGTCTGGAGGAAAAATAACTGTTGCCAAGAGTAATGTCAGCAAAGGGATCTGGAAGTGGCCATGACAAGTGGAGGGGGAATAGCTCTGGAACAGGGATTTTGAGGAGCACAGGAAGGTGGGGGGAACATCACAGCAGCTGTTAAAGCCACTTGTTTTCGTTGTTTCTTCACCAGGAGTAATTTAAGTGAGTTTTGCCACAAGTTTTTTGAGGAGGAAATGGTTTACTGAAAAGTGTTTGCTTTGTTTCCTTTCCCACGACCATCAGTTGGGGAGGATTTTTAATTCTTGAGAACTTTCTTGAAGTTTTTTTACTAAGAAAAAAAAGAAAACCGAAAACTACTTTTATTTCATTTTTTAATGATTTCAAGGATGTGACTGATCTAATTCTTAATGGTGTCATGGTTTGTTGTCCTGATACCTCTTAACTTCCAGATTTTATACCTTTTCTGGCTTTTTTTGCATATATTTAGAGCTGAGCTCAGCTGGGCTCAGCCACACTCCTGCACAGGTTTTCATTCTGCCAGAGCAGCAGCATCTCCATGGATTTACCTGAATCCAACTTTTCTGAACCCCCCAGCTCCTGGAGTCCCAGGGCTGCAGAATCATGACTAAGAGGAAGAATTTAACACTTGTGTTTTCAGATTATTTCAATAAGGGGAAAAAACATAAACCCAGTCTACCTCATGGAAGAAAGGTCATCAGGCTCAGCCTGTGGTTTATTGAGAATTTTACAATTTTTGAAAAGAAATAGTTACAAAACTCCCCTCCTTTTGACTGTATAAAGCCATGGGAAGAATGGAAGAAGAACATGTTAATTCTTTAAATATGCAGGATTGTGACTCTGTCGCTGACTCTGCCTTTCAAAACTGAATATTTAAGTGTCTACAAAAGCCATATTTTGCCTAATTTTGGCAAACCTCACAAAAACATGCATTTCTCTGTCCTATTATACATGACTTGAAATTTGTCCACATCTCTCCTCGCTGAATGTTCCCAGTACAAATTTTTTCTCCTGTCTGCCACTGAAGTTTCCAGTTTTTAAAGGAAACTTCCAACTCCATGGGCTTGTTTCCTCAGCCCTTTGTCAGGGCCCATTGTACCTGCAGGCTTCTGTCAGCTCGACAAGACAGAGCTGAATCTGTTTCTTCTCATAATCAAGATAATAACTGCTAAAAATGGATGGATTTTGCTGCTGCTGAAAATGCAGACTAATTCTTACCATAATTATCGAGTCTTTAAATGGTAATTGCACACTGTTACCATCTATCTGCTGTCAAATTTAGTTCAGTAATTGACCTCCTGGTCCAAGAATTAGAGACAGCCTTTGATTATTGGTTCAATTAGTCTTAAAGCATCATGTCTCTTTTCTTTAAGGTATTTTTATCTCTCCAGCCACTCAAAGGAAGTACCAAGAATATCACTAAATATTTCTTACCTTTATCACTATTAGTACTTGCTGAGCCTCATTTTTTTTTTGGTATTCAGGTGCATCAATGAGGTTTTTGATGAGAAAGTGTTGACTTTGTGCTTTTTCTTAGTTTTAACCTTTAGTGACACCTTTTGGGGAGAAGGGAATGGGCTTTTCTACTGTGGCAATGGTGGGGTTGAGCTGCTACATCCCCAGGTGGATTTGGGCGTAGGTCCTGTGGGCTCTGTTGTTCAGATATGCAAAGAAAGGAATATGTTTTTTTTCTAGGATTATTATAAGTGAGACTTTCCCCCCAAAAAAACCACCAGGGCTTGGTTTGGGAGAATGGAAGAACAGAAATATTGTGTTCTTGTCATCCACAGTCCTGTGGAGAGAGAGAAACGTGTGGAGGTTCATTTGTTCCTCACTTTGTGTACAACAATAGCAGTGCCATGGATTTCAGCAACTTTTACTCTGATTTTACTCATGTAAATGAAAGAAAATTAATATCAACAAGGGCCAAAAATGTGCATTTTCTCTCTTGTCATTTATTAACTTTATTTTTTCTTTTTTAAAAAGAAATCAAAGTCTTTGGACTCCCTGACCAGGGAACATGTTGGGTTTTTTGTGGCAATGCTTATTTTGTAGCTGGGAGATGAGGAGGGAGATGAACACAGGAAGCAAAACTCACATCCATGTTTATACAAACACTGTACAAGTTGAGCTCAGACTTCCCACTGGATTAGCCACTGACTGGTTTAAGTTGTCTGTGTAAAGGTGAATTTCAAAGCTGAGAAGCAACTGAAAGGGCAGAGGTTTGAGGTGGAATTAAAGCAGTATATGGAGCCTCATCTCGTCATGGGGAGAAGAAAAATTCCAACTCCAGTGGTCTAAAACCTGCCCTTCCCTCCCTTTCCCAAACTCATTTTGCCAATGTCTGTACAGGGAGTTTCCCCCTTGCACGTTTTCTCTGTGAAAATTCAGAATATTCCATAAGGGTTTCTGGACAATACATTTTCCTGTTGCTGTTGCACATACAAGTGAATGTCTATAGAGATCTGAAAGAAAAATTATGAAATAAAACAGGAACCTGTTTTCTGGTCCCCACCCTAAAAATGAGCAGTAAAATAAGATGGAACAGAATAAACTCTTTCCCTGCATGTGACAGGTATGTGATCTAGAGTTTTTAATTATTTCCTTGCCGTGAAATTTTATTCAGTTCTACCTCAATTTTAACCATCAGAGGATGAGGCACCTGCAAGTTAAATTTTGCAATCCCCATCCCTCCAGGCTGGTGAAGCCAAGGCAAGTCACACTTGGCTTTTTAATCCCCAGCGATCACCACTTGATAACTCTTCTTGTAAGAGCAAACAATTGCTAAATAGAAACAAATACAGTCTGGAATTTCATATTCCGCGGCGTTCACCTCGTGTTTCAGCTCAGTGTTATTATCCCAAATCCCTTCTGGTCCCCTCTGGAGCACAGGAGGGAGGGTTGCTGTGGTTACAGGGGAGAACAGGCAGATCCTGCCACGTGCACGGGGGCTCTTCCAGGGAATGCATCAGGATAATTGCACAGAGTGATTGGGCAGGGATATTGCTTGTCCCTGTGTCTCTGCAGATAATCACTTTTATAACCTTGGCTGTGTCCTCTGGAAGGATTTGAGTACACAGTGATTGTAGGAAATCACCTGTGAGGATTATTTCCCTGGGCCCTGTCCCTGCTGGACTGACTGACAGGCTTTCCCTGCACCTCAATAACCACTGCTCAGACTCTGGTGCCTCCAGTTCTTGAGCTTTAACTGGATTTCAGCATCTATTGGGTTTTTTTTTTAATCTCAGAACTTCTGCTGCTTGAGGATTTAAGAACTTCAGAGCAGCCCAAACACCTGAGTCCAGTAATTAGCTGCTGCTGGCCCCTGAACCTGCAAGTACTTGACATCAGTTGGTGCATAGATAAGCTGGATTTTAACACTAAACTTCACCAGTTCCTCCTCTCCTGAGTGTGTATCTGTCATGGTTTGAGAGCCCCAAAATCCAATTCTCTTGCTCCTAAGAATGCCAAGCACTCCTGCACAAGCTGGGGGAGGGAATTCCAGTGGAGTTTTCCTGTACCCTTGTGGCTTCCCTTCTGTAGGCCAGACCTAAGTGAGTACTAGGGATGTTGGTCTATATTCTTGTCCACCTGAGGCTGGAGGATCCCTTTTTGAATTGGTGTTGAGCAGCAGGAGTAGGGCCTTTAAATAAATCAGTCAGTCTCACAGCTAAAAACATCCCAATAAATGCAAAAGTTCCTGGAAAGCACAAGATTTAAGACACTTCAAAGGCACCTTGACCCCTGCTGTTCCCTCTTTACTGAGACCTGGTCCCAAATGAGGTTATGAAGGGATGTTCCTGTCCTGATGTGTTTGTAAGGACCCTAAACATTGTACCTACACTTGGGAAAACTGGTGGAGGAAGCCCAAGTCATCTCTGAGAGTTGGCCTTCAGTCAACCCATTTGTTTCAATATTAAAATACCAAAAGCAGTCGGGGAATTCAGAATTCCCCCTCTCTGTAGCTTTGCCATCTCATCAGAGTTGCCAAATATATGTAATTTTTTCCTTCCCCCCTCCCCCCCCCCCTCTACAAAACAACAAGCTTTGCTGCTTCTCTGAGAGTCTTCATTTTCACCACATCAGGAACTTATTAATTCTTGATGAGAATTCAAGCATTAATCAATCCTTGATTGAATTCTCCCCAGAGGGAAAGAGGAGAAACTGGGCCAGATTTGCCTTTTGGCTGCTTTGAGTTCTGTCTCTGACTTAACACACGTGGCAGCAGTGGGATAATCAGTCTGCTCGGCTTCAGCTCCATATCAAATGCATCTCCACAGCTAATGGGGCATTCTGAGGACAATCTCCCTTCTAGAGGTGCTGTCTGATGAGGAAAAATGGCCAGAGATGCTTTCCTTTCCAAAATGCTTTAAATCTTACAGATAAGTGATTTGGAAGTGCTGCTTCTATTATTTTTCTCCCTCGTTGCAGAAAAAGTTTTTCGGACATGATCTTATGGAAAAAAAAAAAATATCAGGACGACCCAAGCAAATGTTGTTCCTATTAATTGCAAGAGGGAACCAGTTGGTGGCGGTGCAATCATGGAATGGTTTGGGCTGGAAGGGATCTTAAAGCTCGTCTCCCCTGCGCTGGAGCTGTCCAGCAGCGCAGCAAACATGAGCTGATTCCCGAGCTCAGGCTCTGAGAAGGACCTCGTGCTGTTCAGCCCCGGTGGCTTCTTCCTTCCTCCCTCCTCCGTGCAGTTGGAAAACGTGTTTCGTTTTTATTCTTCCCAGTGTTCGAAGTGAACCCCCACTGCTCTGCAGGGATTGCTCCAGGAGCAGTCACCTCACCTGGGTTGGTGTGAGCCCCCTTCCAGCACTGACTGCAGGATGGGAGGGCTGTGGGAATTCTCCTCCCAGAGCCGAAGAAAAGACGGGGAGGAAGGGAAGGGGAGCCTGGGACAAGGACAAAGTGTTTGGGCGCTTCCCTGGGGCATGGGCAGAGAGCTGAGCTGACTGAAGAGGCAGCTGGGGAGAAACCACAGAGGTGGAGCAGGTTTTAAGCTCCTTCATTCAGATTTTTAGGTTTCTGAATGTAGTAGAAGCATGGTCCTGGCTGCCCTGGGAGAAGCAGAGGGAATGGGATGAGCTTTCCCCTCGGCACCAAGCGTGTCTGTCGGAGTGGAGCTGGAGGGCTCTCGGTGGCACAGGAAGGCACAGCTGCCCGTGGGTCAATCCTGTCCACTTTGGGGCTCAAAGCAGCAGGATTATTTGCTGTTCATTTGTGCTTTTGCCCTGCTGGGGCATCACCAGCAGTGCCTGTCTCTGCAGGCTTCAAGCACCCACCATGGGGATGGTGGTGATCTCTGTTGAGGGTCAAGGCCTTGCAGCCTCTGGTTTCACCTGGGAATGGCTCTAGAGGATTTAAGTGGGTGAAAGAAGAGAAATACCCAATTTTTTTTCCTCAAAAACCCTTCACACTTTGAGCATGAAGGGTCTTTGAGAAGAAATCTATACCAGGAAATACCCTGACAGTGATAGCACTAAATAGGATTTGTGTTTTATGAATTGCTGTCCTGCCTCCTCTGGAAGGAGAAGACCTCTATTTCCACCAGCCTCAGCTAGGACAGTACAAATAGCTGGGCAGGAAGGGTAGGAAACAGCTTTGAAAGGTCAGCAGGGGACTGAGGGAGCACTTAAAATGAAGATGTCAGCAGTGAAATGGAGATTTATCAATTCTAGTGACCTGTATAAACAGATGAGAGGAGTTGTAGCTGGTCACTTATAGCCATGTAAATTTAATTAAATCAGTATTTCTTGCAGGAAATGAACAGTATTGGACATAACAATTAGTGGCTCTTTCTGCTCTTTTGGAAGCAGCAAGTAGGCAGCAGGCACAGGGAATGGCCCTGGGACCAGAGGGCATTGCCCTTGTCAGTGCCAGGCAATTAATACAAATGAGCCATCAGTGAGTTCACTTTTCTAATGGCTAAAACACAGGATGGGGCACTCGGTCAGGCCTGCTTGGAAAACAAATCCCACAGGATCTTCAGCTCTCTGTTTTGCAGGGTGTGTTTGCAGGGTAGAAGGCTCAGGGAAAGGACTGGAGAAGAACCTCAGCATCCCTGGGTTCTTCCCTCTGAGCAGCCAGTGTGGAAGCAGCTGGAGGGAGATCAAAAACTATGGCTGACTTTTCTCCTAACTCAAGGTGCACCCACCCAACAGGAAGGAGCTCTATATTAGATCCCATCTGCACAGCAGGATAGTGATTGATCACTGAATGGAAAATTAGTGGTTGCTTGGTGCAGGGAAGCACGGTTTGATCATGTCTAGTCTGTGCTAATGGGCAAAAATCTCAATAATTTATTTACTCTTCTCCAAAAGATCCAGTTTCACAAAATTTGCCATGAAACTTCCTTAATTCCTCCCCTTCTCCTTGGCCCTAAAATGCTCCATAACAAATGGTGAGTGGGGCAATTAGGAGCAGAGAATGTAAACGAGGAGTTTGAGTAAGACAAAAAAAAAAAAAGGCATAAAAAACATGTCTGGCCAGTGAGTTTAAACCTGTTTCATAATCTTCTTTTTCATAATGTCCTTTAAATAAGACAGGAGTGAAAAGAAGTTGCACCAGCCCGTTTGCAGCTGGACCCAGAGCTGTTGGTGCCTCTGTCCTGGCAGAGAGGGAGGAGGATGAGGCTGCTGCTTCCCAGGAGGGAATAATTTATATCCCAGCAGTGATTAAGAGGCAGTTAAACAGCAGCTACTCTCATCAGACTCTGTTAAATCACTAAGTCTGCCTAACTGGCACCTAAAATTTTTAAGAGCCGTCTGAGCTTCTCTTTGGATCGTTAATGTTTATTTTTAATAAGTCCTGGCTTGCCAGGGAAGTTTCAATAGGCTGGGAGAAAGCTGGTGTTCTGCCATTATTTAAAAAGGGTAAATGGGATGACCTGAGTAATTACAAGGCTGTCAGATGAGCATTCAATCAATATGTGTTTCATAGCACCGAATGTAAGGTCATATATCTAAGAATAATGAATGGGAGCTGATACAGGCAGGATAGGAGATTTTATCCTGAGAAACAGAGCACAACAGGAGAATACTGAAGAGGTCTGGAGAGAATCTGGCTCTCTCTGTCACGAGGAGACTCCATGTGGGGATGCTGCTGTCCTGTTTTTCTGCCTACAGTTCATGAAGACACTTGGAAATTCAGAGGGAGTTCAGGGAAAATTCACCAGAATGATGAAAGATTTTGCAATCCAGCCTTGTAAAGCTGGAGTCTGCTTAAGGGACAGAGGGAAGGTGAAGGACTTCCCAGACTGGTCTCTACTGGTCTGTGCTGGGATCCTACTGGCAGAAATTACAGTGGCTGCAGGTTGGATGCAGAGAGCTCAGCTGTCAGTGGTGTGTGCAGGGCTCATTAGTTACTGACCTGATAAATTGGGAGTGGGGCAAACTTCCACCACTGGATTTCTTTGCCATAATCTCAATTTATCCAACCATTATTGGTGACCTTTGGACTGGTCCTCCCATCCTGGAGTGTGAGGTTGAGCCAAGGCAGGTCAGGAGGGTTTGGCTGTTGGCTTTGGTTGGGTGTGCAGGGTGAGCTGGGGGCTCAGAGGGGTCCCTGCAGGGCTCAGAGGGGTCCCTGCAGGGCTCAGAGGGGTCTCTGCAGGGCACAGCCCTCAGCAGGACCCCTGGGCTGGAGCAGCCACCCCACAGGAATGAGGATTGGACATCTGCAATAACATCTAAAACTGATCATCCACCCCTCAACTCACCCAAATGTGTCTCACCACTGAGCTCCCACATCAGCCCTTCCACTTTTTATATATTTTAAAGAGCCATCCAGGCTCCAGGGCTGGTTTTTGAAGGTGTGGTGTAAATCTAAATTGAAGGCTATTTTTAGCAGCTCTGCTGGAGGTCAGGATGTGCACAGGTGCCTCTCTGGACTCTGTAAAATCTAAAAATATTTCCCAGATATAGCATTTTTTTATTTTTTTTTTTTTTTTTAATTCTCTTCAGAAACTCATGAACTCACAGATTTTTGAAGCAAACATTGAAATCTTGTGCTCTTCTTTTCTAACTTCCTTTCATCTCTTAATTAATTGACAAAATTAGCAACAGTATCTGCCCTGGTTTTCCCCTTTAATTAGTTGTTGGATCTTCTGAATGAAAATACTGTTGTATTTTGGGGACTCAGTTAATGCATTGCCAATACAATTTGCACATTAATGTTGGGTTTGCAAATTGTTTATGTTGAAAAAGAAACTGCCAATGCCTTTAGGGGAAAAAAAATCATAAAAATCCTAGAGTCCAGGAGGAGCTGAGTATGGAAGGGCTTCTAGAGGCTGCAGAGCAGTTGGCTCTTCTTGGATGTTCCTCCCTTGATTTTCCACCAGGAGTTAAGGAGCTGTGGAAGTAAAACGGTGTGGTGGGAATAAAGATGCTTTTGACAAATTTCCCTGTTAAAAACATATATTTTTAGAGTATAGCTTGGCTTTGTATTTAAGTGAAGAGTTGCTTTTCAGGGTTTAAATGACAATTCTGTTTGGAATTTAAATCCATATCCTGTATTTTGGAAGATTAAACGCAAACAAAGTCCATCAAATCATTCCCTGGGGGAAAATTCCAGGTTGCAATTTTTTTAGTTCACTTTCCCACTCCATTTTACCATTCTCCCCCAGGTTAAGGTTTTTTTAACCTTTCATTTCATTCCTGGGCAGGGAAAATTTGATATTGATGTTTCTCACAAAAAATAGGCCAATATTTATTTCCTAGACCCAGTTAGGAGTGAAAAGCACTTTGTGAGGCTGAAATCCCTGGGTGCAGCAGAAGGGATCATTTGGAACACGATGCTCTGAAAGCAGGAATGGCTCCCAAAGGCTCTGACAACCCACTTGTCTCACACCTGCTGTGCTCAGGTTATATTTGCAGCCTCCAGAAAATATTTGTTCCCAGACAGTCACTTTCCCACTCTTTTCCTTCGACTCTTTTGTTCCCTATTCTTCAAAATTCCAGCTTCCCCCTCCTTAGGGAAGTGAACCTTTGAAGTTTCATCTCTTTATTCATAGTGAGATTATTAAAATATTTATTGGGCGCTTTCGTGAATCGAAAGTCTCTGAGGAGGGCTCCAGGAATCAGGTTGGATTTGGGAGCCTGATTTGGCTCCTCCTCCCAACTGGTAAATCAATTCCTGCTCATTTGAAGTTGATGAGCCTGATTATCAATATTCCACCAGCAACTAAATGGAATTCTATGGATTTGGGTGGAGCTGTGTCAGATTTCTAAGTTAATTTCTAATCAACAGAATCCACGTCAATGTCATATAACTGCAGGAAAAATATCACTTTGAATCAAAAACCATTACAACAGAACTTTTTTCTTTTTCTCAATACTCACCATCCTGCAAATCTTAATTTAATGGCTTTTATGTGCTTTATAGCTCTATAGTGTTAAAAATAAGAAAATAAGCATTCTTTTAATTATCTAACAGTTTGGGTTTTTAATGACTGTTTATTTGTTTTATCACTACTGACAGAAAGAAGTGTCCTTGTAACTGCAGTGTTGTCTGAGACCAGAAGTGTTAAAACTGTTGTTGTTTGTCAGAATTTAGTCAAAATTTTAGTCAGTTGGGGTCAGCATGGGCAAACATTTTGTTTTCTGATCATCTGACCCGTTGTCCTCAGCTTCAAAGCCCTAAAAAAAGACAAAATAAACTCATTCACTAGTTTAATGTCTGCAAATGTGATTTCCATAATGGAGCAAAATCCAGAATCAAGGAGAAGCTCATATCCTGTGTTTTGTGAAACATATGGAAGGCACTTTTTATAGGGTTTCTAATGAAGTCTTCATTATTGTAATATGTACATATTTTGAGTGCTGTCAGGTTGTCTTTCATTGGTGTTGCTGCTAAAATACATCAGTTGGAAAATGACTATAAATTATGGGGAGCTGTAATTTTGTTCAGGAATTCTGGTTCCTATTGAATCCCTTGGCAAGGAATTATCAAAAGCTTAATATGAAATATTGATTGTACAGCCTCTTTTTTTTTTTTTTTCTTGTTGGTTTTTGTGAGGTTTTTTTTAACATTATGTGGAACTACAGTCAAGAGATAAAATACAGATTTCTGTAAAGAATGTATTGACCACCAGTAAACGACTTTCCAAGGAATGTCAGCCTGTGTGGCCTGTGAAACTGTGACATTTTTGAGCTCTAAATGGAAGATGAAGAGATGGGAATGGAGGAGCTGTTGCTTTGAACACTACAGAAAATTCCAATTGGGATCTCTGTCCTACAACACCTGTTTGTGGCCAACAGAGCTGCAGGGAGGGGGATCGTGGGAAGGCAGCTTTAGTTTTTTGGTTTTCAGTCCAGTTCCTTGCCTGAGCTGTGTTCTCAAGCACCTCATGGCTGCTGTGGCCCAGATAAAATAATGACACTCCTGATTTTGGGGGGTGTTTGCCCTGTATGTCCAGAGAGGCTTTACATCCCAGGACACCAAGCTCCCAGTCCACACTCCCAGGAAAAGCAGGGCTGTTTTGTGGAGAGCCTGCCCAGGGAGGCTGAGGTGGCTGTGGTTTGTCTTTGCTGCTTGTTGGACTGATCCTGCTCTCTTGTCTCCTGGGACATGACACCCTGGAAGCTGTTTGAAACCCTTTGGAGTCACCCCAATCTTCTAAAAACACCCAGTGTAGAGAAAATCTTTTCCCAACAGTATCATTCTCGGGAAAACTCGTGTTTTTTTCCACGACACAGAGGTGGCACTACAAGGCTCAGCTGTCATCTCGCTGTGGATTTAGTACCCACAGATGTTTGCCAGGGAGGAACTGCCAGTTCCATGTTTCCAGCCTCTTGTTTCCAATAGTTAAGCTGAGGAAATATTATTGATTAGCTTTCAGGGTTAAAAAATAGGGATGTTTGCACAGATATGTTCAGCATCATTGTATATTGATTAAATGTGTGAAAGACAGATAAGATACAAGTGTGATGGGCACACCTGGTCTGCAGCAATGGCTTTCATTAACTTTATTATTAAAGTGGACATATTAACACTCAAGTCTCAGAGTCCTTCTGCCACCTGTGTGATCAGCACTGAATCTTAGATTTACCGATCTCTGATTCAAATTTTCCAGCACTTTGGTATAACATGTTTCCTGCTCTTCTGAGAGACAGCTCGCTCAGGGAAACAGCAGGGAAGGGATAAAAGCACTACCCTGAGCAATTTGGACTAAATGTGAGAAAAATATGTTTACTTCACATTGATAATTAGGTTTATTCTCACAATTGGTTTGAAAATGTGAAAACTGCTTCATTTCCTAGATAACCTGATTCATCTGCTATTTACAGAGTATTGCTCGAGATCCAAAAAAATAAATTTAAGCAGAGGGGATGTTGTCACTGGGAGAAAATGAGGATGTGCTCACCCTGGGGTTGGACTTGCTGTGTTGCACTGAGGTTGCCTGGGCCAGCTCCATTTATTGTAGACATCGTGTGGACTTTGATCAGTTATTGTGATGAATTAAGGGGCCAAGAAGATGAAGTGCTTTGATCATAATTGCATGTTCATGAGCCAAATTTCAAGGCAAGGATTTAATATCTTTAAGTGCAAGAGATAATAATAATAATGGCAAAAGTTACATTGTAAGGAGTAATTTCAGTTTCTAAAATAAGTCTCTAGAACAGTTCCTAAAATAATACTCAGCCAAGTAATTTGTGTAGCTCCATAAATATTCCCTGTGTTCCTTAAAGCATTTCTTTTTCTCCTCAAGTCTGCAAATTACCCTTTTATGAGATGCTGTACAAACTAACTACTATATCTATTCAGAGTATGATAATAACTCCTTGCCTTTGAATGAAATATTTGGCCCTTGAGAATCTGCCAGTGGCTTTCCTCACAAAATACCTGGAAATTGAATAAGATCTTAAGCTTTATTATGTACATATAATACTGGAACCTGTGGGATTATGTGTAGTAACCTTATTTACAGAACCCTAAGATGTGTTTGCAGAATATATTTTAGGCTGGGACAGCTCTGTAACACATATTTATAACCTCTTCTTCTTCTGTGACTTGATCTCAGAGAAATGCCAAAGGTTTTAACTCAGAAAAAGTACAATCTGTGCAACATTTTTGGAGTAGCACGAATAAAATCTGCACCTGCCACAATAAGAAGCCAGTTTCTAAATCCTTTTTGCTCAAAATGCAAGGAAATTATAAGGAAATGCAGCTTTTCTCTTATAAGAAAAGCTCATGGATGGTGTGTCCTTTGTGTTTTGGAATCAGAATAGGGCCACAAGTTTTCAGGTACCAGAGAAATAGCATTGTGACCTCATACTGATGAAAATGCTTTAATTTCTTCCAAAAGTGAAGAAACTACTCTGGAACTAGGACTTAACTCTTGAAAGCTCTGGTGAAGAAACTGCTCCCACAAATATTTGCAATTTCCTGACATGAAATTCGCTCCCTTTGGAAGAAAAAATCATACCCCTCCAAGGGAGAAAAGGGCCTGTATTTGGAAACTGTGAGTGAGTTTGAAACCCATATTTTTTGGGAGGCAACTGGGAAAATGTAGAAACATTCCTTCACTTGCCAGAAGTATCCACTTCATCTGCTCTGTGTGCACAAAATTCTTCTTGGCCTAAATGTGGACACGTGTTAGGGCTTTGCAAAGCAGTGTTGTGGTTTCAGTCATGGGGGCACTGATGCAAAAGGACTTTGTGGAAACTTCTCTAAAGTCAAAACACAGGACAAAACAACTTTTTATCTTAGTTGAAGGAAAAAAAGAGATTTACAAACACTTTTTTCCCCCCGATCCTCTTAGTGGTTCCTTCACAGATAACTAATTCCATTACATGTCTGTTTGAAACATGCAAGCATGATCACTTTGGTGGATTTAGTTATTCTATTTTTCTTTACTAAGCTGTTCTTTACAGGCCTTTTAAGGCACTGGAACTGAATCCATGTCCAATCAAACTGATCAGCGTTTTTGGGCATGACTTTTCCATCACAGCGTGATGTACAATCATTTAATGTAACTTTATACAACAGAGTTGTTTGGATGATTCCCTGAAGATTATCTGCAGGATCTTGAAGAGCACTTTGGATAGCTCAAAAGTCTCAGCACTATATATATATTTTTCATTACGTTCCTGCTGCTTTTGTAATGTTTCCAAAGTGTCAGTGTTTGGAACAGTAACAGAAGAGTTGCAGTTTCCTTCACTGAGACAGCAATGCTGTCTAAGGTGAAATTAAAATAGACTCAATTCATTGGTGGAATTAATTATTAAAATGTGCTCAGCAATCACTCACATCAACTCTCTGTGCTTACAGGGCTTTTTTTCCCCTTGTGCAAATACCACCAAAACAATGAGAGGTGGGACTGAGTTACCTTACACTGGTGGTGGCCATCCCTCCTATGCCTGTTGTATTATTTAAAATGTGGCTTTCATTAGTTATTCAGTGCAGAACATTTGTTGGGGACAAAGTGAGTCCTTATTTGTTTTCAGCAGCACATAAACCTGGGAATGTCAGTTTTGAAAAATATTTTCATTTTTGGTGTGCAATTTTCATTTGATTCTTGCCAGCTGTCAGATTCTGAGTTAGGCTCAACTAATTGGATTAGATTTTGTTCTTAGACCTGATTGGTTTTCAAGTACTCCTTCTGTGTGTGTGAATCTTGGGTTGCCCTGCACTGGGTAGTTTAGGAAGAACCCCATAGTGTCAGCAGGTTGTGCCTCCATGGCTCATGGAATCATGGAATGGTTTGTGCTGGAAGGGACCTTAGAGACCATCTCATTCCACCCCCTGCCATGGGCAGGGACACCTTCCACTAGCCCAGGCTGTTCCAAGCCCTGTCCAACCTGGCCTTGGACACTTCCAGGGATGGGGCAGCCACAGCTTCTCTGGGATCCTGTGCCAGGGCCTCCCCACCCTCTGAGTAAAGTTTTTCCTAATATCTAAACTAAACCAACCCTCTGGCAGTGTGAAGCCATTCCCCCATGTCCTGTCCCTCCATCCCTTGCAAACAGTCTCTCCCAATCTTTCCTGTAGCCCCTTCAGGCACTGGAAGGTCACAATGAGGTCACCCCAAAACTTCTTCAGGCTGAACAATCCCAGCTCTCCCAGCCTTTCCTCCCAGCAGAGCTGCTCCAGCCCTCTGATCATCCTGGGGCCTCCTCTGCACTCTCTCCAGCAGCTCCATGTCCCTCCTGTGCTGTTCCCCAGGGCTGGAGCAGCTCTGCAGGGGGGTCTCCCCTGAGGGGGCAGAGGGGCAGAATCCCCCCCTGCCCTGCTGAGGATCAGCCCAGGGTATGTTCTGGGCTCCTGGGGCACGAACATGAGCAGGGAAACCTCTCCAGAGTTTCCTGAGATTCAGCCTCATTAAGCATCACTGAAACGAATTGTGTCAGTGATTCCCAGAAATCCCACCTCCATCACTCAGTGGCTTCATTCAAAAGCACAGTTCTGTTTGTGAGCACAGTCTAAAATTGGGAAATCTGGGAGTGGATGTGAAGCGGGACATTTAGGAGGCTCTCTCCTGTGAAGAAATGAGTTTAAAGGTCTGAAGTTGTGGGGTGGTTTTTTTTTTTTCAGCAGAGATGATCTTTGAAATCTTTTCCATCAGTTCTCTCCACATTCCAATTTCAGTTTTATAACACCCCTCACTGTGCACGTCTTGGCAGGAAACTTGCCCATCTTGCAGAGCCTTGCATGAATAATTCATTGGAGTGTCATGCTGATTCTCAAAAGGTTGGAATATTTCTTTGGAGAAAGTGTTTAATAAGATTCTTCCAAACAACACAAACTGGAGCTTTGTATGAATTTTATGGGGTAGTAACTCTTAAAAGGTTTTGCACGATCAAGGATTTAATGAACTGAAACCCCAAACATATGGTCGTCCCTTCTACCTATTTGTTTCCTGGGTTGAAGGATGGAGATGAAGCTGCCTAATTGGGGTCAGAAACTTGAGTCTGGCAGATCTGAAAGCACAGACAGAAGTTTCAAGAAACAGGATACAACTCCTGTTTGGCTGCTTATATTTACATCTTCATTTGGGTGGTGTTAGATGACAAGGATGGAGAATAAAGCAGCTTTTCCACTTATTTTCCAAACCAACAGCAAATATCACATAGCTCCTGCAAAATACGGTCACTAAAGTCTCCCAACTGCACCATGTCCTAAAAATTTTGTTCAACCAGGTGTCATTTAACCCATCAGAGGCACTGAGGCGTTTGCAGTCTTGGAAGGAAGAGTGAGTTCCATGACAAATTATGGATATTTAGAAGTTCCTGAAGCTTTCTACAATCAAGGGTGTTTTGGCTTTGTTTGTTTTTCCTTTTGAAGACAACTTTTAAACAGGCTTTGGTGATCTAAGAGGTTGCTTTGAAATAGGAGGTCCCTTGAAATCTTTCAAAAGAACCCTTTGTATTGTTTTTTTTTTCCTATTTTCTAGGTTACTTTAGAATAATTTCAGTTTTTAATGGGCATTACTTCGCCAGAAAGCAAAGAGCAGAGCCCAAGTCAAGAACCAGCCAATGTAGTTAAAATACAAGATCACATCAATCTCACTGGGGTTTGCAGGAACATATTTCAGTGTGTTTTCAACAGCTATAAAACTGGCATAAAGTATTTAGTGTTGTTCTGAGGATGGGAAACCATTGGACTGTTGTTGAGAAGGAAAATAATTCACAAAGGAAATGTTCATGGTATGTAATTGGTGCTCATTATTGGGTAAATTAACTAGACAGTTATTATATTGTTGTCATTTCAAGCCTTTTCATCAGAAGAATTTGGCCTGAAATCTGAATTAGGGGAAGGCTCCCGTTGGTGCTGGAGTGGTGACACAATGCCTGAGGCAGCAGGTCTGACCCTGTCAGCAGTGAGCAGAGCTGAGGAGACAGTCAGGGCACTTGGGGACACCGACACTCACACTGTGACTTTACCCTCTGTGCTGTTTCAAAGCTGGAGTGAGTTACAAGATTTCTCTCAGCTCTCTCATTTAGGAAAGGATGAGGAGCCCTTTCCCCAAATATCCTTCCAGCAGTGCTGGAGCTGCTGCCCAGGGAGCTGCAGAGGCTCCATCCTTGGGGATTTTCAGGATTTAACTGAAAAAAAGTTTATTTAATCCAGCATGAAGAGCTTTACTTTGAGTGGTGGAACTGTGATCTCCTGTAGTCCCTTCCAACCATGATTTTTAGGAGTCTGTGAAATTTTAAAGGCAGGAGGCATTTAGGATTTCAGTGAGGCTTTGGACAACACCCAGTGGCATGGGAAGGATCTTGTCCCATGAAGTGGGGTTATAAAATATATCTCCTGGAATTTCAGAGCAGAGAACTCCAGGTGCACGTGTGTTCCTGGTCCCCCACCTCAAGGATCCAGCAGGTTTTTTATGGACCCACCCTTGTGTCTTGACAGACTTGAAGACTTGCATGTGCATTACTGCTGGAATGTATTCCTGGATATTGCTCTTTGCAGATCCTTCCAGGGAGCTCATTTAAGGATTACATTGGTGATTGGTGGTTTTCAGTGTTTGTGAAATCATTTTCATAATCAGGTTCTAAGAGAACTGAACTTAAACTAGCTGAGTTGTTTTTTTTTTTCTTAGTTGTCATTTAGTTGAAATTAATATTGTAATTGCTTTCTCTGGAGACTCTATAGCTTCATGCACTCTCATTTATGGAGAGAAATATGGATGATGGGTGACTAATGATGCTTAGTTAGGCATTCTTTTAAAAATAAATACTGAATCTGTCAATCCTCTTTCTGTCAGAGAGAGAAACAGCTCCTGTTTTCACACAGTCTCTTCCTTCAGGGGATTCTGTCTTGGGAAGCACTGTAATAGGGAGAAGTGGATGGGGTTTGACTTTTTTGGCAGTTTTTACCCTTTCCTTTGCAAATATCCTTCCACTTTTCTGATAACATTTATGGGGGCTGAGAGTGCATTGCTGCCAGACAAGGGAGAGAGAACGTCCTGTGATGACAGTGACCACAGCAAGTCAAGTCCATGTTCTCTAATTTTATAACTAAGGATAATAAAATCTGGACAAACAACATCTTTAGCCTGAGGAGCTCAGCTGAGCTGTCTTGAGTAGGATGTTGCTGTGTGGAATTAAATTAGCTGAATGTGTCCTCAGTGGTTTAGACAGAGTGGACTGGTATGTCCAGCTCTCCCTCTGTCTCCTTTGCCAGCCTCTTGCTGACAAGTCTATTTTTTTTTCCCCCCCATCAGTACTCTGGTGATTGATTAACTCAGTTCAGATTCCTCTGAGTGCAAGTTTCAAGAGGACACATTCTCATTTTACTCATAAACATACAATATTTTATTTCTTTGTATTAACTCCTCGCCCTTCAAAAGTTCATTTCTTACATTTTCTCTTCTTATGAACAGTCTTGTTTCCTGCTGCCTGGAATAGAAAGGGAAACACTTCACTTTTCAAGTTTTCTTAAGGGTCAACCTCCTCTCTTTTTAAAATTAGCTGTGGGCTACAAGGTGCAGGAGAGCAGAGGGTGGAGTATGGCAGCAGGAGCAATCAGCTTGGATCCAAACAGAAAAATTCATGACCTAAATGATGCATCTCCCTCCAGATGTCAGAGCAGTAAATAAATGTTTCATAAACTTTGCTTTCCAGGTCAGCTCCAAACCATGATTTTATGTCTGTGGTTTAACCCTTCCTGTCTGGATAAAGCAGCACGGTGGGATTGGACAGGGAGCAGGGAAGGTGTTTTGGGGAGCATTAGTGACACTGATGCCTCCAGCCAGGAAAAACAATGTGCAAGACTGATACCATAATCTTGAGGATGAGGATTAATGTCACTTTGGTTTTCTTTGTGGAAAAATCTGAGGAAATAATTTCCAGACCCCATGAGAATGTCAGAGCACGTTTAGCACCGTGGGGCAAGAGCAGAGACTACAGGAGCCAAATCAGCCCTCTGTGAGCACTGGTGCCCTCTGCACAGGAAAGCTTGTATTTTTACAGTGTGACAGAGGAAAGTAGATGGTGGATGACTGCATTGAGAAAGTGAGGGCACGAAGTCAAAATTCTCTTTGTAGGGTGAACACTTGCCTATCAACTCAACCCTCACAGCTTGTAGGAGCACTGGGGGCTTTATTACAGGTGAAGGAAAAGCCTGTTACTGCTGCTGCATCCTCAGGACCAGGGAAACTTTGATTACATGTGCTAATCCTCCTCTGCTGAGCAGAGATGCCTGGCACCAGGGCCCTGCTGATGCAAGATTCAGCTGCGTGCTCCAAATTGGCCCCTGCGATTTCCGTGGCGCAGGGAACTGTATCATGGCAACCTGTGTCTGCAAGCCCGGCCTGAGCAAGCTGTGCCTATTATTAGGAAGCCAAATGGGACTGCACACCACGCAGTTTTAAATAGAGCATGGAGATTGTCAGCAAAATTCTGTTAACAAGTGGCAGAATTTATGCGCTCGTGGGCCAGTCCTACATCGGAGATTTATGGAATTCTCCGTTCACGCTGTGCTGTTGCTGCTGCTTTACAATTAGAGGGAAGCTGGCATTAAAAACATCTGCTGCCCACGTTGGCCTGGAGTTGCCAAACTTCTCGCTCTCTCTGTGCCAAGTAGTACCTTGCCAGCAGCACCGTTGTGCTTAAATGTTAAATGTTAACTCCCGAAAGCGTCGCTCGCAGACGTCGGTGCCACTGAATCAGCACTAATGCTGACATTTCACTCAGGGAAGGGGAAGGACTGGGGAGGAAGGAGCTTAATTAGCATGGAAGCGCAGAAAAAATAGCATGTTCTACAAAAGAGCACGGTAAGAGGTTGTTTCCTGTGTTTTCCTGAGATTTCCCAACATCTGTTGTGGATCTGTTATTTGGGAACGGGTGGCTCGGCTCCAGGCTCTGGTCTTGCACTGAGGTTCCTCCTGCTGGGGACAAACCAGGGCACCCAGAGGGTGTCCCAGTTACTCCCAGAAGTACAGAATCTGTTCCCCTTGTCCATCCAGCTGTGTTGTGGTGAGCTGGCACTGCAGTGCTGGTGCTCTGCTGCTCCAGGTGGGTTGGAGGCTGTGCCACGTGATCTACAACCTCACACTTAGAGGATCTTTCCACATGTATTCCCTCTATTTAAAATGATTAGTGATAGATAAAGGTGTCAGCTTTTCATTGCCACTCCTCACTCTGATGGTCAGTGGTATTCTTCTGATTGCTTCCTGAGCAAAAGCAACACCCCACTGGGACATGCACGAGACATTCTCATGGCACAGAAATTAAAACAGCAGTGAAGTCCTAAGAATCCTGCCCAGGAGAGCTGAGCTGGGGAGTAGCAGTGCTCTTGAATAACATGAATTCAGACTCTCTCTATCTTCTAGCTGTGTTTTGGGATAGAATTATGAAATTGTTTACATTCAAAAAGCTTTCCCAAGGTCACTGAGTCCAACTGTTCCCCAGTACTGCCAATCCCACCAGTTTTTAAATCCCTCCAGGGATGGTGACTCCACCACTGCTCTGGGCAGCCTCTGCCAGGGCTTGACAACCATTCTGGTGAAGAAATTTTCTCTAATATCCAGCCTAAACCTCTCTTGGGACAACTTGAGGCTCTTTTCTCTTGTCCTGTTGCTTGTTACCTGAGAGAAAAGCCTGACCTCCACCTGGCTCCACCTTCCTGTCAGGGAGTTGTAGAGAGCTTGTAAACTGAAAGCCTAATCTAAAAAGAGGAAGGAATTAAATGTAAAGAGCACCAAGAGACTCCAGAAATGTACATTTCTTTCTCTTTCTTGGGGGGTAACATGTTCCTTCTTCCAGTCAGTGCCTAAACTCAGGCTGCTGTCAAATTTCCCAGCTCACTATTGAATTTTTCTCTTTTTATGAGTGTTCTGTTTTCTTGTAGTTATTTTTTAGGGCTTTTAAAAACCAATAGTCTTCATAGTTTTCTGTGGCTTTCTGCATTTGTGCCACTTAGTTGCAGGTAAAACCCTGCCTGTGTGAGCATCCCCAAGGACAGTCATATTTGTGGGTGAGACAATATTTCCCTTCCACCTGTATCTGCTGCAGGAAGTGACAGCTGGCAAATATCTCATGTTTTGCACTTTGCTTATTAACTAAACGCTGATATCAAGCTGATAATGTGTGTACATATTATAGATATGTAAGACAACGCTTGACACTATATTTTAGTTCATTCAACATAAGAAGGGCTGAAAGCAAGTTTGGGTTCATTTCTTTCTGCATCTGTGGGTTTGTCTGTGCCAGTTTTGCTCACCTTAAAAATTTCCTTGCTCTTGGAGTAGCCAAATGTGGTAGCATGGGCTGTTTGCAAAGAGACAGCTTATCTCAATATACAGCTGCAATATGAACAGGTAAATCCCTTTTTTTTTTTTTTTTCACAATGCATTAAAAATATTTCACTTGATCAGAAAGGAGAAAGAGATGAAGTTTAGCAGCAATGCAAAGGAGGTTTTGTTTCTGGGCTGAACCACAGAAGTTATGATGTGTAGAGATGCTTGTAATTGTAGGCAATATTGTCACTACAGGCTGTTGGCGCTAAATTTCCCTCTCATCTGTAGTTTCCCTTAGGAAGATGGTGTTGAGGGTATAAATCCCTGCAGGGTGTCTCCCTGTCGGTGTAAATCCCCAGACTCTGGTTGTGTTCAGGAGGTTTTGAACTGTTTCCTGCAGCAGTTGGAGCCAGGCACTGATCAGCAGAGGGCACTGATCTAACAGGAGTTGGAGAAAAATTGTCATTTTACTTCAGCGCAGCCTAAATGGCCCCAAGATTAATCTGTTAATATCCTCTCATTCCTTTCCCTGCTATATCAGTGTTAATTGCCAAACAAGTGACAACTTTCTCCAGTATATTATACTGGTCCATTATACACTGCTGCTGTAGATATGGTTATTTGCAAATTTGCTACAGACTCCTCCACAAACTCCAGAGGTTTTTATGTTGCTCCTTATGCACGAATTCAAATAAATAGAGGCTGCAATTCAATCTATATCAAATTTAATCTGCATGCTGTTTAAAGCAACCTAAATATTAAAAACAGATTATTGGAGTTTTCCACAGGAATAATTTTATTTTTTATGGTTTACTTTCAAATCAACTTGCTGACTTCCTTTGGGGGTTATTTTCCACCAAAAGATTACAGGGTTTGGTTTGTTTGTTTGTTTGTTTTATCTATGCATTCACAAGTATATTTAAGCAATGGTTTGTTGTCAGCTGGGCTGATAAACGCAGCCACCACTGAGGATTGGCAGAAACAGTCATCATAAACCTGCCTGCATAGAAAAAAAACTGGAAAGGGAATGAAATCCAAAGGAAAAGGCCAACATGGATGTGTGGGGATGAAAGAGAAGGCAAAGAGGGGCAGAAGCTCCTGCTGGTGATTCCCAGCTCCAAGGGCAGAGCCCTGGCACGGGATCGGGACGGCGGCAGACGGGGTTGGAGGCAGTCGGGTGTCAGCACAGGGGATGAGGCCTGGCCTGGCATGTCTGGAAATTGCTCTGACAGCCAGGGCCCTATAAAATTTTAATTTGAGAAACGAACCTGTTCTAAGCTTTGCCAGTCGAGCCCTGCAGCTTTTACTTGGGCGAGATTTTTTTTCCGCGAAGATAAATGAAAATAGACTTAAAGACTCTGACAGCAGCTAGTGGGCAAGTCCCTGTCTTGTGTCTGGCAAACAACCCCGACCTGTGTCACGAGATTGGGGTCAATAAATAAATATCAGTTGGTGTAAGCATGTCTGGAGTGTCACAGCATTATTAAAAGCCTCTCAGGTTGAGCAAAGGACAGTTTTTGTAGCCTTGAAGTGCTGGCCTCCTAGAAATCGTGGTTTTATTGTCTGTTACGTGTTGGTCTTACTCAGAGCATTGTGTCAAATATAATTATATCCTGCAGAGTTTTCTGAGAATTGTTTCTTGTTCCTTGTTTTTGGAAGTTTTGAATAAAAAAAAAAAACCCCATTACTGAAGGTGCAATTTAGATGTTTACTGAATATCATGACTCAATAAAGTGATCTCACTTTTAGCTATTTGGGATGAAAACCCAAAAGGAAATCCAAATTAAGACACTTAAGTGGGACCACTAAAGACAGCACCTCTTGCTGTTTCCTAATCACTGCCATGTAACAATTAATAGGGAAAATTCTCTGGAATGGCTGGAAAGGGGTTACCCCACCTCCCAATATATGCTAAAAGCAGCAGTTTAGTACTTGTTTTGGGAAATTCCTGTCTGAATACAAGTTGTACTAATAGGAATTAGCAAATAATTGTCAGCTAAGGACTCATTTATCCCACTTTCTAGTCAGCTTCAACAGAGCAATAGCAAGTAGGTGCAAGTCAGCTGAAGATAAATGCCCATTTCAAACACATTGAGACAGACATTATTTTCATTATTTTCCAATATGGATGTGGCCTCTTCCCAGCTGATGGTAGTGCAGCTTTGTGAGCACTAACCAGTTTTTAAAATACAGTATTCATGTTGCATGGCCATTTTTTTCTGTTATCTTTTTAACATAATCTTGTTTAAATTTAAGTTTCGGGCCAGATTCTTCCATCCTTTCTCCCACTGGGTGATGTTTTATCCCATCAGTATGAAGGCAGCTGGATTTTTGTGCTTAATTACATTTTATGTGTGGCTTAACAGTGTCCATTTGACAGAGAAAACTTATTCTTGACTGTGAATGTTAAGCAGGATCTGACCTGAGTTCAATCTGAGAGGCAGCAGGTCAGACTTAATAAGTGGTGGCTTTCTGATTTGTTTGTTTGATTTAGTCTTGTTTAGCAAATGCCAAAAACAAATTCCTAAACTGAGTTAGGTCATCTCGAGTGAGGTCAGTCAAAGTAGGCTGATTAAATCCCCTGATTTTAAGCTGGATTTTAGCTTATTCATGGCAAAGGGATGCAGCCCAGGATTTTGTGCTCCCACAGCTGCTGTTGGGCACTGGCTCTGTCCAGGAATAAATTCCTGGCTTAGGTCCTGCTGCAGGACCTCATAACATCTGAAAGGAAAATTAAACAGGAGCAAAAGGAAGCAAAAAGGCATTTTACAGCTGTTGCAATAATGTCAGTAAGTTAGGGCAGTATGGAGGAGGTGTTCAAAGAGGTCTTTTCTCTGAGGGCACTTTGCTGTGGGCTCAGTGAGCTGCCCAGGGAGGAGGTGGAGACCCCATCCCTGGAGGTGTCCAAGGAATGACTGGATATGCCACTCAGTGCTCTGGGCTGGGTGACAAAGTGGGGGTCAAAAGTTGGACTTGATGATCTTGGAGATCTTTTCCAACCCAGACGTTTCTGGGATCCAAGGGGAGGAGTGTTGAATCCCTTATTTGTAATGGTTAGTGCAGAAAATTCATCGAGGTCTTCATTCTGCACTTCTTTTCCTTAAAAACATAACTTTGCTTTCCTTGCAAGCCACGCTGTCATTTCCCAGAAAACAAAGATACAGCCAGGAATAATTGCTTTAGCCTTTAGTTTGGAGTGGAATTTTTTTCTTTCCCTCTGCCATACGAATAGAAAAAGCACTTGTACCAATTTAACATATATTCCTATCTAAAAAGAAGAAAAATTCAATAGAGATGAAGATAACTTTATTTCTGTCAGCAAAGAAAAATAGATATTTGATCCAATCTATGCTAAACTTTTCTTTTCAGTGCTTGAGAAATAAAAAAAAAAAAAAAGGCAAAACCCAAAAAATCTATATATCATATTCTTGGCCAGTGCTTGATGACATTACCCTTCAGTTTTTCCTTTTGTTTTCTTCCTAACTACAGCAAAAAAGGCAGAGTATAAACTTATGTACCAGTAAAGGCAGAGTAGCAGAGTTCCCGTGCACCTCATTTTACAATTTGCTTTGACACGAAGTGAGAAATAAACCGAGCACAACCTTTACTACAATAATTGGATTTTTGCCATCAGGAAAAGCTTGTTACATTTGTGTCCTCTGAGAAATAATACACTTTTTAGGTTTGGGTTTTATAGACTCCATTCTCCGTAACCTTAGAGGGCTCAAATTCCAGTGAGAGGGCTGTGATGTGCAGGGGCTGGATCCTTCCCCCCCTGAGTCGATAGTCTCTCATGGTTCTGTCGATAGTGTGGGATGGTTTACACCACCACAGCCTCAAAAATCATTCTGTGAGACATGTCTTCAAACACAGGCTAATTTTAGAGCAGTCTCCTTTGTCGTCCTCTTTTTATTTTGCCTTTTTTTTTGTTTGTTTTTGTTTCAGGTCATGCAGTTTTGCCAGTGATTTTTTTTTTTCTTCTCCTCGTGAAATTTCCTTGAAGAATTGTAGGAAAATATAATTAATTCTAAAACCTACATGGATAATGCTGAAAATGTCAGTTAGGTCAGAGCCCAAGGATGAGTGGGCTTTGTAAGCTGGGGATGAGGAGTTCCTTTAGTTTTAGTGGTTTGAAATTTGGTGCTCCTCTCCATCATACCTGGGCTCCCCCAATCAAAAAAAATGTGCTTAATTATTTGCATTTCATTAAACATGTCAGCAATTTCATAGATTTCATTAGTGCTGCCAAATACTACTTTATTATAAATATTGGTGATCATCTACAGCTTTGTCAAGGACTGATTTTGTCACTCTCTGACCTGAAATGAAAGAAATATTGAAAAGAACATAAAAAATCTGTTGCTTCAGACTTTGTTATCGTAAAAAGCTCCAGAACATTTGTAACTACCATGATATTGCTCCAGAACTCTGAGTACATGAACAGTAAATAATCAAAGGTGTATTAAAAACCATTCTATTAAGGTTGTGCAATAGTGTAAAAGAAACAAATATCTCCCAGTGGCATTAATGAGAACAGGAGTGGGAATTATTAACCACAGGGAAAAGAGGATCCTGGTTTGTTTAAATATAACCAATGTGAGATGGGAAGTGTGAGGTGGTACTAACAAGCCATTTTGGTAGTGGGAGATGGATATGAAGTTAAAGTGCCTTGTGCTCAGAATCAATTTGAATTCACTCCAGACTTTGCATAACCTTCTCCTCAGTGCTATACAAATGCCTTGATAGACTCATTAAAATCTGCAAAATGGGAAGGAAAATCATAAGATCAGAGACTCATGAAAGAGTGGAAATAAAAATCTATAAGTGAAGTGTGAAGCTGGAGTGGATCAGTGAGAATTTTAAGTTCCAATTTCTCTCTCTTCGTGGCTTTATCACACACTAACTGTTCCTTCACCACTTTTATGTAGCGGAACACACACATTACAACTTATTTGTTCAGATTTCTTTTTTCTGGGGTTGTCTCTTTGCAATTCTACTCGTGTAGCTCATGGTGAACCCCTCCATGATGTGTTTGGTAAAAGAGAAGAGCAAACATTAGTGAAAATGTGAGAAATACTGATCCTTGTGTGCTCCTTTTGTTACCTCGGAGGCCAAAAGAGCAGAGATTCTGATTAGGAGGAATAGTTTACAAGCTGAATAACCATCTCCTACTTGTAGAAATAAATTTAAAATGCAATTTATCTCATCAGGGCATGTGCATAAATTTGGTTTAGAGAACACTCTTCTGCCTTGCTGCTAAGCACCATATGAAAGGGGTATTTCTACTCCCTGTTCCTGTCAGCCTCCAAATGGACAGTACAACTGGCAGCATTTTATTTAGTCACACAACCAAACCCAAATTAGCATCTCATATCTGTTCCTCTGAGCTTTAAACTTGGTTCATGTCCTTGACACGAGACTTTTATTCTGATGAAAGATTTTTTGGTTGAAACTCCCATTTACACGCGGAATTGATGGAGAAAAATTGAGATTTTCTTTATCACGATTGTACAGTATGAAACAAACTGCTTCAGGTTATGATCCCCTCCAGTTTCAGTTGTTGCATTGTTTAGGCTGGGGCTGGCTGACACATCCTTCATTTCTCTTGGGCAGACTGATGCAGCAATGGGCATATCTGAGCCATTGGGCTGCTGCTGCTTTGTCAGCCTTGACCTCCTGCTGCATCAACTCATTGCAAACCTGACACTTCATTTCTCAGCCCTGGATTTGGTTCTGACCTCTCTGAGCCAAGATTAGGCACTTTCACTGTTTGTGAAAGTTCTATGGACAGGTACCAAACGATATCAGAGCGTGTTTTCTTTCTCACACTGGATCCCTTTTCACCAATTTGTGTCCTACATCAGAAACACAGATCTCATCATTCACACTTCACAACAAAATTTAATTGCTATCCATCTTAACTCTGATTTATTTTATAGATTTTTTTGGCTTAATACCAGCCTTTACACAACAGAACCAGCCTACCCTTGAAACCTGGATCACTGAGGAACAGTGAGTTCTTGGTACTTGGGGATTAGAAGTTGCCTGTGATGGACATACTGGTGTTTTTTTCTAAAACTTGGCTTTGATCAACTGCATATTTAAGCATCATTTTTTAAAAGGATTGCAGTTGTTGGAGCTGAAATCTGAAGAACCAGCCTGGCAATTTTTCAGTTAATATAAGTAAGTACTTCTATGAGTCCTGGGAGTTCATTCCATGTTCCCTTTGAATTGGATAAAACCAATGGCTCTCCAAGCCACCTGGAGAGGCAGCCAGCGTGGTCTCAGCAGCTTCTCCTCACCAGGAAGGTGGTATCCCTTCTTCACTGCAATTTCTTGCAAACTTTGCATGTTCAAATCTGGACCTCATCTTTCCTCCTAATGGGAATTAATAGCACTGGGAAATTCTCCCAGCAGTCTCTTTGGAAGAATTATGGTGTGGTCCACTAAAAGTTGCCTCTCCATTTTTCTTGCAGGTAGGAACCCACAGGGGAAAAAAAAAACAAACCCAAAACAACAAAACAAACATTATTGCAGGAACAAACCAATAAACCCAATCCCCAATGACTCTGCTCACAGGCAGGGACAGGGAATCCCAGACTGGCTCATTTTCCAAAACCTATTGTGACTCATGAACCTTAAAAAATATCTCTGCCTGAAAGAAGGTCTCAGACTGTGCAAACTCAAAGCATTTGGGGATCAGCTGCTGAGGGAACGTGAAAACAAAGGTGCTGATTGCAAGGAGTGGGAGAAAGGAGGCGTTTCTCATCCCATCAGGGGGATTTATCCGTGCTGATGGCTCAGCTCCTGGATGAAGAGGAGCTCTGGGAGCAGAGGCAGGTCTGTGGCACCCTCTGCTCCTCACTGAACCCACAGCAGCTGCTCAGCTGCCAGATGCTCTGGTTTGGATGGGTAAATCACAGCTGCACCCCTGAAAATGCAGCACTTCACGCTCCAATCTGTGCTGTTCAATCCTCATGTCTCATTTTCACTTTTTACAGATCAGTTTTCTTTTCAGTTCTTTATAATTTTTGTTTAAGTTGGTTCTTTCTTCTTCCTTTTTTTTTCCTGTGTTTGTAGAGATCTCTGTGAGCCATCAGAGTCTGTGTGTTTATTCAAGTAGAGCTCAATAAATAGTTGAAGTAATGCAGTTTTTAACTGAATAACACTCCCATTGAAGTCGATGAGATTTTAATATGTTTAAATACCACAGAATGTAGCCCTAAATTCCATTAAATTGAGAATTGCAAGAAACTTAAATCAGCCATGTAGGAGGTCTTGGAGGGTTGGTTCCCCCCCCCACCACCAGGATAAGAGTTGTGTTTCACATGATGGTAGAAATCCAAAATGAAAATAAGGGTCACCTCCTTTAATTTGGGCTGTTGTTCCACAGATTATTTACTTTGTGGTACTTCATCTCTTAGTGGAGGCTCATCTGACAAAATGTAATGAGACATAATGATTAATTATCTTCACTACTATAAGTTACAATAAAGCAATCTGCCTTTGATGAAACCCTTGAATTTTAAAAATTCTTTTAAAAGAATTGGGCTGCATGCACAGTCTTGTAAATTCCCAGACATCTGGAAGCAAATGCCACAAAATGAGCTACAATAATTCCATGAATGTAGGGATTTCAGTAGCATTGCACAATATCCAAGTTACAGGTTTTCAACTTGATAGGACGAGGGGGAATGGTTTTAAACTGAGAGAGGGCAGCATAGATGGGATGTCAGGAAGAAATTCTTCCCTGTGAGGGTGGGGAGGCCCTGGCACAGGTTACCCAGAGAAGCTGTGGCTGCCCCATCCCTGGAAGTGTCCAAGGCCAGGTTGGACAGGGCTTGGAGCAACCTGGGCTAGTGGGAGGTGTCCCTGCCCATGGCAGGGGGTGGAATGAGATGATCTTTAAGGTCCCTTCCAACCCAAACCATTCTGTGATTCTTGAGTAGCAGTGACTGGTAATATTTGCTCCAGAGTCTGTGGGGAAAAAGCAAAGCTACAGAATCATAAAATTTTGCTGGAATCCATGTAATTAACTCCCAGAATGGAGCCAGGGACTGGAGCTTGGCAGCGAGTTGAGCAATGAACTGCAGGAAGGAGTTGCTGTGTGTTACTTCAGGGCAGACTTTTATAATTGTAATTCTTATTTACAAAGGGAGTTATCATGTTTTTGTCTGGCTGTGCTATTGCTGTTCTCAGGGATTAAGAGATACCAAAACCCACCAACATTTTGATGTCTTGTTCAGATAAAGAAGAAAGAACATCTGTCCTTGGCAAATCACAAATAATAGGGGAAGGTTGGTGAGGTGATCAGGAGAGATTTGAGTGAGAAGCAGGAAGCAACTGGCAGTTCACAAGAGCCCAAAATCAGACTGAGTGTCACGTGGCACAAGGGCTGGGCACGTCCACGTGAGTTTCTCATGACTCTGAACTTGCTGTGATGATAAAGTGTTGATCTTGATCATATCTGAGCTATCTACATCATCTCCTTCCCTGAGTGCTGAGCTCTCTGAACAGATCCTGCAGCCAAGGGACAGAAAAAGGATGTTTTCAGACTCGTTTTGGGAAGGATCCTTCTCACCCAGCACTGCAAACTGTGGAAAAGGTCACACTCACCAACTTTTTTGTCTTCAGAGGAGCCTGGACTTCATCCCACTGCTGGAGGAGGAGGAAGCTGTGAGTACCCAATTAGTTTGCATGGAGTGGGAAGTGACAACAATAATTCCCCTCAAGAGCACTTCACATCTGTTTTTTTTCTAACTCCAAGCTACGTAAAATATTAATTTTTATTGCCATTTTATTCCATGTAAGACACAGACGAGGTTATACAACATTCTACTTGTTTCTCACACCACAACAACTATAATTTACATTGAGAGTTGTAAATTATGGGACCATTGGCAATAGCAGGGAGTAAATGCTTCCTAAAATGCTTTAATAGGAGAGCTGGTTCCTATATGTGTGTTCCTTGTAACTCAGTTCAGTCTAAACTGGTAGTTAATTGGGTTGTCATATTTACAGGGTGAGTATTCAAACATGTCTAAACTTCACAAACTCTTCTGTAGCGAGAGAAAGACAGTGTTAGAGCCAAATCAACCCCAAACTTTTAAGCCTGTCTGCACAGCAAGCTCAATAAGCACTTTTGCAGATCTGCCTGAAACCTGTGCCATTGCAATGCCATTATTCTCTTTGTCAGCGTGCAGGCAAGTCCTAGGACTGGTGGAAAACCTAAAAATATGAAGTTTGTTTAATAAGACCTCTTAAAATGGGTGGCATGAAACTGAATTATTTCAACTGGAATATATACACTGGGGAAAAGCGAGATCTTGAATATTCACATTACAGCTCATTGAAAAGGCAATGGGCTATGCAACAAGATTGACAACAAAGGGAAAAATGATGAGGAAAATTGCCTTACTTATCTGCTAGAGTGCTCTTGACTGCCAACTGTAATTTTATGGTTCATTATATAAAAAAATACCATTAATGTTAGTACTTGTGTATCATAATCACGAGAAGAAGGGAAAAAGTTCATTGAAATGTGCTCCATTTTTAATCAAGACACTATAATTGTGTGTTTTTCAGGCATCATCAATTTCCATCAATTTTACTGCTGCAAAAATAATGTGCTGCTCCAGTTCTTCCACAGGTCAATGCCTGCGTGAGGTACATTGACTGCAGGATGCAAACTGTAAATAAACAGTGGCATAATTTATCTTCTCTGATATTACTTGATTCATCCCGAGCTTTAAGTTGATAAGGGGAGAAAATGGGCCGGCTGGGTTTGAATTGTGTGGTGCATCACATAACTTAGAAATGGTAGGAACTTTTGTTATATAAATGTTGTTATATAAAATGTCAGGCAACAGCCAATATTAGCAGTGCAGAGCCAGTATCACGCAGCAAATGTGTCTGTCAGCTTATCTGTGTGCTTTCAGGAGCTGGGAAAAATCACAGAGCAGATAAAATTGTCTGAAACAATGGCAGGGGCTGCACTGAGATGTGTCACAAACCTGGTGGATTGGCCACCTCAAGGTAACTCTCTGAGCACCAGAGAATCTGAGGAGAAAGGGGGACAAAGGTGTTGGTAATTCAGGTGCTCCGTGTCTTTTGTTGAAAATGGGGCACAAGGAATTTTAGTGGCACGTTTGGGTGCCCAGCAAGTTTTGTGCAGAACGAGTTTTCTGAGTTAATGTTGGTGTTATTCCAGTGGGATGTTGGGGAACAAGTTCACAGCAGAGCTCAGTCCTGGTGCAACCCTGGAGAACAGCAGAGTCCCTTTCCCAAGGACTTCCTTCTTGACAAAAGAGAGATGATTCCCAGATGATGTATTCCTACTTAAGGGATGCTCAGATTTTTTATTCCACAAATCCATGAGACTGACTTTGAGGAAGAGCTTCTCCTTTCTCCTGGGGATGTGCTCTGGGTTTTGAAGCCTGGGTAAGTCAAAGTTTGTTTACAAAATTTAAGTTTAAAACAAGTTACAGCTGTTCAGCAAATTACAAAAAGTTCATTCTGGATGTGTTATCAATGTTTCTAAAGGCTGTCTTTCATCTACTGGTGGAGAATATTAATAAAAAAATGATGTGTTTTATGGGCAAACCCTTAGGTAGCTGATCCTTAATCCCTCTGAGTACATTCCCTTCTTGCAGAACTGCTCATAGAATCTTAGAATCCTAGAATGGTTTGGGTTGGAAGACAACTTAAATACCATCTAGTTCCAACCCCACAGCAGGGCCACCTTTCACTAGACCAGGACCAAAACTACTCCCAGTATTTGTTTCAGGCTCACCCTTGTAAGCTCAGCCTAAATTCCTTGGAGGACAATCTGCATGAAGATGCTCCAAAATGAGGGCAGATTTGTTCCATCACATGAGAGCAGCACTGACACACATCACAGCCAGGAATAAATAATATTTCCTCTCCACTCTCCCTCTTTTGAAAGCTCCCTCTCCTTAAATAAAGGAAGAAAGGCTCAGTACACTGGAAAGGGCTTCTGCTGAGTAGCTCATGTGAGGGCAAACAGCTCATAAAACTGGCATTACTTGGATGATATATTCATGTAGTATTTCATCTGTACTAGTGTAATACAGGATCAGATTTGTGTAGCTTTAATTATATATTACTTGGATAAAATAAGTTCAGCTGCCAGAAGCCCACTGCAGTGTCTCAGGCACGCAAAGTTTGGTTGGGAGGGAAGGAAAAGAGCAGTTTATTTTATTCCTGAAGAGCACATTCTTCACCAAGGGGAAGTGAAGGATGGTGAGACTGAAGCTGAGAGGCTTTCCTGAGGCTGACAAGCCCTCCAGGAATCCCATCACTTCCAGGACTCTGGGAACAAAGTGCAGCACTTGCTGCCAGCTGAACCTCTCCCACAGCTCAGCAGAGGGCCTGAAATCACTGCAATAATACCCACATTTATGCCTGTTTTCAAATTAATGTCACTGTACACCTCACACCTTTCAGGTGGGATCCTCCTGCAGAGGATGCTGAGTGCTGGAGGAGCCTCTCCCTCCTCCTGTCTCCAGCAGAAGGGAATGTCTGGGATAACACACTGCAAATGTGCCTGTAGAAACATGGCATTATTCATAGTGTATGATTAGTCTTGCACGCTTTCCTTGTTATAAATATGTAACACATGCTCCAGTGCAGAATGTGATAATGTATTCCAACATGATCTTTATTGCTGATATTTAAAAACCTGTTCCTGAATATGCACAGTTTAAATTTCACATGAATGTACATCTACCATTTTTCCTGCTTTAAAGCAGAAAGTCTCTCAGGCAAAATGTAGGGTTTATGTCAATCCATTTTTACCCCTTTCCTCAGCTCATTTGTCTACAGTTAAATATTTTCTTCATCTTCCACAGGAAAGTATGAATTATTCCAAAGCACAGAGTGCTGCAGTGTGTGTGTCTGTGTTTGTTGGTAAGTCAAAATACAAACACTGGGAGAAGAAATTCTCATTTGTTTTCCATTCCGGTTTTTAAGTGATATGTTAGGAAGCAATCATAATAAAGAGGAGCTGGGGAAGCTGAAGAAATTATTTCTCAGTGAGACAGCAGCCTGCTGTTATCTCTAATCTAAGAGGCACTGGATAGAGGTCATCTTCTGATCAATGAAGTGAATTTCATTTTATGATGCTGAAAACAGACAGGGAATGGTACAATCAAGTGCCTTCCAAAAGAAAACAGAAGCAGTCAGAGAGGGAAGAGAGAACCATAACAAAAATAAACAGATTTATTGCTCTATAGAGCCTGTTTTACAAGGGCCCTGGAGTGCAGGAAGAGGAGGTTGCCCTCCTTTAGCCCCCTGGATATGCAGAGAGTTGCCAAAATTTAAAATGCCTTTACCTGCCCAGGACAGTTTTCTGCATGAATGGGGTTAACATGGTGTGGTTTTACATTCACAGATTATCTCTCATAAATGAAAAGCAGTTTAGTTTCCAAGCTGTAATGTGATGGGACTTTCAGGAATCATGGAATGCTGACAGCTTTTCTGTTCCACAGCTCCAGAACTTCAACACAGCTTCTCCCCTGTGCCTGGCTCTGAGGGACTGGCTCTCTGGTTGCCCATATTTTGCTTTTCAAGAGGAATTTGCCTTGATCAAGTCTCACAGCGCTGTCTGAGATGATTTTGGATCACTAAATAATGTGGATTGCAAGGTCAGATCAAAATTTTTGCTACTGAAGTTTAATAGTTAGTTTGGAATATTAAGCATGGAGATGTCATGGTAATTGAGCAAATATTGGATGTTTTATGTAGCCTGTGCCAAAGGAAAGCCTGAAAACAGTGTCTGCTGCTCCATCTAATAACTGGGGAAAAGGAGGGAACATTCATCATGTTTTGGGGAGTTTGGTTACAAATGGTTCTTCAGCAAGAAGTTAAAAGTATTGAATTTCTCAATAAGCACAATTGTCTATGTGAAATGATCCATCATGTAGAAAGCTGGGTAATTTTCCTGAGAGGAAGCAAGATAACCAATGTTGATAAGAGCAAGTAGATGAGAAAGTGGAAAAGATTGTTTAAATATAGAAAGGGATAAGGAGGTTTGAGAAATGGAGCAGGAAATGGGGAACTGAGCAGCTGTCACAGTGCATGGGAAAACCATCCGTTCCTGAATGTCTCACTCGATACTTGTGTCTGATCTATCGATCAGAAAAGAAAGTTGGACTGGAAATATTTCTTGGTGGAGGTTTAAGAGGAAGAGTAGATATGCACCTGTGTCCTGGGGATGGAAATGTGTCTCTCAGGCAGGGATGGTGATGAGCAAATGGTTACAAACATCCATAAAGCAGTGAGAGAATAAAACTCCAAGAATATAGAGCTAAAATGGCAGAGCAACAGTGTGCAAAGGAGCTCAGAATTCTGACTGATCTGCTCCTCATACACCTGTTGGAGGGTGTTTACAGGCCTCACCCAAATATAAGGATGCTGCATAGACATATTTGAAAAGACACTGTTTGCCCCAAGTAGCGGAGCTTCTGTAGCATCAGAACAGAGAACAGAGCTTATTTATTCCCCCAAACCTTGCAAACCATCCTCAAAATCAATGGAAAGGTAATGAGAGCCCTTGCTGTCAGCATGGATTAATCTGGAATTCCCTGGCATCTTCAGATCCCTGTGCATCAAAACCTAAGTTTATATCAGAACTTTGAACAGTGACTCAAAGTATTCAGGAGTTCAGAAAACGACAAGAGAGAACGAACTAAAATGCCTCCAATTTCTGTGGTTTGCCAACTTCAAAACCTCTGATTGTGCTGGGAGCCTTTGATCTCAGTATTGCTTTTTTATTGCCTTTGAAGTCAAAAGCAAAGGGTGATTGCAGTGGGATCCACAGGTGCCAAGTGTTAATTCCCTGTAGCCACCTTTAAGGTACATCATATTAGCTATTGACCACCAGACACTAAAGAATGTAGCCATATGTAGAGAGCATTTTCTTATTAAAGAAGGTTTCACACATCAGTAGTGTTGGTTCAGATTGATTTTTCCCAACAAAGAGGTCACCACAGACCACTGATGCTCAGAACCTCAGGAAGGTGTTTTCTCGTATATCACAAATTTTTATTAATCAGCTGGTACAGATGAACAGGAGTTAAAGTTATATCAAAAGTTATACACTCAACAGCAGCATATATTATTTTTGGAGCTGATGAGTGAGCCCTCCAAAGGGGGAGGTTGGTGAGGGGCTCAGAATCTCTGCCTGCTCCTGAGACAGGAGCTGAACGCTGTAAATTGGTCCCAGTGTCTGCCCTCCTACAGCACAGCTGGGAAAGAAAAATGGAAAGGGCTGCATTTATATGGCTTGTAAAATATTCATTTATGTGCTGCGCTCGAGGAGAATCGATCTCTGGAGAGCAGGAGGTTCCTTCATCTCAGTCAAATTAGATTAGAGGTAAGAGCTGAGTGGGATGAAATGTCCCGGGGATGGGGACAGGGTGAACCAGCCCCGGCACCGCTGGCTCTGAGCTCTGAGCAGGGCAGGGGGTCACTGGGACAACGGGGCTCAGACAGGAGCTTGTCCCTCAGCAAAGGTGTCTGGGTTTGGGTTCCACTCAGTGGCAAATTGTTGAAATGTTTTTGCAGATTTGGTTTGCAGTGACTTGTTTTATCTGCCAAAATAAGGCAAGGTTAAATAAGGTCAGCACTGAGGGAGGCAATGGTTTATTCCTTTCATGCACAGGCACATGTTGGGATTGTTGGGATGTCCTGTGCACAGTCTGGAATTGGACTTTCATGATTTTTGTGGGTCCCTTCCAACTCAGGATGTTTTCTGGTTCTGTTGTGCTCAGTGTTTGCTGAAGGAGGTTGTAGCAATGGGCACAGCAGGTTTTGTGCTCTGTTCCTTCACAGTTACCTGCTGCTCCCAGACACTGCAGCACTCCAGAGTTTTGTGAGGGGTGTATGTGGCTGAACAGACTTTGTTATTACAGCCTCTTGTTCAGTAGTTTCCTCACCAAATGAGGGAATTCCAATCCATTGGATTTCTCTAATCCTGTCAGACCCCCAGCCAGGGATGTGCAGAGAACGTGAGATGTGATGTGGGCAGGCACAGCTTGGTTTGCCAGAGCCTGGAGTGACCAGTCACACCAATCCAGTGGATTTTTTTCCCATTTAAAATGCTCTTTGGATACTTTAAGTGAGACATTCTATTGTGAGTGGTGTTCTTTCAGTCTTTTTCTGATGTTAAGGAATCCTGACGAGTTTCTAACAACACACTTTTACATAGTTAAACTGAGAAATATCTTCTGTAATGTTTTCAGCTGCTTCTGACAATAATGTCTTTACCTTGGGAGCAAAGTATTCATGATGATGTCAATAAAGGCAGCAGTTTTGACAGCAGTTTTATATATCAGCACAGATCTGGAGTGCTGACTATTACCTGCATTATCAATTGGCGAACGCTTTCCACGAGAAAGATGTCTCTTTAGAAAGCTGTTCCTTTTATGAGTGTCATCAACTCCTGTCAACTTGACACGGCTGGCTTTGACTGGGTTTGAAGTTTTTGTTGTTGTTTAAATTTGTGATAACATAAGTGAGCGTTTTGTGAGCGATGGATGTTGAGGAATGTGTGATGTTCACGTACAAACGGCTTCCTTCCACCGGGTTTGTGTGAACGCCGGGATCTGGGGAGGAAAAGACTTAAGTAATGGAGTGATTTGCCAAGCTTTTGGTAGTAAAACAGCCCAGGAGTAGTTCATGCAGAGGCAGTGACTTATTGCAGCTCTAAATATCCCAGCCTTTGAAAGCCCTGGGGTTTAAAGCTTTGTGCAGAGTCTCTGTTGGATTTGGGAGAACCCAAGGGCAGAGAGAGCAGACAGCACACAATATTATCCCAATAAGAAACGTTTTATTTGTGATCAGTAATATTTATTTGTCCATGTTAAGAAAAAGACCCTTTTTATATTTCCAGCAGCACAGATCAGTATGGTTTCATCCTTCATTATTTCTGATTAAGTTTCTTGATAGATGCAGAAAGAGCACAGGTTTGCTGGCATATTTCAACTTTTTCAGTGTTTGTTGATGAAGGGAACATCAACACGGGAAAAAGCAACGTAACACATGTCACAGCTCACCACAGGCTGGTGTCAGTGACTGGTGGTCAAGGACCACACTCCTGAAGAGCAAGGAAGTGTCAGGTGACACCCAGTCCTTCCAAAATTATCACTGCCAGCTTGCAAGGGGCTGATTCCATCAGAGAGTCAGAGAATAGGTTGGGTTGGAAGGGATCTTAAAGTTCATCTCGTTCTACCCCCTGCCCATCTTCCACTGTCCCAGGTTGCTCCAAGCCCCATCCAACCTGGCCTTGGACACTTCCAGGGATGGGGCAGCCACAGCTTTCCTGGGCAACCTGTGCCAGGGCCTCCCCACCCTCACAGGGAGGATTTTCCTTCTAATATCTTGTACATTGTACTAGCACAGCAAAGTGGGACATGGATGGAGAGCAGAGAGCAGCTCCTTTCATTAGGGGAGGCCTCTTTCTGAATATTTACATCTGAGATATAAATCACCCCTAACACATCACTCAGTGTAATAGATCCCTGTAATTAAATGAGAGCTTTATTGAATAAATTACCACAGTGTTAATTATATGTGTAATACTCTTGCCATATCTCCAGCAATTCCTTTGACTTTATTGCAGATAAAACAATGACCTTGTCTGTTTTCACAGTGCTTGATAATTTAAGAAGATTGAAGAAATGTTAATTGTGAGTTGTCCAAGAAGCCTTTAGAAAGGCTTTAATACCTCTAATAGCATTAACTCAATATTGAGACAATATTATTCCTAATACTTTCTGTGTACTCACAGTGCCAGTCCTTTGGAACTCACCTGTGTGAGCCACTGACCTTGGGATGTGCAACAGACACTGGGAATACACTGGGAAAATGTTGGTTTAGTCTATTATATCCCCAAATTGATTCTTCCCGATGGAGTGGGGAGTCAGAACTCATCTGCATCCAATCAGCAAGGATCTTTATGCAAATTAATACAGAATTAGAATAGCAGAGCACAACTTGATGACATTGGCCTTATTTTTTGTGTATTAGTCAATACTTGCTAAGTTTACAATTTTCCCTTTCCTTTGGCTTGTTTATAATTAAGTTATTTATACATACAAGTACAAACTCACCCATTGGACACTTCGATTAAATCCCAGTGAAGCTTTATTTTTATTTACTGCTTTCTCCAATAAATGCACGTCTTTCAAATCTCTGCAGAGCTGAATTGATTCCTGGAGTATCATCTCCCAGTTTATTGAGTACAAATGGTGACTGATTGTCCCTTGACACCTCAGGAAAACCTTAAACATACAAAAAACTGTTTTGAACAGGCTACAACTTTATTAAGCTACCACCACATCTGGGAAATTATTTGAGATGGTTGGGAATTTCTTGATAATTTTTTTTCCCCCACTGGAAAAAAATGCTGATTTGCCCAAATCCAAGCTGTTTGCTAAGCAGAATTTGATTCAACATATCCAATTAAGAAGAAAAAGAAGCCAGTGCAATAGCAGGTTGACACTGTTAACTGAAGATTGTGCTTTTTCTTGTGATGGCAATTTTTCAAAATTTTAATGAACTTCCACTTGAAAAAAAGAGTTGAAACCAATTAATTTGACTGACCTGACAAAAAAAAGAGGGAGAGTGTTGGTGGGTGGAAATGTGAGATCACAGATTTACACCCTGTCTCGTTCATAACTTCTCTGCAAACTGTTGAAAACCTGGGGGGGAAATGCAGCTCAATCCACACTCAGTGGGGAACTTCCCTGCTGCTGCACTGCTGAAACCCAAACTCCTGCTCAGAGAAAACTTGGGAAACTGAGGGGAAAAGCAGCATCTCAATGGAAAAGGCATTAACAGCCTGGTTTTTGTCTTCTTGATGTCCTCTGCTTTCCTGAGAGCAGCTGGTTTCCATCATCCCCTGCCAGAGAGTTGAGCTCGGGGTTCTGCTCGTGTCTCAGCTCTTCCTTAGCACATTCCAGCCCATCCCTGGTCCTGCCAAGCTTTGCTGGGATCTTTCTGAGCGTCTCCTTTTGGCCTCTGTTCTACTGAACATCATATTTTTGTGTTATTGATCTGTTTTTAATCATGACTTTCTTTGAATTTTGCACAATTGCAATATCAGGATCCTGTCAAGTGAGTTTGGAAATGCAGTCTGGTGCAGAGAAAAAGCTTCAGTTTAAGTAAAGTTTGGAACTATCTTCCATTAAAAGCATTTTAAAAAATTAATTTGCCCCTGTGCTCAGTAGGGCACAGGAAGGACAGCAAGGTTTGAAAAGCCCCAGCAAATAACCTCTTCAGCAAAAGAAAAATAACTTAATAGCAGCTTTCTGTGGCAACTCACAGTATTTCTCTGTTCAATGGAGCATGAAAATACATGTGTTTTGGATGAATATAGAAATGAAGAAATAATTTATCAAGCCAACACATAGGTGTTTCTTCAGGAATTTCTATTGCTTTGCCAACACTATTCTTTTTTGACACAGTTTTCCTGATCTGTTGTCTGATGGATGGATCTGAGGCGGGAGAGGGAATATTTTCCTTCACTTTATGATAAAGAAAGGGGAAGAAAGAAAAACTAAGCAATAAGATGTGTTTCATCTGCTTCAGTTCTGCCCCAGAGAACTGGGTTTAGCAGAACAGGTTCCCTTTTGCAGAAGTTATTGCCTTACCTTCTCTACCTCTTTTCACAAGTTTTCCTACTTTTTTTCCTTAGTTTCTTATTTTTTTTGCTTTTTATTTTACCATTCAGGAGAGAGTAAAGCACCTGCTGTCTAAGGTTATACAGAAATCAAAGCCAGCAAGTGTCCAAGGCCAGGCTGGACAGGGTTTGGATCAACCTGGGCTGGTGGAAGGTGTCCCTGCCCATGGCAGGGGGTGGAATGAGATGATTTGGTACATGTGCCAGCTGTGACAGAATTATTGTAACATCCATGTCACCATCTCATTGTGATGGTGCCTTTATATTTCTCAGTAAAGATACAATGTTAACAATGGACTGAGGAATCTGAACTGCTGTTTTTCCCCACTTATTTTTTTTCCCACTTATTTTACAGCTATGCTCCACAGGAAAATGCTCCATGACTTTTGTGACTCTAATTATTATACAGTCTGTGTTATTAACACAGGGATTGCATTTAGGTGAGACTGGGCTGTAGGAAATTGGATAGAAAGAGACTTCCAGTTTAGGGAAAAGATACAATTATTCATTTTTCTTCAGCAAAAACTAAGATCATAGATCATAAGATCATAAGATTATAGATCCTTAAAATTTTGACTAGGAGCCAAAGGCTGAAGCTGTCTTTCAGAGAAAAATAAAATGCAGTGTCTGGTGGGAATTATTTTCCTTTGAACTCTATGGTCAGCCAATATCCTTGACCCGACAGATGGAAAGGTCATGGTTAAATACAAAGCAGCTACTCTTTTAAAAAGCAAATACAAAAGACATTCAGCTCAGCAAAATATTATTTCTAAGCTTTGTACACTGACAAGAAATCCAAGAGTTTCCTGTAACCTCTTTGTTGTTGATAATGTAAACATCTTTCTCCCGATGCAAATAGCAGGGGTATTTTTAGCACTGATCAGATGGCTCGGTATTTCTGAGGCTTTACGTATTTTTTTTTGTAAGTCCATTTTCTAAAAAAGAAAAGACACCGTCAGCAGGCTTCTGGAATGCTCTGGGTCACGTTGGGCACCACGTCATCCTGGCTTTTTGGAGCGGGATGTGCCATCGCTTTCCGGGATGTGCAGTTGCTGCCACAGCCCCTGGAGTCCTCCCTGGTGGGATTGTCACCTCAGCATCCTCTGGACAGCCCATTGGAAAAGCCTGGAAGCCACCCAGACAGCTGTTTAGTTGGAGGTGATGGGGTAGGTGTGTGGCTCCTTCATCTCATTCCAAAATCCAGCCAGGAAGCCTCGGGCCGAGCACGTGCCTGGCACACTGATCCAGTGCCACGTGTGGTGAGAGCTTCCTGCAAAGAACATTCCACAGGTTTCTGGAGCACTTCTCAGTCTTGCAGCACAGAAATAGAACTTGACACGAGGCAACGAAGAAATGTTTTACTGAATGTGACAAGAGAGTGTTGTGGCACCTTTGATAGCCCTGAGTGCTTCCTTTAGGGAAGAAATCCTTCCCTGGGAGGGTGGGGAGGCCCTGGCACAGGTTGCCCAGAGAAGCTGTGGCTGCCCCATCCCTGGAAGTGTCCAAGGCCAGGTTGGAGCAACCTGGGCTAGTGGAAGGTGTCCCTGCCCATGACAGAGGGGTGTGACTGGATGGTCTTTGAGGTCCTTTCCAACCCAAACCCTTCAGTCATTCCGTGCTGTGCTGGAATTTCTGGCCACTGCCTGCGATGACAGGGAATCAGCTGAAGGGGGAGCGACGAGTGAACGGACAAATTCACACACCCGAATTTACACACTCCTGTGATCTCTGCCCACTCCTATTCCAGAGCAGATCATCGGGATTGCAAGATCATTCCTGCCACGAGGGTCACTGTGACCTTGGAACGCGAGGAACATCAGGAACGTGTGCCAGAAGCTGCTGATTGGAGCTCCCACTCCTGAGGATAAAGGGAAAGGATGCTTCAAATTTGTGCTTTGCGAGTACCTGGAAAGAAGACAAGTTGGTTTGACCTCTCACTTGTGCTGGGCATGACCCTCCCAGGAATTCTGGTGTGTAATGGAAGCACAACAGAGTGAAGGGGAATATCCCACCTTGGCAGGTCGGTGAGTACAGAACATCTGCTTTGCAATTGAGACTCTAATCTTCAGAGTTTTTAATTCAATTAGTGCACTTAACCAGTTGAGGGGAACATTGATCAGTTCTCTATCCCCAATATTATTCTTATTTCTCAGAAACTCTCTAATAGATAAGACAGTGCCTTTATCTAAATGCAGGGCTTTATTTATTTGACCCTCTTTCCCCAATTAGTTAAGTTTGTATAAAGGTACCAACTGGAGACATAATGGAATAACAGGAGCATTTTTCCTTGATTGAGTTTCTACTTGTACATTTCCCAGAGCAAATAAAACCAGCTTGGAATTGAATTAAGGGGATTCACACCATGTTTTGCATTGGTTAATTTAATAGGTATAAACTTCACCTGATTAGTTAATTCCACACAATGCATCAGTTTGGAACTTGTTTATGTATTCAGCAAGCAATGGATCTGTTATGGGAGTTATGGTTTTCTGCAACATGATTTATTTTTAAGATAGTGAGCAATAACATCCATGTTTTTTCAACAAAAATCTTCTTTGCAAATATTTTTTGGGGGAAGAAAACTTTTGGATGACTTGAGAGGCACCTGTCAAAGGAGACATCCTAAATCACTTAAAATATTTAACATTTGTGTCTAATTTTACAGATGGACTTTTCAGGTACCTACAGAAATCAGGTTTCCTGCTCCTGCTGAACTTCAGTACGAGTAGGGTTTCTAAAGCTGACAGGAGCCTCTGATTGCCAGTAATATCAGGAAAATTATAAGATTGCATTAATTTAAGGATTAAGAAGGAATCATGGGAAGCATTTATTTACTGGATTCTGATGGTCTTACTGTGATTAAGCATAATTTTCATCATTTTCTGTATTTTGTTGCAGTTCTGGCAGTTATCTAATGGAAAAAAAAAGAAAAAGAAAAAAAAGAAAAAGAAAAACTAAACATAATCATAGAAAAAATTAAAGCCCCGAGTGTGGCAAAGTGTGATGTGAAATACACGGAGAAAATTATGAGGGGTTGGGTCCAGTGGAATCCCTCAGCCCTGTGACTGGTAAGTGTTGTTAATCCAAGATCCAGTGCAGTTTCTGGGTGGAATTCTGTTGTTCATCAACATCCCAAGGCTGCACAAGGAATCTCAGTGATTCATCAGCTCCACAAATATTTCCCTCAGTTGTGCTGCACAGGGAACTACTTGTGATATTCAGATCCCCTGCATCTGAATTTCTCTCTCAGTTAAAACACGGAGCCATTTCCCATTTAAATATTTAAGTGAAGCAATTTGATAGCACGGGCACCAAGGACTGGCAAATCTCTGCTATCACGAATAGAGCAGTGACAAACACCAGTAATACTTCAAAAGAAGGTCAGCACTGCAAACAAATGACACTGGAGCCTTCACTGGGACGTTTGCTAATATATGGTGGGACAAAATTTCAGGGTATGAAGTTATTTAGCCTCTGAGTTTGACTTCATGATGGACAGTGGCACTGAACTCCTGGGCTTGCAGCTTGATTGCAGACCATAAATAGTGCATGTGGGCCATACCCAATCCACCACCTAATGGCATTTGTATTGGGAATACAGCTGGAAATGGAGGAAACAGAAAATTTTTTCCTCCTTTTATTTCTTCCTGGGGGAAGGGAGGGGATGTTGTCGAAACAAAATCTCTTTATTTTGTGCAAATTTCGCAGCTTTGCTGGAAGTCTCAAAGCCCAGGTCTCTGATCCATGATTCCACGGGCTCTGCTTAAAAGATAACATCCTCCAAACGGGATTATCTTCCTGGATAAAGCAAAGAAAGATCTATTTTCCAAATCTTGCTGTGACTCAAGAAGAAGAAAGACTTGAAACCACCCAAGTGGAGGAGCAAACTCTACTCACAGCCGACAGCACCGTCAGGTTGGGAATATTGCAACGATATTCACAGGCAGGTAACTTTGGGGTGGTTTTTTTACCAATATTGATTGGCTGACTCTGCAGAAATGTTGCAAATGTGGCAGCAGAAAGCCTTGCTGAGGTCCATGAGTTGAGAGGTGCTGGGGTCAGCGAGCACCACAGGTTGAGGATGCCCAGAACACACTTTAATGAAGTCTGACATCCAACTTCAGCATAACCTTGTTTTGTACAAGGGCAGGAATATCGTGAGTTACATCAATAAAACCTGAACAAGGCTATTTTTTTTTTTTTCCTGCTGAAAAGAGTCTCTGACACCTGAACTGCTATAAATATTCATTGGAAGAACACACCAAATGGTAGGAAGGTTTATTTTTGGTAGGGCTGAGGGCTACCTTTGGGTTTGTGTCACAAGAAACTAAATTAGGATTTATTTATGAAAATACAATATTAGAAAGAATAGTTTTAATTTGAGCTACAAATATAGATATGGGAGTGTTTCCACATATATTTGAAGAAGCTGCAAGTGGACTGTGATTTGCTAGTGTTTGGCTCACCCAAGAAGTTATGAACTATATTGCAGTGCAGGTCTTGATGAGATGCTTTTATAAGGACTATCCTACATTTAAATCATCATTTTCCTTTGAAATATCCCAGGATATTATCTGAGATAAGAGAAGTATTCCATGATTTCCTAAGAAGGGTTCCCTGATCAGGGGACAGCAGTCCTTGTTGCTTCAAAGTAATATCTGCATAGTCAAAATATGATCCAACAGCTTTTAAACACTCTTGTATTTGAGTCTTGCTAGTTTTTATTTGGTTTTATTTTATTTTTCTCTGAATGTAAAGATTAGAACCTGGCACAGGGAGGACATGGAGTTGTTGGAGCGACTCCAGAGGAGGCCCCAAGAAGATCAGAGGGATGGAGCAGCTCTGCTGTGAGGAAAGGTTGGGAGGGTTGGGATTGTCCAGCCTGGAAAAGAGAAGCTTTGGGATGACCTAAAAGTGTGGCCTTGCAGGACATGAAGGGGCCAACAGGAAAGAGGGAGAGAGACTATTTACAAGGAATGGAGGGACAGGACAAGGGGAATGGCTTCAAACTGACAGAGAGCAGGGTTAGATGGGATATTGGGAAGGAATTCTGCCCTGGGAGGGTGGGGAGGCCCTGGCACAGGTTGCCCAGAGAAGCTGTGGCTGCCCCATCCCTGGAAGTGTCCAAGGCCAGGTTGGACAGGGCTTGGAGCAACCTGGGCTGGTGGAAGGTGTCCCTGCCCACGGCAGGGGGTGGATGAAATGATCCTTAAGGTCCCTCCCAACCCAAACCACCCTGTGAGTCTCTGATTCTCTCAGTCAGGCACTGAAATATCTCTGCAGATCTGGCTAATTATATCCAGACAATTACAGCAATCAAATGTCCTGCCCAGAGCCTTCCCTCCAACCCTGCCCCAGCCCCTCCTGCACGAGGCTGAGGCAGCTGCTCCTCGATGGGGAGATGAATCCAGTAGGTCCTAATTCCAGCAGCGGATGCACTCCAGCCCAATGTAGGCCAAGCTCTGCTCTCCTGCTTATTAAAGCCCATTCATCATGGCACACTCCATGTGCCACAGCTGCCTGGGGGAACACTGGCATTTGGATAAAGATATATCCTTAAACTAGTTTTTCAGCATTATTTTTAGCCTTTATCTGTTGCTCAAACTCAAGACACGGGTATTGTTGTTTTGGAGCCTTTTTAACTTGTGTTCTGGACATGCTGAAAACAATAATTTAGAAATATCTACATATTTCAAAAGAAATATTCAGCTGTGCTTCCTGAGCTCAGAAACAGCCACAATCTGGCTTTACCTTTAATATTGTTGCTTTACTGTCTTAAAGCTGCATTTTCCAGGCAGGCAAACTTTGATGGGAGCTTTGAGCTTATGAATGTTAGTGGTAAAAACTCTTTATTAAAAAAGAGAGGAGTACATATATCAGAAATACATTTTAATTTATAAATACATAAATATATACACATAATATAAATATGTGCACATATTTATGTGTAAATACATAAAGAAATACGTGTTTATAAGCTAACAGAATCAGGATTTTGCTTTTATGTTTGTAGTTTTTTCTAATTCTTCTGTCAGGGGCATTTTTGGCCTACCATGTGCTGGTTTAGCTCTTCCAAAGTCTGTGGAGTGTTTTTATGTTACTCAGAAGCCTGTGCTGGTGCTGGAAGGGACACAGAGAGGTTGGTAGAGGCAGATGTGGTAGGAATTATGTCATATTTTCTATTCAGGCAACCTGCAGTTGGAATTCTGACATCTTTGCCCATGTGTTATAAGGGCATTATAGAAATATTAATAGTTTCAGGTAAAATTAACATGATTTCTAGTTTTTCCAAGCATATTCACTTGTTTAAAAGAGAACAGATTTTTCCTTAGTGTGTTGGGATTATAGGTTGATATTTTATTAATACACTACCCAAAACCTGATGTGGTAGAGTGGTAAATCTCCAGCACCGAATGATGGATGATTTGAGGAGGGGCTGGGCTGACCCTCTTGCAGGCACAAAATCTTCATGTGTGGGGAGGTTTAGAGAAGACCTCAGGACAAATTTATTCATGGAGAGGATTGTGAAGCATTGGGACAGGTCACTCAGGGCAGTGGTGGAGTCACCATCCCTGCAAGGGTTCAAAAAATGTGTGGATGTGGCACTTGAGGACAGGGTTTGGTGGTGAACACAGTGGTGGTGCTGCTTGATGGTCAGACTTGATGAGCTTAGAGGTCTTTTCCAACCTTAATGATTCTCTGATTCTATTCAAGCCTAAAGGATTAAGGATTTAAAGGACTCCAATCCTTGATAATATTCTTATGTGCCTGTGGAATAGCACCTAATTTATTAATCAGACACAATGAAGGACGGAATTCCTAGAGAGAGAAGAAGAGGAAACTTAGCCCAGAAAAAGGATGGGGAATAGAAGAGAAAATGAGTAAAGACACAGGAGGTGCAATCTAAGTTCTGATAAAATACACATGCTTGTCTTATTGCCAGTGCTGCCCTTATTTGACAAGCTTTGCTGATCTCATGTAGTGTTCACCACAAAAAGTTGCCCAGAGATGCTTCTAGAAGGTAAGTAAATGTATGTCAGGAGAAAAAACAACACTCACATCGAAGGATGATTTAAGATTATTCTTCCACACTTCTGTGTGAGATTGGGTCTATTATAACCTTCCCAAACCTTTGTTACCTTTGTAATTTAAGCTGACAGGTTAAATGCTAATGCAATTGATAGGGGTGAACAACTGGTCAAGGAACAACCTGATCTGACTGTATAATGCATCAGAGAATTGCAAAAATATGCAGGTCAGATGTAATTTTGACAGAGAATGGCTTGCTGCAAGGGTTTATGTTTCCCTGGATAGTCTTAAAAAGAGTTGGACTATGGTAAGTACCCCATTGCTTGAAAAAAAATACCAAGTTAAACTTAATGGAAAAAATCCAAGTTCTCAATATCCTCAGATTTCATTATCAGTTTTTATTGGAGCTAGGATAATAAGATTATGGAATTAAGAGAAAAGTTATACCCATTTTCTTCAGCTCAGCAGCCCTAATGTGCAAAAGGAAAGCGACACTCATTTCTCACCCTAAATCCAGCAAAAACTGCTCGGAAAAGGAAGTGGTTTCCAACAGGTCCTTACTGAAGGAGAAATGCTGTTACTTCCACAGGCACTGGGTCATGGCAATATCTTGTTAACAGGAGGTAAAAAGGTGGTGTTTCATGAATTAATCCTGGAGTTGGTGGTTTTCCCCTTGGCACAACATGAGGTTGGGATGTGAATTAAGGTCCTGGAGCAGCTGTCCCAGAAGGAATCTCTCTGTCCCAGGTGTAACATGCACTGAAGTGAAACAGCAGTACCAGGGAAGGTTGGAGACAATTCAACCCAACCATCTCATTTTCAGCTTAGAGACCTTCCTGAAAAAATAAGAGACACATTGAAATCCCTCTGCTGACTGGTCGAGGGGATGTCACGAGGGAAAAGGACCCTGGATGGGAAAGTTGGGCAACTTTTATCATGTCCAACAATACTCTGAATCTCACTTATTTCCTCATATTGATATATGTGCTTTAAAAAAACCAGTGGTTTAGACTACAGATTATTTTCCATATTGGGCATGATAACAAACTCTTATTCCACTCTGAGGACTACCAAGGAAAACTCCCTTCTGCCAAGGACATTGGAAGTCTCAGTTCTTCCCTGGACACCTTCTGAGCAAGAAGAGAGTTGGTGACTCCAAAATCTGTCAGCAGTGACATTATGCCAATGGATTTTGGTGTTATCTTACTTAAAAAAATGTCAGTTTGTTTGCCTTTAAACTCTGAAATGCCAGAAATCACTCAGACTGTTGCCACTGCCAAGCACTTCCCAGCTCCCCCTTCCAACAAGAAGCCACCAGCAGGTAGTAAATGGACTAGAAAAAAAAGAGAAAAAATAAACCTACAACCCCTCCCTTCAAGAAGTTAACTTATTTTAAATATTTTACTGATTTGTTTACTATTTCAGTGTGGTTTTTTTCCCAGAGGAAGTTTCAGAGCTGGATTTGTCCTCTTGCCCATACGAGCGCTCACTGTATTCTTCATCTCTATAAATGTTTAAAAAAGGAAAATTGAAATGTAAATTGCCTCAGTGCTTTTAGAAACCTTAAAAAAAATAATAATTCAGTGACTCCTCTATGAGATGGAATTCTCCTCACTGCCTGAACCTGCAGAGTAGGTTAGCATAACATGGAATCAATTATTGTGCTCGCCATATAAAACCTGTCAGCTTTAATACTTAACTGCAGTATCTCCCTGAATGTTTGATTTCCAATCACCTGTGTGAAGCTCCAGAAATACAGGGACAGCAGAAAGATTCTGGGGTAAGAAATTTATTTGACTCTCCTGAGTTATAAAAGTGATATCTGGAAAGAATAATGCAGCCTGTGAACATGACTCCCTTTTTAATCAAACACTTCCCAGTCCTGTAAAATAGAGCACAAACTACAGAACAAATATTGAATTTCTATTCTGTATTGTCATAATTGTGACACCATTTCACTTATTTTTCAGCTTGTCTGGAACCAGCTTTTGCTGAAATATTATTCTTATCCTTTCCCAATCCTTGTCCTTGTCTTTCTCTTTGGATTCTTTTGAGTTAGTTTTTTTGTTTGTTTGAGGGTTTTGTGTTTGTATGTGTTTCTCTACAAAGAGAGAATGAGAATAGAAAAGAAATGCTTTACTTTCACAGCTCTTCTACTTTATTATACACTTATTACACATAATGCAAATAATTATTAACCTTTTCCTCCTTCTGTGTGCTTTATTTTGTGACCTTGCTATGGCTAAGATTGCAATCTTACAGTTTGAACTGGTAGAGGTGACCACACAGTGATTCCTTTATTTGAGGAATATGATGAATTAAACAAACATTAAGGATGGTGAAGTGCTGATGATGTCAGAACAGGCAGTGTTTGTAGCAGAGCTGGGACGAGTGCTGGGGGTGGTGGGGGAGTGAAAATTGTGAGTCCAACTCCTCTCTCCTGCAACATGTTTCTGTAGGGAAGGGGAAGGCTGGGACTTTGGGGGGGCTGGAACTGTAGGGAGAGAATGAGGGGGAATGGTTTCAAAATGAAAGAGAGTAGGTTTGAATTAGATATTGGGAATAAATTGTTCCCTGAGAGGGTGAGGAGGCCCTGGCACAGGTTGCCAAGAGAAGCTGTGGCTGCACCAGCCCTGGAAGTGTCCAAGGCCGGGTTGGACAGGGCTTGGAGCAACCTGGGCTAGTGGAAGGTGTCCCTGCCCATGGCAGGGGGTGGAATGAATGGGCTTTAGGATCTCTTCCAATCCAATCCTATTCTGGGATTCCATGGCTCTGAGAAAAGTCATCTTGGAGCCCGTGTCCTTCAGACAGAGAACACTGAAACTCCCCCGAGAAGCCAGGACAGGTTTCTGTGAGCTGCTCCTTTACCACATATCTCTTTAAAGTATTCCAAAAGCAAACCCCAAACCACCTGTAGGGTCTGATTTGAAGCTCTCAGCCACTTGACAGCTTTGGTGGATTGCTGCTAACACCAGGAACATTCCCTGCCCATGGTCCATGATAGCTTGGACCAAAGAGCTGTAAAAGCAGGGAGCAGGAGAGAGATTTATCTCAGTGTGTTTCAAAAAATGACAATCCCAAATTGATTCCTTCTCTGAAGTACAAACTCCATGTTTAGCCCTTAAAAAAAAAAAAAGAAAAGTAAAAAAAGAAAACTATAAAATAAAGCAGGATTTATCCTCAAGATCAACTCTCATTCTCTTTCAGAAATTACATTCTAGACAATAAGTGATCATTATGTGCCAACAGACCTGAGAATCTGATTTTAACTTTCAGGTAACATATTAGGGCTATAACCAAATCTGAGAACTATTATCATAGCAAAATGACTGTAATGCTTCAAGGCTGTAATAGTCATCACCTTTTTATCATTCACATTACCATCAGGCCCTGAAACAATGAATTCCTTTAACGTTATTCTCCCATAACCTTTAACTGTCTGCATTATTTCAAACATCTGAAATAATCCTTTATGTGACACAGTAGAATAATATGTTTGCCATTGACTGCACACTAGAATTTGTTAAGCCCAGAATAATGCAAAAAACTCTGCTCTGTATGGCAGGAAAATACATTTATTATTTCAGTTGTGCTGGGGAGTGATGTTTAAGTGATATATAATTTGAAGGAACACCAATAGGAAACATAAGGTTCATAAAAGTCCGGGAACGCTCCTGCAGTTATATCACCATTATAAAAGTGTCCTGCTTACCTTGTTTTTGGAGGGCTTTACTTGGGCAGCTCTCCCATATTTTATGTGGAATGCACAGCATAAATATTCCATAGGTTCATTATAAAGCTGTGCTTGTGCTATACCTTCCCAGTGTCCTTCGTGTTCTTTCAGGAAATGTTTATTCCTGTTATATCAAGTAGGTGTTAATGCCCAACACCAGCACTATACATAGATAAATAATCATGTGTATGCTCTGTTGATTTTGGGCACAAACACTCCTATATCTAAATTATTACAGCCCTAGGCCCTGAATGGATCAAATTTATAAACACAACCCTCTATTTCTCCCCTCTGGTGAGGTGTATTATGACAGCAGAACTGGCATTTATCTGCCCTGCTGATATAAAGGTTTCCAGCCACGCAAGCAATGCATATTGTATTGTGGAATTTTGTAATAAACTGCTGGAAATATTACCAGACAGAGAGGGATCTTGAAAAACATCCCAGGGAGCCCCAGGGCAGAAAGATTCCTGCTGAGTACAGAGAGGTTTGGATCAGGTTCTTGGAGAACACAACCTCTAAAATAACAAGTTTGGAGACTGAACTGTGACTTCTTCAATGTCATCATGTCACACTGAAAACTGGATGCCTTAGGAAGGTCCAGCAACACAGAGCAGCTTTTTGATAAAGTTTAACTGCTTCAAAGAACTTGGAAATGTACTCTTAGAAAATCTAAATGTATTGGAATATTTCTAAACTGCATTGAGGAAAAGGGATTCAGATACAAAGAACTCAGGCTCTGGGTAAGGGACAGTTATTCCTGTGCTGAACAAGCAAAAACGTTGTTGGACTTCTGGTCTAATTTTTGTGTTGATTTCTCATGTGACCTTTCCCAAGCCACACACAGTCTGCCCAAGGAAAGCACAAAATGATTTTCACTGGCTTCAGTGGAGGAGAGAATAAGGTCCTAATTTCACTTTGAATCAGTTTTCTCATTAGTAAATTACTGACCTCAGAGCTTAATGTTCCCAACGCTCTTCAGTCTCCTTGAAGAGCAAGTGCTCTTGGAATGTTAACTGTCCTTATTGCCAGCAGTCACAGAGCAGACAAATCCAGATTAATATGAGCATTTCAGTGGCCATGACCATGCCATGAAATCTGTACCCGTGTTCCCTCTCCCCCAGAACAAGGCAAGAGTCAAAAAGATTAAACATTCCAGCTAAAGAGAAAGCTGCTTTCTCAGCAGGTGCCTTGAATTTCCTGCAGGTTTTGCTGTAATTTAGGACAGATTTTCATTTGCTGTCATCTTAGCACTGCACTAAAGTACTCATTTCATTCACAGAGTTAATCAGCAAGTTCACTTCACCTGGATTTGAAGTTTCTGGAGCTGAATGTTCACCTTGTTTCAGCACTTAAGGGCTGATGATGTTCAAAGAGTGTTATGAACTCCGAGCTCAAGGAGAGGTAGAAGCTGTTCCTGCTGGATTGGTCATCCCTACATATAAACACCTGGCAGGAAAAGGGGAACATCTCAGTGGAGAAGAAACAAAAGAGTGGTGGCAAATTTACTGGTAAGTATTTTTAAAAAAAGGCCAATCCTCGACATTAGAAAAGCCCAGCAGGAAATCATTAAATCTGAGTGATAAAATGGGTTTATTTTAATCTGCTTGGATGTTCATTTACAATGAAGGGATGGTGGAAAATAGTTGTCTATAGCTTGCAGGATGTCTTAGAAAATAATGAGCCCTAGAGCTTCATCCCAGTGAGAATCAGAAAAGTTTAAGTTGAAAAGACCTTTTAGATCATGGAGTGCAACTGAAGAGATTGTGTCTTTTGGGTAAATTAAAAAAGAAGCATCCATCTTGGCTGCAGAGGATCACTTGCCATGCTTGGTGATTTATTTCACTAGTTTTTCAGCCCATAACTCTTCCAATCTGTGTTCCAATGATCTCATCCTGCATTTCTGTGATGAAGGTTACCAGTGTGGAAAAGCCATCTCCTTCCACCTTCATTATGGGACTGATATTTCTGATGTTCTGTTTACCTGCCTTTAATCTACTCCAAGGCTAAGATGTGGTTTTTTTGGTCCCATCCACAAGGATTTCGGGAATGCCCTTCCCGCTGCCCCCACCTAAACGGGGGGAACCTTTTTCACAGCAATAAATCCTTTATGTTGCATTATTTTAACATTTTAACTTCTGCTCTGGTGTTCTGCTGCCAGAACAACTCTGACTGAGTAATTGGCCACAAGAATCATTTCAAACTGGTGCAAGTGCTCATCAGCTTTACTCTTTGTTATCCTAACAATGGTGCAGGATGAATTCCCGGTCCCAGGGGCCAGCAGGCACCAGGAGGAGGCCAGAAACACTCCAGAGTTATTTTAAAAGCCATCTATTTCCCAAAGTGTGCTGTGCTGAATTAAAGCTTGTCCAAACTACTCAACCTGCTCATATTTCTTCCCCATCAGTGTTGGAAATGTCATCTGTTGTTTCTCCACCTGTTAATCCGTCTGTGCCCGAGCTGTACATTTGATTTATTGAGATACCTATATCTTACTTTTTGGCTACATGTGAGCGATGGAGCCATTTTTTCCGTCACTGTTTGTTTTTTCAGCCTTTATCCACCTATTAGTCTAAGTTCTGAAAGACAGGGAAATATGGAATATTAGATTCCCACATTTTTCTACCTTTTTTTCAAGAGCTATTGAAATCACGTTGACACAAGAGGACATTATTGGAGTATATATTTTAATTTACAATTTTTTAATGCCCTCATTCATTGCTGTCAAAAATGAATTTTAGCCATGAGGGATCCCTATGCAAACCTGATGATTTGTGCTCACAATCAGCTAATTTTTTAAGGAATTTCCTGCTGTGGTTAATGTTCATGCAGATATGAGCAAAATTACTTTGCCCATAGCTTGCAATAATTTTAATAATTTTACTTCTGTTTCTTTCAGAATTCTGGGAAACTTTAGCCAGAGCAATGATGCCTTTGGATTGCAAAAACACGTTCTCTTCCTCAAAAATCAGCTTTGCACCGTAAGCATCCCCTCAAATAGGGGTTTCATTGTGGGCTTGTTGATTTTTTTGGCTATCTCAGCTTTGTGCCAGAGTACTCCGTTTTTCAGTCCTACTTTTATGCTCCAATATACCAGCAATATTTCTCCTTTTACTGGCTCATTTAACCCATGCAATAAAGATGCTTGTCATGTCATAAGGTAAGTATTTTCCCTAGAAATTGCTATAGAAGTTCTTATCAAACTGGACACTTCTATTGATTCGTGAATTGATATTAGCAAGTCTCTTTCTGCCTTCTTTTTAACAATTGACTTCTAGACCTCCACATTTCTTCAAAGAAATATTGCTGTAAATTGCAGTGACCCAACGTAATCTTGACCTGCTCTTTTTCTTCTCTCATCCCTCAGTGCTCCAATATTCTAATAGCTTTTCTTATGCTCCTCGCAATTAGTTCACAGAAAATTAGAAGAGATAATGGTTAATGAACAACTGTCACTCACTGTCAGTGAAGTGCTGCAAATGAAAAGGCACTTTCAGAAGTCAGAGAAATGAGATAATATTGCAGGGACAATGAGCCATCCAGAGTTGGGGAAAAACTGTGTGGAATCTGAAATTTTCCTTGCTCGAGATCCTTTAATACCTTGAAAATGTTCATCTCTGTGTGGCTCTCACTCAGATCAAACCCTGAAGAACTTTTCTAACCCTCAATACATGCAGGGAAATGACCCCAGGCCAGTGAGATTGTTGGAATATCCTGGTCTCTCATAGCCTTGTCTTGGACCCTTTAAAAGATACACGAAAAAAATGTTATTGTTACTAAACCTGTGTAATATTAAAGTATCAGTATTTATACCCCCACCAACAAGGGTCTGCATTGATGTTGTTGTGAGTACAGTTTAAAAATGGAGAATATTTTATTCTACTTTTCTTTTGGATCTAAAAAGAGACTCTGAAAGTAACCACTTTAAATTTGACGTGAAAGATCCCACACAGGATAAAACTCTCCAGCAGGATATTTCTCTTACTTACTCCCCTGACCAAGCTTAGTCAGAAACATCCCCCAATGTGGTTTAGAATGTTGTTTGTCTTCATCCAGGAAAAAAGATCAATTCTGTTGTGGAAACACAGTGCACAGCATGGGATCACACTAATCAATTTGAGCAGGCCTTGGTAAAACTATCTGGTGCTCTGCAATCCAGCAGCATCAAAGCTAATTAATACTTTAGTCAGCTTAATGAATGTATTAGCAGTTAATATTTGTGTATAAGCTCCTCATAACTCAATAATCCTATCCCATTTGCATTATTAATAGGACAGGTATGTGCCTTGGAGTTGATTGATCATAAAACCCATTAACCCAGATTTGTGCTGTGTCTCCAGTTGACTCCAAGGAGGAGCAGGAATCACCAAGGGCATGAGAGCAGGGAGCAGACTCAGGGGTATAAAGACCTTTTCAGCTTCCAGGTGACTGGAACTGGAGAATTGCAGGGAAAGATGCATTATAAACCACCTGGGGGCTGGTCTAGGAGGTGATGGATGTCTGAAACCAAGGACTAAGTGCCCTAGTTTGTGAGATGCCCAAACTCTTTCAGCCCAAGCCCCCTCTACAAGGCAAGCAGAGCAAGAGGAGAGAGGGAAGGGGAGAGGGAGAGGTCTGATCCACTTCACAAAAGAATATCCCTTCATTTCCCTTACTCTCTTTACCCCACTCCACACATAAAAACTTGCCATGTAGTGGAAGTTTATTTATTTAAATGAATCTGTGGGTTGTTTCAGGTGGGAGACGAGTAAATAAACCAAGCACTTCTCCACCGCCCGTTAGAGAGGAACAATATTTTGCAATTTCCCTCCTACAGGCTTTGTGTTCTACAAAGAGAAATAAAAACCTACTTCATCCTCTTCAGCAGCCTTGAAAGCTTTTGCTTATTCATCCCCCCCTCACAATAGAGGCCAGATAATGCTCTGAAAGGGGAAAGCACCATTCAGACACTGCAGAGAGAATATGCAGTGGAATGAATTCCATGGAACAATAATAAAAGAAAGATATGAGGAAGAAGCAGTTCATTCCTTTGGAGACTCATCTTTTTAATGCACTATTTCCACAGGATCTTCTAATTGCTTCTTGTGGGATTGAAGTGTTTTCTCTTGCAGCCTTGGTTTAGAAATTTGTTACACTCGTTGGTACCTCGTTCTGCTTTTTTAGTTTTAGGTCTGAAGAATTGTTTTCTTCTCCTGGTATTTTTTTTTTTTCCCTGAGATATTTTCCCCATCTCTCACATTTCCTTGTTCACGTTGTTATTATCAGTGAAATTTAAGCTCTATATGATGCTGTGAAGCTGACTCCTCTTTTATTGCCACACTTTCTTATGTGGTGGGACGGCGCTGAAAGCTGCTGGTTAATCAGTTCTGAAGCCCTACGTGAGGCAGGAAGATGTGCCATGAATTATCCAGTGAGGAGCACCTGCATGATTAACGAGAATTCCTTCTCCATTCTGCACTCCAGCGCTTCCCCACTTGCAATATCTTTGTTAGAACTACGTATAAAGGGAATGAGAGGGGGAAGGAGGCAGAAAAACCTCAAACAAAGGAGTTTGAGGCTAAAACAGCAGACAAAGTGAAGCAGCAAAGCCACAATTCCCAGCACTGCCCAGATGTTTTCTCATCTGTTCAGGCACAGCTTTTTATTGTCAGCTGCCACGTGAAAACTTGCCATGTTAAGGCTTAATAAGTAATTAAGACAGTGTGCCAGGAAACTGAGAAAAATGAGGAAAACAATGTGCTTTCACCTCCTCTCACAAAGTTTGATTGAACTGGTTAAAGATGTTCCTGTACTTTGCATAGAGCTGAGCAAATCACTCATCATAAATAATGTATTAACCTAATTTCATCACTTTTACTCTGCGAAATGTTCCTGAGTAGATTTAAAAGTATTTCTTCGGGAAAAGTATTGGTGCTTGAAAGCAAATCACCAGATGTTTTATCTGCACATGGTAATCACATACAAACAGGTAATGCTGTAAATTGAGAAAGTCTAACATTACCTCTCCAGGTAGTATTTGAGAAATATTTCAGAAATAGCTTCAGAGAAAATATTTATGGCTAAAATCAGTGTGTTGGGAATATTCTGTGCACCTGAAGTACACTGATGTGCTGGAGGAAAGTCATTGTGAAGGACTCAGGGCCAAATAAAAATAATTTACCTTTTACAATAATGTCAGTAAAATTGCTATGACTAGATCTGTTTAAATTAACAGAGTCACAGCCACGTGGGATAGACAATATCATCTCAGATATGCAAAAGTCTCCCACTTATATGCAGATATCAAACTTCTCCAAGGCAAACTCCTTGTCTTTAACTAAACTTGTCTCAGGATTACAGCAAGTCTTTTATTTCCCTTGATGCAATTCCATTTTTTTTCCCTTTAAGATCTCTGTGCAAAGGTTCAAAGAGCAGGAAAAACACCTCCTGAGGTAATGCAGGAAGACACAATTTGCAAAGATCTCTGCTGGAAAAGAAATTGCATTTCAGGTAATCAGTGGAGATCAAATAAGGCAGCAAGAGCCTGGTGGCCACCAGTCTGTAAAGGGCAATGAGAGCCAATGGAGGATCAATATGTTATGGATAAAGCCTTGAAAAAGACTTTTAGATGTGCATAATTAGCCATTCCTGAAGGTGTCAAAGTAGTTCACACTGAAACACTCCTGTGTATGTGATAACCTGTGAGAACACAGCTTATACCTACAGGAAATCTGGGCTGACCACCACGTGCCACTGTAAAAAAAAATCATTAAAAAAAAAAAATCAGGAAAAAAAAAATCATTAAAACATGGAATATATTATATTGATCATTCATGCTTTGGACTTGTGAGAGAATGAATAAAAACTTTGATGGGAATGGCTGGAAACCAGTTGGTCCGGCCTTGGGGATCCCCAATGTTCTTCAGGGTGAAGAGCAGCAGAGATGTGTTTTGCTAGTAACCATTCATTAAAAAAAAATCACATTAATCCTCTACTGCATCTCAACAGCCTGACACTACATTTGAGTTTTAGGATAATATTAGACTGTAAATAAAGGCAAATATTATACTGTAAGTAAGGACAGGTTGCCACCAAGTAGATTTACATAGTTTGTAAGGATTCAAGCCAAGCAAGTTTTTACTATTGTTTCCTTTCTAAACCAATATCAAAAGAACTTTCCCTGCCATGCTCTTTGTGAAGGTTTTGGGTGCACAAGTCTGGGATGTTGTGAGTTTGGACCCTGCTCTAGTCCATTGTAACTGGGATTCTGCTTTCAGCATCTGGAAGGTCTCACCAACAGGAACTTTGATGTTCAGAAACAAAACCATGTTGGTTTAAGAATTGTGAGTAAAACTTCATCAATTCCATCTAAAAAAAAAAAAGAAATAAAATCTGGTGGTCTATTTATTATCCTCTTGGTGTTAGCTCATAACTCTCAGGAGCTCAAACTAAAGCTGGATGTACAAATGTTTGTAGCTCTGGCTGCAGCCACTCCAAAAGCACCAATACAATTGTTCATTCACTGCAAAATTAGCTTTTACTCTGTAAATAATAATGCCCAAACAGATTTATTCTCTAGCTAGTTACTAATCCTCAAAACAGCAATTTTTTCTCTTTTAATGACAGAAGGAATAAAACTACACGATAAGATTTCCTTTTTTTTTTTTTTACACTCTTGTGCCATTGGACTGACATTTGAGAATTATCATTACAAGTCTCTGGTGGTTTTAGAGCTAAACCCCAGGAAATGCAGCGAAGTGGGAGATATAAAATATATCTTCACCCTCCTCAGGATGGGACTGTGCATATGCTGTGCTATAATGCACATAACATTATAGTGCCCACATTTTTACTGGCTGCTACAGGACACTCAGACTCTCAGTCTATTTATTACAGATCAATTTTTGTGATATCATTGATCCCCTGAACACTGGGACTGTCATCCTCGCTCAGGAGTAGCTGCAGCAGCAGCTGAAATACAATCCTTTCTTCTCCATCCCTCTGTGAATTAAACCCTCAGCACACACATAATAGACTCTCTCTTTGTGAAGATTATATGCCACTGGTATTAGACAAAAAAAGAACAATAATGAAGTAATATGTTTAGAAAAACGGTGAAGAATTATAGGCCCATCATTCCCTGCTCTGTGCCCAGAGAGATGCAGCAGAAGTAGTCACATCATCTATTTAAGCACTCAGAAGATCAAAGATGATAAGAAAAGAAGCAGCATGGATGTTTTGAGAGCAAGTCATATCAAGCTCCCCTAATGCCTTTTGGAGATAAGGCGGCCAGGGGAGAAGGGTGGTGAGGATCTCTGCAGGACAGGAGGAGCTGTGCTGGTGGGAAGCAACGGGGAAAAAAAATTCCTGTTGTTCCAATTCCAATTTCCTTTCCAATTTTAAAAGCCATAAAAATTTGTTTGTGGATGGATGGAACCTCTTTTTCCTCCCATTTACAGCTCGTTTCTTACCCTGCAGGGTCTCCCAGGTGAGGGCACCTTCCATATTTAATCCTTGATACCAAAAGTCATCCCAAAAATAATTTCCAGAGGTTTTGTTATAACACTTCACTATTAATTATTTCTTTTTAACACACAAAACTTTAGGAGAAAATCAAGAGACATCATGTTTATTGTAAGGATCCCCCCCAAAGCCAACCTCAGTTAATGACATTTATTTTAATTTTCTGATCCTAATTCTTACTTTTTAGAGAAATGAAGGCTCAGGTCTGATCTTGCACTGTTAATCCCATGGAATTAACTCCAAGTATAAACATCTGTAGAGTCAGAGCCAAAGGTTTCTTTAAATTAGATGCCCAGAAGCCAACAGATAATTGTTACTATTGTTTATGAAGTCCTGTCCTCATGAGATCAGAGGCAACTTTTACTCTGTTGAATTATTTTTATGAGATCTTCAGGCTTCAGTGTTCCTTTGTTTCCTATTAAGTATTTTTAAGATTGTTTTCATCCAATTGTCCTTCTATAGATTTACAGTGAAAACAACTAAGGGCACTTTGTACATAACCCTTTCATCAAAACTGATTGAAAAGTTCAGCTGAATATGCTCAGTGCATTTTTTTAGCTTGTCATCCTTCACAGATTTCTTTCTTTCCATTCTACCTAAAAATATTGTTTTGCTTAAGAAGAAAAATAAAAAAAAACACCACCCCAACCTATCCCGGTGACAATTTGCATAATATGTTAATGCTGATATGCATAGAGACATCTGGATGGCATTTTAATATCTCATTCTCATTCAAACAACTAGAAACCACACAGATGGGAGAGACAATTTTAAGAGCATTGTTGTAAACAAATAAGGCAGCCAGGAAATCAAACACTCCAGGATGGGCTTTCTGGGTGAGAATCCACTCATGACATGTTTTGACTGCAAGGCAGAGCTGCCTCCTTCACTTCCAGCTAAACCAAGAGGAAAATGGGGGGATTTTAAACTGAGATTGGGGATCGTTTTGTGGCAGGAAAGCCCACCCTGATGAGACCTCAAATCCAATCAGAGAATGCAAACAGTGCATCAGGCAAGGTGTGTGGGGAGACTTACTGGTGGCTGCTGGAGCCACCCTACCAGGAATTGCACTCAACAAGGAATAGAATACTCTTTAAAAGGAAAATTAAGGGTTTGTTTTGCCATTTAATCATAGGACTAGCAGTGTTTTAATGAATAAAAATACCTTGACCAGACATCACTACATTTAGGGAACCTCAGTCCCCAAAACAACATTAAAGTTAAAACCTGTTTCAGTATTTCACTCAACATAATAAAAATGGAGCTAGAAGAATTATTTAAGAATTTATCAGTGAGGTGTTTCATCAGTTTATTTATCAGTTCTGGGTGTTCCCTCCCCATTTTGTGGGGCACTTGAAGCAGATTCCTGATCAGCTCCAGTTCTTTGATCTTGTTCCAGTTGTAACTCCCTACTCATTCCATCAACCACTTCTCCATCGCCTTGCAAGTGTAAAACAAATCAAAGGAATGAAATTATTCCAGCTGCTTATTCCAGATGAGAGGGAATAAGGTGCTGATGGTTTGTGGAGCCCTCTGCATACAGAGACCCAGCCTACAAAAGCAGCCACGGAGCTGGTTTGGGTGTTGAATTCTGCTAAAACCAGTCTCCCAACTCCAAACACACATTCCTGCTCTTTGAAGCTGGATGTGACAGATAAACTGGGAGCTGGCCTGGAAATTTAGCAGTCAATCACTTTATGCTATAAAAGTCCAGTCCCCTTGAATAATCATGTTCTTCTAACATAACCCTTCCTGGGGTGTGTGTGGAGATTCCTCCCTTGGGTGAGGACACTCCTCGAGGTTGAGCAAAGGAAATCTGCCCATGAACATTGCTCTGGGTGAGTTACATCAAATCTCTACTTAATAATTATTTCTTTTTGCTACTTTTAGTATAATTGCTCCAATACTTGCTCCAGTAGAGTGCACTATCCTATCTTACACTATCCTACTAGTAGTTTTAGTGTTTATATTGTATAGCAAAAAATTCTGATTAAGATCTTTTGTCTGATCTTTTGTAATAATAAATGACTCATTAGATATAAATATTCTCATTTTGCCAATCATCAAAACCTGTGGGACAAAAGAGGTTCAATCACATCTTTGAAATTTCTTAAATTTAAACAGTTGACATAATCCGAGGCTGGGATTGGATTCAGCCACACTTAGACTGAGAAGGAGTTTAGAGAGCAAAGGGATCCTTTCTGCATCTTGTGCAGAATTAATAAATTTAATTAATAAATTTTGTCTAAGCTTCCACCCCTACACATTTTCTGGGAGTCTCCTGACCCAGCCCAACTGTCCCCACAGACTGTCCCCAGCACGTGAGAGACAAAGTTATTTGAGGCTCAGGATGCTGTGGGCAGACTGTGGCTTGTTTCATCAATTAGCAATAGAAATATGAAAAACCCTGATTGCTTCAGGAAGGAGACATGTAAATTCTGTTTTCATGCTTTACATAATAATGTACCTTCTAGTAGTTATTTGCTCCTGTTGTTAAAAATTCATCTCCGTGGAGTCGTGTAGGACTCGGTAATTCCCTGCAGCCCTCTTTAATCTGTTCTTGTTTGTGCCTCTTTATAGGTCTGTAATCGTTCTGAACTAGAGCAGCTCCTGCAAGTGCTGATATTTTGGAGGTCCCTCAATGTGTTTATGTAAGAGCCACACAACAGCCTTTGCTGTAGGTGGAGCTGGTGGCTCAGCAGACGCTGCAAACGGGTGGATCTCTCTGGATTGCACTAAAATTCCTGGAATCATGGATTATCCTGAGTTGGAAGGGATCCACAAGAATCACTGAAGTCCAGTTCCTGACCCTGCACAGGACAGCCCCAAGAATTATTCCTATCTTTAGCAAATAACACCATAAACTGATTATTTTTCCTTCACTGCAGCACCTTTTAGCTGTTATGGTTCAGATCCCACACATTCCACTGTCCTTACAGGAGTTCAGGAATTCAGCTGTGCTTGGTGAAGCACATGATACAGGAATCCAGTACCTCCTCCTGCATCACTTGTAAAACAAGTAAAAAGTTGCAATTTAAATTCTACCCCTTCATTTTGCAATTGGATGGAGCTCTGACCAACCTGGTCTAGTGGAAAGTGTCCCTGCTCATGGCAAGGAGTTGGTCCACACGGCCTTTAAAAGCCCCTTCCAACCCAAAATATTCTATGATTTTAATTATAAATAAATGAAAATATTAGAAAATCTACTGAATTTTACATTGCCCAAATATCTAAGCCTCTACTGGTAACCCAAAGAATATTTCAAGTAGTGAAATATTAGCTCTTTCTACAAGAGCTATGTAGAAAACCAGTGAAATATTTGTGCCTGATCCAGGTTAACTGAAGACCATGGGACTCTCTTGAATAGAAGGGAAGGGGATTAGAAGCTCGTGGGGAGTGGGTGGGGAATGACCTCAGAAAGCAGCTTATCAAGGGAACTTGTGAAAACAGCAGTTCCTAAAATACTCCTGCTTCTCCTCTCGCCTCAAACCCGCGGGTTTGCACGTGGTAAATGCTAAGCAGGGGGTGGGAGACAACTCACAGAAATGAGACACAAAGCTGATGGAAACCCAGAAAAATGCCTTAATTCATCTCTAAAACTTAGGAATAAAAACAACACTGTAGCACAAAATAACCTGACAGGAGGCTTTCAGAACAAATGACGAATAAACCATCTTTCCTTCCCAACTATAACCTGCTCCCTGGTCATAGCCATGTTCCATGAGGACCATTCCTGCTAATCTGCAGGTGAATCCCACCACTGGGTGATATTCCTCTTTCCCACAGATGTTTCAGGCTCCATCTATCACACTTTTTCTTTTTTATGAGCCCCTTTGCACCCAAGTTACTCCATTGGGTTGCAGATTGTCCCCATGATGGGGATCAGGAGCTCTTGGCAGCAGAACTGGAGGTGGCAGGACTTGGAATCTGGGCCAAGAAGTCTTCTGATGTGGCTATGAAAACTTTATGTGCCAGACTTTAAGTTTGCCTTAAAAAAAAAAAAGTCAATAAAACTTTAATCCTAAGCATGCTAACGCTGACAAATTTAGTTAATGTCTGGCAGAAAAGGGAGGATAAAAATAGTCATTTAATTTTTAGTCTGCAAATTGTAAGATTGCAAACAGCATTTGCTCTCAAGGATGATTCTGTATTTTGTTCCCACAGCTGGATTTTTGTGATGGCTGGTACATGCTTAAAGAAAATCATGATCTAATTGTTCCTCCTTCAAGGCTGGTGATGATGGAGCTATTGTGGCAACTCGAATGGATGGAAAAACATTAATAACAAACGGTGCAAGTGCCTCCCTCTGATCACAGAGTGCTGGAAAGCAAGAAAATGATTAAATTATGATAGGAGTAGTCAGAAATCAAGAGACAGACACTTTTAAAGCACAGATTTGTTCTTTGTTCTTAGCAGATGGGGCTGATGTGTTCTCTTAGCAGGTTGGAGAGGAGGAGGCAGCTCCAGGAGCAGGAGTGTCTGGCTGACAGGTCAGGATCAGGGCCATGATCATCCCTCCACCTTCCCTTCCTCACAACTGCACTTTCCCCCCTCCCTGCATTTGCAGAGAATGCAAAGTTCTTCTGGAAGTCAATCATTTTCCCAAATATCAATCTCCCTGCATCTCACAAACCACAACAGGCAGGCGTTTTTATAGGATTGCAAGAGCTTTTGGTGAAGGGTGTTCATAAAATATGTATGAATTCATTGTATATCTGCAGTAAAAGAAGAACAGATATATCACAGAAGATCATATTTTTGTGTCATCTTTGGTGAGAAAATATAGATCAATCGATTCTAAACTCGTGTTTTGCTGGTACACAAAGAGCACAAAAAGCACTGGGGTAACTGATGTTGACACCACAGGAAGAGTTATTGTCTAATGAGTTTTCTCTATTTGGATCTGTAACATACAATTCCATATGAAATGAAATTAAATTTGTTTTCTGCTATTCTTTACCAGCATATGAAGAGCAGGAAAGGTGTTGCAAGTCAATCATTTAAACCACAGCCACAAAATTTACAGTTTTTATGTAAAGAATGTGATGTCTTCCAACCTGTTTCTAAACAGAATGCCTTTTTTAAAAACAATTGAAATTTCTCCAAAACAATGCAGCTGATGGTTCAGGCTGCATGATTAAATTTGAGGATTTGAAAGCAACTGAACACAGAGTATTAAAGCAGCCAGTATTGATCTGCATTATGAGCATAATCCCCACTGTTTGAAGGTGGAGAGGAGGAATCACAGTGCCTGGAGATGACTTAAATCTGTTCTTAATTTGTGCAGCCCTTGTTAGGTAACAGAGGATCAGTTGGTAAACTGAGGGATCACGATGGTTAATCTTTTAAAGGGTTTTTAAAAACATTATGAGGAACCTGGATACCTTACTTTCTGTACAGAAGCTCCCAGTGCAGGTACAGGCACAGCACCATTAGATGGAGATATTCAAATTTCTATCAGTGTTATGGTGGTGTTTCAAAAGCTACATTATTTAAAAAGAGGCATAATCAAAACAGAAGGGCCTCCTTTCAGGTTGTTCCAGGCTTGGACTATTTACCTAAATCAATTACAAAAAAAAATATAGGATGTTCTCCTCCATTTATATTCCTAGAATAGCTATTTTTGGAATTACTCCAATACTTTGTGTAATTTTAAGACTTAGGACAGCGACTCACTCTAACCAAGGCAATAAAATTCCACAGGAAAAAATATCCCTTTTTGTGCAGAACTAGATGAAGGCAAAGAAGTATCAAAATGCTTGATTGGTCTCACTGCCTTGAGCAAAGCTCCCCCTGCTCTCAGAAACATTGAGGAAAGGCTTTGTAACAAAGGGCCAAGGGAAAAATGGAATGGAAAAGGAAGGTATGTACTTACCCTGCTGGAATTTAATTGTGCTGGTGACTCTCTCCCTCCAGAATCCCATCTCCCAGCCATCCTGCAGCAGATGCCACACCAAACAATCCACGGTGCTCCACTCCAGCTGTGTCAGCCCAGCAACGAGCCACGCAGGCCTAAGGGTGGGGTTATTTAAGCTCTGAGTTGGGTTTATCTGGGAAATGGCTTATTTTAGTCTTGTGTCTGTGGAAAAGTCATCTTCACAACCCTGCTCCCACCAGCTAGGTCTTCAGACATCCCTGGATGTGTGTGTGCCATGGAGAGCCACCAGCAAGACATCCACACATCCCTTTATTGCCCAGGGACCCGGAGAGATTCCGGGCTCAGTTTGGGATGGAGTGGCCCTGAGCAGCTGAATTGCAACTCCTCTTTCCTGGGATTGTACTTCCAGCAAATTAAGCCATTCCAAAGGTTTTTCATTTAGACACTGGCAAGTGTTTCTGCCCTTAATGTTGTTTTGGTTGGGATCTGCTCCATAGGGCTTCTGTAGGCAGAGGGGGATGCAGAGGAGTCTGTAGCACATCCTAGTTCTCTAAAAAGCTAATTCCACACATCACAGCTGGGCCAGGATGGTTCCCAAATCACCCCTTCAAATCAGGATCAGCTCTGGTATGACCAGACTCATCTCACCTGTGCTTCAGACTGTGCTGAATCTCTTTGTAGATCTCCCAACACTGATTTTATTTTTTTTGTTTCCAAGCCTTGCCACTGTGCTTTCCATATGTTCTTAGATTTCAGTGCTGCAAAATCCTTCCTTTTTACAGAGAAGTTGACCCACCCTCACACTTTCAGGAGCAGAATAGATAAATGCAGGCAAAGCCCTTGAACTCCAGTGAAATTCCAGGATTGTGCTAATCCTCAGTAATTCCTTTCTTTTATTTTGTTTTGTGGACCATGTGACAAAAGACCTGCTGCTTCTTTCTCCTCTATCACCTTGCCTTATTAAAGTTCCCTCTCATTCTTAATCACCACACAAAATAAGTTGTGTCCTAAAATGGTACCAACTAAGCAAAGGCATCCTGAGAGAACAGGGAATGTTTCTCAGCAATTTGTGTCAAAATACAGGATGAAACTTGTGGATTCATCCTCTGTGTGGATGAAACTCCAGCTGAAGGGGGTGAGGAAGGCTTTGTTTTTATCTGTGCATTATATGTATTTAACCAGTACTCATAATACAAATAAACTGGTGGGTTTTACTGTTCTTAGCTGGTTTTTTGTTCAGCAAGATCCTTTTTGCCCCCCTTCCTCGGGAGGTGGATATCTTAATCATATTTATAGCAATTATAAAAGTCATTCATAACCTATATTTTATGAGACCTGAGGTACCTTGTGAATTTCTAGAGAGAAACCTCTTTTTCCCCCCAACCTAAAAGGAGATAGGACTGCATTAGATTATATGAAATTTAAATGCATTAGCTGTTAGCCAAAGTGAATTTTCATATAAATTAATATTGTTATTGTATTTTAATAAAGCAACAGCATTTTTGGAATTATGGAGACATCAATTACTTGGAGGTGTCTTGGAACAATTATTGACTTCATGCATCACCTACTTCTTCACTTCCAAACTAGTTGCACTCATCAGAACACCCATATATAAACGAGCCATAAACCACATTTTAAATGCCTTCTAGACCATCACAGCCAGTAAGAAAAAGCCCCCTGAGCTACTGACATCCTAATATGTGGCTGTGTAATTAAAATTTTGACATATGCAAAGAGTTGTAAGATAGATAAAAGAGTGTGTATTGTAAATAGAAGTTGAAAGGCTCCCAGCAGATGGTTGGTTTGTGGAAGAGGGGCAGGGAGTGCCAAGAAATGACAAGCAGATGGCTGAGGTGTGAAGGATTTGGAAGAGCTGGGGATGGAATGGACAACTCTCTGGATTTTCACACACTAGGCTTGAATAGAAGGTTAAACATTTTACATTCTTCTCTTTGCATTTCTAGAAATGTGTCATGGAAAGTGTCCAACAGTGCAGCCCAATAATAACAGTCAAGTCATTCCAGACAGGCTTTAGGGATGCAAAATCTGTTCAGGCTGCAGCTCTCACTTGAATGACAACACAGGCACTTCTACCCCGAGTCATTTGTGTGGGCTGAGTGGTCTTAATTCAAACAGAAATAAGCAAAGTTGTAGCAAAATCATATTGCTGATATTTACAGGTGCCTGAAAAACAATTTTAGTAATGTACTAAATGAACTAATGTTTGCAGGCTGCTGCTCCTACTGTTGTGTCAGCACTGCATGTGTGAATTCAGTTCAAATTCAGGTCATTCTGCACCAAAGTCATGACCAAAAGGAATCTCATTTGGGCAGAAAGATCAGATCAAATATTACTTTTTTTTTGCACAATGGCGAGACTGAAATCATAACCAAATTTTCCTGGTTCATTTTGACTCTCTCGTATTTGTCAGGCAAACTTGTAAACTACATCACCAGCTACAAAACAGAAGAATTTCTGCACACAAATGGGCAAATGATCACTTTCAATAACCAAAATCAAATTTCCTAAGAATAGTGAAGGTGCAGAGATTTTGAGAGTACTCTTTGATCAGATTCTGTGTGAAAACTTCATCCATGTAGTAAAAAGGGGATATTTAAGAACCCTTTTGCAGAAGTCAGGTAGTTCTGTCAGTGAATATTCTTTCTGAAAATGGTGACTGGGATGGAAACCAGAAAACCCTTAGGCACAGCCAAAAAAAAAATCCTCATTTCATAGCAATGGCAGGTGCCAACTCAACAATACCATATTCAATCAATATTTATTCTTTTCTCTTACTACAAAAGCCTATTTACATTTGAAACAGCATTTATGTTTATGAAAAGGGAATTTCTGCAAAGCAACTGTTACATGGGAACCTTTTTTCAGGTTTACCTAAATTTCACCTTGCAACCTTTTAAATGTCAAAAAAACCAGCACAATCATTAGTTTTGCACTGGGAAGTGTCTTGTGCAAGAGTAAGACAAATGGAATTAGTAGCTGTGTGCAGTGGAGTTACCATGGGAGTAGGGGAGCACTGAAATGCCAATAAAACTGGTCTCTGCTACCTATTGCTGCATTATATAAAGGCTTGGAATTTTTTATTACAACTATTTGAAAGCCTACCACAATATGGTTGTTCCAAGAATCAAACCAAAGGCTCACTCCAGTGCCCTGTAGTAAATATTTTTGAAAGCAACAACTACCTCTGCTCGCCTTTGAGGAGTTCCCATCAACTGGCTAAAGCTAATCCTAGTTTTTCCACCTTCCAAAGCCTCAGGAGTTATTCCAAGCCTGACCTACGGAGGGTATTTGTATTTTTAGGTGCTCTGTGAGGGCACTTTGTGAGGCACTTGTAGTTTTTCGATGCTGTCTCTGTTTTAAACTTCGTCTGCACTTATTTTCCTGGCGGGATAATGTGTCTAATCCCTGACAAACGTCTTTCCCTTGCTCTTTTGTGGTGTCTCTCTGGTTAATTCAGTCTCACATTTCTCAGGATGCCAAACTCTCTCCCTCCCAGCTGTCACCACTCCCTGTGCTGACAGCCCCTTCTCCTGCCAGCTATTCCCTGGTTTTCCCACTGGAGGCATCTCCAGGGCTCTGCTCTCCCTTCCTGCAGCACCACAACCACCCAACACAATTCTCATCATCCAGCCACGCTTTTTTCCCAGGATTTTGGTAAATTTGTCTTCTTTTTGCCTGGAAGGGAGCTGAGTATCTGAGTGATATATTATTCTTAGAAGGATTAACTTATTTGACCTGCTCTTTTTTTTATTTTTCTATTTTGGCTAAGAGACTGTCACTTGTGATGCTTTTTTATGTCATTTGTGATGTTTTCTTATCTCACTCCTGTATTCCTGGTTCTTCTTGATTTCTTCTATCAGCCAGGTATCACCCCACACCAGCTGTCCAAAGGAAGGGAATTTTAGTATTAAAATTGTGCTATGACAGCTTAGGCTGTGTCACAAAAGTGTCATAAATCACATCCTTCAAAACTTTCTAGTAGCCATAAACATTTGCTCTGAAAACCTCGTTGGGTTTTTGCTAATTCATTTTGCTGTTATTTTTAAAAATCCGGAGGAGTTTTATAGAAATAATTATGAATAATGTGCAAATAAAATATATTGATATATTCTTAATGCCTATTACAAACAACAGAAGCATAAATGCCTAACAGAAATAAAAGAAGCATGTAATAAATATGTATATGGGCACAGATTAGTCTTATTTCAGTGGGGGGATTGCTCTTATGTAAAAATGTTATTTGAATAACAAACAGCAGACTTATTTTGGGATATGTGTTTTTCACTAAATTTAAAGCATTAAAATTATATTTAGACATAATATAGGGAGAGATAGGTAGATATCCTCAAAAATAAAACAAAACCACTCCTCTGCCTGATGTCTGTGTTTCTAAACTTCCAAAAAATACCACAAAATAATCCCTACAATACCTGGGGTGAAGCACAGAGAAGGTGAAGGGATCCTTCAAGACAGATATAAGATAGAAAATATCACATAATAACATTGAAAATTAAAGAAAATAAAGAAAATTAAAGTAATCAAATAATTGAAGAAAAATAAGTAAAGTAATCACAGTCAGAGGACAATAAATTAATTTAAATTACTGAAACAAAGTGATAGATCCAGTTTCTCCCTCCCAGTCAGTCCATTTGCGAGGCTGTCAATGCTCCAGCCTTTTCTGTAGCTTGTTTTCTAGGATTTCAAGGACTCATCACAGAGATTTCTAATCTAGAAGGGAATGAAGAGGTGGAGAGCTCCCTTTTATCCCCAAGTTCACAGGATGCACTGCAGGAGAGCAGCCTCTGCACACCTGAGCACCAGGGGAATTGCTGGAATGAGGAAAATCCCTGCCAGGTACAGCGTGGGCAGGTTGTGAGAGCAAGGCAGATCCAAGGAGAAGCTAAAAAAGAACTTTTCAGGGATGTCTGACAGTCATAATCTTTTTTCTCTCTGTCTATGAGGACAGTGGCAATATCACAGTAAATTTTGGGTTGCTCTTCTCTGGGAGGATAAAACTCTGAAGCTCATTCCAGTGAGGAAGGCTGTGCCCTCATTTACACTGAAGTCAATGATTCCTCCAGATGAGTTCAGATTTATGGTGCCCTGAGTGAGAGAAGAATTTGACCCATAATTTTTTTATAAAGTTATGGGATTTTTTTTGCAGCGTCTTCCATCTGAAGACTCACTTTACTCTGCCATCAATATTCACACTTTAAAGGCTTATTTCCATCAAGCTCCATCAATGACCTTTAGAAATTGGTCCCTTCAAATAATAAAAAAGACCTCAATTACAACAACATCTGCCTCCATCTAGCACTTTATTTGCCTTACAGAAGGGATGGAATGATGATTAAGTTAATGGGTAGGTCGTTTTCATTCTTCACATTTACCATGTAAGTGGCTCCATGAATCACCAATTATTGGGAGCCCAGGCATGGAATCAGTGGCAAAACAGCCATTGACTTCCACAGGCTGTTTTCCTGGACACCTCAGAGAGGGGACGTGGGGTACTGGCACTTATCAACCTTGAGAGCCCATATGATAATATATTTTAGGGCTGGAAAATAAACCAGGCTCCTGCTTCTCCAAAATCCCCTTTTGGCTACCTCAGCTTGTCCTCTGGGCACTCCAGCAGGGAGCATCCTGCTTGAAGGGACCAAAAACTGTGTGGAGTGCTGGTGGTGACCCCCTGAGGGGAGAGATGTGTGAAACACAGGGGGTGTAAAATATAGGGGGTGTATCATGTAAGAAAAGATACATATCAGACACAGAAAGAGATGAAACCCCCCCAGTTTGGGATTTGGGGAGGAATCCAGCTTCAGTGGGCAGAGAAAGCCAGGAAGGCAGAGGGTGAGCCCCAGACAGTCACCCCTGCAGCAGTTACCTCTTCCTGGGGCTCCTGCAAAGCCAGGCAAACCCACCAGCTCATCCTTCCTTCCAATTCCTTCAGGATCTTGGCAGAGTTGCCTCAAAGGGTTCAGTTTTCTGACTTTACTCAGCCTTGGACTTGACTTGGTTGAGATTAAAAATACAGATTGGATCAAACCCAGTACCTCTTAAGAGAACAGAAGCTTTTAGAAAATGAAGGTTAAAGACATCAGGTCATCAATGAAAAAAAACCAGACCCCTACTAGTACGTTAAAAAGCAAATAAAACACCACTATGTATATTATGATCAGACTTCTGACACAAAAAAGAGGGAGCAGAACAACTTGTAGTGCTGGAGATGAAACTTTAAAAGACTGAGGGTGCACTGGAACAAATTGAACAGTGGTGAAGCAAACACCATGAAGCCCATGAAGATCTCCTCAGAGCAGAAACACACCCTGGTGAGAGCCTGTTTGACCATTCCATTTGTTGGCAAAGTTATAAAGATCAAGATCATTAGAGTGAGATAAAGATCAAGATCATTAGACTGAGTAAGTAGACAAGATTTACAAGAAAAGGAACAGTGACATGGAGAAATAGAGGTGAAGGGTTTTATTTGAACTGACAAATTGCATTTATTATTTAAACACTATAAATCATCAATTGGCTGAACAGCAGAAGAAGCCTGGGAAGATCAGATCTAAAAAGAACTTAAACATGAGGCAAATCTGATCAGCAAAAGGGCAATAAAAAACAGCCCAGAAAGTTACAGTCTGAAAGTTATGAATTGAAGGAGTAGGTTTGGGTTGGATATCAGGAAGAAATTCCTCCCTGTGAGGGTGGGGAGGCCCTGGCACAGGTTGCCCAGAGAAGCTGTGGCTGCCCCATCCCTGGAAGTGTCCAAGGCCAGGTTGGACGGGGCTTGGAGCAACCTGGGACAGTGGAAGGTGTCCCTGCCCATGGCAGGGGGTGAAACTGGATGAGCTTTAAGGTCCCTTCCAACCCAAACCATTCTGGGATTCTGAATAAACTTAGAGAAGACACAAAGTGGGCTGAATGTTGTGACTTTGGTGTTTGGAACAGCTGGACTGCAAAACACGAAAGGGCAGCATTTCACTGACCAAAAATGCCAAAGGGAAGGAGCAAAATCACTTGTGTCACAAAGGAAAGAGGGAGACACATAAAGTTCAATGAAGGGTCTGTAGGATGAACACACCTCCAGTGCCGTGGGAGCAGCAGCAGAACATCTTCCAAGAAACCCAGAAGCTGCAAAATTTAGCTGCATATAAATGCACACTCAGAGAAATGTCCTTTCATCCTCCCTGGGAGTTTGATTACACACACACACACACACATGGGTATATATACACACTCTTCCTAGTGGTAGAAGTTTTCCCTGTGTCCTCTGATAGCCAAAATAATTCCCTATCATGTTGGAATATATCTCTTTTGAAAAGCAGTGCATCTGGGATGTGATAACATAAACTATCCAAAGCAAAATTTTCTTTCTCCAGAGATTCTTCCTGTTTAAGCTGCCTTTCCTTATCCTTCAAGGCTCTGGCCTGCATTCATCTGAAGATAATTTATATCAATGTATATCAACTCTAAGCCATGTTTATGAACTTCATTCAAAAGCCAGGACTCCTCTGAGCTATTAAACCATTAAAGGCTTCTGTCATTTTTCATATCAGGGTTACTAATCAAGTGATTAAATCAGTTAAAGTTACAACTGCAGCAGTAAAAATGCAACATTGTCCCCCACTTTATGAGATCAAGAACAATCCTAGATTTATATGTGAGAATTGTGTCAAAGTGCTTGTAATTAAAAGGTAGCTATTGGAAAAGGAATTTAAAATATTGTTCCTGATTCTATCAAAAGGAAGTTGGCTGATTCTTCTTTCCAGGAAGGAAATTTATGTTGCATTTCATTTAAATATATTAAAAATGCTCCATTGCTTTGATTTACCTCAGCCTCTTTAGATTAGGAGGCTGGATGTTCTTCCAACATCAGAAGTGCCTAATCAGGAACGAGGAGGCATTTGCACCCAACAATCAGCAGGGCCTTTGATCCTGAAAAACCCAGAAGTCAGGGAATAAAACATTCCAGACACACAGTGACTTTTTGACTGAGTTTTGCCAGCACACAGGGAGAGTCCTGGCAGGACAATCCCCCTGCAGGACTGTGCCCTGAGGGGATGTTCGTTCCTGTGAAACATTCAGTCTGGTGGCCAGGGAAGAAGCTTCCAGAACGGAGCATCCCAACATCATGGAAAGGTGAGAAGAGAGAAATTTAACTTCTCTTTGACTTCTGTGAAGCTGCAGCTTCAGGGATGGGTTGTTTGGTTTTTTTTAAGATCCTCATGACCTCAAGTTCAGAAAGAGCTATGAGTTACCAAACCTAGAAAAGAATCCCTCATTTTGGGCTAATCTCCACCTGGAATTTTTTGTCTCCATGTTTTGTGAAGGGTGACCACTCAGATATTTGTGACTCAGTCAAGCAATGCTAATGCAATAATGATCACTCCTGCTCCAGCTTGATACATTCTGGATCTGGGCAGCCTTAATTAGTTTCCTTATTAAAACCCAACAGAATTATTCATGTGTTTTTATGTGTGTCTGAGTATTTGCTGTTCAGAAACTTCTTTTCAAAAAGCAAACCAACAGCTGGAGTTAATGTTACATGAAAAATATTAATTGAACTCATATTTTCAGTAACTCTTCACCTCCTGAATTTCTGCAGCTGCATTTGAATCATCCAGATATAGCTTTTTCAGTGTGAGCTATTCTAGGGAAAAGACAAAAAGTGGATTATTCAACCATTATAAATGTATGTGTATGTATACACACATATTTATTTTTGCAAGCTGTTTTTAATAGACAGTGGAAAGTTGAAATTTGCTGTAGAAACCTTTGCTATAGAAACCTTTTCCTGGAGGAGAAATGTGTTAAAATTCATTGAAGAAGTCTTGCTGACAACTTCACTGAATTCTATTGCTGTTTCTATTTTGGGACAGTTTGTGAAGGATTTATCTACTTTGTGAAAAGCTAAAAGATGCTGTTGTGCATCGTATGATGATCCAATGAATTCAGCCTTCATGTTGCCTTTCAGACTTGTGCACTACAGCAATCTTTCAGTTTTATGATGGGATGCTGCTTATCAAAAATCACCTGAGCTGTGTTTAGAGAATGAGGAGGGAAAAAAAATATCATGTCCTTGAATGAAAACCAGGCTTTGGTGCACACCAAAAGGAAATTATTATTAATGTTACCAGTATTTCTAATAACAGCATCACTTGTCTGCATTAAAAAAAAAAAATAAAAATCTCCTCTAGGAAGGTTTGGAAAATAAAAAAGTAATAGAATCAAGGTATGGTTTGGGTTGGAAGGGACCTTAAACAGCATCTCATCCCACCCCCTGCCATGGGCAGGGACACCTTCCACTGTCCCAGGTTGCTCCAAGCCCTGTCCAACCTGGCCTTGGACACTTCCAGGGATGGGGCAGCCACAGCTTCTCTGGGCAACCTGTGCCAGGGCCTCCCCACCCTCACAGGAAACAACTTCTCCCCAATATTTAATTCAAGGACAGACCTGGGCTGGAGCCCAGCTTGAGAGGAGCTCAGGGAGGAGGTACAACCTCTCCAAAGTGCTTCTGCAGGAGCCTTGAACGGACCTGTCCCAAAGAAGGGTCAGAGATCCATTTGCCACAGCTTTTAGTAGCACCCAGACATTCCAGCTCCTCCAAAATACACTCTGACAGTCTGTTCCAACCTGGCTTTTGTGTGAGGCTGGGGAAGAGAAAAGGATCCGAGTTATTTCAATTTCTTCAACAAAGCCCTGTCGGGGAAACAAATAACACCAAACAGAAGAAAACCAAGTCTTCGTCCCCAAACTTCAAAATAAAACAGCTGCAGGTATAAAATTTCCCTGTTATCCATTGTAACTCACAATAATTACAGTTATTATTGGCTTATTTTAACCATCTTTAGGCACATCAGAAAAACATCTTCCTTGCAAATTAAACAGAACATGGAGTTTTAGATTACTTATATTTATGAAAGGAATGATATGATGTGATGTGCCAGCAGGAGACAGGATATACCAACCCAGGAGATCTTTTCCTGCTTCTATTTCTCTTTCAGTGTTCCTGTGTTCCTACTTAGGAGGCTGGTATAATAAAAGTGGTGCTCATAACATGTAATATATTTTTCCAGATTACTTTAATAGTGTCAAAAAGACAACCAATGAATAATCATAATAAAATATATGTAAAGGGGATCACAAATCTCACTGATGCAGAACAGGAAGAATTTATTTTCGATCTGTTGCTAATGACTTTCTGCCTGCCCCTTTGAAAATCTCTCTGAGCTTAGCACTGTCCCTTGGAAATCCAATTCATAAATTCCCAAGCAGCGTGAAATTCCAGTAGGAAATAAAACACTTTTATTCCAGTGTATTCCAGCCTGTTAATGCTGTTTGTTAGAACATAAAGTGCAGTGTGCATCTCTCTGAAATACAAACAAGGAGCGACCTCAGCGTGTGGGCCTGGAAAGCTTCTGGGTTAAAAGCCAAAGCTAAGTGCACAGACAACTCAGATTATGGAGAAATGGATCCAGGTGACATTCCATGGCTCATGCAGTCCAAGAGAAAGTGCACCTGGGATTGGATCGTGCCTTCCCTGCATGAGGAATTGCCGCAGGAGCTGCTGTTGTGGGAGCTGCAGGGGCAGCCGTGACACATCCCAGCCCCCTGCCAAAACCAGCAGTGTGCAGAGAGCAGGTGCTGCAGGCTGCTGCTTTGGCAGCAGTGCTGTGTCATCCAGCAGCTGCTGATAAGTGATAATTTTTCCTGGGAGCTATCTCAGAAGCCTTTCTCCAAGTGCCTGCTCCTCGTGACTGCCTCTGCTCCCATTTCCCTCTGAGTGCTCCTCTTCAGCCACTCGACTGATCTGCTCTGCCTGGAGGGGGAGAGAAAGTTGCTGAATTTCTAAATATTGCCACTGAACACACACTGACTTGTAACAGGGCTCTGGAAATAACTGGTAGTCTCCTTGTTCCACATTCTCCAGAGCTCTGCTGAGCACTTTTGCTCGGAGCAGATGGAAAAGGTTTCTCGTACTGCCCTGCATTGCCAGCACAGATTTGGCTGCCTCATGTCAAGAGCTGCTCACTCCCTTTTCCTCTTCTCTTCTTAAACACGATGGATTGGGTTGGAAGGGACCTTAAAGCCCATCCAGTGCCACCTCCTGCCATGGGCAGGGACACCTCCCACCAGCCCAGGTTGCTCCAAGCCCCGTCCAACCTGGCCTTGGACACTTCCAGGGATGGGGCAGCCACAGCTTCTCTGGGCAATCTGTGCCAGGGCCTCCCCACCCTCACAGGGCAGAATTCCTTCCCAATATCCCATCTAAACCTGTCGTCTACCAATTTGAAGCCATCGACCCCTGTCCTTCCTGTGCTGAGGCCCCCAGAGCTGGACACAGCACTCCAGGTGGATTCTCACCAGAGAGGAGTAGAGGGGGAGAAGAATCACCTTTTTTACCAGCTGGTGGGTGTGATGGGCCCCAAGGGTGCCCAGGCATGTGGAGCTCCTGTCCTGCATCACAAGAGGTTCATGATCACATGGAAACTCTGCCAAGCACACGTGTGAAACCACGGGTAACACAGCAATGGGGCGAAATGGAGCTTCTTTGGGAAAAAAAAAACCTAAAATTAAAAAAAATTCCTTGATTGCAAACTAGAGTAATCACCTTTGAAAAAAGAGGAGGTTAATTAACTGCAGCTCCTGTAGGTCCTGGGGAATGGGAGGTTGTCAAGCCCAGTCCAGTTCCTGAGACAAGAAGTGAAAGATCATCCACCTGGAACGGCACCACCGGGGAAGGCTCCGGAGCTGCCGCCGCGGCTTCCGTGGGAAACCTCACATCTCTCTCATCTGCAGCAATCCCAAAGTATTCAAAGAGAAGTGAAAGTGACCTCTGCTGAATGCAAACTTCTTCAATAACCAAGGAATTTTCCTCTATGTAGTTCGCTTTTAATTGCAATTTAATATTTTTAATAACTGTGTTAAGTACCTATAAAAGAAGAAGCAGCAGCTTCATCAGCTATGATGACTGAACTACTGGAATAAAAGAAAGAATAAAAGAAAGGAGGAAATATCAAGAATTGGCCAATTTGGGATCAATACTCAAAAATCTATACTTATCCATAAATGCTGTCTTGATGTCTCTATAGGATATGATTTATCTCCACTATCAGGGCATTGATTTATAAAAAAAGTTTGATAAAGCTGCCTGTGTTCCTCAACAAACATTTCCTTGGGCGAAAAAAAGTCTTTCTAAGTTATAAACTTTCCTCTTACAATTTAAAGATCTCTGTTTTATAGAGTAAATGGAGATTTTCAATTTGTGCCAGGCAGTGTGTCTGTGTCCTGAGCTCAGGTCTCACATGCTCAGTCAGTACAAGGAATTAGCAGCAATTCCAAGACCATCCTTCCTTCCAATCTCTGCTCTGCCCCCCAAGACCAGTGGGCTACTGCCCATCCCTAAACTTCTCTTCCCTCTGGGATAAACTGCAGCCAAACAGCCTCTTTAAAATACTATTTATTGTGCCTAAAGAGTTGTAGAGAAAAACCTGTTTCAAAAAAACACTGCAGAGCTAAATGTGCCTTCAGACACTTCTTCTGGGATTTGGGAAACATCAGTTCCTTCAGGCTTTTCCACAAGCCTCCCTCAGCCCTGGACCTGGACTTCTTCACCTTTCCTGTTTAGAGCCCAGACTGGGTAAAACATCATTGTGACTCAAGAGACAAAGAGCAAAATATTCCACATGAGCTGCCCAGGGAAGCTGTGGCTGCTCCTGGAAGTGTCCAAGGCCAGGTTGGACAGGGCTTGGAGCAACCTGGGCTAGTGGAAGGTGTCCCTGCCCATGGCAGGGGGTGTGTCTGGATGGACTTTGAGGTCCTTTCCAACCCAAACCATTCTGTGATTCTAAGTTCATGCCCTCTTGCCTGCTGAGAAAAAACCCAAACATTCCTATTCCAGTTTGATGGGAAAAGGCTGATTTTTGTGTTTTTCACTTTCTTAACTGTCTAGAAATCCAGTGATCCTGATGAATAACAAACCCTCTGTTGTGTGACCTCTCTTAGTAACTGTTGAGCTCTGGCATTCCTGCACTGGAGCCTCAAGAGAGTTTAGTGCATTATTAAATATCAATTCCAGCTCTGTCATTTCAGCCTTAATGAAGCTGATGCTGTCTTTGAAAGTCAGGGCCTAAGACAATCACAGGAGTATCTCATTGCTTAAAATTAGACCCCTAAATCCACCTTAAACATCCAAATAAATCAGATGAGTTCTCAAAAATGCTGAGAGCCTGTAACACTCACAGACATCAGTGAGACTGGATGACACCCAGTATCTTTAGAAACAAAGGACTCTGGTTTATACCAAAATGCCTTGGGAAATGGCAGGTACCCCCACTTGAATATCTGCTTCAGAGAACTCTGTATTTCATATCCTGAAACGTTTTCATTTCCTGGAATAGCTGTGTTTATTACTTTAATAAACTCAATTAGGAAATATGGTTATTGGTTTCCTAACTAGGCTGAATTAAGTTTCATTAAAAAATAAAATCCAGGATCTTCATTTATACTTGGCATGAAGGCACTTAAAATGTTGAAACAAGGATGTTCCTTTTCCTTTTGCTTTTAATATGGAGATAAAGAAAATCCTTCCTGTTTTAAACCTAGAGCTATTCCCAACATTTCAAATGGGCTAAAATATCATAAATAAAAATTTTAATTAAAATATCTAGTGTAGAATGTTTTTAGACTTCTTATGTGTATGATTTTTTTCTGTTTGCTGTAGATCACAGAATAAACACTGTAAAATGTCCTTATTAAAGTGCCAGGGTTATGCTCCAAAGCTCTTACCTTGTGGTCCCTGTAGGAACTTATTCAACCTGGCACCATGGGCTGGTGGTGGTGGCCATAATCCCTTCTTTGGAATTAGGTGAGTGATGTGGATGTGGGCTGCAACACCACAGCAAAGGAAAAATTCATTAATTATCTGTCACTCCCAGATAAAATTACCTTGTCTCACACACAATCTAATGGCTGTGTTAGGGGCGTGTCTCGGGTATGAAAGGAAACACCAGGTAGTAGCAATCTGGGGGCTTATTCCCTTCAGATCTGACACTGGGACAGTTGGGTCATGGGTTTTTCAGAGCAGATACCAAGTCAGCTGGACATCAGGAGGTGATGCTCCTGCTGAGCACCTCGTGGTACCCCTGGCATCTATCAGAGACTGAGCAGAGCACACCAACCCCGCTCTGAAAGCTCTGCAGGCACTGACTGTGGGCACCTGGGAACAAAGCAAACAAAGAGGGATAAAATGCAAGCCTGAGAACACCATGAAAATTTGTTTTGCTCTCCCGTGTACTTGACTTCACCCCAACCTGCAGGCTGTGGCCTCCCCATGCCCACTGCCCTGCCCTCCTGTTTGGGAAGTGCACCCAGGAGTCCATTGCTGTCCCTCTCACTGGGACTCAAGCCTATGGCATGGATGGTTCATCCATGTCTTTTTCTGGTGGAGAATGGACAGGGATCAAGCACAGTCCCAAGTCCTGAGCAGGAATAAACCAGCTTGATACACATCCAGCAGCCACCACCCTTCCTGGGATCATCCCAGCTCACCTGGAGGTCTCCAGGACAGCAAAGCTAATGAAGCAGTGGGATATTTTTGTTGAAAATCTTACAATAAGAGAGAGTTATTCCATTAACTACAGCCCTCCTATGGCCTAACTTTGTTCACGCTGCTCTTGGAGAGGCAAAGGCAATAGTTGCTGCTCTGTGAAGCATCTCTCAGCACTTTGCTTGTCACATCCCTCACAGGCCAATTCCTGCTGCATTTATTAATGAAGAATCACTGAAGCACGAGCTAATTCTTTTATCTACACTTTTGTCCCAGCAAATTGGTGTTTAATTGTATGAATGAAAAAAATAAAATGTGGGTGGACACCGTCACAAAGATAAAACCCCATCAATTCCTATGACAGGAACGCTTAAAACACTGTTTATCTCCACACAGGAGCCTTTTCAGTACATTTTAAAAAGCCACAGAGCTGCTTTGGACTGTGGGTGGGTTATTGTGGACTAATTTCTACTTGCAAGGTTTTCAAATGACAGATTATCTCCAAAAAAAATGATTGTGGAGCTGAGCTGAAAAGGGTCCCTGAGCTGAAAAGGTTTCGTTACGTGTAAATATAATGGCAGATTCACTAATGTTCATCTTGTGGCATGAAAATTACTGTTTGTGTGTCAGAAAGAAGTTCTGCAAACTTTTTGTTCCGGATTCACAATTAAATCACTGCACTTTCTACTTACCTAATTTGAATATTGCAGGGCCAGAGGATGGGAAAAGAGAGAAAGCATTAAATACAGTTTGTGTGACAGAAGTTAACAAAAGAAGAAATACTGAAAAAGCTTTCTGAGGGCTTTAATAAGTAACTAAATGACCAAGCCAAACGATGTACTTACCACTGGGAAGTTGAGCTGAGCCAAAGTCCTATTTGCAAACGTTGAAGGCTTAATGACACAACTGCTTAATTCTTTGTCTTCTCTCAGACTTTTCTCTTTTAAGCTCTATTGAAGTGTACAGACAATGCAGCTTAAGATAAGCCACCTTCCTGCAAGCCAGGCCAGTCATTCCACTGAAATCGGGGAGAGGATTTCTGGCATAATGCAGTTTCAGACATTAGGATGTAAAAATTGTAGCTTTTATATTATAACAAACCTCTTGACCTTCCTGGACCCCAATCCAGTCCACAGCACATTCTTTCCTCTGATGGTTTATTGATAGTTAAAATGGTAATTCATGTATCCAAAGCTATTAATCTCTCAGAGAAGTGTAGGTTCAGAAATCACAGTGTCTTAAAAAGCAGGAGTTTTTTGTGGATTTTCCTGAGTCTTTGAGTGTCTCAGACAAAAGCAGCACTTGCACAGGCAGCTGCTCAGTCCACACTCACAGGTCACGGATGGCAGAAATAGAAATGCAGTAAATCACAAGGAAACCAGAAGACATCCAAGATCAAAATGCTTTTTTGAGGGATGCTTGATGTGAGATCATCACACATTCCCCGAGCACTTGGATGAAGGGTTGAGTGTTTCCTCCTCCTGCAAGGAGGGGAGGACCAAAGCCCTGCTTCTGGCACCAGGGACAGGCACTTCTGCCTCTTGGCTCTTGTTGCCACTGCTCTGTGCCTTTTCAGGCTTCATTTCTGAAAGGGCAATAATTGAAGTGATCAATATTGCTGAGAGGAGCAGCAGTGAAGACTCAAATTCTAATCTCCGTTTTTGGCTTCACGTCGGTTTTTCGTGGATGTAACACGAGAACAGAGCAGGACATTCAACACCACCAGGCAAGAAGGGAAGAGTAAATTATGAATTAAAGCTAAAATAAACCAGGACTGCACTATTGCTTAGGGCCTCAAAGCACTACTAATCTTCATGAAGACAATAATTCAGTGGAACATGCAATATTGACCACTGGTGCTCTGCTTCAGAAACAACTCAAGTTCTTTTAGAAACAACTCAGCTCTGATCTTCCCATATTCCCACTGGTCTGCTGGTCCAATGCAGACATTCCCATACAGAAATTATACCCTCATCTAATTGATTCTAAAATTCTGCTGAAATCCATAGGAATTTGGCATAAGAAAATTTTACAGCACTTCACACCATGATGTTTAGATGGGATATCTGGAACAAATTCCTGGCTGTGAGGGTGGGGAGGCCCTGGCACAGGGTGTCCAGAGAAGTTGTGGCTGCCCCATCCCTGGAAGTGTCCAAGGCCAGGCTGGACAGGGTTTGGAGCAACCTGGGAGAGTGGAAGGTGTCCCTGCTCATGGCAGGGGTGGCACTGGATGGGCTTTAAGGTCCCTTCCAACCCTCTGTGATTCCACACAGAACTGGGGTGAATGATCAGTTATAATAAATACTTTAATTATGGCTAATTTATCAGCTACAGCACACAAACAGAAGACTAATTAAGTGGGCCAAGATGCAGCTCACATAAGCAAAGTCATGATCTCAGGTGCCAGAAAGCAAACTGAGAAAGAATTACCAGGTTTTACGTTTTCCACAACTTAGAGAAGCAAAACTGCTGATGATCTGATGTGTTTCACAAAACTTGCTGTGAACAGCGTGGCACAGAGGTTCAGGCAAACGTGCTGTAATGAGAAGATGTAGGATGCAAAAACAATTAGTGAAGGTTTATGGAGCCCACCAGCTAAACACAGGAAAATGGGAAGTTATCAAAGGCTCTGTACAGGGGTCTGATGATAGGACAGTGTGGTGTGGCAGACTCAGAGAGAGGGTCTGCAGGCCCTTGTAGCACAACTGGAGTTGTGTCAGGGCAGGTTTGGGTTGGATATTAGAACAAGGTTCTTCCCCCAGAGGGTGGTTGGCACTGCCCAGGCTCCCCAGGGCAGTGGGCACAGCCCCAAGGCTGCCAGAGCTCCAGGAGGGTTTGGATGATCCTCTGGGGCACAGGGTGGGACTCTTGGGGATGGGCCTGTGCAGGGCCAGGAGTTGGACTTGATAATCGTTGTGGGTCCCTCCCAACTCAGCACATTCTGTAATACAACTTCACTGCCAGTTACTCCTGTGTTTAGTCATTGCAAGTACAGCCAAACACTGATAAAATAACTTCCTTGCACTGTATCACCTATTGCTTTATTTATCTCTGTAAACTTCTTCCTCCATTTCTGTTCTTGACATATTTTGAAACAAAGAGTTCTTGAAAGCCTTCAGTGGGACTCAGACACTGGTTTCCCTTCAAGCAAGTGGGCTCTGAATACCAAAATCACAGAAGGGGCTTTGAAAGTGCCCACCTTCATCTTTCCCTTCTCTCATCATTAAAAATATTCTTTCCACACTGCCAGTAATTTTCATCAGCCAAGATCAGAGAATTCTGCACGCTGGGGAGGACTCAGGGAGTCACCTAAACAGCAAGAACCACCAGGAGCTCCTGCATTGTATCACCTGCAGGTAATGTGGTGAGTCACAGAGCACAAAGCAGGCACCTGCAGAAAGCTTTAGAGCAACCAGCCATCCCAAGGGAAGGTGCAGACTAATTAAAACCAGCGCTACAAAAAGATGTTGCTGTTCTAACATGTGTTAGTGTGAGCTGGTGCACGGGAGAGCAATAAAAGAAATGTCAAAGGAAGTGGGAATCGTGGAGGAGCCTGAGCTCAGGGATGCAAAGACAAGTGCCTGGGGAAGCAGGGCACAGGCTCTGTTTGCAGCAAACAGAATTCTCTAAAAAATTCGGGGACTGGAGGCAAATGTGCAGATGAGTCTCTGCCATGGGGACAAGTCACGATCAGAGCTCTTGGAGGCAGGTGCTCACATGGGAACGGTGACACTGCCAAACGTGACCATTTGTTTCACTTATAATCCTAATCCTAGTTTATGACATGGACTCACCTGTGTGTGCACTCAGAGGCCAAGATAACATTTCTCCAAGATTCTTGTAGCTGTGCTGGAATAGGAAAGAGGAGACTTAGATTTCTCAGCTCCTTACTCAAGGCTCAATCTGCAATCCCCAAATCACTCCTCAATGCTGGGCAGCTCCACACCTCTCACAGTGCTCACCTGTGTTCCAGAGATTCCCTGGAAAGCCCTGTGGATCCCCTGACAAGCCTGGAAGGCAGGACTTATCTCCATGCTTCTGTTCCTTTGGTTCCAAGATCACCAGGGCAGTGGGCAGGTGCTGCCTGGGAAACATAAATTCCATAGCAAATGTACCTGAAGGCCTGACTTCATTCCCACTTCACATCCATTGTGATAAAGAGCAAAGCTGGATCTTTGATGGGAGACAGTTTTAGGTGACAAGATCACCTGGGTTCCAATCAGTGTGCTGGAAACTGAAGCCTAAGGAGCACCTAAAGGAACAATGAATTCTTCCCCTCCTGTATTCAGCCTCCTGGAAAAAGGGAAAAATTAAAAATCCCAAGTGCTTGAAACTGGGCAACAAGCAGTGCCTGGGCCCCTGAAAGCTGTGTGACAAATCCTTCCCCATCTGGTGGGTCTTCAGCTAATTAACTGACATGGTTGAAAATGAGCAGCAGCTAATTGGAGCACTTTGTTCTCCCTTTCCTGGCAGCAATGAAATGGATTCCAGATGACCAGTGGTTCAACAGTTTCCAAGTAATCTCCATTCAATGCCATCAGTGCTGGGCCAGCCTCCCAACAACTTGTACACCTTGGACCAGGAATCCGAAGAGCATCATTGGAAAGGGAAATTTGTATCAGGAAACAGTGGGCAGATGTGTGCAGGCTCCAGTTCCAGCGAGATGTTTGCCACCTGCAAACAATGGGAAGCCAGCTGAGCTCCAGCCTTGCCTTTCCTCTGCAGCCAGGGAAATCCTCTGAGACAGCCCACGGAGCCTGGAGGTACAAAGGCTCTCTGTGGTGCACTCTGTGAGAGAATTGCAATGGTAAAGAGATGGTTCTGTGAGTGTCCAAATCTGGGGTCCTGAGAAGGAGAAAAAGAACCCGAGTGCCACTGCTGAGGATGTTAAAGTAGCACTTGCAGGCTTTTGGGACCAGGAGTCCCATGGAGCAGCCTGTCTGCCTACCAGCCCCACTCTCATCCAGCCCATCTTGGCTATTCCCATACTTAAGGAGAACCTCTCCCTCCAAACAAGTGATTTAGGAATCCCAGCTGTCACGTCTCCCTCCTCCAAGAACCCCCTTCCCTTGTACCTGCTGCCATCCAAGGTTTTTATTTCTCCATCCTTTCCTGTTCCAGTTCCAGCTGGCATTCCTCTCCTGAGCTGCCAGTCCCCTTTCCAGAAATATTCCCAGTGACATTATCCACTCCCAAACACAAGCAATAGCTTTCAGTGACAGCAAGAAATCCCTTAAATACCCTCCATATTGTAAAATCATGGAATTCTTTGGGTTGGAAGGGACCTCAAAGATCATCTAATGCCAACCCCCTGCCATGGGCAGGGACACCTTCCACCAGAGCAGGTGGTTCACCCTGGCCCTGAACACTTCTCCCAGTGTGTAAGATTAGTGGAATAGGTTCAAGTGTGGCCAGGGATGTCTCTGTCCTGTTGTTGCCCCCAGATGGTTCAAACACCAACATCCTCCAGAATACAAACAAGCAACCAAAGATCCCCTCCCCAAACACACAGGGGAGCAAAACTGTAAAAATACTTGCAGTGACTCGAGCACTACAATGCTCCAAGCTCAGGCCAGTTGTTGTGATCAGGCAATGATATTCCACAGGATTTCCCTGAAATCTAGGAGTGAATACTATTCCATCTGAACTTGTATGCACAGAGATGTCCTTTCAAATAAGACCATAAACAGTGAATGTCAAACTCGGGTGTTTTCATGTATTTTGCTCTCAATTGCAACATGGTAAAGCAGGTTAAACCCACTGAGGACATTAGCTGGGCTGCAATGAACCCAAAATCTGTGAGAAGACTCACATCCAATGAAGGTTTTCCTCATTTCTCTGCAACATGAAATTTTAAAACTTCTCCTGGCATTTCTAGTTGTCTGGTCTTCACTGGATGCTAAAAAACCCTGCTGATTTTCAGTTCCAAACCATGATAAGTTCAAGGACTTTTTGTTTTCTATTTTCATCTTAAATTATTACATTCTAGCAAAATGACATTAAAATTTGTATTAACTAGGAGAAGTCCTGTGTTTCTGAGTTTTGGGTCTGTGTTTCTCAAGTTTGGAAACAAGAAAGCATAAATAAAATATCTCCATGGGATGCTAATTCACTTCTCTGTCTGGAATGCATGAAATACAGCTGTGGAATACAGATCATCTGCTAGCTAGAAACATCATTTAATATTTATTACTGCACATTTGGCTCGGAGGATGCAAGGAGGGCACCCCCCACTCTCAAAAAAATCATCTGTGATTTTTTGAGAGTCCTGACCTCAAAATGTGCCACCATTAAACAATATTTATTTTACCCCGTTTTAAACTGCATCAATTTGGATGTTTCCCAGTCTCAGGCTTTTAAAAACACCAACATAAAGTTCATTTGGGAAACCAGTTTAAAGACATCCTTTCACTGTGCAAATGGGAGAATCATCCAGTTGGAAGAAATGCCATGATCCTGCAAGGGCAGAGTGATCCTGGAATTGCCTCTGCAGAGGCTTTGGCTTCCCAAAGGGCTGCAGCCACTGGGCTACAAAGAGCTTCCAGAGAAAGCAAATTCCACATTTTGATAAAAAACTAAATTATAGTTTTCAGGAAAATGTAAAAAAGGCTCCATTCTTAATAAGTAATGACATTTTCATTTGGGTGGTTGGTGTCCTGTGCTCTTCAGGGGTGCCCACTTGTCCCCAGTTAATGGGCTGAGCTGTATAAACACACACATCCATATCCCAGTCAAATCACATTAATATCACTTAATACATTGTGATGTACCTGTATGATGAGGCTGATCACAGGCAGGGATTTTCAAGTGCTGGTCACCTCTGTCCTTGCTCTGTGCAATTCAAAACATGACAGTTTAGAAGAGGTAACAACAAATTTGCTGTCACCCTCTGTGCTCCTGATCTCTATGTGGGAATTATGGCATTTGCTTGAAGGTTGGACTTAATGATCTTGGAGGTCTTTCCCAACCTTGATAACTTTATGATTCTAATGCATTTTGAGTTATGGTAATAAACTTAATACCATTAAGGGTTTGCTCCATCTCCCTGATGGACATGACACAAACCCCAAACATGACAAAGTTAAAAACACTGTGGATTTAAACAGCTTTTTGAAAGGGTGTTTAAGAAAACAATAGGATTTCTTATGCAGGGAAGACTTTTGATGTTCAATCACTTTGAACAGGAAGGACAACTGTTTATACTTGTGTTCTTATGCTCCCATTCAGGTGGTAACTCTCCTTTCAGCATGAGAAACGGATACTAATAGGGGGATATTTTTAAAAAACAGTCATTAAGCATCATGGTACATTAAAAGAAAAAGTAAATTTCTCTGATAAAAGGGTTAAAAAGGTCTAATTCAGAATTTCTACCTCTGCACCCCAAAATGCTGCTTCTCTTAAAGTCAAAAGCAAATTTATATCCCAGACCGAGGGAACTGAGGGCACCCTTTACCTCCTTCCCTTAGCAAAGAAATAAGAGAAAAATTAACTTTTCCCTCATTACTATGTACTGGCAAAGCAGACATCAGCCAATCATCCCATGAAAAATATCAGCACCTTCCCCCAAAAGCAAGGCAGGCTCATGTTGCCAGGTGACAGAACCAGGGAGCCCACTGAGCTCAGTGTTCACTGCGCTGATGCACCACAGGGACTTTGTGTCCTGAGCATGAACCCATAGCCAGCATCCCACTGCTCCCCTTTCACTGGATTCTTATACTCTAATGGACCTCCACATTATTTTGTCAGAAGGCACAGCAAGGGTGGTTTGAGATCTGCAAGCAGGTGGAGCAACCAGGACTGAAACAAAACGTCCTAAAGCTGCTGAAATAGGGGCTGAGTCAGCGACTGTCTTCAACCAGTGTTAACCCCGGGCCTACAGAGGCTCCTGTTGACACCCATATGACCAGCTGCTAAAATAGAGACTTCCCAGAACACTCTATATACTGAAAATACAGCCCTTGCCAAGGCAGAGCTGGTAACCATAAAACACTGGGTGCTGCACACAGGAAATATAGGAGGGGAACTCTGGAGGTCGGGACACTCCAGTAAACCTGACTTGTTGAAGAAGCACCACAGGACATTTACAGCCAACACTGCCAGAAAAGCTTTTCCTAAACAAGTGTTTTTCATTTCCAGAGGTACAACCACACTCCTGTTGCCTGCCCTGAGACCCAGCTCCTGCTTTCTGTTCACCTTTAGCTCTTGTTTCCCAAATTTACACACGTGCAAATATTTTTTTTACTGCTATAACACAAATCATTTCAACAACCCCTTGGATCACTGACACTGGAGCTGGGGAGCTGCAAACCCGGAACATGAAACACAGAAAGCCAGAAGTTCACAGCAGTCTAATTTGTAAGCAAAATTTCATACCGTTCCAGGATGGCTTGGCTTGGAAGGGACCTTAAAGATCATCTCATTCCAGCCTCCTGCCGTGGGCAGGGACACCTTCCACTAGCCCAGGTTGCTCCAAGCCCAGCCTAACCTGGCCTTGGACACTTCCAGGGATGTATTTTAGTTTATTTTCCTGTAGACATACAGGCTTGCATGATTTCCTCTGTGGTATCATTTTTTTTTAGTCCTTGTCCAGCTCTTATCTCCCCCTTTTTATGCTCAAATTCAGCATAAAAAAGAATCCTGGGAGAAGACCATGTGCTGAGCTCCCCCAGACTTCCATTTTCATGGCAAATATTTTCTCCCAGGTGCTGTTTGCTCCCAAACAGATTAGGATCAATGGAAAATGCTTGATGTCCTTTCAGAGCTCTCGCATTACCACTGTTATATAATTAGCTCTTGTTACCACCTGCATTTGTCTAATTCCAGCAAAACCAACTTCCCTGCCAGTGCCCTCACTTCTGGAAGAGGGAAGAGCACAGTGACTCAGCCTGGGGGTAGGTGAGAGCAGTCAAAATTGCTCTTCTTTGTGCTGAGGGTGTTGATTAGCAATTGGATTGCCTGGGAATCCAACACTGGATAATCTGTCTCCTAGAAAAAACCTGGATACTGTTGGCTTGCTCCTGTAGAGCAAATGGAGAGAAGGTGATTATTCAATGTGCCAAATGCACCATGTGCATGTTCAAAGCACTTTGGGTGCCATTTTCTCGTGGATGTTTGGAGAAGGAGCATCCTTTAGAGAGAAAAGGCTGCAGAAGAGGTATGGAATAAATCCTTAACTCCTAAAAAAAATCTTAGCTGGTTTTAATTAAGCTGAGCAGAGGGAGGTTATCTGGGAAACTGTACTGGGAAAAATGAGTGTGAAAAGGTAAAATAGGTGATCAAGATCCCTGTTTCCCATCAGCACAAACTAAGAGTCAGGGCTCCAGTTGGGGAGTGGTTGGAATAAGCTCCTAAAGTTGAATTTGGCCCAGAATTCGTCAAGGAAGACTCTACTTTGTGCTTGTATCTTTTCTTTTTATGCTTCTCTTTTGGCAGAGGTGCTGCAGAACATGGGGTGCAGCTGAGGAGATTTTCTGCAAGGATATTTTAAGCTCCCAGGTAGGAAAGTTCTGCTCAAAGTGTACTATTATTATTGCCCTTCAGGAAAAACAGCTGTGGAAACTCTGATTGCGTTCACTTTAAGGCTCGCTGGTATATTTATAAACAGAACTGGTGGTGATTTGGGTTTCTCAGAAGCCAATTTTGCTGTTTATCTGTAGGAGAAAAAAATATATTTCAGAGGGATGTCTTAAAGAGTAGAACTAGAAAAACTTCCCCATCTGCTACAACTCCATTAAATGCTAAAATGTGGAATTTTCAAGCCTGTGATTTGGGTGGTAAAGGTTTGAGCAGTTCTGTTCACATTTACTGTTTGCATCTCTCCAGGCATATGGGGATTGTTTGTGGATGCCTGAAAAAAGCCCAAATTTGTACACACAGACAAGATAATTCTTATTAAAGACAATTTTTATTAATGAATTCTATTGACATATAACCCTCTACTTGTATGTCCCAGACTTCTGAGTACACAAACATCCTCTGAGAGGGAAACATGTCATTATTAAAGAGATATTAATTTTAAAAGTAGCATAAAAATAGCTATTGCTGGCCTAAATCACAGTATTTTCAGCTTATGCCTGTGTTTATAATGATGTAAAATTACTGTATTACTTCAAGAATTAGAGCAGTATAAAAACTGATAAAATCTTAAAGAAATATGATCTCCTTTGGTTCCAGCTACTTAATGGAATGATCTGGAATGTTTTCTCATTAATGGATACACCCTGTTTTAAGTTTACTCCTCCTTAACACATCTCCACCCTGCTTTTTTTGTAATACAAACCACACAATATGACCTGCATAGAGGAAAATGATGTTCAACTTTCATGCCAATAATTGCTTTCAGCACAAAAATAAGCCATTTTCCATCTCCACTGCTCAAAGAGATGAATTCAGGGAGGTTTGCATGTGGTAGATGCACCTGTAGTGTTGAATTTTAAGAGCAATTTGCATCTGTCCTGATTTTTTTTGGCCATCTCAGCTTCGTTTCTGACTATTTTTCAATGAGAAATAAACACCATATTCCACATAAAAGGATAAAAAATCCCTACTCAAAAAAATCCTGCCCCAAGTTCTGAAGAACACTCAGAGTAATGATAAGGATGGAAACAACTCAAAGAACTTCTGGTGGTCAATTAAGAAAACGAATTTCAATCAGAATATAAATCCCTTCAACTGGTAATCCAACATAAAAATTAAATTACCATCCTTATCTCCCCCCCTTTTTTAAAATATTCTTAAATTTCAGTAGTTTCTTTTCCTAAATATTGGTAGTTTAACAGTTTTACAGTTCTATTTTAAATAAAAATTTCTTGACCTTCTTTAGCACCAAGCTCTATTCTTGCTTTGTCTTATGAAAAATCTTAATTGTATAAATTATCTAAAGTTTATTTGATGTGATACTTATTCGGGGGGAGGTGTTTGCAACAACATGGGAATACTCACAAGGTAGTTTTATTTTGATTTTCATGCATAAAATTTATGGCATTTGGCATATGTGTATTGAGTTACTGCTGAATATACTCAACCAGAATAAAAAGCCCTGGTTTTAGGATAAAATGTGATATGATAAGCACATTTTAATTAAAAACACCGTTATTTCATGGAATTTCAGATTTCAATGGCACAGCAACCACTGTTTCTACCTCCCTGCTCCCTGTGTTCTTCTACCTGCCCTGGAAAACAACATCCCACACTCTGCTGTCCATCGGATCTCTTGAAGGATGGGCTGGAAAGCTGAGATACCCACGTATGGATTCCCTAAGCCTTTAAGAAGAAGGTCTTACTGTTATCCAGTTATCTCAAATTACAATCCAATCCCAGCTAAGGGAAAGGAGAGATAGAGGTGTTTGTAATATCAAAAACAGACCACATGGTAAAAAATTACATTGGGGAATAAATACAAGCAAAGCTGCTTTATCTCTGCTGAGGCCACCCCAGAAAGTCCTATCCTGCATTTGACTTGCTGGTAAACACTCTGCTTCAGAGGAGTGCAGATCTCCTCCTCCTTCTTTGGGTAACAACATCTTTTTTCTTCAGTAAAACACACGTGATATCAAAATACCAGTGACACCCAAATTTGTCTCCTGCTGGTTCTGTAAAGAAAGCAGCACCTGCAGCAACCAGCACCAACAGGTCTGGGGCAAGGGCTGTTCCATCTCTTGCAGAGAGCACTGGAACACATCCTAATAGCCTTTTAAAATGATAATTGAAGTTTTATATATGTAATAACCTAAGCAGTGAAATGCAAATTAAAAATAATTGCTATTGCTCTCATCTATCTCTGCTCTACAGGCATGAGTTGTCTCACAGCACAACAACTGGTGTCTGCTGGGGGCCTGGGGCATCATTCCAGTTTTCATGCCTTGTTTTAAGAGAAGAGGGGAGCATGAGGAAAGCAAGCTGGAGGAACATTTACCCCCTATTTCCATTTAAGCATTCAAGCTTCAAATCCTATTCCTGGCCTTGCAGGAATCTGCTCATGGATCCCTCAAATGCATCCCTGCAGATTCTCCCAGGACTGAGTGTAGCAGGGTTCTTGTTTTCCCTTGAGCTGCTGTGCAATCAACTGTATTTCACTGTTGATGTCCCCTGACCATTTTATTGTTCTGCTTCAGCCCCAACGTGCTCAAGGAGGGATTTCCAAAGTGTGTTACACATCCCTCACCACAGGCAGGCCAGAATTACCTCAGAGCACTGTAGAAAGGCTCATTGAAGAACTGCTTCTCCTCAGCCATGCCCTGGGTGTGCAGGGGGTGCTAAAGCAAAACAGGAACAAATGACATCTGGTGGTCCATCAGTGTGGGTGATGAAGGCTGAAGATGACAAGTCTGTGGATAGTTCTGGCAGAGACCCCATCTCAGAGGAGAGGTAAAGCTCACTCAGGAGCATATTTAGATGACCTGGTGCCATCCAGTCCTCCAGAATCCTCCCCAGCTCTGAGGAGCAGAGCCTGCTGTTTTGGCTGAGTACTTCAAGCACTGTGCCTCACTCCACATCACTTCCATCCTTCTCTGAATTCAGCCTCTGCCAGCTGTTCCTAATCCACAAGCTCCTCTCCTCCAGGCTCCATAAACCTGATGGAGAGTGTGAGAAGTTTGCAGAGTTGATACATAAACTGTCTTTCCAAGAAAGTGCCATCTGTATTCCGTGCTAAAATTAAGCCAGGCTAATTGGCTGCCTCACACGGAGCGTGATGTGCTCTGCCTGATGAAGGAACACGTGTCTGAGTGGATTTAAACTGTTCCATTATTCTCCATTATGGAAAATGTGCTCACCCTGTTAAACCCTGGCATTAGATCCATGCTGGTGGCTGCACAGGCAAAGCAGGAGCCTGCTCCTACATGCTGGACCAGGTGACCCAGGGCGGCCCCAAAAAATCGTGGCTCAGAATTAACCAAAAGGAAATGAACCTGCTTAAAATACAAAGCCTGACCTTTCACAGCTCTCAGAAGTTATTTGCAAACAGAGCTTCACTTCTCCAAGTCTGGGAGGAAGCAATGGATGTGGAATAGCACAACTTTTGTACTGATTTTTGCTTCCTACGACAACATTCCTGCTTTTCCTCAAATCCTCTTTATGTAGAATGATCCTGTTCACCACCATGAGGAATCTGCAATCACATTTCCCCTTTTTTTTGTAAGATAAAACAAGTAGCAAAGGAGAGACAAAGCAAAGAGCAGTTCAAAGGAGGGAGCACTTGGTGTGATCACCCCTTTGCATCCTCACAGGAAGCTGCTGAAATGGGAAATGGAGCTGCTGCTTCATCCCTAATCCCTCCAGTGTCCATGAAACAATCAATCATCTACTTTTCCCAAAAAACCTTCTCTCACAGAATCACACTCTTGTACAACATAAGAGCTGAGATGTGCATCTGTCACAGTAAAGAAATACAGCAGAATTTTTTAATATATTAAATTATACTATATTGGATAAAATTCCATTTTAATTTGAAACTCAGTGGATATTAAAGGCAACTTTAAAAAGTTATTATCTAAGTTTTAATTGCATACATTATGTTTGCAGCCTTAGGTACTGCAGGTGGTTCTTTAATATTTCTTGCAGTATATTGAGATCATGGAGCAACCATTTAATTCTGCTTGAAGAATGTTCCAGAGAGAGCTATGGGGGGGAAAAAGTATAAAACTCCAAAGTTTTGGCTGTTGAGTGAAACACCAATGGATTTGGGCCCGTTGGCAGAGAATTTCCAAACTTTTAGCTGTAGTAAGAACACTGAAAGCATATGGGCTGTCATTAGACCCTCACTGAGTCCACCCTTGATAGTCAGACACCACAATAAAAATAGAAAGATTGTCAAGCTGCAATATGGGTGTTTGGAACAATATCAGATATTTTCCTGCAACTATATCAATGCATGGGAAATATCAAATGTGTCCAAGCATTTAAGTGGGACAGGACCTTCCCTCCACCTCCTGGGCTGGAGGAGGTTGGTTGTGTGAGTCCCAGCTGTGCAGAACCTCTGTCCCTTGACAAGATTAACCAGAGGATCTGCAGAAACATTGCAAGCATGGGCTGAAAATAATCAGATTTCCAGTCCCGTGCTGAAAGAGCTGGAGATTTCATGAGGAGTAATGACTCCCCTTAGTTTCCTTAGTTTGCCTCTCTGCAAATATCAAAGTATCCAACATTACATGGTTTTGAGAGACCAAAATTCACCAGTGTCTGAAGGGCTGTGGAAAGCCAGAATCATCTTCCCTGTAACTCAGGAATCAACTCATGTTGCACAGTTCCAATTTGGGGACTGTGGTCCCCTTGGCTCCCCCTGTAAATTCATTTTTGGGGCCTCACTAAAGCAGATGAACACCTTTGTACCCATCCTAACTCTGCTCACAGGGGATAAAAGGGGCCAGAGAGGTGAAATGCTGAAGATGAGCAGTGAAGAATCCTGATGGGAGACCTAAACCACTTCACCCTTCACACCACACACGTGAAGAGGTTTTCTGCACACAGACAGTTCTCCAGCCCAAATGCTTCTCACACCAATTGCTGCTGAAGTGCCACAGAAGTGATCTGGACCTTGCCACAAATAATGTCACCTTCCACCAGCCCCCCATTACCCAGTACCAGGAGGAGTGACTTTTCCTACAAACCACTTTTGTGAAATTAGTACTTAACAATACAATTAACTTATTACATTGCTTAGGAACTTTTGAAAATACTTTTTTTTTCCTCCCTGATATGAATGCCTTTTAAGAAATAATCATAATTAAACAAAAAAACCTTCCAGGTATTTTTTTAAAATTACCCAGAATTTCTACACTCATTTGAATATTGAATGTTATTACCTATGCTTTTTTTTTTTTTCATCTTGAAACAGGCAAATCCATGAAGAAGCACTCAAAGCATATTCCACATCTCACTTTGATACCCTCTGTATGATGGAACTCGTGCAAACCCACCCCTGCTCAACATAAAGCTGAATAAAACCCCAAGTAATGCACAAACAACTCAAATTCATAACAACATCTTCCAGAAAAGGATTAGGCAGAACAACCATTTGATCCAGCACAGGAAATATAGATACTTATTTCCTTCAATAGATGTGGAAGGACTTCTGAACTGGGAGTTGTGAGGGTGCTGAACAAGCAGAGCCCACAATGGCAGAGGGAATGCAAGCCCTGGAGGACGAGCACAGTATCTCTGACTCCTTATTTTCAGTTCCTCTGATTATCTGACAGCGCTGCATTCACCAAATGTTTGTTTAACTTGGAGTGTTTGCTTATTTAAAAGCAATCTCTGCAACGAAAATGTGGTGTCTGAGTGGCTCTGGAGAGCAGGGGGTGGGAGGGAGCCGAGCTGGGCTTTGTTGCAGCAAACAAAGACATGCAGAGTTTTTATCTCTTGTTCAATCATTCGAAATGAACGCAAAATTTTTTTTTCTTTGTCGTTTAATTTGAAATTAGTCTAATCAGACATCTGCCAGGATCTGTCTGAATTAACAGAACTGAACACAAATCTTCCATGAGCACTCAAGTGCTGCTTCCCTCAAACGGCACTAACTCACATGGACACTCTGTGGAACTAATTGAACAGCCCCAGCTCAATATTCCAGACTTTCTGATTTAACTTTATTACAGTCAGAACAAATAACAGTATAAGGGGAAACATGTTGTTAAGGACTCAGTTCTGAAGTGGTTCAATAAAAGCAGGCTGCTTATCCTACTTTATTATCTTTATTATTGCTGCTTTTAGATGGAAAGAGAATTTCCTCTCAAGACAAAAAAGCAGAGTTTGCCTCAAAGCCCTTTGTTTTCTTTTGAATAGCAAGGTACAGTTTACTTCTTAGAATTCCATGGGAATTTTATTCTTGCCAATACAGGGAATTTTGACATTGGGGCATTTTCCTCTTCCTGTGACACATTATGGCTGCATTTGTCAGCATTTACTAAAGGTTTTGGCATCACTCAACAACACTGAGGTGGATTCTGCTGACTCTGGACATGTTCTGAACTAAACATCTTTTGCCAAACTCCTGAAATTACACAGGAGCTGCCCTCAGTAACACAGGGAGTCTTTTCAAGTCTGTGTTCCTGGCCTATTCAGGAGGTAGGACTGCCAAAATCAGATTAACAGAATGGAGGGACTTTTTTTAGCATATGTTTGTGGGGTTGATATTTGCAACAACATAATGACCACCTGAAACCCCCACTGATTCCAGGAACAAGTTTAAATCTACATCAAGTGACACTTGATTTATTTTTTTTTATTTTTGTTTTTAAATCTGAACAAAAAGACATTTTTCCCTATGTCTTTTTAGCAAAAATGTTGGGTTTTAACCCAGACTTTTAAAGGTATCTAAGATTTCAGCCTGTGAATTCCAAAGAATAACTGCAAAATTCTGTGATATATGAAAAAAGAAGCATTTACCTGAGAGTTTTAAGCTCTTGCCACCTTTATGGACAGGTGGGTGTTCATGGGCTTTGGAGGATGACACAGGAGGGAGGTTTTCATTCCTGGGGCAGTCCTGTCCCTCGAGGTCACTGCCAAAGCTGTATAAGGAACAACAGTAAAGTTTCCATGAATTTTTCAGGCAGCCCTGCCTCTGTCATCCCTTAATAAATAAATAAACAAATAAAATCGAGCCTGAATGTCCCCTTTTTTTTTTTTAATGAGTAATGGGAAATGAGACAGAATCAATCATTGGCAAAGTAAAAGATGCTTAATATTGATTGTTCTTCTGAAGGATGAGGAAGTTTTTCTAATGGTCGTAGGGGGACACAGGGAGGGGGGAGCTCATAGATTTGTTTTCCTTTCTGTATTCCCAAAGGAATAAGGAGAAGATGAGGTCATGATAGATTATAATCCTGCAAGCAATGACTAATGAGTAACTGAACTACCTTTGCAGCAGCAGTGAAGGCAGCAATAGCCAGAGTAATTGGGTTTATTGGGTTTCTGCTTAGCATGAGTCCAGTCCTCTCAAACATCCTGTCCCTTCAAATCATTTTATGCTCAATAAAATGCTTTTTATTATGCCTGACTTATTTCATGAAATTTGACCTTGTATTCTTAATCTCATCTACTTGTTCTGAATAGTTCTTCTTTATTTTCCTTCAATAATTATTCTGTCAAACAGTCCACGTAAGCACAACATCTCCATCTGTAGTGCCAGCCCCTGACTCAGAGTAGATGTACATTAATGTAACCCCAACAGCCCAATTTCACCTTCTCAGAGAAACTGGTTCAAGAAATAATACTCAGGGATAAATTCTGAGGAAGTGCAAGACCCTCTTATACAAACAACAATGTAACTCTGTGTTAAAATTAATTACACCTTCCTTTTTCAACTAAACGTTATTTTTTTTAACCAGGTTGGAAACAGCAAGAGTCATATACAAGTTTAAAAAAAAAAAAAGTTATTGTTTGCTATGTTTTTTTCTAAAAGGGCTTTTACACTCCTGCAGTGAAAACATCTCTCTGCAGAAATGTATTCTTGGAGGGGAAATTAAAAAAAAAAAAAAAGTCAGTGACATTGCACTTCCAATTCCCCAAGAGCAAACCAGACATTTCATTCAAGCTGGTTGTTCTCTAAAGCTGGGTGGTTTGCACAGTGAATTTACTCCTCTTGCCATATTATGTCACGCTGGTTCAACAGGATCTCCCTTTGGGGAAGTGTTTTCAGGCCCTGCTCGTGCTCCCAGTGTCTCTGGCACTCGTGTTCTCACATTTCCCAGTGGTGGCTCATTTCACAGTCACTGCAGAGGCAGGACCTGTGCTTCCTTGCTCCCTCTGCATATGTTCCAGTCCCAGCTGGCATCATTCCCTCTGGAGGGAAAACTCCTCATCCAGATGATGTTTGGTCTAACTGTTCTTGTGTCCCCCCTAACAATCATTTCCATGCCTTGTGCATCAGATTCTTTTAGGGGAAGAGAGGCACAGTTGTAGAGTCAGACTGTGTCTTCCACCTCTATAAAAGGGAAAGGGAATCCCTCACCTCCTGAAAGATGAACTGGTGAAAAATATTCCTAGAAGAGCTAAGCATACTTTTGAAATTCTGTTTTCTTCATGAATTTATTTCCCCCCCATCTTTGCCCAAAGGAAAATAGACTGTTGTGGAATCTACCTGAGACCTGACAATTGCCACTTGACCTTCCAGTCACAGACTCTGCAAGGCCAGTGAAAAGAGACACCCTGTGATTCAGGGAAGGGAGAGAAAGGTGCACAGAGGGATTCAAAAGGTTTGGAGTGGTTACATTTGCTCTTCACCCTTTTCAGGTCTCACGAGACAAGTCCTGTTTCCATGCAACGAGCTGCACAAGGCAAATAGTCCTCCAGTCTCTGTGCAATAGTTGTGGAAATCTGATTTAAAGAGTTAGTTCAGTTCAGCTACAAAACACATGGTTTCCAGTCAGGCATGAGAATACACATTGTGTTTTCTGCATAAAGGCAGTGAAGGTATTTCACCCTCACTGGAACTATAGAACAAACACATCACTGAGTCAGTCAGCTACAGAAATTCAGAGGGTTTTGGGGGTTGGCATTGCTCTGGCTGTGTCTGCAGCTGTGGGGACAATACTGTGACCCTGTGTCTGATGCACACCTTGGGCAAAAGGCTATGGATAGTTTCCTGCAAATTAAGAATAATAATGAGTAGATAGTACAGCAAAAATTTCCAAGATATAGGCACTACTGGGAGGCTTAATTCATTCTGGTACACCAGTTTGGTAGGTGCAAGGCAGGGCTCTGAACACAGCCTGGCTGAGCCCTGCTTCCCCAGGAGGTCTCTGAGGGGTCTCATTGGCATTGATTCCCCATGACAGACTCCAGATAGAACACAAATTACCACTGGTTCTACAGGCTTACAGATGTTTTGTGTTACATTGCAACAGCTGTATGCACATCATTAGACATGGAGCAGAAAACAGAAGTATTACTGATAGAGAAAAGTTATATACACTAAAAGAAATTAACACAGAGATTATTCAAGTTTTTAAACTCCCAAATTCACTGTAGCTACCCACTGAACAGTCTTACAGTCTGTTACATCTCAAACTGATCCCTCTGCTTTGTGCACTACCATCCTCCAGCTCTGTTCACAAAGTTTTTGGCACCTTTCAAACCCACAGCAGAAATAATATGTACAAGAGCTTGTGCCCTCACTCACAGAGAATCACCAGTGAAGGCAGGAGAAGGGGCTGATGATAATAAGTATAATAGTAACTGCATTAGGCCAGTAGGGTCAACAGCTAATCTTGCTGCACTCTGAAAAAGGTTATTTTAATTCCAGTAATTGGCCCCAACCACCAGCAAGAATTGATGTGCTGCCACTTTTATCTGCTTGCTGCTCCCCACGTTCATGTGCAGCAGCTCTGCAAGATGAACACAAATTACCTGCTGGAGTCAATGGAAGTGATTGCTTCTGTTCACATTATTGATCAGTTGTGTTGTGCTTACACAAAGCCTCAGTCACTGGACCCTCCCCAGCTCATTGAAGATGGGCTGTCTGTAGGTACCAGGGTGTTCAGAGAGCCAGGGAACAGGCTAATTGTTATTGTGCTGGCCATCATGATTATGATTATTTTTCTTAATGACTAACATTTATATGATGCTAATCATGCAGTTGCCCTACAGCACTTTGCAAGCTTCACAAAAGGCTCCACAAATTATATTTCTGAGCCTAAAAGCATTATTAGATACTTGCAATGTGGCCTGGGGCCAAAAGAAAGATCAGGCTCGTCCTTAATATGTGTTGTAACAAAACATCATGTCGTTCTAAATACAAAGACCATCCAGAGGGACCTACAGCTGCACTGGGTGTGTGGAGACTCACAGGACCACGACTGAAAATCAGGAGAGTCACCAAAAGGGGCTGGTGGAGTTCACAGGAGTTCCTGTGTGTGGGTCATGGCCATCCTGACATCGTCCCCCTCTCAGGAGGCTCCTTTTCACCTCCAGCTTTTCAGGGAATACAAAGCTCCTGACACACACTCAGTAACTTTGTTAAATGGAGTGGACATAACACACAATTATGCTTTGGTGTGAATACTTGAGCTCCTTGTCAGCAACTGTGCTGGCATTCATATTTTATAGTGGGTTCCAGCTCCTCTGCAGAGGAACACAGAGCCATGAACACCTTGGTTTTTGGTCCCTGAACCAACTCAGTGTCCTCACAGCCCCATTCCTGCCCTCACAGACGTGTTCTCAGGTACTGCAGCTTCCACTGGGATTCCACTCTAGGTTTTAGCTCCTGTTCCAGGGAACACACTGTCTGTCACTTCACTTTTCTACTGGTTTTTAGGGAGGGGGAAAAAAGCTCACACGTGTTTAAGTGCTTTTACATTTGAGGCATTACCTTATGAAATGCAGAGCAAAAAAACAGGGCCAGGAGCTGGACTTGGTGATCCTTGTGGGCCACTTCTAACCCAGGATATTCTATGACCTCCTATGACTTTCTAAATAACAGTATTTAGATAAAATTTCCAGAGCTGTAATACCACAGGAGAAAAAAATATTATTACTAATAATATGTCATAATAAAATAAGAGCCTGAAAACAGAGTGTCTCGAAATTTAAGAAGGTTCACTGGCAAGGGTTTGGCTGCTTTCATAGGAAGAAATTCCAGTTGAGAGTCCTGGGTTATGTCCTGTCATTTAATCATTTGAAACTCTGAGGGTTTGACCACCCTTTGTCCCACAAACAGGGGCACAGGGAGTTGGCAGCAGCCTGTTGGAGAATCCTCCCTTTCCCACAAAATCAGGACAAAACCTCTAAATGTCTTTTCTTCCCGGTGCTTGAACTTCACATTTGTGTACTAAGGTGGAAGGAATTAATTACAGAGATTTCAGCAGAGCTGAGAGCTCTTCACGGGAAAGCACCTTAATATGGGGTGTAAATAAATAATCCAAGAACTTTGGACCCACTCCAGGAGCAATTCTTGTCTCCTTTCTTTGTGGATACTCAGCGAGCTGCCCCCATTCCCAAAGAAATATTTGAGGAAATTAGTTTTTCCACCTGATTCTTTGGCCAATTTCCCACAGCAGAGATAAGACCCAGAGCATGTGCATTTACAGATTATGGTTCTCTGTTCTCCTTGTCCTTGTAAAAGGGGACTTGCTTTCTCCAGGAATATTCCAGCCTAAACACTTGGAGTACTTTTTTAACAACATAAAGATAAGTTAAATTAGAAAGCTCAGTTCAGCAAGGAGAAATGCAGCTGAAATTCTGGAGAAATTCAATTCATGACATGACAAAACTTTGTAATTTTACTTGTTAAACTCCTTCTCACTGACTTAGTTAAGGAAAACAAACAAAAACCCCAAATAAACCACACACAAAATGGGGTGTTGGGGCTACTTTAAAAAACAAACAAACAAAAGTAGCAACTAGCCAGGAATCCTGCCATGAACCCCAGCAATTTAATGCAAGTAAAATATAATGACTTTGAGTGCAGATTAAAAAGCAAAATATGTTAGAAGCACTCACACTAATCCATTGGGTAAATAAAGGTACAAAATTGTATGTATTTTTTGCTAATTACTACCAGAACTACAGGGGGGTTTGTCAGCAATTCTGTTCTTTATTCAGATAAAGGGAAGTACATTCCAAACAGAGACTGTTCCATGTTTCAGCCACATAAACTGTGGTTTGAACATGGTTGTTTTAGAGATCAAAAGCTTAACTCATAAGTAAAATTAAAGGGTTATATGTCAGAAGGTGTGCTCAGTCTTGCAATTCTTTATAAATGAACAGGGACTGCAATGGCTATTACAGGTTTTATATAGAAATGTTTCAGGCTTGTTTTCTGAGCCCCAAAAGAAGATAGGGGGAGAAGGTGAAATTCTGGAAATAAATTAATAAACAGCAACATAGTACTGAAAAGGAAAAAAACTTAGCTCTTAGGTGTTTTCATGGCCTTATCTACAAAATGAAGATAACCCCTGACAATTGTAAAAATTAATACATCGAAAGACCGTGTTGTGCTCAGACAGCAGAGCAAAAGGTCTGTTCTGAAAAGATCAGAACAAAGGCAGCAGAAATTAAAACTTCACTGCGTTGGTTTTTAAGTGTTTTTTGGTAATTAAGAATTGACACATCAGAGTTCAGAAAATTGGGAAGAACTGGAAGTTTTTACTGACTGGGAAGAGAATAGTTCTATTTTCTCACAAAACTGGCATATTCCAAGGCAGAATATTTAAACAAAATTTTTATAAAATGGAATTCAGTCAGGACTTTTCTCCTCCAAACATAAGTAAAATCAGTATTTTCACCATTTGTGACCTTCCTCCACTACATTTGTGGTACAGCCCTGGCTGCTGCAGCAGTTTTGCCCCTGAGTATTTTCAAAGTGAGCCAGTAAACACTTGTTCTCAGTGTCCTGTTGGCCCCAAGAGCACAAACTGGAGATGCCAAGGTCTTTGGAACAAGGACAAGCCAGCACAACACCTTGAATCCCCATAGACCTGCCGTAGACCTTGCTTTGAGAGGGAAAGTGGGAGATTAAGGATAACAGAAATGATGGTTATGAAGGATTAATCCCTCTGGACGTTTGCCTTCCTGAGGCTTAAATCCCCCCCTACCTCCCCCTCCAGCCTCAAATCACCACGGGCTGGCTCAGCAGCAGCAGCTCCTGTAAATAAATGTCCTGGGGTGGAAGGAGCAAATCCTTCATTACCTTTTAGGAGTAAAACTCATTTGGTGACCTTGAAGTGGTTACACAACCGTGTTTTGCAATCGTGGGGGTGAAATGAGGACCTCACTCAGAGCCATCTGCTGCAATTCATCTGCCCTTCCCTGGTAGACTGATTGCAAGCCATGTTGCAAACAGATTAGTTTGCCTGGCAGCGATCTATTTTTGGGTACCACTTTGTAATCTGAAATTCCAGAAACGCTATTGTTTAAGGGAAATGTGGGATGGCCAATGCAGGCTGTGAAGGGTGATATTAATGCCATTTAATGCCACTCTGCTCCAAGTCGATATTATACAGTGAGACCTCTCCCAGGCTTTTGAGAAATGATCCAAGGGAAGCAGTGAAGGGCAAACACAAGTGTTTTGGCACCAACTCCATGTTTGCTGGAGAGCAGGAGCAGTGGATATAAAGTTTATGAGGTAAAGTTGGTTGATATAAAGTTAACATCACTCTCTCGAGTTTCTACGTCTGTCAAACTGGGCAAAACCTCGCCTGGGGTTGCCCACCCCTCCTGCCAGAGCTCAGCTGCCAGGGCTGCCCAGGGTGAGCTCCAAGTCTCGAATGCCTTGACCACCCTTTCAGTGAAGGGATTTTTCCTGGATTGGGTATTAGAAAACATTTCTTCACTGAGAAGGTGTCCAGGCACTGGAACAGGCCAGTCAGGGGAGTGGTGGAGTCACCATCCCTGAGAGCATCCAGAAGGGGTGTGGATGTGGCACCTGAGGACTTAATTTAGTGATGAACGTGGTGATGTGGGTTAATGGTTGGGCTTGATGATCTCAGAGATCTTTTCCAACTGTGATTCTGTGAAGAATCTGAAACATAAGTAACTTATCACAACCAGAGAGCACTGATGTGTGGATGTGATCACTGCCAAAACAAAACACCTGAATATTTTGAATGGAGGAAATTCAGCCCAATCACACGTAGTGTCTATCACTTGAAGTTTCATTTATTCTGCCTTCCTGAAGCACTAAGAATAGTCAAATGTGAACTAACACCTCCATTTTGCTGCCATTTTAATTTGAGGTGTTTTGTGCCGCAGTGAACACTGAGACATCACAATATTTTTAGAATATGAAAAATAACATAACTCTGAGGTGATGGCATGAACATTTGCATATGGAAAATAGGACAGGTGCAGCTGAAGCCTCAGCTGCAGGCAGAAAAACCTGGGGCACCAAAACCTCGAGAAATACTTTGCTAGACCTGGCTGGTTGGAACTTTTGCTTGTTGATAGTTTCATGAAAGTCCTTCAAGGTCATAATTTTCCAAAGTGCTGTGCTTAATCCAGGCCTTAATTAAATAATCCTGTGACTTAAACTAAATTCATAAAATCTCCTATGAAGATTTTTAGTCATTTTGCAAAAATATCCCTGAAACCTTCTTCAGTGACCCCCACGGGTCACTCACTGACCACTCTGGGTGATTTCAGGAGAGCCACGAGGGTGTGAAGAGCTGCCACTCAAGTCTCACTGCTCAACTTTCTCTACTACTCTGGCACTGCTTAAAAATCAAAAAGAGTGAGACAACAAGCAGCTGAAGCTTCTGTTTCTCTGGTTTGCTTGACCTCATCACAACTGGCTGAACACCAGGAGAACACTCCACATGCATCAGGCACGAGGATACAGCTGCTGCCAGACACCCATGGCCTGAAGCCCTTCCCCATTTGATGCATTCCTTACTCTGCTGTTGCACCTATTCATTATAAACACTTCCCTGAAGTCCCCAAGTTTTAAATACCACGTGTTTTCACTTCAAAACCCAGAATAAATCTCAATTTATTCTTGAACGTGGAGCTTTTAGTCCCCAATCTTTGCCCTAAGTGAATAAATCAATTCCTATTTAAGTAGTAGTGTCTTTCTCTCGCTGCTTGAGACTGCAAGAATAGTTACACTTATTCTACACAGAAAAAAAAAATCACCTCATTGGGTACTTTATAGACTTTGGTACCAACTGAATCACTAATTTACTCTGTCAAATCAAATTAATGTTGTCTCAAAATTCACTCTGTTACGTTCAGTGGATCAGAGATGAACTGCAAGTGATTCAACAGAAGGCCATGCTGAGATTAAACAGTGTATTACAGGAAAACAGTTGAAGGAATTAATGGAATTAGTTTGGCTACAGGGAAAGATTTCCATTCAGAGTTCACTTTCAGAGGAGGGCCTGGCGTTTTTCTGCTTTACCTCACAAACTCCCCAGTTTTACAAACCTACAGTCATGCAGTTTAGTTTTAGTTATAAAATGGAACAGAGACATCATAACACACGTGGCCCAAAGTTGTGGTGCCTTAACTGTGCTGAAATCAAGATACTCTTCTGAAATGACAAAATTAGCTGAGCCAAAGCTAAATCCTTTGTACAAATCCCCTTCTACAAACACTTGAATGTGCCACTTTGGATGCAGCAGAGCTATTTCTATTCCAAACAGCTTTACTGTTCTCTGATTGTTTTCTCTTTAGATCAGGAAAACAGAGCAAACAGAGGAGGCAAAGGAGAGCAGCCAAGGGAGAGGCTGAATCATCCTCTGATGCAAACAAGAACTTTGCATTATTTTTAACACATTGTCCCCACCACCAAGTTAATCTCTTCAAAATTCAAGCAAGAACTAAATAATTAAAAAAAAAACAAAACAAAAAACAAAAACAAAACAACAACAACAACAAAAAAACACAAAACAAACAAACAAAAAAAAACCACAAAAAAAAACCAAACAAACAAAACAAAACAAAACCAAACCAAAACAAAAAGCCACTGTTTTCCAAGTTCTGGATTACCTAATTAAAAAGTTTACTTTTTGAGGGACCAGACTCAAAAGCAACGTGCCCAATTAAAACCTTATCTCCCGTGGTAAGCCCACACTGTTACACAGCAGAGCTTGCAAGATGCAGATAAATGGTGAGGCAACATTGGGCACAACAGTTTTCATGTTCCTTTTATTAGGAACATTTAACGGCCTTTCCACTTTTTGCAGTGAATTAGACGCGCTCATGTCTGACACTTAAGGAATTAACACGACACAAATCATCTGTAAAAGACTTTTAGCACAGTGACAACTGATTTGGGCTGCCTTCACTTGCAAGGCAGAAAATTAGTCTTTTGTGAGCAGCCCTGAAAGCACTGAGCAAGAACCACCCTTTTACAAGGGAGCTGGGAATTTAGCAGGAGCACTCAACCCTTCGCAGAATCAGACCTTTAATTTTTATTCTGCCGAAGGAACTGGGAAGAATTTGCTTTTAGCAGAATTTATAGAGATGTACTTTATCCACACAGTCCATAATACAGATGAATAGCTCTAGATGTTTACGGGATATTTAAGTACACTCACGGGACCCATCCCAACTCGATTCTGTAATATCAATTTTGTTCTATATTTGCTGTGGGGAAGATGTTAATAGGCTGTTAAAACAGGCACTAGAAAAAAAAAATTGAATCAACTTCATAAATCCTAAAGCATCTGATTTCAGTTTTATGTTTATTTCTTTCACTGAGATATCCAAAAGAAGAGTTAGAATCCCAATAAATCTTTTATAGGTTACACTGTTTTACAGTCTTAAAATGATGGCACTTGGTAGTTAATTTTGCTTCTTGAGGAAAAAAAAAGAAGCAACATTTTGCCTATATCATGTCTTCAGCTTAACTGCACATTCTGTACCCACTGCTCTTTAAGGAATCATAACTTAAAGCCAGGGTTTTCATTCCCCTCCCTCTTTCAAGTTTCCTTGAGGAAAACACTTCATCATTATGAGCCACATATGAGGGAGAGCAGGGTGGATTACCCAGCTCAGGGCAGCAGCAGCATCACCTTACCTTGGTAATGGGGCCAAGACAGCCCAGACACAGCAAGAACACAGAAAACAAATAAGAATCTCTTCAATAATTTCATTTTGAAGAGCCTGTAGACACATTTCTACCTGTGCAAGCCAAACACAAGTGTAACCAGGAGCAGCAGGTTTGCTGTGACAAAGCTTGTGCCATGAGCTGAAGCCAGAGATGGCTGGAAGAAAGGTCTACCCAATTCCCAATTTCAGCAGCCACCTCAGGAAAACTGAGCTTGGTCCACTGACATCAAGTTGAGGACCTGGCTTTTAGCTCAGGACAAATCAAACTGAGGGTAATACTATAAATGCACATTGCAGGCTTACATCATGCTCATAAAACCTTATCAGTGACAGAGAGGGCTCTTGGCCATGCTGTTGTGCTTGTTCTTAAAATTATTTCAGGGTCTTTTTGCAGCAACACTTATAGATAACACAACTCTACACACACTTCACATTGCAGGTTATGGGTTTAGTCAGCATAATGGAAGGATCCCTTGAGGCCAGACCATCCACTCCCCCAAATCTCATGCTTGTGGCATTCTCCCCTTTCTCTCCAGGATTCTTTAGGATGTCTGATGAATTTAATCTCTTAGTTGTGAAAGCTGAAAGAGCATCATGCAATGCAAACCCAGGTGAACTTTGCAAAGCCTTTGACATCAGGAATTGCCAGGATCCCTCACACCCCTTTGCTCCCTGTGGCAGACACACATATGACAATAAAAGGAAGGAAAAAAAAAACATTCCACAGCCAAGGGCCAATAAAACTCACTGAATCTGAGCTTACTACATCTGGAAACAGGACTGAATATGAGATAAGTGCTGCTGAAGGAGAAGGAAATTTGCAGTGAGACAAACTCCTTCTAGCTCATGGGCTGGTCTCTCCTGGGCACCAGCTCCTGTGGGTGGACAGGCACTGCCACTTTCCAGGGGAACATCTTCCAAGCAAAAAAAAGAATCTTTCCCTGTTCCAAAAGCATATCAAAGCACATTCAATGAGACTGTTTGCTTTCTGAGCTAACTCAGAGGCAAGGAGGCAAGCCCAGCTAAAGGAGGGGATGTCTTCTCTTTACTTCTATCACAGAATTCTGCAAAGCTGCGTTTTCTCCATCTCCTCTGTACAGGCTCTTCCTTTTCTGCCTCATCCTGAAGAAGCAGCTCCAGTTCTTTGGCCAAAAGGATGCTGAGGGCACTGTTGCACTTCCTACGTTTCTAGTTCATTCTGCCTTGCACTGAGCTATGGCTGGAGCTGTCAGGGCACAACAAATTCTAATTGTGATTCAGGTTCACTCCCATTTTGAGACACAATTTAGCTGGCTGGATTGGGGGGTTTTTTTAACACATTTCCAGCAGCCCTGTTTCCTTTCCCAGTTCCACAGAAAGGTTGTGCCACCCTCTGTGCCACAGGTAATGCCAGTACTCCCAGGGCTGGGACACTTGTGTTTTCCAAGTTCTCTCTCTCGAATGGCTACACTTGAAAGAAATTATTGGTACTTTGGGATAACCTTCTCTCCTGAATGCCAAACAACTTGCCTACCACTCTAAAGAGAGATTTAAATAATTTTAGGCAATTTTGTTGCTTGAAATTCCTGCTTCCCTCAGTTTACATCGGGGTAATCCTGAGTTAACTCCCATACAAACAAACACAGCCTCTCCAAACTCAGGTTGTGCCATCTCTGAGCATCATAGGAAAACACCCAATTTGGTTGAAATCAGTGTTTATTTCTAAGGAAAGAAACAACAACTTCCCAACCATCAAGGACTTTGTGCAGAATTCATTATTAATAAGGATTCAGGTCAGCAGTGACAGAAGAACACACCACCTTCTTTGAAGCTACTTCAGTCCCCCAAGCCAATATAAAAATCTCATTTAGCAGTGTTTGGCTGTGTGATGAATTGGGGGAACTTGTCTAAACATGATTTATGAATTCCATTGTGCTTTTATGAACTACCTATACTCTTATATCTTGTGACTCTCTGTATTGTCTTATGGCTCCCTTTTATTGTATTGTGCCTTATGGTTCTTATGCTAAGGACACAAGAGAATAGTTTTGGTACATCTGCTCTTAAAGAATTGATAGTTAAAGACTGCAAGTTGCTGAATAGACCTATCTGGGGAGAACAAATGACCTATGGCACTCTAGAAAAAAACAGTTTTTTCCAATTTCCTTGCAGGGACCTGGGATTTGGAAAGTTGTGTTTTACCCAGAAGCAAAACAAACATGAGATATTAACAACAGTTCTTAAAAACACATAGTCTGAGTCACTCACTGAAGGGACCTGGAAAGCAAGGCCACTCAGCAGAGAGCATTTCTCACTGCTAAGCTGGGATTGCTGAATTAAAGCAATACTGGGCTTCATCAACACATGGACCAGCTCCAGCTGAACCATCCCCAGCTCTGTGCAACCTCAGTTTCTTTAGCAAAGTCAGAAGTGAACACTTGTTTAAAGTCAGAGCAGCAAACCCCCCCCCAATAATCAGAAACTCATTTTGACCATCTGCAATCAAGAACACGTGTTTGATCATCTTTCTTTTCCAAACTTGTCAAAGATACAATCAAAGAAAGGCAAGAAAGGTCCAGCCACTATAACTGACAGAGGGTAAAGGGCTTTAAAAACTGTACAACTGTGCTACTGCTGGACTAGTTTTATCACGGTTAAATAAACAAATAATATTTTCTTGTTGACAATTTAGAGAGGATTTTATGTTCCTAACAAGTTCCCCGAGCCCTGCAGTCGGCTCGTGGACGAGGATGAGCTGACAGTACAAAGGAAGAGCAGAAAGCAGAGCAGAAATGATAAAACAGAGCTTGAAGCCAAGCAGCAGCGGATGGTTTTGGCACAAGCAACTCTTTCATGAGGGAATGTTCCTCTTTGTAAACTTAGCCAGGAGCCTTTTCATTTCAGCAAAATGAGACCATCTCTAACATCTTTATTTTCCTCTCTGCAATATGATCGTTTTGCCTCTCAGAACACAAAAATCTCTTCTTATCACTTAACTGGCTTCCACAAACATAATTTTATTTTGAACATTTTGAAAATTTAAGTTTGCTGGCTTACAAAAAAAAAAAAAAAAAAAGGAATCCTGAGGTCTGGGTTGGAAGGGACCTTAAAGATCATCTTGTTCCACCCCCAGGTTGCTCCAAGCCCTGTCCAACCTGGCCTTGGACACATGGGGCAGCCACAGCTTCTCTGGTTTAAGGATTGTAATAGGAATGCAATTTTTCCTTCTACTACAAGGAAAATATGATATTTTTGTACAGCCTTAAAGGCCTTCTACCCTTTTATGCCTGAACATTGCACATATTCCAAGAAAAAGCTGGTAGAAGATAAACAAACAGAGCTGGGCCTTGTTATCCCAGTTGATAACCTGAGCTAAAAAAGGCATTTTAAATAAATAATTCTGGTAGGCTTTCTTAGATCTGCTGCAGCATTGCACTCCCCGGGAAGGCTGTAGGCAAGATACAATTATATTTGTATTTATAATTGTGTTTTATGTAACACATAAACAAGAAAGAGAAAGAGAACATAAAAAGAAAGGCCCACCCAAAAGATAAAACCTATTTTCTTACAACAGTATGTTAACCACTAAAGCAGCCAACAGCTCAAGGACTCTACACTTCAGTGAGGATGCCAGCTAAGAGTTGTTATTCAGATAATTTCTTAAGTAGAAGCTTTGAAGTGGGTTAGAACCCACAAGATTATAAAAAAAAAATAAGTTCTATCAAGAAAAGAATCTAAAATGATTCCTGCAAATGCCTTTTAGATAATTTTCTGAGTTCCACAAACAGAATTAATTTAGGATGTTTATTTTTAACAGTTCTTTTGTGTAGATGAAGTGGTAGAAAACTGAATATGAATAGCACATAACAAAGATTGGAAAAGGACATAAAGACAGATTTAATAGTGAAGTAACATTTAAAAATAGCAAGTTAAGACAGACATCTGTACAAAACTCTCTGCATGGTGACATCAGCTCCCACTAGAAAGGGTGAGATAATCTGAAGCTATTTATGCTCTGTAGAATTAGTGCCATTTTGAGACAATTTTAGAAGAAACATCTGACAATATTATTTTATAGTGACTTTGTTTTGGTTGTCTCCAATAATCACTGCAGATATAACCATGTGACTGGAATATCCCAGTTTCTGGGCTATCACTGAATACCTGAGTTTTGATTTTGAGAGCAAATGGGGTTTGTCAGAACTACAAAAAAAAATAGTTATTCCCAGTTATTCTGTCAAATTCCCTGTCTGCAGTATTTTTACAGACCATTTGGAATTTTCCTGGTAGGTTTCCTGTTTTCTAAAACATAGATTGTGAGCCACTTGCAGATTTTTTTCTGACTGTGAAGCCAGAAAAAGAAAAGGATTGCAGAGACAGTTCTCTCAGATTGGTCTTCACTGGATTTAAAGGCCTTCAGGAAACATTTGAGGTAATCCACAAAGATTGAAGAGTACAGATGTACCTCCCAGGATGCAAGGACTGATGCATGTAATAACTGTATTTCTTTAAAATTACTTTCTCAGGCAGAGTTAAAGGCATAGATGTAACTAAGGGATTGGACTCAGGCCAAGTTGTAATGGCTCTGCTGTTTATCTTTTTTTTTTTTTTTCCTTCCTTTTCCCCCTCAGCAGAAAGAGCAGAACAAGCATTTTACGAAGAGATTTAAGGTTTGCTTTCATTCTCTCTCTTGCTCAGGCCTCCTGCCCCAAAAGTTCCTGGGTCACACAAATCAAAACCTAAACTGACTGAACCACAGTGAAATCAGAAAGCCCAGTGCTCTGGCTATTTTTACTTTCTCCATCTGCTAGGAAGAAAGGGAAGATGGATAAGACAAAGTATTCAATATTTTAGTATTAATATATCAAAGAAGGAAGGGTAAGAAATTATAGGTTATCCAAGGTGCAATTTAGCAGCGTCCACGCTGTCACCAAGGTGACCAAGATTTGTCTTATTGAGAAGTTATTTTCTTAACATTTTTATCAACAGACTGTGGAGCAGACCCTGAAAAGAGTGGGTTTGATGGGGTTTTTTCCCCACTGCTTTTTATATAAACACAAGTTTTCCTGCTTAGACTCCTCTCTGCTGTGCACGACTCACAAATATGTGATTCAAGGCTTGATTTATGCTGCCCTACAACATCTTTTCACACCTATATCCAGTTATTAAACACATAAGGAGGAAAGTTCCTCCCTAGATGGTTGATACAAACAATTAAATACTTAGACTGAGCTTAGAAGAAAGTTTTGGAACCCTGTTCTGGATATTTTAAATTGTTCAGTGATAACAGCAACTGCTTCTGCACCTCTCCCTGTAAACTCTGAGCGAAGATGATCTTCATACAAAGCACATCTTACATCCTATAGAAAGGTAAAATGTCTCAGTGTGCAGGACAGGGTAGAAGAAAAAAAAGAGGCGTGGCTTTCATGCCTCTGGATTTTAGCCATTTCTAGTTGTTAGGTCTTTTCCAGCCAGCAACCTGCTGTACCAACCTTCAGAACAGTAATTTGCACTATATTTTACTTATATATGTACAGATATATGCCTAAAAAGCCTCAAAGGCCAAGCACAGGAGTGATTCAATGCTATTTTTCCTACTGTTCTTATTCCGGTCTCTACTAAGACAAGCAGACTGTTTTTCTCCTCCTCTTTCTGGCTGTGCTATTCCACCTTATTTCCCAGTGCCTCCCTCTGGGCTAAAGTTCTGCCTTTTGAAATCCATGCCGCAGAAAGCAAAATTTGGCCTCTTTCCATCACCTTACAAAGTAATTTTCAAGGTTAACCACAGGAAAGGCAGATGAATTATGTGGAAACAATCACCTGCACAGACCTTTCTTCGGGTGCTCTTCCCCGTCCTGCCCGTTTGCTCAGCATGTGCTGGGGCACTGGACAGACACAACACGCTGCTGACCAGGAAATTGGGCAAAGAATTCAGATTTATGCAGTGCGATAATAACCAGCTTCACAGCAAGGCTTGCACGGAGAAAAATAAAGATGAAAACTCACCTTCGTTCCTGCCAAAATCTCTGGAAAACAAAACCGAGCCCGCAATACAATCCTGCTTGTAAAAAATGCTTCAGGGGGCCTGTGTTCCAGAGCTGGGAGCATAATAAATTAAGTGGTGGATGTCTGGGACAAAACCCTGTGGGATACCTGAGCCAACCCAACAGGTGGAGAAATTGCAAACAAATTGATAGCCTTGGGACAGGAAATATTAGAACCGAGCAATTATAATGCCAGGCTGTGTGGGATGAAAGGCAAGGAGAGCCAGCAATGATTTGCATTGATAGAGCACCAGGAGAAGGGGCTGTCAGGTGATGTCCCAGAGCTTTGCACAGCAGTGGAACATCATTGCACACAACAGCTGAAGGGAAAGAAGGGAAAAAAACAACCCAAAATAAAAATCCAGGCTAAACCAACAAAGGCTGGAGTGTATTTTAAACCAAAAGGGAGTGGTTTCTGTCATGTGGGAGCAGAGGCAGGCAGCTGATTTGAATAGAAGCTTCTATGGGATCTGTGCTCTGAGGAACTGGGGTAAAGCCAGTTTTGTTCCACGTGGTTTCCACAGCAGTCCTGGAAACCAGACCTTGACCACTGGTTCAGTTCTCTAACACGAGCAGACGAAGCAAAGGAAGGAGATCCCTTGTTGCACATGCTGCCCCTTTTCCCTGTTTTCATGATTTACCTCCACACTCTCCCAGCCTGCATGGATATCCAAGTTCTACTCAGTGCAGCAGATGGGAGACCTTTCATTTTAATTTTTATTCTATATTTTTGATGCAAACAGGCACTTGAGCCACTCTGCCTCTCCCCTAATGTATAGATTCTTCAGAATTAGCTACTGACAGCTTTAAACCATGACCTTTGGTTGAATACACCTTTCCTAGGACAAATCTATAAACTGCAGGGTGGAAAAGAACTCCAAGATCATCAAGTCCAACCTTTGACCATCTCTCACAAGGAGTCAGGAGCTTGGCATAGGAAACAGGAGTGCAAAGTTTCCTCACAGATGTATTCAGAAGGCTTAATATTTTGACAGCAGCCATCCAATGGAAAATGCCAGAGAAGCTCTCTCTATAATTACAATTTTACCACTTGAAGAGCTTGGCTGTGTCATAGCAGTGGCTCAATTAAGCTGAAATGCAGGACTGCTCCTGATGGTGCAATGGTTGTGAATAATATCATAAAGCATTTGCTGGTCTCCTGGAAGCGTGTTGATTATGGACACAGAGTACACTCTGCTTGCTTTCTGAGCACTGAGGCTCAACATGTTTCCCTGTGTTTGGAATCAGGACAGAAACTGTCTCTTTTAATACAGCCTGATGTCATTTATGCTTCACATCAGAATAATTCAGCTCCAGGCAGCGCAGGAGGAGGTGCTTTGGGGAGCACTTCTGCTTCCCAGGAAAAACTTCAGGTAAAGCTGCCCCAGCTCTCCCTGCCTGCTGAGGAATTCCAGGGACTTTGTGGGACAACAGAGAACCGAAAGGAAGGGAGCCAGGGGGCCCTTGGAGTCCTGCTGATTAGACTGCACTAATTAGAAAGGCCTGGGACTCAAATGATTCCACAAGAAGCTCCACTGCACACAAGATCTGGTTTAGCAGGTTCCTGCTGCAAGGCTTGCAAGACATTTTTACTTTGCAACATGCAGGAGTGCGGGCAAGGAGCAGAGAGGCATTTGTGGCTAACAATCTAAATGCAGGGGCAATCAGCTCATCTGCTGAGACAGGGGAATCAGGGCAGGGGAATGATTTAAAAACCATTCCCTGTGCTCCAGAGCTGCTTTGCACAGACTGTGCAAGGATTAGATTCACCTCTTGCTGCTCTCAAGGCACGAGCCAAAGACAACAGAAAGAATCAAGTGTTCATGTAGTCCCTTGCCCATGGAAGCAGCAGATTGCTTTCCTGTCTCCTGAGCTGTAGAGAAAACATTGGTCACCTATTTTTGTCAAACTTAAAATCCAGGGAAAAAAAAAATCTAATAGCAAATTTTTACTGGATCTTTTTCCAGGATAGACTAGCTACATAGGCTGGAAGAAATTAGACAGAATGTTTCCATCATGAATAAGGATGATTCTCTCATAGAGTATAAAAATAAGCAAATATGGAGACTTTCAGAGTAGGCCTTTAAGAAAATGCTGTCTCTAGCTGATTTCTTTAAGGACACTCATTTTAGCTGCAATATTTGAGCTGTGATGTTTAGCTATTACCCCAGTAGGGCTGTCTGTGCTTATACTCAAGAACATTGTGAAATTACACCCGACATAAAGTAACAAGTTCCATGCACTGTGCACTCGATGCCAACATCATTCTTGAGGTCAAATGCTCAGTGCTCTGCATCTGAGCTGCACACCAGGACACCTGAAGGTCTTACAACCACACTAAATATTTCCTAACCCTAAATGAGAGCAGTGAGTGCTGTTCAGCAACCCCCCCAAGCCAAAATTGGACAGAGACACGCTGCATTTTGTGTAACACAGTGTCACACAACACCCTGCACAGCAAAGCCACCAGCTCTGACAGTTCAGGGCAGCCTCTGAAAACAGAGTTTCTTGCAGGCAGGCACAAGATTTGCTGGTACAGCTCAGTTTGGCATTGGTGTTATCCTTGACAAGATATATCAGATTCAAATGTGCAAGCAGCCATTGGGTTCTGTAGTTTGCTGAGAGTGAGAGAGTCTGAACATGTTCATTTTGGCCATTCAGCTGGACAAGGGACCCTGGGGGAGGATAAGTCCACATTAAGCTGCTGTAAGGAGATATAAATCTCCTTTGACTGGATGGCCAGTGGCCATTAAGTGGCTACATAATAAATGTTAATCATTTTGGACCTGATGGAGGATTAAAAGAGTCAGACTTACTTTTGTGTTGGAAGTTGGGAAAGGCTGAGGATGGCCTGGAATTGATCTGTGCAAGAGCCAAATGGATGCTGTGGTTTGAGGCAGGATGCCCTCAGCCCAGAGCAGCAGTTACACCACAGCAAGAAAACGAGATGCAAACGATACCTGAGTCCTTCCTGAAACACATTCCTCGGTTTTCCACATTTCAGCATCCTGGGTGGTATTTTAGCTCCTCTTACAGATGTATTTTTTGTTAAATCAGCACAGTAAAACTATTTTTAAGGCACGTTTTGAGCTTTTGCAGGGACACTACTGTGGGAAAAATATGAGGTGGGGGTGACTTAACGCTCTTCAAGCATTAAATTCCCTGCACGCTGCTTCTTTTCTCTGCCATAATTATCCCAAAGTTTTGTGAAGCAGCAAGTGGCTGAGTACAAAAAAATTCTCCTCCTGGGCTGTTACACTTATAAAAACCATGCAATTAAGATGACATTTTAATTCACCTCATTATATACCTTATTTAGGGGATATAATCCATCAGACCACTCTTGACCCAATCACTCAGACTCTGTTACTCCCTAAAATCTGCCTTTCTACCTGAGCTCAGCAATCCTACAGTTCTTGGAAACTTGGTTTCTTCATTTCAATTATTTTCAAGCCTTTCTTTACAGCCTACCCGAAAGGAAGTGTGATGTTAATGTGAACCATGTATTTATAACCACTTTGCTATAGCTTGGAAGTGACAAATACTCCTTGTTTCTAACATTCCCTCGAGCCTTCTGTAGAGTGTGATTTCTTATTTTATATTTAAAAACCTCAGTCTCAGTTCTTTTGCAGCTCCCAATGAATCTCTATATATTATACACAGACATGAACACACATAAAATTGCCAGGCCAAAGCTGGAGGCGAAAAAATTACATTTTATTGATAAATGATGCTAACTAGATTTGACATTTGACCAAACTTGTTAAAACAATCAGAATATCTGATATCATTAAACCTAATAAAGATGAAATATCCAGGATTACAAATTATACCATGCAGCCCAAGATTTATCTTCTGCATAACAATTCTAAACCAGGCTGCCTTTATAAACTCTAACGTGGTTTTGTGTCCAGACTAACAGCTGCTGCAAACACATTTAAAGGCTAAAAATGAATTCAAGGTGCATTATCACATATTTTCTACTAATTCTTGAATCTTGTAGCATTGAAAAAATATATTTAGGTTGGAATCATTCAAGAATCCGGACTTTTATTTCTTACTAAGCTACAGAAAACCCCCTGAAAGGAATCCATGAGCAAATATATTTCTGTTATACGGAAATATGGATATGAAGAGGTCAAAGGACTTAATTGAACTGGGAATTCTCTGCAGAGAGTAGCAGGAAAATTAAGAATTGTTGTGTACCAAACAATGGAGAGTAGTTCAAACAAAAATAAAATTCCAGGTGTACATTTCAATCAAAGCTTGGAGGAAGACACCAGAGTCAAGAGACTGGTGCCTACAGATATATTGTTGGACAGATCAGCTGTTTAAGTTGTACTAAGAGAAAGAAAGGGTAGAAAAGAATAAAGATGAAAAATTGCTTTAAAATTACTTTAAAAGACTTGGATAAAATATTGAACTTGATCATCTTCTCTGCAGAGAGGTGATGGAGAGGACAAGGTGATGGAAATGACAGAATGACCAACTTCAGTGTGCTTGGCATAGTTTTAATTAATTAATTTAATGATGGCTTTAAGATGAGAGAGGGTAGATTAAGATTGGATATTGGGAAGGAATTCTGCCCTTGATTCTGGTTCAGCATTCCTAGAGATGTCTACAAGCTTCCAGGGAGGTGGCTGGAGGAGTAATGAAAAGTCTTGCTTGTAAAACACCTGAGACAGAAAGCAGGCAAAGATTCCTCAAGTCTTAACTATTTAAAGATCAACTTCCCTAGCAGAAAATTTCATGCATCAATTCCTCTGAATGAGAAGTGTTGGCCAGAGAAAACTCAGACCTAAAATTAGAGGAATGGGAATTAATCCCAACATCTGCCCAGCTCTGGATTAATTCCAGAGTTGCTCAGCTGGACAAGGTAAGGGAGCCTGAGCAGAGGCCAAACCAGTGTGGTAGTAGGAGAGTCCACACCTTTAAAGACAAACTTCCCAATGCAGGATTATGTTGGAACAAGGAAGCCTGGAGAAGCTGAGTGGGTGGGGAGGGCTCCCTTGGCAAGAGCAAGGACCTCCCAAGTAGCTGAGAGGCTTTTTGCAGGCAGAGTTTAGCTCTGTTCTCTCTACACAAGCACTTATTTGGTTCTGGTTTCCTTTGCTTCCACCCTTGTGCAGAATTTCCTATTACAGAATAAATTTGCATGGAAACAAGGCCTTTGTTTTATTGGAATCTATCAGCTGGTGCTTATCCCTTGCAAAAGTCATAATCCTTTCTTTGTCATCATCACCATTTTGCCACGACCAAATGCAATGTCACAAATGAGATTATGATTTCACACAGAAAACAAACATCTGGATCCAATGAATCCCAACAGAACAAAGACCCCGTTTTCATGCAAATCAGCCCAGTAATAAAAATTAAGGAAAAACACAAATCCATAACATAAATCCATTGTGAAAGATGAGCAGAATTCCCTCTAGATAAAGGGAATTGTCATATTGTGTTCCCATGCCACATCAACCAGATTTCCAAAGAGCAGATCTATTTTCACAGGAGTGTGAAATCCTGGTAACTACTCACATTAAAAGGTATCTATTCAAAATGAATTTAAGCCTTTTATTTGTGAAGCTGCCAAAAGCTTTTTTTGTCCTCTGACAGCCATTGCCACTTGAGCAATTTGCATATCAAACTAATTGAAAAGAAAACATTTTGGGGGTTTTGTTTGTTTAAATAAATAAATAAATAAATAAATAGAAGCATTGTGATGGAAATCCGAAACGTGAATTCTTAGGAATTCTTTTGCAATTTTTACTAAACAGACTTGCCTAAAATAAACCACGTTTCTTATTTTCAGAAGAATGAAGTATTTTTTCCTGATAAGTTTTAGGGGTGATTATTATGAAAAGGAATGAAAAGAGTTCCAACAGAAGTTTTCTTCAAACTAACTATACTTCCATTTTTTTCTGAAACATCTTGAATATTCACCCCTTAAACAACATTGATTGAAAACCACTGTAAATCCTCTGGTTAAAAGTGACAGTAAAATGGTGGGTGCAGGACTCTCCTCCCCAGGGTGACTCATGTCACATCAGATGTTTCAGCCATCCTTGCCATCAGAAGGCAATCAAAATGCTACCAACACATGGTGCCAATTCAGAACCTTCACCATGCAATCACAGAATGGTTTGGGTTGGAAGGGACCTTAAAGGTCATCCCATCCCACTCCCTTAAAGATCATCCCACCCCACCCCTGCCATGGGCAGGGACACCTTCCACCAGCCCAGGTTGCTCCAAGCCCCGTCCAGCCTGGCCTTGGACACTTCCAGGGATCCAGGGGCAGCCACAGTTTCTCTGGGCAACCTGTGCCAGGGCCTCGCTGCCCTCACAGCCAAGAATTCCTTCCCAATATCCCATCTAAATCTACCCTCCATCATCTTCATCATTAATGGATGCACATCTCTATGTGCTGGATTTACAGTCTCTGCACACTCTTCCAAAGCTTCCATTAGATCAGAGACAAACACAGTACACAGGTCATAACATCTGAGGCTGTTTTGGGGGATTGCACTGAACCACTTGTCATCAAACAAACCTGAATTTTCCATTTATTTTCAGCATTACATTCATTGGAACACTCCCAGCACTTCCTGAGATGCAGCTTTAGCTCAGGTGCCTTCTCAGGAGCAGTAGGGATGTAAATTAGTCCCAAACAGGGATTAGTCCAGGAGCTCTCAAGGTGCTCCTGACTCACCCCAAGTGTAAGAGTTTGCCATCATCCCCTCCAAGATGTGCCTGTTACCAGCCTCAACACACACATAGGCCAACACAGAACCACAGAGTCATTTAGGTTGGAAAAGCCCTTTAAGATCATCGAGTCCAATGTCCCCCCAGCACTGCCAAGCCCACCATTAAACCACATCCCCACATGCCACATCTACATGTTTTTTAAATACCCCCCCCCAAGCACATCTTTCCAGCTCAGGGTGGTGGAACACTACGAATATTCCCATCACAGGGAAAGTTGTCCAATTTATCCACAGCAAAAAAGGCTGACTGTAAAACAATAATCTGTGGAGCAAGTTTACAAGCTTGTATTCACCATTTACCAGCCTGCAAGTACATCTGAAGGAGCCAAGTCCTTTATAGTCAGCGAGCCCTGGAATTTGCTCACGACAAGGTTCTCTTTTCTCACTTTGACAATTCTCATTAACAGCTCCTTCCCTACAAGCTCCGTGTGGAGGGGCCGATGTGACCTGCATGAGAATGCACAGAGGGGAAGCTCATTGCAGGCTGCAACACTTAAATTCAGTGCAAACAGTCACGGGAAGAGAAGGGAAGGGAACAGAGAGGGAAGAGTGCTTTAAAAAGAGTCAAGGAGCAAGGCAAACATAAGTGGAATGCATGAACCAATCCACACAGCATCAGGATGGACTCGGGACCGTGTGTCCTTCAGTTCCTACTTCCTTCCCTTTTCCAAGCAAAAGTTCGAGTATGAAAAAAGGAAAGTTGAAGTATTTTTTCTTAATATCCAGCGTTACTATTCTCACTAATAACCACCATTAATATCTTATAACACCAGCTATTCTCAAAAGATTCCAGAAGTCCCCAAAGGTCCACATCTGACCTCAGAGGCTGAGTCAGGAAAAGCAGGTACACAGCACACAGCAGCTCACACTTTGTGTGAGAAATTGGCCACAATTTAAAGTTTCCAGTAAGCAAAGTCTGAGTTTTGGTTATTTCTCAACAGAGAACAGTTATTTGGCAGAACAGAACAGTGATGAATGAAACCATAAAGCAGGAATAGTAGCTCTGAGAGACAAGTGGATGGTTCAATCAAACATGGAGTTTCCCATTGAAGATTTCTTTACTGAATAAGAGCAATTAAAGGTTACTCTGCCCTACCCCCTGCCTTTTTTATTTTTCCTTTTTTTAGTTACTAACTTATTCTATGAAATTGAGTTTTCTTTTTAAATGCACACGAAATCTGCATTTTCCATTTCAATGACGTGGAAGGCAATACACAGATCTGACAAGTCTTGATTTGACAGAAAACACTGTTTTTTCAAGACCAACTTAACCACAAACATAGATTGTGTTTGGGAAATCCCTCCTCAAAAGTGTTCCAAGCAACAACACATCTGTTCTTATTTACAGACATAAAAAGATGCGGCTCCCAATCAACAAGAAGTGGTGTTAATTTTGATTTACTCTTTGCAAGCTGTAAAAGTATTTTAGAGGCCACCTCCAACTCATAGACATACAGGTTTTTTCCCCCCCCCACACACTTTTTTTTCAGAAAACCTTCAACTCTATGTGGAGAAATACTTTTTCTGTCCTTGGCCAAAGTCTTTTTGTTAATTTTTTTCACCTCAATAACTGAAGATATTATTTTTGCCTCTGAATTCAGCCTGGTTTACATTTTAAAGTGGTTTTGTGTACAGCATTAATTTGAGAGGTTCAAACCCTGGGGGTTAATGGCTCCTTTAAATATGTTACAGTTTTATGCCACTTGAAGGTGTAGAGAGAGGAGTAAAGCAGATTTCACTGCCCAGAGCATTTGCAGAGGTTCATCCCTGGCCTTGAATCCAAATGCCAAGTTTCAGAAGCTCCTTTGCTATGAGACACATGAACACTTCGACTTCTGCCCCAGCAACTGGGCACGTGTTTAGCTTCAAGAAACCCACAGAGCACAGGCTTTAACCCACAAATCCCTGCCTGGCTCCAAATGAAGCAGAAACAAAGAGCTTTACAGTCCCAGGGGGAGGAGGAGAAGCCGTGAATTTTCAGTCTGGAGCCTGCAGAGAAGCTGAACAACTGTTTGGATTCATCAGCCAAACGCAGGCTCCCCAGAGACAGCCCTGCACTGGAGTGCAGCAGGTCACAGCTCCACGAGAGCCTGACAGGGGGGTGACTCAAATAGACTTCAAAGGATGTAAATATTTGTGAGATTGGCAGGTATGGGGAAAATATTTGCCATAACCAGGAGGAGGAATTAAACAGCATGCCTGGAATGGTCCCCCAGCTTGCTGAGTAGTAGATAACATGCTTAATATTGGTGAGGCATCTCTGGCATTGTTTTATTCCTCTTATGGTAACTAGTCTGCAGAACATGAGGGTCTGACCATCATATTTTTGCATGCACCCCTCTATCCCAACCCAAGGTCACAGCATTCCCTGCAAACACCTCACTCTGTTCTTCCAAGTGTGAAACTCATGGTTAGAAACACATCAAGACTTTTTGACAGCCCATAACTCTCTCTCCTCTCCGAGGAACACCCCTGCAGAAAATGGAACAGAGCTCACGTTGGCACCGGAGCTGCTGGAAAAGGCTCTTGGGCACTGTGGGGATTCATGCTTAACACATTCCTCTAATTTGTGGGAATATGCTCCAAATCTCCCCTGCATACTAATGATGTGCTATGTAGAAGAGCTGGGTTGCATTAAGTAAAACAGTTTTAGCTGATAAAGAGGAAGAATGAGGAGCAGAAGTGTCAGTAAAGACCCTTTCAGTGCTCTATGATGACAAGAACATGAGGGAATGGTGATACCAGTTTCTGCTCCAACCCAGACTCCACAGAACTCTGCAGGGATAGCTCTGATTCCCAGGGATAGCTCTGATTCCCAGGTTTTCTCATTTGTTTGGCAGAGAGAATGATGGACAGTGACTCCAGCAGATAAAATACAAGACAGGACTTAAACTTACCTGATTTCTGCAACCTCTTACAATCCATCTGAAATTTCTACCTGTATTTCTTGGTCTAAACTTACAAGACAAACAAGCTCAAAATATTGGAGGAGAATTACTAGTTCTGTACTTTTTGGGGAGACTTACAGCTGTGAGTACTGCTGCTGGCCTTTAATACAAGGTGAAAAGGGTGTAAACAACATTCCCTCCACTGCAAGACAGAGGTGAGATTAAACAACTGGCTCAGCCCATCTTCTGGAATAAACAGTGTTTTAACTGAAATGGCGTATTATATTTTACATAGATATTTATATTATACACATTTATCTAATATTTAGGTATTGGGCACATAGGGTTAGGTTATATATTAGGAAGAAATTGTTCCCTGGGAGGGTGGGGAGGTCCTGGCACAGGTTGCCCAGAGAAGCTGTGGCTGCCCCATCCCTGGAAGTGTCCAAGGCCAGGTTGGAGCAACTTGGGCTAGTGGAAGGTGTCCCTGCTCATGGCAGGGGGTTGGATGGGATGATCTTTAAGGTCCCTTCCAACTCAAACCAGTCTGGGATTCTGTGATGTTTCTATTCTAAGGAAGATGAGACAGACATTGCATCAAAGGCTGCTTCTTTTGTCCTACTAAGAAGCTGAAATGCTGTAGGCAGTGAACTCTATAAGCTTTTCTGAGATGAGAACTAGGAAAACAGCTTTTATTATTCTAATAAATACCATTTGCATTCAGACAGCACTAAATACTGTCCACAAACATACAAAAATAGAGTCACTGGCTAAGAGAGCTTGCAATGTAAAAGACAAGTTTTATTTACTTTTTAGAAACCTTTTAGTTCTTTAAAGCAGCAAAATATGATTTCATAATTATTACCTTCTGCTGTCCTGACATTTACATTAGCATACAGTGCTGAAAGCCAGAAAATACCAACTGTTCTGCAGAGGATTTTGTTGTCTACAGGGTAAAAATCTATTAACTGCACTCAGACCTGTATATACAATAAAAAAAAAAAAAAAAGAAAAAGAAAAGAAAAAAGTACACTCTTGGATTGCAAGACTGGGAGAGTTTTGAGTCCTGAACTCCATGTGGAGCAGCACATTATGGGTCAATGAGTGATGGTAGTTTGGGAAGGGTTTTATGAAGTCTCCTATTCAAAAGTTAGATTGCATATACTTAGGAAATGGGAAGAGGAGGGGCTGTAAAAATGTAACTAAATTTAAGGTATATTCCTGTTTTCCTGTATCTATAGGTGTCAAGATCTGAGTACTTCTGGAAATGTGTGTATATCTGTAAAATGACCCCCAAAAATTGCACTGTCCTATATTTGCACCATTTCCTGAAATGTATAGAATGTGCCCATGAAACTGGAAGGTAAGGGGAGAGTTAGAGACTGGGACTTAATCCCAGCCCCTTTACATCCCAAGGAAAGTCTCAGTCCCGAGGGTCACTGAGAGCACTGTTTCTACACAGAGATTTAATCAATCCCCCCCAGACTTCACCCCTCTCACCACATCCATTGCTCACAGCAGTGACATTTAGTAGGGACTGTGAAGCCCTTAGAGCAGCACTAAGTTTTCCAATTCTCCTTGGACTGATGAATGGCTCCTATAAAAGGTTAAATCCTCACCTACCCTGCCCCTGAGAACTGCAGCACTTCCTAACCCAAACTGTGCCCTGAGCACTGACACACGGGGGAGAACAGTGTGAGCAACAACAGCTCTGCCCTGACAGCAGAGGAACAGTCCCCAGGTCCAACCACCTTTCATTTCCTCTGCCTTCAGAGGGGTGCTCCCTGCTCACCTCATGGCCATGGGAAGGGATGAGGAAGGAAAAGGGAAGGAACAGCTCAGTCAGGTTTGCCCAAACCTTCCCTCGTGGCACTGGGGGGTTGCTGTGACCAGTTCATTGGTTTCTGAGCTGTTCATGGGGGCTGCAAAACCCATCTACCTCCACTGGGGTCTCCAGAGAATTATTCCATGTCACCAGAAGCCATGAAGCCCTGGCACAGGTTGCCCAGAGAAGCTGTGGCTGCCCCTGGATCCCTGGAAGTGTCCAAGGCCAGGTTGGACGGGGCTTGGAGCAACCTGGGTTGGTGGAAGGTGTCCCTGCCCATGGCAGGGGGTAGCACTGGATGATCTTGAGGGTCCCTTCTACCCAAACCATTCTGTGATTCCATGAGGACTCCTTCCTTGTACTAGAAAATTGTCAATCAGCTGAGCTGGGAGAAGGACTTGGTCAGGAAATCTCTGCTCCAACAGCTTGGGAAGCTCCATGGCAGCACCTCCCTTCCAATGGGATGTGGGTGAGCTCCAGCAGCCCAGAGCAGCCTGCAGAACACCCTGAAGCAGCCCCTCTGGATAAGGAGTTCATACAACACCCCTGATAAGAAGGAAGAGATGGGCTGGGAGCTTTTTCCCTTGGGAATGACAGGCCAGGGAGTCTAAAGATGGCATTGCCTTGATACTTGTCCCCTGTCACTGAGGAGGTGCAAGGTTGCACTCACACATCATCAAGACAAAATGCAGCCACTCAACATGTGGCACTTAACTTTGAATTAGAAAATAATTTAGAGCTGCAGTCCCCACATTCAATCACATTATGGGGAGTCCAGCACAGCCTAATTATAGATAAAAATCACAAATTAAGGTGTCTCCTCTCCGTGACTGAGGAGGGAGCAAGACTTTCCCTCAGAGATAATTCAAAACAGAAACCCAGTTTTTGTGCTCTATGAAGGAGTTCTGTCCCCCTTCCCATCCCTGTCTGCTCTGGGAAAACTGTGAAATTATGTGTGGAGAATCCAAACTCTACATCTGTATCCACGCCATCCACATCAAGCATCATCATGACATCAGATTTGCTTGGTTTTGTTCCTGGATTAATAATTAGTTGGTCAGTCAGAACAGCAAATTTTGATGCTCCACTCTTTCCACAGCATCTCAGTCTGAGAGAAATGGCTTCATTTGTAATTTAGAAGCCATATAGAACTTTTTTTGAAAGCAAGGATAAATGGAATTTTCCTAAAAAATTAAATCCCTACATTTACATAGAAAACACCAGTTAACAGGTAAAGATGATTTATGTAATTAAAAATATTCGTGTACTATTAATAATCCTGATTTTCATGAGCATTAGGTCATTTTTATGTAATTAGCTGAAGCAGAAGGTTTTTTGTCAATTAAACTAATTGTTTTTCACACTAGGTGTAGACTGAATATTGATCTTTTTTATTCAGCTCACTTACATAAGCAAATTAGATCTAATTGCATCCTTACCACATCGTTACTCAGTTATTGTAAATTATAGAAAATATATTCTCTTGTAAAAGAACACTTCCTTTGTGATATTGCTGTTGAAGAGATGCTGCTTCATTTGAGAACTTCAAACTATGCTTTCCATCTGGCAGCTTAGGACATATTTGCATTAAACAGTTTGTATCCTTATTAGTTAAGATAACAAAGAGTTCTATAGGGATGCAGAAATGCCCAAAATACCTGTTTCTTTAAAAAAACCAGATAGAAGAGTGATCAGTCAAGCAATGACAGCTCACAGGTACAAGTAGTGACTAGACTTTTTATATTTAATAACATTAATTCCAACTTTACAAATAAATTTGTTCTTTTGGCTTAAGGAGGATTAAAAAAAAAAAAACAAAACAACAAAAACCCAAGAACTTTCACAGGTTTGGGTTTGGGATTTTTGCTTTGGTTGGGGTTTTTTTGTTGTTTTGTTTGTTTGCTTGGGTTTTTTTATGTCTTTGTGTTCATTTTAATGTCCCTCCACTGGGGCAGAGGAGAAAAAAAATTACCTGTAGTGTTTTATCTGTAACAAATTCTAGAGTCTTGATAGTTTTGCTGGATGTTTCACATCACGCTCACTATTTTTATTATAATGGGATAGGAAATAATAGTAATCTCTAAATTTTACTTAGGCCTTTCTCTTCTGTGTGATCTATTTGTGACACACTAGCTCTTGAAGGAAGGTTGGAGATAAAACCCAAACTTTTTGTTCCAGCAAAACTTGGAATGTTTTGCAAAGAAAATCATAGTGGTGTTTGTCCTGTAATTCGAGCTGGAAGAAATGCTCCTGAAGAGAAGTCCCCGTGAACAACAATGTGTCTTGATGCTGTACAAATTGCTTGCCTTAAAAAATAAGAAATGATCAGTACTTAGGCTTGATGGATTGTTTGTTCTCTTCACTTGTTAAAATTCTCTGCTGTTAAAGCTGGGCCATATGGAACAGAGCTGTTGGTGGCAGAGCCCAGATGCCAGCTGCCTACATTCCATGAGCAACTGCATCTGGATTTCTCAGCGCTCCAAATTCAGAATTAATTCAGAAAAAAATGCTAATTTATAAAGAGAAACACCCCCTCTAAAAAAATAATAAAAGATTCAAGTGACTACAGTCTGTGAAAGGCACAGGATCCAGCACAATTCTCTGCCTGCTGAGCTGCCTTTCCTAATCACACAGCCAGTACTTGCCCAGTGCAACTGGGAGGTGAAACACATTCACTTTGGCATGGCCATAGCTGGTTTGGGTGAATGCATTTATTGCTCAGCGAGGTAGAGCTCCCAGCACTTGCAAAAATCAGGGAGAGAAGCTCAGCTGGTAAGTGGTACCTTGTTAAACCACTATAGAACAGTCGTGTTCAATCTCGTACCACGAGCCCACACAACAAGGAGGGTAGAAAGAAAAAACCCTTCAGAACAAACAGTCTACCATCAGCTAAATATAACCTCCTGGGGAAAACAGACTGCACAGGAGCACAGTGCATCTGGTCAAGGGATTGAAAAAGCCACAAAGTCTTTTTTTTTTTTACGTGTTCCTGAAGAAATGGAAGCATCTGAATTTAGGCTCCTGCCAGGGACCTGCAAGTGTGCAAGGAAAGTGTTCTACATTCCCAACCAAAGCATTCCAGACAACAAGCAACAGGACAAGAGGAAACAGCCTCCAGTGGCACCAGGGGAGGTTTAAATGGGATATTAGGAACAATTTATTCACTGTAAGGGTGGTCAGGCCCTGGAACACTGATGGAATCACCATCCCTGGAAGGGATCAAAGCACGTGCAGATGTGGTGCTTTGGGACGTGGTTTGGTGCTGAGTTTGGCACTGCTGGTTAATGACTGGGCTCAATGATCTTGGAGGGCTTTTCCAACCTAAATGGCTTTATGATCTAAAAAGTCACTCAGGTATTTAAGCCCATCCTATAGAAATGTGATCCTGCTTTAGAGCAGTGAGATTCACCCTCAAAACCAGCCTGGACAAGCCTGATAAAATACACTGTCAACTAATAATTATGTTGTCCTAAAACATCTCCAACTTATCTGTACTTAAGACACCAATTGTGCAATGCTTTTTTCCTCCTGCTTAATCAGAAGTAGAAACTAAGGAACTTCAAGGCCTGGGATAACAACATAGACCCTCATAGGCAGGGAATTTTCAGCATTGGAGAAATGCCTTCTCAGGACACAAAGAGCAGAGTGTAAGGACAGCACAGAGCAGGAAACCACTTATTAATTTAAAATACACCAATTTCAGGTGCACAATCAACACATTCAGTTTTGTTCACTGAGGACTACACTGGGTTAGAGACAATTCATCTCAACATAATACCAGTTATATTCCACACCAGAATGAGAAAGATCCCTTTGTTAGCAACACATAAAAGTGCTGTAAATCACAACCAGCCTCCTCAGCCCAAATTTTGGAAACTCCTCTAAAATACTGCACCAACAAGATACATTTGGAGCCACAAAGTACCCCGAGTATCTGTTTTGAGGGGGCAATGGATAATGGGAAAATTAGAATTAATTAGCATCTGGTAGACCATAAGTAAAATTTACTTCTTGATCTACCCCTCATATGTTCAACTTTTAACATATTCTTAATTTATACTCTGCACTGGAGTTTTCTGGCTACTTGCCTATTTTGAATATTATTTTCTAGAACTCAAATATTTTTGTCCTACAGGTGTGTGCTTATAGGTACAGAAACCAACAGCAAGCATTTCACCTTAGCCAGCTTTGACAGCTCAAAGGTTTAATGTTCCAATAAATTCATTTCAGTTTATTCATCATTATTTTCCTCCCTAACATGGTTATTTTGCATATTTGAGAGCCCAAAATGAAAACACGTCTTAAGTCCACAGCCTGACACTCAGAAGGGATTTCATTCAGACTGAAATCCTGCTCCTCATTGCCTTGAGCTACAGTTTCAAACATTTTTCTACATATTCCCACATTGCTAAGTAGGGAAGTTGCCTTTGAAAAATGTAGCCCTTTGCCTTTTCTTTGTGGAGAAAGAGCAAACTTTTGGAACTGTTTGCTGCTTTGTTTCAGGCACACTGGAATACTGAGCACAGAGAGGAAGGACTCACTGGGTAGAAAAAACAGTATCCAAAAAATAGATATAATATACCTTTGTGATCATCTAATAACTGATATCACTTACAGAGAATCAATGCTCAAGACTATTTCTAGAAAATCCTGTGGGATCTCTTTGTACCACTATAAATAAAAATATAAAAACATTACCATTCAATTGAAATATTGGTGTGAATTAGACTTTAAGTACTAATGATGTAAACTTGAATTTAAGTGCTCTATCTTTTAATTTCTCATAAATTTTAATGCTGGACATTCCCTTGTTGTATGAACTTCCAGAAGATAAAGGTCCAATCCATACTCCCCCAAACACCTCTGTATTTACTGAAGTGGTACCAATGGATACTCATTGAAAATATTTATTCCTAATGTAATTTTTTTCCCCACTGTTGACAGAGGGAAGTACTGCAACACAGCACATAGTCAAATATGCAGAGAATTAACTCCCTTCCTCCTTGAACCATTTCTTTGCACATACAAAGTCTTCTCTGGCACCAAGAGGAAGTGCAGTCAATTAATGCACAGCTGCTCGTGGACATTAAAAACAGCCCTTTCTGAATCAACTTGCAATTTTCTTTTTGTTCTGTGAACAAAAGCAGGAACGGGAAGGAATAGAGAGTGTCAGAAGCTGGAAAACAGCATGATCATCCCTGTTTCTACAGCAGGTTGAAGGTTTCAGCAGGATAGTTTTCCTGAAGGGTCTTATTTTGATGAGCAGCAGGTAAGGATATGAAAGCAATTTTCACTTAGGCCTTGCTTTTATTAATATACACACAGTGCCCTGTTTTTCAGGACTTTTTGTTAATATCTGAGAACACTTAGAGGTTTCCAGTGGCTTAATCCACAGGTTGATATTCCCCATGAGGAACCATCATAAATGAGAGAACCAGAGTCTTTTCTGAGCACCCTGGTCTAGTGGAAGGTGTCCCTTCCCATGGAGAAGGGTTGGAACTCGTCGGTCTTTAAGGTCCCTTCCAACCCAAACCATTCCAGGATGCCATGAGGATACTATGATTAAAAAGAATTACATGTTTGTCCTGTGCTAGATAATCTTCTAAAATTTTCTTCTCCTAAGTGAGGTGTTTGTTTTTACAATGCTAATGGTTTTGTGCACTCTGTCAGCACCACCCCCAATTCTCTCTATTTTTAGCCACTGTGAGTAAAGCCAACTAAAAACACACACAAAGTCCAAGGAATTGGATTTGGGTTGACTTCAAGCCTTGTATAAATTTTGAAAGGCCCTGGCTAATTGAATCCTCACCTGCAAACCTCTTTCATATTATAGCAGAGTGCTTGGAAAAGCAGCAACTCCTGGCTGACTTGACAGAATAAATTCACTCTGTATAATATTCCTGCCTCACTGTTCAAACCTCCGAGGATGTTGCTGGGCATAATTTCATTACAAAACCTACACCATGCACTTCTAACAGCTCAATATATATAAAGGGAGGATGAGACATGATCAAGAACAATCTATTTGCTACTCTTGGGAAGAAGAACAAGTCGTGTTCTTTGAGGGCCTGACATTAAAGTGCTCAAACACCCGTTGCACCAAGTGTCACACGTTGAAGAGTTCTCAGCTCCACACACGACCTTTTCGAGGGAAAGGCTCTTTGCAGCTCACCCAGAGCTTCCAGCCTGATGCAAAGCCTATTAAAAGCTTGCTGCTCACCTTGAATGGTGCTTAGCATTTTTGGAAAGCCTCACCAAGTGCCTTCAGCTGCCGCTGGAATCACCAGGAGCTGGAATCACTCAGCACTTCACGGCAGAGGAGCAGCCACACGACCAAACACCTTCGGGGTGATGTTTGTCTCCCCTGCTGGGACTCCCATCTGCTCTTCTAACCTTCCTGCTCCAAGAAATCCTCCTCAAGGGAACGCCCTGACTCTGAGAATCAACAAACTCACCCTTTTTTTTAAGTAGTTTCTCAGTTTATGATCACTGCATGTTCCTGGAAGAGGAAAAGCTCTTCTGCTCTCTTTGCTTTCTCTAATGTATGTGTGTTATTACACCACCTTCCCAGTGTCATTATTTTATCTTATCTATATTATGAAACCTGGCATCAAATTTAACACAAAGCTTTAGAAGCTCCTTTGGTTTATGGACAAATTCTCACTCCACCAAGTGGCATTTTTTTCAGCAGACATATCTTCCATGACTCCACTCTTTTCCCTGTGCTATTACACTTAGGCTGGAATATAGATTAAGAATTAAAAGTGAAATGAAGCCAGTAAAAAATTTACCTGCAGATAACAAGCTCAGACAAAAAGAAAGCTTCACTAGCTTTTTTTTTTTTGTTCCCCATGTCTTGCTCCTTTTTTCAATTTTAAAAAGTGAAATCTCCTGGAATGGTTTTTACAGTGCTTATGACTTTTGTAAGGCTTCTTTAATGAGTCTTCTGAGTGATAAAAAGTGCAATTAAAAACTATAGTTCCTTCAGTTAATTCAGATTTTCTTCTTGTGGCACTAGCATGAGCAGCTTTATAATCCAGGTGATACACCTTTACTGTGCCCCATAATTAGGTTCCTAAAAGCTTCCTAAGCTCTTAATTTCGTGTCCATCTTTTGTAAAAGATTATTTGCAAGAGATGCCTTGTCTTTTCAAGGTAGAAATACTGACAGACTCCCTGCTGTGTTTCAGTTATTAAATTAATTAACAAAAGTGCTTATGTTTGAGCACTCAGTTGTGAGGCAAAACTCCTGGATGGCATGGATCTGTGTCAGGTTTTAGGGATATTAGGAAGAGGTTTTTCCCCCAGAGGGTGGTTGGCACTGCCCAGGCTCCCCAGGGCAGTGGGCACAGCCCCAAGGCTGCCAGAGCTCCAGGAGGGTTTGGACAACGCTCTGAGGGACAGGGTGGGATTGTTGGGGTGTCTGTGCAGGGCCAACAGTTGGCCTGATGATCTTTGTGGGTCCCTTCCAACTCAGGATATTCCATGATTCCCTGATTCACACAGCCCTTCTCCTGGGCTGGAGGTACCTGCTCAGCTTCACACCTCACATGGGGCTGCAGTCAGACACATTTTCCCAGCTGGACTGTGCACAGTTATTGGAACATTAAGTCTCCAACGATGACAAAGCTATTTTAGGACATTATTTTAAGGGGAAAAAATATCCCTAGAGTACAGCAGCACAGGTCTACACTAGAAACTACAAGGGAAGGTGTTCAGACTAAGACCAGCTGCTGCCCTGACAATGAGAGTGTCCCTCCCTTACATAAAACAAAGGAGGGAAAACTGCTCAGCTTTATGTTAGAGAGCAACCACAGAGTCAGAGAGTGACTGCTCAAGGCCAGCTTGGATGGGTTGTTGAGCAACCATCCAGTGGAAGCTGTCCCTGCCCATGGCAGGGGGTGGATGAGATGATCTTTAAGGTCTCTTCCAATCCAAACCATTCTGTGATTCGGACCAAGGCAACTCAAAGGCAGCTCTGGAATGATGGCCAGTCACTGAAGTTAAGCCCTGACAAGGACCAGGGCTGTGGTCTGCAGAGTTTTCCTTGGCCTCACATCAGATCCCAGAAGGCAAAATTCACACTTTCCATAGCTTTGCTCAAGCCTGAGCAAATCCTTTACCTCCTTAAGCAGGAGCTCAGATGGAAATGAAGCCCTGTGGGTGGGCCTAGGAGAGCTCCAGGACCATTGCTTGGCTGAGTTCCTCAGAATAACAAACACATCGTTATTTCAGCGGTGCCGGGACTTTCATCTCCCCGCGGTGCCGCCACAGAACCTTCACCGTCTTTCTCATTAGAGCCCTTTCTTCTGCCTCCACTCCTGACTTTCCTTACACTGTTTGCACTTCTTTATTCCTGTTCTCTTTCCATGTATCAAAACTGTGTTGCTGAAGAGCAAACGTGTGAGAGTGAAGGTTTTTCTGGGTATCGAAAGCACTTTTTGATGCTCAAAGTGCAGCACAAAGGATTCAAAGGGCTGAGTGATACAGTGGAGATTAGAGAGAGCAGGGAATGCTAAAGACACACAAAGAGTGCAGGAAAGCTAAAATCACTTCAAACATTAATATCCTTCTTTGTGCCATCTTTCTACAAAAAAAAAAAAAGTGTTCTGTATCTTAAGCTTGAATCTTTTATTCTTTTTATTTCATTTCAAGCAGTTCTCTGATAAGACAGACAGCCAAACTTTTTAAAAATTAATATTGTTATATAGATATGGGTTAAAATATATATTTCGGGAATATAATACTCTGTGAGGACTTCTGTTAAACCAATAGTTAGTGCCTGAAAAACACAATCATGAAAGTTTTACTACTCAGGACCATTAGAGAAGAAAAAGGGGGCAGATAAAATCTTGCAAGTGTGAGGAGACTAAAAAAGAAAAATGGTTTGTGTCTTCCCTTATTTCTTTCTCAAATAAGAGAGAAGAGAGTTTTTACAGGCTACAGCCACCAGTGGATGCTGTGACACAGAGAGGGATGTCAGTGAGGTGTCTCCTTAAGGAAAGAAAGGATGAAGGAAATGTTTAGGGGTTGTGGGGTTTGTTTTGTTGGTTTTGGTTTCGGGTTTTTTTGGTTTCTAATTTCCACAACAAGGTGGAAGATTTTTGTCACTTCCTGACAAGCTGCATTTAGGCCTCCTTGGATCTATCCATTATATTTACTGGGACCAGGAAGAACCTGATGAAAGGTCTTTAACCTCAAAACAAAATGAACAAACAAAAAACTCCAACCCAAGTAAAGGAATAGGAAAAAAAACTTAACTGAATACAGAGATTTGCAAAGACACAACTGGGAAATTAAGAACTTCAAGCTGAGACAGTTCAACTCTCATGTCACTAAAGTTTAAACCAATTTCTCTTAGTAGCAAAATAACCTGGAAAGGGATGCTGGAGCTGGTAAGTCTTTCCCAGAGGAAAGGGACACCCTCCAGAGTGGATCCAGTTCAGTACACAGCATCAGTGTTTTCCTTGGACACTTGTAAGGATATTGCCTTCACATAGGGTGAAGGATGAATACCAATAACTTTCAGGAGTGACATTTAAATATGGAAAGAAAGTATTTTATTGTTTACCTCAAATTTCTCTTCTCTGCTTCTGAAAGCACAGGGAGGCCATTCCCATTATTCCTGCACAGCAAGGTAAATGTAACATTTGAGGCAGAACATGGGCTTGAAGTGAAGAACATGGGCTAGAACTGTGCCAGAGGGGTTTTAGGCTGGATCTCAGGAAAAGGTTCTTCCCCCAGAGGCTGGTTGGGCACTGACCAGGCTCCCCAGGGCAGTGGGCACAGCCCCAAGGCTGCCAGAGCTCCAGGAGGGTTTGGACAATGCCTGAGGGACAGGGTGGGATTGTTGGGGTGTCTGTGCAGGGCCAGGAGTTGGAGTGATAATCCCTGTGAGTCTCTCGTAGCTCAGGATATTCCATGATAATAAACTACAGATGAAACAATCTCATGATTTCTCTCGTGGCAGATGGTACTAAACTCACTCTGCCCAGAATCACTAAATCAACACATGGAACTTCTCCAAGCTGAGTGGTCGATACACTGGGTCAGAGCAAATGACAGCTTTGCAAGAGAAAAGATCAGAGGTGAATGCAAGGTGGACATTGCAACAGAACCCCTGATGTATTTTCAAACCAACTGGACAGGAGCTATAAAATAAGCAGGAGAGTACCATAAATTTCTTTGGGTTGGTTTATACTGACTAATGCTGCTCAAAGGGAAAAAAAATGGGAAAAAAAAGGAAAAAAAAAAAGACATGTTTTACAGACGAACACTGATCTATAGCACCAGGGAGTTTAAAAAATATAATTAGACAGACACAAAACCTGCTCAGATCACTGCTAGGAAGGTGCAGCCAACATATTCCAGCAACCTCCCTTCCAGGAAACCCCTTCATTAATCCTACCCCATTCCTGGAATTCACACAACCAGCTCTTGGAATTCTCACAACCTGCCACTGCTGGGAGATTCCCAGATTCCCTTTGCTTGGCACAAAGGGAGACATTTGTTCTCACCAGGTGAGCAGGAAGGTGGCAGTTCCCCTGGCAACAATAACTTAGGAACTCTTCCCTCCTCAATCATGCAAATTCCCAGCAATTCGGGACAACTGTAGTAGAAGGGATTCAGTCTGAGCTTGATCACCACAAGAATAGAGTTTATACAGCCACAAGAATCAAGTTTGTTACTCTTAACCCAGCAGGTGTTAACTAAGAGCCCAGTCCTAAATCTGAGCTCCTTTTGCTTTCAAAGAATCATTAAAGTTGGAAAAAACATCCAAGATCACCAAGTCCAGCCTTCCACTGAACACCACCACACCCACTAAACCATATTTTTAAGTTTTCCTTTTCAATAGCCTTTAATTAGCTTTTAAATAACAAAGAACCCCACTCTGGTCAAGGCTTTACCTGAATTTATAGGACAGTAAAGGTCTGAGCCACTTCAAATTCCTAATCAAGTCAGCACTTGTCTAATTTTCCCTTATTTCCCTTCTAAATCTAAATAATCTGGTTTGGCAATGGAATTTTGGATTGTTTAAATGGGGTAAAACCCTACTAAGCTGCTTGTGTGTTTTATGAAAAAGTAAAACTCAGAGGTATCAAATGTCAGTCCTGTACCCAAAATTTTGAAGTTTCAAGACAGATACGAGAGCCCGGAAATTGTCGCTTGTAATTAGAACCAGCAGAGACTCTTTCATCCCATTAAAGATCACCTCCATCCTATTTTCCCAATATCATGTGATTATGTACTTCATTAAGGCAATTACAGCATATTTATGAGCAGTCCCCTGTCTCTGAGCACGGCTGCCAACTGGGGCTGGGGACAACCCTTATTTCTAACTCTTCCAGAGCTTTTTTCTCCTCTTTCTTTCAAAATATTTTAATTAAATCCCTGGGCATGAGTGGATATGATTTAGAAGGCAATTGAGGTCTTTAGGCCTACACGGATGTCACTTAAAATCATCTTTGAAGGATGATTTCAGAAACAACCAAAGCGCCATTAACGAGAGTAAATTGGAGGTGCAGGAGTAACAACCACTATTATTTTGACAGCATTCCAGTCAAACAGCAGCTCCAAGGAATGCCTGCCCATTAATGCTGCTCAGCATTCAGCACAAGAACTCATTAGAATATCAGTCAGGCTTTCTGAGCTTTCTTTCAATGAAAAAAAAAAAAAAAAAGCCTCAATACAATGAAGAATTTGCGAGATGCAGATAAAAACATGAATTTTCATAAAGCACTAAACATGTAGGAAATGAATCTGATTCACAAGGTTAAATATGTCTGCTGAGATCTTTTCACATGTGGCTCTGCTCTATTGAATTATTTGCAAGAGGTATTTGATGGTTCTTTCAAAACTGAATGGTGCAGCAAGCAGAATCTTGAAGTTAAGATGAAATCAAATATAAAACAAGATAAAATTCAGCTGCTGTCAGGTCTCCTCGCAAATTGAAATTTGATTTAGTGGCAGAAAAAGGACGGAGTTTTTCACAGAGTTTTGAGCGAATCTAGGCCCAGTTTGGAGCAAAGAGGGAGCAGCTTAGTCTGGGAGGCAGCAAAGCTCAGCTTTTCCTACAAACTCCAGGCTGAGGCAGGTTGTGACAGCTCAGAGCTGGTTTATCCTCCGTGACCCATCATGACAGACACCACCCATGAGTGCTCTGCTGCAGGCTCAGCTCTGTTGCCAACCCTTGTGCTCACCAGAGGCTCCTCAACCAGCTCACCATTTCAGAGCAACAGGGACCTGTCTTGTTGCATCATCATTTCCTTCCAAGATCAGAGCAGCCCCTGAGCTCTCCCAGGCACGAGGGGAAAAGCCCTTCTAATAATTTCTGCTTCACAACCGCAGCCACCACGGGGAAGGAAACAATCTGATCTCACAAAGCAAGGGTGCAAGTTCTCCTGGCAAAACCAACAGCCCTGAAGCTGCCTTTCCTACCCCAAGCAGAGCAGGCAGAGTTAAAGACAGCTCTGAATGCAAATAAATCCTCAAGATTTGCAGTGCTTTAGGTCCATAGAAATGTACACCCGAGAGAACAACGCACACAATTATTTTAAGGTTGTTACAATTCAAAGTGAACACTCTTTAGCAAGCACCCCATTTTTTCAGTAGATGCTTCCCATAGTGTTTTATGCTGGTGGCAGCTGGGTCAGGTAATATTATCTCTGATTTCTGGACCCAATGAAACAACTTACTCCACTTTGCTTACACATGCAAAGGGTACAAGGCAAAGCAGAACTCACATAACAGGGTCATTTTCTGGTTGGAAACATTCTACCCACGAAACTTGGAGCATACAATGAAAGTTTTAGGGATGATACACAAGGAGTTCCAGAGAAGGCAGGAATTCAGAGGTAAAGGTAACCTAAGCCTTTATTGCTTATACAATTCTAATTCCTGCCTGCTTTGCTTTTCCAGTTATTGTCATTGGGGTCATTAATCCCAAAAGAAAATAACCAGGATGCTGCTTCCTGTGGCTACGTTTTCTCTCATTACCTTAAAAAGGAGAATGTCATAGTTTTTAACCTCAGGGGAATCAGAATTGTTACCCAATCACTTGGGGAACAGCATGTGAAAAGCACACAGGAATACAAAACACAGCCTCCAATTCACCAGAAACCATGTCTGCCAGTCCAGAACTGAAAGTCTTCTTAAAAAACAAAACAAAACAAAACCAAACAAAACCCCAGCCAAGCTACTCACCCATCAGCACTTCTGTTCTCAGCAGGAGAGCCCCAGCCACTGCCCTTCCAGGAACACTCCAGGCTGCAAATGCAAACAATCAAGTATTTAAGAAACCAAACCCCACCATCCACCATCCCAACTCTTAATAGGGCTGAACTTCCTTTTTGCCCTTAATTGAGAGGTGCACCGGGGCTGTGGGATGAAGCAGAGTTTATCCTCCCTTTCCCCCCAGAGATCTCCACCTGCAAAGGGTTACAAACCCCACCTTTGTACAATTACAGCAATGGGTACTTTCCTATCTCCATCATTATCTTCTGAAGCCAAAGGAAAAGCAAAGGTTCAGGAACCCTTCCTCTCTCAATTTTCCACATCACTTCAGGAAGTTTTGTCTGCAAGAGAACAAGCTGGGGAAGGTTTTGGGGGGTTCTTTCCTTCTGGAAATAAAATAAAACTGTCTCCTTTGTGATTTGTTAATGAAGGCTGTGGCCACTGCTGAGGCACCTTGGGGTGCAGGTGGGAGTGGGGAAGAGAGATGAGAATCCAGAGGGTTGAGCTGCAGGGGTTTGGTGGAACTGAGCAGAACTGGCTCCATGTGCAGCATTCCTTGAGCAGAGCTGGGTGATGGAGTGGCTGCTCACAGCACAAAGGGGGGTTATTCAGACCCCTAAAAGGAGACAAAAAAACCCCAAACAAACAAACCTGAAATAATTATTTTCCCTAAATCTTTGCAAAATGTATCAAGAAACAGTAAGAACTTTCTCTGCTAGAAGCACTTAGCTCTCAAGTAGTAAATTTGCTAAATACTTTAAAACAAAGAGTGGCACCAAGATTGCCTGCAAATCAGCTGGCATTTCGGATAATATCTGTTTTTTCCAAGAGCTCAGACCATTAATCTGCTGGGTAGTTAGCAGCTTATCTCACTCTTATCTCCAAAACCCTCCACAGACCCCCCTGTAACACATAACTTTAATGGCTGGAGGTTTCAAGGGTGAAAGTCAGGCACAGATAACAAGTGTCAAGTGCCACATCACACCACGATTCAAGGGGAAAGCAGCTTGCCCTGGTAAACGAGAGATCCAGCAAGGGCAAAACTAGGGAAAGGGGTGGATAATTCCCAGGTGGTGAGGCCCTGGTTCAGGTTGCCCCATCCCTGGAAGTGTTCAAGGCCAGGTTGGAGCGTGGTCTAGTGGAAGATGTCCCTGCCCATGGCAGAGGGTGGAACTAAAGAGTCTTTAAAGTCCTTTCCACCCCAAACCATTCCACAGTTCTATGACCCGGGTTAATAACTCACAACGACTGTGGTATGAGCCACTCAAGAGCTCAAGTATTTAATTGCTACAAGTACTTAGAAGTCAGTCTTCATTCTTAATTCGCATGAAAAGGAGTCTTTTTGGGGACACCTTGTCCGAGGCTTCCCAGCCTTGTGTGACCCACCTTGTTTAGCTGGGGCTACACAACACAGGCAGTGCTGACAGCGATCCACACTAAACCAAGGACCACAGAACATCTTGGGAAGCTGCTGTTGGGAGAGTTTTCAAGCTTAAAATAGCAGAGAAGCATTTTTCCCATAGTTTCTCAACCTGAATTTCTCTTTGTTTCAAGGTAAGCAAGATTTATGGAACTGGTCATGGTTGCTTTGTGGTAGCTTCGAAGTGCACCCCCATTTCCAGCTTTTGCACATGGTCCTAAAATACAGGGGAAATATATAAAAAAGGAATGGAGAGACTTATATGAGCAAGGCCTGTGTTTTAGTTGTTTGGGTTTTTCTCTCTCTCTGTCTGGATGCCCCGAGGTTTCTGAAAACCTGATGTTTTTCTTACCTGAGACGTGGAATACTCGAGGTCAAATCTCTTCCACCACTAACAAAGCCTGTGTTTGAACCTGGCCCTTCTGTAACCTTTTGTTCCTGAATATTTTGGGAAGACTCTCTGTCTTTGACCAGAGATTCTGCTCCAGGAGGATAAATGGCCAGAAAAACAGCTGCAGGAAAGGGGTCTTCTTCCTTCAGAAAGGGCGTCCACACAAGAGAACCTGTGTCTTTCTCTTTATTTCTCTCTGCCTCTAACAAGGTGAATGAGGGATAACAAAACTTGAAGTATCTGGAGATCAGCCTTTGAGGTTCTCATTTTATTCTCACAATATTCCTTGACTTGAACAAAGAAGAAAAAAGGTGAGTAAAAGACTACAAAAACTTCAGGTCTTCATTTTCTGTGTATTAATGGGAGCGCTGCAAAAGATTTTTCACTTGCATATAAAAAATACAAATTAGTGTTCAAATCTTTCATTTCCTTTGTTGGGACAGATGAAATGACAATCTGTCTGTTACATATGCAAATAGGTGCCACGAATTGTTTGAATTCTTGATCATCTCGAGACTAAATGCTGCTGACATTGAACTTTCAAAACTGTGTTATTAAAAAACCCACACTTAAGGGTAGCAAAAGAAGATTTCTGGTTTTTTTTCCCTTCACATACAAGCTGTGCCTTTGTTCCCACCAGACAAGCTAATAGTGTATGGGGGGAGAAAAAAGGGGAAAAAAAAAATAAAATCTCTTGATTTTTTACTCAGACAAATGATGTCAAGGCAGAAAGAATAGGGATGGATTAGGAATTTGTATATTAAATTCACAGGTCTAAAGGCAAACATGCCTTTAACTTCACACTGAGCTGAACGTGCTTTTGCTGCTTTGGCATTTATCACACGTTTCACAGTGAAGGAACTACTGAATCCCAATTAGGGATGGGAAGATATCCCAGGGTTCACAGGCATTTTGAAGGTTTTTTGCAAATTCAATGCTTATTCAAAGTTTATTAAGAATTTTAGATGGGATTTCACCTCTAAAATGGGTCACAGAATGTCTGAAGGTCTGAAGGCCTCTTGGTACCAGGATACCAAAGGTTAGAGGCAAAGCTTATATTTCCCCTAACGTTTCTGTTGTCCCCTAATCATAAGCCTGTCATTCAACACAGAGATATTAGAAAGTGGGAAAACTGAAGCTAAAGGTCAGATTTAGCAGATGAAAGGTCTGCTGAAAAGGTACATTTGTAGAGCTGGATTCCTTCTTGTGTGCCAGGATGTAGATTAGGGGGAAACTCCTTGAAATCAAGGCAGCAAGAGCAGCTTCCTACTCACGTTGGTAGGACTTGGTTCCACTTTGTGCATGGACAGAGGACCAGGGTTTGAAACAACAGAGAAATTCCTTGTTCAACAAAACACAAACACTAATTCCTGCCTCAAAGCTTTGAATTTCTGTAAGAGCTCCTTTATGGGGGTTTAGTGATCCAGTTACACGCTCACAGTGTGAATCATGAACCAAGTGCTCCAGCAGTGACAGAGCTGGAGCAAGACATTTAACACCTTCCCTCGGTGTAGACTTGTGACATCCCTGGAATGTGATACTGTGTCATCTTCAGGCTCCATCTCCTGCTGCATATGCTTCTTCTCAAGGGGAGTGAAGGAAGAGCACTCAGAGCAAGCCAGTGAGATCTCTGGTTCATGTGAACTTGCTTTCAAGGGCTTTCTGCCAAAAACGGGTTTGCAGTAGGGTGACACAAACAAACTGAAGTGGGAACTGAAACTCTGAGGGTTTTCTCTGAAGGACAAGAGGAAACAACCTCCAGCTGTGCCAGGGGAGGGTCAGGTTGGACGTCAGGAGGAATTTCTTCCTGGAAAGGGTGGTCAGGCACTGGAAGGGGCTGCTCAAGGAGGTTTGGAGTGCCCAGCCCTGGAGGTGCCCAAGCTGGGACTGGACATGGCACTGGGCTGGGGGACAAGGTGGGCATCAGGCATAGGGGGGAGTTGATGATCCTGGAGGGCTTTTCCAACCTGAATGATTCCATGATTCTATGAAATGACAATAGTCTGTTGCTGAAACAAAGCAATAGGAGATAGTGGGCTGAAGACTGATGGCTTTGGGTTCATTTCACCTTCATCCAATTACAAGTTTGGAGTTTAAATTATTCACGTGCTCCCTCCATAACGTGAAAAATCTCCTGTTATGGCTGAAGGAATTAATAAACCCTCCATGATTTGTTCTACCCCAAGAAGATGTTCTACCCCAAGAACTGTGCTGTTAAAATGCTTCATCCTCTGTTGAATAGGGCAGGGTTTGGACTGTAACTCCCCATCCAGAGAATTCAGCCTATTACATCCTTCTACAAACATTCTCTCAGTCCTTTGTTCACCTTCAGTGGCATAAATCTCAATTAAACCCATTTAAATCCTTGACATAAAACCAATTTCTAAAATTGAGTACATTTTTATAGTTAATAGATTTTTTTTTTTCAAAAGGAAAATACCTCAAATGGCATCAAATCCAACACAAGGAAGCTGAAAAATTTATATCTTGAATATTTAACTATTTTACCTGGGAAAAAAATCCCCACACAACTCTAAGATAAATTTAAGAAGGATTTTTTAAAAAATGCAAATATTGATTAAAGCTGAAAATCAGAATTTCTATTCATCAGAGAATTATGAAATACTTTCTTTTTTTTATATCCTAGTACAACCTGCTGAAGCATCAGCACATTTCCACATATGCCACATTTATTATTAAGAATTTAATTAACAGTTTTAATTAAAAATATCAGTGTTTGGTGACCTAAATGTGAAATAGCTGGAATGATGAAAAATTATACCAATAAGTAAAATTAAAACTCAATAAATGATACAAAGAAATAATGTTAAAACTCAATAAAGCTTTTTCCAAACCTGCACTGAGGAATGTCAGATGACCTCTGTAATCAGGGCACTTTTCCAGTGCTTTATAGTGATTATGTTGTTACTTGCTCCTATTATTCCATTTTCCATGGAATCATAGAGTGGTTTGAGTTGGAAGGGACCTTAAAGACCATCTCATTCCACCCATGGGCAGGGACACCTTCCACTAGACCAGGTTTCTCCAAGCCCCTCCAACATGGCCTTGAGCACTTCCAGGGCCGGGGCATAAGACTGCCAAAATTCCAAGAAAATTGGACAAAAAAAACCCCTTTTAAATTACAAATTCAGCACAGAGAAATAAGAAATAGATTTTTAAAGGCACGTAGACCTAGAAATATTCTTCCCAGCAATATTCCAGTGCCTGACCGCCCTTTCCATGAAGAAATTCCTCCTGATATCCAACCTGACCCTCTACTGGCACAGCTTGAGGCCATTTCCTCCTGTCCTGTTACTCACAAAAAATATTTCTTGTTGTTTGGAATTTAAAACTAAATTAAAAACTAATGTGTCAATAAAGTCTTCAATATCTGCTTAATATTTCAGAGGAGTGTTGTTAAGGTACTATTGTGGTAACAAAAGAATGTGGGTCCTAGAGGAAGATTTGTTTCTTATTAGCTGGACTAGAAATTAATAAAATAAGTAATAATTTGATGTTCTTTTCGCTGCCGTTCAATTTGAATGGAATTTATCAAAGCCAGGTGAAATAAAATAATATACCTTGGCTTCTGCTTATGTTTATACACAAATAAGACATAAAATTGTGCAGTGTATGACTGAGCACAACTGGGGTAACAAAAACCCTTCTAAAGGCAATCTGTAACTTTGGAAGTTCGTGAAGTCTGAAAATTATGTTTCCCATAAATCTCCAGAATCTCTCAGGAGCCAGCAGCACACAACATGTGTTATGGGAAGTCATTTGGAAAATGTATCTTCATTGATTAGTAGTTTTAAAGAAGATGGGAATTTGTTATACAGGTATCTCTGAACCTTCAGTATATAAATCTTCTCAGTACTGAGAATTTATAACAAGACATACAGGAAAAACCTAAAGGTGATTAAAGACTGACTAGAAACAATGTAAGGAGCCTTTCTTGAAAATAATTTTGTTTTACTACAAATCATTTGTAGCAGAAGAGAGAAGGTGGATTATGAGAAATCCTGCCATAAAAAGTGACTCTGCTCTGTACACAGAGAATACAGATCAGGCAATGCAATTAACTCTCCTGTGAATGCCTTAACTCCTTTGATTTAGATGATGGGAGAATCCTCTTTGGATTCCTGATGGATCAATAATCATGGACATGCCCAGACACCTGTAGGACTTAGGGAGGTTATGCCTCAAACAGTACTGAGCCCTGGGTACTAAGAATGGCTAAAAAAGGGTCAACACACAGGACTGTGCTCCATGTTTATGAATATCTAAAGTAGCACCAAAGCAGCTTGTGGTCCTGGAGCTTCCATACGGAGTTATTTATGTTTCCTGAGTAACTGCAGTGATTTTTTGAAAGCTTTGCTGGTAGAGAAGAGGGAAAGTTGTACTTGACCAATTTTATATCAAGGTTTTTAAACCAGAGTGGACAACTGAAAGCACCAGTTAGAAAACCAGTGTGTCCATTACCCCTTGAGGAGCCAAATGTGCCACCACCAGGAAGCCATTTACTGTCACAGAATCCCAGAATGTGCTGAGTTGGAAGGGACCCACAAGGATCATCCAGTCCAACCCTCAGCCCTGCACAGGCCCATCCCAAAGGGTCCCACCTGTGCCCCAGAGCATCATCCAAACCCTCCTGGAGCTCTGGCAGCCTTGGGGCTGTGCCCACTGCCCTGGGGAGCCTGGGCAGTGCCAACCACCCTCTGGGGGAAGAACCTTTCCCTGAGATCCAACCTGAGCCTGCTCTGGCACAGCTCCAGCCATTCCCTGGGTGCTGTCCCTGATCCCCCCAGAGCAGAGCTCAGTGCCTGCCCCTCTTCTTCCCCCCACGAGGAAGCTGTGGACAGTGATCAGGTCATTCAAGATCTACAAAATGTTACAATCTACAAAAGCTCAGCACAGAAATTTCAGCTCCATTTTTGCATCACTCATGGTTAGAAATTTTCTGGATGGTTTACACAGGTGGCCCAGCAATTCTCTTCAGAGAATTACACAATCATTAAGGCTGGAAAAGACCTCCAAGATCATCAAGTCCAACATTTGACCAAACACCCCATGCCCACCAAATCATATCATGAAGTGCCACGTCCACTTGTTTTCTGATCACCTCCAGGGATGGTGACCCCACCACTTCCCTGGGCAGCCTGTGCCAATGCTTAACCACCCTTTCAATGAAGATTTTGTTCCTAAAATCCAGCCTGAACCTCCTGTGGTGCAATTTGAGGCAGTTTCCCCTTGTCCTGTCACTTGTTACCTGGGAGAAGAAAGTGATCCCCACCTGGCTACAGTCTCCTTTCAGGGATAAAGTCTCCTCTGAGCCTCCTTTTCTCCAGAGATCTTGTGTGAAAGTCTTTTGTTCAAATGTCCTTGGGCTGATGAGGATTTAATTCATTCCATTTACATCATTACATGGTTTTCAGAGTGGAACTGAGCCTAACCAGCTCGGAATGAAGAGCTGAGATTTGCCTGTACCCACCTGTGTATACACAAATACATCTGAATTTTTGCATCATCAGTCATTTCATAGATGTTATTAGCTTTAGTATCCCTTTATAGCAATAAAAATGACACAAACAAGTGGATTGTATTGTCTCTACATGATCAGAAAGCTTTCAGCAGCCAGCACCCACATTTGCAAAAGTCATATCATCTGTGGTATTTATTTTATCTGTTTGCATTCAATTAATGGGAGCTTAAGATTTGCTTGCTATTTGGATAGAACTGAGTAAATCCTGGTCCTGAAAGTCCATTTCAGGCAAGACATAAATCAGAAGTCAACAGCCCCAAACTGCACGTCTGCAAATCACTCTGAATTCTCAGTCAGAACACTCAGGTTTCTGTCTCAAGTGCCATATTTTTAACCTCATCCCCCTCTTAGCTCACATATTGACACCATTCATTTCACTCCTTAGTAATTAAATCAAATTAGATGAAGGCTTGATATTTGATATACTTGTGGATTAGCAAGAAAATAAGGCTCCAGCTATGACAAGAATTTGCAACACGATTTTAAACCTCCAGGTAAACCTACTTGAGTCAGTCATATTATTCATATGCTTAAAATTAGGTGCAGATCCTTGACTCTGCAGAGTTATGACTTTGATTTGATCATAGGCTCCATCACAATACCCAGTAAATTAGTAGCAGAACACGCCAAGATAAATACAGACATAAATATATTTCTTTTTTTAGAAATATATATCCTTCTGCCTCTTGTCCTTTGTTGTTATGATAAGTGAAAGGAATGTTTCAATAACTTACTGTATGATTAGTGAATTTGTTTTTTTTTCTTCCTTGAAATACTGCATCAATTTATAGTCACTGTTATTCTCTCTTCTTTCACTCAATGAGGAGTTTGCATCACATGCTGAGAAATAAATACTGGGTGTTGTTAATCCATCCAGCAACAGATGTCTGATAGAGCTCACCCTGTAAATCAAAACATGAACAAAAGCAACTTTGTGCACTGTTAAAGACACAAGGAGGCAAATATTTCATTTTCCTTTTAGAAACTGAAGACTTTGGGACAAATCTCAAACTTGCTTAAATCTGCCAAGCCTGCAGGAAATTCCTGGGTCCTTCATGTCTGAGGTAACACTGTGTCTGTGCTTTCTTTGTAAAATTCTTGTTCATTGTTTCCCAGTTCATAAAACCAGAGCATCATAGAATGGTTTGGGTTGGGAGGGACTTTAAAATTCCTCCAGTTCCACCCCCCTGCCATGGACAGGGACACCTTCCACTAGCCCAGGTTGCTCAGAGCTCCATCCCACCTTACCTTGAAAATCAGCAGTTCTTGAGAATTACCAGCAAATAATGATGCAAATCTCAATGACTTTCAAATTTGCCTTCCCACTGAAACACGAGGAGCAGCTGAGGGCACTTGGTGTGTTCAGCTGGAGCAGAGGAGACTGAGGGGAGACCTCACTGCAGTTCCAATTCCTGGGCAGGGGCAGAGGAGGGGCAGGGACTGAGCTCTGCTCTGGGGGGACCAGGGACAGCACCCAGGGAATGGCTGGAGCTGTGTCAGGGCAGGGTCAGGTTGGATCTCAGGGAAAGGTTCTTCCCCCAGAGGGTGGTTGGCACTGCCCAGGCTCCCCAGGGCAGTGGGCACAGCCCCAAGGCTGCCAGAGCTCCAGGAGGGTTTGGATGATGCTCTGGGGCACAGGGTGGGACCCTTTGGGATGGGCTTGTGCAGGGCTGAGGGTTGGACTGGATGATCTCGTGGGTCCCTTCCAACTCAGCACATTCTCTGATTCTATTTGAACAGGACAGTACAACATACACCCAGAACGGCCTCCTGGCAGCTTCCTGAGGCACTGATAGCCCAGAACCAGCCAGATTTTCCCATTTTTTACAGCTCCAGTTATATGGGAAACAATTACCCTTCACCACCATTTATTTCCTAATAAAGTGAAACTGTAGAATTTTATCATCTACTTTCCTTCCTCTGGTCAATCTTTACCCCAGATTGTGTTTACCAGCTCTTGATTCCCATTTATTAGTAATATCTCCTTTCATTTGCCACCTCAAAGATAGCCAAGGATATATGGTATATTAATCAAACCAAATGCAAAGACAGTGGTACCCAAGCCCATCTTTGTTTACTCATTAAAAATACAGGTGGAGAACTGGATGAGATTTGTCTGTTGGTACAAGAGCAGTGGCAAAAATAAAAGAGACAAGAAAAGGATTTGCTGCACGTGCAAAAGATATCACCCATGTGAATCACAGCAACTGCACCTGAGGAAATTTTATATCACAGGCTTTGATCACTCGATTTCTGAGCTTTCGTTTCCTTCAAGGATTTCCACAGAAAGCAAAACAAAACTCTCAAATTTGCCAAAGGCCCTTTTCTTTTATTATTCATAAGTGGTAGATATTACCGTGGATGGCTTCATAAACCGGGGGGGAAAAAAAAGGAAAAAAGTTTTCTCAGTCCCATCTGTGTAGTAACATTTTATGAGAGATATATTACACACATTTATCCGGGAGTGAGAAAACTGTGACATAACTTTAAAATCCACTTATCAGTGGGGGGAAAAAAGGCATAATAAGCAGCATTTGGGAGGGAGGGAAAAGGGGAGGTTGGGAGGAAATGTGTGTAAACATCCCTGTGCAGGGGATACTCGTTATGCTCCATCTTAATTCAAGTCATCTCGCCCGGCTCCGTCACGTCCTATCCACAAGGGCCAAGAAATACATATTCTGCTCTCCTCGCTTTGTATCCAGAACAAATCTATTTCACAGAGCTAAATGTTGCTGCTGGTCTGGGAATATTTGTTAAATGGCAATAATGTGATACAGTTAAGTTATTTACGACTTGCAACTGGTGAGAAAATTGAGGTTTTCGTAACGTTACATTTCTAGAGAAAAAAAAAAAAGAAGTGCATTTATGAAAAGAAATGGTTTGGGTGTCCTTTGACATCCTGTATTTTTCATAAGATAAAAAAGATGCATTAATATGCTGTTAATGTCATCTAGATGGGTATGAATGCAAAGTTATTCAGGTGGGAGTGGCTACACCACCAGGTAACTACACTTAGTAAAACATTACCTATCACTTTTTTTCCAGCAGTGTCAGAAAATTTGTGTTGGTGCAGTTTAAAACAAAATGGTGTGCTGGCACAACCTTTATCAATTCAGCTTCACTATTTGTTACTAAATTTCACCAGAATATAAGATTAACAAAAATAGAGTTGAAATCCCCGTAGACACGAGGGTTCTACATTGCCTGGTATTAATTCACAAGGTATCATAGAATCATGGAATGGTTTGGGTTGGAAGGGATCTTAGAGATCTGCCATGGGCAGGGTCACCTTCCACCAGCCCAGGTTGCTCCAAGCCCTGTCCAACCTGGCCTTGGACACTTCCAGGGATCCAGGGGCAGCCACAGCTTCTCTGGGCAACCTGTGCCCCATTCTCACAGGGAAGGATTTCTTCCCAATATCCCACCTAACCCTGTCCTCTGGCAGTGGAAAGCTATTCTCCCTTGTCCTATCCCTCCAGGCCCTTTTAAATAAGTCTCGCTCCATCTTTCTCGTAGCCCCTTCAGGTCCTGGAAGGCCACAATGAGATCACCCCAAAGCTGAGATGGAAATGGGGCTGTGTCATCAAATTCAATGATGTTTTCCATATTTGGTCCATTTAGAAGATTATTTCTCACTCCTCCAACACCTGTAGTGGTCACAGGAGTGTTGCAAGACCTCAGCAAAATTTCAAAGGCCAGTCTGATCCGGGTTTTTGGAGGCATGTTGAGTCCCTGGCTACAGAACCTAAAATTCCTTATTGTGTCTGGTTAACCAAGCAGTTTATTAAGTCTCGGCTGACATCATGTTACAGGATCAGAGACAGGAATGTGAGGCTCTATAAAAGCAGATGGGCAAGGAGAAATCACAGCTTTCACATTTGGAGAAAAAAAAATCGATATGGAACAGCAGCAGCTCAGACTCTGATGTGAGTTGTTATGGAGAAATAGGGCTGAGCAACCTTTTAATACAAGGTACTGGTGGTTTTGATAGAGAACTCCTAGGCTGGTTTGCTCTTGTAAAGCCTCATGATGGTTTCACAGCAGCTCACCAAAGCAGGAGAGTAAAGGGAGGAACTGGGAGGGTAAAGCAGGTCAAGTGTTCATTGCCTTTGACTAAAACCAGCACTTTAATGAGAGAGAACTTCACCAAAGCTCCAGTTTTCTCCTCTGGCACTGCAAACAACAGCAGACTGGGAAGGCTTTGAGAGCTCAGGGGAGAAAGCTGAAGGGTTGTTTCAGGTATTCTCTGTGGGAAGTGCCAAGGGACGATTGAACTGGGTAACTGGCTGAGCTGCAAATAAAAGCAGCATTCTTGATGAGGAAAGTTTTGTCTTGGTTCCCCCACAGGTCACTCACCCTCCTGAAATAAGTTTTACATCCCCCTTTCTCCACTGAAAGTCATTGACAGTAAAATTCGATTTTGTGTCACCAATATTTACAACCAAACCTTTTGGTCACAATTTGATGAGAATTTTAAGGGACGTTGCCACAGAAAGAGCAACTTGCTATATTTTTTCCCAAAAAGACTAATAGACACATGGACCACAAGTAAGCTTTATGAGTGATCCAGGTCTTATGTTTTTGAGAAATCTGCAAGTGAGCTAATCTTGAAGACAGCATGAATCACGATAGAAGAAAATCCTTGCCTTCAGCTTCACCAGTTCACCAAACCTTAAACAACTGATAGTAAACAGCACTTTTTTCTACAGCTGTGGATGTACAGCTGGTCCAATGTACCATAAAGTAGTGGAAATTCAGATCAAAGACAGAATTTGTGATAGAACAGACCCAACAACTATAGAAATGCATGAGCTTGGCCATGATGCCTGAGAACAAACCCTAAATCCTTGCCAAGACAACTCAGAGTATCCTGAGACAGCAACAGCAAAAACAATGTGGTCTTTGCCCCATGAATTTGAAGAGGCTGCCCAGTGGTTATGAGGAACCAGGTGTATTGTACCAGATACAGCACAGAATGAGCCCCAAGTATTCACTTTTGTTTTCTGGATTGAGGGTAACAGTATTGAAAACAGACATTGCTTAGTAAATGTAGGATCAAGAACCAAAATACCAGAACAAGACATATAATTCAGAACAAGACATATAATTCAAGCTTCTTGTGGAATAGAAATGAAATAAAACACAAGTGTAGTGCTGTCAGGCTGGTAACTTCTCCAATTTAATGATATCTTAAATCTAACTGTTTAAAAACCAGTTCTGTCCATCTAAACCTCTGTTCCATTTATGCTTTGAAGGTTTCTTCTAAAACTTAACGTTTCTCTTAAACTTACATTGGATTACGTGAAATAACTGCAATGCTCCAGTGGTGGCTCCAGCCACAGGAGAGGGAAGGGAATGAAGCTGAGAATGGGAAGAGAGAGGAAATAGCTGGGTTTCCATCATGGCTTTTTTCATCTTGCTTTTTTGCCTAAAAACCTGAGAACTTCCATTAGACCCACAGAGGCCAGACATGGTGTTACTAAAAGGGTAACACAGAGGAGGCTTCAATCGGGAGAGAGAAAAGACAGATTTGGGGCTGCCAGCCCATCTCTGAAGGACCCAACAGTATCACCTGGAACAACATTCTCTTCTTGTTTCCCTCCAAGTCCTCAAGCTCGTGTGTAAAGGAACTGCCAAATTCCTCTCCTGGTGAAGGCAGAGTGTGCCTGGAGCACTTCACTGCCTTTTCAATGGAGTCAGCAGAAAGCAAGAGGATAAGCAGGGATTTTAGAGGGAGGAAGGTTCCCTCTGTGAGGAAGACAGCTGAAGGAACTCAGATTAACGGTGTGATGACAAGTAAATCACTGAACCCAAGTTGTGAAAGATGGGCTCTGAGTACCTGCTCTGTGTTGTACCTGTTCCCAGCTTGATGTCTGAGGTCATATTTCAGAAGAGCAGAGCAACTGAAGCAGACGAAAATTATTCCCACAGCCCTGGGAAATGCTAAATACTGTGAAATAATCATTCTATAGATCTTCCACACTGGCAATCAGGATTGGAGTGTATTTTTAATACTGCTGTCAAAACCTAAAGGAAACCGTGCCTCAGTTTCTGAAGTGCAAAAGGGAGTAACATGAACCTCCACACCCAGCACACCTTTCCTCAGCGAGCTCAGCGTTTGTACCACCCCAAATTGCTGCAGAGCAGCCAGAAAAGTGGTGAAAACCAAATAATTTTGCACTTGGACTTAGATTACAACCTACACGAGGTCTGGAGCCACAGATTAGAGTAAGTAGCTGTTAATTTTATGAGCTCTGTCCCTCTGAAAGAAGCAGAAGCCCAGCATGAAATACAGCACAGGCACAGGGTGCCCTGTATATACTGGTGACAGTAATGCTGACAGTAACGAGTTCTGAACCTCTGCAGGCTCCCAGTACCTCTCTGAAGCATTAAATTATTTTAATAGAAGTAATATATAATAGACCACAAGAAATTTATCACCCTGAGAATGAGGTGACTTCACATTTTTGTTTCAGTGAGGATGTTGGTTTAAGTCGAACGTAACCAGTCATTTGCTCTGGCTTTTTTATGTAGGAGAACGTTGTTAAACCTTGCTTAATTCTGACTGACTGAAGGGTATTAGCAGCTGACAGCTGAGGTGCAGCTCAATTAGGATGTGGGTATTTCTAGACTGCAACGGCTCAGGGGTTTATATAAAGCACCGAGAAAAGTTAGAAATTAAGTAGAAGATTGATACGAATTTTCTGAACAGAGCACTGAGAAAAAAGAATGGCAAACTAAGGTTCTGGAAAGCTGTGGTTTTCACCTGATTTATTCCTAAATTCGCTGCGAGTTTAGCATGCTGATGGTGTTTTTTAAGGCTAATTTTTCAGCTGTCAAACCCTGCTCAGCCCCGGTGCTGGTGGCACTGGGCAGAGGTGCCAGCTCCTGGACTGGGAACGTCCCGGCCCCCGGTGTCCCCTGCACTGGGACAGCAGCTCTGTGTCACAGAATCACACAGTCATAGATTCTGTGTCACTAGAGGGTGTCACAGCCATGGGAAGCAGCAGAACGTTCTTACAAATGAGGCTCACGCCGAGCTGAATAAATAGTTTCCATAGTTTTTTTTCTTTGCAAACACACATCCCTCAGCCCCTCCCGTGACGATTTTTACGTGTTCTGTGACCCTCTGCTGAGGCTGCAGCCACAGATTACACCTTTCCCTGCTCTACCAGACAGCACAAGGCACTGAAAGCTGGTGTTGATAATCCTATTAGTGGCTTCTGTGTTTATTACCTGTAATTAAATATTGCCATTTACAGTGTAAAGTACATGAGACAATAAAAGAGTTAGAAAGCGGTTAAATCCTCTCTTAAACCTACAACCTCTGACAAAAGGGAAAGCATTTGCTTTTTCCTCCCCTATATATTTCAGTCTCATGAACATAAGACTCTTAAATGGATTTAACAAAGCATAACATAAAACCAGGCAGCAAAGCCCCGAGCTCCTGGCCAGACAGCTACTGAAGATGATTTTCTTTCTTGCTTCCTTTGACTTCACAAGGGACATCAAGATGGATCCCAACAACACGGGCAGACACCACATCTATCAGAAAGTCCTCAATATTCATGAGCATTTGCTTCCCCGGTTCCAGTTTGCGAATTGCTTATTAGCTTTGCTGACATAAACACAGTGGTGGAGGGGTTTGTTTTTGTTGTTTTGTTAAGTGAATAGCCTGGGTGGAAAAACAACGCCATAATTAAAACAAAACAGGACATGGATGTGTTGTAAACAAAAGGACTGGTGATCTCCTTCACACCAATCTTCGCTGAGCTGCCATCTGTTCACTCTAACAAGCTGATATTTCTTGAGTGTTCGCCTTCGTTTTAATTTCTGGTTAAGGCTGAATAAAATTAAGGGAAATTAATTTCTTCACGTTCATGAAATTGTTTCCTCGTTAAACAAATATTCCTCTAACTCCATTCTGCCTTTCCCAGCCACCGGGAAGTTCATAGAATCACGGAACTGTTTGGGTTGGAAGGGATCTTAAAGCCCATCCAGTTCCATCCCCTGCCCTGGGCAGGGACACCTTCCACCAGCCCAGGTTGCTCCAAGCCCCATCCAGCCTGGCCTTGGACACTTCCAGGGATGGGGCAGCCACAGCTTCCCTGGGCAACCTGTGCCAGGGCCTCCCCACCCTCCCAGAGAAGGATTCCTTCCTCCTACCCAATCGAACTCTACTCTTTGCCAGTTTAAAGATATAAAATGCAATAGACTTGTTGAGTTTAATTAGGAGCAGTTACTGCCAAAGGTAGCTTTAAACTGATCTTCGAGGAATTCTCCTTTTAATTATGCTGTTATTAGTAAATCCCTGATTTGCAGCCAAGCCTACTGTGCCCTGGTTGTACTGATGTGTGTCAATGTAAGAGTGAGGAAGATGATGATAAATGTCTCGGGCTTTATTTTGGTTAAGGGCATGTCCTGTTTTCCCTGGAAAGCTCTGATTTCAAACCACCTGTCAAGCTGCACCTACTAAAAATCTGGGAGTGAAATGAAGGCGTAATTTGTGCTCCTGGGGTGAGTCCTGCTTGAAAGCTCCCAAAGGAACACTGGTGTGGTCCCCGTGAGGGAAAAACACAGCCATGTGTCATACAGCAAATGCATCAACAGCAGAAATCATTCTGCAAGTGCTGTTTGTCACATCACACCAAATTTAATTACAGTTAAGGATTTAATTAGAATTTTTCTGTTCTTCTACTCTCTGCTTTTTCTGCCTTTTTTTTTTTTTCTTTTACTTGATGGATTGTTTTGTTGTTTCCCTGATGTTCTCTTTATACTCTGAGCCTCCAACAGCTTCGTGCCCTGGGGATGACAAATACTTTTAGGCTTGATTACTTGTAATGATGGATGTCTGAGTTGCAGGTAGAGGAGGTGGGACCAGTGATCCCTCACCGTGCCTGTTCTCCTCCCTGGCCAAGCAGATTCCTTGGAGGCAGCTCCTCCCTGCCTCTCACCTGCCTGATCCTTGAGCAGCGAGATGTTATTAATTAATGACTTGTTTCCTGATAGTGACTTACACCATTTATTTTGCACACCACAGAGATCTGGCAGGAGTGGAATAACTATCATTTCAGAGGAGACCTGAGTGCCATCTGTTTTTCCTGGCTCCAGCCTTTCTTAGGAGGTTAGAAAGGTGGAGGACCAAGTGTTTTCTCCTCCACTTTTCTCTAAATCATTGTCAAAGACAAAATGATAAGTTTTGAAACACTCCACCGCCTCCTTTCCCTCTCAGAGTACACACACAGAGGTTACACCTACTTTTCCACAACATGATCTTATATATATTTTTTCCTGTTGTCTGACAAAATCCGTATGTTCCAGGCTCAGACCATCTGTCACTCTCAACTCTTTTGCACAAAAGTTTTTGATGCATTTTCTTTCATGATTGATTTCTTTCCGTGATTGCACAGGAGGGGCATTTGACAGAAGGAATTTTCATCCCTCACCACCCCAAAGCAATCTGCATGCACAGATCTCCTCCATGACCACAGGCTGGATGAATAAAGAGCTTTCAGCTCCCAGGCAGAGCAGGGCATGGGTTTTTCTTGGTTGGGTTTTTTTTCCTCCAAGAAAGAAAATACCCCCGAAAAACCAGCACAACAGTGAAGGAGTTGTTTGTTTTTTTCAAGATTAGTAGTTCCTCGCCAAAGCCAAGTCCCAGAAAATTAGCAACTCCAGTTATAACTATAACCATCTTCAAAGGACCAGATTTCAGTGGACTAACTCACAAATTCTATAAAGGTAGGAGACCTTTAAGCACAGAACTGTGGGATGTACATTGTCTAAGCCTTAACTACCAAGCAGTAACTCTGGTGTTTGTTCTTACTCCTGGAACATGGATTTATGAGTTATTTTCTCACTGTTGGCTGTAGAAATGGAAGATCAGGGTGTGTTTCAGACAGGAACAATGTTTCAAACAAATAAATCTCTCATGCTTTCTGCTTCACATTATTCAACAACACAAGTCACATTAACAGGTAAGACATTTTAAGGAAATCCAAATCATACAGGTTTATTTTGCTTTCTAGTCTCTTTGCAAATATTCCATATGTTGGTAAAAAAAAAAAAAAACAAACCCACAATAAGAGTGTTCCAGCCCTGAGAATGACCTGATTGGGTTAAAATCAATGACTTGCTGTTGCTCCTCACTCTCCCAGCCCTTAAGACCTCCAGTCCTTTGCCAAAGTCACCTTCTGCAGTGGAAGCCCTTGTTTGCAGCCTAAACTCAAAAGTCAGGTTATAGGGTTTCAGTTTCCTCCCCTGACTCTGTGTAGAACAGGATAATGAGAAAAATCAAACCAAATTTTTCTACAGAAAAATAAGATTATTAGGCCAAAAAACTTATCACCAAAACACTCCACAAATAAAGGCACAGAAGAAGGACTTGAGTCCAAGTGCTTCTCTCCAGAAGCTCCTTGGTTTAGGTTTTCCTCCCAGGAATTCCAAAGGAGACTACAGCTTCTAAAGGTTGGACTTTAATATCTTGAAAGTCTTTTCCAACCTTAATGATTCTATAATTCGTAGCCAAACTAAATTTTTCATTTCTCCTTCAAAGCAGACACTTGTGGAATTACAAAGAGAATCTCTTTTCTAATTTTTTTAATTTTCAAAAAAAATACTTTTATCACCAGCACCACAATTTCTCTGCAATTTTCATTTGGTCAAAATCTGGTTTAAGACAGAAATCTGATTTGGAAGGAAAACACTTGAAAAACCCTTCATTTGGAGTTTTATCACAAGAAACACGCTTGTATAAACAGCCAAGAGTATCCATTCCCTTCTGCAGGCTCCCAGTAAAGGTAAAACCCCTGCCAGAAATGCTACCAAAAAATATACTGGAACTGGATGAACTGGATTTGTGAGTGCTTAGGAGAGAATAAGAGAAAAGGGTGTTATCCCAGTATCAGGAACTCCTGACAGCTGCTCCACTGTCTTGTACACAGAGTTAGTCTTTGGTTTTTACTGTAAAAATAAGAACAACCCCATAAACAAATAAATCCCTCATGCTTTCTACTTCACATTATTCAACAACACAAGTCACATTAACAGATAAGACATTTTAAGGAAATCCAATTCTGTGCAAAACTTTGTTTTTTTGAGCTGTCGCTTTCTCAGCGTCTAAAACTGAAACTGAGATTCAGGGTATCTCTGGGAAGCTTCAATGCTCAGCCTTGTTGGATACACAGTTTAGGAGAGGTAAGAACACCACTTAGTTCCATGTTTTGTCTCTTTTTAGGGCGTTTAAACAACAGGGGGTTTGTTTCCATTTTTTTTTTTGGCAAGTGTTTCTTGAAGGTTTGTTCCATCACAAGTATAATTCCACCATGGGGGAAGTTGGTACCTGGCACCAGGTCAAGCAGCAGGGAAGAGATTGATTGACTGGAAGTTTGAAAATCATAATGACTTTGTCCTTTCCTTTCCTCAAGCCTTGCTCTCTCGCCCAAGACATTTTCAGTTGCTCACAGTGTTTAATATGCACAACCTGCAGTGTTTGTTGAGCACAACAGGAACTCCAGATCAGAACCAGCATCCTGGCTGCCTGCAAGTTCTGTTTCAGCAATTATTATTTCTTTTCGATTTTACTCTTAATAAATGTGTTTAGTTTTTTCTGTGAAGGTGAGTTATGTTTGCACATTTGGCTTTGGTGTGGGCTCACTTTGGCTGTTCTTAGAACCATGGAATCACAGAAGGGTTTGGGTTGAAAGGGATTTAAAGCCCATCCAGTGCCACCCCCTGCAATGGGCAGGGACACCTTCCACTAGCCCAGGGTGCTCCAACCTGGCCTTGGACACTTCCAGGGATGGGGCAGCCACAGCTTCTCTGGGATCCTGTGCCAGGGCCTCCCCACCCTCCCAGGGAACAATTTCTCCTTCTTTAAGAAGAAGAACATCCAGATTTCCTGGATGTTGCTTTGTAAGGAGACAGGGAAGCCTTCTTTGGATTTATCTTCTGCTAATGCCAGAGCTGAGCTGTGTCTCATTGGACAAAGCACTCATAACAAATTCCATGAGTTATTGGGCATATGAAGATGCTGGATTTTCTGAAGGAAATCAAGTGAGACAAAAATATATCCTTGGCATGGTCTAATTTCCTTTTTTTTTTTTTTCAACATAGGGAGGTGGGAAAAAAGGAGAGAATATTAATCCTGATAACTGAGAATTCGCTTTCATTGCTCTTAACCCATCCTTATGTATCAGCTCAGCCTTGGTATTTTCATAGTGAATTTGCACAGGATTTTCATGCAATATCAATAAGCAAATTATTGCTTTTTATAAAATACATTCAATTATAATGTATTTTTTTCCTTACTCATGTTAGCTTCAGTCTCTGCAGAAGTAAGAAATTCTTGACTTTGAAAGATGATCTCCAAAAAAGAATTAATTCTGTCCCTAAATCTTTCCTTTTAACCTTCTAGCTCTGATTTATGGCAATAAAAAGACTGTAATACAAACGCAGCATAAGCTTTCCCAGCCAAAAAGAGAAACAACATGTGACTAATTAAGAAACACAAAAGATGATGTTCGTACCCTGTCAAAATTTACAGTCCATTAATTTCAGTTATACAGTAGAACTATGTATTTCCACATTAATAATAAATGAAATCCTCATAATTAACATTATTTCAGTACAGGAGAACTTATATCCTACCTGATTATATGTCTGATTAGTTGTGTGTGACATTAACAGTCCAGAGGATAATTTATGATCTCCCCTCTCAAAAGCAAACCCAAACTGGTGTGTGCTGTGAATTGTTGAAAGTAAACTCACGAGCTGAATTGGAAACAATCTGAATTATTTATTGGGTATAACAAAAGCAGGAATGAAGGGTTTGATTGTTTCTGTACTAACAGTTGAATTTCCATTAGTTTGTCTCTGTGTTCTTAAACTAAATCTGACTGGATCTGTCTCTGGAACCTGGTTTACTCCACTTACTCCTAAACTAGTCCTGTTCAGTTCCTGATCATTTTAAAGCAGGAGAAAGGATTTACAATTCTCTTATTTTTTGAAGGATGTTTTTGTGCTGCCTTCCCCCCCACAAGATTCTCAAGTTCCTCAGTATTTTTAAGATGTGCTTCACCTCTGTGCTGTCCCCTCTTGACTCTCAGCTCTTTCCTCTGACCCTCTAACACCAGTTTCTGTTGTGGCCAGATCCTCACTGCATTGCCAGCACTGGGTCATTTACTTTTACATTCATCTCCACTAAAATAAATGAAAAAAAGGAGTTAAAAACATCACCTTCACTTTGGATGTGGCCTTTAGCCTTGCAGCTCTTGTTAGAGGTAATAGGATTTTAATTCCTGTACTGGAGGGTCAAATAACAGCATTTACCCAGGGATTAAAACCCATTAATTAGCAAAGACAGAGTTATTTCTTTTGGAAAGGTAGAACTTTTCCATTACCATTTGCCACATCTCAATATCTCCAAGTGTCCCTCAGTGGTGCAGAGGGAATGGGGAAGGAGGAGAATTAAGGGTATATGGGGTTTTGTTAAGGACCCACAACATTTACTCTCATAAAACATGTGATAAAACATAAAAGGCAAAGTACCCCCTTCCTTTACAAAGGAAAACAGCAGCTTTTAGCTCAAAACTTTATAAATTGCATCTCTCAAAGACTTCTGTGGAAGGCACTGCATGAGTTTCCCTCACATTTTTACTCTCTTATCAGGAACAGGACCCAAGAGATGACATTGATTTTGCTGAAGACAAAAGAAGGTGTTTTGACTTGTTAGTAAACAGCATATTCTGCTGCTTTGTTTCCCCCTGCCATGACACTCATCAACCAGACACAAAAAGAGAGAGAGAGAGAGACAATACTTGCACTTAATGGGTGTCCAGAAGGTGGGATTGATGTCCTTGTTGTTGGATGGGAACCAAAGAGAAATCCATCTGTGTTTGAAACACCACCCAGCACTCACCAGAGGCTGCTGGAAGGTGACCTGAGCTCGGGCTGAGGCAGAAAGGACCGAGATTGATCTTTGGTGAGAAAATGATTTTACAGGGGAGAATCACCACGGTGGGAGACTGAAAGGACAGTGGAAGTTTTTGCCCTCAGACAGTTCTTTCATTTCTGGCTTTCTGATTTCTGGTGCAAGCAGAATCACAGGATCCTTAAGGTTGGAAAAGCCCTCTAAGATCGAGTCTGACCATTAACTCAGCCCTGCCAAGGCCAAAATCACACAAGTTATTTCCAAATCTCAGAATGGCAATGAACACACCGTGTCCCTGTTGGCTTTGATTTTGTCCACTGTTAAGATAATTAAAATAAATAAATAAAAATCGGTGCTGCAGTGCTTCCCACATCACTTAATGGCACAGCTACTGGTTAATCAGTCCATGCTTTGCATGGTAAAACTGGGACAGAGTGCTTACTAAGGCAGGAAAAAGAAGACCAAGCTGAAGCACAGACAGATTTCAATGATTTTAAACAAACATGAGTTACCAGAGATTCACCTTTTCAGTACAATGCTCGTGCCAGAAGGGTTTTTTTTTTTTTGAGGCAGAGAGTTTTGTAACACTTTAAACAGAAGGAAAAGCTCACTTGCTGTGCTGACATGTGTTCCAGTGTAAGAATGTGACAGAGGCACTTGCACCAGGGGGAAATTTAAACCAGCTCAAGCTACTGGTGCTGCTGGAAGAGGCACCAGCTGCCCTCTCCAGTCCCAGATAATTCCTTCTCTTAGGTCCCCCTTCTTCCAGTGGGAATCCCATAATTCACTCCCTCGAGGAACAACCCAACTTCAAGTTTGTGGGAAATATTTACTTCTGATTTAATGAAGTCCCTCCCAGCTCTGTGGAGCTCTGCAGTCAGTGCTGCAGCTCCACAAGTTGAATTTATGGATTAGATGGGGGTTGGAGTGTCCCACAGATACTGTCTGGGCAGAGTGAAGGGCCTGGAGTGAATTATTAGAGCCAGGACATTATGTACTGGAATAGTCACACCAGCTCTTACCAGACCCCTAAAGGAGGGTGAAAGAATTTGTCCCACTGGCATTTGTTGAGCAGTTTTTGACGTGAACCTTTGCCACAGCTCAAGCATTTGTTCTATCTCTAGGAGCCCATACACAACTAAATAATGAGTCAGGAGCCCCTTTAGAAGCCTCCTACACTCTCAAAAAAAAAAACCAAAAAAAAGACCTAATAGCAAAATTGGCTTAAAAGCCAGAACAAAATGAAGCCCAGATATTGTAAGACTCGAATAAAAAGCTGAAACACGTCTGGAGGCTGCTAATGAGTACTGGGAGACACCTCAGAGCCATGGAATAAAGAGATGGTCCCAAACCTGAGCCCCCTAAATCTCTGCAAGCACAGAAACCACCAGGTGGGGAGAGCACAAGAGCAGAGCATTAATTCGGATTTCAGCAATGAATTTTGTGGGTTGCAGCTGCTGACCAGCTCATTTTGATTTGACTTCTCCACTAGGAAGGGTGAAAGGAGGATCTATTTTTTTTTTTCCCCCTTTTAAGAAACAAAATGAAAAGCCACCCTCTCAGTTCTTCTTTAAAGTCATTCATCTTTGTTCAACTACACTTTATATGTTTGGAAATAACCATTGCTAAACTACACGTTTAAAGAAACCCTTAAACTTCAGACAGACATGGTCATCAAAATGTGGAATGAGTGGACTTCTGAACCTTCAGTTAAATCATTTTCCCTTAAATCAAATTGTGCTGTTGATCCCTTTGAAGGAACATTTCAGTGCATTCACCACATGCAGAGTCACTCAGGGCACAGTAGAGGAAATATCTGAAATTGCCCAAAGACCATGTCTGATTTTCCTAATATTATATTTATCCACTAACAGTTTGCTCATTCCTTCTGTATCTTGCAGGCTGAAGGGGTTTAAACACCTTTGAGAGGGTTTTACAGTGTTCTATGAAGGTAGCAGGGACATACTTAAGATCTTTTAGTTCCCCTTTATATAACAAGTGCTCTGCAAATAAATAGAATTGCACTTTAGTATAAAACCTTGGAATATGCCTTGGATGCTGTTCCTTCCTTCCTTAAAGGCATTTCTACTCAGATTTCCCTCTGCTCCCATCAAGTTTCAGACCAAACTCTAATCAGACTATCCAGTAGATATTAAATGAGATCATTCAGCTTTACAGCTTAGACCTAATTAGACCCAGAACATCCACATCATGTTCTCTTTCTCTCACAACCCCACAGAGGCTGAACAGCAACAAGACTCCAAAGCTTTTTTCACTTACTTAATGGAAAAACTCCACACTTGGTATTTTTGCTCACTCTTGTCCTAAAGCCTGAGGTCACTCCTTAGGAAGAAAATGTATCAGAAATTGTTGTTAAGGACACCTTGAAATGTTGTCCTCTCAGAGGAAGGAGATAAGAAGGACAAGAAGAGTTTTGCCATAAGGTGACATATTGGGAACTTGGAGAATGAAGGAATATAGTAAAAACTTAGAAAAAAATAATTTAAAAAAATCAGTATGTATAGAGAGAGTCTGTACTTCAAGTAACATTCCAGTTATAACCATTACATAATGGTTCAACCAGACCAGCAAAACATCTACAAGGTTTGAAACTGCCACCTCAGGAGAAAAAGATTTTAACCTCAAAGCCTTCACATTTCTCCCGTTCCAAGTCAGCAGCAAGAACAAGAACTAATTTATGTTTACAATCGCTCAGTTTGATTAAAAAGTCATCCTTCACCAACCCTGAAGATGCATTTTCTGCACATCCTCCTTTCCATTCAATTAATTCCAAATGATATTTGCCCAGAAAATGTAGAGCATGTTTAACAGCAATAGAGATAATGCTAAAGCAAGCAATCCTTGCTTAAAACTTGGGCTGGCTCCTGTCAGCATTCTTGCAAGAACATTACACCTTGGTTCCCTCATTAATATTGTTCTCCATTAGCCTAATGGAGAGCTGAGGAATGGTTCAGGCAGCAGAACCAAGCACTCAAAAGAAAGCCTTTTGCATATGGCACATTTCCATGACCTTCTCTCCATTTTACTCACCATAAAATCTGTGTTTTTTTTCAGGCTGCAACTCCGGCTTTGCCGTGTCTTTAAACGCTCAGCATCCCTTCTTACTGAGCCTGAATAAATTAGGGAGAGACATGGGGCTGAGATTTAGGACACTGATTCTATTTTTACTTGCACCACTGACTGGTTTCGTGGCTAAATCACATCAAATTGGACATGACTGACAGGAATTGAAATGTTGCAGCTAATGCTGAGAGAACACGGATGGATTTGCTTTTTTTTTTTTTGCATCTGCTTCCCAGGCTGCCAAAATAGAGGAAATCGTACTTAAACTTTATCATCTTGAAAAAAATGGAGAGGGGAAAAAAATTATGAAGTTCTAGATGAACTTGCTGAGACTTTGCAGCAAATACAAAAGGACTTGGCTGGGTCAGGTGGTTTATACACTAAAAATGTGTATTTTGTGCCTATGTCTCTCTGACACATTGACAGAGATGAATGAGAAAGGAACTCAACAGGTAATTTTAGTCCATTTTTCCATGTTTTTCCCAGGATATTCAGTTGATTGTGAGCCAGTCTTAGGACTGTGAGAACTGGTAGCCCAGAGGTACTTGGATCTGGGGAATGTCTTCCATGAACACTTCCAGAACCCAGAGGAGAAGAGGGTGTCCAAAGCTGCTGAGAATGGTTCTACCACCTCCCAACAAGTCAGGAGCCAGAAACCCCAGGTTATGGAGTGACTCTTAACACCTCTTAATTCCAGTGCTTGGACACTCTTCCCCTTAGAAAGGACTTCTTGGCACCCTGCAGGGTATTAATCCCTCGCCAACAATTCCAGAGTTCAGCTAAAGATAGAGCTCTCTAAAAAACACCCCTGAATTTAATTGAAATATTCACATCTTGGAGCCTTTTCCCTGGGTTTTACTGCCCACATGTGCAGCTTCCAAGCATCCTACAAGGGTGGTAAAAATCACTCAGATAATTAACTGGTGCAATTGGGCATTGAGCACCACACCTGCAAAGTTTGCAAGCCATGAAAATTTATGGTTTCATAGTGTAATAGGGGTTCAGTTTAATGTGTAAAATAGAGCACTGCAATGGAAACAACTGTAAATTTTCATGGCTAACAAACTGTGCAGGTGTGGTGTTTCATGCTCAGCTGCCCCCTTTAATTATTTCTAGGTTTGTGGAGATCCCAGTAGAAGATGATGAAACCAACCATCTTTGAAAATGAGATTCTTTTCTTGAAAATTACAAATATGTCTATGTGAAGTTTTCCTGTTCCAGCTGGAATTATGCTTTAGGGGTGTGAAAGAGAAATCTCAGTAAAATTGAAATAAATTGCTTTCAGATTTTGGTATGAAGAGAAAATATGAATTCATGTTTGGAAGAAAGATTAAGAGGGAAAAGAATATTCAAATAAAATGTTCAGCCCAATTTCTGTGATTACACATTATAAATCACTGTATCTACCTGCTTCAACTTCTTAAGCCTTGTTTCCCTCTGATGCTGGGGAAATCTCTCATTTTGGTGTAGACTCACAGGGTTTTAGCTCTGAGAAACCCCAAACACACCCTGTATGCCACATGAGAAGTGATGGATCCAGAGGCCATGGGAATCAATAGGAGCCTTTCCATCGGTCTGAATCATTTTCAGACCAGGTCCTGGTGTTTTCAGGAGCAGAAGCTCCATTTCCCCCCCGGTGAAAATGTTTATCAGAGCAATTTTTCATCTCTGTGTTCAAGCAGTGACTGGTCTGGAGCCTGAACTTTGTCCCTGCTCCTCCAGCAGAGCAAGCTGTGCCAACACCTTCCCTTCACAGATCACTGTCAACCTGTCAAAGCAATCAGGAACTCAAAGCACCCAAGACCTTTTAAACACTGCCAGTGTTCTGTCAGGAAATACATTTAAATACTACGAAGCTTTCAGATTCAATGTCATTTCTTATAGTGAAGTGCTACGAGGAATTGCTAATTAGTGGAGTCTATTATTTTTCATTTACTGAGACTATAAACTCACCACCTTTTCAGCCAAGTTGTGTGTTCAGGTTCCAGTTTAAGGAACATTTTTACCCTGGTGGGAGTGGCAGCTTGCAGCCCTTCAGGTAACACTTGATACAACAGTTGTCCCTCCTAGACTAAAAGGCTAATGAGCATTCTCCAGTGGGTCTTTAAATTAGAGAGTATTAGTATGTTAAAAAAAAAAAATGTGTCTGATGGTATATCTGAGGATGAACACAGCTGAGAGGAAACTCAGACAGCTCAGGGTCCTGGTAAAGTGACTTTTGGACTGGTCCAACCAGGCACTACCTAAAGCTGCTGTACCCCAACATCACCCAGAGTTCTGTGAGGGGTTCAGAAACCACCAGCAGTGTCCAAAAGGACCTGATAATGAGCAAACTCCCTCATCCTCCCTCATCCTGGAGGGATTTAAAAGCTGTGGGGATGTGGCACGTGGGTTAGTGGTGGCCTTGGCAGTGCTGAGGGAACAGCTGGACTCGATCTTGGAGCCTTTTCCAGCCTGAATGATTCCATGATTGTCTCTGTCCTTGCCAGAGCAGCACTGGCTGGCACAGGAGTTTCTCCACCTCAATCCTACCCCAGCACTGTGCTTCCTTATCCCTCCAACCCAGATATTGCATCCTTCAGAACAGACACCAAAGGCTTCACATGTTCTTCAAAGCTCACACAGAAACAAACCCACTGGAAACAGTTTACTCACAACAAAGGAGATTTGTGTGCACTGAAACATTTTGATGATCAAATCTTGACAGGGGAGGGACCTACATTTAGGAGAAGTCAGGGCTGTGCCCTCCAAGTGCAAAGGACATGCTGAACCCAGATGGTGAGATGCTGGGAGGACACACACACATGAGAGACAGGAAAAGAGAGCTTAGATGGGGTGTTTAGATGAGTGAAGTCTTCTTTAAATTTGGTAAAACACTGGCAAAACATGAGTCTGCAGAAGAACTACATGGAGGGACACATCTCTTAAATGATGTGTAGAATTCGTGGTTTCCAGCACACCAATTTTTATCAAAATAGAATTAATACTTAATTCCATCACAAGTAGATATGCCACCTTCTAGAACATACTGTTCTGTGCAGACAGTGAATATTTGGATAATCTAAGCAAATCTTATTTTAATACAAATATACTGTGGACAAAACAGAGGTCCTAACTTGAATTTCACTTTCAGCTGCTCTCCTCCCATCAGCTTCAACATCTGAACAGATATTTGTCTGAATAACAGCTAGAAAATAGCAAAGAGGAAATAGAAAATAAAACAAATTGCCACAGTATGGTCAAGGTGAATGTTTCCCTTTTCTAGCTGCCCACTATACTTGCTCTGTCTGAAATACTGTATATTTTATATATTTGCTGCCACACTCAGCTCCAGTGGTAATTACTTTTCAGGAGTTTGATGATATAATGTGGTCCTGTGATGTAGAGAGTGATAAACTAAACACCCTGCAGCAAAGCACTTCTTTAAGTGCTTAACTTTTACACGTGGAACTTGTTTCACTGGGATGTTGGGCTGGAGTTTGCAGTTGTTTATAACCCTTGGACACACAACGGGAGCCTTGCAAAACCTAGGGATAAATAACGAGTCTAATACCTCAGGGATGAAATATTGGCACCATTGAAGTCACTTGGAATCTTGGAGAAAAATCCACCCTGACTCTTGTGCAGCTTTTGAAGTTCTCATAAATAAGGGTGTTATCTGAGAGTACAAGAAGAGATTAAGAGAGTCACAAAACAAACATTTGTGTCAATGAAATCTCTTTCCCTGGAAATTTCTCTACCAATGCTGCAACAACCCATCTTGTTTTCCGGGGAAAACAGCCCCTTCTCCAGCAGAACTGTTCAACACATCATTGTAAGCTCAGAGAAACGAAGGGCACGTGAAATTCCTGCCCAGTGATCCCTGCTGGTGTCATTTCTCTGGGTTATGGCAGAGGTTGGCACTTCATGAGCTCAGCCACAGTCATCAAAGACACTTCTGAGGAGGGAATTTCTTTTTTTTTTTTTTTTTTTAATAAAATAGGAAAAGCGATTTCTCAGTTGTTCTCGCTCCCTCTCCTCACTGAGCTTTGGAAGTCTCAGTAATTAGAAATTCTATGTAATTGTTATCAGGTCAATATGTTGTTTGTTTGGAGGTTTTTTTGGTTGTTGGTTGGTTGGTTTTGGTGGTTTTTTTTTGGTTTGTTAATTCTATAAAATTAAAACAACGAGCCAACAGAACAAAGCCCTGATCTAGTGGCTCACACCACTATGAAACCAAGGTCTCCCAGCACCCATTTTCCTGTAATTCTGTCAGGATTCAGGTCTTTCAGTGCTTCTGCTACTCTATCCTGAGAAATAAAAGCAAATCTCATTGTCACAACTATTTTATTCAATGCTAGGACTGCAAAGAAAGACTCCCTTTCTCTGGTTAAAGCCTTCACTCTCCTGGAGAACAATTCCAAGCAGCCTTGCCACAGGAAGGGAATTTTTCTCTTCACTCTCATTCAGGTATTAAAGACAGATATTCTTTTTAAATCCATCAAAACACTCAGTTCTCCAAAAGTGCACGGGATAAAATATGCCATCCTATTTATTTGATTTTTCTTGAATCACAGGCTGGAAGTTTTCTTTGAGTTAAAGCCTCCATTCCCTCCTCCTGCCTGGCCCTCCTGCTGGCTGTGGCTCTTCACTCTTACTGAGGATTTGCTCCAGAACAAAAATAAGGGCATTATTTACCAAAAAAAAAAAAAAAAAAAAAAAAAAAAAGGAACTTTTTTGAAAGCTCAAGATTTATAAAGCAGATTTTACCTCAACCAAAGTAGCAGCAGGAAGAGCTCACCCAAGCTCATTTATTTGGGTTCTTTTGGGGGGTTTGTGGGCGTTGTTTGGGTTTTTTTTGTTTGGTTTTTTTTTGTTTGCTTAGTTTTTGTGGAGTTTTTTGTTTGGGGTTTTTTTGTTTCCTTGGTTTGGTGGAAGTTTTTTGTTTATTTTTTTGTTTGTTTGCTTGGTTTTTGTTTTTTTTTTTATTTGTTTCTTTTTTTTCTTTCTGGTGGTTATTTCCCCCTCTAAGGATAGTTGGAGTACTTTTATTTAAACAGAAAAATCACTAAGGGGCAGCTCCTACTTTCTGGAAATATTTCTCTTCAAGTTTACCCTTCTCAGCTCTATTGCAATGAAACAATTTGATACAACAACCTGATGTGAAAAAAAAAAAAAGCAGCAACCAGTCAACGCAGTAATTAGAGAAGTGATTCCTTCCAATATCTTTTCAGTAGCTTATTACCCTTCCCTGTTGCTCAGCTTTATCCCACCCCAAATGCAAACACTGCTGCTCATCCTCCTTTCACACAGACCTTCTAAAATGCCAAACTGCTTCATTTTATTAAATGCTTAATAAATAAAAGGAGCCCATCAGAGCTTTCCCAGTATCTCAGGGTGTGTGACAAAGAAAGGCAGGATAACGACTGAACAAGCTGCCAAGAGCTAAACTGGATTTTGTAATCATCAGGCTAACTCCAAAAATACCTATTTCTGAGCAGCATTTCAGGATCCAAAAAGTGTTTCCTCAAGAAAAGCTCCTACTACTGCATTAGGAGGGGGTTTCTCCTCCTTTAATAATTTTTTTCCATGAAAAATATCAGAATAAAATATTTTTGGCAAAAATCAGTGACTGATTTTATGAGCAGTGAACTGAACTCAGAGATTTTGTTAGTGGATATCCCAGGGACTGATTTTTTTCTATGGTGTGGTCATGTCCACACCCTTCCTGCATGATTTTCACATCAAACACATCCTAAAAAACAAGGCCCTGGAGAGTCTAATTATAAATGAATCTAGCTCCCAGCAGGAACCCTCTGTGCCCTGGGTGGATAAACAGGCACAGAGTTCCCAACCTGAGGGTGACACTTGTTGCTGGTACCAGGGATGATGTCTGGAGTCTTCCTCCCACTTCCCAACACAGGCATCCCTAGCCATGCTGAGGGGTGTATCCTAAATAAAAGTGTCCTGTGGGATCACCTACTCCCGATTTTGTGTGCCCTTCTTGCCTCCTCTTGTGGCTCCAAACAAAATTACCAGCTAAGCCCAGGCTACGCAGAGCTGACCTTGATTTGGCTCGAGGTTAAAAGGTTAAATTGGGCCCCCCCTTCTGATATTTGCAACTGTTTTTTTGAGCAGCTGAGTTAGAAGAAAATACAGGTGTGATGCAACTTTAATTATTTCTGGTAATTATGAGGTGAGAGCACTAGTGAAGCTCTGTAACACCCTTTATTTAACGTCTTTGAAGACAAAGATTGTACTTTGGTCTCTTTCTGTGACTGTAGCATCTGTGCTTCACAGGAGAAACCTTAAAATAGTGTATTATCTAATGTTTTGTTTGTTTTTTAATCTGGAGGGATGAAAGTCGTGATTTTCCCGTATGCTTGCAGCAAAAATATGAGTTTCAAATATATATATATATATATATATATTCTTTGTAATCAACAGAACTGGCTTGAAGGAACTGCAAGAGACATCCCTGGGGCTCAGCCCACTTTTCCATCTCCTCTAGCACAGCTTTGGGCTGCTGGAATTAGTTTTTCCTTGGGTACCTTTCTAAATAAAGAGATGAAATACTGATTAAAATACTGCAGCATTCCCTCCTTTTATGAGCTCTCACATTAAAGCATCTCATGTTATGAGAGAATTAGACAGATGTCTGTAGTGCTGGGTGTATTAAATTTGTACCATCTCGATTAATTCCAATCAAAACACAGTTAGCTGAAAGTGCAAAAAATACACACTGTGCAGGACCGTCCCCAAAACTTTCCACGCTGGAGGTTTTGGCAAAAGCATCTTTGATTTAGAATTCTCACAGGGCCATTAGAGCTAGGGAGAAGGTGCAGATTCCCTTTTACCTCAATTAAAAGGAGGGGTTGTTTATTTTAGATGAATAACGTGAGTCGTTGTCCTTCCTAAGGATTCAGGTTTGACTGCCGGGGTCAGCCGAGGCAGCGGAGGAGCAGCAAAGCCACCCCCGGCCCCCTGTTTATGCAATAATTAATCTGAGAAGTGACAGGGCAGGAGAACAGGCTCGCACAGAGAGGACGTTTTAATTTGCTAAAATATTTTTAAGCGGGATTTATTCAGCCAGCGCTTAAATACGCAGCTAAAAATAGAGCGAGTCGGGGGGGGGAGAGGTTGCCCAGCCGAGTTTGTGGCCGTGGACCATCACACGGGAGCTGGGCAGCAGGATTTTGGCTTTCGGGGAGAGAAGGAGAGCTCTGCCCTTCTCCTGCCAGGGCAGAGGGAAAAACAAGAAAACCCAGGTGACCTTTTCAAAGCCGTTCACCCTGAAGACAAGCACTTAGCCTCTACATTGCCTTAAGTCTCGCCTAACTTGCATTAAGCAGGGCTTTGCTGTCTCACCACTGACTGGCGTGTGCTGAGGGCAGGATGGAACTCGGGTACAAGCAGCAGTTTCTCATATGAAAACTACGTAGAACATAAACTCACCCCTGATTCAGCATCTCTCCAGGAACGCTTTTAGTGCCAACACCAAAGATTTTCATCTATTAAAACCTCTTAAACCATCTCCAGCAACAAGCTCTGCACCCAACACACGTAATGATAGTCATCGAAGTCGCAAAATTAATCAAGAGAATGCATTGAAAGGAATTAAAAAATACAAATAAAAAATACACACGTGACACACAGTGTTACCTATTATCATATTTTCTAATTAAACACCTTAATTGTCAAAACTGTTGAACTCGTACTTACAGAACTGGGCGAGACCCAAATTTACGGTGCCTTCCCCATAGCATTTAACTCCGTTGTAATGTAGATTCTGGATGTCTGCGGCTGTAAAGCACCTTCGGTCCTCCAAGGCTCTTAATCAGCCACTTAAATATCCCCCAGCGCAGGTGAAATGGAGCCTGTGCTCAACAAGCAGAAAAGCAACACAACAATTTACAACCCAGTTCCACCACAGATTTACACACAAATAAAACCAGTGGGATCTGCAGGAGGGTAACCCAGGTTTTTCCAAATGATTTTGGAAACCTCACAGTGCCTTTAAGTAAATTTTAATATAACATTTTTGTGAAAAAAATTGCAGATTCTTTTTAACCTCTGTAGCTAAATAGATCAGGGAGGCAGATGCATTATTGATTTAATTACTTCCATGAGAATAAAATTGTGCATATCTCGCCCCATTAGGATTCCGTATCCCAATAATCATTTCCAGCTCACCATTCAGGATAAAAGCACGTTTTACACAAGCAAAGGTCAAACCTGGGTAAGGAATTATAGCCTTTGGAACACCAAACCTTCCTTCGGGATGTTATGCTGAGGAAAAAGCTTAATTAGCTGGGAAACCCCCGGCAGCAGGGAGGACCCTGCATGAGGTGGCCCTTAAAAAATTAACCACTTCCTAAATCTCCTGAGCAGCTTTAGGCCAATCCTCTCACTTAACTGTGGGAGTATCAGCCTAATCGTGTTCATGAAGGTTTGCCCCATTTTAATCGATATCTGAAACAAAAGCCATAATGAAGGCCAAAGTTCAATTTACCAGGATTTCACTATTACTGATCGTTAAAATGGGGTTGGGTTAGACCCCAAAGTGGTTGTTTGCAGCCGATGGGCTCTGCCTGAACACATCCAGAGCTTCTCTAATCGAGCCTTAACTTGGCAACTTCTTTTTTTTTTTTTTTTCTCGTCAGGTCGTGAGCAATTAAACCGAATTAAAGCTCTTTTTTCGGGATTGCCAAAAAAATCGCCTTCAAACTGAGGGAATTCAGCCTCCTGCCCCTGCGAGGAGCAGCCGGGACCCACCTCGTCCTCTCCCGAGGCTGAATGAAAAGCTGCGAAGTGGATGGTTGATCCCTCATCAAACTTCCCGAGGGTGGTTTACAGTGGCTGTTTGTTAAACAAACACCTCTGAAGTGCTGCCCTTCAGAGAGGAGGCAGAGAACGAGCTGCAGCTCCAGATACCATCAGCTGAGCTCTAATCGCTGCCAGGGCTATGAGAGGAACACAAACCTCCTGAGCTTGCAGCAGAGAGAGTTTTATCCACAACCTCTGCAGAACTTGTTGCCCAAAATAAAACTGACTTGTTTGTACAGTGGAGTGCAGGTATTTTCTTTGAACAGCTGCAAAAAGCCGGTATTTTCTATTATATATTATTATTATAGGTATGAAATCTATTAATAGATAAACTTATTAATGCTGCTGCACCGAGTTCTAGTTCTGACTCCTCCCAAAACTCACACCTTATTTATGGAAGAATCCCAGAATGGTTTGGGTTGGAAGGGACCTTAAAGATCATCTCATTCCACCCCCTGCCATGGGCTGTTTTGTGTGTAAAACACAGCACAATGAGCCAGCAGCCTCCAGCCTTGGCCCTGTGACTCCAGTGATGGTCCTGGCATTGTCCCATCCTTTCCCAGAGTCTCCTGTGCAGCCTCCCCAGCTCATGGCCACAGGAGTCAGGGTGTCCTTCCCTCTGCAAACAGAGCCTGACCTTGTCCTGGAACTACAGGATGACAAACCAGGCTGTTTGTCCTCACCAGTCTCCCGAGGGCAGATTGCATCTCCTAAATCTCCTAAATCCATGTGATGGCTTCACCTCTCCACAGCTTCCCTGCAGGAACACACTTCACCTGGAGGGTACAAATCCTTCCTGAGTGTGGATTTTACCTCTCCAAGGCAGGTGCTTCTCTTTATCTGTGTTTGTGCAGCATCCAGCACGCCAGGGACCCATCCCTGGGCAGGACCTTGAATTGCAGCAGCGACATTCCAGCTGTAGGACAGGGTGGGAAGGAGGAGAACACACACAAACAGCAGTGACTTTTGGGTCTTAAGCAAAGGCACACGTGTAAGGAACGTTTGATGTCAAGCAAAAGTGTAATTGTGGGGCATAGAAATGCTTTGGATGAATAAAAAATCTTTACTTTTAATAGCAAAAACTATGAGAGATGAAAGACCTTTCTTTCTGGTAGCAGCAGACATCAAGACTCACTCCCACAAATGATGTTTTACACAAAGCAAAGTTTAGTGATGCATCATCTCACCAGCAGCCAGCAAATTGCTACATAAGCCTGACCTGACTGCCCTTGGAAAGGAAGAGCCTGGATTTTCCTTTCAGGAGCTGACTGCCCTTTAACTGGGGCTACAACATGTGATGAGGTTCACATAACATCCTGAAGTGCTTCATTTAGCAGTCATCTCATGGCATATTAATTAAGATTTCTGGTCAGTTTTTCTCCTTTTAAGAGCCTGAGTTGTAAAACAGGTGAATTGAATCCCCTGGGAAACTCAGATTTCACTGACCTTTTCTCTCTAGTTCTCAGCCCATAGTGCTCCTCATGTGCCACGAGCTCCTCACTGACAGCAAACACCCAGAGACAGCTCCTGACCCTCTCACTGAACATCTTGGGGTGGCCAAAATCCATATTACAGCTCTGGGAGTGCTGAGAGTGTCTCTGAGCAGCTCAAAGGCTGGTGGGAACAGCAGCTTCCAGCTTTGGGGCTGGGCAGGAGGGAGCAGCCACTGCCCATCGCTGGGAAATCACATCCTTGGCCACAACACCTGCTCCCACAGCCAGAAATTCAGATTATCCAACTGCTCTTGAGCTCTGGAGTCACACCAGGAATGTGCAGGAGGCACATATGGCCCCAGAGCTGGGGGATGGCTCCTGCTGCTCTGCTCAGCAAATCCCTCTTTTTTTTTATAACTTCAGGGCTTGACAAGTCCAGCTGGGGGGGTGCTCCCCAAACATCACCCCTGTACCACAGCCCAGAGGTGAGGGGCTGGAAAACACAACCAGTAGCATCACACAGCTCGTCTGGGGGTTAATTTGGGAGTTATCTTTTTGTTTTCTTTCTTGTAAAACCTCCCTTGTTTAGCTGTACTGCATGAATCATTCATGAGCAGTCTTGGAGTGACACAAAATAGTCAGGCAATGTTCAAATCTCCGAGTCTGCTGCAAATTTGGATACCAGTGGAGGGCTGGGAATGGCCCAGACAGGGCCACTGGCTCTTGGCTCCATTCACAGATGTGGTGTTGACTTGAATTTGTGAATGTCATTTAAATCCTTTGTTGGAAATGCAAAGCAAGGATGGGGATGCAGACATGAGATAAGCTGATATGGATATAATTACTTTATATTTCAGGTTCATTAAGGGTTCCTAGAGTTTTGCTGGAATGTAGGGTGGACTTACAATATCCTCATAAGCCAAACCTGTGTTTTTTCTTTCTGTTCCAGAAAAAAAAAAGGAAGCATTTTTGGTGGGTTTTTTTTTTTTTTCCTTTGTAAAATGGACCACCTCCCCACCCTCCCAGGGAACAATTTCTTCCCAATATCCCATCTTAACCCGCCCTCTGGCAGTGGGAAGCCATTCCCCCTTGTCCTGTCACTCCAGACCCTCATCCAAAGCCTCTCTCCAGCTCTCTGAGAGCCCTTTTAGGTCCTGGATGTGTCTCTGTGGTCTCCCTGGAGCCTTCTCTTCGGGGACAGCTTAGAAGGGGTGGCTGTTGGAGGTGTATAAATTCATATTTATTTGGGGGATGTCACATTTGTCTCATAGAGAGACATCAAATGGAGTCTTTCTGAACATAATTCAGTCTGTGATTGAATTTTTCAGTTTCTCAGGCACTGGAGTGGAGGTGGGGTAAGAGGACAGGAGAAGTTAATTCACCTTGGTATGTTCTGCTGTGTCTAAAGCTGCTTATCCACAAGGGATAACTGATTAGGAAGCCCCAATTTCAGTCAGAGAGTGTCTTGATAGCTCAGAAGTTAAAAACATCCCAAAACGAGAATTTGGAATTCAAGGACCAGGTAAAAATCCCGAATAAATGGGAACTCTGGATTCCATGGGTTAAACTTGGTCAGTTTGTGCACAGGGAGTCACAGCTCCAAGCCAAGCTGATACCTTGGAAAAATTGCTGCCAGAATTCTTATTAGAGAAATCTCAGTTTCTGTAATAGGAATTGTGCCAGTGATTTTTCCAAGGTATCAGAGTCTGTCCCTGATGCATTTGTGCTTCTGTGTGGAAACCCTCTGCTCGCTCTAAGAGGGTCCCTGGGTCTCCATGAAGCTGAATAATTACCCCTCGTTGGGGAGAGGGCAGAGATAAACCTTTTTGGAGCTGCCAGTTAATGCATTTTTTTGCTTTCAACCGCTCTTCCCCAGCCTGGGACACCAAATTAATCTGCACAGAACATTCCCTCTTTTATGGTGACAATTTCCTCACCCAGTTGGAGAAGGAGAACCCTACTAACAAAGCAGTTAATCCTGCAGTCTTTCACCTCTTGAGGCCTCTCCCAGACAATTCCAGCAGTATCCTTATTAATGTTATATCCCTCTGCTGGGAGATGTCTCAGTTTCCATATCTGCATTGCCACATGGAGTGATATAATGTCAGGGCTTCTCTCCCTCCCCAGGAAGATGCTCCATGGCAGGAAGTCATAAATAAGTGTGGTAAAGAATTCCCTTCTCTTGTTTCCTTCTTGTCCACTTTATGGCCTCGACGAGAATTGCTGCTTGTTATATAGAAAAATGAAATATTTTACGGAAAAAAAGCAGAATCTTCACTTTATGTGTTTGTAGTCATTCTTTGGAATATATTCCTCTGGAATAACCGGTTGTAAAATCAGGCTTTGAGCTTGGAGTAATAGCAAGAGCATCTCTCTGTGGTGGACTGAGATGCTGGATGCTGTTGGGACAATAAGGATCAGAAAACACGAAATATTTGGGGTTAATTAAACTACCTTTTTGCCTCTAGAGCTACAAATTAAAAATATTTTAATTTTGCAATGGTGCAGTGCCCACACTCTGGGGATGTGCCTGAGCCTCTCCTGCCTCACAGTTACAGACATCTGCAGCATTAATTCAGTTCAGTAAATTGTCCCAGTGGGTGCAAAGCAGAGTTGGGGCTTTTGTCAGCCTTCTGCTCTCCAGCAGGGTCTGTTAAAACACCCACATTGTCCACATGACAGAGTTACAGGGCAGGGACACACACCTCTGTTGGATCAGGGGGGTTGAATACACTTGCACTGTGAGTTTTAATAAAAATAAAGCTTCATGAGTGACAAAAATAGCCAATATAATCAATACTTTATATTGGCAGATCTGCAGTGTCAGTGTTTGATAACACCCAACACGTTGTCCTTGTGGGATGCAGGGACTGCGGGACACGAGTCTGCTGAGAAATAACACCCGAGCCTGGGACTGAAGAGGAGGGTGCTTTCTAGATATCTGAGGAAAAACCTGACCCACAGGGTTTGCATTTCCTCACAAGTACTTCAGGCATTTCAAACTGGTGCTACAGGACCACAGCACCAGAGTCCCTTCTCCTCAAGGGATTTACCCCACTGCCCCGTGCTGGTGTGGACGTCGCACCCTCTCCTCCTCTGCTCTCTGCAAGATGCCAAAAAACTCTGTCAGAGCAGCTTCAGGGAGATGATTTGAAGCAATTTCTTCTCTAGGGCTGTGGGGGCTCGTTCTTCTGCCAGTTCTTTCCCTCTCACCCAGCACAAGTGCTGGTGACACCCGGGTGAGCTCAGCTGTGGCTCCTCCGAGCAGTGCTGGATGCAGGACCTGGATGCAGGATCTGGATGCAGAACCGTGTGATGCTCTGCTGCTGGTGGCAGCTGACCCCAGGCCAGGCTGAACTGCAGCCTTAAATCCATCCAGGATCTGGAGAACACCTCAGGCAGCCTCCATTCACCCTGAAAAGTTGGCATCCAAGACACGGCACCTGCAACAGGGAGCCACGGATCAGTTTGTCCCACGGGCACCACTTCTGTGCTGGGGAACAGGGAGGATTTCATACCCACTCCTTCTCTATCTTCAGTTATCCTACTCAAAAAAGTGACAGGACCTGTGTGTTTTTCTCTCCTGGTTCTCTATCCAAGTCCTCTGTGGGATGTATCCCCACTTTTGTTTCGCCTGACATCAAAGTCCAGCAGTTTTGGGGGAGGGAATGATGGCACTGCCAAGGGTACAACAGGGCACAACAGTTTAGAAAAGGAAATAGGTCCAGCTAGATCTGTCATCAGCCTAAATTTCTTGCAAATCAGGCTAACAGGGAAGTTTGGACAACAACAGATCTGGAAATTTTCTTTTTGATGCATAAATCTCCCAGGATTGTTTCTGTGGATTATATGAACCAGAAGCTCTGATTTTCATGAACCCAAAGGTGCAAAAGCCTTTGAGGTGTCTGTAGGTGCCTCCAATATTAACACAGAACAGAACTTTAGATTTTCCCTCTCAGCTGATGCTTCAATTTGGGCTCCAATATATGTTATAACCTTTTAAGAAACAGCTATTTCCTGACACATGGAAGGAAGGAGAGACAAGTGTTATTTGCTCACTGGAGAATCAAAGACCCCAAATTCTTGCATATTTGGATTATTCTCCAGCTTTCTTTAATGTATTCCCTGTGAAAGGACAGAAATCTGGGCAAAACAGAGAAAAAAATGCCTCATGCTGTATTTGACTTTCATGAGGACAAGGAAGGAGAGGGACCCAAAGCCAAAAGCCTTTGGCTTGTCTGTGAAAGGTAAATACTTAATGTGAAAGAAAGAATAAATCAAACATGTATGCTTTCACATCATTTCGATGGACTCAGGGTGTGTGGAAAGGAAGGAACATCTGAAATTCAGTGTAGATTCCTTGCAGAATATCCAGCAGCTCCCTTGGAGTGTCTCCTTGCTTTCACTGAAGGGTTAAAATGAAAACCAGCTCTTGATTCAGCGTTTTCTTACACCCCTGGCTATGCAGTGATTGATCATGGCAATTTCTCCTGCATGAACAGAATCCTCGGGATAAACTCATTTCAGACCCTGAATGGGCTACAGACCAAACATTCATGTTTCGCTTGTAGTATTTAAACTCATAGTCGACAGGGTTTAAAAACACTCATATAACAGCAAACAGAGTGTCAAAATTAAATGTATTTCTGAGAGACTCTGGTCTAGGTATGTTTTAGGTACGAGAGAACATCCCACTACCCAATGCATTAGAAATTTCATAAAAATAGGACAGGAAGAAAGTGATAAAGCACAAAAAATGCCAATGCATGTATATATACAAGTACTTGCATCCCCATGCAGTTATCTAATAGATGTCTGGCTCATACAGCAATCCAGGTGTTGCTCTGAGTTCATGATGTTTTATTCCCCAAAAGATAACAGGACCTGGAATTTCATGCATGTGCCATTTTTCCTGTAGGTATTTTATGAGGTCAGTTGAGTTCAGATGCTAAATCATCATGTTACCATTTGTACATATCTTTGTGTCTTCATTTCAAGTGTGCTATCTGACCCTTCCCTTATTTTGCAATTATCAGCATCTCCAGGCAGGACAAGAGTGTGTTCAGAGGTGAAGTTCAGTCATGTTCAGAGGATGGAGCTGCGACCTCCCCCAGGTGAGGGAATGCCTGTGCCTTTAATCTAAATTGTGATCTGGAATTTCTTGAAGTTGTTCAGCTCCTCATCTATATTGTAATTTACACTTTATTTCATTATGATAATTTCTCTCATGAGAAGATTGATCCAAGCTCGGAATGGAAGGAGTGGCAGGAAAGGTGTGTGTTAGCACAGGGCATCTCAATTCTGAGCTGGTTTCAGCCAGAAGTTTCCAATCTTCCTTTCCTACCCTGAACTTCCCTATTAGCATATTCATTAAATGTGTGGTGCTGGCCATGCTGACTGCAGAGCTCTCATGCTGGGCATGAAATCATGAAGCTGCAGCTTATCTGAGTTTGGATTAGATCATAAATTAAAACCTCAGGCCACTCTCTTTGACAAAACTCCTGGAGGTTCAACGAGCTCCGGGGTGAGCCCTGTGTTAATTTGCTGTTATTTTGTGGTGCAGGTGTGCAAAAGATCCCATTGTTTATGTGCAGAATGAGGGACCTCTGCATTCCTAATAAAACTGCAGCCTGAATTATCCACCCAGACATCCTGCTGGCCTCCTCAATAGCAGATCAGTGAGGGGAAGGTAATTTCTGCAGGATCAGGTAGGGAAATGGTATTCACAAATCCTGGAGACCCACAGCTGCCCAGCTCCAGGCAACGCTGCCGTGCTGGGAAGATCAGAGCAGAGAGCCTGTGCAGGTACTCACTTCTGCTTGTTAATTCTTCTGCTAGCTTGAAGAGTTTCTGAAACTTTTGATCCTCATGGCAAACATCGGAGAAGAAACCAGAATAATGGGGCAGAACAGGCACAGCTTCCTAAATCCCATGGATGCCTAGGTTTGGGATGAAGGGCAGGGAGTCATTCTAGTGGCAACTCTGAGTGTGTTGGCCAGTAGGATTAGGTGTTTCCTCTATTTCTCCAATTCTTAAACATGGGAGAAGGCAGATGTGCTGTCTCAGAGCTGGAATAGCTCTTTTCCCTGGGGTATAAACTGGAATATAATGCAGCAGCAAACCTCCACCTGCTCCAGGAGCTCTGTGACGACAAGGATGTGTCTCCCTGTGGTGTTATCCCATCTGGGAACCACCATGTCCTCCTGGCAGGGCTTCCAGGCTTGGTCCTGCCCTTTGAGGTGAGGACTTGCATTCTGTTTGTTAATTCTTTTGGTAGCATGAAGACTTTCTGAAACTTTTGATCCTCAGGGCAAACGCTGGAGGAGAAACCAGAGTAATGGAGCAGAACAGGCCCAGCTTCCTAAATCTCCTGAATCCCAAGGTTTGGGATACTATGAAGGGCAGGGAGTCATGCTGGTGGTAATTCTGTGTTGGCCAGTGGGGTCAGGGATTTCCCTTATTTCTCCAGCTCTCAAACATGGGAGAAGGCAGATGTTGTGCTGTCTCAGAGCTGGAATAACTCTTTTCTAGGGTTGTAAAACATAGCTGTAGCAAACCTCCACCTGCTCCAGGAGCTCTGTGCCAACAAGGATGTGTCTCCATGTGCTGTTATCCCATCTGGGAAGCACTGTGTCCTGCTGGCAGGGTTTCTAGGCTCAGTCCTGCCCTTTGAGGTGAAGAGTTCAGCCTGTCTGCAGGAGATGCCACAGCCCATGGCCTGGCACAATTAGTTTCTGTGTTTGCTGAGATGATTCATTTGCTGCTTTGGTTGCCTCTGGAGTGCCAGCAAACGAGCTTGGCCGAACGTAGTGGCTTTATGAAGAATCATGAGCTAATCCAACGTTAAAAGAGAGCAGAACAATTTGAAATCAGGCTCATTGGCTCTGTAAACACCACCCACAATTAGCAAGGCATTTTCCACTCGGGGACATGCCCAGTTATGGATGGGTGGGGAGATATCTGGCTTGGTTGGATGGTTCCAGGCGAGAATTGTGGTGCTGAGGAACTTCCCTTCTCCCAGAGATGCTGAATTAGTGCCCTTTAGAGAACTGCTGGAGAAATTCAAATTAGAAAATAATCAAGAGCCTTGGTAATGTGTACATATGGTAATATAGAATGTGTTACACAATTAAGTCAATGTTAGTTCAAGGAAAATCTTTGGGAATCATTCACTGCTAATGCAGTGGCACCACACAGCCCCCAGTCCAGCCCTGCACCTTCATGGCACAATATTAATTTGAACTCACACAGCTTCCTGCTGAATATGAAGAGGGAAACTTCATTTTTCTTCACCTAGAAAAATGCTAATTTTTTTAATTTTTTTTTAAATATTTTTTTAACCCAAAGCAGTTTTAAATTCCCCAGCTCTCAGGCAAATATCCACAGAAAAGCTGGATACCAAACTGGTAGTACGTGGAGGGGAACCCACACCGGCCAGGAGTTCAAGTTTTCAACATCCCCCTGGGTAAGGAGAGGTGGCAGAGGGACACCAGGAGTGAACCACTGACTGCCCACTGCAGATGAACCATCTGAGAGTGAAAAATGCACATTTGGGGGCAGAAAGAACAATTTTCAAGCAAGGATGAGAGCAAACTCTGAGTGAGATGGTGCCACACAGCAGTGATCTTCCCCTGGGCCAAAGGCAAATGTTCCATCACATCCTAAAACTTGTCTGGCTGATTCAAAAAATAACTTTAATTTCGGAGCTGTGCTTTTTTTTTTTTTTTCCCTCTCTTTCAGCTGCAGAGGTTTTGTGATTTGTACTAACCTTGAAGATACAAACCAAAATATGTGCTAATGATATTCCCATCTCCCAGCTGGTGCTGGCAACTCTTTTACTGCTCTGCAGGACAAGTGCAAGTACAAATGCAAATACCAGAACCTTGTTGAGAGCAGAGTGTCCCACATTTCAGTCGAACCATTCCAACTACAAGACATGTAATAAAACAGTTTCTGCTCTGAATGAATAATTGAGCTGCTTCTGTGGGGAGGCCTCTAAAGAACCATGTGGCAGAATGTTTTTTAAGGCACTTATGAAAGCCATCCCACCTGGAAACCATCCCACACACAGAGCCCACGGTGCTCTTCCTCTCAGCTTGGCTTAATTGCTCGTTCCATGGCTGTGCCTCGGCTGAATGGGGAGGAAATCCAGCAGGATACAAGGAATGCTGTAATTATTTTTTAAGGTAGAGCAAGACTTCCAAAGCCATAAAACTCCGTGGAAGTCTTCAGGCAGGTTTTTGGGTTGAGGATTCTTTCCGTCCGTCTGGATTCCTTCGAAGGAAATCAAACAGAATTTCAGAACACTTTAATGCTTGGGTTTTGAACTGAATTATGTAGCACTTAAAAACTTTACTGCTACGGCCCCAACCACACAGCAGGTGCTTTGACCCCTTCCAGAGGGGCCACACTGCTGGGATACCCATCCCAGAATCTTCCTCCTTAGGCAGGAAAGCCCCTCCCAGCCATCTGCTCCAAGCCAGAGAGACACATCACAACAGAGAAGAGATTTTTACATTCAGAAAACATTTTTAAATGAAAAAAAAAAAAAATCCCTCCTTCTCCTTGGGATATAATAGAGAGCAAACCCACACCAGCAAAACCAATTAATACTACCAGTAACACTACTAATGCTAATAACAATGATAATAATAGCAATGGTGACAGTATTTGTGACTTATCAACATTTCCCAGTGTTAGAGGTTTGTCAGAAAAATCCAATCACTGGTTGTTTGGCACCAGGATTGTGAGAGTGGCTGATTGTCCCTTAGTGGTGCATTAGGCAGCCTGACTAACATCCAGCCTCCTATTCCCATTCCAAGGAGTAAACTGGGAGTAAGGTACAGGCTACCAACCCTGGATATTATTTATGCCAAAGGTAGAGTTAGAGGAAAGAAATAAAAGCCTCCAAAGATTTTCTTTCCTGAAATACAGACACTTAGCCAGAGAGGGATATTTCACTGTTTCCTTGGAGGGCATCTGTTTGCTTCCAAGGACTACAAGGGAAGCTGAAGCAATCAGGGCAGAAATTCCACTGTTTTTCTGAAATTTCCCTGGAATAAGTCCTACCTTCAACATTCAGAGTTACTTTTTAATTCTAGCTGTGCAGATATTTACTTTACACAGGACAAATTATGTCAATGGCAGCTTTCTGTTCTCAGGGAGCTTCAGATGAGTGTGTGAAATGTGCTTTTGATTTCCATATATTCTTTAGTTCATTCATTGCTTTATTACTAAACCCATCTGATTAGCAGTGCTCATGTTTAATTGCCCTCTAGCTCATACGACTTGTCAGCTCTCTGGTTAACACTACATTTCCCATCTCAAAGTTAACACAATGACAGGAACTGACATCTGTTATTTACTTCAGCATTATTTCTTTTTCATTTGTGGAGAAAAGGCTGCAGAGACCAGACATTAAATTTTCTTTCTTTGGAGAACAAGAGCACAAAGAAAACCCAGTATTTATAAAGAATCAGGATATAACAAAAAACTGTGCAGAGGAAGATGCATTACAGGGAATCTTCTATTAAAGCACACACAAAGTTTCAACCCATTTCAGCCCTGGGAACTGAAATATTCAGTTTTAGGAAGTGAACAATTTAATTCTGGGTTGCAAAAGATTTGCAGCAGGTATTTGAAACAGAAAAGGGATTCTATTAATGCCCAGGAATTCAGTCCCTCCCAGGATGATTAGAGCTTTTCCAAAAGCTGATTTTTGGTGTCTTGTTTTCTTTTTGATTTACTTTTATTGAATAAGCGAAGCTTGAGGTCACTTGTAACCCAGTGCACCTGGATTTTTTTTACATCTGTCCAGACTTGCATTACCCCTCCTGATTTCCTGCAGCCTGTGCTGTGATTCCATTTATTAGGGACTCCTAATTAAATTCCCAGCAGCAGCAGCAGCACAACTTTGCAGGTAGATCCTTCGGTGAGGCCTCACGCTGGGCATGGTGCTCCTCAAAGTGAATAATGATCCCAGGATTTGGGCTGTGCTTGTGTAGAAATAAGCCATTCTGCTGACCCTGTAGCAGGTTAATAATTTGATTACACAAAGAAAAGTAGATCTGGAACTGAGGAAACATGTTCTGAAAAGTTTACATTAAAAAAAAAACAACAACAAAGAACAACAACAATAAAAAAAAAAATAAAATAAATAAAGCCCTGCATAGCAGCATGAGAGCAGCCTACCTCTTAACAAGCATTTTGTGTAGGATCCTTTCCTCCAGCACTGACTCAAAAACAATAAAGATCTCATGTCTGGTTAATAGTTCTGCCTTTAGGGGAGTGAAAAGAAAATTACTCAGAGAAGAAAAAAGGCTGATGGCAAGTTCCTTTCAGGCTTATGGACTCTGGAGATTGAAGTGGGTTTCGCCCTCAAATATTTTTGAAAGTATTTACATAAAGGGCTGTCAGATCAACACTGAGCACCGTGTTTTAGAGTCAAACAGAGTCTCCAACTCTACCACCAGCAATGAAGCCCCAGCTGCCAGAGCAGGGATGCTCAGGGCCCCCTGGCTTTCACTCCTGCAGCCACCTCCTGCATCTTTCTTTTTATTCACCCATCTCCTCAGCACTTTTAGTTGCACCAAAATAGCACATCTGTTTAGTCCCACTGCTGCTCTGTGTCTGCAATTGTGTACGAGGATCTGTGCTCTCACCAGAGAGGAAAAAATGTATTAGACTGACGTGGCTCTGTAGGCAAAGCCTTATCTCCCCAATTGTCTAGAGAAAACACAAACAGCTTTTTATACAATGATACTCTCAGGTTTATTCTGCAACTCACTGACAAAGTGCCATATTAGGCACTAGATATTTATAACACTTTGGAAAGGGTTCCTTTGTTCTACTAACGAGCCCAGGGCCGGCTGGAGATGTGTCTCAAAAGCCTTGTGCTGACACCCTCCCTGGGGCAGCACAGAAAAACTGCCCTCAAAATCACTGCCTCCACTATTTCCTTATGCAAAGAGCATCATAAGGAAGATTTCTTTTGAGGAAAAAGGTCTGTCTCTACACTACATCCCACAGAGTGACAAATCACGGACACTGATAAGCCTAAAGGCATCATCACTTTATTCCTTAGGTGTATTGTCACTTGGGGGGCCACAGTCATTTCAATTTACCTTCTCCCAGGTTTTATTTTTAATGAAACACTGATGAATGTCTAGGTAACAATGTGATAAATTAATGGCAAAGCAAAATGCTTTGTTGTCGTGGTCACGAGGTGCATTAAGAAAAGAAACTCACAATCTTGGCGCTCTGGAGCAAATAAACTTCGAATTTGTGAAGCTCCTGGATAAAATTTGAAGTGTTCAGAGAAAACAGTAGGAAGAAATTGAAGCATTTGTGCTTTTGCAGAAGCTGATCCGATCTTGGGAGAAGGCTGAAAACACAGAGGGAAGCATTTTCAGACAGTCAGGAAATGAAGAAAATGAGGGACCAATTCCCTGCTCCGTGGACTCCAGACCCCCTGTGCAGACTTGTTTGTGCTATTTGGTCCCTTGGTACATCCACACCCCATAATATCAATTTAATGTGGTACTGGGAAATAACTGACAGATTTAGGAGGTGCTGAGGCTCTTAGGTAACAGGGACCACAGTAGCATCTATCTTACATAAAAGAGAAATACAACTTGTCCCTGCTGGCATTTTGCTTCTGTGTGGGTGGATATGAAGAGTAAAGATATATCTTAAAAAAAAAAAAAATATCTCTGCACTCCCTCCTTTGAGCTGTTTGCTGGTTGTGCACAGCTCCTCTCCCTGCCTAATGGTGGGGTGTATCCAGCACCAGCCCTAAAAGCTGCTGCCCCAAATCCTACAGAAGGAAACAACATTCCAGACAGACCTTTTTTAATTAATTGCCCATTTCCAGGGACAGGGTGATGACCTGAGAGCCACAAAGGGCCATCAAACACAACTCCAGTGCATGTTCACACCCAGCAGAAGGAGCCTGGGATGGTCACAGAAGGATAGAATGGTTTGGGTTACAAGGGACATTTAAGACCATCTCATCACACCCCCTGCCATGGGCAGGGACACCTTCCACCAGCCCAGCTTGCTCCAAGCCCCGTCCAACCTGGCCTTGGACACTTCCAGGGATGGGGCAGCCACAGCTTCTCTGGAATCCTGTGCCAGGGCCTCCCCACCCCAATGGTAAAAAAATTGTTCCTTAACAAAGAAAGAGAAAAGAATATTGACTTTTGCTTGTTTGATATCTGAAGCTGAGCTGAGCATCACTGAGGTTCTGAAATTGCCCATACACTTATTTTTGTACTTCTGTAAAGCTGTCACTGACATTCCCTGATCCCTCTGCCTTCTACAGTGATCCCTCAGGAAGACTTGTCAGAGCTGGATTAAATCTCCAGAGCAGGGAAGTTGTTCCAGTAATGCCTGAAGGACAATTACTGACTGTAGACATAAATCATTGACACAGTTTTGGCTGAAGACCTTCATTATCCCACACTTTTCTATCCAACTCGCTCCAAAGCACTTCTAAATATTTTTCCTGAAAAAAGTTAAATGTTTCTACTCACGCAGAGCCTTGATCTACCCCAAGTTCTGAATTTGTCCAAACTATCTCCAATGATGACTTTAGGAAAGAGGAGCACAGGAGATCTTGGTCTACTCAAGTAAAGTCACCCACCATATGATGCTGCTCCAACCTTCATAAGATGCTCCACGTTGGGGAAAGGAAAGAATGCTGAGGAGGGGGCTCTGTTCTGCCACAGACACCCCTCTGCTTTTACCTGTAAGTCCTGGAAAGCAGCTTTTCCCTGTCTTCTGCCAAGCTGGAGGAATTCCCCACGACCTGCACAGTCTCTGATGAGTATTCAAGCTTTTGGGTATTTATTTAAGTTACAGCAGGAACTTTCATCCTTTCTTGCTTGTCACAGTAAATCAAAGCTAAAAGAAGGAGATATTGCTGTGGAGAGAATTATAATCTTAAAAAAGAAAAAATGGTTGGTAATGTGCTCTGAATACTCCAGATGGACCCTTAGGCTTTGCAGGGGACTAAATTAGTGAACAGTGACCTGTTGGTCCACACCACAGGTCTGGCTGACACCTCCCTCGGGGGGTGCTGCTGGAGTCATCTTTAAAAATTAAATTCAAATCAGATCCATCTTTCAAATCATCTGGCAACTCTCTCAGACTCCCTGGCTACACCAAAGGCAAACCTTTGTCTTCGGTGCTGTTGAGCATCATCTGAAAGAACTTTGGTGGGGAAAGGTGCAAAAACATCACTTGCTGCTCTTGGGTTGTTTCAAACAAGTTTAAAGGGGGTGATGATGCACCATGAGAGCAAATATCTCCTTGCTGCAGAGCATTTGCTTTCAGTTCTGGGTGAACTTTTCCACCAGTTAATTCACAGAGGGATCTTTTGAATGTTGACTTCTCCCTGTGCATATTCAGGGCACTCAGAGGCACCTCACTCCCCTTTCCCCATGTCCTGGCTCTGCACAGGGTTTCCCAATCCACCCTGTTCTTCTGGAAGCAACAGCCTGGGCCTTCATTTTGGAGAGTTTACTTATTTAGGAACAAATGCTGAGCATATGTTTGCTGAGAGTGACACTTGATTTAGTGAACAGGTTCTGCCCAGACCAGTGGGTCTGTTCCCAATCTGTGCCACCATACAAGGGTGGAAAAGGGATGGGAATTAACCCCCCTGCCATCCACCTTTGCACACTTACACTGCATCTCATTTCCAACTGAAAAGGAGAAATGTAGGTACAGCTTGGGAAAAGATGCTGTAGTTTATTTTCAATTTAAAAAAAAAAAAAAAAAATCTCAGTCAACATGACACAAAAATTTGCCTCAGCTTTTGGTGGATTTAAAAATAATAATTAAGCTTTCTCCCTGGGCTGAACAGAATGTTCCATTCAAGTCCAAAATTAAATGCCCTTTTCTACTTGACACTTGCTAAAACAGCTACAAATGAGATGAAAATACACTCAGGAAGTAAACATTGAAGCTGAGAATTCAAAAAATCATGTTGCATTTATTGCAGAAAGTGTGGACATACCTGATGTTTTACTGGTTTGGGGTTTTTTTTCAACCCAGTTTCTTTTGAGTGAATCAATTTGGCAAAAATTACGGTTTTAATAAAAATTTCAGGTTCTAAAACCGTCTGTGAGATTTCTGCAATGGCCCATCAGAAAGGTCATAGTTTATATAGTTATATATAGCATTAGCTCTTTGGTGATCAGGGTAGAGAAGGTAACACAAAAGACTGATTTCTGAGGATACTCTAAAAAATATAAAATGGCAGATAAAGCCTTGTAACTGTGAAATACCTACACTGGGTCCTTCATCAGGGGCATCCCAAATTTCCAGCAGTGAAGGAATCCATTTTCCTGCTCTACCCTTGTCAGGCTCTTGAGGCCAGAAAGCACAAACCCCCCAGTACCCCCACGAGTCTCTGGTCATTATGGGGTGTCAGGAGCAGGGAAACCTCTGGCAGAAGATGAAGCCACCTGAATCCCTCAGCCAGGAGCTGAACGTGGCCTGGGGCTGGGAGGGAAGATTACAGCACTTGTGTTTTTTGTTGGGAGCGAGTAGTTCTGAAGAGAGATTGAAGCCAGGGAAATCCTCAGTTCTTGGTGGCAGGTTTAGAGGTATTAGGAACAGGCAGTACATTACAGTGGGATTACCAAGGAAAGGGAAAACCACAAGAGAAAATCATCCTGAAATATCAAGCAAAACCCCAAAGCTGTACCTTTTCCAGGAGCTTGGAAAAGCCACTTTTCTCTGCAAGAAAATATCTGCCAAGTGCCAACATTGATCATGTTGATGCAGAGCTGCCTAATGCAGCCAAGCCCTGTGAATTTGAACAGTTAACAGCTGGACTAATTAGAGAGCACAGTAATATTGGGATAACTGATAACCAGGGCTAAGCAAGGTTATTTTGCAAGTAATAGATTTGACTTTGCAAAGAACAGGGGATATTTGCAGAGCTAATGAAAACTGTGCTTCCCAAATTAAAGTGCGAGCAAGCAGGGAAGCAACTGGAGTGCACCTAATTAAAAATGCAGACTGAGGAGGGAAGGCACAATCCAAGGGTAAACAAATGGCAGAGAGCAGGTTTGTTTGGAATAAATACAGGGGGAGGCAGGAGGTGACTCAGGGTGCCCAGTCCCAGGGTGGCACCGGCACCGGTCCAGCCTGAGGGTGCAGTGGTGGAGTCACCACCCCTAGAAGTGCTTGAGCAGCGAGTAGATGTGGTCCTCTGTGACCTGGTTTGGTGGCCATGGTGGGATTCAGTCAAAAGCTGGACTTGATGGTGTTGGAAGTCTTTTCCAACCTTAACAATTCCACGATTTTGCACCGATGCTGCCCCGTCTCTGCTCTGAGCAAACACCCCTCCTGCTGACACCAAACACAACCCTGGTGTCTCCAAGAGGTTATTGCACAGCTTACAAAGCTACTCCTTAAAGAGTTTGCATTTTCACATGCAAATGAGCTTTGATTTAAACTCATTAGCATTTCCCTTCCTAAGCTCTAGGTTGAGTTATTCTTAGACTCCTTTCTCTTGGAGGAATTACGACTTATTTATCTGACAGGGTGACTACTATCTCCCATCTCATCTTCCTAATCTAACATAACCTTCACAATCCTCATCAGCTTTGTTTGACAGGCACCTACAAGGACTGTGTCACAGGCACAGCTTTGTGGCATCTGCCTTTCCCAACCTGAGTTTGGACAAACCTTCCCCTTCGCTTTGGTCCAGCAGGAACCCAGCTCTGGGAGGGATGCTGAAGGGTTTGACAGCTCCCAGCTGCCCACACTTGGGGTAGGGGTGGTGTTTCTGGTCCTCTGTGTCAGAGTTCAAAGTAAAACTCTCCTTTAGCCTGTCGGAAGTTATTATTATTATATAATAATATATATAATTTATTATTATTGTTGCTATTATTATAATTATTATTATTAATTGTTCTAGGTGAGTATCCCTCCTCATCTCTCCAACAGGATATTTATTGAAGCCACACCTGTGAGAAATTTGTTTTCTGTCTTATCCTACATACCTTTCTCACAAAGCAAATTTTCAATATGACATAAATTTATTGGAAAAGGTGAAAAGTAATCCAGCAACTTCATGGAATAAAGGTTTGCTGACCACTTGCTGATATTTCTGTTTTAGTTATGGAAACAACTTGGGAATGAAGGGATTAGGAATTAGAAAGGCCTTTGCCAAAGCAAGCCTGTTCACTTTGGATACAGAAAAAGTGGGGGCATTATATCAAATAGTGAATGGCAGAGAGATGTTCCCATCATCCCAGACTGTAAAAATGAGGGATCATTGAACAGTGACACTACCCAAGTGGATAAAAAGGAACTGTTTTCATGTAGTGCTTGATTAGTCAGTAAAATTAATTGATGCAAAAAAATGTAGATGGATTCTAAAAGCCAGTCATTGACAGGGTTAGCAGAAGCATCCAGCATATAATGATACTATTTCATCTTTTTGTATGTTAATAAAAAGACATGGGTATATTTAGAGCATATCTGGCTGGAAAATGGACAGGAGACACGAAGCCTCCTGCATCTGGGTTCAGAGCCACCTCTTTAATGACTACGAATGAAGATGGAATGCCTAACATCCCAAATTGGCATGTTGCAGACATCCACTTCTTTCCAAAGCACACAGTGCCAGCTCCTTGTCAAAGAGCAAATGTGGAAATAAAAGGCTATGGATCTGAAGGAAATGAATTCCTATATCTACACAAGAAAAAACTTGGCAATAGTGCCACTGCAAACTCGTGTCCCATCACACATCCCATTTGTCAGGGGTGGAAAATACCAGCACAAAGTGCCTCTTAATACCTTGACATTATTGCACTGGTTTCTGGCCATAAAAAGTTTCCACATTTCAAGAAAAGCTCAAATCCTTTATTTTCTGCTTGTCTTTACATCAAAACCACAGGGGACAATTAATCTTTTTAAGAGACTTCACTGCAGCTCACTGAGAAAGTTGAGCTGAAGGTCAAGGGCTGTCCAGAGAGGTTCCCTGAGTTCCACCTTCCCATCCCCATCATCCCAGGGCTGGTTTATCTCATGTCCTTCTCTTAGCTGAGCACATTCCCTGTCTGTTGGGGATAACTGACTGATAACACTAATGTTGCTGCACTGAAATGGCTGTAAAATCATTAAGCATATCTTGTTTTACTTAACCTAAAGTCATTTAAATCATAAAGCTTCTGGAGGGTGTTGGTGAGCCTGGAATTCCTCCCTGTGATAGGGGAGACTAATGCAAAATGAAGTCTTACCATATTAAGCCTAATTTTTATCATATCAGTGACTTAACAGATTAGTAAATGTTGTTTTTCTGGAATCATAAGACAGCTCCTCATATGAAATTGGATTATGACAGTTCATTTTCTCCATCAGCTTTGCAACACTGCAAAAAGCAAGGATTTGCCATTAACATATGCAAATCACTCAAATTTCTCTCTTAATTAGACTTAGCCTGCCTTTGCTTTTGACACATAAAACATTGCCTTGTGTCTTCATACAAAAACCCATGTTTCCTTTCAGACATCTACAGAATAAAACCTATGTGAACTAAGGAGATCTAAAAGGTGACAAATTTTTAAACTCTCTTAACTAGGGAGTTCACAGTTTCTTGAACATTTTCAGGGACATTTAAAAATGGTTTCAGGGATTGTCTTTTCAGCTATTTGGAATTGGAAATGTTAAGGTGTTTGAGATTGTTACTTCTTTTATATATATATTTATTTATTTTATTTTTACTAAATTCAGTTAAATATCACAAAGTTTTGACCTGTGGTGACTTCAGCCCCATTTCTGCTGCTTTCCCTGCTTTCCAAGCCACTGGGCCAGGAGTTTGTTGGCCACTGGAAAGGTGACTGTGGTTCAGAGAGTGAAAATAAGTGCTGCAGATTATGTACACACTCAAGGTCAGGTCTGAAATAGTATAAATCCATCTCTGTAGAGCTGTCTTAGAGTTACATTAAAGTTGCAGCTGCTCCTCACAGTGAAAATGCTTTTTCCATACCCTGGTCTGAAGTTCTTAGGTCGCCCTTGCAAGGAGCTTTGATGGTGCTTAGAGACTGATCCAGTCCCATAAAATCAGGATGAAGGTGGTTTCCCTCTCTCCCCAGAATAGCACAGCTCATAAAATTCACCCTTTATTGACCAAGTGGATGTTAGATATCAAATCCGACCACCTGAAATCCGGGGGGGGTTTATCCCTCCTCTGCTTTCAGCAATAGGAACATTATTCCTACAAAACCTCAGCAGATCCAGCAATATTCAGTGCTGTAAATTCCTGTTCATGGAAATCTCTGAGAGCTGTACTTACACAGTACAACATTTAGACATCTGAGCCACATTTTCATATAATTTACTCTTGCCTACTAATCGCAATATTTTGAATAATTAGTTACAATTCAGCCTGAAGGTCTCAATTTACATTTAACTGGCAAACTTTTACAAGCAGCACACATTAACAGTTTTAAATGTCACAGCAACGTTTAATCAGGCAAGACAATGCAGGAAAATACTCCAAAATATTTCTAATTGGCAATGCAATTATTTAACTTGTTGTCTAAACTTTGGTGCCACGTACTTTGTCCAAGGCTTTAAATGGAGACTTTCCAAAATGAAAACAGTAAATTCAAGGACAGGCTGGGACAGGCCTTGGAGCAACCTGGGCTAGTGGAAGGAGGTTGGAATGAGATGAGCTTTAAGGTCCCTTCCAGCCCAAACCATTGTGGGATTTTATCATCAGCAAGGCAATATCCTCAAGGCATCCTTTTACCAGGGAGTGATTCCTTATGCCAGAACACCCCCCACAGGATGGTGCAGACAAGGAGGTACAAAGGGTTGAAAATGCTTTACCAAGGGTGTGGCATATTTTGGGACATAGTTTAACTTCACAGAGGTCTTGTTTTGGCTAAGCAGGTACATTTGGAGCTGAGGGCTCCCCAAAACACCTCTCCACAATCTCCACCCCTTTGCTGCTCCATTGCACCTGACAGCTCTCACATCAGCCACGCCACAAGTCACCTTTCAAAAAGGCACCAGTCTCATTGTAACAACTTCTAAAACGTGTTTTCTCCAAGTATGTTGCTCCTTATGTGGTAAATGCCAGGCTCCAGTGGGACCATTCCCTTCATTCCAGACCCAGCAGCACCAGCCACATGGACCAACCCTAAATCCTGCTCAGCTTTGCCTGCACTGTCAGGGCTTTTCGGTGCATTTAGGCAGTCACATGCCATCTGGATAGAGAGGTAAATCAGGAAGCCAGGAAGTCTCCCAGGTACTCAGATGAGCTGTACCTGTGTGTTTTTCAGGCACATCCACAGGTGCTGTGTCCCTCTCCCTGCACTCCAGTGCCATCGGTGCAAGGAGCCAGCCCTCGGACTGAGAGGAATAATTAAGTGAAATAATCTCTCCCTACAACAGCTTACAATTCCCCACCCTCTGCTCTGGCTTTACTCTTCCCCAGAGAGCCTCTTTTTACTGCTAACACTCCTTTGGCCAGAAGGCTCCATAAATCACCTTCTGAAGAGCCGAGGTGTCACCTGGAGCTGTCGCTGGTTGTACCCTGAGCAAACAGCTCCTCTTCAGCAGTGATGCAACACTCCACAGAGATATCTCAGGCCCAAATTAGAAAGCAGCATTCAAATAATTAAAACAGTTGATAATCTCTTCATATGGTCTGTTTGAAAGCCAGGGTTCAAAAATTAATAAGGGTTCAAAGAGAAGAGAAATATCTTGTTTCTGATGTCACTTTAAAAATATTAAGAGCATGGGAACAGCTACAGCTGGCTAGGCTGAGGATATTTTTAGCAAGATTCTACTCTGTGGCAGTGATGATTATGGAAGGATTTAATAACATGACAGGTAAAGAATAATCCTTCCTCTTCTTGGAAATCATCACTGGCAAATTTTGTCCATTTGGAGCTGTCAGAAGGAAAGCATCAAGACTGACCCAGGAGACATGAAGTTGATCTGTCTGCTACCACTCTTTCCTTATTCTCTCTGCACTCATTTCAGCATTTCTGCCTGTAGACAGGTGATAGCAACATTTCTTATGTTCCAGGTGTTGTTTTTTTTTTCTATTTCCAAACCTATTTCTCAGGATGCAGAAGGTGCACGTGAATGGAGAGCACCTCATGAGAGGATCATGGCAGGATACTGGTCTTACAACACCACAGGATAATAACAGTAACAACAATAACAGCACCTCTTTAAAAAGAAAAGATGAGCTGTAGAGTATTGACCAAAAATGCTTTTCTTCCCTTTTCATCACTTTCCCTTTCCCTGCTCCCTCACCCCTCTCCTCCCTGCCAGTCCTGCAGAACATGAAATGGATTTTCCCCCACAGAAATTTTTGGATATTGCTGCTGTGGAATGCTCTTATTTCAAGGTGCTGGCAGGTAGTCTAAGACAGAGCTGAGGAAGTGAGTGAATTCCAAACTCAGGAAATTACATGCCTACAGCACATCCTATGGTTAATAAAATGGAAAAATCGAAGCACTGGTCCCACAAGCTCCCTCTTTTAAAGCTCAGACACCTTTAGTTTATGAATTAGTAAGCCTTTTTCATTTCATAGTCCAGAGGGAATTGCTGCTTGCTGCCCTGTTCCTCCTGGCCCTGCTGTGCTGGGCTTTCTTATAACTTTTGTTTTAACCTTCTATTACTTTTCATTGCACCTGGAGAAGAATTCTGCCCAGGAAAACATTGTCTGACAGCAGTTGGCTTTGCAATAGGCAGAAACATGATTAAAAATCAGAGTTATTTTCAGTTCACACGTTGCTCACTTATAATATTTCAACCTTTCTGCACAGCCTGTGAGGGGTGTAAATAGAGTGTAGGGAAATGTAGTGGTTCTTCTGCATTTCCATGAAGAAATTCAGGAAGAATTTTTCCACGGAAAGGGAAATTTTGCCATCCAGGAAATAAATTTTCCATGGAATTTTGGCATTGGTGGTGGAGTCCCCACCCCTGGAGGTGCCCAAGGAAGGACTGGACGTGGCACTCAGTGTTCTGGGCTGGAGGACAAGGGGGAATCAGGCACTGGTTGGATGATCTTGGAGATCTTTTCCAACCTAAATGATTCTGTGATTCCTGAATGTCATGGAATATCTAAACCACAACAATACCTGGGGTCAGTCTGCATGCACTAAACCCACTGGGAAAATATTCCCTGGGTCAAATCCTGTTTGTAGACAAATTTTGTGTGATAATACCAGTTTTAGTGAGCAGAGAAGCACTAATTCTGCTCCATCACTCCCTCTCATTCCCAGCTAAGTGGCTGGATAAGTAATATCTCTAATAGTTCTAATAAGAGGCTCTGTCAATACTTTCAAAATGACTAATGGCATTTAACTCTCCAGTTATATTTATAAATGGTTTCCACTTAACATGTTGTGCAGTTGACTTTAATAAGTACTTTGTGTAGTACAAACATGTTGCTTGGGCTGGGATAAAATGGTCCTCCAAGGAATATTTGCAACAATGAGTGGTTTGGCTAATGATAGAAAACATACTTTTGTGACTGCTTTATTTACACAGAGCTCTGATTCATCCTGGAGCTGGGAAAAGGCTTCCTCCAAAACCTTGTGGGGAAAAGGGTATTGAACCTTCCTTTTTGGTTCATTGTGGAGGTGAAATTTGAGTATTTTCAATCCAAGCCACCTCCACAGTCCTTCCCTAAGCAAATGAGGTTTAATCTCTCAGTTCTGATGGGGTTGGAGGAAGGAGCACTGGGGCTGCTCGGGCTGGGAAGGTGTTTAACACATTCCAAGTGTCAGAGCCCCAGATTCACCTCCCTGCCTGGCATTTGGTTCTTATCTCTGACAATTAGTTGTGCTGAAATCACCTTTTTTATTATCACTCAGAGCTGCACTCCTGCTTTCTGCCTCTGTGCTGCATCCTGGTTTATTAACCCTTTCCTCATGCACATCTCGAGCATTCAGAAATTTCAGCTTTAAGACTTCTTATTGCAAAGGCAGGGATTTCTTTTTTGTGTGGGATGTGATCAGGGACGGAAGTGATAGCCCAGGGAAATATAATTTGTACAGGATTCATTTATATGTGGTTTGTGAAGTTGATGAATCTCTTGAGAATCCTTACAGAGACTACATAGATGGAAGTTATGTCTGTTTTTACTACAGGCAGGGGTATCCAGCAGTTCTTCAGAATACTGAAATTACTAAAGGGGGACATTAGAAGAACCCACCTAAAAATATGCATAAATATATAATGTTTTGATTAAATTAGTGATAACAGTTTTCCTAACAAACCCTGCTCATTTTTCATTTTGATTACCTTTTTTCTCTGCCTTTCACACCTGCTTTTCATGATGAATTGTGGCTGTTGCTCCACCTGCTCAAGCTCTGCTGGAGCCACGTGCATTTGGGATTTGCAGTGGTTCATTTTGAAAGGAGTTATGTGAAAACCATCTTTATGTGTTTGAAGTCAAAATTAACCTTGAAAGAAAAGTCAAACCACCACAATCAACATATATCTGATCAATCAGAGAGTCATGGAGTGGTTTTTGTTGGAAAGGACTTTAAAGCTCATCCAGTGTCACCTCCTGCCATGGGCAGGGACGCCTTCCACTAGCCCAGGTTGCTCCAACCTGGCCTTGGACACTTCCAGGGATCCAGGGGCAGCCACAGCTTCTCTGGGCAACCTGTGCCAGGGCCTCCCCACCTTCCCAGGGAACAATTTCTCCCTAATATCCCCTCTAACCCTACTGCCTGTCAGTGTGAAGCCATTCCCCCCTGTCCTGTCACTCCAGGCCCTTGTCAATAGTCTCTCCCCATTTTTCCTGCAGGCTCCCTTCAGGTCCTGTTCTGATTGTCTGAGTTCACCTGGTAGGAAGTGAATAACTCAATTCATTAAAAACTTCAGCAGAATTGTGATGTACCCCCTGGTTTCTGCATTATATAAATCTTTTAAACTTTCAATACTGTGCTACTCTCTGGGTTTATTCATTCCCAGCCAGGCTGCAGTTCTAAATACAGTCAAGATTTAAGTTTTTTCACTCTGTTTAGGTTAAAATGCTTCATTTCTGAAGCAACTATTGTCTTGAGAGAATAGATCAGTCTTTAGAACTTGCTCATTAACACCTGCCTAATAAAGTGTACATTGCACTGTGACATAGAGACACCACAGAGCTCACTCTGAATATTTACTCTTTCTTTAAAAAGGTTTTTTTTTGGGTGAATGATAAGTGGTGCTTTCAGTTTTATGCTTTCAGCTCCATCCTGCTGGTCCCTGTAATAAATGCAGCCCTGGAGGGCTCCTCTGAAGAGTAACTTCATTCCTGAACACTTGAATACGAGTCCAGCATTGAGCCATGCTGATGCTCCATGACTTTTTAGACACATTATTATTTTAAGGTGTGTATTCATTTACATTATTCAGAACTGCTAAACTTTATGGTCCTCATCCTGGCAACCTTCACTCATAATTTTGTGGAACTTTGCTGAAGGAGATTTGAAAATTCACCTCAGACATGCAATGTATCACAGGCACCAGTGGAGCAAACCCTGCCCTTGCTCCCACCCTTTCAGCTCCACAGATTTCAGCCCCATTGACTTCAAATGAGAATGTTACTATGCAATTCTAGTAGTACAGAGGCTACAATATCTACTTTTTGCTTTTATGTAAGAGTTACTTGACAGAGAATGGATAGTCTGGGTTTTTTTTTTTACTTGATGCAATTTGAGACACACGAAATATCACAAGGTTGAAAGGCAAAAGCTTTTTTAGGGAGGAGAGAAATTGCAAAATAGAGATTTCTGAAGAAGAAGAATTATAGAGTGGTTGGGGTTGGAAAGGACATTAAGGATCATCCAGTCCCACCCCCTGCCATGGGCAGGGACACCTTCCACCAGCCCAGGTTGCTCCAAGCCCCGTCCAACCTGGCCTTGGACACTTCCAGGGATGGGGCAGCCACAGCTTCTCTGGGCAATCTGTGCCAGGGCCTCCCCACCCTCACAGGGAAGGATTCCTTCCTAATATCCAATCTGAGCCTCTCCTGTGTAAAACATCATTCTCCCTCTTTTTTATAACCCCCTTTTAAGGGAATTCCTTAAGAAGAGGAAATCTCAGAGAAGAGGAGGGAGCCTAATTGGCCGTGGGTCATCCTGGCAGGGCCAGGACATGAGCACAGCACCAACAGGAACGACTCTTTGGCTCCTTTTCCTTCACATGGAGACACGTTCCCCTGAAATCATTAGACATCTTTCTCCTGCCTGAAATAAGCTTTGGATCAAGGCTGGAGTACCAGGGAGAAATCCAAAGGAAAATGACGTGTGAGAACAAATTCATTGTGAAGTGACATCAGACGAGAAGAGCACAGAGACGACACCTCTGATCTGAGCTTTCACAGAGCTCTTCAAACACCAGCTCCTTCATTTGCATGGAAGTTGCATCTCAGGGAAGCTTCTGAGACAGCCACCACACAGCAACAAAGTGATTGCCACAGCCCTGACACGGCTTTGAAAACACTCAGCCCAATTCTCTCAAAATTTGACAATTAACTGAAATTTGGGAACTTGCAATCACTGGAATGAAAGCAAAAAGGGGAAAAGTGTAACGAGGCAAAGCTGGTAACAAATTACACCACCTCTGTTCTAGTTGCTTCAGAGTTGATAACTTTTTAGTGGTCCATGGAAATACAAAAATCCAGAAGTGAGTCAAATCCCCAGGAATGGTGATTCCAAGTGGCTTAGATCATAAGGCACTGTCCACACCAGCTAGATAAAATCCCTCACATCACTACAAGCTGAATTGCCATGCAATGGCTGATCTCTGTTCAGCAACTGCAGAGGAAGAACAATGTGATTTCCACAAGGGATCAATGTGGTGGTAACTCTGGAGTGATCCCAGGGAGAGGGATGGGGCATTGCAGATCATTGGCTTCACACCTGGGGGGTACAGAAGACAGCTGAAGGTTTTGAAATGAATACAAATAAAAAAAAAGAGCAGCTAAATGTCTAGGAAGTTAAAGATTTTTAAATGGCTTCTAAGGCTGAAGTTTTACTCTGGGGGTCAAAAGGCCCCTGAACTTGTCTTGCAGAAGGATGGCAGAAATTTTAATTGCTGGGTAGAAAAAAAGCCACTGGTGGAAAATAATTCCTTTATTCCTTTAGATAGATCAGGGTAAACTGGAGAGTTGTGTGTGAATGCTGCCAGGGGAATTTAAATTAGAAAACAAAGGATGGTTAAAGCTCCAAAACAAAGCTTCGAGTGGAAAATGGTGTTGTCACTCACTCAGGAAAGGAGAGCAAAGAGTTTTGGGTTCACCTCTCTAGTCTCAGCACATTCCCAGTTTAAGAACAGCCCACAGACACTTGATCTGAAATCCTTAGGGAGCACCTAAAGACCGAATATCAGGTTTAAAACAATGACCTGCTCAACTCTGTGCCTCTGTGACAGGGGAGCTGGAAGAGCCCAACTCAGTCAACTCATCTGGTTATAATGAGAAAATAGGAATTTGCAAAATTCCTGTCTTTTAATGGTCTTAATAATTCAGACCATTAGTTGTTGAAATAAAACATAATGTGCCAAAAGGAAAACATTACTCTCTGAATAAAGCAAACACACTCTGATTCATTTACTTTCTTTCTAAGTTGACAGCAGAGGTCAGTGAGGAAGACAACAGAAAATCCCATTTTCTCAGCTTGGTTTCAGATTGTTCAGGGAGGTCACTCCAAAACATCACCCACCTGGGCAATGAAACGTTAACTCAAATTACCTGCAAGTTCTGGTCCCTTTTACACAGGTGGTTTGTTGTCACATCACAGGAACCATCTACACTTTCCCACCTTTGCAAATATTTTTCCTGAGATGCTGAATTTTATACATTTCTTATTTCTCTTTGAGTTTTCATTCTGCTATAATTATAATACATAATTTTATTGCAAAGCTGTGGCTGCCCCATCCCTGGAAGCATCCAAGGCCAGATGGACACCATGGTCTAGTAGAAGGTGTCCCTGCCCATGGAATGGGTTTGGAATTCTATGATCCTTAAGGTCCCTTCCAACCCAAATTATTAATTCTATGAAGTGGGAAAACTACATTTATTTTAAGCAGTTTCTCTAATCAAGTTTTGTTCCTTTGCCCTTACATTCAGTAGAACATTGTTGATTAAGCACTGCATCCTTTGAAGAGCTCATCCCTACAACACCCTCACAACAACAGTGTAAGTGAAATACTGGCTGGCTCAGCATTCTAAAATTTACTCTTCAACCTTAATCTTCCACCTCTTACTTCAAAGCTTCCTGTTCTTCACACTCTGTAACACCTGAACGCTGGAAATAACACTCAGGCCACAATTAGCTTTCTCCATAAAAAAATAAATATAAATGTAATACAGGTATGAGATCATCCTGGTTTTGATAGAGGCAATCCATTCAACAAAAAAGTTGAAAAAAACACGAGAAATATAAAGACTACCATGAATTTTGTAATATCATTTATGCATGCAGAAAAAAATATAGATGCTGCTGGATAGATTTTCCTTGTCCAACTGTGTTTTCTCCAGTAAAGAATTGTTTTATTTAGACACATTTTCTTTTTGGTAAGTCAATAAGAAATAGCGGGGAAAAATATTTATTTCATCATTATAAATTCTGGAACTGGGGAGATTATTTTTGTCCCTTCTGCAGTGCAGCAGTGAGGTCTATTTGTAGAGAACCAGAGCACTTCTTTGATGTGGGAGCTTTTAAATAGCTTAATTGCAAGGCAGATGGTAAAAAAACAAAAAAAAAAAACACCAAAAAAACCCAAGCAAACCTTGATGAAACAAAACAAAAAACCTTGCATAAAGGTGGAAAATTGCTTGAGGAAGGCTGTGGTCTCAGAGGGAGAAATCTTTCTATTTGTAGCTGGTAACTGCAAACTCCAAGTCTGTGATTAGGCTTTAATGTAGAAGAAGTAACACGATGTAGCTGATGAAAACATGTCAACACAGCATGAGAAAAAGAACAAGCAGGCAACTTTCCCCTCAAAAGAAAAGTTTCAGATCTTCAAACACGCTCTGACTTCAGTAGCAACAATTGGGGGAGAAAAAAAAAAAGAAAGAAAAAAGCTTTGGTGTTCATACAAATCATCCCAAAATTTTTTTATCAAATTTCTTCAGGCTTGTTAAAGTTATGGGCTGTAAAAAAAATTGAGGTTTTTTTTTATGAGGTTCCTAATTTTATGTGCAATGTGATGTCCTGGGAGAATTTGTCCCAGGACCAAACACAGCTGGAAGGTTTGTTCATCCTGAAGATACAGAGGGAGCAGAGCACCTCCCCCATGGAGACAGGCTGAGAAAGTCGGGAATGTTCAGCCTGCAGAAGAGAAGGTTGTGTGGAGACCTCAGAGCACCTGCCAGGGCTTGAAGGGGCTACAGGAAAGCTGGAAAGGGGCTCTGCATCAGGAAATGTGGTGGTAGCACAAGGAATGACTTCAAACTGAAAGAGGGGAAATGTAGATTGGATATTAGGAAGAAATTGTTCTCTGTGAGGGTGGGGAGGCCCTGGCACAGGTTGCCCAGAGAGGCTGTGGCTGCCCCATCCCTGGAATTGTCCAAGGCCAGGTTGGAGCAACCTGGGCTAGTGGAAGGTGTCCCTGCCCATGGCAGGAGGTGGCACTGGATGAGCTTTAAGGTCCCTTCCAACCTAAACTCTTCTGGGATTCCATGATGTTGGTCCATCCTTCAATATGTAGCATGGCCAGAGAGGTGGAATATTTGGTGGCCTCAACTCTACCTGCTTTAACCAAATTAGTGATAATTTTATTATATATATAAACAAAGAGATGCTTCAAGCCAATTAATGCAATAGGGAAGACACCAAAACCTGCCAGGAAAGCAGTGCCATCCATCCCCTACCCAACACAGGTCTCTTTAACATGCCAAAGCTGGAACTGCAACGACACCTACCTATAGATAATATCAGTGTTTTGAGGGGGGGAATATAAATAATAAATTTATATTTTAAAGGATAAATTATGAATTCATATTTTTTTAAAATCTAAATTGCAGTCAAGAATCATGGCCTTGGTAGTCCCTGAGGGATTTCCCCTCAGCCCAGGCAGGGCACCAGGAGTACATTACCCATGGATTGAATCTGAAATCAATGGGAAAGACAAGGCAGCGTGTTTAGCTGACAGATCATAATAAGCACTCCAAGAAAAGCAGTGGAGTTTCTTTATCCTTTTAAAGACTTTTTTCTACTAGTGCCATTCCATAGAATCCTAGAATGGTTTGGGTTGGAAGGGGCTTTAAACATCATCTCATGCCAACTCCCTGCCACAGGCAGGAACACCTTCCATCAGACCACTAGACCACAGCTAAATCTGAGCAAATGGCAAAGAAAATAAAATTAATGCTGGCATTAAAACTCCAGAGTTGGGCACTGTGACTTACAAATCAGTGTTTATGAAGTGGAAAATAATTTTACATTTTTGAGGGGAAGGAATAAAGGTATAACCTGTATTTAGGTGTGAAAGGCCTTGTAGATCCCTCCATGTATATGTTTAAAGAGCTATTGAGGTTATTACACAGCAGATTTTGACCAATGGCCGGGAAATTATGAAGAGCTCATTGCAGGGTTCTCCATCTAAACCTCAATCCTAATCTCAGCTCCATATCCTGCCTTGCTTGTTCCATGGAAAACATTGCTGGGATGTTTCCTGCACACCCATTAGCACCATTTTTATCCTCCTATGTCTGAGGTGTATTGCCCTTCTGAGATTAAAATCTTCAAGGCAATTACCTGGACAAAAAGCAGCAATCTCCTCCTACCACAGAGCACTCTGGGGAGCAGAAATCACCCCATCAGAAGCTTTGGAGATTCCCAACCCCCAGCAAAGCCACGATATCCTGCAGGAGGGATCAATACCTGGACAAATATCCCTCCCTCCATCCTGCTCCTCTATAAAGCTGTTGGAGTCCGTTGCAGATTTTAACAGCAAGACAATTGGACAATATGGATTTTTCTTCCCCCTAGGGAACAGGTGCATTTAAAGAGCCAAAGCAAAACAAAAGAGGGATGGAAACAAGGAAATCCAGGCTTTCAACCTGGGTTTGTTTCTTCCTTTGTTTGAAATAAAACGCAACTGATGTTCTAGTCTCTTTGAATAGTTTTGGGTTTGGGTGTTTTTTGGTTTGTTTTTTTTTTTTGGTTGGTTGGTTTTTTTTTTGTTTTTTGGGGTTTTTTTTTGAGAAGATTTATTGAATAGAAATGAGTAAACAGGGAGAAAGAATCAGGTCCTTTGAGGTCCTCAAGTATTGGATTTTTGAAATGAATCGGGCCTGTTTATATTCTGGTGACTGGGAAAAATATAAAAAAGGAATCAAACTTTTGACAAAGAAAATTTTATAACGAATCAATCCGAAATCACTTGATTTTGGCTGTGTTCCCACATGCTCTTAAATCAGTCGTGGCACCTGTGATCACTAAATTGGTGTTTATAATTTATTTTTAAAGGCAGGAAGTATGATTTTTAAATGTTTGCTGTCATTACGATTCCATCACCATCAAGAAGTGAGGAGAGCTGTTTTGCCGTGGCAAAGAGACAATTTCAATTTAAATATTCACAGCGAGAAACTTTGCCTGGAGTGTCACCAGAGCTGGGATTTCACTGAGAGCAGTCAATGAACTCCTCGTGTTCCAAGGTGGGTGTTCAAGTTCTGAGGCAGAAATCAGCATTTCTCATCCCTAATTCATGCCTTAAACTGTTCAATGGATTTGGGTATTTTTAAGTCATAATTGCACATAGAAAGTGATGGGTAAACTGTGGTTTGCATAATATGTTGCCTGTAATCTGACACAGCCCAGGCTGGATCTGCAGGCATGGAAATCTTCCTTGTGAATGGCAATCAGAAACACAGATACCTGGGATCAAAATCACTGTAATCTGGGTAAAAAAAAAATTAGTTCTGACTTTATTATAGAAGAAGAAACTGAGGAATTTTTTTTTTGGCACAGTTACCGAAGATTACAGAAGACAAGGTCAGAAAAAGGATTAAAATAGAAGAATTTGAGTCTTATCATGAGCCACGCTTCTTTTATGCTATTAAAAGCAAATCCACTGAGGTTAAGGAAGAATGTTGTCTATGAAGTTTGCTTGATTTGAAACAGAAATAATTAAATAGTGCTGTAGTTGTCTCGAGAAACAAATCCTTCTAAAGATCAAATATCTCCTTTAAGGTAGAGAGGGGATTAAGTGCTATAGCAAAAATGTTCAGTAACTGCATTTAAAGCCATGAATTATGCATGGAGAAAAAGACCTATAGCAGAAATAAAATCAAAAAGCACCCAAATATAGGTGTCATTTATAATTTCAAGTGCAGAAAAATGCAGCTCCTGTTGCATATCACAGCACTTGGTTGTAAGTGACGAAGTTATACGAGACTGCAACGATAAAAAGGGAAATTTAGACCTGCAGTAAAAGAACTGAAATGGATTTTTCCCTACCTGTGTCCTCAAAAGCCACCACTGTGCACCATTTCCACTAACAGGGTGGTTATTCCACATGGCAACAGGCATTTTGATGTGCATATCCATTATTTAAGGTTATTGGGAGGGAAATGATGCTTTGCTGGAGTAAAAATCAGATTGTACCTAAAGCAGCTCTTGAACATCAAGAGGAATTTGTTTACTGGTAACCTCTCATAACTTTCACTCTGTGTTTTGTTCAATATTCATCAGGTATTTTAAACAGCTCCTGGTCTTTATGGGGGAGGAAATGATCCATGGGCTTAGAGCAGACGTAGGAATCACATTTTGTGACCGGAGCTCTCCCAAACCACTGTGGGAAAATACGCAGTGGGTGGTTTTAAATGTTGGTGTTTTGTTGCCTGGTTACACTTTGCCCTTGTCATTTTGGAAAAAAAAGCCTCCCAAAAACCCAGACCCAGAGTTTTTCCACCAGGAATAACAACGCCTGGCTGGGTAAGTGGGCTTCTGCAGGGCAGTGGTTCTGGTCAGGGATTCTTCAGTTTAAAACGTGCCTCAGGTTTTCTTGGAAAGGCAGAAAAACAGCTCAGGGACTAAGGAACAAATCATTTCTCAGAAAGTTCAAATTTCTGCTTTCCTTCTGCCAGAGATCTCTTTCAAACTAGGCCAAGGTTATGGTTCAGCTATTGGGCATCCAGGAAAAAAACCTGTTTTTCTGGGTAGAACTGGAGCTGCTCTACTTTTGCCCAGAATTCCCAGCTGCCCACCCAGCACTATGGAGCACCAGTGTCCAGGGGCTGTGGAAAGGTTTCTATGAGATGGGACATGGATTTGTCTCTGTAAACATTATTAAAGAGCAGCTCCAAATTGCTTCCTTTTATTTGTGCAGTTTGTTCAAGGATAGGCAGGTTAAGACCTAAAAACTGCACTTGATTGAGTCTTAGTTTTGAAGAGGTAGGAAAGTTTCAATACTAAACACTGAGCTACCCACAGAATTTAGGTGATTTTAGGATCTGGTGGTGGTGGGAAGCACTTGAGTTCAGAGCAGAGAACAAGAGCCATGTCAGAGTCACGTGAAATCAGCCCCTGGCTACTCCATGGGTTTCTCCTGTTAGACTGAGACTGTGGAAGATTCCTTTTTCATGGGCATGACACAAAGATAAATACACTTACAAGGTGTTTTGATGTGCTCATGTATAAATTCTCTGGAATGCTCTCAGTAATTTTATTGGGATTAAAACTGGAGCTTGATTTCCTTTCCTAAAATTTATATTTCTTGCAGTTCTTTTTAAGGTTTCCAGAGGGAAAAAGAATTGAAGATTGTAAACCAAGAAGAAAGAGTCTTAAATCCTTTGATTAAACTTTTGTTGTAATGGTGAGGACTATCACCTGAAAGGAAGGTTTTATGACTGAAATATCATTAGCTGCTATGACTGAGATGCTTAGTACATGCTATAAATTTCTCCTAACTACTGCTGATACTTAAATAGAATCCACATCTAAACCTCACATCCAATCAGCCAACTAATCAACTTTTTAATCAACATTTCACAAGTAGCCTTGACCTCTCTAAGGCCACAGCATTATCAATGATCCCAAAAGGCACTGATCCAAGATTTGGAAATCTGAGGCAGTGTATGAGATTGAGAGTTCGGATTTTTATTCAGTATTTTGACCTGAAACCTCTTGATTCATCAGGTTTGTAAGATCAAGTAAGATCAAGTCCTGGGCATCTGGGGAGCCTCTGGCATTGTTGTTTCCTTTTCCTAAGGAGTCACCAGCGTGCCAATGGCCCAGCTGGCAGCTCCCTGGCAGCAGGATGATCCACAGGGAGCAGACCTGCTTGCCAAGTGTTTTTCCATGGTGGTTGGCAACCAGCACCATGACCCAGCATCCCCCCAGTGCTCGTGGCAGCTCCCCCTGCATTGGGTGTCTCCAGCTGGGTTCCTCCACAGAGCCTGCAGGGCTGGACCTAAATCAAACCACCTCGAGAAAGGGGTGGTTCATTCTGGGGACCAGCCCAGCTCCTGAGAACCTGGGATGTGGAGCCCAGGAAAGGGGAAAAGCCATCAGCTGTTGGAACTCCAGCCAGATGGATTGGATGTCAAACAACTTGCTTTTCACACCATCAATAGGCACATTTGGGTTTTTTTTCCTCCTGTGGGATTGAGGATGATAAAACCTATTCATGACAAGCACTGCAGGAACAACGTGGCTCCTCTTTGTTGAGCTGCAGCTGCAGATCTGTGCTGGATGTACTCACAAAAGGCCCCATCACCATCCTTAATGAGGTTTTCACAGGCTTTAGTCCTGCCTGGTGCTAATCCCTGACCTGGACACAGGTCTAATGTTTAAGCAGACTCGTTCCTCAGAAACCAGTGGAGAATAATTAATCTAATTGCATGAACACAGCAATAATACAGACACACATTTCCTCCCTCCTTCTGTCCATTCCATATTCCTGACTAGCCCAAAATCTTCTATCCCAGTATTACCAGTTCCAATTGCTCTCTAGCCCAGCATTACTGACAGTCAAACTGGGTTTTTAGTTTTGTCTTTATTCTCCCCAACACCAAACAGCAGAAACACCATTTCTGTCCTCAGCAACATTGAGAGTAATAGATTGAATTACACTTTCAGATATTTAGTTCTAATTTTCTGCTGGTGCCAGAGGAAGTTTAAGCAGCCAAGAGATGCCCTGCTTCCAGTGAATAAAAGGATGTGCTGCTTTGGTGCAAATCTGTGGCAATTCCCTTGTCTTCATCAAGGCAATCAGGAAAACACTCATCAATTTTAGCTAAAGACTCCACACCTTTGTGGTGACAGTTACAACCTCCATAACACTGACCTTTTCCAGAACAAGGTTGCAATCACAGATCCAAATTACAGACATTTATGACTAGAGATGAAGGAATAAATCCATTACTGGTGGTAATAATAGTTTAGCTTTTATGCACCAAGTCTCTGCAAGGGGATCTGGTGAATCCTTTGGCAGTCACTTCCAGAACTATTGCTGGAGTGAAGCAGAACATGGGAAGCTGGATGAGGGAGTCTCTGGCAAGGGTTGGAGGAGTTCAGTCCAAGAGCTGTGACCTCCAAGGGCTTTTCATATCTACCTCTTTGGAAATATTTGTTTCTCCTTCTGTGTGTACAACTACACTATTATTTCTTTGCCCTTCCCATATTCAGCCCAAACCCAGGATACCAATTTATGTTTAAAGAGGGTTTTGCCTCTGAAAAGTCACAAAAAACACACTCTCTTTCCTGAGATAATTTTGCTCTTACACTTCTTAATTTAATTCTTCACAAGACATGAGAAATTGCAAATAAAGAGCAAGAGTTTAAGTGAGAAGCTTTAAATGATGATAACCCAGGTGATCATTTCTTCTGATTTGTCACATGGGTTGTACAGTGACCTTGTTCTACCTCTTGGTAGTTTCAAACAGCCCAGAGAAGTTGTGGCTGCCCCTGGATCCCTGGAAGTGTCCAAGGCCAGGTTGGACAGGGCTTGGAGCAACCTGGGCTAGTGGAAGGTGTCCCTGCCCATGGAACTGGATGATCTTTAAGGTCCCAAACAATTCTGTGTTCCACTGTTGCTTCAACAATGGTGGCAACAATAGATAAATTATTAGAAGAATAGACAGAGCCTAAAGGATTAGGCAGGAGCTATTACAAAGATATGTAGAGGATAATATATGGTGTTTACTGGCTGAAATAACAATCAAGCTGATTTAGGTTATCAGCCCTCTCATAGCTCAAGACAAAATGAAAATGAGCTACTGGGAAGTTAATTTGAGATGTTTGCTTTTTCACTACAGTTTATGCACCAAGAGGAGAAAAAATGGTGCAACAATTCCCATAAGCAAGTTGAAACAAATGGCATTAAGGGGATGGGTGCAACTAAACATGATGTGAACATCTCTGTGTGGAAAGAGATCCTGGTAAATCATTCCTGTCTTCTCTTGAAGAAGTAGACTGGGAGATTTTGTCCAGGATTAGTTGCACTGATATCAGTTAAATCAATGTTGTTGGGTTTTAATGGTGGGTGATAACACTTTTTGCCATTTCATAGAGTGATAGAATGGTTTGGGTTGGAAGGGACCTTAAAGACCACCCAGTTCCAACCCTCCACCATGGGCAGGGACACCTTCCACTAGACCAGGTTACTCAGAGCCCTATTTAGGGGCTTGCAAAATTTTCTTAAATAGGTGCAGGATTGACTCCTTCAAAGTGTAAAATTTCACGAAACTAGGAGAAATCTGGGAACCAAGTTTTTAGAACAGCAGTGACAGAGGCTGAAGGCCAACTGCTCAAAGATGGGGAACTCTGGATTTCAGTGTTCAACACTAAAACCAAAAGGAAGGGTGTAGAATCAACCCTGGGATTAGAAAATATCCTATAAAAGGACCAAATGCCCCTCATTTCATCGATTCATTAAGGCTGAAAAAAACCACCAAGATCAAATCCAACCTTTCCTCACACTTTTTACCTCATAGTTGCAATTGCAGTTTTCTGGAAGAAGCACCACCATTCCTGAGTGAGTGTTTCCCCTAATTGTTTTATTCTGAACACTTTTATACATGAAAATGCTCATCAGCCCACAAGACAAGCTTTTCTTTTATTCAGGTAACACAGCAAGGCTCTGACCTCGCTGACATTTAGGGGGTTTGATCACTGGCACTAAATGCTTAACAAGCAGAGATTTGATTGTGTGGCACCAAGCCTGCATAATTTATTTTTAATAGTCTGATAAAATCCACTGCACTGTTGAAAGATGCATAACGATTTGGATAGTGGAAAAGGACTCTCCCTGCAAAGATTTACACAAATGGCCACGTTATGGGGAGAGTGATGGGGTGTTAAACTGCTGGGAACCATTTGAATTCGAGTTAAATAGAATGGGCTAAATACAGTTGTTTTAAGGAGTCCTTGAAAATCAAATGGTCCAATATCTTTCTGAAATAGCCACTTCTGAAAGTGTATTCTAAAACTGTAAAGTTATATCCCAGAAATACACGTGGAGATAAGGGTTAGAGGGCATGGTGGTGTTCAGCCAAAGGTTGGACTTGATGATCTTGGGGTTTTTTCCAGCCTTAATGACCCTGTAATTCTATGAAAACTATGGTAGTATTTGATTCCAGTAATGAAAATCTGTCTCACTGTTTGCTGCTCTTTGTAAGGTTTGTTATCTATTTATATCACCCCTGGAAAAACCCCAAACAGGAGAATGAGCACGAGCTGACATTCACAGCAAACTTCCTATAGGTTTTCTCTACCATTTTGGGAAGAATCTGCAGGAACAAAACCCTTCCTGAGCTGGGATTTGCCTCCAACTAAGCTGTTGCCCTTGCAAGATTTATCCTTGTAGGTTTATGTGCACCCCTGAAATATATTGGGGGTTTAAAACAAAAATCCACACTGATCCTTAATTGCAGCACCTCTTACTGAACTTCTACAGGGCAACAGCACCAAGAAATGATCATTTGTGTTACAGAAGCTAACCTGCATCAGTTAGTTTTCATTAGTTGGTTTTCATTCAACTTCATTATAATCATAAGTGATGGTCTGTTTTAAGAGAGCAGTTTTAATTAAGCTGATCTTTGAGGAGGAAGTTGATGGGATTACATAAAGAGAGCTCTTTTTCATCCTAATGGGAGTTGGGATAACTTTACAAAATTCAATTATTTCTTTCCAAGGCCGCATAAGAAATATTTGGGAAACGACTGAAACAATTCTTAAAGCAAATTATACCACTGTCAGAAAACAAGAAATCAGTGTGTCACAACACGGGGGTGTTTCTGTACAAAACATCTCACAGTGACTCTGTACAGACAATCCCTGTCTGAATATTATATTCCTCATTAAAATTACCTACAACTAGAAAGAGGAATATTTTCTGTTTGCCACTTGAAATTAAAAAAAAAAAAACAATAACCCAAATGAAAAACGTCTTCAGCCATAATCCAAAGGAGGAGGCAGGAAAATGTTATGTTTTAATTCATCTAAGCTCAGTGAGTGCTGTAAAAACCCAGGTACAGCTTTACAGCTTTGGAGATGTCCAAATAACTACATTTTCTGCAGTAAAACCAGATCTATAAAATTCCACCCACTGTTCTCCTGTATACATTTTTAATAAGTGGATTTTATGTAGTGGTTACCTAAAAGAAGAGCCAATATCATAGTGAGTGTTGCACCACGGACACTCCACTGTTTATATTTCCAATTAGATCAAATGCTGTTAAAGGCACAAACACTGGCCTGGGGAGCCCTGGGAGAAAGTGGTTGGATAAAAACAGAGCTGGGGAAATTCCTTCTCCCACTGATCCAACAGCTCTGACATTCACACCAGGTTAAAGGGAAGGAAAGGGAGCACTGAGGAGGGAGGGCAAGGAGCAGCCCTGCTTAAAGGGTTCTTTTAATTTCTTTTTCTAACATTAGTATCAGAAAATCACAGGATGGTTTGGGTGGGAAGGGACATTAAAGCTCATCTCATTCCGCCCCCTGCCATGGGCAGGGACACCTTCCACTAGCACAGGGTGCTCCAACCTGGCCTTGGACACTTCCAGGGATGGGGCAGCCACAGCTTCTCTGGGCAACCTGTGCCAGGGCCTCCCCACCCTCACAGGGAAGGATTCCCTCCCTATATCCCAGCTGACCCTACTGTTTCAGTTTGAAGCCACTCCCCCTTATCCTGGCATTACAGTTCTTGAGGAAATATATCCATATTTTTTCTCTCCTTCTTTACATGAAGACACATTTGTTTTTAAGTTTACACTCAGTATTTTCTTCCAGGGCTGAAATGGGCTGAGCAGTGGGAGGCAAGTCTTTAAAGGATTCAAAAATCACATAGAAAAATGAATATATTTGCTAATTTTAATCCACTTCTAATCCATCTCTGTGGGAACTACGATTATGATGCAGCATATATAGATTTTAATTCCAAATACTGTACTATTAACTATAATACTAAGTCATTTACCTGGTCAAGTGTAGCTACATTATTGTCTCTATCAGTTTAATTTTTAACAATCCCCAGCCTGTGTCTCCATAATCAACAACTCCCTGCTTCCTTGCACTACTGCTCCAGATGGAGAGCAGGGAAGCAGATGTTTGGTCCAATATCTTATTGGTAATGGATCTTTCCTTGATGCAACTCCTGACCATTGTTACAGCTCTTATTCAATCCTTCAGCAAGTGTTAGCCAGTAAATCCTGGGAATTAAAGCATCATTGCTGCTCTTCACATTCCTGATGTGAATGAAATAATATTTTCATTGGCGAGGGGGTTTTTCTTGTTTGATTTGTGCTTTTTTGGGAGGTTGATTTATAACCTCTAGAAAAGCAAATACAGAAACACGCTGACTGTATTTAGGCAATGGAACCAGGCTCATCAACAGGGAGGACATGTTGACATTAAAATTATCCTAGAAGACTCCCATGAAATTTGGGGTTCTATCTCTTGGATAAGGGTTTAGTTGCCAGAACTTGGAAGGGACAGGCACTAAGTCAGAGTAAGATGGATCCACTCAGGTTTAGAGACTGGCACCACTGGAAGGGTTTCTCCCAGACCAGCTCTGGGCAGGACTGCTTCAGGAATCCAACCCAAACTCTCTTCCCACCTCCTGCCCACCTTGTGACACTGCAGGTATTTAAGCAAGTCAGGGAATTATAGAAGTCACAACTCCATGACAATACTGTCATTAAAAAAAGTCAAAATAAGATTACAAAGACAACTTTAAATGGGTATTACAGGTGTAAAGTTTTACTGCAGAACCTGAAGAAGAACCTACTCCAGTTACCATCAAAATCTCCTTTAATTTCGTGCCTCTCCACATCCCCCTCTGTTTGAAGCCCCTGAAGCCCATCACTACCCCAACACAGAGGAGGATTCAGGGACTCCCATCCTGCCACAGCAGATTTCTGAGCACTTCTCTCTCTTTTTCAGACTTATTTGCACTAAATGGGTTGGTCAGACCTCTATGGTTTGAGGGAAGGAGATTGACAGGACCTCACCTCAGAGAGGAGCTGAGATTGTGGCTCAGAGTAGATATTAAGCCCTTATTATTTAGATATTCAAATACAAATATAGGTGCAAAGGCTTAAAATAATTTACAATTTTCACTAGCTTTAATATTTGCACATTTGAATTTAATGTGCCTTCACTCTGAGCATTAGTCACCCTCCCCAACATATTAAAAATCAGGATAAAAAATGGATTTGCAGGTTATTCAAAGGTAATTATCATCTTGCACAGCAACATTTGATTTTTCTCAGGGAAGGTGGGAAGTTAAAGAACTACAGAGTCGATTTGAGTGCACATAAATCAGCAGAAAAACTCCCCAGCCAAGACTTCTCAGCTTTTGCAGACCCAGTTTTCCTCAGAAAACCATTGTTTTCAAAAGTAAAATTGGTACAAAACAGAAGACGGGGGATGAATATCTGGCAAAAGTGCCCAATATATGAAATTTGAAATGCTCCATGGAATTCAAGGTACAAGTGGAATAGGACTGCAGGAAACTGCTGAGGAATAAATGGAGCGGGGTGTCCTAAGGCAGGTTGGCAGGAATTACACATCCTTTCCCATTTCATTAATTCAGGAATTAATGCTCAGTATTAGAACAGAAATTACTTACAATTTCTTACATTGTGATAATGACATGTAACATGAAAAATGCAAAATGTATGAGGAGAAAGAGCTAAGAAGGTCTCCTAGAAGTACCATAAGTGAGTTTCATAAGATTCTATTGAACAGCACAGGGTGGTACCTACTGGCATTTGGGGTTCCCAGAGGTCTGGGGAAAAATGTGCCTTGACTAGAGAAATAAAATAATGATCCAGAGTCACTGGGGACTTGCAGAAATATGAACACATAGGGGAAAATAAATACATTGAGAACAAATGGTATCAGTCAGCGTTATAAAAGCTGCAGCAACTTCATGAAAATGATGGAAAACATGGATCATGAAGACTGGCAGTGCCACCAGGAGATGGGGCCTTGTGCTGGCACCAGTGCCGGTGCAGAGATGGAGCTGCAGAGGGAATAGGAAACTCTGCAAGCACTTCCCAAACATGACCCTACACAGAATCATTGAGGTTGGAAAAGCCCTCCCAGCCCATGGATCCCCCCTGTGCCTGATCCCCACCTTGTCCCCAGCCCAGAGCACTGAGTGTCACATCCAGTCCTTCCTTGGGCACCTCCAGGGATGGGCACTCCAAACCTCCCTGGGCAGCCCCTGCCAGTGCCTGCCCACCCTTTCCAGGGAGAAATTCTTCCTGATGTCCAACCTGACCCTCCCCTGGCACAGCTGGAGGCCGTGTCCTCTCACTCTGTCTCTCTCCTCTAAGAGCTGCCAAGTGTGAGATAAAACAAAGCCGTGCTTGAAAGGAGTGACTTCATGTGCAGCTACAGTGACTTCTGTAAATTGAGAGGTTGGCTGAATTATTCTATTTTAATCTGGTTTTCTGAGCTCTTTAACTCACAGCTGAATGACTCCTTGCAGCTGAGCCCCATTAGGTGACATCTGGTACCCTGCACTTCCAGCCAGGGATGTCTGTGGAGTCTTCTCCTCCACACAGATGGTGGACATGGATCCACTGACCATCCAGCACAACTGGGAGGTGAAGTAAATGAAAGTTCATTGCAGTTCCCAGGCTCTGTGCTCCTAGTTTTTCTCTCCCTCAAGGCAAATCAATGCAAAATGTGACCCACTCATCTGATATCTCATATCCAGCAAGGCATAGCCACAAACACAACCCTAAAAATCTGAAGACACGCAGGTGGTGTTTTCTCAGATGGCTTTTTTTCTTAAAAAGAAAAATATTAAAAAATAGCAAAACAAGCACATTCACAAAAATAAAACCAAAAAACCACATTCCACACAAAACACTGAAGAAAACAAAAAAATATAGAATGAAGGTCACTGTAATTGTCTTGATAACAAAGGCTGTTCAATGACAATTGCACCTGTCCCTGTTGTCAAAACACAAACTGCATCCAGTAACACCACCAGACACATCAAAAACCACTTCAATAAAAACCTTCATACTCCTCTTTGCTTATCCTTTCTAAATTTCCTTGTCCAATTATTTCCAGCCAGGGCTGCCATTCCAGTCCTGGGGATAAAGAGCTTCCAGTTCCATTATAGATAAACTCCCAGGTACTGAGGGAGGTATATCAGCCACACGGGTCAGAACCAGGACACACAGTTTTGAAACCTGTTCTGACGTGGCAAAAGTGAAGTGGCTTCCAGGGATGGGGTAGCCACAGCTTCTCTGGGCAACCTGTACCAGTGCCAAGGGCCACCCTCACAGGGAAGAATTTCTTCCCAATATCCAGTCTCAATCTGCTCTCCTTCACCTTAAGACCATTCCCCCTTCTCCTGTCACTTCAGGCCCTTGTCCAAAGTCCCTCTCCAGCTCTCTTGGAGCCCCTTTAGGCACTGGAAGGGGCTCTAAGGTCTCTCAGAAGCTTTTCTTCTCCAGGTTGAACAACCCCAGCTCTCTCAGCCTGCCTTCAGAGAGATCTTGAAATGAACAATTAAGCTTTTGAAGAAGCAGTTCTAAAATACTTTCCTCTATTCTCGGTTGGAAATTGAGAAGTTTTAACAGCATTGATTTCCTCAGCAACTGAGAAATTCTGTTCACAGTCTTGTTAGACAAGAAATGCATAGGCAAAATAACTTGTTTTGACAGAGAAAAGACTAGATTTTTTTTAAAAAATTTTGAAATTGGTGAGGAGAAGCTCAGGTTAAATCTGTTGCAAGCAACTTTTTGTCTATTTACTCTCGATACCACTTAGAAAAAGCCCTGTTAATTATTTTAAAGAAATTTTTAATGAGGAAATACCTAAAATTCCATTTTAAATTTCATTCCTAATTAAAAATAGAGCTGCTAATTATAATGCCTATCTCCTTTAGAAGGTGCTGGGAGGCTTAATTAATTGTCGGTAAAGCTCATTTGAGGAGCTCACAGGATGGAAGTGGAAAATTGTTTATGTTAATCAGGAGGATGGCTATGAGAGCTCTGGAATGGGAGGAGAGAGCTCACCATGGGGATGGAATGGGCTGCTTGGCACTTCTGGGCACATGCCAGGAGATCCCACAGTCCTGTGGTCCCCATTTTGCAAATGAACATCAGAGCAGGGCAGCCAGGACAGCCTCTCCACTTGCCATTGCTTGGGCAGGCAGGCACTTAATCCCATCACAAACTAAGGAATTTACACCAAGATTACATAAAAATGTTGTGAAGAAACATCTGTGGCATAATTGCACTTTTCACAACAGAAATATTCCCAAAACTGCTGTTTCCTGGGTATCAGGAAGAAGTTCTTCCTTGTGAGGGTGGTGGCACAGGTTGCCCAGAGAAGCTGTGGCTGCCCCTGGGTCCCTGGAAGTGTCCAAGGCCAGGTTGGACAGGGCCTGGAGCAACCTGGACTAGTGGAAGGTGTCCCTGCCCGTGGCAGGGGCTGGCACTGGATGATTTTTAAGATCACTCCCAACCCCAACTATCCTGTGATTCTATGATACAAACAACTTTTTCTCACTAATAGAAGGACATTCCCCTGCCTGAGCTCCGCAGGAGTTCTGAAAAACTCCTAAGAGGGAAAATGGGAATTTAAGAAGTTTTGAAGTGCACTTGTTATCAAAATCTATGTCTGTGCCACTTTAAACAAACAAGTTGCCCTTTTTTTTTTCTGTTTAAATATGTAAAATTTGCAGGGGCAGTTAAATGTTTCATGAGGTCAGGCAGTGCTGGGATGGGATCTGAGTGACAACTCATCCTATGAGCTCAATCTTACAGAGCTCAGCGAGACCCAGGACTAAACAAAAATCATTTCCATTCCTCATCTAAACCTAATGCCGAGTCCTGACCCAGTTTTTGGGGAGAGAGGCTTGTGATTACCTGACAGGAGCTCATATTTGTAGGAGAGGAACAGCAAGAGCACATTTAATCTTTCATGCTCCCGGTCCGACAGCTGCGCTTTCGCTCGCTCAGCTTTCTCCAAGGATGAGCAACGCAGAGCTAATTCTTACCCACCCCAAATTTCCAGACAGGAATATGCAAAAGCTGTAGGAGCTGTTTCTATCTGCCTGAAGCACTGATTGTGTGGGTCCTGGCTGGAGCACACCCCGGGAAAGCCGTGTGTCTCACGGTTAATTCCAGGGAAGAGCCACGCAATGCTCAGTGGATAAAAAGGCTCGTAGTCCCAGCTGGGAAAACAGTTCCATTATCTCCCAGCTGCACAGACCTTCCATACGGCTCCGTTCTGCCTGGATGAACGCTGTGCCTTGCTGAGAGCCTGGAACAGTCCTGCAGAAAATTGTAAAGATCCTGAGACATTTCCCTGCTCAGCTGTGTAAGTACAGAATCGTGCTGTCTGCTGCAGTGTGAGTGATGTTGGGGAGCTGCCTGTGCTGGGGTGGGTTTTTCTCTCCTTCCTCAGTGATTTTCATCAGCATAACGGGGAGAGGAGGAAGAAAATTCACTGCTTTATTTCTGCTGCGTGTCTATAAATGGCTGGTGATCCAAATGTGTACGTTCCTGGGAGGAAAAAAAACCCCTATATAATGAATTTGTATTCATGTGAGGTCTGAGGCAAACAGAGAGACTGTGCAGGAACAGACACCACAGGTATTTTATTGGAGTCTCTCACAGCTCTGTGCTGCAGTAAAACGGACAACACAGAGGATGACAGTGCTAATTTTGGCACTTTCATATGACTTTCAGCAGCACATTAAAAGATGAAGTGGGTAATGAGAGCCTAACCTAATTCCTGCCAGCTGAAGGTGTAAAAGCAATAAACATCAATCTTCAGGAAAATTTAGGTAAGTCCTAAAAAGGAAAGTTTTCCCTGTTGCTCATTTGAATCATTAAAGAAAAATACAAAGCAAGTTCACAGCTTATATTGCACTTTGGTTTTGCAGGAGTGTCAGTCTAGATGTTGTTATTTCTTTATACTGTATGACACAGCTTTAAAGGAAAAGTAATACTGTATAAAAAGTTTTGGAAGTCTGTGGTTCCAGAAGCAACTGCTTGACCAGGGCTTAATATTAACTAGTATATTCCCATAGTGCTTTTTGGGTGAATCCTTGGATTCAGACAGTTTGTTGCAGGTGTGAAAGGGCTCCTCCAGCAGCTTTTGCACAAGCAGCTCCATGTTAACAATTCCTGCAGCACTTATGGAGCCAAATGATTAAACAAGATGCAAACACCCTGCAGCCTGTGCCAATAACACTTAGTTGGCCTTCTGGTAGCTCTGCAACCGTTTGCAGAGAAATATCAGGAGTTAAAATTCAGTGTATTTACTCCTCTGAAGGAACATTTCCTTCTCCCCCCTTTTATTTTTTCCCCCCAAAGAGAGGAGACCTGTCACTGCCACACTCAGCTTTTATAAAGTTCTGAAAGTTCAGAGGATTTTTATGTGTGTGCAAGGAAAGCCTGCAGTGTTTGTGATTCCAGGCACCACCAGCCCACAAATAACCCATCTTCATCAGCCAGCTTTGGCTTTGGTGCTCCAGAGGCACTATGTCAGTGTTTCACATTCCAGGAGTCTCTGCTTCAGAGGTTTTATGACACTAAAAAGTCCCAAATCAGTACCTATATGAAGTTAGCAACAACCATAGATCACGTTTTATTGTGTAAAAAAGAAAAATAAAACACACCAACGTATGCAGCTGGAGATTTCAAATGCTGCTGAGCTACTGATGGCCATGGATTACAAGTTTTACCTTCCATGCTGAGGATAAAATGATAAATAATATATAACAACTTATGTGCTTTAAATCAAAGAGGAGACATGTCTCTTCTCCTTTTCTTCCAGCTTTATGATCACTATTTAAAAGGTTTGTGGTGTATAATAAGCTACTCTAAAATTAATTTCTTGCCATTGAAGCAAATATTTCCATCAGAGAACAAAGTGCCAGCGTCCCCAAGGGGACCTGAAACAAAACTGTGTGTTTGCATGGTGTGGGCACAAGGCATTATTTGTGTTTAGACAGAAAATGTTCATTAGAAGATGTTTGTCTTGTAGGTGGGAATGGATCAGCTCTTCAAAATAGCATCAAATTTGTGTTTTCCCCCCAGAACCGTGCTGGCTGCATGTTACTACAAGGCAAAATTCCTTCTGTTTAAAATTGAGTTTATTCCAGAAGATTGCCACAGACTGGCCTCTATTATTCCCTGCCCAGCTGCTGCTCACCTTCCTAGAACTTGCTCAGGGAAACCAAGACACAAAACCTCTTAATGCTGCTGTCCCTGTTTGGGCCAGACCCTCCTGACTTCCACACTCCCAGGGAGTGCTCTCACACCAGGAAGTCTGGCTCAAAAACTCCTCTAGTCATTCTTCCCAAGGGTTGCACTCAAAGCTGATCATAACACAGGCAAATTTGTAGCATAAATCTTCTGTGTGAGAGGCAAAATCTCTGGGAGAAGCGAAGGCACAAAGAACTTCAGGCACAGTTTTACAGCTACAGCTCCCCATGTGGTAAATACCACCTCTGGGACACTAAACTTTGCTTTGTAGCCACACACCAGTATTTAGTTGATTAGGTGACCTTATTTGCATCCACAAATATCAGATTTCACAAGTCTCTTATTTACACAAAGTCTTTCTACAAGTGCAGGATATACAAGATAAAAACACCATGAAAAAAACCAGAACAAAGTATCTTCAAGTACCTTAAACATAATAAATAAGAACAACCCCAAGCAAAATAGATCAGGACACTGTACTTAACAGCTCTCCATCCTTTTCCCATAAAAAAACCCCACAAAAGTAGCATGAGACAAAGCATCAGAGGTGTGGAAGATCCCACCATAACTCTGGGAGGCTTCTAAACAGACCAGGGCAGCACAAAGTGCCAACAAGATGCTCTTGCACAAAACAAGACATGGGGACTTGCAAACATCAGTACCAAAGGCTCCAAGAGCTCCAGAGAGAAGCAGAAAAGAGAAGTCTGAATTTTTCCATACCTTTCTGCTCCCAGCTCTGTCTCCTCTCCCCCAAGAAGGTCCTGCTGGGCTCCCAACCCAACCTCAGCTCTGCCTAATAAATGAGGTGCAGCTGAGCAGCACTTCCTGCTGCTTTTATTCTGGAGGGTAAAAGGTGTTTCCACCCACCTGTTCTGGGACTGCAAAGATAATTAATTGTTCCATCTTATCACAGCCTTCCAGTCCCTAAAAGGGGCTCCAGGAGAGCCAGAGAGGGGCTTTGGATGAAGGCATGAAAGGACAGGACAAGGGGAAATGGCTTCAAACTGCCAGAGGACAGGATTAGATGGGATATTGGGAAAGAATTCTTCCCTGAGAGGGTGGGGAGGCCCTGGCACAGGTTGCCCAGAGAAGCTGTGGCTGCCCCATCCCTGGAAGTGTCCAAGGCCAGGTTGGAGCAACCTGGGCTAGTGGAAGGTGTCCCTGCCCATGGCAGGCAGTGGAATGAGATGATCTTTAAGGTCCTTCCCACCCAAATCATTTTATCATTCTATGATCTCATGTTTTCATTCATTTTGGGGGTCTTTGTGTTCTGGGTTTCCTGCAAGAGGAAAAACTCCACAGCCTGCAGTGCTCAGGAGAATGACTGAGAGAGAGGGATGGGGAGGAGGGAGTTGGAGAGAAGAGGAATTTCCCTCCCTTACACCCTCTAATATATTTTTAGCCTATAAAGACAGGAAGAAATGGATGGAGTCAGTCAGAAAGGCAGTTTGTTTTATTAAAATTCTTGACAGCATCTGCTGCAAGGCTCTTGTTAAAAGAAATGGAAAACATCAGAAAGATGAGAGAAAGAGTGTTATGTCCTTGCTCTTTACACAACATAATAATATGGGAATGAGTATAATTGGCTTCCAGATGACTGTTTTTATTAGCCATGTACAAACACAAGTGACCCACTGCCCAGGTACACAATAACCCTCCCTGGGCTCTCATCACACTCCCACCAGAGACTTCTCAAACAAATAAAAACACATTGCCTAATTTTTATGAACTAAATGCTCTTTTTTTTTTGGGACGTCAATAAGATCTATTTTATATGAAAGACTCCTCATAAAAAAATATGAAACCTGTTTCATATTTGAGAATGAATTAAGCTCTCCCATGGCTGTAACCAGAGCATGAGGTTCCCAAGTCCCTGTCTTTGGTGATGTCTGCAGGGAATCTCTTATTACAAACTTATTAAAAATCTTTTATTGAACTTATCTCTTATTAAGTGGGGGAAGGTTGGATGGAAATTGAGGAATCTCTGCTATAAAAATGCTGTAATTTCCTCCATTCCCATTCCAGCATGGAAGGGACTGAAGTCTCCTGTCTCAGAGGAGCTGGTGGTGAAGCAGTCAGGGCTCTCATCTCATGTCTGTAAACATTTGATGTGCAAAAAGGAAAAAGATCAGTGGTTCATTTGCAAGTCTGGCTTGGGTAGATCAAACCCTTTCTCGTGAGGGTTTTTCCAGAGTCCAAATGATCCAAGCCTGGGGTAGGGCTGCCCAGGGAGCCAGTAGTCTGAGGTTAGGACACTCCAGGGATACAGGAGATTGCCGTTTAGGTGGAGCAGATATTGCTATTCAGCTAGAGCAGAAATGTCATCACTGCTTGTAACCCTGTGCCTGAACTCCTGGCTATTCTGGACCCTTGATCCAGCAGTTTTCCTGCATAATTAAGAATTCTTCCCACAGAAAATGTTCTCAGAACTGCTGAGAACCTTCTGACGAGGTTGGGCTTGGATGACAGAACATCTTGTTGGGTGCTGAGCACGAGAGCTGGTGCTGTCACCCCCCAACAGGGACAGTGTGTGTTCAGCTCCTCCAACTCCACTGCTCATGGACTTGGGCAGAGGAAAATATTGGAGGATTTTAAAAGATTAATGAGGAAAATGCTCTCTATTGTGGGCAAAGGACATGCTGGGCTGGGTTGTCAGCAAGTATGAGACAACTACCTTCGATCAGCATCTTGTTTTTTTCTTCCCATCCCTGTGATTAACGTTGGGAATAAAGAAGCTGTTCAAGTTACCTACAGTTAAATAAAGGACTTTTCAGCTGTTTACTGATTATTTCCTTCTGTGCATTTTATGCTTCATCCTGTCCCACTGCCTTGTCTGTTATGAGGTCAGTCCACTAAAAATAGGTCTGTCTGGGGCACAAAATATTTGTCACTGTTTCTGAAACCCTAGTGCATCATGTACTTCACCACTACATATCCATCTCTCCCAAACATTCCCTCTCAAGCAGAGCATACAGTGAGTTTGGTGTATACAAGTGGTACCTTTGGTGAGAGAAACAGGTATTAAAAGCACTGAAGTTTCTGCAACTTCATCTCTTCAAGCACTTGCTGATAATCCTACCATGAAATTACAAAACCAGCGGGACCAGAGCAAACCTCACTGTAAATTGTGCTCCCTCCATTAGTGAAGGAATTCTGATAAAATGTTGATTTTTATCACCTAAATGAGACAGCTGTGTCACATGGGCTATCCAGCTCCCACCCCTCAGCTGAAAACTCCCACTTGTGTTGGTAAAACAGAATTTGGGCTTGTGTGCAGTGATCTCTGGGCCATCCCTGCTTTCCCAGTCTCTTGGGAAGGAATTCATTAGGAACTGGCATGGCAGGACAAAGGTGGGTCCAAACTGAAAGACAGTGTGTTTAGATTGGATATTAGGAAGGAATCCTTTACTGTGAGGGTGGTGAAGTGGGAGTGTTCAAGGTCAGGTTGGACAGGGCTTGGAAAACCTCTCCTGGTGGAAGGTGGAGCTGAGCTCCTCTCTAGAACTGATTTGAAGGGTTTTCTGAGTCACACACAGGCTCTCCTGAGAGAAGTTGGGGATGTCTCATCCCTGGAAGTGTCCAAGACCAGGTTGGACAGGGCTTGGAGCTGGTGGAAGGTGTCCCTGCCCATGGCAGGGGGTTGGAATGAGATGGGCTTTAGGGTCCCTTCCAACCCAAATCATTCTATGATTCTGTGACTCCAAGGAGTCCATCCTTGAGCCAAATAAAGAAAACCAATCATCTGTTTCTCATTGTGGGGCTGTTCTCTGTGTGCCAGCACACCTGGCCTTTGGAGAGCCACACTGGGCATCCAGACTGACCCCCAGCACAGCTGCTGGTCCTCCTTCATGCCTCAGTTCCTTGGCATGCCTGTCAGCAGCCACCATTACAACTCATTCTGGTGCTTTAGAGTCAGCTAAACCCTGGCTGGTGTCTGCTGGGAACTGTTTTACACCTGGCACTGTCGCTGGTCCTGAGGCATTTAAGCTCTGCCCAGGCTGATGACATTGTGCTCATCTCCCGAATCCAGCCACTTAGCCCCAAATGGCTTTGTTTTCCTCAGGCTGGGAATAGCAGGGAAGCTCTGCAGTCACCAGGGATCTGGGTGATGAGGAGATTTCTCTCCCAGCAATTGTTTTGGCAGAGGTTTAGTGAGAGCTCTTGGGCTGCACAGTGGGTTAGAGGTTTTACCCCTGTTACACTCACTTAAACTGCCACCTTTCCCTCAGCACTGATATCATTAGTGATGACATATTGCTGAGGCCTCTCCACACAGGTCACCCAGCCCTTCCTGCAGCTATCACACAAAGCTAAAAGCCATATATCTATATTCTTAACCCTCTCTTTTCCAGTATTATTCACTCTGAAGCTACTGGAGGTGCAGGTCTAATTTCACTGCCCTAAACCCACCCTGGTCCCTCTATTCTGCTGTGTTTTCAGTCCTAGCTCAATTTTCCCACCCCAAAATCCAAACTAAATAACAATATTTACTAACTATATAACTGTGTAATGCCTGAGCAGCTGCATATGCATCTTTTTGATGAGGGCATAGTCACAAAGACTGGTCAGAGGGATCTTTTACTTGCAAGGAGAATCTTTGTTTCCTACATAAGTGGAATAGGAACAGTTTTATTCATGTATTCTTTTGCAAAAACCTGGTCTAGTGGAAGGTGTCCCTGCTCTTGGCAGAGGGCTAGAATGGATTTTTAAGGTCTCTTTCAACCCAAGCCATTCCATGATTGGATGAAAAACCTCACATAAAATAAACAAACAGCCTCACTTTTCCAAGGACAGAATTCCGGTGGAACTAAACGTATTGTGAATATTTGTTGTTGCTGTTTAAGCAACAGGCAGCTCTGAGCAGGATAAAGTCAGGCTGTACCTGTATAAACATTCCCCCTGGAACACACCTGGGCCAGGCAGGAGGTGAGAAGTGGAGCTATGGGGAGAAATGATGAGGTGGTGGAACCTCCATCCCTGGATGTGGCACTCTGGGCTGGGTGACAAGGTGGTGATGGCTCAAAGGTTGGACTCGATGATCTCAGAGGTCTTTTTCAGTCTAAATAGCTCTGTGATTCTTTGAACTGCTCCTTGTCCAGGTGTGGTTCCCCGAGGTGCAGGAGGCAGAGCTGTGACTGAGTCCGTGGTGTGTCCTCAGTGTCCTCTTGCTTCCCACTGCCCACCAAAGGCTCCTGCTCCTGCATCCTCAGCTCTCACACAAGCTTTTCTTTCCTCTGTTTACTGGAGGCAGCTGAGCTAAAGGTTTATTGCACCATTTGTCTGCTTTCCATATGTGTTTCTACCTGTTAATAGGATTATTCACCCCCTGTGTTGCTGCCCTGCCCCAAACACCACTTTGGGCCATCAGTGCCACAGGGACCATCCTTGCTGCAGCATCAGGAATGTTTTCTCCCCCACTGCTGCTCCTCTCCAGTTTTGATTCCATCTGAGACATCACCTTGGTTTTTAGAAGCTGCCTGAAGCAAAGGAGAATCCTGGCTTATGAACCTGCTCACAATTGCTGCAGTTCCAGCCAGGAATAAACTGTTCTTAACCTAAATACTCCTCTGAGGACACTGAGCTTGGGGGAAGATACATAACTGTGCTGTATCTGGTGCAAGCAGGGATAAGTGAGCCTGGTATACACTGGATAACTTGGGAAAGCAGTTGGAAGGAGAGGGGAGGGAAAGAAGAACATTGGTGAGCACAGATAAACAATAATGACCTCTTTATGTTGTAGTAAATGCAAGGTTTTCAAATAAAACATAAACTACTGCAGCTACAGAGACTGTAAAGGCATCCAAAATAAAAGCTTTGTCCAAAGGCAGCCCGAAAAATGCCTCAAGAGGAAGGAAAACTCCAGTGTGTTAAACTCCCCTTCCACAGGGGGGAGGAGGTGGGGCTGTGGTTGGTGCTGGGGTCACCAGGGTGGGGGCTCCCCATCACCCTCCTGCCAGCTCAGGGTGGGCACCACGGGGAGCAGAGCCTGCAGAGTAACTCAAATGGCCAATTAAAGAGGGATTAAAATGATAGAGCAAAGTGGGCAAAGCTCAGGGCAAGAAGCAGCACTGGAGGTGCATTCACATCATTCACATCTGGCATGAAATGGGTGCACTCTCAGCTGACGTGGAGTTAAATTTGCAGGGAAAGGGGTTTTGCATTTTAATGTAAAATTCCCCTAAGGTGAGCCAGGATCTACCACTATATCTTATAGAAATCTTGATAACCAAGACTTCAGGGAAAGCTGTTGGTGTTTTGGGATGCTCTGGGGAAGGCTATGGTGAGTGCTGGTTGGTATTATTCTGTACTAGATGTATTCCAGCATTAATTGCACAGCTTTACTGAGAGATTACTAGTTTTAAAGTTGGTCTTATAGAAGGTGTTGAATAATGGATGATATTAAACTTTGGGAAAGAGATTCAGAGGATTGATTTGGAAGACATAGGTGTGAGATACCCAAAACTGAACTTCTGTCAAAAATTAGGAGAATAAAAGTTATGTTTGAAGTGCAAGAACAGACAAAAAGCACCTTACTCACTGACTCAGGCAAAACAGAAATGACTAACCCTGTCACGATTTTACCTCTTTGTCTGGCTGACTTTCTCAGCAAGATTGATTCAAAATCCACCTAAGCCCTGAAAGGAATTAGCAGGAAACCACTTTGTATGACAATGCTGAGGGGGTGGGTTGAGCAGCCAGAGAACCAGCAGCAATACCCAAAAATAAAGCCCAGGCCCTGCCTAACCAGGGGGCCTGTTAAGCTCAGTGGAGTGTGACTAAGTCATACAAATCTCTCACCTGAACCCACAGAGGCAAAAGAAGGATTTTAAGAGAATAAAAACCACGTTAGATTTTTTTTTTTTTTTTTTTTGAGATCATAAAATCATAGAATCACAGACTGGTTTGGCTTGGGAGAGACCTTAAAGACTGTTTTGTTCCATGCCCTGCCATGGGCAGGGACACCTTCCACTAGCCCAGGTTGCTCCAACCTGGCCTTGGACACTCCCAGGGATGGGGCAGCCACAGCTTCTCTGGGCAACCTGTGCCAGGGCCTCCCCACCCTCACAGAGAAAATTTCTTCCCAAAATCCCATCTATCCCTACTCTTTTTCAGACACACTAAAGCTGATTCACAAAGGAATCACTCTGAGGATTTTCCCGACTGTCTTGTAGAAAGTTCTGTCACAAAATGTTGCACATTTTCTGTTGGCAAACAGGCCAAAATCAGCCATGAAACATTGATGGATACCAGGAATACCTGGGGAACGTCTGTGACACTTGAATGAGTGAAAAGGAACAAGGAAATGGAAGTATAATTTGGAATAGGCTGCTCAGGGCCATGGGGGAGTCCCCATCCCTGGAGGGATTTAAAAGCTGTGTAGATGTGGCACTTGGGGACATGGGTTAGTGGTGACCTTGGCAATGCTGAGTTAAAGGTTGGACTCAGTCTTGGAGAGCTTTTCCAGCCATAATGATTCTGTGATTCTAAGTATAAGTGACACCAAAGTAAAACCAGGTGAGATCTCTTTTAGTAACGTTCCTTATGGGACCTCACAATTCCAAATCAGGGGGTGGAAAATAGAAAATTTCTGAAGAAAATGCATCAGAAAAAGCAGTTTTAATAAAACCTTGTGAATAATCTTATTTCTAGATTTTTTGCCTGTACATGGGGATGTCCTATAAAATGACCCACATTAAGGGGTGAGGGGGGAAGAGGAGTCTCCTCAAGGCTGTGCCCTCCTACCCACCTCACTCCTCTGAGGTGGGTAAAAGCTCCTCTGTGGGGACTGTAAATATCCAGCCTCTTTGTACTATAAAAAGAGGCTAAATTTGCTTCCTAGACCCAACCCTCTCCTCAGCAGCACATGGGATTCCTTTCTTAACTGGCTGGTTTTATCCTGTATTTTAACAGTGTGGAATGGAGTGTAAGGACAGAGTTATAAAAGGGGTTCAGAGGAAAGCAAGAGTTGAACCCAAACCTCTGGGGCCTGATAAGGGCAGGTGCATTATCAGAGACCATCCTGGAGCCATCTCTGAGACCTTTTGTTGGCTGTCCACTGCCAGCCTGAGCAGTGTTATCAGTGTTGGATAAAGCAGCTGAGGGAGTAGCCAAAATTCACACCATCACAGGAAAAACAATCACCTCTAATGGCCCAAAATTTATCTGTGGCAGACTACAAGTGATCTGAGAGCTGACCTGAGCATGGCCACATTGTTCTGCCTGAAATCCTCCTGCATTTATGCAGAATGAAGTTAATTTTCAGTCTCTCATGCCAGGTCAACAACCATGTCCTGAAATAGATTTTTAGCTTTATTTCTGCTTATGTTTTTCCACATGTTTTACTGGTCCATTTTTTGCATGAAGCCTGATAGGTGTATCCACCATTACAAAGGCATTGTTACCTGTCACACCTTTCCCACCAGCTCATTTATCCTGAAGGATGGAGCTATAATTCATCAGGAGCAGACACTGATTACTGAAGTGGATAATTGCACAGGCTGTGGCCTGGTGACCAACCCTGGGCAGGGCTGGTCCAGCAGCCAGGCTCAAACACGACAAATGTGGTGGCAGGAAAGGTGGTTGGTGTTGATGGGTTGTTTTGTGCTGTGTAAAGTAAATCATGGAACAATGAGTGTGAAATGTTGGTGCCTCAGACTCACCTGCCAACAGGGGGGTAAATAATGCTGCTCAAATGCACAGCTACTATCGCCCCAAAATCACCCAATCCTGGGATGGGTTGGGTGGGAAGGGACCTTAAAGCTCATCCAGTCCCACCCTCTGCCATGGGCAGGGACACCTCCCACTATCCCACGTTGCTCCAAGCTCTGTCCAACCTGGCCTTGCACATTTCTAGTTGGAATAATACTAATTAATACCAGTTGGTGCCTCACCTCCTTGCTCTAAGAATCAGTCATTTTTATTGCACATTTCTGTAAAGAATAACTATGTTTGCAGCCCTTCTACATTGTATTTATAAAATCCTTCTACTTTCAAGATATATATATATATATATAAATTCAGTCAGAGACAAACATTACTAGGAATCCAATCAATGGCCTTTCTCTGGATGAAGCCTTTCTTTCAGGCCTACAAGAAGGATGGAGAGGGACTTTTCACAAGGGCATGCAGTGATAGCACAAGGGGAATGGCCTTAAGTTGAAGGAGAGTAAGTTTATATTGGATATGGGGAAGAAATTGTTCCCTGTGAGGGTGGGGAGGCCCTGGCACAGGCTGCCCAGAGAAGCTGTGGCTGCCCCATCCCTGGGAGTGTCCAAGGCCAGGTTGGACAGGGCTTGGAAAACTTTGTCTAGTGGCAGGTGGAGCTGAGCTCCTCTCTGGGGCTGATCTGCAGGTTTTTCTGTGTCCCAGACAGGGAAGGGGCAACGTGATCTCCAGGCTGTTGCCAGTAATTTGCATTTTCAGAGGTATCTCTGGTGGCTAAACTGTTAAAAACCATTGTAATGGATATTTCTGTTTTCCTTTTATTTCAGTGTTTCGGAGGAACTGTAACGCTTTGGGTAAAATTCAAATCAATGCAAACTTCATAAGCCACTAAAATTTTATAGATGGTTATCCAATATGTAATTTGTTACACAATATCTGTGTGGCTTCTGTTTATTGAGACATAAAGACTTGCCTTTCTTTAAGGTGGATTTTATGTGAGGAGGGCAGAAGAGGGAATAACCTTTCATACCTATTGTGCCATAAACTAAATTACCCTTAACCCAAACCATTTATCTTGCAGTGGCAGCCTAATGAGACCAAAGGAAACACAAACAAACTGCCTGAAATTGTCTTGAAGGGACAACTTTTATTTCATTCAGTCTGTTGCCTGTAGCTTCCCAGGTTGGCCACACGGATGTGACAGTGGATAATATCAGAGGCTCTGAACAATAATCCAAGGAAACGATGAGGCTCTAAAGCTTCTGAAAGGGAGTTTTTCACCCCTGAATCACATGGGACAGGGTGTGAGTGTAGAGGTGTTCTGGGGTAGCTGCATATTTGGTGTTTATTTTCTGGTAGGAACTTTGTGCTGGATGGGAGAAAGAGAGGGAAGGGAAGGAAGCTTTAATCCTTCATTTCCCAGCCCAGCTGAGCAGCAGCCTGAGGGTTGCTCAGAGACCATCAGCTGGTGATTTGGATCAAGAGAGTTGGAAAACCTCTCACAAAGAATGATTCCCACCATGCCCAGGAAACACACTGCAGTGTGTTTTGCTTATGACTAAGATGGGCTTTTCTAATACAGCTTCTCTCTTTGCAATATCCCTTGGCCTGCACACAAAATCATTTTTCCCAGTGTAATTTCAAAGCAAAGGAGCAAAACTTTGCAGCAAATGTGATTGTTGGGGGGTTTATGTTTTGTTGTTGTTTTGTTGGTTTTTTTTAACCCAGACACACAAACATAAAAGAAGCTTTTCCTCAGTAGGTCCTGCTTGAAATATGAGTGCACTGACCTGTAGATACACAGAGAGTAAAAACCTGTTTGCTGCAACATGTGGCTGCATCATAAGCTCAGTGAAGAGCCAACTTTTTAGAAAGCTGATCTAAATCTTACTGAAATCACAGGGATGTGTTTCTCTTTCTGTTTTAAGCCTGAATCAGACCTTGTGTGCTGCTTATTAGCTCCATTAATTACTGTGTGATTTGCCCTCCCCATAATGCAGTTGTGGCTGATATATTTGCTGTACAGAAATTGAAATAGGTGTTGATGAACTTGCACACTGATGAGGACTGATTTGTTTGTTAAAGAAATAAAAGCTAAAGGCAGTGGGTCCCTTCAGACCTAGAACTTGATATTTCTCCTAAAGGATGACAGACTTTTGTAAGAGGAGCACACCAAGAAAGGAATATAATCAATCTGGCTGTTGCTCTTAGCCTAGAACTGGTGAAAAATTTGATTTGTGTGATTATATAGCAGCAACATTGTTTTATATGTCAAGAAAGAGAAGAAATAGCCCATTATTTAGATCACCAGCAGTAAATGGATGTTTCCAAGACTGAAATGCAGGACCATCTCATTGTTATCACCCCTATTCAATCTCTAAACTCTTGCTGAACCTGTAACATCCCCTGGACTGGGAGGGAGGGTGAGCCAAGGCTCAGAGTGACACAAAGAGTGACATCAGCACAAGTTATTAGTGCCCATGGGCAATTTATGAGCTCAGTCAGCCATGGGAATGACAAGAAGCCTGGGAAGAGCTGCAGCATCCCAGGAAACAATCTGCATTATTGAGAACATCACTGCAGTGAAGGTGTGATGGGCCTGCAGAACTGCAGACACCTCACTCTGAGATCCTCCTCAGTGTCTCACCCTCAAAACAAGAAGCACTTTTAAGCCCATCAGAGACCAAACTCCATTTTGAGGTTTTGGCAATGAAATTCCAGGGAAATGTGTAGAAACTTGTGGATAGAGCAGCTCTGCAGGTATGTGAGACTGGAAAGGGTGCTCAGACAATATTCATCCTGCAGTCATTGGGATGGGTTGGATAGTCCTGGGAAAGCATCAGATTGGGGTTGGCAAAGACACAACTCCCTCCAAAGCTGGGCTGTGATTGGTGTTGGTATCAAAGCTGAGCTGATCTGAGCCTCTCTTAAATGTGGCATAACCAGGAGAGTCTCCTGAGCCTTCAGAAAAGGATATACAGGAAGACCTCAAATGGAAATTTGATTATTTGAAAGTTTTGGATCCTTGTCCCATGGAAACACTGCCCAAAGGAGGTTTATAACCACGGGGTTTTGGCTGTTCAGGTTCACCAGTCAAAACACTGTTTCAAGGGAAATGTTCTTTTTACTTTTAATATGCAGTCCCAACTCAGCCAAACACCTTAATATGAGAGTGATCCTACAGCTGCAGCAAAGATAGCAAGTGAGAATATATTAATTAGTAACTGTGTCTGCTATGGAGCAACCATTCCACAAACTTGCCATTAGACAGATTCTGAATTTACAGGCTAAAAACCCTTTAAATTCATTGTTTTCCTTGAGCAAGTCCTTATGTTGCTCTGAGTGTCCTCTGGCTGGAAATGTTAGCAGTGGTAAATAGCCAGCCTCTAGTTTTGAAGGCAATTTATCTCAGACACCTTCACAAAATGTAGGGAAAATTTGGGTCGTTGACTTGTTTTGCTTTCACTGATGTGGAAAATGTAACTGTGGTTCCTTATTAACAAATGTACTCAGGGATTTATTGTGACAGAGCATTTTTCCATGTTCCAAATGTAGTTGATTTGGCTTAAAATAAAGGACAACCTTTCTGAGAGGGGTAGGGAAATCACCTGCTTTAATAGTGACTCCAAGAGGCAAAAGTGGCTTTTGATAAGGGATAAAGAAATGATAAGGGGATAAGGAAATATCCCTTTTACTATGAAAAGACAGATTTTGATATTTTTAAAATCTGTTAAACCAACAGTCATAAGGGTTTACAACAAACAATTGAATGAAGGGATGAAACCAAAGACCATTTCACTTATTCTACCACCACAAAAAAAACACAGCCACGAGTGGACTAAGAATGCAGTAAGTGTTGGACAATACACAGAAATACTTGGAATAGAAAATACACATCAGGGGGGTGGAAAGGGAATGAGTAACAGCTAAACAGGCAGGTGAATTTTTAGTTGGAACAACAGCAACAGCAAAAACCTCAGGATTTTCCATTTCTCTTATTAATTGTGGTGCAGAGCAGCTGAGCTGGGTGCTCAGGGCTGGGTTGTGGTGAGGGATGTGCACCCAGTCATATTTTGGGGTATTTAATCAGCAGAATCATTTGCAGAAGTGCTTTGCCAAATAAAGTGCTCCTCAAAACGGCCTTGAGTGAGACAGGGAGTGTTTAATCCACTCCCGTTTCTTCTCTGTATTATCACACATCATTTGCCTTTGTGTAATTTCCTCTCCGTTGTTCCCTGTGATTCCAACAACCTATTTTGGTGCATAAAGAGAGTCTAAATGAAAGTACTGAATAGAAGGGTGTGAAAGAGGCTTCTCAGAGCGTTGATGGTACAAAAAAAACAGGTTAAAGTCCTATTAGCTTTCAATGTTCAGTCTAATGGGTGAGAAAACAAAGCAGAAATGAAAAGGAAGTTCTGCATCTGGAAAAAAAAAAATTGCAATGCCAGTAAAAATCTCGTGCTAAATATTTATATCCAGTCCTGGCCTTTCATGACCCTTCCCATTTTAGAAGTTTAGAATTGATATATTTTAAATGAGTGCATACATAAATAAGTGCATCCTAAATGTTATCTGGCTCCTAAGTAAAATTGTGCTTCTTATCATAACATAGATAATTTTCAAGGCTTTTTCTTCCAAATATCTTTGGTCCTGGTTCCTCACTGGTGTAAATCAGCATTTCTCCATGAAGCTCAAAATTTTCCTTCTCACACCACTGGAGAAGCCAACCCTGTTTACCTGCCAAAACCCCAGAACACCTCCAGAATAGTGAGTTCAAGCTCAGATCTCTTTAGTGAACCCAGGAAGAGAAAATATCCATAAATACTGATTATTATTCAAGCTACCGTTTTGCTTTTCTAACCTGTTGTGAGTCTATATATACATTGTCTGCTGCATATCCAGCAGATGCAAAGGCATCAATACCTGCATGTGGGACTTGTTTGAAGTTCAAGATAATTATCAAGAAATAAAATCAATATCTAACAAATCATCTACCAGGAGCAAGGCAGGATTCTAGCAATAATTAATGTAATGAAAAGTGTTAATGTTTTTCTCTCTTTTACCCCTTGGTAAAGGTCTGACTTCTGAAGGAGCAAACAGCTCATAAACAAACCCCAGGAAACAGCAGGAACTGCAGAAGAAATTAATTAATAAACACCAAATAAACAATTACAAATCAATTCATTTCAGGCCTAAAATTACATCTTTATTTTCAAGCAACTTGATACAATTGATATATTATGTGAACTGACTGTGAAGGAACTCAAGTGTCTAGAGAAGTTTTAGGAAAAATAAAACACATTTAATTATAGGAAAAGGAAAAGAGATGGTTTTAAATGTGCCAAATAACTCTCTGTAATAAAAGAAATAAAGTTATGCTTATATTTAAATCACCTGAATATGTGCTTCTCCATATATATTCCTATACACAGCTCACAATCAAGTTTTTTTTTTAAATGACCAATTTAGATATTAAAAAAAAGAAATCTGTAAGTTATTCTACGACCTGAAACACCATCATCCTCTAAAAATTCTAAAAATTAGGACAGTGTTTAACATTGTTAAAGCTGTTAAAGACAGATAAGGTTATTTATATTTATTAAACCCTGATAAATCATTTGTCTTCAGAGCTTTAACTGGGAATTTTGGACCTTCTGTTCAGCCTGTTCAGACTCTCCTGGGCAGGGAAGGATCTCCCAAATTCCAGATCCTTGCCTTTCCTCCTCCCTGGCTTGGCTGGTGTGCAGATCCAACCCTCAGGTGGCATCACCCTTTTCCATGTGCTCAGGGGGGTTTGCTGGGGTGGAACCTTCAGAAACTCCAGCTCTTTTCTCCTTGGCTTTTGTTTAAAGGACTTCTTCCTCTTTTTTTCCTTCTGTATTCCACCAGCATCCAGACATTTAGCTGGAGCAGAGGAGGTAAATCATTTGTATGCCTGTTCCCATCTCCAGATCATCTTGAAACCTGTCTAGACACTAAAGCAATCTGTTTGCTGCACTGATTATTCCACTTGGCTATATCCCCTATCTTAAAATACATGGATTATGCTGAATTAAGTCCAATTTCATCCAGAAAGCAACTGATTATTTTCTTCTTTTCCTCATTATCGAAGAGATTCTAAATGATGGCAATAAACAGCAACAGCATCACCGAGGAGGAAGGGAATGATCATCATTTCACACTGAATCATTTACTTGTTAAACAATAAGCCTGGAAATTAACTTTCCCTCCTGACACCCGGGCCTGCACATATGCAAATCAAATGATTAGAGGCTTCATCTTGGGCAAAACTAATGGTCATGTGTGGTTCAGCTCATCCTAAAGTCACCCTGGCATCCCAGTCCTGCTTTTGTTAGTTAGTGTTCATCCTAATCTCGCTGCCAGATGGTTTCAAGCCATGTCCACCCAGGCCACCCCAGAAGTGGTCCTGTCCCCTTTATTTATTGCTGCGCAGCAATGTATGGCTGTTAAAAAATCAAAATATTTCCTGGCAGCTCTCTGGGGAAATCTACAGTTAATGATTTCCTTTCATGGTGCTGTTAATATTTCCTGCCAGGCTGAAGTCCAGTTGTTAATAATTTGGCAGATTTCCAGGTTCTTGTACAAAAATTATCTTCTGTTTCACTTTTTTGTTGCTGTTTGTTTGCAAATATGAACTCTGGCCCATGAATTTCTGAGGCAGGAGTGGCAGGTGGACAGCCCAGTCCCTTTCTGAGGGTGTTTCTCCAAGGCTTGAACTCTCTGGGTGAAAGGAGCATTTCTCCAGCTCTTCGTGACTGGATTCCACCAACGAGGTGTTGGAGTTGAGATGGTCTTTGATGTCAGAGAATCACAGAATCATTTAGGTTGGAAAAGACCTCCAAGATCATCACATCCAACCTGTGCCTGATCCCCATCATGGCACGGAGTCCCACCTCCATTCTTTCCTTAAACACCCCCAGGGATCGGGACTCCACCACCTCCCTTGGACAGCTCATTCCAATATCTGATCACCTTTTCTGTGAAGAAATTCTTCCCTCAGCCCAAACCATTCTAGGATTACATGATCTCAGATGTTTAGTGCAATTATCCACAGATGAGATTCCATGCTGGTAAATAAATAATTTATCAACAAGCCAAAACCAACAAAAAGCCTCTCAGTAAATGCAAAATTCCTGCTGCAGAGTGACCTAATGAGATCTGTGAGGCATTCCAAGGAATCTCCTTGGTCGGTAGTTCAATCACTGGGTGCCAGGTAAAGCATTTTTGGGTGGCAGGTAAAGAATTTTTGGGTGCCAGGTAAAACATCAGTTGGTGTGTCTTGCTGAGAAGGACAGAGGCTCATTATTAGGCTTTTAAGAAGCACAGCAGTTTGACCCTGACTGGAACTGAAGGTGCCAAGGGAGGTGACCTGAGATAGCCCCAACCCTCCATGCTCTGATTCCCACCAGCTGGAGGAACAGATGTGCAAGAAACTCAGGAGTGAGGGCTTTGTCACTGAGGATATTGTTTTATTTGAAAGTAGAGGACCATAAAGAGATCACAATACCTTTAATATGGGTTTAATAAAAAGATCTGGGATATTAAATGCAGAGCAAGCAGAAGATTAAAGTGAAAACACTGAATAGCAGACTTTAGGGTGGCCCAAATTAAAGCATTCCTGTGATATGAGGCTCATATTGAAACAACTGCTGCATGAGATCTTGAGAGAGATGAAGTCTTCAAGATACCATTGTAAAGGTTTATCAGCAGTTCCTTTATGAACATCCATATCCTTGAAGAAACCTGCACACTATCTTTTGATGACATTCTAATTTTGATCCTATTTTACTGAAGAAATGGGAATTTTGGCACTAACTTCAGTGGAAATAGAATAATTTTTTTTAATCATTTTTACACTGATAATGTTTGGAAGGAGGTGTTCTAGAGTTCTTGAGCTTTTACTCATAGATATGAAGTAGATATTAAACTTTTCATCTGTGAGGAATAATGTCTACTCTTCACTCCCAATATTTGGGTACCATCAAGACACGCAGCTTTGGTGTTTGTGAGCACGTTAAAAGGAAGGTGATAATTTGTTTACAGATTATATTTTCAGGTTTGGTAAGTTTAACACTTTCAGATCTCTTGAGAAAATGTATTTGATAATGTATTGAATTGATTCACACTTACACTCCAGCCAAACCTTTGAAGCCTTTTTATCAGCCCTTCTCTGTCTCCAGGTTTGCTCAGTAATCACTGCCACTGTGTTGAGTGATCAGCAGAGAATCCTCTTGTTGGGAATCATCTTCACGAGGAAAACTTACAAATTCTAATTCATGTGGAAAATGGTGTGCTCTGCATTTCACAGAAATCTCTGAAGATTTGGCTGAAGTTTTTATCCCACTGAAACTTAGGGAGGACAAACGTCACAGAGATGATGGAATGTCCGTTCCCACATATTAGGGATTAAATGAGAGCAGCATTATTTTAGCTAAAGAATGTACAGAGCTCTTCTGCTTGGCTCTTGCAGTCCTGTGGTTTATTAACAGAGAGCTGGAAATTCCTATACCAGGAATGACTCAGGAATGCTGTAGCCATAACTCAAGCCTTTATATTAAGCCAATCTATGGGTGAAAGTTGCCATCCCATTGCAGCAAATGTCATATCTTTAAGTATTTTGATTAACAGGTTCTATGTGAGAATTTGGGCTTCAGGCAGTTCTGATAGAGAATTCTGCTTTATCTTTACAAGGTTCCAAAAATGTTTAGTAAGTGGGATTGTTCCTAATTTTCCTGGGGGCAGGTGACACTCCCAGAGCTGGTACAGAGGCATGGAAGGGCAGCAAACTAAAAGAGCAAGAGGTCTGTCAGCTCTGTCCTGTGAGAAGGAAAAAAGGCTTAAATGACCAAAACATTGTGTTGGAACCAAGGAAGGATTAGATCCTGCTGCCATCCTGAGGGAGCTCCTGTCCAGAAGGGACTGGAGAATGTGTGGGTCAGTCCAAGCTCCCAGTGACAACTCTCTGGGAAAGGCTGGGGAACACCTGGATGTTGAGTCCACGTGGATTTAGGCTGTGCCTGTATTACACAGCTGAGCCAAGGACTAAATGTATTCTCAAGTTTAGCGACAAATGTCATAAATTCCACTTTTCCTGTTGCACTTGATACAACAGAGACTTAAACTGCACAAAAAGGGAAGTGAAATGGAAAATTGAATACAAGGTTAATTCTTCCAGCACGCCCCAGGATCTGTGTATCTGCAGACACAACGAGATGGCAGCTCAAGAGCACATCAGCTTTTGGGGAGCCACTTTCCATATCTCCTACAGACACTCCAAGGCTTGAATCAGATTTGCCTTCCCTCAGTTGCTGCAAACATGGCACTTAATGCTAAATGCTGCTATCACTGCTGCAAATCTTCCTTAAAGGTTATCCATTTTGCCCCAGGAAGCTTTTTGGCTGACATTTTTCTATCTATCAAACAACATAAGATGAATTATTGCTCTATTTTGTCCCACTCTACTGCTGCCTCGCTTCTGTTTAGTTTAGGAAAACACTTGCAAGGTAGAAATCCGCTGTAAAAGGCACCTGTGCTTATCCCAGCTACAAATTTATTGTAGAAAACACATTTTCCAAAAATCAGAGGCATAATTTGTGCCAGGCACAGAGAACACAGCACTGAGCCACACGGAGTTGGAACTGAAGCACAGCTACAGAAGGGTGGGAGACCTTGTGTTCCTTGATATCACATTTCAGGATCTAAAAGATGAGGAACCTAATCACTGTGAGTGGATGCTGCCCCCAGGAATATCAGTAATGAACAGTAATGCTCATGCCATAATTCTAAACTACTTAAACTGGGACAATTTCTCTTTTACTCATACAGAGTAAAACGGGGTCACTAACAAAAAACAGACTCCATTGAATACTTAAGGGACACCTGCAGTGAAGTGCCTCACCTAGTTAAGTGACAAATATTTTATATTAGCCTGAATTCGGACATTCTTACAGATAAATGATGTTCCAAAATATAATTCTGTACATGACAGAGACTGCAGAATAGAAATTACCTCCAACTGACATATTGGCTTTGTACCTATATGTTGTCTTTGATTGACTTGACTCAAAACATGTTTATATATAAGTGGAGACAGAAGCCATGGAAAAGCTGTTATAGAGAGGAATGTAATTATTGGGATTTTATTTATAACTGATTCAGGCCCACAGCTCTGGTAATGAGATAAGAGTTTACTTGTATACCAGGTACCATTCTGGGCAGTGCCAACCTGAATTGGTTGAATATTTTATCCCCCCAAAAGGATTTGCTGGTGGGTCTGGACTGACACCAAGCCTTGGCACAGTTGCAGGTGTGCAAATATCCCCTGAAACCCAATATATTGGCTGTGCAAGGGCACACAAACATTCCCCACACCAATATCCTTGTTCCACATGGCCCAGAGGGACAGACCAATAGACCAGCCAGGGTTTATAATGAATAAAAAGACTTTACCACTCTTCAAACAAAACCAACTTCTGGGCAAGTCTTTTCCCACTACACCACAATGAGATATTTCTGTATTTATTTATGATAGGTGTCACTGCAGGGAGCCAAAATAGCACCAGAATTTCACATTAAAAAAAAAAAACAAAACCAAAAAATCAAACAACAAACCCACAAAAAAAGAAACAGAAAACCCGACCAACCAAATACAAATCCACAGAAAAACAACCAAAAATTGAGGTTGTTGAACCAAATTATACCTTTGTACTCTATGTATGTGCAGAGACTCACATACATATATACTTATAGACACACATACATCTATAAATTCATATATGTATATGTATATATATATACACACATATTATATATAATATGTCTCCATCCCCCAAGTTACAGGAAACACCACCAGCAATGCTGGCGAGCAATGTGAGTATGTGGAGTAAAATTTTATAAATTATATAAATATAGAAATATTTTTACATGTTATATAAATATATAATAGATATAAATTATAAAAATATAGATAGAGATAGAGATAGAGATAAATTTAATATGTCTCTGTCCCCTAAGTTACAGGAAACAACACCAGCAATGCTGGTACATGAGCAATGTGAGTAGGTGAAGCAAAATTTTATAAATTATATAAATATAGAAATATTTATATATAATATATATAAATTATAAGATATACATATACATATATATATATATAGTTAATGTGTCTCCATCCCCTAAGTTTGTGCTTCTCCATTAAACCACTTCATGTGTTCCTGACGTTCTGATGAAAAGGTTCCCTCACTAATTCCTTCCCTGGGCATTGAGCAGCAGTGCCAATGGGATGCCAAGGCACATGGGCATGTCCTGCAGTGCCTTCATGGCAGAGGAGGGTTTCTCTCTCAGCTTTTTATTTTAAGCTCTCTAATTGTTGCTGTGAAAGTGAAACCGTGTAAAAAAATAAATCAACATTATTTTTGGGATGTTTGAATCCTGTTGTGTCTTGTACTTGGCTGTCAGGAGAAGGTGGGAGCTCCCGAAGGGATCTTAAAGATCATCCAGTTCCATGGGCAGGGACACCTTCCACTATCCCAGATTTTCCAAACCCCATCCAACCTGGCCTTGGACACTTCCAGGGATGAGGCAGCCACAGCTTCCCTGGGCAACCTGTGCCAGGGCCATTCAGGGCTGGTGAATCCTTAATTTGGGCAGTTTAAGAAATAAAAGCCTCTGTAGTGTCCCACCACGAATGAGTCTCAATGTCACCTGAAACACAACCAGCTGTTTGTTTGGATTTAGGAAAACGTTTTGAAAACACGAGATTTAAACCCTCCCTGAAGGCTTCGTGTGCTGAATTTGAATTGCAAATGAGCCACACTATTTTCTGTTTCCCTAGGAAAAGTAAGCAATAGCAGTCAGGAGTGAAAACCAAATGAAAATCCAAGTCCTTTTGTGCAGGAGGAAAAAATGGGAGCGATCGGTATCGGAAACCTTTGTTAAATAACACTGGGTACTTTTCTCCCTCGAAATATGGTTCAATAATTCTAAATAAGCACTAAGTACTGCAGCAGCATAAGTAAATCTTGCTGCAGCCTGAAAAACTGGTCTCTTCTGCTTCTGCTCTGGTAGTTGCAAGTGTTTGCTATTCAGTCTGTTATGGATATCTGGAAAATGGTTTGAGTGCAGAAAGTGCCTCAGGGATAAAAAGTTTGAAAAGAAAAATGTAGCTGTATATCATTGGCATTCATGAGAAAATTCACATTAGATGCCTTCAAATCAGGTGCTCAGGAGACAATATAGAGATCAGGGGCAATGGTGTGCCAAGAATTTAAGCCTGGCTGGGACAGACTTGGCTTATTTCCTGGCAGATGAAGAATACAAAAGTATGTAAGGCCAAATTCAAAAGATAATATAGATGTGTGGAAGCTGGTGGGAGGGAAAGCTGAGGCTGCAGAAAAAAAGGCTGTGCATGCACTCCCTGGATTTTAGCCTCTTCTCTTCACATTTTTATTCCTTTCCTTCTACATACATTCAACAGAACTTTTTCTATAGGTGGCTACACTGATATACCAGCCCTGGAGTGAAGCTCCACCAGCAGCATCCCTGTGGGATTCAGCCCCAAATCCCTTTGGTTAAACATTGTTCCTTTCACCAGGTTAGAAAGCTTCTATTTCTGCAAACACAGTTGTGTTTTGCCATGGGTAAAAATGTCCATTTCCTTGAATTTGGCCAAGAGCAAAATCTCATCATTCCAGTGCCTGACAAGTTTTACCCCAGCATGATGTCAGATCAGCACCTGAACAGACGCTCTCCTGCTTTCACAAAACCAACACAACTGTGGCAGAAATGTGAAATGGGGCCTATTTTCACAAAAACTCAGGTGACACCACAAGAACATTTTGTTCTTTGTCACAGACTTGATCTTGCAAGTGTTTTGTTGCTCAAAAAATAAGCAATTGGAGAGAGTAGAAGTCTTGAAAGTCAAAGCCTCAGCAGCAGGTCGAGCCTCAGCTCAGTGAAAAATGAAGTATTGGCACTTCTGTTAATGCACTAAAGAGATGTCAGATCATTTTAATGAATAAATGAATCCATAACATGTCTCCTTCTAAATTCCAGTGCTGAGGAAACAGCAACACAACTTCAAGCTTCAGCCACACAAGAAAGCCTTTCCCTCTCTGTGCTGAGTGCAACGTCACTAAGTCAATACTCTACTCAAATCCCATGTTTAGGTGGAATTTTTTGATATTCCAACTATCCAGGAAGAAATGTTTTGATGAAAGGAGTACTTTTGTGTGCTTTCTTTCCAATCATGTGACCCAGAGTGTTTGCAATGAGAGGCAGATGCTGCACAACCCCTCTGTGCTGGGTTTCATCCACCTTCCCTCCATCAATTCATCCCTTCCACACCCCTGGATGTCCCACACGTCACATCTGGATGTCTCAGGAACAGAAATCTTTCCTTCCCCCACAGATAAGAAGGAAAAACAACAGGTATAAAGTATCTGAGGATTGAGTTCTTTCCTATGGACTTGTTTTCTCTAATGGAAAAACAACAAAAAGTGATGTTGACTACCCCTGTAACAAATATATTTGTATAAATTACATCCCGGGGACAAATAGACATGCAATCAGTATTTTTAGGGGAAAATGTAATGTTTCTCCCATGATCATATTTAACATATTTTGTTTTCCATCCATCTCTCTGCTCAAACTGTGGCATAACAATTAAAATAAGTGATAGCAGCACGTCCAGAAAACAAAGGGTATGATGGCAGAATCTTGTTACATTTCTTGATTTAATGCCTGGCTGGGATTTCTGGTCTGAACCAGATTTTTCTTATGCTATAAATATTTCAGTTTTTTCATTTATTCTTGATTTAGTTTGACAGTAAATAATCCCATGGAAGCTGCTGTTGGAAAGACATTGTAAAAATTATTAAGTGCCTGCTTGCCAGTTAGGTCCTTGTGTTTGTCAGAGGGAAAGGAGTAAAACAGTTGGGTTACTGAAAGGAAATATGTGTGTGTGTGTATATATATATATATATATTTACAGTAATGCCCCATAATTTGCAGTCTTAGAAGCAGGAGAATTACAGTTCTGAGGATTGATCAATACCTTGCATGAATACAAAGAATTTGAGTTATATATTCTAGATATTGGCAGAAGCTTCTTGGTTTCAAAAGACTCATCTATAACTCAGTGGGAGGAGAATAGAAAACAGGGAGGTTTTCAGAAGGATCTGTCCCTGTGAGAGAGTACAAATGTCTTGGAAAATACTGGATATGGTCAGTTAATTGGCTTTTATTGGTTATTTTTTGTTGTTGAGAATATTCCCCTCAGGAAGTACATGAGTAAGCCTGGAGAGTGTAAATCATTTCCTTTGAGCCATAATTTTCTTTGGCAAGTCTTAAAAAGGATTTCAGGTGACCTGCACAAAATAATTCATACAACAAATGTGGCTTAAGCAGAAACAGGATTAATTTTAGAGATCTTGAGGGAAAGGAGTTGGGTGGCACCAACCTGGGCAGCACAGGGAAATGGCAAGAAAAATAACCACAGAAAAACACCAAGCACAGGAGGTGAATTGAAATAGGAAGGCCAAGGAAACACGTGGGAATGTGCAAAATTCTCTGCAACAAGCACAGCAATAGAGGATAAATTGCAGACAAATTCTGGTTGTTATCTGCTAACAGCAAACAAAGGGTTTGTCAGTAAATGGGCAATTTGAGCCTCCTCACCCCGCGGTACTGCAGGACACACAGGTCTGGTGATTTGGGGAGTCTTTTCACTCCTGCCGACCTATAGTTAGGAAAAAAAAGGTGAAATCGTGACACAGGGAAAGTCAAAAAAGTAATTAATATAAGATAAATTAACGTGGCGTCTAAGTAGATAATTAGAATTCTTGCATTTTGCTCTGAAGAGAAATGTTCTGTTTAGGAAGGACAAGGGGAAAAAAGGTAAAGTGGTTTTTGTTGTCTTAAATATCAGAGATGTGCACAGCAGCTTCAGGACAAATATTGACAAGCAAGAGAAAGGCTGTGAAATAAATATGATGGGATTCAATAAGGAAAAGCACAAGGTTTTACACTTAAGTAGAAATAATCAATGCCCACCCTCAGTATCGACAGGTGGTTTAAAGAAGGGGTTAGAGTGGAACCTGAACTGAATGCAAGTATTAAAGAAAGACACCAAAAAAAGTATTAAAAAGACAGTAAATATTTATTGAGGGTATTTTAAGTGCAGTTCCTGCTGCTTGGGGCAGGGTTGATGTCTAAAGGTGCCATCCAGCTCTGTGTTCTCTCTTTCTACTTTGCAAGAATCATAATTTAGCACTTTTTAAATATTTTTCTTTTCAAACACTTACAAATGATGCAAATGTGCTTCAGAAGAGCCCAGATGTGTGTGAAGTAGGACATCACAAAAGGCTGAAAGAAACTGTTTTTTTCAATCCCTTTTTCAAAACTTAGAAGCTTGTCAAGCTCCTCCCCCTGAAATGGCCACTTACAGTGGTGCCCCAGGTTTAAAAGCATTTCCTCTGAGACCTCCTGAAATTTTTAAGTGAAGCTTACAAAAAATATGAACAGAATTAGACCCCTTATAGAAGTGGGATGACTTTCAAAAGAGTTGAATTCCTTAATTTTCTAAAAAATGTCTCCCTCACTCATATCAGCAATAAGTTTCAGGATAATCCTACATGATATCTTTTCACACTGGTATGAAAAATGAGACAAGTGAGAAGAGAATATGGACCTGTAAAAGCGGATCATAAATGTAATTTCTCAGTGGAAAATTTTCAGCACTTAAAAGGTTTGGAATGATTTCACAATTTTGTAAACTCATTTGATGAAGTGATTTCTAGTTGCAGCTGTTTTATGAACTGATTCCCAACAGTAAATTAGTCGTTTGCCCTTTGGGAGTACAGGCCAAACAGATCCTTTTTCCTGGCTTAATTCATCATATGTTGACTGAAATGTCAAAGGAAAATTAAATGAAATTGTTACGTAAATCCTTATGGGGGAATGTTTCGTTGCTGAATAGGAAAGCTTAGCCCAGAAAAGGTGTGGGTTTTCCATGGTGCACAAATGACTTGTGTTGCCTTCTGCTCCCAGGTGAGATCACATTTGGCAGCAGTGTCTGCTCAGGTCACAATAAATTCACCAAAGGATCATTGCTGGGATCAGAAGGCAGATTACTATGGAATTATGGAATCACAGGATTGGAAGGGATCTTAAAGCCCATTCATTGCACCCCCTGCCATAGGCAGGGACACCTTCCACCAGCCCAGGTTGCTCCAAGCCCCGTCCAACCTGGCCTTGGACACTTCCAGGGATGGGGCAGCCACAGCTTCTCTGGGCAACCTGTGCCAGGGCCTCCCCACCCTCACAGGGAAGGATTTCTCCCTAATATCCCATCTAAATCTACCATCCTGCAGCTTAAGGCCATTCCCCTTGTCCTGTCCATCCAGGCCCTCATCCAAAGTCCCTCTCCAGCTCTCCTGGAGCCCCTCGAGGCACTGGAAGGGGCTCTAAGGTCTCCCTGGAGCCTTCTCCTCTCACCCAGAACTCTCCCAGCCTGTCTCCAGAGCAGAGGTGCTCCACCCCTGAGATGGGACAAGAAACATCACAAAGTGTGATGAACATTTAGGAGCTGAGAAAAGCCCATTTTTTGCAAACACCTTTTTTTTCTATACCTTCAATGTCTGGCAGAGGAACCACATCAAAATTTTGTTTTCCTGCTTGGAGAAACTCCCTCCTGCATAAGGAATCTCTGTCCCACATGGAAGGGGTGGATGAAACTCCAACATTTCCTGATTTTCACTCATCTCATCACCAGCTTTGTGTCATTCTGGAATTATTTTTATGCTCAGATGATCCCATCTAGACTACTTATTGCATTTTTAGGGTCTGAGTCTTCAAATGGTGCAGCAGAACATGATTTTACACAGGGGAAATTGGGGTATTTGTTTGGAATCTGTGCTTTAATTACCCAATATCTCTTCCTGTTTTTGCAGAATATCAAGGTAGTCACAGGAAGACACACTTTACTTTCTTCCACTGATTGGATGGGAGGAATTTTTGACCTTGGAAAGTGGAGATGGTGTTGCTATGGAAACTAATAAGTCTGCTGCCATTCATGAGCTGCAGCACAGGTAAAATGTTCCACTATTAGTGTTTGTGATTGATAAATCTATATCAGTGTCATAATTCTTCAAGAAAGGAGAAGCAATTACCAAAACTAACAGGACTTATTTGTATGAACAGGTGACTAAGGAGCTTTTATTAGGACATGCTTTAATTTTAAGCAACTCGTGGTTCTGCCTTTGAACCAGGAAAACACGTTTCAAGATCATAAGAAAGGTGAAATCCGGGTAAAAGCTTTAAAAAATAGTCTAAAATACAACTGTTACTTGGGTAACAACATCCATGAGAGACCTTTCTTGGCCACAGCATCACCAACCCCCAGGCCAGCAAATGGAGCTGGATGGAAAACCAGCCCAGTTTGGGAGCGTTGAATAAGGGCAATCAGAATATAAATACCCAAAAATGAAAGAAAATCTTGCTGAGTGCCCAAAGTAAATGTAAAGGTTCTTTCTTTGCCTCCTGTTGGTGTGATGATAGACCCTCATCAACCCACCCTGCCCCTGATCCAAGTGCTGGGCATCCTGGCAGTGCTCAGGTTGGATTCAGAGGACAAAGGGTGGCTGGAGGAAGCAGGATTGTGCTCCTGCCTTCTCCTCCTTGAATATCCCTTGTGCTTAATTAAAATATCAACAGTTGGTAACATATTGTGAGGTAAAATGTTCTTTCCTGCCTGCCTGGGCATTGCTCACACTGAGGGTTTGGTATTCTGAGTTCATTCCTTTTTTTGAACCTTTCTTCTAATTAAAGCATATAACTTGACAATTAAAGCATATAACTTGACAATCCTGCTTCATAAAACCATCTAAATGGGATTAACTCATGTGACTCATTACAGAGCCATCTGAAAACAGGCACAGAATGGGAACTGAACTCTTTGAGGTTATAATGAATTTGGGGATGAACTGACCCCTCACACTTGGCTGTGATAGAAACCATGACAACTGACTTTTGTCTACAATTAATGTATTGAACTCTAAATAGCCAGGATATTACTCATGTACTTAGGAGGAAATTGTATTAAAGTGACCTCAAATGATACTTAAATTAATTATGTAGTGCATGAGTCAGCAGCTGTTTGAAATGAAGAAGCAGAGCAGAGTGCAGGTTTCAGTAGTATATTAAAACACAATTTAAATTAAACTCGATGCCATTTTGTCTCAATGTGGAATGTAAATCTCAGGATAAAAAATGTAAATCTCAGGATCAGACTTTCTGTTAAATCAATACTAGATGCCCATTTCAGTAACAAACAACCAACATGGTAAGGACTTCATATTAAATTATTGTAATATATAAAATATTTCAAGCAAGCAGTGGCTCATTGAAGCCCAGATTTGCTGAACTAAACACAACAAACACCTGTTTAGTGCCCTAATATTCCCTTTATTTCCCAATTTACCAATCTTTTAGGGTGCAAGAATTCCTCTATAATTTCTTGATTGCTTTAGGTTGTGAAATCCATGGTGATCCTGGAATATGAACCACTGGAGGAGCAGCACAACCCAGTGATAGACAAGATATTTTTATACCCATGTTTTGTAGCTCTGAATTAGACTGTTCCTTCAGCTTTTTTTTCCCACAAAGCTTTAATTTTTCAAACTTTTTGTCATCTTCCTCATTCTTGCTAAAGGATCATCTTTTAACCAGCCCGGTGTCCTGGGCCAGCTGAGTTAAAAGATCCTGGGAGCTCACTTTTACAGCCACACGTTCAGGTTTTTTGAAGGCTTAAAAATAGATAAAAAATTAAATATTCCATATTCCCAGGCACCAGGGGCAGATCACAACGGCCCTTTTGTCCTGATCTTGCTGCCAATTAAAGGAAGAGCAAACTCTCCCAGTGACTTCAGTGAGATAAGTTAATTTATACCTGGGTATAAATTAACTCCATTGATTTCAGTGGAGCTCTGCTGGTTTTCACTACATGACATCCTGAAATATGTTTGATGGCAACAGTCAAACTGCAGTTACGGGCAAAACTTCTTTGATTTATTACATGGATGGTTCACATCAATTTAGGAGTAACAGAACTGAGTGGGAAAATTAGGAACCAGTCTCGATGCTGAGCAGAGCAGCTCTGTGGGCTGGGCTTTGAAAGGTAATTCAGGTTGTTAAATGACATTGGTCAGTCATTTCTTCCTTGTTCCTGCCTCAATTCTACCAGACATGTAGAATGAAAACGGTTTTGACCTATAAATTCATTTTAAATCTAAGGATTAAACGTCCTGTACAGGCAGAGCTGGGTATTATTACCCCCCAAAATGGTAATTCAATCACTCAGAAATCAAACTACCCTCTATATTCTCTTTACATGGAAAAAATAACATTCCCTCCAACCCTTATTTTCCAGCAGAGGTTTTTTATGTGACTCAACAAGGGTCTTTGGGGTTTTCTTGCAAGTGCCTTAGGGGACAAAATAAAATAGAGTAAAACATTCACAGTGACACAGTGAGGGAACAGATTAGACTTTTTTTATTTCCATAACCCATTGCTATTTAAATGAGATAATCTGATCTAAGCACAACACCAGAGGCAAGAAGGCTGATGAAGATAAACTCAGAGATCATTACTTTAAATCCTGTGTACTTGCTTTGGGTATATATGAAAACCAGCTCCTGATGCTGTTGCTGAAATTTAAACATTGTTTGATAGGAATATGTTAAGAAAGAGCACTCACTTTCTGGATTAAAAATCTAGGCAGGATTTTGAGAAGTTGGGATGAACAGACCTGTCCAAAGTGCTGAATAAAATCAAATAATTGCCTCTTGACACCAAAACTGTCTTGAGTTTTCCTCCTATGGCTGCTCCTGGCTCCTGCTGTTGTGCAAGGTGGGTTGCCAACAATATCATACCGGGGGGAAGATTTTATTTTAAGTTTTAATATTTTATTGCTGTCTTAAGCATCCCTCAGATGCCCCTCAGACTGTTATTTGGGTGTGGGTTCCAGGGCTGGTTCTCCACCAGGCTGCACTAACATCACCTCATCTCTGCCTCTCTGGTCCCTCCATTCTCTCCTCTGTCAATGAGGGGTTATGGATTCTGTTCAATTCTGGAATGCAGGGAATAATATGATCATAAATACATTGCAAAAGCCATTTTTCCACCCTTTTCTATCACCCAGCTTAGGAATGCAGGAGAAATAAAGGTTTTGCAGAGCTTAAATATGGAGAGACACAGGCACTGCTTGACTTTTCCAGGTACTGGGGTAACAAACAGGTCTGCTGGCAGCTCCCTACTCATCAGGATGTGTAAAATCCCAATTTACATCACCTTCACTGTGAATATCTGAGCTTCCCTTCTTCCTTCTTCCAAATCTCCAAGGCTTTTTACTGCTCAGGAAGAGGAGGAGTCACCTGATTATTTCTGCAGTTCGTCTTCCTCCTGGACAGCTTATCCAAATTTTCTGTGCCCCTCCCATTCCTAGAGGGAAATGACACCTCTTTGACCTGGTTCCTGTTGGCTTCAAATAAATACCTGCACAGAGAGGTGGCCTTTGCAACTGTCCTTTGCACTGCTGAGGGTCCTGACCCCATCAAGGAAGCAAATGAGTTTTCTAGGGTTAAAGATAAGGAAAAAGGAAAATGTCGGTAAATGCCACCAGGCCCTTAAAATTAGCTACAGACAACATAAATATGCAAAGCCCAGCCAGCCAGCCTGACCTGCATTCTGGAAATGAGGCAGTGTTTTTTACACAGTCCTTTGGGCTTATTGCCTTAAAATCAATTGAAGGTGCAACTGCAACCTCCGGGGTTGTATTTTGGCCCATTGTTTCAAAACTGCTAAATTGGAGAGAGGAATTTCCTGATGTGAAGTGTCCTGATCCTCCTTTGGGTCACAGAGTGATGAATATTGAATACATCACATCCTACTCTCTGCCTGCAGTCTCTTTGCAGATTTATTGTTGGCATAACAGCACCTTTAGGAAGGGAACAGCAGACCATATATTTTAAGACAAGTGACATCTTTGCTATTTCTAACAGCAAATTGTGGAGATGAACTAGTCCAGCCTGGGAATGTTCAGGGTTCTCTGAACAACCAGAGGCTTTCAGAGATCTGCTGATTAGTCAGAGAATGACAATAATCAGGTCTCCCTTACACAACACGGGAGTTCTCATGATTTGGGGGAACAATGACCCTGAAAGTTGTATTTCTGTAAATGACTTGCAAGCATCTGGCAGGAGGGGGGTGACACTGCAGTGACCTTCTCAGAAGAGTGAGGAGTGACACTTAAAGACAAGCCTTTGTTTCCATTCTGGAGGGTTCCACGAGGTTCAGCTCATTTCCCAACATCAGTGACCAACAACCATCCTCTGGGACAGCAAAGCCAGCAGAGGACAGAACCTGATGCCCTGAAATTCAGTGCTGGCACGGGCAGGACAGGGGTGGTGACCACAGAGAGGCAGCAGCTCTTCCCTGCCTTTCACAGACAACAAATTATTGGGCCCTTGGCAAGATGCAAAAAGAGGGATTGTGAGTGTATTATGGACAGGATGGGCTATGAAATTATTTAGCTACTTTACCTGATTTCTGTTCTTAGAAGGACTTCTTAAAGACGTTGCTAATTGCACCACAGCTTTGCTCTCCTCCACACCCAGCTGGGATAATCCAGGGGTGCTGAGGGAAGACACTGTCTCAGGGAGGTGGTTTCTTAAAGAAGAAGCTGCTTCTCCAGCACCCAGAGGTCCTGGCACAGGCTGGTGTGGGCAGTGAGAGTGGGGACAGAATGTCTCTCAGGTGTGGCCTTCATGCTCATCTTCCTCTGGTATGTCATTTTCTTTCCCTTTAGAGGGAACAGATCATCTGTCTATGTCTGACATGGACCAGCAGCATCCTGGCTTAAAACTGGTATTCCAGGAACCTTCATACATATGCTCAGATACACAAACAGGACTTAATACTTATGGAATTGGCAGGAAAAATATTATTATAAAAAAAGACAAGAGAAAGTGTGCAAGGTGGAGGAAAAGACATCATAGACAAGAAGGGAAATTAATGTATTTGTCCAATCTGTCACCCAGCATCACATTTGGAAAATATCATCCCAAACATTGCCTTAAACTAGAGGGTGAGTGAGTGAGTGGCAGAGAGTGAGCTGCTTGTCCCTGTTCAGTTCTGGAAGGTTTTACACAGAGCTGGTCCCTCTGGATTTCATTTCAAGGACGAGAACGAGCAATTTCTGTACTTGCATTTGCTCTCTTTTATCAGAAGGAAAAACTGTTTCTAACTCGAGGGCAAAACCCAGACAAAACAAGGCAGTATGTGAGAAAAGTGAATCTCTGACCTCAGGGCAAGGTGACACAAAGGAGGAATCTTCTGGTGGTAGAGGGCTGTGCTTGGGAAGCCTGGCAGCAGTTCTGGCTCTACCACTTGCTGCCCACTTGACCAGGAGGATGTTGCAGAGCCCTGTGGAGTTTTCAGATAATTCTTTCACTGCTCAATTCAAAGAGAGATATATTATTGTCCAGAGAAGCTGTGGCTGCCCCATCCCTGGAAGTGTCCAAGGCCAGCTTGGAGCAATCTGGGCTAGTGGAAGGTGTCCCTGCCCACGACAGGGGGTGGAATGAGAGGAGCTTTAAGGTCCCTTCCAACCCAAACCATCCTGGGATTCTGTGATGTTCACACCAGTTTGTGGTTTCAGCTACCCTGGTAATGAAGCACATGAGAAAAATGGTGATAACCCCAATAAAGAAGTGCCAACCTGCATCAGGAGCAACGAGCTGGAGCGACCTCAAGAAGGGCTCAGCAGTGGCACTGCTGTGCCTGCACAGATCCCAAGGGCAGTTTGATCACTTCCTTTGAAAAGCCAGGAATTAGGGCTTTGAATGAAAACCTCAACCCTTATATTTAATGGATTTAAGTGGATTTGAAGCTTTTCACTAAACAGACACAAACTCACCTCAAAGCTCTCATTCTGAGTGGACATCAGAGCAACTCTGCTGTGTTTCCCAAGGAAACCACCTGCTGGACACAGGGAATCATGTTTAATATTCTCTACCATGGGCTGGACTTATGTTTGAGAAGAATCTTCCTCATTATCCTTCATCTCTAAGAAAAACATCTTTTTTGAACTCCCCTGAGTGCCCAGTCATGTGGTGGAAAGGAGGGTAGAGCTCAGGTGCTGCTTGGAGGGTGCACTTTCAAATTGGAGCTTGCATTGATTTAGCTGTCAGGAAGCTGTTATTTACAGTTCCTGAAGTTCAGTGGAGCATGCTGGAATTCATGGAAATCATTACCAGAGCTTTATGTTTTCTATATGGCTCTAGTGTATAAGTCTCTTCTATAGTCTGAAAGGCCTAACCTGTTTTTACACTGGTTTGAGTAATTATTGCTTTCTAATCTCTTCAATTAGTTACTTTACATTAATTTTTTTTCCTATTATTTACATTTTACATGATTTTCTTCTGTTTCATATCAAGCCATTTCATCTCCCTGTACAAAAAGCTCATTAACTTTGTAAAATAACATCCTGGTACCTTAGAAGTGGTTATTTTTTTATTTTATTTTTTTTTCGTTTGCAACAGCTTCAAAGATAATTCAATTTTACTTTATTATCACTGCCAAGAAGTTGAAATTAGCAGGTGATTAAGCACTTCAAATATTTTGAGCATTTTCTATTGCCAGCAATGGAAAATTTAAATATAAAAAAATTAAGCTTAAGAAGGCACAATAATATATCACTGAAAGAGTTTAGTGAAGCACAGCATTTCAAAGTAAAATTGGTAGTTTAAAGTAATGACTTTAAATAGAAAGAAAATGGGTTTGGATTGGATATTGGGGAGAAATTCTTCCCTATGTGGGTGGTGAGGCCCTGGCACAGATTATTCCATCTTTGCCCCATCCCTGGGAGTGTCCAAGGCCAGGCTGGACAAGGCTTGGAGCAACCTGGGACAGTGGGAAGTGTCCCTGCCCATGGCAGAGGGTGGGATGAGATGATCTTTAAGGTCCCAACCCAAACCATTCTATGATTCCATGAAAATAAAATTGACTATAATTTTTCCAGTTCATATCAAATATTTGGGGAAGAGCCTGTTTTGGAAGCTCCAGATCAGTCACAAACAAGCACAAACCGAGCTGAAACTCTGCATGTGCTGCAGCCTCCCCCATCCCAGGGAGCTTTCCCTGGCCCTGGTGCCATTCATGGATTGGGAGAAGCCAAAACAGCCTGTTGGATGTCTCACTTCACCCTTTCAGCTGATTTTTAAGGCATTTGTTCGAGAGATCATTATTAGAGCAGAGCATTTTGTTTGGGAATGTTAAATTAATGCCACAGGGCTGGATTTTGAGACACCCCTCATTCAGAGCTGTTCCACTTTGATCCAACATGTTGTGGCCATCAAAGGCTTACAACATGGAATCCCTTGGAGTTTCCTAAGCAAATCCATTATATTTTATCTTCATAACTGATGCTTCAATTAAAGAATTGATACATGAAACCTTAGAATTTATTATGGAGAGAATGATGGACATGGAATCATAGAACAGTTTGGGTTGGAGAGACCTTAAAAATCATCTCCTTCCATGTCCTGCATGAGATGGAGAGAAACCCAGCTGCAGCCTTTAATTTTCCACCAGCAGAAAAGGGATGTCAGGGGGCAGCAAGAGCCAGAAGGATATTTTTTTTTTTTTTTAAGAAAACGCACCTTGGAAATGCAAAAATAAAAAGAATAAAATGAAATCTGCTTTCCTTAGAAGTGGAAATCCAGCCCAAATTTCCATGCTGTTGAGCATTTCCATGCTGTGGAACATTCCCACCCAGCAGCTCTGCACACACCAACATGGGTGAAGGTCTTGCCCACCAGCTTTTAAGAGCTGCAACAATATCTGCCACTTCCACATAATCACAGGCTGATCGTCCCTCCCATTGTTTGCAGAAGCTGGAAAATAAAACGTCTCTAGTTATTGATTTGCTACTTCTTTTTCATTTAGAGCCCATTGATCGCTGTTTATGTGTGTGTGTTTCTTGTTGAGCAGGAATTAACATTGAAAACTTCTTGGAATTCGCTGCATTTGCACCCACTTGACATTCCTGAGGCACCACAATCACTTTAACTCCGGGGGTTCCAAATTCTGATTCCTTTTCTCCTCCAATCTCTTGGCAGTAGAAGATTCCTAAACAAAATCCTTTTTTTATATATATATTATTATTATTATAGTTGGCACTTGCCTTGGACAGAAAGTGTGGTTGTCACAGAGTGATTTCAAACCACCCAGTATGATTTAGGCTGTGGTTCTGGTGCCTACATTACAAAAATAAACCTCTTAGGGATGGGAGGTGTTTTTTCATCACTGGCTGGAAGAGGAACTCTTGTGATTGCCACTAAAATTGCTGCTGGTGTGTACATGGGAAGCCAGCTCTGAGACACATCCTGATCTGTGATTTGGGAAAAATATGGATGGATTAGTCTAGTGGGGCCACGAGGAGGGGCTGGGTATATGGGAATATCTGAGATAGCCCTGAACCATCCTTTGACTCAGCTATTCCATCTGTAAAGCAGTTCTCTCATTGCTCTCACATTCACATCCTAGACTTTTCCTACTCTTGGCTCTGTCAGCTCCAAGCACCATCAAAATCATATTTTCCAGGAGACAGGATCATAGTCCTGAACCAGCAAAAAATAGTCCAAATGGATTCTTTTCATTTACCTTGTGTTTGTTTTTCACTCTCCAGAACACCCCTTTTCTATATTATTTCATGTGGGGTTAAACCCTTAAAAAAAAGAATTAAAAATTAAAAGCAATGTTTACTTTTCATGGAATGACACAGTTCCAGGAAGTGGAGAGAAAACCCCACAGGTACCACGGCAGGATTTATGTCACTAATTGCTGGAGCTGATAGCACAGTTATCATAATTAGCATCCAAACAGAGATAAGGCTCTCTGAGGCTTCTGCAGGAGTTAAGAGGGGAACAAGAGGGCAACTTTTAAAGGTGAAGGTGGAGCTCATGCAAAGAGGGGCCTGCAGTCCCTATTTTCCTGTGTCTCTCTCCTTCTCTGTCTGTGCAAAGTCCACTCAGGTGACAATCCCTGTCCTCACAGGGAGGACACTGCCTAAGATCAGCTTTGCTGCAGAGAGGCAAAAATTATAGACTTTAATTATAATCTCTGTGCCTTTATTTTGATATATTTGATTTTTAGACCCTTTTAGAATTTCAGCAATAGGATTTTTTTTTCTTTTGCACAGCATAATGCCAGGGTATTTAATACAAGCTTTATTGTTCTATTCTAATTACGATCTCATTATTAAAGGGGCACTGTGTTTTCCTCTGACAGATATTGCATCTCCCTGTTAGTGGATCTTGGTTATTCCACGCTTATCATTATTAATAATTTGTAGCAATTGGATCAGTATTAGAATATTACTTTGCTAAATCACTTTTGCTGCTAATTAAGGCACTATCTGTGACATTGTTTAGCTCCAAACATCATGTTCCTACTTTTCAGCCCGCTCTAATTACCTGTAACTCATTCATTTCTACCTATAACTCAGGTCTTTTAATCCAGACTCCCGAGCTTTGCCGTGGTGGGAGCTGCTGTTGGCGGGAATGAGAAGTTCTCGTGGACAAAGATATTTGTAATGACAAATTCACCTTTCACTGCAGCTCCTTAGAAACAGAATAATTGTACTTGATGGTTCCAAACTGGGCACAGCAGAAGGAGGAGGGTTTTGAGGGAAAAGTGAAAGATTACTGAAGTTATCCAAGTATTCGAGGCATCAGTGAGGAAAGTCAGCGTGGCTTTAAATTGCTGTGTCTCCACAAAGCTCTGTGAGATCAGATCTGTCACACTCTTCCCTGGGATAATATTTTTTCCGAAGAAGCAACATCACTTCATTATTTGCCTGGGAATATTATTCACTTTGCTGCCAAACAAACAGAAGACACAAAAAGGTCATGCTTGAGTCGGGAGTGAAAACTCACATTAATGGTCAGGGGGCTTCCTGGTGCATGTCCAAAAAGAGCAGGATTCTGTTTCAGTGGCAGGACATCTGACATATCCTGGATATTGCAGATGGAGGAAAATCAAACCCACTATTTCTGTGCAATTCTTTATGTAGTCACTGCAATGGAGTGTAAAAAGGTGGTGGATGCTCTTATGATAAAATCTTTCTTTTATCATGAAATCATAGAATGATGGAATGTTTTGGGTTGGAAAGGACCTTAAAGCTCATCTCATTCTGCCCTGCCCTGGGCAGGGACACCTTCCACCAGCCCAGGTTGCTCCAAGCCCCGTCCAACCTGCCCTTGGACACTTCCAGGGATGGGGTAGCCACAGCTTCTCTGGGCAACCTGTGCCAGGGCCTCCCACCCCCAGCTTCAGCAGCAGCTGCATCCTCCAGAACTGGGTTCTGGGGCAGGCAGGGATTCAGGCACTCCAGCATCCCTGCAGAGCCAAGGGGAGGTTATTTATAAGCTCTGATCTCCTCTAGGGGTACAGTGTTTGCCAAAAGATTTCCTTACAGCAGATGCAAAGCTCGTTATCCTTTGGGAGAATTGTCTGGAGAAGCAGAAGGGTGTTATCAAATCAGAGGGCATTGTCCTGTAGAATTGGCCTGTCTTTGGTGGGATTGCTGTGTGCCCTTGGCCAGCCTGGGGTTCGTGTTGCTCCTCCCAACCCTCAGGCCAGTCTCCATCTCACAGACTGTGCCCTGAGCTCACCCTGGAAAAGGACTTTGTGGTTTAGACTAAAATCTACCCAAACTCTGACTCATGTGCTCAAAGGGCCCTCCCTCCAATCCCAAAGTGATTTCTGGGATGCAATTCCTTCATTCTCTGATATTGTCTCACTTCATGCACTTATGCCAAATAATTCTTGATAATTTATTATTTTTTTCTACAGCTTAGAAAAAAAATGTGTATCAATACAGGCAATGACAACAAAACTGCAGGGGTTAATCTCTAGTAACTCCTTGTTGAGTATTAATCAGATTCATATTTCAGTCATATTAGTCTAAAACTACAGAAATCACTGATGTTATAATGCAACTTAAATCAGAATATAACATGATACCTCCAACTACTGTTTCTATTTAAATTTATTCTGATTTACACTGAATATAGTAGAAATAAAAGAGGTTTTTTTCTACATCTTTCCAATAAATGTTTGTGGGTTTGCAAAACACAAATAGTTTGCTCTAGGCCAGAGAAAATGTAACCATTTCTGCAATAGATATTGAATTCATATTTGCCTGACAAGTGACCTTATCAGCTATAACTTGTCATCTCTTAATTAGTCTACATTTATTTTATTCACTCAATTAACCCCCAGCCTCTCCAGGAGATAAGCTGATGATACACCAAAGTGTGTGAGTGGTGCTGCAATTAAATTGGTGCTGCACATGTACTGCACACATTTGCCTCAAAGAAAGGTAAAGCTCATTAATATCCCACCAATCTGACTGCAAATTGAAATAATTCTTATTGCCAGTGATACCACTGACTTGCAAGAGGAACAACAATGCCTTCTCTTCAGAGAATCCAAGAATAATCAGGTTAGACTGAGTGCACAGTGAGATTTAGAGACCGGGAATATTATTAAATCATATATTATTCAACCTCCGTGTTATTAAATGACAGGGTTTAATAATTGCTCTTGGAAGTTTCCTTTTCTAGCCAATCATAAATAAGCACACCCTCTAAAATCTGAAGCCACGTGAAGTTTGTCTGGATTCCAAGTTCTTTTTTGCTTCCATAGTTATTTTCATGACTTTCCATGATGGAATGTTTAAATTGATAATTTCTGGAGATGGACAGAATGACAATTTTAGGAACTGGATAAACCTGCATTTCTACACTTCCAGAGACAGAGAGCTGCAGATTAAAAGTTTTGAGTTGAAATTCTTTGCCAGACAAATGCCCAAGTCCTTAACTTTTAAAAAATATTACTGGGTTCGACAGATCTGAAAGGTCATTTGTGTGGGAAAGAGTGAAATCCTATGAGTAGAACCCAGCCTGATTTACGTTTTGTGCCTTAAAATAACTTGGTTTTATGGTTTGGAATAAAAAACCTAAACCCTATGATTGGAAAAATCAACAGAAATTCATTTAAATTTTAAGGAAACCTCATCTGAATCAATATTTATGTCCCAGTCTATGTGCAAAATGCTCTCTTGTGCATATACATAATTTACAGGGAGAAGTTGAGACAAGAACATTTTTGCGAGTCCAAAAGTGGTCATTGTTTGCAAATCAAAATAATAAAACAACAATATGTTGTATTGCCCTGAAATTTTACTTAAGTATCTGTATATTTTTCAAGATATTAGAGGTGGGAAAACACAAACATGAAGAAAATAAATGTGTTGAAGGAAGACGTGTTGTAAATTCAGTCGGATACAATTATTGAGGAGAGGGAACATGTAATATCCTGCTTTCTTTCCTTTAAAACTCTGCAGCCTAAACCTGCCTGAATTAGAGCAGCATCTATCATTGATTATGTCATTCCCAGAAATATGGCCTTCAGCAGGTTTGTCATAACTCTGCTGGTGATGCTCCACACGGGCACGGCAACATCAGTCACCAGGAGACAATTTCCCAACTACTACAAGTCAAGCAAATCTGTTCCCAGCCTTCTGGGATGAGCTTTCCTGGAGATGGATGGCACCAGGCTGTGATGGATGGGCTGGAGCAAAGCAGTGCCTCAGCCCTCTGGGGTGCCTGCCCTCTGGGGTGCCTTTCCACTGGGGTGCTCAGGATCCCCAGGGAAGGACAGGGACTTAAACACCGAAATCCCACTGAGATCAGGGGCTGTCCCATCCCTGGGAGTGCCCAAGACTAGGCTGGGCAGGGCTTGGAACAACCTGGGATAGTGGGAAGGTGTCCCTGCCCATGGCAAGAAGCAAAACAAGATCTTGAAGGTCCCTTCCCACCCAAACCATTCCATGATTCAATGACCAAGAGCCTGAATTCAAGTAACACTCGGCCTTTTGTCTTTACAACATGAAATTTTTCACCACCTCCATCTCTTCTTATTTATTTTTAGTTGTAATATCATCTTTACATTATTTTAGCTTTTTGTGTTTTGCCTTTGCATTTTTTTTGTTGTCTCTTTGCATGTATTACATTTATCTGCTCACATTTCCCCCACAATTAAACCATCTCTACCCCAGCTCAAGCTCCTGCATCGAGTGTCCTCCTTCCTTTGCCACATCACAGGATCAAAACACTTCCCTTTTTTATTTTTTTTATTTTTTTTTGTCAAATCTGCTTCGGTTTGAATTTCACCAGTGGCACAGATGAGACACCTAATCCAATTTCCCCTTATGCAGAGAGTCCTCTTGCATTTCTCTCTGCAATTCTCCTTTTTCCCTGAATAGCCGTCATTTAATGCCCCCTTATCTTGGATGGCACTCATTTAGTGGTTTATTAAGCAGTAATTCAGCAGCCTGTTATCAGTTCCTACTAGAGCTGGGAAAAATATGCCATCCAAGTATGCAAGATTTCTGCAGAATTACAGCGTTTCTGGGATTTTTGGATTAGAGAAAAATTACCCCAAAGTAATAGATATGAAATGTTTTCCCTGCATTTCATTATTGGCCCAGTGCTAAAGCTCCCATCAGGCTGTTTCAAATGGAGATTGCCTCATCCTATTTCTGTTTCCAGCCCAAGCAGTAAAATTCCACAAAATCACAGAGAACATGATGGACTGAGAGGTCCTAAACCTTCTACCTTCACTCATGTCCTTCCTGAAGATTTCCTGGTGGGGAAAAGGCATAATGCTTAGATTCATTTGTTGGAGCTTCTTAAAAATCAGGAAGTTGAAGTGAAATAAAGGGTAGAAACCAAAGTGTGCCCTAAGCATTAAATACAGCAGCACAGAGGGATCACTGTAAATCCCAGCTGGACAAAATGGGTTTGCAAAAGAATTTTGATGATATCAGAGGTAAAGGCAGGACTGGAAATGGCAACTTTTAAGTTCTGCGTGAAAATAGAAGTTTTTTTTAATTGATAAATCATTCCTGTTTCTTAAAATTGCCAGGTTACAATAAATAGTGAAAGTAGAGATAAAAAAGGAGCAGGGAAGAAGGTGATGAGGTAAAAGGAATGAGCTAAAGAGGTGGGGAAGTAGCTAAACTGGCACAGGCCATGGAACAGAGAGTAGAGTCATGGAAATTGGTTATAAAAGCCTTTCTGGTTGTGTTTTCCCTCTGGAAACATGCACAGGAGATACAAGAGCACAAACCACAGAAGGTTCCCCGCAGTGTCCTGTCATCCCACACTCCACAGGCTCTTCCATGGAGTGAGAGCCTCAGCAGGGATTAACAGGGACACCCTAAATCCCTGTAGTTTGAGCTGTTGCCGTTTCTGTTTAGCACTGAAATGGTGTCAGGCATCGACACCAGGAGGGGAAGGGACTGCCCTGAAGGGATAATCCACTTTTCCAATATTCCCTGGTTTTTCCAGACTGTTGAGGTACCAGCAGCTTTTCCATTTTCCATGCCCCTGTTTCCCAGTTCCCTTCCCTTCCCTTCCCTTCCCTTCCCTTCCCTTCCCTTCCCTTCCCTTCCCTTCCCTTCCCTTCCCACCTCTGCTCCAAGGCAGAATTTCAGTGCAGCCTTAACATTTTTCCCTCCTGCCAGCTGGGTTTTGTTTTGCTGTTTATGCTGTCATTTTTTTTATTTTTTTTTTTTTTATTTTTTTTTTTTAGAGATTGCATCAGATAAAGGTCATTTTTACTTGAATAGAAAAGCACAGTAATTTTGACAGTGAGACTTTCCCAGCTTGCTGTACATCAGAAATGTTGATATTAGATCCTTTAAAAGAGAGAGACTAGACACCAAAAATTGCCTGAGCAACTCAATTGCCAGCAGTTTTTTTTTTTCCTCAAAAAATAAGTGTTTACCAAGTCATGTTTGTGGCTCCTGCTAAATTTTAGGATGCCATTACTGGAAGGACTTTAACTTCATTTGTGTTTGCTGAGGGGGGAAAAAAAAAACAGATCATCAGGAAGATATTGAACAGCCACAAAAGATGATGGTTTCAAATAGAGGCTTTTGGCTGATCTATAATCATTTGCTTTGGCAATTTTATTTGGGAACATTAAGGCTGATGGTTTACACTGTGTTCCTAATTATTGCTGAAATATTGTGCTGAAATGCAGAAAGCAGTGGGTTAGTGGGGATTGCAATGTTCTAACTGGGTTTTAATCAATGAGTGATAATGATAGCTCGTGTTTTGACTTTCCCTGCTTAATTGCCAGCAATAAAGCAGATCTTCATCCATGATGTTCAGCAGAGTTCACTTCCATTCATCTCCCTTTATTCTGGTTATTTTTAAAGGGCCTGGGAGCTCTCAGTGCCAGACACAATAACAGAATATCCAACGTTAATTATATTTTGCTTGCTTAATATTTTCCACAACACAGGGTGATGATGCCCTTTCTGGGGAGCTTTTGTACCTCCCTGTTTTCTGAAATGCAGCAGGTGTCCAAAGGTAAAGCCACATTCCATGAAATCCCAACCAGATCTTGCTGTTTAAATCACTATTTTCTTTCTGCTGCTTATGATAGTTGTGATTTTTATTTTTTTTTTTTGCCAAGATGCTGAAATAATAATTAAACAGAAATATTCCAAGAGTGAGGCAGATCTGCAGGTGCTGCTGGACAGGAAAGTTCATCTCATCCAAACAGCCCCACCAGGTCTGATCTCCATCCCACCAAGGGTGGATTTTCACTGGCCAACAGTCAATTTTGCAGTAGACTACATCTAATTTTTGGTTAAGAAAGACCATTTTTTTCCCTTTAAATTGAAGTTCTAAATTTAGTTTCAATCTATTAAATGGATGTCAATACCGTGATGACAAATGTATGTAAATCAGGCAGCCAAGACAATAAATATTTTGATAATATCCTGCCTGAATAATCTAATTTAAATCAGGACCTGCCTTAGGTTTAAAATGTTATAAATACCCCTGGCATTCCTCTTCAATTACGTGTAAGAAAATAAAGACCTTTTTAATCTTGCCTGGATCACTGCTTAAGATGATTTATTTTCCAAGATTTTCTTCCCAAGTTATCAATCATCCAAAAAAGCAAGAAGGAGGTGGCAGCCTGAAATTTCTAGATCAGATCTTTCTGTGTCCTGAGGATTTTTTTTTGTTGTTGTTGGAGGAGTAATTTTTGGATTACAAAAATAAATGGTGTTCACATGTTTTTCTATTATCTTCATGATCTCAATTATTTCCGAGTGTTAGTCTGGAATATGAATCTTTTTATCTACATATAAAATAATTTCTGGTGGTGTGTTCTTCCTGACTATTTTATTCACTGCTTTTATTTAAGCCTTAGTGCAAAAAATAAGCACCTTGAAGGAGCCTTTTTGTTCCAGTTATCCAAAATAAATAACTAAAATTTAAATAACACAGAGCTTAAACACCCACCTGCATTATAGTCCCTGTAATGGTGATTGTTTTTCTCCAAGGCCTGGGACTCATAATGCTGCAAAAAACAAGACACCACTTCACATTACGTGATTCCTGTTGAACAGAAATGGGAATTAGGAAGTGTGGAAACAACGGGAATCATCATTTCCTTTGGTATATTCAAACTATTTCCAAGGCAGCCTTTTTCCCATTGTATCTTTTTTTATTCCAGAGGGGTTGAATCTTTGCTACTGAAAACCTGCCTGACAATGATGCAGCTGCCAGGAGCTGCTGTACATGGAATTTGCACAGTTCTCCAACACTAATACATTTAGACCATCAATTATAATGTATTGCAGTCAGTATAAATGGAAGAGCAAAGAGAAATTATTAGCAGAGCTCTTCCCTCTTTAGCTACAATGAGTGTGTAATTGCTTGTAAAAATGTATTTGCACTATATATTTATATACAATATAAGATAAATACATGTTACATTTTACAGAGTTTCACCTACAGAGAAATCTAAGAAAAAATGGAGCATCAGCTGCTTATACTTTGTTTCAGTAGAAGTCAATCCACTGAATTCTAGGAAAGGTTTTCACTGATTTCAAAGCACTTTGGCTCAGTCTCTGCATGGTAAAAGGAAAAAAAGCAAAATTGATGGGGCACGAAACTGTATCTACTTAAATTGGGAGCCAAGCTTAGCAGTCATCAGGTGTCTGAGGACTGAAATTACTGGGAAACTAAAAAGAAAAAAACAATCCGAACCAACCAAACAAACAAACAAAAAAAAAACACACCAAAAAAAAGTGTTCTAGTGAGTTAGTTTGTATTTGATCAGTATTTCTCCAACAGATTCACTCCCCAAGTCTTTCTGCCATGGGGCAGGAAGAGAAGAGCCATGAAAGTTGGGAAAAATTTGTGGGAATGGACTTGAAGGTGAAAGGGCTTGGCTGTCCCGGCCACCTCAGGCTGCCCAGGAAAAGAGGGGAGGTGGAATAAGGAATTTCAGCCTCCTTGAAACCACTCAGAGGGTTTATTTTAACACACAAAAATGGGAAAAAGAGAGACAGAGCCTTTATTCCCCTTGACTTCCTCAGGATCTCCAGGAAGGAGGGGATGGAGCAATTCTCTTTTGTCTCCCTCTGCATCCAGAGTCACTGGATGGGAGTGTAGGGCTGCAAAGCAAGAGGTGCAGTGAAAAGACTCAAAGGAGGCTGAAATGGAGCTTAAAGGTTGGAAGAATTTACCTCAAAATGTCTTTATTTTTTGCCTTGTTTTATGCACAAGCAGGACTGTGGTTTATTAGGCTGTCCTGTGCCTACTCCAGTCAGTGTTTCACTCTCTCCCCCTCCCCAGAGCATCTCTCAACAGTCACACCAAAATTCTGGAGTCACCACACAAAACCCCAGAGCTGCTCAACACCACCAGTGGCAAAAATTATCTGACCTTCATTAATCACCATCCTTTAAGAGAGTAAAGCACAATTTTGCACCAAATGTGATTCGAGAGAAACAAAGTGGTGGATTTATTTAAGTGGCAGGAAATTCAATGATATAGCTGTTATCCTTTTTTTCCTGTATTATAAATTATTGAATTAAGCCTTCAGTCAGTTTGGCAACGGTGCCAAATGAATATTACAGCAGCACAATGCAGCCAAGGGGGTCTCTCACTGGATCTGGGGCTCACTTAGAACTGAAATTACAGGGAACCAAATGTTTGTGCAGTAGATTGGAAAAGGTTCATTATTATTTATTCACCTTGCCTGGTAACACAAAAACCTAATGAAGTGTCATTGAGAAAGTGGCACATCAGGATTGCTGGACATCAGAAAGGCACAGCCCTCCAACTTCCTCAGGGATATTTGTCTCCATAATTAGGTGTCTGTTCCACAAAATCCTCCAACTGAAGGACATGGCCAAGTTTGTGACATCAACCAAACCACAAATGAAAAGGTGATTTTCACCTTTTATTTAGCTTGTCTACATCCTGCACACTAGGACAAAACCATCAGAAAATCTTGTCATAAAGCCAAAAGAAAGTCAGGTATTAGAAATTGGAACATTGTTACTCACATGTTTGTTTATTTTAAAATAAATTATTACATTGTTAATACAGATGACACATTTATAGCCCCTGTCCTGATTCAGGCTGTAGTAGCTTTACACACATCCCCAGAATGAATTGTTCATAAATCTGTGCTCATCTCTGGTGGAAATCAGTGCAGCTCCACTGAATGCTCTCCAAACCCATTAGGAGCAATTTTCCTTCTCTGCAACTCCAGCTCCTGCTCTGGAATCGTCAGGGAATACTTGGGGGTTTGTATCCAACAGAGTATTGTGGAAATCTGAATTAAGAGTCTGATTGTTGAATTCAGGGTGATATTAAGAGAAACATCACATTTTGGCATTTAGAGATCTCTCATTAATTATTTTGGAATTAGAATGTGTGTATCTGTTAGATGGGTGATAAATTCCCTGATACCCAATTATATTCACAGAAAGTATTGAAGCAATAGTGCTTATCATAATAGAACAGTTAAAATATGTTGGAAGCATCAGATTTTGACAAAATCTTTTGTCACTCCACATATTTAATTGAAAAAGGCTCATAATTCTCAAGAATGTGGTGGGTTTTTGCATAATACTTCCTTAATTATTACCTGTGATATATTACACCCTAATTTTATATGCTATAGTCTGACAATGGCTGGTTATGTAAGTAATTAAAGTCATATTTTATAGTTTTATTGTTTGTTTTAGAATTCAAGCACTTCAGGAAATTGTGCAGTCAGTTCATAACCTGAGCAGGTTGTTTGCCACAGAACCTGCACCACACACAGATTCTGTTTGAATAACAGGAAAAAATATTGGGATATCTGACTAATTTCTCAAGGAATAAAACCAAGAGGATACAGAACCTTTTTCAGTGAAAACATTTAAAATTTCTGTGTCGTTTACCAGGGCTGGAAGAGTCCTAAATATTTCTGGTCTTCTTATTTTTCAAATCTAAAGGAAGAGGTACCATCAGCCGGCTGAGGTCCAAATGAAATGGTCTTAAATTGCACCAAGGGAGGTTTAGATTAGATATTAGGAGAAATTTCTCCCTGCAAAGGGTTGGAAAGGATTGGAACAGGTTTCCCTGGGCAGAGGTGGAGTCACCATCGTTGGAAGTGTTCAAAAACCATGTGGATGTGGAACTTGAGGACTTGTGAATGCAGTGGAGGGTTGGATTTGATGATTTAGAGGTATTTTCCAGCTTTAATGGTTCTCTGATTCTCTGAAAGGGGGGCCTTGCACTGCTGGCTGTCCCTTTATACCATTTCCTAGAGAAACCCTGGGCTTGAGCACCAAACCCCAATTCATTACTGAGTTTCTCTGACTTCAGCAGTGCCAGGACTTCAACCCCTGCACCTCCCCAGTGCCTCCCCCTCTCCCCACATCACAGGCAGAGAGGTGTCTCCCTGGGTTTGGTGCCTGATAACAGAGACAATGTGGAATTTCACCACCACAGCCAATTTGACTCTTCCAACAGAAGCTGCAACTTGAAAGGAGCCCCGTGGCTCTGGAGCTCTGCACATCAATGTCTGCAGGGAGAAAACACAGCAAAGCCCAAGGCCCTTTGGGGAAATCCTACAGGTTTTAGGTTGCTTCTGCTCAAACCTATATCATCTAATCTCCCTTTCTCTGTGTGTCTCCTGCTTCAGTCTCTGAGCTGGTTGGCAGTGAGAGGGAGAGGAGGGGAGCCTGTCTCCTGCTGCCTGTTCCACTGACAAGTTGTTTTCCTTTTCACAGAACACTTTTGTGGCCTTTTTCTGCTGCTTCTTTTCCCATTTCTCTTTCAGCCTTAATATCTGATTCCTTGAGCTGTCTTCTGTTACTTTACTCAGTGTCTCATCCACTGCCTCTCCTTTTGCATCTCTCATGCTCCTTTTAAAGTCCTTGAGCTCCATGGTCCAGGCCTTTGATGAGGGAAACAATCATCCTGTTCTGCTCTTGACAAGATTCAGTCAAAAGCCCCAGTGTTATCTGCAGGGATATTCATGGGATATCCATGCCATGGACCCTATAAACTCCCCCTCTTCCAATTAAAAATTACCAATGACTTCAGCTGCGAAGAAAATTAAACAGATTTTGAAGGAATTTGGATTTTTCATAATTTTTCTGCTGTCACGAGGAGTAGGAAGTGTCCAACTCACCTGTCCCATCTTTTTTGTTAGAATTGACAGGTGTTTTACTATCCAGCTGATTTAAAAGAGGCCTCTTAATCAGGTGTCAGCTTTGGCCCATAAAGTCATATTAATGTTTTGGATCAGATATGAAGCTCTATCTAAGGCACATTAAGAAAGATTCATTAGAAACTCACTACCCCTAGAATTTACAGCCTTCCTGGAACTTAATAGCCTGGATAAATTCCTCCTTATCTGGTTTGCTTATATGAATTACAGCAGTTTTGCATTTAGAAGCTTTTTAGAGCTGGGATCTTACTGTTATTCCGGTCTCCTTATCCTTGTGATCTTCCATGAGGATTCACTGATATAGTACATGTAGAATCATGGAATGGTTTGGGTTGGGAGGGGCCAGTTCCATGGGCAGGGACACCTTCCACTAGCCCAGGTTGCTCCAAACCCCATCCAACCTGGCCTTGGACACTTCCATGGATGGGGCAGCCACAGCTTCTCTGGAATCCTGTGCCAGGGCCTCCTCACCTTCCCAATCTTCACCACAAATTTGGGATTCTCCAATGCAAGACCTAAATTGTTCTATACCCCCAAGGGCTCATCACCTCTGAGCGAGGAGCTCAGCTCCACAAAACATCACCCAAACATCCACAGCTCAACAAAAGGTCATGGCAAGAGAAATGGTCACAGAAACTGCAAATCCTGCAGACTTTGGAGCTGTCAGTCCAACAGATCTGTCCTTTTCTGGTCCTGGAGCAATGAATCCTCTTGAGTTTGGCCCAGACAAACCTAAAATCTCCCTCTTCAAACGGAGAATGTTGATACAGGACACTCTCAGGTTCACCAAACCAAATTTCTCTGATATTACTGATCCGTTTGAGTAATGGTAATTAAAACTCCACCTTGCAAAAAGTCAGAATAGGAAGGAAGATCTGTGGTAGGAAAGGGATAAAAGTCTGCTGGTTTATAATATTGTTCCCCTGAGTTATCTATACACACCCTGAGCCTGGGGCTGGGCCAGCCTAAGTTGCTCTCAGGTTGTGTTACTTTGCATTTCCAGCTGGGCAGAAACCTCAGAAGGAGCTGAATCTGAAGCCAACCAGAGCTGGACAACAGGAAAGAACAGGGAGAAAGATCTGGCTGGAAATTAAGCTGATTGAATGTGAATCGTGCTTTTTTTCTCCTCCTCTGGATGAGACGGTGGATAAACATTTCAATATTTATTGTGACTAACTAAAACCTCTTTAAGTACTTTTGACTCCAATATCACAGCCTGATATAACTCACCACTGCCCACAAAGTAGTGAAAGGGAAGCACTGTCATCCCCCCTGCTGATGGATAATTATGGAAAAAAACAGGGATCCTCCTCTTCCATTGGCACTGTGTTAATCTCTGCATTGGTTGAAGACAATATCGTGTAATGAATGGAGGAATGTTGATTCATTTTCATCCTTTACATTTGAATTCAGGCTGGCATAATTATGGTCTTTATGGAGATCAAACTGATTTGGTATCATAAAGAAATACAGTTTAAACTTCTTATAAAACATCTCGTAACAAGAGTTTATGTTTGCTTTCCAGCACCACGCTGAGGATTCACACGATTTTTATGTATAAAAATGAGACATTTCGTAAAATATTCCAAGAGATTTAAAAAAAAATCTGAATTATTTAAATCTTGAAAAAAAATAAACAACCCTACAAAGATTCATTTGTCATATATATCTCTAGAGAAATCATGGGGACTGTATTGAATCTGGAGAATGGGGCAGAAATATGGGGCCATTCTCTCTAGGAAACACAAAAGGATGTGTCAGGAAATTAGAAATGACCAGCCTGACCTTTTCTACAAAAAAGAGATGGACTCCTAGGACACCACTGGCTCTGAAAGTGCACATCATTTCTCACAAATTTGGTGTTATTCTCTGCTGCAAGAAAAGGATATTAAAGAGAAAACAAACTGATAGCAAGAAGGTACCTCTACTAAAATTCATGGAGAGCATTTTTGTCATGGGGACTGTGACACTGGGAAGGAGTTGTTTGAGCACCTGCAAAATATTTTGTCCTTTTTCACACGTGAAGGGTCTCCTGCATTAAGGACATGGAAAGGGGATACAAGAATTAAGATCTTCAATAGTCTACAGGTGATAAATGAGTCGAAATTCCATTTAGAACAAAGCAGTGGAAATTAATTCCAGATTTACCAAAATATTTACATTTTTATGAGGTGAAGAGGGGATTTTTATGTACATCAGGTACCTCAGCCCTGGCCCACCCAGCTACATTGATTTAAAATGTGGACTAATCATCTCTGGGTCGTTTGGATGCTTCACAGAAGCTTTTCACTGGCAAGGCTGGGAAGGTAAAGAGGACTCAGGAAATTAACTCAGAAGGGAAGAAAATTCCTCCCAAAGCAAAGACAAGTCAAAGGGTCAGTTGTAGAATCACTGAAAAAGGAAGTCTTCAAATTTGTCAAGGGATTAAAACCAGAAGAACAGCCAGAAAAAAAAAAAAAAAAGAAATTTAACCACCACCTCTGAGAGTTGCTCTGCTTTGTCCCCCAGTTTACTGAACAAATGATCTTCTCCTCTACTCCCCACACCAAGAAAGACCACCATGAAAAATAGAAATAATTCGGGTTTTGCAAGTAGGAAATGAAGGCTGATTATTTAATGCCACTTATTTTTTTAAAAGGACCCAAAAAGGAGGGGGAGGGGAGGGAAAGCCCCAAATCCAGTCAGCAAACAAACAAAAAACCAACTAAATAAAAACCCAACAAACCCAAACCAAACCCTGGAGCCAGGCTGTTTAAAGTATATAAAATAATATATCAAAGGGTGTGAAGGTTTGGAGGAGAAGGAGGTGATTGATTCCATTAGACTGTGATGTGACCAGGGAGCACCAACCACAGAAACCCCAATTCCATCCTTTCCTGCTGCCAGTTGTTGTCTAAAGAACAACCATGAGGTAGATGGGGTTGTTTAATAGTTGGCCTTATAATTTCCATAGGAAATATGCAGAGGAGCCAATCTCCACTGTCACCTGCAAAATAAATCACCAGCACCAGGGATCTGTGATTTTATTATCAATCAGCCTTGAAATATTTCCTCCTTAATAGTCAAATGTCTGGAGGTGGATCCTCAGCTGAATATCAGAGCAGACCTTCACTTGTGACTGAGAGCAAAGGACTCCAAAGGACAATTTTATGTGTAAGGACACGCTGAAGACATCTAATCTTAAATTATTGTTTTTCTTTCACAGGGGAAGAAACCCTTCATGGTCCTATTTTTATCCAAGAGCCACATGATATCACTTATTCCATGGGCTCAGCAAATCCAGAGATCCTGCTGAACTGCACAGCTGAAGGATATCCACCCCCCCACTACAGGTGAAGTCAGTTCTGGGCAAGTCTTGTCTCACTGTAAATCTTTGAGCTGGGTTTTAGTCAGGAGTAAACAGTTTTATATCCCATCAAATGCACGGAGCTCTCACAGCAGGAATGTTCATGGATGGAGTAAATTTAGGGAAAAAAACATATTTCCTGGGCTGCTGCTAAGAAAATTCACCCAGGGAAAAAAAAAAAAGACCACATGGTTGAAAATCATCCCCAAAGTATTTTGAAATATAAAAAATTAATTCTGGATCCACGGGGAAAAAATGGGAAAAAAGAAGCAGAGCACATGTGACAAAGTCTACAATGATTGTAAATATCACATATGTTTATAATCACTGCAGAAAATTGTAGAATGATTCCCAGCAATTCCAAAATATCGTTGTTTATTCATAGCCTTGAAAAACAAATTCCAGCCCTGCTCTCATTGAAATTCCTTGGCTTATTGCAGGTTCTGCCTCAAAAATGAGGTAGAATTAAAAACTCCTTCCACCTCTCTTTTGTTCACAGTCAATAGTTTTTAAATTTCCTCTTTTCTTCCTCAATGGAAATGTTGTATGTTAAGGGAGGGTTTGCAAATCTTTTCCCCAATTACAAGAAAGCCTCAGGTGACTTGGCAGGACAGTTGCATTTGAATGCAAATAATTTAAGAAACATAGAAGGCAATGAAATCTTAAAAATATTGCTATTTTTATTATAGTACACTGAAAAGATAATTTATTAAATCATGTAAGCATATATCCACTCACATTCCTCGTGTTCCTTGGGAACTGATGAATTCAGCATCAGAATATAGAATATTTTTTAAATTTAAGTTCTGCAACAATTGGTCTGGATGCATTTCCTATAACTGATGGAAGTATTTTCCAATGGCTGCATGAAGAACTTTGGGAAAATATGGAGGTCACCCCTGCCTTAACAAGTTTTTAGTAAAATATCCCTAAAATAATTTTTCAAAGAATTCTGTATATTAGTAAACTGCAAAACACACAGAGCCATTAAATCATTGCCTACCCCATGAATTCATTAATTCCCTTCCTTCGGTGATGTAAACATATTAATTAGGAAAAAGCCCACTCCAGGAGATGAACCCCTGATCTATATGCAAAGTTTAATAATCATTGTACCGTGGTGATTAAAATGATTATGGGGATACTGTGAAGAATTCATTTGCAGCAACCAAGCCAATGTCTTTGCATTTGTTTGGAAAAACAATTATAGATCTTAATTGGGAGCCATGTAATGATGACAGCAGTTATTTCAGTGATTGATTCTGAAATTAAAGAGAACTGGCAAACTAAATACCAGAATCTCTCAGATTAGAAAATGGAAAGCTTTAGACAGCGTGGAACATATGGAAATCCTGAAATGTGGCAAAATCTTGAGGCTGGGACAGAGAACACACTCATGGGCAAGCACCTGATGAGATTTTCCTCATCTTTGAAATAAATAAATAATTAAAAAAGCCAAAATAGCCTAGAACAACAGCAAAACCAACTTCAGCAAAACATTAAAAAAAAAAATAGAGCCGAGACACAAAACCGTCAAAAATCAAATTGCTGCTGGTCAGCTGTTATCACATCTAAGTTTCTCAGTGTTGATGAATTTGTGGAAGGAGAGGCAGTCATTGGGAGACCCAGAGAAATGAAGCAGGTTTCCTTCAATGTGTTACCTGGGGAAGCTGCCACCACTGTCAGGAACTCTGCAAATAGCCAAAACCAGACAATTTTTCTGCTGTGATCCTTCATGTGATTAACTCAGAGTTGATTGCCCTCGGTTTGGGCACTGCCACCAACCCAAAGTGAGCCACTGGCAACTCTCGTGGGGTGTTTGCATCCTAAGGAGGGGTTGGCATCACACCCACAGAGTCAACAGAAATGATACAGATGTATAAAACCACGGAAAAAAACCCATATTTGCGTAATCTTAGGGTTGTGACAATCAAAAAAGTGCCATCAACAACCCCCAAACTTGCAGATATCAGTGGTTGACTCCCTTGTTCTTCCTTTGGGCCTCGTGTGGGCAATGAAAATTCAGCCCTAATGTGATAATGGTAAAGCTACAAAATCCCCCTTCTTGAATTATGTATTTTCTTTGAAACACAGATTTTATTTTGACATCTGTAAGCAGCTGTGTAATGTTGCAGACACAATCCATTTTCTGCTTAGTGGACTAAGGGGCAAATTAGGTTTTAAAATAGCAGCGTTCTCATCATTAAATTATCATAAAAACTTCTCTCTCAGCTTTTGTTGTGCCCTCTGAAGTGAAACCTTCCTGATCTATATCTCCAGATCATTTTTGGAGCCAACTTTCTGATTTATCATAAAGTTTTAAGGACTGAAAAGCACATTCATATTATAAAAAAAAAATTACAGCTGTAGTCAAGGTATAACCTCCCTCCCAACTGGATGGATAACTCAGTTTGTATGAATAAGTTATAATTACTTTTTTGGACATTTGGGTGAACATTGGTGACTAACAGTAAAGATTTTCCAAGGAATACAATTATTGCTATCATTAAGATTGATGTAAGGAGCAGTCTGGTGTGAAAAATGATATAATTTTGTGATATTTAACTCCATTTTTATCATTACAGGTATGCTACAGCACACTATTTAAGATAAATATGAATAGGCTCTGTAAATTATAAGCATAATTTGATTTTTTTCCCCTCAAAGGTGGAAGCAAAATGGCACAGATATTGATCTTACCATGAGTTATCACTACAGGTTGGTTGGAGGCAGCTTGGCAATCAATAACCCACATAAAAATCAGGATATTGGAACATACCAGTGTTTGGCCACAAATTCATTTGGAACAATTCTGAGCAGGAAGGCAAAGCTTCAATTTGCATGTAAGTTGGGAAGCTCATATTTATTAGAGCATTATTTTCCTATTAATTCTGCACATGGATGGTAATTTATTGGGTAATTAAAATATCATGGGTGACTCTGTTCAAAAGGTTTCACTGACTTCTGCACTGTTTTTCCTAAAAAAACCCCCAACATTCCTGGTAAATATTAATAACAAAACCAGACATCTGATGGTTGCTTTCCTCGGGAACAAGAATGGAAAATCTGAAAATTGAAAGGTCAAGAAAGATGAGCACAATTATTCTCACTTAATAAAGGTGTTCCCACTCTTTAGGACAGTGGGTTTATTGTCATCCTGCAGGTGGTTACAACTGGGGGGGGGGGAGGAATGCTGCAAAAATTAGGTTTTGAGTTTTTTATAGTTAATGAGGTGTAATTAAGGCATAAAAACATAACCAACAGTGATAGTTGCTTATATTAACAGAGAAACCCTCTTTTTCCTTCCCCAGTGTGTAAAAGTGAGGGCCACACTCTGAAACATCTCATCTTTGAGCTCTGAAAAATCAGCTCTGAAATATTTCCCATTTCAGCCCCATCAGATCGAGCACGTTGTGCCTTGAGATGATTTTAAATTGATTTTATCTTTGTTCCCCGTTTCACAACTTCACAATCTTTTTTTCCATAACGTTTATAGGCAGTGACCGAGTTCTGTCAATGCCCTGGGGAGGAGGGGGAACAACAGCAACAACCAAAAAAACCCAAATATTCCCTTTTTTTTTTTCCCCCCAGTCTAAAGCTCCGAGCAGTCTGTTGCAATTGTTTTCAAATCTCATTAATAAAACATGTGTCTAAAGCCAACCTCGTGTCGCTGCTTCAGACACCAGCAAACGTATTAATTATTAATCTTGTTCCATTTCTCCCAGCAAACCTCGTGTCACGGGGTTATCCAAAGGAGACAGTGGAGGTCAGGCTGGTTCACAGACTCTCTTTCAGCAGAGCTGATCAAAAGGTGTATCACCAGTACCTCATTTAATAATGTTTTACCCTGAATTTCTCAAAAGAGCTTTGATTTCCCAGAGCTGGTCAAATGTAAAAAAAAAAAAAAAAAAATTTAAAAAAAAATCGATTCATTATTTTCCCACTTTTTTTGTGAAACAGCTTTTCCAGCCAAACTTCCTGTGTGGGAAATTAGTGCAAGATATTTGGAGGTGAAAATTGTTTAGTGACAGAACAAATCCCGTTTTTAAATGAAGCAAGGATAGGTGGCCACCTCAAAATTGTCTGTGGAGTCTGTAATCCCCAAAGGAACCAGGACAGGAATGGAGCTGGGAAAAGACTTAAAGAAAAGGAATATCCTTAAAGGAAGGCACAAAGGAGGTATAAAATATCTTTTAAAAATGGTGAGGGAAAGAAGAAACAGGAATATCTGTGAAAGAATGAAGGCTCTGATAATGATTCAGAATATCACAATAACCAATGATTTAATCTTTTTTTTTCTGGAAAATTCAACCCCTGATTCAAACTCCTGGGAGCACTTTGGGTTTGGGAATTGGTCAGGAATTGATCCTTCAGAAGTTTCCCTAGGAGAGAAAAGGGGAGCTGCTCATCACGATTCCCAGCTTTCTGTGTGATTTTTTTTTTTCTGTGTGAGTTTTCCAAGGATCTAAAGAGGGGTGTGAACCTTCCCATGGAGAGGAGGTTCTGCAGAGCCCAGTCCTCACCTCCCATTCCTGGGGACAATGTTGGATTCCTGGCCTGTCTGAGGCAAAGCTCCTCCCAACCAGACCCAGCTGATGCCACTTGGCTGCTGAAGGCCCTGTTTGCCAGAAAATGGACTTTCTTGATGGGATTAAGTATTTTCAGCTGTTAAAACACCGGTTCTTTAATAACACTCAGTGCAGGTGCCCTTTCCCTCTGAAACACTTAACTCACTAATAGCTGGAAGTCTCATGCCAGTATAAAACAATCCAAATGGGCTCAATATCAAGCAGCTCCTTTATTTAAGCTTCAAACCCCACCAAGACACTTCCCAGAGTTCTGCAGGGAGCAGGTCACAACAGAGCTGGGGCTGGTTTGCCCACAGCAGCCATCCTGCTTCAACCCTCCAGCTCTTAACAACCCTACAATGCTAAATATATCCCACAATCAAGCAACACACTCCTTTTTCATTAGTGGTGACAGATATTTATGTCCTTTCCCACAGAGAAGAGAGAGGACAGACAAATCAAAGCCTGTTATTTACAGTGACAAACACAAACTTAGAGGAAAACGCTTCAATTTAGCAGCATCACTGTGAAACTGTGAGTTTTAAGTTGTCTTACAATAGGGGAAAAAAAAAAACCACCTCAAGTACATGGAAAATGTCATAATGACCTGATGAGAATGGTGGAACAAATTACCTTGAAACACTTATTTCACAGTTAACATTTCCTTGTTTCTTGTTTTCGTGTTGCCATCCAATTTTCTCCTTTGTTTCAACCAATACTTCAGGCTGTATCTTAAAATCCAGGCAGGTGTGTTGTTGTTATGACACTTCCATTCAACACCTACAAACTGGGACTCTTCCCTGGGCTGGAATTCTTGGCATATTATTGCAAACCCCACGATAACAAATTGAATCGAGCCTATTATCCAAGTAACAGGGTTTATGTGTATTTGTCTTTTTACTACAAGGTAACTAGCTCTGAGTTTGAGTTTGAATTAATGATACCTCCAGAAACCTATTGTAGGTGTCAACTTAATATGTGAGAAACACTTTTTGCTCTGTTCAAGATAGCAAGTTCTCCGCCAAGCAAAATAAATGCGGGGCGAGATTAGAAATATGTCTCCGGCTTCAGTTGAAGTTTCATGCTTATCCTCCATTAAAAACAGAGCTGTCAAAGGAAAGCTGCAGGAGGAATATTGTTCAGAAGGCAGTGGCATAGATTATTAAAGCTACAAGCTGAAAATGAGCGGCAGCATCAGGGAGAGAGAGCGGAGAGAGAGCGCGTAAATGCATGAGTGGGACGCAGGGGCTGGCAGTCCTGTGGCATCCCTGCTTCCTTCAGAAGGTTTGTTTTGTCATAAATAAACTTGAAAGCTCCCCATAAATCCTACATGTCTCTTGCTGCCCAGCAAGCAGCACATTGTGAACAGCTGAAGTGTGTTCTGCAGGAGCTGGAGCTGTTGACGTGGAACTTGTTAAAAAGCTTTGGTGGCAGAGCCTGACACAGGCACAGGGATCCTCATCCAGGGTGGAGTTTGGAGTCATGACCTGCCACCCACACAGGGCTTTCCCTGCTCTGAGTCCAGCACTGACTCCAGCACAAGGTCACCCAGAAAACTCCAGCTCTCCAAGTCAGAGGAGTTTGTCTCTGTGAACTACTCAAGAGAGTCAGCCCGAAGAAAGATGTGAGGCCACAGATTTCCTTCAGCTTTTACACAGCTCACAGAATCACCAGGGTTGGAAAACCCCTCCAAGCTCACCAAGTCCAACCAAGCCCACCATTCCCACTAAACCCTGTCACAAAATGCCACCTCTACTCAATTTTTGAACACTTCCAGTGATGGTGACTCCACCACTGCCCTGAGCAGACTGTTCTGATGCCTGACCACTCTTCCAGTGATGCAATTTTTCCCAAGGCATTTTTCTTAAGGCATTTTATGCCTTAAAAAAAAAAAAAAAAAAAAAAAGACAAACAAAAACCTGTTAGAGAAAATGCTCCAATGCAGCTTCAACCAGAATTTTCTCCCAAGGCACGCAGGGGATTTGTTTTAATTATTTCCTCAGTTTTAAGCAAAAATAACTGTGTGCAAACAACTGATCTTGAGGGAAATCCCCATAAGTAGCTGCAGTGAAACAGCCTGTCCAGGCCTGTTAGTTGTTCTTTTAGTCCCTATACACCTCTATAACAGAGACATTAAGAGATGTGCAAGAGAAATTGGACAAACAAACTAAAATAAAAAAGTACCCCACCACGAAAAAGAATCATGTTTGCACCTAATTCATAATTATGCAGGGCATAAACCCAGAGAATTCAGTATTAATTGAAAGCATATTGTTGCCTGGGGATCTTAAATCAGATTCCCAGTCAAATTGTTCTCCCATCACTGGCAGAAGTTGCCACGATTGTGGCTTTCTCAGACCTCAGGCCCCCATTATTAACCATGAATTCTGAGAAACAATGACAAACATTTCAATTCATGCCTAGAATTAGTCATTTTGCCCTGAACCACCCAGGAGGACACACAGTGGAGCCACCAGACCACGTGTTTTAATTCTCTCCACAATGCTATGGACCAGCAAGGATTTCCCCTTGGAGTTTTTGGGCTCCAACCACGTTCTCGTGTTTTCTAAGTGGTGCTCAAGGGTTTTGCTTGATGCTTATTCTCAACAGCATTTTTCTAATCCTCACATCCTCCCTCCTCTTGGCCAGTGATGATGTGCTCACAGCACTGGGGATGAGAGTGCTGGAGCACTTGGAACAAAATCTCCAGCTCCTAAGAGCTCTCACTTGCTTTTTGTTGTAGACAGAAGACACAGTTCTGCTGAAACAACAAACTAGAGGCAATAATCCCTCCAGGACAGAGTTTTTGCCATTCTGAAACAAAAAAAATAATTAGCATTTAACCATTTGAGGGGGAAATATATTAAAACCAATCAAATCCATTTAGTGTTTGCTGGATGGTGACAGGCTGAGCATTAGCAGAGCCCTGTTAGAGGGATGTCTGGGAGATGCTCAGCCAGCATGAAAGCCCACTTTTCATCTGATTACTTCATCATGTTATTTACCTTCCACTGCACACAAATTACAACAACATCACAAAGCAATCCAGCAATGCCTCCACGTGTCATAACCCTTTTCACTCCCACTATATGCTTTGAAACAGAAAATGGAAAAATAAATGAGCTTAGATCAGATACTCTGAATTTGCAAAGGCTGGATTTGCATGAATTTGAGGCTAAAAACCACTCCTGGACTGGTTGTGTTGTGGTGCCGTGTGTGTGTCTAGAAATCCCTGTGTAACAATTGTGTTTGATTAAAAGGTGTGCTGGAGGTTGTAACTACCACCTTGAGGAAAAGCTCTCGGGGTCTTTAAGCTGGTTGTTAATTCATCAGCAGGGTGAGGGCTGGCATACTGATCACCTGGCAGCCAGGGGAGCAAGAGCCAGCCCTGGAAATGTCTTGTTTTTTCAAAAGGAGGCATAAACTGCTCAGTTCAGTGTTCAACAAGCACTCAGGGGTGACCAGCTGATAACAAGAGCAAACAGGAGGAAGAGCTCAGCTTGGCAGTGCCACCAGCAGGTCGTCATCAAAGGCACATCCCCTGGTTTTACACCATTTACTGCATTCCCTCATCCTCTCTTTAGGATAAGTTTAAAGCCATATTGAATCACAGAGTGGTTTGGGTTGGAAGGGACCTTAAAGATCAACCAGTGCCACCCCCTGTGATGGGCAGGGACACCTTACACTAGCCCAGGTTGCTCCAAGCCCCATCCAACCTGGCCTTGGACACTTCCAGGGATGGGGCAGCCACAGCTTCTCTGGGCAACCTGTGCCAGGGCCTCCCCACCCTCACAGGGAAGGATTTCTTCCCAACATCCAATCTAAACCAACTGTCTTTTATGAAGCCATTCCCCCTTGTCCTGTCCCTCCATCCCTTGCAAACAGTCTCTCTCCATCTTTCCTGTCAGCTCCTTCAGGCACTGGGAGGCCACATTAGGTCACCCTGGAGCCTTCTCTTCTCCAGGCTGAACAATCCCAAATCTCTCGGCCTCTGTACCCTTTCTAACATCATTCTATACCCTACACATGCCAAATAATGCACTAACTCTACCTCTCTGTTTTGAAAGGGCTGCTTATATATAATCCCAGAATGGTTTGAGTTGGAAGGGACCTTAAAGCTCATCTTGTTTCAACCCCACTGCCATGGGTAGGGACACCTTCCCCTAATGCAGAAACACATCTCAGCTTGCAGATCTATGGAGAATAAGCTACTAAAGTCTCCTTTCCAGGCTCTGCACAGCCCTCCTGATGATTCTGGCAGCTCCTCACAGTCGGAATCTTCCCTTGAGCAGGTGAGGACAAAATGCAACCCATAGTAGGAACCCTCACTGCAGATCGATCCTGTCTGGAGGGTGGAAATGCTGCTGTCACCTCTCCATATGTCACTAAACAGACTTACAGCTCTCAAAATTGCCTTTTGGGCTTCTAACTGCAGGTACAGAATCCAATCTAACTGCAGCAGCAGCAGCCACCCTCCCTGGGTGTGGGGAGCTGGAGCACAAGGTTCTGAAGGGAATGAGTTCCAGGAATATACCAGGAAATCCATTTGTTAATTGGAAATAAACCCCGTGTTTTGACAAACTTCTGCCTGGAGTAAAAAGAAAGAGAACTCCCATTTATCAGTTCTGATTGCTAGGAACACTCTGTGCCAATGCTCCAGCTCTCTCTGCAGCAGTTCCCATGGTGGGGAGTCCACAGCAAGGTCTTTGCTTAATGGATGCTCTCCGTGGAGCAGACCCAGCAGCCTCAGGCACATTTTCCTTTTTTCCCCCCTCTTTTTCACAATGTGTCCATGTGAAAACACGGTGAGAACCTGCCATGCATTGCTGGAGGGGGTCTGTACTCTGCTCTGCCCACTCTGAAGTGGGACACTGCATGTCCTTCAAGGCCACTTTGAGCTGAACATTTGCAGAGAACCACTGAAGTGATGCAGCTCAATCACTCAAAGACCCAAACTGCTGCAAGACCTCACTACACTCAGCTTGTCTCTCTGTATCTCCGTTGAGCTCCCCGGGATTTATTTACCTGCAGAATTCCATGCAGGCAGAGGCTCTCATGGGAACAGCAGGAACATCCCCCACTCCCCGGTGCCGAGGCTGGAAGGGTTTCACCTGCTCGCTGACAGGACAAGGCAGGGTGATAATAGTTGCTATTTTAAAGCTCAGATAGCACAAGAATAGGATTATGCAAATCTCCTGACGTCCCTGAAGACCGAAAGAACAGCCTGGAGTCTTTAAACCAGAAGATATGGGCATGGCTGCATAATAAAGGGGGTTTGCTTTTTCCATCAGTCCCTAAAAGTTTGAATCTTCTCTGTATTCTGAGAGCCCACAACACTGAATGCAGTCACAGCCTCCTGTCTGTTGTTAAACACACAACCTGCAGCTCGTGGTGACAACACTCCCCATTTATTTTATGTCCTAGCAGCCCAAGCAGCATCAGAAACTACATTTTTCTGTCTCTCAGATGGTTTAAACATCTCTCTCTCGAGGGGTTTAACCACTGAGTTCAAGGCAATGCTGTATCAGGACACTTGGTTAAAGCTGCTTTATTCCATAGGTTAGTTGTTTAAACTTATTATAAAAGGAAGGGTTTTATCTATGGAGATAAGTAATGCATCTATCCATTATAGAGATGTTGTAAGGAGCATTACAGATAAAGTAGTAATAGGGAACATATAAGTCTTTCCAGATTATCTCTGAGTTCTATATTACTTACCCTTCCATAGTTCCTTTAAAAGTGTTTATCCTAAATCAACCCACTGCAGGCTGTATTGAAAAAGCAATATATGTGATTGAGATATGGTGGGTAACAAACCCTCCACAGGTCCTGCAGCTGCCAGATCCTGATTGATAAAATGTAATATTTTGGAAGGATAAACTAAGACTGTATTTGCAGTCTGGGTGATTTTCGTTTTTATCTACTCTGCTTTCATTGCAGACAATATGACACAGATTCCAAGAAATTATTGAGTGAAATGTCCACGATGTTCACATGAGCTTCCTCATTCTTTGGAGTGACAAAAAAAAACTTACAGTGGAGGTTTTGAGGGGGAAAAAATACTTTAATATTTGGAATAAAAGATTGGCTTTTTTGAAAAAAAATAATGAAATCAATCAATTATTTTTGCAGTGGAGGTTGGTCCTGTGTAATGCAAAGGGCTCAGGGTACAAAATGAACTTCTCTGTTCTGAAGCTTATGTTGAAGAAGGGGGAACAAAGTGTCACTGGGACTTTCCATGGAGTGAAGGGATGAGGTCATGGGCATCGCTTTTCTCAGCAGGCAAACCACAGCTGGCCCAGGGAATGCCCCAAGCTGTAAATATCCATTTCTAAATGCTCCTGAAACAACAACAAAAAAATGTACAATACACCCGAAATCCCACTTACAAGATTCACAGTCAAAAAAATCCTCTGCATCATTCACTCGAGGAAATCTGGAAATTCCCTCTGGAAGGATTTCTGTGAGGGCTTTGCAGTTGGAACGAGGGAGATAAAGCTGGAGGTCACACAGGGTGATTCTGCAAGAAGTAATCCTATGCTGGATCAAGATCTCCAAAGGGCTGGGCAGGAATTTGGAAAGGGCTGAGATATGCACAGACATCCTTGTTACACACTTGTGTGTGAGAGCCCTCTCTTCCTTGGCTATTTTTATTGTATGTATTGTTATCTTGTTGGTACAAGTTTTATAAAAAGAATTAGTAACCTGAAATGGGCCTGTGACCATCAGAACCTTGGACATGCAGGCAAGAGGTTCTTCCTGCAGGACCAGGGTACAGCTCCTCACTGCCAACAACCAGGTCAAGGTCCAAGGGAAGAGAATAGTCCATGACTCATCTCCAGGTACTCAAAGAACAGGTGGGAGCAGGGGAAATGTAAAGGAAAGAAAGTTTTGGATAAGAATTAACATCCAAGTTGACATTTGAGCCAGGGCCATCTCCTGTGTAAGGCAGTCAAAGGGGTGCAATTCTGGCAGGGATAAATCTGGCCCTGGAGGTCCAGCCCAGGCAGAGAAATCTGCTTTTAAGAGCTCTCCAATCTGGAGCAAACTCCTGCAGACGGGAAGTGACTGTGCTGCTGACAAGTGACAAGTGAACGGTGCCGTGACAAGTGAGAAAACTCCTCAGGACTATCAAATATTAAAAATGTATTCCTTACATCCCCCTCCCTCGGAGAGGGGCAGCTCCTCAGCTGTGCCTCTGGCCTGCAGATGGGCTTTGGAGCAGGAGCCCTAAGGCTGCATCAACACTTGCTGCTCAGTGCAAGTCCCAGGCTCAGTTCACAAGAGAACTTTAATATTTTATGCTGCTAACTCTGTAAAAGGGGGGGAAAATATAACAAAAACCAGATGTAGACCAGCTCTGTGCTCTGAGTTTCTTGGTGCATGAACAAAAAATCAAGCCAGCTTAAGGTTTATTTTTCCCCCCCACATCACCCTCTCTGTTTAATTTAATTGTGACCTTCCATTTTTTCCTCTAGAGAAGCTTGATATTACTTTGCAAAGGGCATTTTCACTCTTTAATTGAAAAAGACAATCAGGCTGTGGCAGAAATTATTGTTCCCCACCTTGAAAATTAGTGCCTGGATTGGCCATTCATGTCATTTAAGCTGAATTGAAGGCCCAGGGCCCGTGTGCATCCTAATGTGGAAATTACAGGTCCTCTCCCTTAGAAGCTCCAAAGCAATTTAACTAAATAAAGAAGCACTGATGAAGGTCCTTGGCTGATTACACAGCTTTGGAGAAGGACAAGACCCGGTGATTGTGCTTTTCCCTCTTGTTTTAGAAAGCTGCTCCATCAGGTTGAGAGGAGCAGGGCTTGGGGGGACGAGGCAGCTTTCTCTTTTAACCAGGGTAGGATGCAGCCTTCACCTAAGGTGGAAAATGAGAACAAAAGTGGGAATTACAGTTGATTTTTAACCTGGCCCGGTGAAAGGAGACACTCAGGCGTTGCCCAGGCTGATTGAGCTTCAAATCCTACAGATCTGAGGTGCCACAAGGCTCAAAGAGGGGAAGGAGCAGGAGAACTCAGCAGGTGTTGAGTGGAAAGTGCAAGTGTTTGAAAAGGAGGAAATGGGAGATGCTAAGCGGCTTTCAGACACCTTAATTAGAGATAACACCCCTCTTAATCTCAGAATTGAACTCATAGAAAATCAATTAGAACATTTAAAAAAATTGAGATTAGATGCTAACGGGAAAAGATTAATGTATTGACAGTATTATCCAGACAAAGGAAACTGTTCAGAGGGTTTGTTTAGCGAGTTTTGAGAGCTGGAAAGGAGAATTTACTTTCCAGTGAAAGTTGTAGGAGATGAGATTAGCCATTCCTTTGGGAGATGTATGGAGAAAGAAGGATATTTCCATAACACACCCTGTAATAACCAGTCTGGTCTCCTACAAAGCAATTGAGTACAACACTGAGGGGAAGCAAGAGACAGGGCTTGATGCTCAGGAGGTTTTCTGGGGTGAAGAGGCACAGTTTGTGTATGAAAGAGCTTTAGTGCCAACATTTTTGGGACTTCCTGTATGTGAAAGAAGAAAAAACAAACTCAAAATCTGGAATCTAGAATTTGAGACAATTTATAAGATCCAGCGAGCTTCAATTTTTCTATTCGTGGTTATAACTGACCTAAATTCTCTGAATTAGGCATCAAATTCAAACCCACAATGGGTTTCCTAATTCATCCCAGTGACAGCAAATGAAGGTGACTAATTGTCAGCTGATAGCACAGGTGCTAGAAATGCTTATAGCAAATCACAGCCATGAAATTCCTTGGAAAACTGTGGAGGTTGGAGTTTTAATCCCTTTTCCCTGTGATAAAATTCCTGTTGTGATCCATCACTCGCAGTAACCCCACTCATGTTGTGCAATAGCCCACAGGCAACAAGGGACAGGGGAAAAACTGGGATAGAAGTGATGGATCCCAGTTTGCCCCAGCCACATGGAATGGGAGCAATGGCATGGATTTGGATAACTTGTAAAGAGCTCTCCCTCCTGGTGCTTTAGCATTCACTGCACATTTCAATCCCGAGTAACTACAACTGTAATATTTGGGATTAGGGAATGACGAAACATTCGTGAGGGGGAAAAAAAAATCAAAAGTTCAAGAAAGCATGAAATTGCATTAATTCAGATGAACTGTTGTAATTATGCAAGGTGATAAATTGGAGTTTCTCTAATTGTCTGTAACAATTTCATGTATTAAAACACCCAAGTTTCCTTTTTTTTTTGCTCCTCAGTAGCACAGAGCTGTCCTATGTTCCTTCTTAAGATGGCCTGGTTTGGAAGTGCTACTGAGGAAGCTCAGGAATTTCAAACATGTGATTTTGAGATTGAAATGAATGAGTTGCTACTTTTGATTTAAATATGTTCCTATCAGACATATTTAAGAAGCAGCTCCCCCAATGCCAGGGAAATTGGTTGTATCTTCAGGCATTCTGTTGGGTAGTTAAATTTACCACTCTAACACCTGCAGGGCAGTTTTATATCAAAAAAAAGTTTATAAAAGGAACCCAGATGTGTGTAATAGTGGTGGTGGTGAAATTAGAATAAATGTATTAATGATACAGTCAGCAACTGGACAAGGCTTGGAGCAACCTGGGCTAGTGGAAGGTGTCCCTGCCCATGGTATGGGGTTAGAACAAGATGATTTTAAGGTCCTTTCCAACCCAAACCATCCTGGGATTCCATAATAACATCCTTGACCCCACTGAAGTACAGTTGGATTACACCTTCTCCCCATTTCCTCCCTTCATCCTGAAAACCTCCTTCACTTTGAGTATTCCCACTTTTATCAGAGAAAGTCCTGCCATTCCCTAACCCCATTCCCACAAAATGCCATGTGTTCTGGGTGTTCTCAGCACAGCCCTTCCTCACTGAGCTCTGCAAAAGTTCCCATTCTTGAGTCCATAATTCCCACCCTTCTCCAGGAAAGAATCCTGTGCATCTGAGCCCTTTGCTCGGCCTGACCTCGTTATCACACCCAGCTGGTTAATTGTTCTGTACCAACAGTCTGCCAACACGAACAGATCTGGAAATCAAAAAAAAAAAAAAAAAAAAGTTGTTTTTTTTGTTAAAACTCGCAGCTGAGAGAGCAACGGGGTGTGAGGGAACTCGTTGTTCTTCAAGTGAGATAAACACAGACAAAGAATGAAAGGAATTATGTAGGAACTAGGTGATAATTTATTTATAGACCTCTGCAGAAACACTGAAGTTAGCAAATATACCATCTGTTAAATAGTCAGCCTATTCCTGAGTGCATATTAGCAACCTAAATGTGTGCCAAACACCTGATCTTAGAGCTCTTATTTGATACTCTTCTTGACAAGCAACATTATGCTTTATTAGATTATGTCATGTCATGTTATAAAGCTGTGCTAGGTAACAGGAGAACACTGGTTTTGCTCTGTTGGGGTAAATTCCCACCCAGGGCAAAGAGAAGTGGTTTTGAGAGCAGTCAGAATTTCAGAATAACAAGAAAAAAAAATAGAATATCTACATTTGTATTCATCCTCAGGTAATTTTTTTATATCTACTTAACACATCTTAGCTTGTAAGTAACAACTGAAAATACACACGACCCCATAGGGAGGAAAATGGATGAAGAAATCTTTGGACAAAATAGAAACTTTATCCCCCTGGACTGCATAACAAAGGGACACCATTTTATAACTCATTACTGAACCCATCTGAATGAGGTATCATAATAATCCATGGGAGATGCTGCCTGCCTGGAGAAAGCATCCAATAAAGACAAAGAAACACTAAGGAACTATTTTTACTTTATTTTCCTTTGTTTTGCTCTCTTGGAGGTTTTTTTGTTAATTCTGTTCTACAATGATTCTTTATTGCAGAGACAGACACTGAATAAACTCACTTTGTACAATTATCTGTCAAAATCAACTTCACGTAGGGAAAAAAAAATCATTTCTGTTTAAACCTATGAAATTTTGGGGGGTGAGAGTTTGTAAAAGATGGGGTGTGATGAAGACCTCAGAGTCAAGCACTGGAATGGATTGTCTAAAGAAAATTTTTATCCCTAGAAGTTTTTAAAAATGGGTTAAATAAGGACATCAGGTGCTTGTACCTGTCATGGGGGAGATGAATAGATTAAATGATGACTTATGTCATCATTGCTTATATTTGTGATTCACTAAGGGATGAAAATCTTCTCTCCAGCACTGGAAAATCCAAGATGGTTTGTAGAACTAAACTACAAACATGTTATGGAAGAGCTCAGACACCTGCATAGGGTTTTTGATAGTCAAGGCTGAAAAGCGGAGATTAAAAAAGCAAAATCAACTTTTTCCCCACATGGCTTTAAACTGAGGGTGGGATTAGGTTGGATATTAGGAAGGAATTCTTGGCTGGGAGGGTTGGGAGACCCTGGCACGGGTTGCCCAGAGAAGCTGTGGCTGCCCCTGGATCCCTGGAAGTGTCCAAGGCTTGGATGGGGATGGGGCTTGGAGCAATGGGGTGGGACTGGATGAGCTTTAATGTCCCCTCCAACCCAAACCATTCCATGATTCCATGATATAACTAAAAGTAGTCCTGCTACCTATAAAACAGTGGATCCCCTCAGAGATCTACTGCTTTTTAATTATTCAAGTCAGGACCACTTGTCATGGTTTTAATGGAGAAACACAGACAGGTGACACCACCTAAAATTAGAGTAAAAATGATAACATGACATATTGTGTCATTAAACTAAAAATTGCTACCAGCAACTCATTACTTTCCAAATTCTATTCCAATTTCAGAGACAAGTATTACACAGTTAATTCTCAATTGTCATGAAAACCTTTTCCTGCTCCTGCACAGCACCTTTTCCCCCCCTCCCCTCCTTTCTGGGGTGTCTCATAAATGAAATTTTGTCCTCAGCAATAAAATAGGCCTGATTTTCCATAGTGAAAAGTATTGGAAAGTATTATTTAGGCTGCACAGATTTTCCATACTTCTCAAGAGTTTTTTGGGGTGTTTTTTAACTCAAATTTTGAGTAGAAATTGCAGTTTGTGTTGTACTAGCAGCTCAAGGAAAGTGACGGTAAAAGCAGACATGATCCTTCCTGTTAGTGCCTGAATCCCAAAAAATCTGAATGTTTTGCACCTTCCCGATATTTTTTTTATTTAATATAAAAAATAGGATAATTTGAGGGTCTTTTTACCCCTTCTCCCAGAGCACAAAGCCTCAGAGCAGCCATCCCAAACAAATCCTCATCTAAAGCCTTTGACAGTTGTCCCAGGGACCATTTTTCCACACCAATATTTTGTTCTGGCCTTTTCCTTCTCAGAAAACACTGAACCCCCCAGGAAAGAAAAAAATGAGATGGTAAATTTTATCAGAATGAATTTTCAAAATAGATAAATAAATCCACACATTCAGAGACAGGACTTCTAGGTATGAAACCAAACTCCAATTAACCATATCCCAGTTTTCTTTTTCAATTAGTATTACAGGGTGGATTACAACTAAAGAAATTGTTTTTCCCCCTATTTTTCTTGGTCTTTCTTGTCTTTTTTCCCTTCCTTTGATTACTTAGAGTGTAAGGCAGAGAACTATCCAGCAGGCAATTAAAAGAACATCAGAGTTTCAACCACTTTCCCAGTGTATTGACAGGAACCATCTATTGTGGCTGTGACAGCACAAGGAGGGGCTACACCTGGTTAATTCAATTCAGTCCCCTCTGAGGAGACAAAGTCTTCATAGGAGACCAATATCCAGGAGATGAAGAGGAGAAAAAGAAAAATTAACTGTGTAAAGTTCAACTAAGGGGGAGAAAATTGATATATTGACATAAATAGCTGAGCCTGGACAGGTAGAAATCGTTATTGCTTTGACCAACGAGAGCTGTTCCTCTCTGCTGAACTCTGGATCAGGGTGTTGTTCAGCTGATGAAAAATGGAACAATTGTTTGAAACAAGAATCTGCAGCAAGGTAAATAAAATAAGCTCAGGGCAAGCAGTTTGTGCCACTGCGGTATAAAGAGATTTAAGGGGAAGCAGATATTTGTTGTGTTAAAGCATATTTTGAATGCATTTCAAGCAATCGTTTCCCAAATGACTCTGACAAATAAGGGAATGTTTCTCATTAGGGTGAGAACTGGATCAAAAAGGAAATAATCACTTTTTTTTAAACTACATCTATTGTGTCATGTTTTGTGATTGAATTAGTTAAAGAGAATCGGACCAATAATTCTTCAGCACCTCAGTGAAAGGTGAGAAAGCAGAAGAGATTGAGTGTGGTGTTAAATTCGTTAAAAAAATAGCCCTTAACAGCCATAAAAAAATCACTCATGGGACATGGCCACAGACACATTTATACAGGAGATTTCCCTAAAGCATCACATGATTTCCTACTGAAAGTACCCTCTTTGTCCCCTTTAAAAGTAGTGCTAAATTTGCTAAATTTCAAGTCAACTAAAATCCATCCAGGTGCTGCAGCCAGTTTAGGACAGAGCAGACTCATCAAGAAGACAACATACCTTTATCATCCCTTAAACATCCACTCTGTGGGAGTCCTGATGAGGTTTAATTATCACTTGCATATACAGAGGAACACACCTGCTTCTTATTTCTATACAAAAGGAAACACCACAAAATGCATTATTTTTTTTCCCAACTCCTGTAGTTTAAGAGTCTTGTAAGTTCCAAAAAAAATGATGCTGGAAAAAGTAATGGAATAATGCCCTGGCTTGGCAAGGAGAAATCATAAATACAGACTCCTGGGGTTAGAGTAGAACTGATTTATTAAGTACTTTGGGAATACCAAAGGACTGGATGATCCTGGAGGTCTTTTCCAACCTTAACAATTCCGTGATAAGAGGTTGGATGGTCTGTTTTTCTGTGCAGTATTTCAATTCACAGACTGATATTATGCCATGTTATTGAATATATGAATCTGTTACTTTCATGGACTTATCAGGACGGAATTAACAGTAAATCTAATAACCAGGTTTTGTTTTCTCCTTCTCTTTCAAGATCTGGAAAACTTTGAAACCAGGACAAGGAGCACAGTGTCAGTGAGAGAAGGACAAGGAGTGGTCCTGCTCTGTGGGCCTCCCCCACACCATGGAGGTATGATGGATAACCCTACACTGCCTGATTAGCACTGGAATTTATTTGTGCATGAACTATCCGGGTTCACAACAAATTTGGATTTTATTTCTTTAAAAGACACTTCTTAGAAGTCCTTTTTTAATCGTTCTGTGGTTCCTTGAGGGACTAGAACGTGTCATTGTCCTTCGGGTGTGAAGTGGCAAAGAAAGCAGGGAGGCCTCAAAGAGCATCTGTGACACGTCTCAGCTCCTTCACACCCATGGAATGGCAGAGGAGAAGCCATCAGCTATTCCTTCTGCACCAAAACCACTTCAGGTCTGCATGGAAAGGCTTTTTTAGTGCTTGTCATTTCAATGCTCTAATTGGAATCCCACATTATACACATTAGATGTGTCTTCTGCTCTTGAATACCTGATTTTCTCCTTCCTGATCATCATAGAAAAATTTACATTGAAAGGGGTTTCTGGAGAGCTAAAGTGCCTGATTAAAGGAGAGTTGATTAGATCAGCTTTCTTGATATTTTTCAGTGTATCAGATAGAGAATGAAAAGGAGTTTTCTGAGGAATTGATTTGGGGGTGCCTTACATCTGTCACCATTACCTGCTGCTTCTTCCTCACCATAAGACCCCTGAGACCTTCCTTTCCGTGTGAGGTAAAGTCCAGGTGACACAAAATGAACCAGGGATGGCCTGAGCACAGTGTTCTAAAGTTTTCATCTGAGGCAACCCTAAGTATGGGGCGGAAATTTCCTTTTCCCCCTTTTTATAGCTCTATTACCACCTCCAACATCAGCATTTACAGAGCAATGCAAAGGCTTGAACAGGTGTGGGATTTTTTCTTAGCATTTTTTGCACCTACCAGAAGTGAGAAGCCCTTGAGTGATCTTTTGAGACTTAATTTTCCCCCTCCTGGCAGTGACTTCCAAAAGTTTTGAACCACATACCTTCACAAATCTCTTATGGGGTGCTAGAACCAAGAACAAAACTGTTTCAAACCTTCTGAAGTCTGGAATAAGAACTTTGTTTTCCTAACAGAACTACCTGAAGAGGATGGGAAATTTGGAACAGCAAATGTATATTAATAAAGGGGAAATATTACTAACACAGTCACCAAATTGCCTTGTCCTGGACTTAAAGAATAACCAGGTTTTTTGATGACTTATGTCCTGCTTTTGGCAGTGACTACACACCCACAGGAGCTGCGGTTTTCCATGTGCCAGTTCCAAAATCCTCAATTCTTCTTAAAGAAACAGTTATAATTCCCAGGAAAAGGTAAATAGTGATCTGTAAAGAGGATACAGGATATCAGAGAGGGAGAGAAAGCCATCAATCAGTTTAAAGGCCTCAAGTGCTGAAGAGAGAGGCAGTGTCAGCTCACTGGGTGTTCACAGCCATGTGGAAGGAGGGTATAATCCAGGAGATGAAGGGAAAGCTGGTCCATAAGGGCAGAAAAGGCTTGGAAGGGTTCCTGAAAAGTATCAGTGGGACAGACAGAAAGACAACACATCCATCCTTGAGCCACTGAACTACATATTTTTTCCTCTTGCTGTAGGGGAAAATTATGATTTGGCAAATAGGACCGAGTAGAAGAAAACACTCAGACCAAACAAATAGTTACCAGGTGAGTTGCCCCACATTAATTGAGCTGACAAAGTGCTGTCCATGAACAAAGCCTTTAGCACAGGGTTCCTGGAGCTGCTCACCAACAGGCCTGGAAAATGCATTAGTTGAAATAACAAGTCTCTAAAGAACAGAAACCGAGTTCTTTGGTCATCCATAAACACTGTGTTTAGGGCTCAAAATTATATACCACGGGGAGGAAGTACATGGTGTAAACTCTGATAAGTCATATGCTATCTCAGGATGCTTGGGAAGTTGTTTTTATTGGAAAGATTGTATATTTAGGTCTTTCATTTAATTGGAAGCCTTGCCTGACTCACAATACCTGCAGGAGAAAGGATTGCTGGCTCTGCTTACAGCTCCCACTGCAAGCATTCTGTACAGTACTTTAAATTTGGCAGGAATTAGATGTCAAGGAGTTTGGAAGATAAACCACAGCAGCAGGAAAAGAGTTGCCTTTCCTATAATCTAATGACTTGAAGGAAGACAGAAAACCTCTGTGCAGCAGTTGTTTGAAGCAGCTGTTATTAATGTAGTTATTTCGAAATAAGACACACTAAGTAAAACCTCCTGCCAACCTAAAAAAAAAAGTCAGTACCTGCTTCCTCTAACTTTAGAAGTGACAGAAAGGCAGGAGGCCAAAAAAAAACCAAGGAGGTTTCATTAATTGAAGTTTCCTCCCATGTAACATCAAGAAGTAGGAACAGGCAGGTGGAAGAAGAGCTCAAGAAGTTTTTCTGGTGTCTCTGGTCTCTAGAGAAGTGTTTCACTTCTCTTTCTACCCCTCTCTGCAGAGATCAGGCTTATCTAGTCCTCCACCAGAGCAGCCTGCAGTTAAACTCCCTGCTGAGCTCACAGCAAAGCTCAGCAGATGTTGGGTCACTCAGCTGTTAAAGTGCTTTCCACGATCAAAAAATATCTGAACTATTTAAAGCTTCTGTGTCATTAAACTCAGTTTTCCGATGCAGTTGACAAGGGAAGATGTGCTACTTCTTTTTGTACACATTTCATAACTGAGACTGCATTGATATAGAAGAGAAATTCTTGATCATAGAAGAGAAATGAGTTATTTCAATTGAAGAGAGAAGGAAGAATGTATTAGTCAGCTAAAAAAAATAAAATTAAGAAAAAAAAATACAAAAGGGCTGCTCCAGCAGTTTTCTTGTCAGCTTTAGACCTTTAACTACCACTTAGAGAAAAAAACTTCGCAGAACTGTACTAAAACTAATCTTAAAATTGTACTAAAACAACCCTTAAACCAAGAGAACCTGTGTTATATTATTGTGAACAAATATTAGGACAAGCATGAAAGAAAAAAGACCCACCTACGTTTGTATCTTAGATCAATTAAGACATTAAAAATTAGTTACAGCTAATGAGCTAAAAATCAGAGCCTGTAATTAACTTTCAAAAGCCAGAGCAAAGCTGCCCCAGGTTACCTGATCCAGCCTAAACCCTCCCTCCCCTCACCTATTTGTGCCCCAGCCTCTGCTGTTGTTATTTATGAGTCTCATTAACACACCTTACAGAGTTCAACGTGTGACATCCCTCTGCTTGTTAGGGAGGCTCAGGAGTGCAGGGGTGGGCAGGGAAATTGTATTTTTTCCCGAAACATCTCCACTTCTCTGGCTTAAGTTCTTCAGGTCAGCTGGTTTTCCCTGCATAACCAACACATAGCAATATTTTACAGTTGAAAAATAGTGTTTTATACAGAGCTGTGAGGCAGAGGAAGCTGGAGGAAGCCTTAATTTCTGCAGCTACGCACGAGCCTGACCTGACTCTGATTAAGAAGCTGCTGCCTAAATGGTAATACTTGACACCAGACTATGGGGTGGACTGTTGTTCATTTATTTTCTTAGAAGTGAAGGCTGATCTAAAGCCTGTTCCCTTCAAGCTGGCTCCCCGCAGAGCTTTAAGGAAGTTGCTAATCTTGTTAGGAGCAGCGGGATCACTCCTGCATTTGCATTTATTTGTGCAGAAGAGCTGGGAGCTGAGGCTGTGGGATTTCTCTGTGCTGACACCGCCGTATTGAGCCTGCCTCAGAAAAATAAAACACTCTTAAGGAAGTAGGAGCCCTGTGGACCTGCTTAGAGGGGGGATGTGCCAAATCCTCAGCCAGCCAAGGCTGGGGAAGGAGGTGCACGTGGAACTGGGTGTGTGCAGAGGATGGGATGAGATGTAAAAAGGTCTTTGATTTCTGCATTTTATGTGAAACGCTGCACTTGAGAAAACGCATAATCTGAGAAGGTTTGAAGTGTCTCCCCCTTTATAAACTGAGTGCCTCAGTCATGGGCCGAGAGTCCCTTTCTCTCTGCTCCCGTGAATCTTTAATCCAGCTTTCCTGCAGCTCCTGTACAGAAAAACTTGCTTTGGGCATCTTCAACATCATATGAAAAGTGATGACTCCAGAGGGAAAGTTACAGCCAAAAAAAAAGAAAAGAAAAATGAAACAGAGGGGAAAAAAGCCCCCAGAATCTTTGGTGTTGCTAATGGGTACCTTGTGTAAGCCCTTTTATGCTGAAGCCCTTTCCTGGTGGTTTCTGAAATTCAATAATTCTGGGACTGTCAGAGGTATGAAGTGTGATCCCAGCTGCTGCCCATCCCAGAAATCCTGTGGCTAGATGGAAATTGAAGAACAAACTAAAAAATAATAGTAACTATGGTTGTTTTCCCATCAAACAGCTGGCAGAAAGGATTTCCAAGTTCTTTTAAGCTCCTTCATTAGCAGGTTGTGATCTCTTTGTCAGGTCCCCTCTTTGCCTCCTCCCTCTCCTGCTCAGCACTACCTGCCCCAGCTCTGATTTACTCACAGAAATGAATGTGACCCTAAAAGTGACACCATGGGACTTTTGGTCCTTTCTTTTGCTCATTTGATGGATGTGCTGCAATCTGAATTCTTCAGATCGACCCCAAATGGAAAAGTTTAAGTTATAGTAACTCCTTTTATGGTGCAGCATTGGATTTTCTACTCTGTTACCTGTTGATTTAACTTCCTAAGAAAAGACACTGTGAAAGGGATTGCTGGTATTATGCCTTAAAAGAGAGGAAGAAAAGTTCCATCTCCAAAGTTTAGTTCCTTTCTCTTGAGATCTCATCCAACTCCCACTGAAGTTAATTAAAATTAGGGTTTCTACAGAGTTTGGTGGAGCTGAATTAGGCTCTAGGCAAACATGGCCTAGGGATGGGTGAGGATGAACCTGCAGTTAGGAGAGAGACAGTGTTTATATCCCTTAGACTGGGGGGAAAAGGGATTTAAATATGAAAAGGAGGGGCCTATGCTTATTCTCAGTTAATGGGAAAATTCATCAGTAGGCCCTAAAGCAATGGTGGAGCACAGACAGAGAGTCACAGAAACTTTGGAAAATGAAGTCAACTGGAACCTCCCGAGAACTGAAATCAGGACACAAAAGGTTTGGTTCTCCTTTGCTGATTAATTAATTCACAGATTGACCTCCTGAAAAATGTCTGCACAGCACAAAGTTGGGTTTAATAGAATTTTATTATAATCTGTCCTGCACAGAGAATTCAGCTGCATCACCAGGTCCTGCAGCAGGAATCTGCAGGTCTGTGTGAGGAGGAAAACAGGGGTTCCAGCTGGCAGGAAAAGTTCTCAGGGTGAGATCTGAGGAGATGGCAGATCCAGGGTGTTTGTTCCACACAAACCCCAAGCTGACAGCGCACTGTTTAATTGAACACACATTAAAGAATTTACCTTGCAAATCTTCAGCATTTTCTGTAGAGTGCCCAACTTGCAGTTCAGAGACCTTCAAAGAACGAGTTGAAATCAGAGTTTTGCCCACACCAGTCACTTTGTCTGTTTGTCCAGACAAACTATAGTCAGCAAACTTTGTGCCTGAGACAGGCAAACAGTCTGTATATCTCTGGAAGACATTTCAGCTCGTGGTTACATCACTTATTTCTAGCTGAAAATCCCTCTCTTCTGTAAATAGATGCTTTAACCAGGCACCTGAAAGTACATGGGCATTAAAAGTGAAAACAGGGGGGTTTATCCTGTGTGTGAGCACATGTTCATGTGCACACGTGCTGTGTTACACTGAATTAATTGTTTCACACTCCAGGTTTACTGTAGACCACAAAAAAGGTTTAAGCTGTAATAAAACAGTGCCTGTTGCAGGATTTAGCCAAGTATAGAAAGAGTCATTGATTGCTCCCTGGAGGTGCATCATTTCTAATGAGACTCCTAAAATGTTGGAAGCTGATAACATAAAACTCCACAGAACTAGTGGAGTTTGCAGACTTATTACCATCCTGTTCCCAGGCTGGAACTGAGGGGGGGGGAAGGAACGTAAATAATCTTTTCCGAATGGGGTTGTTGATGGGGGAAAAGTGGAAAAATGAAGCTGTTGGCACAACACTGCTGGCTTATGAATTATGCATTTAATTAAGGAAAGCTAAACTGGTAGATTTTGAAACTTCTGATTTACTGTGGCTTCTACAAGGCAGGATTTCAGCCCTGCTCCTGCTGGTGGGTGTTGCAGCGATGTGGAGCAGCAGCACAGCAGGGCTGGCAGGACACCTGGGATGCACCCACCTTGCAGCAGCTGAGGGATGAGCTCTGAACCTGCTCCTCAGTGCCCAAGCCTTGGGCAAAATTTCTTGCCCAAAGGCAAGGTTCTTGGAGAGACATCTGCCTTTCCAGGGTGGGATAGTCAAATAAATCAGTTTAAATAGCCTGGACTGTAAATACACATTATTGAGGTTTGCATTGTGAAATATTGTATGAAAAAAGGTGGCAGAAAAAGGCCAGGAAGTGAGAATAGGACAAGAACTGCAGAGTAGAATTAAGTATGGAAGATAAGGAGACAGGATCACATACAAAGTAATCACCAAAATACTTCTGTGCAGTTGAGCTCTCCACTTCATGAAAATCTAATGACAAAGCTCCATGGTCCCAGTTTCATTTTTCCATATTCGGAGTGAGGAAAGGAGCTGTAGCACTGCCCCCTCTCAAAAGAGAGATTGTAATTCAGAATAACAATTTAGGAAAATAATACAATAAGTACGATTATACAGACAAACAGTTGGTTTTAACCCACAAAACCCAAATGTATAACCCAGCACCCTGGGGCATGAACAGAGTGGTGTTCTTTGGGCCCCCTGAGTCCAAAGTAAAAGGAGAGGGAAAAACCTGTTGGTGAGAGTGCTGGTGGAGTCTGGTCAGGAGTGGTGGTTGCAGTCTGGTCAAGAGTGGTGGTTGCAGTTTGGTTGAGAGTGGTGATCTGCAGTCTCCCTCTGGATCCCACGAGTGGTTAAAAAAGTTCCAAGACCCCAAGATTATATATCCTCCAGTTCAGGTAGGAATGCCCAGTACCTACCTCAGGGCAGGGAGCTCCACAATGGGTGTGAGGACAGGAGCACCCTCCTATCTCCAGGCCTCTGAACACCCAGTTTGTAGCCTGAGGAGTCAGGCTGCTCTGGGCAGAGGGTGTAAATGGTCTATGATAATGGTTTCTGGGAAATGGCATGGAAGGCTGTAGAATACACAGTTTTGGGTTACACCCATCCAGTGATGAACTGGTCCCAGCTGTTCTAACTAGGACATAGACCATTTAAGGTCACTGTGCAGTAAAACAGAACCAGCCAGTGAGAAGCTCTTGACTGTCTTTTGGGGCATGCTGATGAACTGTAGCAATGAGAATGACGTGTTGCAGTCACAGCTTATCAATATGGGTGTTGTTCCTGTGTTAGTGAAATTGTTGGGTATTCGTTGCCAAAATGCAGCTCTGACAGAAACGTGCCTTGTTGCATTTGGCAATTTAACAGAACTTGAGTCAAGGAAGGAGCAGTTTGCCTACACAAATGTTGCTGAAGAGCTTGTGAAACTGTTCAAGAAGCAAATAGAGCACGATAAAAAAGAGGTGATTTTTGAAGTTTTAGCTCCCCTGGCAAAAAATGATGTCACTAAGCTGCAGCTGGTTGAAGCAGGTCTGGTGTTTTTCAGGCTTGTCCTACACGTGGCTGTTCAACAACGACACCCTGGACCTTGGGGAGGACGGCCGACGCTTTGTCTCCCAGGAAACAGGGAATCTGTACCTGGCCAAGGTGGAGCCCTGGGATGTGGGGAATTACACCTGTGTGGTGACCAACAGGGAGGCACAGCAGAGTGCCAGGGGACCTCCCACCCCCCTCACCCTCCGCAGCGACGGTAAGAGCCTGGGGGGTTTGTCTGCCTAAAAACAGGCAGTGGAGCCATAAAACCTACATTCCATAAGTTTTAGGATGGCTTGCTGGCCCCTTTAGCTTGTTAGTACCTTTGGACAAAAAACTCCTAAAGTGCTGTATCATCATTCTTTGTGAAGCTTCAACAGAATCAGGCAAAGTTTTTCTGGCTGTAAAAACACCCTGAGGAAGAGAAGTAACACCTGACTTAGTCAAAGTTACTCAGGGGCTTTAAAACCATCCCAGAAGGTGTGATACTGCACCAAAGGAGAGGAAGAGAAGGTGAAAATGGGGTCTTTTTGGGACCTCTGACTCAAATTTGGGAGGCATGTCAGGGGTGTAGCAAGGGTGGTGCTGTGGGAGGGATGGTTTGGGAAGCGGGTGTAACAGATGAGGGAACGTCCAAACATTGTAATTAGAAGCTGAATATTGTAGTTAGAATTTTAATATTGCACTTAGAATTTGAATATTGTAATTAGGATCTGAATACTGTAATTAAATCATGGTATAAAGTTGTAAAGCCTATGCAACTCGGGATGTGCAAAATATTCCTGTGCACCCTCAGCACCATAATATAGGAGAGATTTTTGCCTTTTAATACTCAAAAATAGTCCAGAGAATTATTTCTCCTGTTTTAAGGTATCAGCTGCACAAAACCAACTGGTCCTGCTCTGGTTGTTGGGAATTCACACCCCTGAACATCCCTATGGAGGTAACAGGCTCCCAGGATAGGTTGTGCATCAGGACACGATCCCACAGCGTGTGCTGGACTGAAGGGAGATTTGAAGTGTCAGGACAGGGCTGATGAGATAAACATGCAAAGGAAGCAGTGCTCAGTGTCACTGAAAAGCAGCCAGAGGATGTCACATGGTACGTTAATATTTCTCATCTCAAACCTGTGTCGAGGTTTAAATCCGACAAAGCTTCCTAAATTTATAATCTAACTATAGCTCAAATATCAGCCCCAGAAAGCTGCTTCCAAATGAGTCACTGAGGTGAGGAACTCACCTGCACATGTACAAATACCTCTCTGGCAACACTTTGTAATGAAATGTTCACAGTGAGGAATACAGACATGGGAAATCTTTACATAAAGTTTGTTTTGTAAATTTACCCACCTAAATTTCAATATACTTGTACTGTTTGCAAAGCAGCGGTGACAATCAGGAATGAAACTCAGCATGGAGTTGGATTTCCAGGATAAATAAATCTCAACAGTGCATTATGGAATAATACTTTCACTGTGACACTCTGCTGTTCTGTGACAATCAGATCACACAAAGCGAAGTCATAATTCCCCAGCTCAAAAGTTAATATTTTGGTACAAATTGTGATTGTAAATTCTGAAGATCTTTTCTGACTCTTCTTTATTTTTTTTCATTTTCGTCACCCCATTCCTTTTGTCAGGCTCCTTCTATCAGTCTTTTTATCTTCTCCCATTCACTTTGGTGGCCTCTGGGTTGGGTCCAAAGCTGGCAGCAACAGTGGAAATGTGCAACATCACCCAGATCCCCGTTAAAAATTAAATATAAAATAATATAAATAAGGATATAAAATAAGAACTGGTTCATCTTCAATGTGGGGTCTGGGCAAAGACACTGTGCAGGAAAAGAACTGATTTATATTCATCCCTGCTGTTGCAACGAGTTCCACTGCAAGATGCATAAAAGGCATTTAAGAAGTTCAGCTCAAAGTTTAGTTTCCCAAATCAACCCCCAAATCTGCTGCAAAATTAAATGCCCTAAATTGATACTGGATTATCTGGGCTTTATCAGATGTTCAGCCAGATTTTCAAATGCGATAATTCCATCTAATTACACCAGCCTTTCTCGAGTCTGCAGCTCACATTTGGGTGTTTTAAAGAAGTTTGAAGCGTTTTGAAAGTATTTTGGACTGAGAATTCTGTAGTTCTCTTGCACCCAGAATCTATTTATTGTCCTGAGCAGTGACTAAGGTTAAAGGCATTGTTTGTTAACACCTCTTGGCAAGAGATGTGAACTCTAAATTATCTCTGAAACACTAATCACTAAATTCTTTTACACGTAGAACTTGTATAAAGTCATGTTCCTCAACTCCTAAATGTAGGGAACTCACAGATTTCCCAGAAGTTTCCAGCATGGGGTTGAATTCCACCCGGAAGGTTCAATCTACTCCGTCCTGTGCCGATTGCCATGGGTGGAACGTGAGGCTCTGACGTGATTAATGCCACCCCTTTCTTTTACACCGAAATTCTGTTGTGCTAGACAGGTCTGGGGCTCAACTGGAGTGAGATGTTTTGATGTTCAACAGGTGTGATGGGGGAGTACGAACCAAAGATTGAAGTCCGTTTTCCAGAAACAACGTACGCGGCGAAGGGCTCGTCCGTCAGGCTGGAATGCTTTGCCCTTGGAAAGTAAGAGTTTGCTCTTTTATTAAAATGGGGGTTTTGACACTCTCCTACAAGGAGAAATATTGGCTTTCTTGAATTTGCCCCTTAGAATTTTTTTGGTCAGAGTGCGACTCCGTGAAACTTATTTTTTTAACCTTGGTTTGATGGTTTCTGTGCAATGTGTTGGCAAGGAAATGAGAAAGAAAACTGCACTATAGCTGAAGCTCACTGGATTGCAGCCTGAAGCAGGGGGAGGAGGTGTGGGAAGGGGGGGGGAAACCAGAACAAAGATTATATTCCTTGAGAGCAGTTTTAACTCTGAGATGAGACCTGACTCCAGGTGACAGCGTTCAGTGCGACTGCACAGTCACACCTGATATACAGCAAAATAGGATTTCTTTCTGTTTGTGTGACATCATAGAATGATAGAGAGGTTTGGATCAGAAGGGACCTTAAGGATGATCTTGTTTCACCCCCTGCCATGGGCAGGGACACCTTGCACTAGCCCAGGTTGCTCCAACCTGGCCTTGAACACAGCTTCTCTGGGCAACCTGTGCCAGGGCCTCCCCACCCTCACAGGGCAGAATTCCTTCCCAATATCCCATCTAAACTCACTCCCTGTCAATCTGAAGCCATTCCCCTTTGTCCTGTCCCTCCAGGCCCTTGTAAGCAGTTTTTCTCCATCCTTCTTGTTGGCTCCTTCAGGTCCTGGAAGGCCACAATTAGCTCACCCTGAAGCTTCTCTTCTCCAGGCTGGACAATCCCATCTCTCCCAGCCTTCCCTGCCAGCAGAGCTGCTCCAGCCCTCTGATCATCCTGGAGCCTCCTCTGGACTCACTCATTGCTCACAATTAAATTTAGGGAAGCAGGTTATGTTTCAAGAGCACGTGGACTCTGCAGGATGGATCCAACAGATCCTTCAGGCACCCTTGTCTCCACAGTGGAGCTGAGGAGCTCTGGGAAGCTCTAACAGCAGCCTTTCCTTCTACTGACCCACTTTCCTTGCAGTATTTTTCCAAGTTTACTTATCCTACTCTCCCCATTCCCTGTGTTCAAGGAGCAGGTGGTGAACTGAATCAGTGGAACCAGCCCACCAAAACCAGTCTTTCCAGTGAACATCCCTTTTCCCTGGAAAAGCCAAAACAACCCTCAGATTGTTGACCTCTATTTAGTTTAAGTTCACTTTGACAATCCCTTTTAAGGCTGTGAGCTTTTAAAGTGTTTAGAGCTTTCCCAGAGGTTAAAAGCCTGACTTGCAGACAGCACAAATTAATCAAACGTTCCTCTGGAACCTACGCTGGGAAGGAGAAAAATAAAGCAAATAAGAAGTTAATAAGATCGAAATGGCCTCGCCTTTCAGATGAGATTTCTATATAAACTAATTTTACAGCTAATTTTTATTAAAGGTATGTGCATTTTTTGGCCCAAAACAAGTACCAGACTGGAGCACTCCTGCTGAAGCTGATTTTCTTTTCCAAATACTGTCAAGCTACTTCTCTTTAAATACCTCCTTAATTGTGTTTTAGTCCGTGCAGGCTTTACATTTCAAGTTGTCATTTCATATTCCCATCTGTTGCATGGGAAGCAGGGAACAATGAGACATTGGCTGCAGAAAAGTGTTTAAAAAACAGAGTAAATGAGATGTACAAAACAGTGATACCTTATTGAAGGGGTAAAGACGGATCATGTTAATATGATGCACAGATTTTACCATTTTAAGAACATCTTAAGGACAAAAAAGTGAACTGTGAGGACACATAGACAATGAGATCCCTCAGGGAGCACAGTATTTTCTGTGCAGTGCTTAGAAATGGAATGCCTGAGAGGGTTAATGCAGCCTTAGAGTATTTTTTATTCTTCTTATATATATTTTTCTTCTTCACTGCTGCAAGGAGTGCTACCATACTTCCCTGGAGTTCTACTGCCTAAACGCCAGTGATCCATGGGCCAAAATCCATCACCCACAAACTCTTTATCCAAGGCTGATGTGCATCGTGTGTTTGGGGGGCTGTTTGTGAGCAGAGGCTCTTTAGTGGCATCACTGGAGAACTTCTCCTCTTGGATTTTATATTTTGTTATTTGTCTGTCTCATATAGAAAAGTATTTTTTCTCTTTTCCTGCTTTTTTTTCTCCCTGAACACAGCCTTGAACCACATTTGCACCAACACATCGACGCGTGCAAAAGGCTTTATTTTTAAATAAAGCTTTATTTTTAAATAAAGCGTTTCTGTGTGAATCAAGCAAGAGAAACAGATTGCAGGTGAAATGCTCTTAACTTATTAGACAAGGAGAGATTTCTCCAGGTATGTAGGTGATTAGTGGCATTGTGAAAAGCTGGAAGTTTCCTGCCTCCAGCTGTTTGCAGTCACAGTCAGACCCATCCAAACGCAGCAGCACCTTTGGATGCTGAAATTCCACTAAAACTGGTCCCTGCTATTGTCTGTTTATGTTAAAATCAATTCAGCCCAGCATTTGTTGAGCTGTACCTCTGATCTGCCACGAGCACTGAGGGTTATTATCTCACTCAGGTTTCAGAACTGCTTTCCCATTATCCATAATTTTCTATATTCCCACTGTTAGTCCGGTGGTTCAGACAATGCTGTGGCTGCTGCTCCCTGTGTTCTGTGAATAACAGAAATCTTTCACGTTAAAGGCAGATTATAGACAACCCGCTGGGGCTTTGGGCTCCAAAAGTCTTAAATGCGAGTAGTTTTACGGTATTTAGAGAAATAGCATCTCTTTTCTATATGGAACAGCAAATCACACCTATTGGACTCTGCTCAAAAGGCACTTCCACGTTTAAAATGCAGGTACAAGAGGCCAGAGTTTAAAACTCGGTTTAAAACACCTTAAAGATGCCTTATTTCTTTTTTCCCCTGAGGGAACTCAAAGTCTCCTTCAGCCTGGCCGTGGGGCACCCTGGGGCAGGGACATTCCACAAAAATCTTTTTGCATTTTACATTAAAAAAATCATTCTTGATTTTCACAAATCAGCCCCATAAACTCTTGTTTTGAGGGAAATAAGTATAAAAGGGTTAAAGACTCCGTATTTATCCCTGGGATGAGGGTTTGGAGGGATGGATCCCAAATGTGCTTGGGCCACTTCTTGCCTCTGAACCTGATTTTTTAGAACAGACACCACCAATATAGAAGGGAATATTTTGCAAAGTAAATTAGTCCTCACTGGGATGGAAATACAATTGGGTAAAAAATTCTCTAATTAGAGTGCAACTATCAGATGACCTAAACAAGCAAACAAATGCCTCTTGCAGTTAATTCTTTAAAAGAGGGAAAACTGAAATATGAAATAGTGGCTTCACTATTTTGAATCCTGCAGCCTGTGGCAGTTTAATAGAAGAGATGAGACTTTGTGTTCTGCACCAATATTCATTATGTTGACAGTGTTTAATATTATGCCAGTATTAAAAGTCCTACTTTGGATCAAGCTGCATTAATCATGCCATATATCCAAATTATTGTTCCCTGTGTCTTTCAGGGGATTGAGCACCATGGAAAGAATTATGTTCAGTTGAGTTCCTGTGCTTCTATCAGTAGATTTCTCCCAAAATAACTTTTTTTTTTTTTTCTGTTGCACAAATAAGAACAGTTCCTGCAATGAAAAAAAGCACAGTACTTTCCATGTCTGGTGCACAGATTTATTAAACTCTGTCTGTGGTTTATGTTTTCCTTCATTCTCCTCTCGAAGGTAGGGAAATAATCTGTTCAAAATCCCTGCAGATGGGCTGTTGCCAGCTAAGGTTGTAAAAAGAATATGTGAATAACATAAAACAAAATTTCTTTCAACCCAGAATATTCATTTTTCATGGGAAGGCCCCACTTATTCCTCTAAATGTATTCATGGCAGGGTTTTTCTAGTGGTTGTTGTTACAAGGAGATAATCACAGAGCTACAGGGGGGTTCCAATAACCATCTTTACTAAATTTACATAAAAAGACCAGGCTTCACCTCTGGGGTATTCTCAAGTTGTTTGTGTAGGAAGTTATAAAAGGATCTATTACAGGATTTGAAAATCATATCTATGTGAAGGACTTTTGCCAACACAAGTTTGCTGCTTTCATCCCACATAAAACTAATGCCTGAAGGTTTGTGTTTTCAGGGCTCAGTAGATCCTCTCTCACATAGTTGGGGTGAGTAACTTGTGCCTCCAGGAGGATGAGCCACAACACCAGGTCTCAGAAAACTTTGCTGTTTCCCAGCTAAAACATGAAAATAATTCAAAATTGAGTGTTCTAATCACAGTGCTCCTTGGATCCCAATCCTTCCCCGTGCCAGCAGCGCTGCAGACGCCAGAGCAGCTTTCAAACCTCAGCTTTGTCTCATTTGTCTGACAAACCATGGGCTTCATTACTGAAACTGTAGATTTAATTTCGTTTTGAAGGGCCCCCAGATGCACAGGACAAAGGATGAGGCACAGTCTCAATGCATCATCTGGCTGCAAAAAGGTGGCACCTTCATCACCGTGGGCTCTAATGCTGCAGACAAATTAATTCCATGTTCACTCTGACAACACTTGTCACCAACCACAAAATATTTTCCATCTCCTTTTCTCTCCGAGTTAGTAACTTATGGTTTCGTGATTCTGCTGCCTGTATGGTGGAATATAAATTAAATTAGTCCTCCTAGATGCTCTGAAGGTTTCCAACAAACTGCAGATTTATGTACAAAGACATTCTCATATTTATGAGCTGTTTTCTTATTTACTCAGGTGAAAGCCAGACTTTGGCTATGAAGTGTAATAAATTTGAGAAGTGCATCCATTGTTTCTTTATATATTCCAAAACTTTTTAGCCCCAAGCAGTTATTTGTTTTAATCTGGTTATTGGTAGTGACTAAAGAAAAAAAAGACCCACCAGTGGCAGGAACGCCCCAAATCTGCATGAGAAGATACTGGTCTGTGTTGCAATGTCAGACACTGGTCTTCAAAGCAAATGATTGTGGAGCATAATCCGACAAAAACCACAAGGCTACATTTATTGAACTATTTTTTTAATATGTATTTACCTACACCTGAAGGACAGTTTCACTTCTTAAAGCATCAACTTCTAAATAGATCAGTTGTTCCAAAACCCAGTGTAGTCAATCTAAATTTTAAATGGAAATTCAGAGGTTTGTTGGTTTGGGGTTTTTTTGGATTTTTTTTTTACCTTGTAAGGTTTCACATGATCTGGAGTAAGAGATGTGACAAAGAAATTTGGTTATAAAGATGTGAAGGAGCATCAGAAAAAGGTGAAACCAGCCCCAAAAGCCTGATTTCTGCAAAATACACTGACTGAAGATGCTGGGAAGTGTGTGATAACGAGGTATCAAGGAAGAAAAGACCTGTAGAGAAGGTCCTTGCCATGGGTGGTGGCAGTGGCTGAGCTGGGGACGCTCCCACACTGCCCCTTTAACCTGGAGCTCGGGCAGATGAGGAGCTGCTGCCCTGACCCACAACTTCCTTCTCCTGATAAACTTGGGGTACTCAGGGCCAGGCTGCCTGGCAGGACAGCAAAGAGCTGATACCTATTTATTGCAACTGTGCCTTTAGACACAGCCAAGGTGATGAAGCAAACTGAGGGTTTCCTGGCCTCCTGCTGCAGCTGAAATTCAGAGAGAGCGCCTTTCAAACACCGGCGTGTTCGGCCAAAAACGAGCCAAAGAGCCCAGCTCGCCTTGAAACATCCCCAAGGATGTCATTATAAGTCTGTGGCGTGGATAAGGAAAACAGGACAGTGCCTTCAGCTCAGACCTTGCTAAACCTGACTTGACAAGTTGACAGAAAGGGCCTTTTCCCACCAAGCGCTGCCTCTGGCCTTGGTGTCAGCACAGACTCCCCTCGTTTATGAATAGTCAGAGCTGAGAGAAAACAAAGGGCTGAGAGAACAGGAAACAGTGAGATGAAGAACTTTCAGGTAGCAGAGAATGTATGAATGCATCTAATTATTGTTTTCTTCTCCTGTGTGGCTGTTAGCTTCCTTTATACAAAAAAAAAAAAAAAATTAAAATCCAGAAGAGATGCCTTTAGAGGAAGTAGTTAAATGCTTCTGGCATTCTGAAGTTCTCCAGGAGCTGCTCACCCACTGTTTAATATGCAGGAGGATTTGAAAAGCCAGCCATGCTCCTCTTCATGTCATCAACAGTCTGTATCAATCCAACACAAGGCTGCAAAAGCTCCTCTGGCTATTTTTCCTGCCTGGAGCATGACAATCATGAGATAGACCTAGTCTGGAGCTGTGCTCCTTTTAAATAACTAAGGGTATCTTGCTTTATAAATAACTAACTCGCTTTACAAAAAATTCTGCATGAATAATGTCACGCAAGATTAGTCTGGACAAGTTTGCATCTGAAATAGCTTTTGGTCTCCCAGTAAAGGGCAATTAATAAAGGTGGTAATAACAACAGCTCTTGGCCAGAAAGAACTGAAATTTAAACAACTCTTCAGGTCTTGAACCAAAATGGGGAAGAGAAGAATAAAATCTCAGTTCTTCTTCCCAGCTCTTTCACTGGTTAATGGGGCCTGACACGTCCCACTCTCACTTGTAGTAAATTGTTGAGATGATATAAGTCAGAACATGTGTGTGCATGTACATGAGAGTTATCCATACGTATAGGGATCCATACAGATATATTTCTGTTGATTTGACATCTGCAGTTACTCCGTTAACACCTGCCCAGCTGTTCAATCCCTGGCATTTGCTGAGCACTCACATTTCTCCCAAATTCTGGTTCTTGCTTTGGGTTAAATCACAGCCACACCAACTCCAAAGGCACAAATCAGGCCCAAACTTACTGAAATACTAAATAATTAATCCATTCTATATCTGTGACTTGATTTCTTTGTCCAACAAGCAAGGATTTGAATTTAAATAATTTAAGGTGTGAGCTGTTACAGCCTCTGCTAAAAAGGAACAAATCCTTTGTAAGTCAGCACTGCAGGCAGAGACCTTGGAGACTGGTCACAAGGACTTCTAATCTCCATGAAAGTTGTGTTTTCCATCGCTGTTCATGTTATTCCAAAGGAAAAGAAGTCAGCAATTAGCCAAAGCCTCTGGAAAAAGCTGTTCAAAATCTAAGTTGTTAGAAAAAGCAACTTAGTTCCGTTTGCAGAAACAGAAACTGTGAAATCCGAGACTGTTAATATTTTAAAGTGGTTTTGGTGACATAATAGATCATGAAAGTGAGGCTTGGATGGTTTGGGATATTACCAGAAATCCAGGAAATATTTATAACTGCCTTCAAACTTCACTATGGTTCGTTGTTTTACAGGATGCATTAATCCAAATATAAATGAAAATGATAGAAAGCTAAAAAAAAACATGAAAAAATAAATATTCCCTTTTGTCTCTATCTCCTCTCAGCCTCAGTGTCTTGTGCTTTCCTCTTCTCACTCAGATTTATTGTTATTTTTAGATCCTTTGAATTCTTGGCCAGTACTTCCTATTTTGGGGAGTGAAAATACCTCTAATGCTGCAGGGAATTAGTTTGCTGTGAGAACCAGTCAATAATTCAGTGCCTCTGTGCTGGTTCCTTTGGCTTGTAAAGTTGTTCCTTCGGTGTCACAGAGTTTAAAAGAAGGTTTGAGCCCTCAGTAAGTTCCCAAGGGGAAAATACAAATTGGCCTAAGAAGAAATTATAGAATTTACTGTGCATTTCATCTCACTGTTGGACTTGTGCTCCTAAATAAATTGGACAGGTTAGAACATCTCTGACTTATGAATTATGCTTCGAAACAGAAATTACGTCTTTTAAAAAATATTATTACTCTCAAAGAAGGCTTTCACATTCTTTTTTCTCTGCTGTAACCACTGTTCTCTGTTTTTCCCTAATGAAACACAATTATTTAGCCCTGTCCCAAGTATTAGCTGGAGGAGGTCCGATGGAAATTCCTTGACAAAGAAAATTCAACCCAACAAAACCAAAGGAGTTCTTGAAATCCCCAATGTTCAGCAGGAAGATGAAGGTTCTTATGAGTGTGTTGCAGGAAACAGCCGAGGAATAAACATTGCAAGAGGTCAATTATTTGTCTATGGTAAGCAGATTAATTTTATTTTCGTTCTTTTTAAAGAGCAGGGTGGGGTTCAGTTGGGTTTTGCAGATGAGGTCCTATTAGCCCCTCACTGGAGGTGTAAAATACAGGACAGGTTAAGCTGATTAAAAACTGTTTGGAGTGACCTTCACTGAGCTACAGCCTCAGCAAATAAAGATATTTTGCATTAGAACTCAGGTTGGCAGTGTGGGCTGTGCCATGAGGAAGTTGGAAAGGTTAATAAAAGGCAGGAAGGAATCCCTGGTACATTCACATGGAACATTAAAGGCAGAGATTCCCTCTCAGCAGCAGAATTTGTGCTGCCCCAGATGCAGATCAGGGGAGGATTCAGGAGTTTTATCCCTGGCAGTGGAAGGTCATTTCACCTCCTATTGGAGCTCAGCTCCATAAACAGATGAGGGTAAAGCAGGAGAAACTCATTCCATTCCTCCCTCTCCTTCCTGCTGGCTAAAAGTAGAGAATAATAGATCTGGGAAAGAGTTCTCCCTTCAAAAGTAGAGAATAATATTCCTGGGAGTCTGTTCTCCCTCCCCTTTTCACTTCCCACGTGCATTAATTTCCTGTGATCACAGTCCCACGTGCTGCTCCCTCAGAGCCAAGGTGAATTATATGTTCTTTAGTCCCATTGTTAATACCCAGGGAAAGCAACATATTTTGACAGCAATAAGAGTTGAGATTTTTTTTTTCCTTTGCCTCATAAATCTTTCAAAGGAAAAAGAAAAAAAAATTAAACATAACAGCAGTAAGAAAAATCACAGAAAGAGAGACTGAGCCTACAATTAACATCCATTGAGAAGACTTTGGCAAGTATTTTTCTTTTTATTTTTTTTTTATAAAGTAAATCTCTTTTAATGAAGAGATGCAGCTTTGCTGATAAGCCACCAGCCTCCTGCAGCCATGGCTAATATCAAGATATATGCCAGGAGTAGAACAGTCTGCTGCTTGTGTGAATATTTAATTATTTCTTGGCTTTTAAGGGGTTATTTTTGCTCTCATTGCACACTAATTTTTTCCCAACACCCATCAAGCAGTTCCATTAAAATGAAGTTCAGTGGATTACCTGGATGTGATTGAGAACAGCACAGGCAATTACAAAATTATGATCAGCTAATTCAATCTAAAACAATGTGCTTATTAAATGTGCTTTCTACATTAATTAATAGCTGCTCATTACGAAATACATAAACAGGGCTCATGAAGCTTTTACACGAGATTTTTTTTTGTCCTTTTAGGAGTGGGCTGGTGTGTTATCTACATAATTGATTTCATTTCTCTGCTGGGGTGTTTTTCCTCCATAGGCAGCTTGTCTCCAAAAATAGGGTTCCTTTCCTGGACACTTTCTGCTGCTTCATATGTGATGCCTCCAGTCTGTGCTTTGGGCTCTGAGAGCAATAAAAAAGACATATAATTAAAATTATTGTAAGGCATGGTGAGCCCTCCCTTTATAGTACCTTATAAAACCTTCCAGAACCCTACCTTTATACTACTTTATAAACCCGCCAGTACCTAAAGGGGTAAAAAGAGAACTGGAGAGGGACTTGGGACAAGAGATGGAGAGACAGGACAAGGGAAAATGGCTTCAAGCTGACGGAGGGCAGGGTTAGAGGGGATATTGGGAAGGAATTCTTCCCTGTGAGGGTGGGGAGACCCTGGCACAGGATCCCAGAGAAGCTGTGGCTGCCCCTAGATCCCTGGAAGTGTCCAAGGCCAGGTTGGAGCAACCTGGGCTAGTGGAAGGTGTCCCTGCCCATGGCAGAGGGTGGAATGAGATGATCTTTAAGGTCCTTCCCACCCAATCCATTCTGGGATCCTCTCCCAGATACTTTCCCACTCTGGGAAGCAGCTCACTGGCAGTGCATTAACCTGGGGTTGGAAATCTCAGGGTACTTTGTGGGGTAGAGTCAGGAGCTCCTCCCAAGCTCCAGAGGGAGGCTGGTTTTGCTGGTCACAAGGGATAATAATTCTCCTCCTAAAAGTAAACTACTCTATGTAAGAACTACAAGTGTGCCTGTATATATTTATGTATTTATTTACATAGAGATTGCAGTATTATGATTTCATAACCCAACCAAAACCTTCTCATGGCACGTTAACACACCAGCCACTTGTGCCAGAGGCAGAGGGATGCATCTCCTTCCCTGTGGCTTTGATCTACCCTAAATTTAAGTGGATATTAATTACTCTCCATGGCTCTCATATTCCCCTTTATCTTGACAACTCTTCTAAATGTCAGCCTGCCTCGAGATAATCCCTGCTCAGCTCAGTCCTGGGCTCTTGGGTGTTTACAGAGCTGGGATGTGATTTCTTTTACACTGCAGTGGATTGATGTCAGTGTTCCACGAGTGTCCAGGAGGGGTTTTTCTACTCTGAGTAGCCCTAATTCCTCTGTGTAGTATCTGTGGTGTAAATTACAGCCTGAGAACTCAAGCTCTGAGCCCACTGTCTCAGGTATGTGGGCAAAACAGGGAGGTAATTTTTACCATCTATGATTTTAATACCTGCTGACCAAAGATTTTGATATATTCCTGGTGCAAATATTCAAGTGCATTTAGAGAAAGTTTGTTTTTCAGAAATTAGGGACCTCAAGAATATCCTGAATTTCAGACATCTAAAAGCATTGTTTCTGTAAATTTTGGCCAAAAAAATGGACAATTTCTTAACCAAACTCCCTTCCCCCCGGTCACTTGACCTCTAACAGTTTCCCAAGCTTGTCCTAAAATTTAATGCCAGGGAATTGTTGTGCAGAATTCACTTGTAGCATAATAAGAATGTGTTGGACAGGTATTAATTAGCCTTGCTCAGTTCATTAATTAATGGCAACATACCTCAAGCAAAATCACTTTTCTCCTGCTTAAAATGATTTGCATATTCTTTTCAGCACCCCCTGAATGGGATAAAAAAATCCAAAATGCCTTTCTGTCTCTCTATGACAGTTTATATTGGGAATGTAAGGCAAAAGGAAAACCAAACCCTTCCTACAGCTGGTTAAAAAATGGACAGCCCCTGGTGTCAGAGGTAAGGTTCCTCTTGTCTTCTTGGCTTTTTCCTCATCTTTTTGCCATTTTTTCATGATTTAGTCATAAAATTCATTTCACAGTACATTAATTTAGTTTCAAAAAGTAGGTGAGGATTAATATATCAAAATAAATGTAATAGCACAAACTCTTTGTAACATAAAGCCTTGATTCTCGAAGTTCATCTTTACTGCAAATGTATGATGTAGTTTAGATAGAAACAACAGTTTCTTGGTGTAATTTATCTTACAGAGCATCTAATTGCTCCAAGATATGGCAGTAGGTTAAAAATATCAATTATAATTGCTGAAAGAAGGGCTGAAGAAACACTAAATACATTTGTAGACTTAATCTGTAAATTGGGGAACTGGGAGGATGCCAACGGACTGGAAGAGCTTTTCAGAGCTGGAATTGCAAAATGATCAGCATTAAATTGCACTTTTCTTCTGTTTCTGTTCTGAGTCTGTAGCTGGGTGGACCTTTGGTCCCCTGCAGTATGGCTGCTCCCATGCTGTGCTAATCCCTAAACTTAATTAATCAGTCAGCTCTGAAAATCAGTGAATATTGAGGGTAGTATTTTCTGGTGCTGTGTAGAGGGACAATAGACTAAAGAAAGCCACATAAAGTCATAATGAAAAGATGAATAAGTGCAAAATCTCACTTCAAAGCAAACCAAGGACTAAGTGGAAAGGGAATTAGTGAAGTGGTGGGAGTGTGGAAGGAGAGGGGAAGTCAATTGGAGCTCAAACGCTTCAGAAACAAGATCAGATCCTTAATTAGCCAGATCTTTGAGAGCCCAGCTTCCAGGCACAATAATTCTATTTCTGTGGTGGCCAAGCTTTGGCACATCCATCCTCCAGCCCTCAGTTGTTGGCAACCTCCTGGAGACTGACTTCTGTGACAATTGCTGGGTTTGCACTTTGTGAAGTTTTAATAAAGAAGCTTTCCCTTCTTTATTAAACATCCATCCAGCATCTCTTGGGAATAGAATGGCAGGACTTACCTGTGATGCATTTTTACCTGGTTGGAAAAAACAATATTGTGGTTCATTTCTGTTTAGCAAGAACAGGTACAGAATTATTTCCAAAACATATGGGACAAATTAGCACCTGCTGGGTGGCAGAACCAGCACTCATTGGATTTAGCAGTAATTATTTGGAGAAGCTGGAGTGGCATTCAACTTTCCATGGATTAGTTGAATGGACCCAACCTTCATCTGAGGAAAATAGCCAGGATTTCCTTGGATTGCAGTTTTCCTGAGTCTGATCATTCTGCTCATTGTCACCTCTGCCTAGGCAAGATTCTCCTGTTTCTCTCTCTTTAAAGGGAGCAGTATTTAGAATCTGTCACTCTTCAATTGCATCGCTTCAATAAAGGAGAATAAAATGCTCTGTGGACACATTTTCAGGCAACATTTTCCCAGTACTTACAGTGTGCTGTAAATGCAATACTTCAGGCAACAAAATGCTGGGTGTTATTGCTCAGTGGACAAAAATGGACAGTTTGGAGGTGAAAGGACAAGAGAGGTGTAATAAAATATTCAGTTTGTCACAGCACCTGCTTGTTGGAATCCTCACAGGAAGAATAACTCCAGATGCTTTGCACCTTGAGGCTGGTTCTGAGCATATTTTTCACCCTTTGTCGAACCTTTCTGCCCCACCACCTCCCTGGTCATCCCAGCATTATTCCTGCTTGTGTACACGGGGTGCTTTATTCTTCTCTTTGAATGCACAGCTCCAAAGAGCCTGCAGAGAACAGTGGGGAATTTGGGATATGTGTGGAACACTAGTGTTGCTTCAGAGGGGGGTTTATATTCAAAGGATGTTTGTAAAAACAGAATGCATGGAGAGGATAACAAACAGCCTGGAGGTAAAACTAAGTGTGCAGAAGATATCTGGAGTGAGAGGCTCAAAAAAGCCCATTATCAGTGGCTAAGTAATGTAATGTTCTTAATTAGTTTGCCACACAGCAGCCACGCAGCCCCAGGCTGTGCTCTCATCCCATTTCCAAGCTAAACAAGGTTGGGCTGGGTCACCTCGTGGTTGGGAGGCCTCCAAGAAAAAGCTGGAGTGTTGGAAAACAGAGCTCCAGGGCTCAATATGTGGCGTTTCCCCCTCTGCAGGAGGCAGAGGAATTCCCCCAGCAGGCTGTGGAACTGCCGTGTCTGGGGCAGCTCAGCAAGCTGGGGGTGAACAGATAAGAGCAACCCCGGGGAGAAGGACTTGGGGGTGTTGGTGGTTGAGAGACTGGACATGACCCAGCCCAGAACCCTCACCTCGTGCCCTGGGCTGATCCCCCAGCATGGGCAGGGGGGGATTCTGCCCCTCTGCCCCTTCAGGCGAGACCCCCCTGCAGAGCTGCTCCAGCCCTGGGGAACAGCACAGGAGGGACATGGAGCTGCTGGAGAGAGTGCAGAGGAGGCACCAGGATGATCAGAGGGATGGAGCAGCTCTGCTGGGAGGAAAGGCTGGGAGAGCTGGGATTGTTCAGCCTGGAGATGAGAAGCTTTGAGGTGACCTGATTGTGGCCTTGCAGGACCTGAAGGGGCTACAAGGAACATGGGGAGAGACTGTTTACAAGGGATGGAGGGACAGGACAAGGGGAATGGTTTCAAACTGACAGAGAGCAGAGTTAGATGGGATATTGGGAAGAAATTCTACCCTGTGAGGGTGGGGAGGCCCTGGCACAGGCTACCCAGAGAAGCTGTGGCTGCCCCATCCCTGGAAGTGTCCAAGGCCAGGTTGGAGCAACCTGGGCTAGTGGAAGGTGTCCCTGCCCATGGCAGGGCATGGAGCTGAATGAGTTTTAGGGTCCCTTCCAACCCAAACCATTCTGGGGTATCTATGACATAAGTTTAGCAGTTCACAAATACATTTGAGATGCTTGGAGCTGCCCATCAGAGACTGCACTGCGTACCCTAAAAACGTACTCAGTACTCCTCCACTCCTGCTTCCAAGGCAGAAGAGCCAGACTAAAGGAGCAGCATAATCATACCAGTAATATCTGTTGTTCAGGCTTGCAGTTGGTGATGGAATTTATGCTCCCTGTGGGTTTCTTCCAAAGTCATCTGTTTTGGGGAATGTTGGGGTTTTTTTCTCTTTCTCAGTGCTACACTTTGCAGCAGAACTATTATTGTCCCCAGAGGGTAGTAATTGTAAAATCACAAAATATTTAGCTTTAAGTTATGATTGCAGCATGAAACAGGCTTTCTTCTGTTTTCCAAAGTAGAGCAAATAAAACTTCTTTTAATACAGCGAACTCCAAGCTCTGCTCCAAATTTACCTACTGTGCAGTTCCCTCTATTTCAGCAGAATTGCACCGAGGAAAGTTGGTGTGCTTAGAAATTCAAGCTTTGAGGAGAAAGCTCTCCCTGTGCCCTGAGGGGCTTCCTGTGGGTTTCTAATTGGAATTTAAGTGTTGGCTTCCAGTAGAGCTTTTCCAGTGGCTCATTTTTCCGTGACTCCTCGGTCTGGAGACATTTGAAATGTCCCCATTACTGGAGCACCTCTGTCTCCTGTAGAGCTTTTTTGATCGTCTCTGATCATCATTATCAGATCATCTGGTGGGTGAGGGGGGTGGTGATGCTTCACCCCCAGACAGGGATGGGGTGCTGAGAGCCCTGTAGAAGATGCTCCCAGTGAGGAACAGCTGTGCCTGCCCTGAGGTAGCTCCTTCTGTGTCATCTTCATGGTGAAGCACAACCCCGGATTCACAGCTCAGCGGTGCAGGGAAAACACGTGGACAGCTGGAACATCTGGGCAAACCTGCCCAAAGCAATTACTGCAACGTGTGCCTGGATTTCTTGAAGAGTTTGAAGAGCTGAGAGGGCTCAAAACACACCCACCATCACACAGCAAGGTGTAAATCATATTTCTGGCGTATTCATCTGCATTGCTTCCAAGAAAACAACATTCCTGCTTCTGAATTACAATCAGGTGCATTACTGTGATAATAAAAAAAAAGCTTTGGTTTGTACACTCAGTGTTTTGCCTTGTTTTTCTTTTGTCAGGAGAGAATCCAAATAGAAAATGGGACTCTTATCATCCCTGTGCTGAATATGTCAGACTCTGGCCTCTATCAGTGCGTGGCAGAAAACCAGCACGATACGATTTATGCCAGCGCTGAGCTGAGGGTGATGGGTGAGTAAATGTCACTAAAATGAGTCTAAAGGACACTCTGGAAAAAAAATCTGAATTTAAGAATAGATGAAACTCCACCTGGCAGCTCCAGGCTGTTGATATTTCTTTGCTGTTTGCTCTTCACCCACGTGCAAACGTGGGGTTTTTTTAGTTTAATTTCACGACTCGTTTGGGGGAAGAATCTAATCCGTGTGTGGTCTTTTTTTATCACATGCACACGAGTTTAATGAATGCTGCTTCTGGCTTATTTTGAGTTCTTAATAGTTATTCTGCAAGTTTAAAAGTCATTTTAGGAAGTGGAAAAAGTAGTTCTAGCTATAAACAAAGAGCATATGGCAAATATGTACATAAAGAAATGACATGTAACAAGGAATCTCATTAATGTTTGCCAGAGATGCACATGAAATGGAATTTACTCTTATAAAAGTCTTCTGATCTAGATATCCAAATATAAAGTTTGCTCAACAGCCAAATATTGTGAAACCAGTAAAATACAGACTTTAAGAGCACCCAACTGTTGCACAGGTCTTGTGTTTTCTTCTTCACCAAGAGTGAATTTTCACAGAAACTACTGGGAAAATAAACATATTTTCAGGAAACAGTGGATGTTTGTGAAAAGAAAGCCATAGTAAAGCTGTGTTTGTAATGAAATATTCTCTGCAGATGAATAAAGGTGTCTGGATCAGGAGTGTGATGTTTACCCTGCTCAGGAACCTCGTTCTTCATCACAGACCTGTTCTCCCAGTCTCCAGATAACCCTCAGGAAAGATTGTCACCCAGTTTCCAGTTTAGAAACAACATTAATAAAGTCACTAAATAAGATACAATGAATTTAAATCTTTGTTACTTAAATACATTTTTCATGGTAGATTTGTATGTATTTTGCTGGAACCTCAAAAGCAAAGCAATTATTGACTTCACCTACCATGTAACTCAAAGAGAAGAATTCAAAAAGTTCATTTAGTGCCTCGTCAGCTGAATATTGTTCTGCCCTTCTTTCTTCTTCTTTCTCCATTTTCAGCTGCAGCCCCCGATTTTTCCAAAAATCCCGTGAAAAAAATGTCTGTCGTTCAAGTTGGAGGTGAAGTTACAATTGGTTGTAAACCCAGTGCTTCTCCCAGGGCTGTCATCACCTGGAGAAAGGGCTCAGAGGTTCTGCACCAGAACAAAAGGTACCATCACAATAATAATATCATTTAAACCTCACTGAAGCACAGCTGGCCTGGTATTGCTTTTGACAGCTCGTTGACAGCAAACTTTGATGCCAGAGGCCTGTTTGCCTTTGGCAGTGGCCACGGGGTTACAGGTGTTACAATTTATGATAGTGTCTGTCCAATCCCAAGTGTTTCCACCCCGTAGCTTTTACCCTGTTTTACCCCCAGCCCACCCCCTGGGAATTGGGTCTGGAGTGCTTTTTGAGATCACCTCTTCATCATCTTCATCATCTTCATCTTCTTCAGAGCATAAAGGGTACACGGTCACCCAGTTCTTGACTGTACTCGTGAGGTTCAGGCCAGGATTAGATGTCCTCAAACAGAAGAGGCCTTGCCTTGACAAAAGGCTAAACATTTTCTACTGGAATTAAGGGGTAGGATTGATATGGGGAACGTAGAATGGGGTGATGGGGTAGGGGAATGTATAAACTACTGTGCTAAAGGGTGAGGGATATAATATAGCTACTTCTAAAATCTACTTCTACTGTAATTACTTATAAAGCTTATAAAAGTTAGAAAAATCAAAAAAAACTAAAAGGGTCTTAAGGCATCAGGGAGAGACATCAGTGGAGGCTTCAGGGAAACAAAATATACCCCCAGGCTGTGGCAGAATTGCTCTGCTGTACAGGTTGTACAATAACCCACAGCAAAATCAGCCACCATGCTCTGTCACTCCCATTTAGGCTGGGCTTAGCCACTGGCCCAGCACACTGGTGCACTTCTCACCAATGGGTTTGGGGTCACATGGTGTTCAGTGATGACTAGCAGCTTATTTCTGAGTTGCCAGCACCATCCACATCACCATATTCCAAGGAGTGTTTGGACAATGCTTTCAGGCACATGGGGTTGTCCTGTGCAGGGCCGGGAGTTGGACTCAATGATCCCTGTGGGTCCCTCCCAACTCAGGATATTCTCTGGTTCTATGATTACAAACAATGTCAAATAAATGGTAAAATATGAAAATGAGAGTGGGTTACTGACAGAAGCTGTGAATATTCCACACAACACACAGCCCTGAGGATATTTCCACATACAAATGAAGGCAGATGGATGAAATGGGTGTCTCAGAACTGCTGAGAATGGCTGAGGAGCCTTCTCAGCATCTCCTTCAGACCACCAATATGACAGCAAAGCTCTGTCACATCCTGTTGTCAGGCTTTGAAAACCCCAGTCAGTAATTCAGAGAGCTCTGGGAGCTGAACACCACATTTTACACACTGGACCAGTTGCTCAAGGAGGTCAGTCTGGGTCACATAAGACTTTAAATTATCATAATTCACTAAAAGATTATCCAAAGCTGTGACACAAAGAAATCTTACTTACAGTTTGCTGCAGTAATGTACAATGCAGATGAAAGTAAATCAGAGGAGTAGTTATGAGAAGAATTTTACCTTGGTACTGGCAATGAAACGGAAAAATTTGGGTGATCAATCCATGCCAAGGGCATAGAAAACTTCCCAGTGCTTTTCCCCCTTTCAGAAGTGGCAACTTTGTTTTCATTTTGACTACTCATGATGAAAAATATTTTTGTAACTAGTGTTTAGTCTAATCTTTATTTGTATTTTGATTGTATGGTCTATTCAACAGGCTGAACTAAGCCTAGATCTTCAGGTTCCAGTACTCTCATATTTCCCATCTGATTTACTTATAAAAAAATATTTACACATTACTCACAGTATTTACTTGTGCTTCTGTATTAATTTCCTAACAATAATTCTAAGCACACTGTAATTTCTGAACATCCCAGAAGGCTCCTGTGGCTCTGCAGGAGTAAACAACAGGAGCAGGATTTACAAAGGGAGACAGTGTTTAAGCTCTCTGTGTGCAAAACATTATTACCAGGGTGGCCACTGGTGCAAAGTGAAATTTATGAGGCTTTTTTTGATTGTTAAATGACAAAACAGCTAATGCTGTGGTTTAAAAGGAGGGGAAATAAATCATCTCTCCACTGTTATTCCAGAGATCTGTGACAGAAACCACAATGAAATAAGGAGTGGTGTGGCTGTAAATACATGGCTAATTAAAGTGCTCCATTTAAGTTGGTCTTTGGTCATAAAAAAGAGAAGGAACCTGCCCTGCCTTTGTCCATATATGTGATTAAACCCTGCCATGTCACATACAGATTAACTATTTTAACTAAAGCTCAGCTTATTTCTGTTCCCATTTTATTGTCCAGCAATTATCGTCTTTATGGACTGCTTTAGTAACCTTCTTTTAAATATTTGGTTGGGTTATAGATGCTAAAAAAGGGAATACCAATCCCTCCCAGCTCTGGCAGCCAAACTGGGATGGACACACTGCTAAATGAGTCAGATCACAGAATTTCTTTGGAATAGTTTAGACAAATTCAATCTTTTGTTACAGAAATAGTGCAACTCAACCTATTCTACCCAAAGGGGGAAGAACATTCTTTCTTTTTCCCTTTCTCCCTTTCATTTATGATAATATTTTATTCCTGATAGTCCTGAATATGTGGTGACTGCTCTTCCTGATCAGCTCAGCTCTTGATATGACAAGAGAACCCTGCTTTGTAATAAATTTAGTTGGTAAGTGTGTAAAGAGAAGAGTGCTAAATAGGAAACTCTACAGTAGATTACTCACACTAACAAAAGCGTCATTAAATATTGCTTTTATTGGATTTCCTCAGAGGTTTTTTTCTCTTTAATGGATCATTTTTAAGCTTATGAAGCTGCTGTATTTGGGCCCCTGCTATTTGAAAAAAAAACCTTAAAATTTCTGGCAGTGTAATTTTCTGCATCTCTTGCCAGATCCAGCAGAGAAGGTCCTCAGCCCTCAATCCCCTTTTTGGGGCACTGGGAGTTTCCTCCAGCCCCATTTGTCTCTCCCATCTTCTCTGCAGCTCAAACACATCATTGCCCAGATTTTCAACAGCTTGTTTTCTCTGGTTGCTGTAAAATACTTTATTGCATTTGCAGTATGCAAGTCCTTCAGAAAATGCCAAAATAAATAATTTTTTATATTAGATAGTGAAACAAAGCCTGAATATACCAGTACCAGATTTGCTTATTATTCCCAACCCTCTCCATTGAGTATTCTCCTTCAAAATTTTCAGAAACAGCTTCATTTCACCCTTACTGATATGGTTTAATCTCTGAGTATGGGATTTATCTCCGGTCCATGCTGCTGGCCACCTTAGAGAGGGAATTCAAGGTTATCAGCTGCAGGAATCAGAAAGAAATGCTCCAGTTGGCTAATCCTGGCTAGGTTTACCTGCTCCCTCTCCACGTGATCCCCAATCAGCTCATCTGGCTCATCTGCCAGGACAGTTTCGGGTGCTCTTTTGGGCAATTAACCTCCTCCTTTGGGTCAAAGTCTTGAGAAATGGGGTTTTGTGAGCGAAGGGACAACTATTTGTTTGCCCTTTGCAGAACAAATGACTTCTCCTGGCCTGTGCTGTGGGTTTTAGCTCGATGCAGAAATGAAACGCAACAAAGAACGAGCTTTGTGCTCCCAACTCCCTCCCTGTGGAGTCTGACACACACAGCAGCTATTTTCATGTGTGTCATATTCTCACTGTGTGCAAAGGGAGTTTTTTTCATCTCTCTTCTCACTTCTATCATCTGGTGTCCACTGAGGGAAGGAAAGACAAGAAGGGAACGATTCATATACTAAATAAAACAAATTTTCCAGTCTTGATGTTGTTCTCATCCCGAACGCCTGCCTTGGCACCTTCAGTGAATTCAGGATCAGGACCCTCATGGAAAAGTTACCTTACAAAAGCCTCTTTTTGATTGAAGCATTTCAATAAATGGGAGTTGGACTGGGTTTTGCTTTGCCAGGGAGAGGTGCTATTCCCTCAGCACGGGCTGGGGCTCCCCCAGCTCTGCAGTGAATGCACATAAACATATGTGATTCACTTCACTCGGAATTCAAATGAGGGGAGCTGAGGGAAAGCTGAGAAATGAGGTGGGCTGGAGGAATGCATTAGTCATATACAGCACTTTCCATGCATTAATAATCAGTAATAAGCAAATATTCATAATTTAAATTGTTTTTTGGGGGGACTGGGCAAGAGGGACGTTTAGGGAATCAGTGAGATCTGCTCAATTCTTGTTGGCTCCAAGATTTGCTTGTAGGACACGGTTCAGTCCCATCTCTGTGAGGGATGGTTGTGGATTCTCTGCCATAAATAAAGCTGCTCGAGGTGGTGAATTCTCTTTGCTGTGGCACACTTGGGTTTGGTGCTTTACACTCAAGTTGCTGCCATCACTCAAAGGCAGCAGGGCAGAATGATTGAGCACCACCATGAAAAGCTGTCTTTCAACAACCCTCTGCAAAATATTGAATTCTGCAACCAATCTTCTGCAGAGAGAGCAGATGGTGGGACTGGGTGGGGGAATTATCTGGTGGTTGCTGAGTTCTTTGAGCTGCCCCTTGGAGCCTCAGACTCAGGGGGGGTTCTCCTGCTCCCAGGGGAAACACAAGGACCCAGCAGGTTTTATTACTTGAAGGGCTGGGTCTGTTCACAGCCCTGTGGTCTACCTGGGCAGGACCTTTCTCCTGCCACCTTCTGAGCTGTCTTGGCTCCTGCCTCCCTTCTGCTGCTCCACTGTCCACAGCCAGATTCCAAAACCAGGAGAGTTCTAACACGTTTCAACCTTTTTTGTTATTTTGGGGAAAAATTGTCTTGTTTCTGTGGGTGGAATTAGACAAATAGGGAGTTAAAAAATTAAGATAATTTAAACTGGAGGAGGCTGAGAGAGACTTCATTGGGGTCTGCAGCTTCCTCAGGAGGGGCAGCTCCGATCTCTGCTCTGTGTGAGCAGGGACAGGACCTGAAGTTGTGCCAGGGCAGGGTCAGGTTGGATCTCAGGACAAGGCTCTTCCCCCAGAGGGTGGTTGGCACTGACCAGGCTCCCCAGGGCAGTGGGCACAGCCCCAAGGCTGCCAGAGCTCCAGGAGGGTTTGGATGATCCTCTGGGGCACAGGGTGGGATTATTGGGGTGTCTGTGCAGGGCCAGGGGTTGAACTGGATGATCCTTGGGGGTCCCTTCCAGCTCAGAATATTCCATGGATCTATAATTATTGGTAAACAGGCGAAGTCCTCAATCCACTGATCAAATACAACATATAAAATATATTGTCTGTGAAACAGCATTTCAGCTGGAGCCAATTTGAGCAGAAATGTGTCAGGGCAGTCCAGCAAACTCCAGTGAAACATTTCAATTACCAGAATGTCAGTTCTGTTGGTTCAGCTTCCACAATATCCCTTATCTTTCAAAATAAATAAAAAAAACACCTCTGCTTGGGGAGGAATTGAGACAAAATGGATGGAAAATTCCAAAATTTGCACTAGTCTGCTAACAAAGGAGGAGATTGATGTCACTTAACTTCTCTTTAGCTGAAGTCAATATGCAGCCTAAGGGAGTTATTTACTTTTCCTTGGCAGGTGCCTCCATCTCAAATGAGACACCGAAGTTTTAGCTGAGCAAAGCTGGGGGAATGAAACTTATCCACAGTGTCTGAAAAAACCCTCTGCCTGTATTGAAGTCAAACTGATGAGCAGCACAGGCAAAGAGAAGCTTTACTTGTCAGGCTGTTTAATGCCACAAACCAAAAAATTTGGCCACCAAAAAAAAAAAATCCTGTGCTTTGTGCATAGAAAATACTCTGGATATTTGTGTGCTGGAAGCAAGTTTTATATAGAACATATTTTTCTTATGCTATTCCAGCATTTACCATTTTATTCTCAGCTTTCCAGGTGAATAGCAATGGGATATTAATTTGACTATTATTTTATTTTTTAAGTCTGGTTTTTGAAGCCTGGATTAAGTGTATCTCTGTTTTTATCCTTCTTCCTACCACAAGAAGCTTTGCATAGCTTTGAGGAGCTGCCTTAACCCTTCTGTCTTATCAGTGTCTGTGTGCTTGTAAAGAGGTTCATTTCCTATTTTAGTATTTAAATGGAGCACTTGAAGTGTGGGCACCAGCAATCACAGCAATTCCAGCTCTCAGACACCACTGCTGCAAGTCAACAGGAATGCAAATTAAGCTTATCTCTTGATGAAACTCTGCTTTTGCTTAGGGAACCAATGGAATTGATTCCACATCTGCTAAATTTGATTAATCACTTCGGTTCCTTTCCTTACTGACAAATAGATGGACAGAAATCAAAAGCACAGATTTACCTGCCTACTCTCAGGGCTTGCTCTGAACTTCCATATTCAGTTGTTTAAACTCCTGCAAAACCTGAGACTGCTGTTTAGAGTTGTTTTTCATCTACAGCATGTTTGGTTCTAACCAGACAAACCCCACCATTACACCCGTCCTGAGGGAATTCCTGAGAAGGAATATTTTGTGTTCTAGCTAAAAATATCCCCTGCTCAAATTACAGTGGTCTCAATTTCAGAAAATGTGAGGCAGCTCTAATGTATTTATTGAGTATTTATTTGCTCTCAGCAGTGGTGTTTTTCTGGTTTGGGCATTTGTAGGCATCTGCCTGTCCTTCCTTTGGAATAATGTCACTGAATCTACAGGAGGAACATCCCTCACAGGAATATTTGGTGATCCAGCAAAACTAGTGAGATTGGCACAAGAAAAGTTTTACAACCAAAGAGTTGGTAGAAAACACCTCAGACTGGCCTGAAGCACCTTCAGTCTTCCCTTCTTTCCCACATTTCCAGTTATTTCTGTCTTCTCCCCCACGCTGGGGGTGAAGGCAGAGGAATGGAAAACGTGAGTGAAACGTGAGGAGGGAGAAATAAGGAGAAGGAAGAATGAGCTCAGATGAGGGGAAGAAAAAGACAATATTTTATTTTTCCTCCTTTATCTTGTTTCCCTTTGTTTTCCCTCTCTCTATGTTCTCTTTGCATTCAAAATGAACCCACTGCAGAGAAACAAGGAGGCAGGAGGGGACCCCCATTTATACCTGACCCCCCAAAACGCTGGCAGGCAGCAGGCAGAGGGTGTTAGTGCAGTGGAAGGCACGAGAAAAGGGCTTTGCCTTTCTTTTCTCTCTCCTTGGAGAATTTCACAATGGAACAAGCCAATAAACCTAATTTCTTTGTTTATTGCTGACTACTCAGAGTAAGTTTAGCACATGAGAGAGTGTGAGTATGGGGGCAGCAGACAAACCATATGTTCTATGTGTGAGTAAGAACGAAACCCTGCCTGAGACTGGATTTATTACAGCTCCCCTCTGCGTGGCACCTCTCTAATACAATTCTAAATTGTTCCCACTCATCCTGAGAACCTTGCTAAGGTGAGCCTTTCCAGAGGCTGTCCTGGATGCCAAGATGTCCCAGGCAATCTGTCACTCTTCCATGTCACATGGAGCTGCAATAACCCAACCCCAGTGAGTGGCAGTGCTCCTGTCCTGTCCCTGCCTCGTGCACGTGTTCTGATTGATGTTCAGGACTTCATCCAAAGCCAGATAATCTCCTTGGAGTTTTTCCATTGACTTCAGCAGGCTGGGAATCAAGGTTCCTAATTAGGAGCTTGCACAAAAAAATAATGAGAGAATGCAACCTTCTGTGCTTCTCTTCCAGTCCAAGTTGTCCTGCCATGCACATCATTACTGCTGAACTCTTCTGGGGCGTGTTGCTGTAGCATACAAAAATACCAGGATTGGGTGGAAAATGTGCTGCCCAGGCACCAAAGAAAAGATTTTGATGCCAAAATTTTCAAACAAAACGTAATTTAGAGGTAACAGATCAGGGTATGTTGAGTGATATATGATTTATGAGATATAAAATGAGATATCGATTCACGTAGAATCAATATCCTGAGTTGGAAGGGACCCACAAGGATCATCAGAGTCCAACTCCTGGTCCTGCACAGGACAAACATGGAGTGGGAATGATGAACAAAGAGTCTTCCAGGGAGGAGTTTCTGGAATCATTTGGGGTGTGAAGTGACAGCCCAGAAACAGCACCTGGAACAAGGGGCTGATGTTGGGCCAACACGAAGCCGAGCACCAACCACAAAGCCATGAAGTTTGCAGGAGGATACCAACAGCTCTGCTTTAGCCACAGGGTTTTATCACAAAGAAATACTTTTCTGTGAGAATTAAAACCCTTCTCAGATTTTCACTGAAATCTGAGAAAGGACAGGAAAAGCTTAAGGGACACACACAAGTGACAGAACGTGACTCACACATTAGGAAGACAAAAAATTTCTGTGCTATTTTGAGCATGGATGTGGGTCCAAGTGAACTATATATGGTACCTATAATTGTGTCTCAAATCAGGTATAAATTCACTAGCCCAGGGAGGGTTTTCTGCAAGCCAGGGAAAGTGTCCCTGGAAGGGAGTGGAACAAGATGAGCTTTAAGGTCCTTTCCAACCCAACCCATCGTGGGATTTTCTGATTCTGTTTTGTGGGTGAGTTTCCAGGATTTCTGAAATCAGGGCAGTACCACACTGGTGTCAGCTCCTGGCTTGTACAGAATCCTTTCAACTTCACAGCAGGTTTTATTGTGCTTTTCCTTTTGAAACTGGTTCTGACAAGCAGATAGGGAAGAAGCTTCCTGTAACTGAATTAAACTCCCTTGCAGAGGGTAATTCAGAGCCTTATGTACTGTTTAAATTCCACTTAAGTCCCATATTAAGGGCTTAGTTTTACATCTGGAGCGAATTTGGCTGTATGAGTGGCTGTGTCTGAACTCCTAATGGTGTCTGGATCATCAAAATGAAGATTAATGGTGGATTAGAACAGTGGTAGTTTGGCCAGACCATCCTGTGCTGAAAGAACTTCTGTCTGATGTAGTGGAGTTGCAAAGATTTCATAAAACCAGCAGAACTTGCTGGAAGACAGAAATTTGCCAACTGATTTATTTGGCAATTCAGTTCATTTTCTATTTTTCTTCCCCACACACACAGAGGTGCTGTCGCCCCGTGTTTCCTGGCTGCAAGTTCTGAGATGTGTTACTACCATAGATTTAGGCACATCTCTACACATATGGTATTTTTGTCACTTTTTTTTCTTTGGTCATCACATAAAAACCTCTGCCTTGCTTTTAATCCTTGAGTATGTTAAAGACAGGGCAAAACAACGTTTGCTGTTTTGTGTTAAAGGCAGTTGCAGCTCCTAAAAATACTGGATTTTCTCTGGGAGCCTTGTGAGGGAGTGTAGCTCAGTTCAGATGTCTGTATGTATTTACATAAATAAATATTTGTGGTCCCAAATTGCAGAGATTTGATGCAAAAGTAATTCTGTTTTTAGGAAGAGAGGGGAATTTCTAGAAATAGGAAGGAACAGTGTTATAGCATCACCTTCTATAAATTCTAATAGTACTCTTTTCCAAAATATTTAATAAGACTATTCAGCAAGACTCTGTAATGTTGTTTTGATCCAAATAGTTAAAAGATTATAATGGCATTTATTTTATTTCCAGTTAATTGTCAGTCAACCCTGAAGCTCATTTATATCAGCATGCAGATAAGGAAAATCTTTTAAGCATAGTTTATTAAATGGCAATACTATTAGCATACAAATTACCCTCAGAATAGAATAAACAGGTACAAAGATCATTAACATATGATACAGACAGTCAGATCTCAGATGGGACTCAGTGGGACCTTTTCAAAAATACCAGGGCTGTCATCAGCAGGGACAAGTCATTCACTCAGTCAAACTTTACTCACATTTCCATCTGCATAAATCACTGTAATTCTGAGCCTCTTGGGAGCTGAGCTGTTTCTACCCCTCACTCTCTTTCCTCCCTTTGTAGTTTTTAATTCAGCCTCTCTCCTGCCTCTCAATCTTTGTAAAATTAGACAAGTCAGATATTGTCTCAGTGTCTGCTGCTGTGTCTGCCGAAATTTATAAACAATATATCTTTGCCCAGCCCAGAAAGTAGGAGTGGGTTTGCTCTCAAGCAGCAAAAAGGGGCTGAGGAGACACAGTTTCAAATAGGATTTTACAGATAATAAAAATTACTTTGCCTCTGATTTCATCAGATCCAGATTCCTCCCTTTTATCTGCTCAGTGCCACAAATGGCTTTACCAGCCTCAGGAGGTGTCAGATGGTAGAGGCAGCCAGGAGACCAGGAGAGGGGATCTTCACAGGAAGTATCAGGGTTTTCCTTTCTTTGGGAAGGAATTGTGCCCTTGGAGAGATCGGTGCCCTCCTGGCAGTGCTGGAACCTGGGGCTCCATTCACCCCCAGTTTTACACCAACCCACCTCAGCCAGTTTGGGTGGGGATTTCAAAGGCATTTTCTGGACTGGATCCATGCATTTCACATCCATGAATTAACATCCCACCCCTCCCAAAACCAGCTTGGCTGCACAATCCAGCAGTGCACAAAGCTACCCCTGCTGCACTTTCAAATCTAATAACCTGCCACCTCTTTCTTTCCTCGGATTTTATTGTTCTACCAGCCTTGTTAAACACATATTATTCTTTCATGCTCTTAAGATCAAAGCAAATAGCCATCAACAATCTTTTGTTCACGTGAGACAACACATGGGGAGCTGGTTTGTTTGGCCTGGTTAATTAAAAGCTGTACCTATCATCCCTGCTTGATTTCTCGAGTTCTCTGCTTAAAAACTATGTGTGACAATTTTAATGAGCTCTCACTTCATCCCAGCCTTGTGTCTTCTGCACTAACTTTGCAAACTCCTCTTTTTGAACATCACACAGAGTTCTGACTCCAGCAGGTCCTGGCTGGGCTGTTTGTTTTCCCTTCCTGCACATGATGTTCATCCATTCTGCTGGTGGAGTCACTCAGAGGGGATTTTCAATGCTTGTGTGTAATGGTTTTAAACTAAAAGAGGGTGATTTAGAATAAATATAAGGAAGAAGACATAAGGAAGAAGTTTTTTACAATGACAAGGGTAAAATACTGGCACAGCTTGCCCAGAGAAGCTGTGGCTGCCCCATTCCTGGAAGTGTCCAAGGCCAGGTTGGAGCAATCTGGACTAGTGGAAGGTGTCCCTGCTCATGGCAGGGGGTGAGACTGGATAATCTTTAAAGTCCCTTCCAACCCAAACCATCCTGGGACTCTACATGGAATGATATTTCTGGGTCTTCCTAATTTGCCTTCGGGGGCAGAAACTTGTTATGAATTTACAAAAGTGGATTTTTCTGTCTTCTTTTCCTCTCAGCAGCTTTGTTAGTGGAGCTGTTCCCCAGAGGCAGCCCCTGTGTGACTCAGGCAGGAGCACAAGGCACCAGCACAACCCTGATAAGAATTTAAGCACTTTGTAAGTCAGAGATGCCAGCCTAGACTCAGGCTTATGCTTAAGCAATCCCTTGCTGCATCAGGGCTTTATGAACAGCTGTGTCCTGAGTTCTTCCTTCTCCTCCTTTCACAGGGATGCATTCATTAGATCTGCTTCAAATCTGCTTTTCATCCCTCCACAGGCACTTATTTATTTATAGAGAAAAGTCCAGTTTTCCTGGCAGACAAAATACTCTCCTTGCATTGTATTGGACAAGTTCAACTTTTCTGTCGTGGAATCACCTCGTCTTCTGATGCAGCTGCTAAGAATTATTATCTATAGCCTTCACACAGCCTAAAATGTTGTGAAAAGTGCTGGTTTTCAGCAAGCCTTTCAGCAGGTGAGACAGCATTTCACAGCTTCTTTTTAAGTCATTTGTTAGAGCTTGATCCAAAGCCCATTAAATGAAGTATTCCCGTGTCCTGCTGCATCCCAGCTCCCTTATTTGAAAGACAAATGGAAGAGGACAAAGTGCAGCCCCTCTGAACCCAGCCGGGGGGAAAGTCGTGGCTTTGAGGGAGTTGATGGCGATTTTGTTGTTCGTGGCAAGCGGGGCAGTTTTTCACATGGATTTTTTTTTGTCTTGCATCTGAAATGTATCATCTTGATTTTTGGCCGGGCTCTGTTTCTCATCCCTCTCCTGACCCAGACCTCAGGACAGCTGGAAATTTCTCACTTTTTTTTTTTTTCCTATTTTCTGTTTTCTTTAATCCCCTTCCCCACTAAACTAATTACTCTGGAGTTCTTTGTGCTCTTAGATAAATTGTGCCTAAGTGTCTTATTTACTGCTCATCCCTAATTGTTGTTAGGTAGCCTGACCTGTTTCAAAGAGCTCTCAGGCTTTCCTTAGCACGTGGTTTCTCTCTGCTAAGCTCTGTTTTTGATCCATTGAAAGAGCCATTCCACCCTCAGCCTGCCCAGCCATTGAAATATTGTTTCAGAACAGCATTTCTTCAGATCAAACATCACCTTTGTCAGCCCTTGAGTGGGTACAAACCACTCTCAGCGGATAAATTAGAAAAATGGGAATTATTCAGGGCTCAAATCCACATGAAGGATGGAGGGGAAAAATCTGAGTGAGACATGACTAAACTTCTGACTGAAGCTGCAGTCAGAGCCTGTGCCTTCAAAGCTTGTCCCCTTTGCTATTCTACATTTTACAGCCCATTTTTCTTCTGTATTTATCTACATTGAAGCTTTTTGGGGACTGAGATTCTCTTTTCTTTTTGCCTCGTGCTCACTTTTGGATTCTAATTTGCACCTAAGAGCTTTTAGGTGCAGCTACAGTAAAAATAACAGGTCATCAATATTTGATGGAGAGAAAGACACCACAGTGGCTCGTTATAACTTATGATTCAGGTATCCAATTTATGAACATTTGCTGATTCACACTCGAATCTCTTTGGAGGCTGTTTGATGAACACCATATGTTACCCAACCACTCAGTTGCATCCACTGTTTTATCACCAGCAGTTCCTACTGATGATGTTTTCTGGTGGCTGGTGAAAGCTGACGGGAAGAAATGCATCATTAATGCAAAAAATAGGGCAGAGGCAGAGTGGAACACTTGAATTTCTTCATGTTTAAACCTGCCTTTGGAATAGTGTCTCCTTGTGTGTCCCCCTGCCAAGAAGGAGAGACACCCATGGGTGCTGTTTCGATGCAGAGTTGTCACAGCAGCAGAAAGGTTCATGTTATAGAATCACAGGATCACAGAACATCCTGACTTGGAAGGCATCCATGAGGATCATCAAATCCAACTCCTGACCCCAACAATCCCACCCTGTCTCTGAGAGGATCATCCAAACCCTCCTGGAGCTCTGGCAGCCTTGGGGCTGTGCCCACTGCCCTGGGGAGCCTGGGCAGTGCCAACCACCCTCTGGGGGAAGAACCTTTCCCTGAGATCCAACCTGACCCTGCCCTGGCACAGCTTCATTCATCCTTCCTTATCCAAAAAATGTCATTTAGTTGATACATCAGTGGATCGAAGAGTGTATTTTTTTTTTTCTTCCTATTTTGCTCTGCTCAAGTTTATTATGGATCTACAATGGATTTTTAAACCTGAACTTATTTCCTCACCGTTCTACAAATGTTAAACTAACAGCTGCTGCAGTACCTGGTGATTATTGCCAAGGAAACAAAGATTTTTCATTGAAGCCTAAATCCCTTTCCCTCTCAGCTCCACACCCCAGTCACAGCATGCCCAGAACCACGGGAACATCTCAGCTTCTCTCCTTCCTAAATCCACCTTGCCCTGCTCAGGGGCAGATCCTTCAGCAGGGTAAGGTCAGATGGGTGTGGGGGACATGAAGCTGGGGGGATTTAAGTGAAAAGTCCACCAGAAATCCCAGTCTAGTGCTTCTCTTCACTCCTGAGAGGCTGGAAGTGTGTGCTGGGAAGCTGGACAAGGTCTGATGCGTGTTCCTTGTGTAGCTACAAGTGTATAAATCCCAGAGAGGAAAGCAGGGAGACACTGTGATGGTTTTTTTGTGTGTTTAATGGTTCTGATTCTACTTCCAGCTCCGACTTCTGCTCCTGTGATTGTTCATTTCCTTTAATAATTCATTACATCACCCAATCTTATGCTGTTAGTAATAAATATTAAATACCCAAGCTGTGATGCATGAATGAGATATTTTCTATTTTGTAAAAGGATCCTTGGTTTAGAGTTAAATGTCAATTAAAAGAGGAATATAAAAAATGATGCAGTGCTACTGTGAGTGCTGGAATGAATGAAACCTGGTTTCCTATGGATTTGTGGCTGGATTTTGACAGGTGTAAGGAAGGCATTTGAAGGCAGCTTTTTCTGTGGTTGGGGGCAGATTTTTTTATGCCTACTAAGGAGTGTGTTTAGTGCCAAGAGAAGCTGAGATCCTGAATCCATTTTTATAAAACTTCCAGGAGCTTCATGTCTCAAATTTCTTCTAAACTCAGAAAAAATTTGATCAAGAACTTCCACACCTATCAGGTGCAACACGAAGATGAGGAACTGAGAAAAACAGTAACAAACCATCACAGGGTGATATTTTCTGTGCAAAAATTCATTGCTTACTTAATCCAGTTTTCATTTTAAAATTTTCTACTTTAAGATATGTGTTCTGTGTGTTCTGAAGAAGATCCCCAAATCCTGAAGTACTTTGTGTGTAACAGCTGGAAGTTGCCAGGCACGAACTGAGAGTTTATCCCAGGAAATCATATTCCAATCTCTGTTCTGACTTACATCCTAAAGCATCTCCTGGACTTGAAGAATCATATGAACAAGATTAAAAATTAATTTTGTCCATAAAACCCAGGAATGGTCCTGAAATTACTATTACATGTGATTTCCCCAATATTCTGCAAAGTGGTGCAAACAACTTGGTGACTGATTAGGGGTTTTGGGGACCTTGTGAGAAAATCATGTATTTTATTTGGCTCCTAGCTTGTGAGGTGTCATTTCAACATTTCAGTCAGTCAGTTAATATCTTTTAATTTAATAATAACCCTGACAACTGGGCTCAGACACAACCTTAGTAAGGCTTAGGAGCACTGGGATCTGAAAAAAAAAATGCTCCCTTGGTAAAATAAAGCACAATTAAATAACAAGTTGAGTCTTCCTTCTTTCTCTGGAGACTCTGGATTTTGCTGCTCAAAAGCCAGTTGGAACAGTTAGTGATCAATCCCAGCATTTCAATATAACATTGCTAATACAGAAATCAATAATAAGCAGAGGTGAAAATTGGTTGATACATATTCAGCTGGCTGGAGGAGAGAAAAAAAATGGAAACATTTTGATATTAAAAGCACTGTGACATTTTCATCTAACAGAAGTCTGGTTTTTTACTCTGGTTTTCTCTTGTTGCCCAGAGAATTTGTGGTTTCCACATCTCTGGAAGTGTCCAAGGCCAGGTTGGACAGGGCTTGGAGCAACCTGGGCTAGTGGAAGGTGTCCCTGCCCATGGCAGGGGGTGGGATGAGATGGACTTTAAGGTCCCTTCCAACCCAGACCATGCTGTGAATCCATGGTTCTCCTCTCTTTGTTTTCCCCAGGGTGGTGTTCCTGGAGGATGGCAGCCTCAGGCTCTCCAACATCACCAGGGCAGACGCTGGAGTGTTCACCTGTGTGGCAACAAACCAGTTTGGAGCTGCCAGGAATTCAGGGAACCTGGTGGTGAAAGGTACTTTGGGATTTTCTTTTGAGCTTTAAGGTCCCTTCCAACCCAAACCACTCTGTGATTCGAACTTATAACTCTCTTTTTTCCTTAATGTTCTTGTTTTCAGCGCTCTCAGAGTTACTGTGGCCTGCAGGGGTGAACTCCTCCCCAGCCTGCTGCATCTGGTGATGGGAAATCTTTTCCATACTCATCTTCTGAAAGATCAATTAGCACTGATGCAGCACAAGGGGTGATCTGAGATGATGCCACAGCACAGCCAACAATGAATAAACCAAGAAGTTTAGGGTTTAGGCAGCTCTTTGTTAAGGTTCTGTACCATTTCACATGTCACATACATTGGAGTGATATGGGAAAATTACATTAAAACATGAAAAAAGAAATATTTAGTTTGGCATTTATGAAGTTTATTAAAACACTGAGTAACAACATGGTATAAAAATGATCTTGTTTGCAGGGAACATTTGTTTTTGTTTCCCCTCTGGAGAAGTTTTGGCTGTTCAATTATAGGCCTCATTGCTTCAGCATTATTTTCAACTGAAATGTCAGAACTTGGAAAAGCATATCTAATGTGCAAATTAAGTTTATTGCTGCTCATTGAGTTGTTTATTCTTTGTGGAAGAAGTCTTTATTACACCTCCAGCACTCACAACATCTTCTCTCTTTTCTCCTCTGGAATGAGATTTGCCATGTAATGCATGTCTGCTGTTGCTAAGCAAGATAGATAACACAGAACCAAGAGCTTTTAAGAAGCTTTTAAAAGTATTTGAGGTGGAAGTCTTGGAGACAAATCCATAAAAGAAGCAGAAAATATCCCAGAAGTGAACACTGCATCAGTGGGATCACTGAGTGTGAGGAGGATGAAAAAGAGCTACAAGAAGATGATAATACCATCAATAAAATTAATGTTTTCCCTCTAAGTGTCATTTATGCAGTTCTTTTTCAGCTGTGGGAATAAGAAGTACAAGAGGACAAGCAAGAAGAGAAAACTTTGTGGAGGTTTCTCTGGAGTTCCCAGATACTTTTCAAAATTATGTATTCAAAGTTCCCTGCACTCCTCAGTGGAATTACTACATCGGAGATTTATGGAGCTGAGTTTTTTGCCAGCATGTGCTGAAATCAGTGGAGTTGTGCCAACAGAGAGAGAACCTGGCCCTGGAATCATCTGGAATTTATGGCATGTGACACACTGTTCCCAGGGAGAGGAAGAGATCTCTCCAAATTAATGATGGAGTATCTTTAAGGCAATCCTCTGAGGCCACAGCATCTCTGCAGACCTTGTCCTCAGCTCCTGGTGGAGATGCCACAGTGAGGACAAGGCTGTGAAGAGTAATCAGAGTGTGCAGAGAAATCTGGGTGTTCCAAGTCTGAGCTTCACAAGGGGAACCTCAGACACTCTCTGGATGACACCAAAAACCCCAAACTAATTTGTCCCTAATAATACAAATCAGACAAATTCTTTCTTTGTTTCCCTTGGAAAATGTTTCTTGATGAGTGCATCAAGTATATCTCTGCTATATCACTGAATGTCACCAAACTAGTGAGATCCTGTTCTCTTTTTAAAATTAGAAGAAAATGCAACATTCTCCCTTGTTTCTACTCACCCCCTGCCATCCAGTCCCTCACCCAGTGACCAGAGCAGCCCAGATCCTGGGAAGAAACCCTGGAAGTTTCTACCTCCACTCACACACTAATCTGTGACCTCAAAGCTGGGGACAGTGTGATTGAAAAGAGGTTTGAAGGTCAGGGGCTGGATCCCCTTCCTGTCCCAACCCTTTGGAACCACAGCCTTGGGAAAACCAAACTCCTGAGGCCCTGGCACAGGTTGCCCAGAGGAGCTGTGGCTGCCCCATCCCTGGAACGTCCAAGGCTGGGTTGGAGCAACCTGGGCTGGTGGAAGGTGTCCCTGAGGTGGAACTGGATGAGCTTTAAGGTCCTTTCTAATCCAACCCAGCCTAGGATTTGAGGATTTCTGACACAGAGTTAAGCTGTGATGACACTGAACTAATACAGCCCGTGCACATTTTCTTCTCCCCCTCTCACATTATTTTCAGAACAAATTAATATTGTTGAAAGGATTCTGCTCTCATTTCATACAGGTGTCTAAATTCTCCCTATTTTATAACACTTTCACACACAAAAGCTTTATCCAAGGGAATTGCTTACAACAAAGTGGTTGTTATCTCTAATCTGCCTGCCAGTCATATCAACACAAGTGAAGCCATATAAACCCATTTCTTTCCCCTTCAGCGAGTTAATACTTCCCTTAATAAGAGCTGCAAGCTTGTTTCTCAGTGTAATGGGTTAAAAATGATCCAAAAAATAGTTTTCCTGCCTAGGAAAGTATCTTTGAAGCTGTAACCTAAGCAGTGCTGTGTAGTAAAGCACCACTAACATTAATATAGATTAAGGATGGCCATGTATAAAGGAGGTGAAGATGAACAGCAATTTTGCTTTTGCTGCAGTTTCTGCTCAGGAGAGATTTTCAAGTTTGAAGATGTTTTTAAGAGTCTTAATGAGGTCTGTACTTTCTGAGTTGAAATCATAACTATCGATTATGGGTTTGCAAAGTAAAATATGACTAATTTAGAATGTTGCCCTGGACATCTGCTCACTCTTAGAGGCACACAGGGCTCCTTGGGTTGGTACTGGCAAAGCAATGGGCTACCCACAGGCAGGAGTGTTCTGACATCATCACTGTATTAGAGATAATTTCCTTTATTATGGAACATTTGGGCCAATCCTTCAAGATCTATTATTTTTATAAGCATTTTAATCAAAATGATCTGGGTTTTGTCTCTGCAGAAAGGACTGTGATCACTATTCCACCCTCTGACACGGATGCAACAGTTGGAGAAAGCATAGTCCTGCCCTGCCAGGTGTCCCACGACCCCTCCCTTGCCGTGGTGTTCACGTGGTCATTCAATGGCCAGAGAATTGAGCTGAGTAGAGGAATAAATCACTTTGAAAGGATTGGAAGGGTAAGTTTCCCAAACTCCTCGATGAAACCCTTTGCCACAGTCTTCAGACCACACAAATATTTACCACAATTCTCCCATCCCTGTTTACATGCCTGGCAAATCACTGTTTCTTTACAAGGGCTGCAAACATTTATTTCTCTTCCCTAAATTTCAGAAAAGCACTTGAGTTATTTGTGGAGCCATAATAAAAATGTCCACATGAAAGAAACTGATGAGAGCTATGAATATTTTAATTTAAAAGCTGAATTTTTTATTAATATTGAGCAGTTTATAAAAATGCCCAGAACGAAAAGCACGTTGTGAGGGATTAGTTTACCTTTTTTTTTTTTTGGTATCTCCAGGAATCTGCTGGGGATTTGATGATAAGAAATATTCAGCTCCATCATTCTGGGAAATATGTGTGCATGGTGCAAACAACTCTAGACAGTCAATCTGCAACAGCAGATATCATTGTGAGAGGTATGTCTGTTAAATGGGGACACATATATCTTCAGGAGGAATCCCAAATTCCTACCATCAGCTCTTGTTTGAATGACCCCAATATCAATTCAACGTTTCAATAGTTAAATGCTTTATATCTTGTACTCTTGGCACCAAAATTGATTTAGATTTTGGCCAACATGGTCCTGGTATTCACCCAACCCTGGTCTGCCATGGGCTCTTTGGAAGGCAACGTTTTCTGGCCACACAGGTCCATGTGGTCCCCTAATTTCACTTCCTCCAGGCATCTCTGGGTCCCTGTGCAGGTTGGGAAAATCAAGAGGCCTCATTCCTTTCCTCTGTTTGGAGATAATATGAAAAATATTTTCTATGGGCAACTAACTCAGCTTTTAGTGCCAGCAGGGAGGGAAATGCTGGGATGGGGTAGACCTTCTAAACCCTCAGAGAAATCAGAAATCTGTGTAGTGCCCCATCCTTCATTCTCCCTAAACCTCAGTTTGAATTCAATAGGAATTCTGAGGATGCTGGATGGTTCAACAACAGACACATTGAGTAACTTTCTTTGCCAGACAAAAACAAAACACTTTCCTTTGTTTGTAGTTTTCATGTTAGCAACCGAAAGACATTCATTTTCCTGACTCACACACCCTCATTCCCTATAAAAATGTAATACAGGCAAGGAGCCATCACTTAGAGATTGTGCTGCTTCTATGCCACTGCAGCTTCATGAATAATTCCACTGGCTTGGGAAAGTAAGACCTGCCCAACCCATTCCAGCAACGAATCTTCTCTTCCCAATACCTTCCTCTTAAAATGCTGATCATATCAGGCCCCCCAGGTCCACCAGAAGATGTTAAAGTTGAACATGTTTCTAGCACTACTGCTGTGTTATCCTGGAAGCCTGGAGTAGAGAATAACAGTCCAGTCCAGATCTACAGTGTCCAGACCAGGACTCCGTTCTCGGTGGGATGGCAGGCGGTTTCCACAGGTGAGAAATGGGGGAGTTGCCCGGAATTCTTTTTCCTATACCATCAATTTGTACCTCAAAAATCCCCTGTCGTTGTCATGTTTGGTTTTTTAGCTCCTGAAGTCATTAATGGCAGGACTCACAAGGCCACGGTGGTTGATTTGAGCCCTTGGGTTGAGTACGAGTTCCGTGTGGTCGCCAGCAACAGCGTTGGGATTGGGGAGCCAAGCAGACCATCAGCTCTCCTGAAAACCAAAGCTGCAGGTAAGTCCCTGCTTTCTGGCAGTTTTTTCCACCCAGACACATTGTCAGGTCCCAGATGTGGGAATTTCTCTGCAGCAGAGCTACTCATTCCTACAGGATTATTTCCCATGGGCAGGGAACTTCCCCTAGAGAACGTTACTGGACAGGGCTCTGAGCAACCTGGGCTAGTGGAAGGTGTCCCTGCCCATGGCAGGGGTGGAACTAGAGGTCTTTAAGGTCCCTTCCAACCCAAACCATTCTGTGCTAAAGGCTGGAGCTGGCCCATGCTTCCTCCCTTTGCCATGTCTCAAAATATATCTAATCCCTAACCTGAACACAACCTTTCGCTCAGGCAATTGAGGAACAACATTTGTGTTCTTCCAATTAAAACCAAGCTTATCCCTTGCTCAGGGACCTGCATATGAAATGATAACATCAGCTGTCTGACATATCCCAGCACAAGAAATCAAACACCTCTGTTTGATATCTGAGCATCAGGAGGAGCAGGATATTGGCTTTAACTGGAGGAAATGACTTAGAGCATCCAAATCCCACTGGCTCCAGGGTGAGATCCTTACTATCTGTCTAACCTCTACCCATTTATCTTCTGGAACTTGGCAACTCATGGGAAGCAGACTCATTCTTGGGTGACTGACAGGGTCAGTCCTTTGACCCGCTCAGTTTGGCACAATTTATCTGAAGCCCAAACCTTTGGTCTGTTTAATGTTTCTCCAGCCCCCTGCTTATCAACCCTCTCCCACCTCTAAAATCAGTGTTTATAGGGTTGAAAGCAGTAAAACGGAAGCAGCTTTTGCAATCCACTTTTTCTTCTCTGTTTCTCTCACTTGCCAAGCTCTGAAGTTTGCATTTCAGGACAGGACTCAAAATGGAGTATTGTACCTCATACAGAAGAAAACACATTTTCCTTAGAAAAGGGGATCTATTTGTTTCTCAAAGTAGAGTCATAGAATGGTTTGGGTTGGAAGAGACCTTAAAAACCACCTTGTTCCAACCCCTTGCCATGGGCAGGCCCACCTTCCAGAGGGGTCAGATTTCTTAAATTTCCCAACAGATTATCACAGACATATATTCTCCATCACATGAAGCCCAAATTAGTCTTTCTTGCTGTTACCAGGGGCTTTGTAAAATGTGATATTCAAAACCAGCTATAAAGTCAGTAAAAGCTTTCAACTTTTAAAGTTTTTTTTAATGTATTTCTTTTTTATTAGAGGGATTCACAGGGTTAGGGCTACAAAGAGAAAGAAACAACAAAATTCGTATTATTTATCATGGCAATAACACAAGGAACATTATTTCCTTACAGTGTAACACTGTCTGAAGTTTAACAAAAGGAAGAGCAAACCTCTCTTCAGGTTTTAGTTGCTTAACCCCTTCACTGCTGTAAATAACTCTGTCTCAAACCATTGCTGTGCAATTATCTTATTTTTTTACTCAGAACAGGAGACTGAAAGCAGTAGGACAGTGGGGACAGCAAACAGCTGGCCAGGAAAGGGTGAATTTGAGCTTCACTGTTGTAATAACAATTTTGCCAGCTGAAATCAGAGCATTAGTAGATTTGTGGATGCAAATGAGCCACTGTTCATTTCATTAAAATGGAGCTGTGAATTAATTGAGCCTCTGTCAGGGCATTCAGCTGTGAATTTTCATCTGTTTCTCAACTCTGACCCAGTTGAGGCTCCACTGAGCAGTGGTACAAAATTTCCCCCATGCAAATGTAGTAAGTACTGAACACATTTAACACATGAGCTAATTGAGCATCAGTTGGATCATGAAACAGGGAAACACAAGGCTTGAAAGTCTGTTTTGCCTTTTTAATGCAGCTCTTGTCAGTCTGAGATTATTTGCCTCTGATGTGCACAAAGACATTGACTGTGAGTGACAAAACCCTCCAAGAGAGCCCAGACTGTTTGCACTTACACTTGCTTCTGTGGCTGCACAGCAAAACTATCCTGAAATTCCTGCATTTCTAGAGAGGGGGAAATCAGATAAAGTTTTACATGTGGAATCTGGAATATGTGGAAACTGGAATCTAGAATGATAGCGGGTTGACATCACTTTCTGTGAGCTTCAGGTGTTGGTTTTGTTGTCACCCCTGGAGCTGGGCTAACACTGGGTGGGTGGAAGGGAAAGACAAGCAGATATGGCCAAACTTGCCAAAATCTCTGAAAAAGCTTCAGAGGCACAAATATCCCACCTATTTCTGCCCCATCTTCAGCCCTGACTCCACACATCAGGATTTTAGACGGTGAGAGCTGAATAAAGGGGTTGACAGAACAATCATGGAATTTCTAAAGGCAGCACCAAGGCTTTGGAGATGGCACCAGTCCAAATGTCTCATGGAGGGTTCCTGTCTCTGCCAGCTCCAGGGTTGTCCTCCTTTTTCGTACTTCTCTAGCAGGTGACAATAAACATGATATCATAGAATCACAAAATCATAGAATGGTTTGGGTTGGAAGGGACCGTAAAGATCACCCAGTTCCAACCCCCTGCCATGGGCAGGGACACCTCTCACCAGCCCAGGTTGCTCAGAGCTCCATCCACCCTGGGCTTGAACTCTCCCAGGGAAGAGTAAGAGGCAGGAAATGCTGAGAGTCTGTTTGTCCCTCCACCAAGAGCCTTTGGGGTGATGAGAAACCCCTTCAGCCTCCAACACCAACACAGAGCCTGATCTCAAGCCTGTACCTCTGGTGCCAAACACCTGGGGCAGTGCTGGGGAGATCAAGCTCTAAACAACCAACTTTGTGTCCCTTACAGTCTGGGGAGAAGGATAAAGCAAAGTGTGAGCTTTGAATTTCCTAAGAAAAGCATCCAACCAATTAAAAAAAATTAATATATTGCTCCAACAACGTGTTTACCGAACAAATGCATAATTAGTAAATCAGTAGTGTTGCAGCTACAGTCTGAATGGAACATCATTTTGCCAATTAGTTGATGAGGCATAATAATGTCAGATACTTGATGCTCCAAGCTTCTTTAATTAATTTTTTGAACCAGGGTACTCATGTATCAAATACATCTGTGGCTTCAGCCTTAGAAACTTGAAAATGTGTAAACATAATTTCAGTTCATTTAAAACAGGCTGTTATGCAGTGGAATCCCTGTTCTACCTGTTGGAAGGTGGAATAGCTGCATGTGAGCTGGGAAAGGCTCTGATCATCCAGCTGGAAAGACCTCCAGAATCATCCAGTCCAACCTTTGACTGGTCACCACCTTGTCCAGAGCACAGCACGGAGGTGTGGCCTCAGCACAGAGGGACAATCCCTGCCCTGCTCCTGCTGCCACGCAATTCCTGATCCAGGCCAGGTGCCATTGGCCTTCTTGCCCACCTGGGCTCATGTTCAGCTGCTGGTGACCAGCACCCCCACCAGATCCTTTCCCAGCTTTCCACCCTCTCTTCCCTAAACCTGGAGTGCTCCATGGGGCTGTTGGGATGCAAGTGCTGTACCTTGTGGAATCTCAGACCACTGGTCTCATCCCATGGATCCAGCCTGTCCAGATCCCTCTGCAGAGCCTTCCTGCCCTCCAGCAGAGCAACACTCCCACCCAGCTTAGTGCCACCTGTGAATCACTGAGGGTGGCACTCGACCCCTTTGTCCAGATTATCCATAAAGATATTAAACATGGTGGTCCCAGTCCTGAGCCTTGGGGAACCAGATCATCCATAAAGTTATTAAACAGGACCAGCCCCAGTCCTGAGCCTTGGGGAACCAGTCACAAGCACCAGCATCTTTTCTTCCCCAGTTCCTGTGGTGGCACCAACAACCATCAGTGGAGGAGGAGGGAGCCGCTCCGAGCTGGTCATCACATGGGAGGTAATTAGCTCAATTAACCTAAGCTGGCTAATGGGGGAGAATGTGGGTGAAATCACAGCCCTGCTGAAATCCAAAGGCTTTTTTGGTCACTGGCTGTGGCTGAGCTTGGATTTCCCCCTGCATGTGGAGAGAAAGCAGCCTGTAAGATATACAGCAAGTTTGCTGCTTTAGAGCCAACAATTTATAAAAATAAACAGTTTAAGGGGCATGTTGTAAAGATGTTTAGAAGTCTGTATAACCCTCTTATCTCCATTGTACAGGAGGTGCTTAACACACTAATCTGCTTGGCCATTTTCTGCATTTACATTTTTCCTACTTTTGTTTACATGTTTCCCATTCTGGAACACTGTGCTGACAAGACATATCCTATTATGTGTTAAAGGAGATGAGCCCTTTAATTCTCTAGCACTCCAGTGAGAGGAAAGAATACACATTTTTAGAACCTTTAATACCATACAAGTTGCAAAGGGTGAACACAGGTCATTTCAGAGGGTGCAAAGTGAGTGGTGTGGGAAGGAACCCTCCTTGTCCAGCCAGCCAGCAGCTCCCACAGGAGTGGGGATGAAGGCAGGCAGCCTCTGGGAGCTGATGGGACAGGTGCTTGGTCAAACAGAAAAAAATCAGATCAAAAGAAAAAATAATCCCCACTAGATAAATGTCACTGCCAATGTTTTCCCCTCCCCACACACTGCAAACAGTGAAACTTCACTTTTCCTGGATTAAGTTCTCCTCCATCTGCATTTTCACTCTTTTTCTTTTTTTTTTTTTCCATTTTCTCCTCTACTGATTTACTCTTTGGGAGCAAAAGAACATGAAAATCAAAAACAGCCTGAGAGATCTCAATCAAATTATCCTGTTGGACTCCACAGTGTGTCACAAAAAATAGTCAGAAGAAATACTAATTATGCCCAGCTAACAACGCTGAACACAACTCTCAGCTTTCTGTGATGCACTCACTAAGCATCTTGATTAAATCCGAGGTCACAGAAGCCTCAGAAACAAATTAAATGCTCTAGAAAGTAACTTGAACTCTTATAAATCCCCAGGGCACCATCCTCCCTCACACTTAACTCTCTCAGGGCTGGAAAAGAGATGGAAAAGAGCATATCGGGGAAATCAATGTTTGTAAAACACTTAAGGAAAGACACGTGTGTTACGTGTGAGTTGTTATTAGAATTAGAAGGAAATTATGGAGAAAAGAATAAAATAATTGCTCTGAAAACTTCTGAGGTTCTTACCTCATTCCTGCTCCCAGGAGTTTCTCTGAAGGAGAAGGGGTTGGAGACAAAAACCAGGCTCTGCCCCTCTGTCTTCCTCTCTTTTTTTCACCATTTTCCATGCCTGTTTTTCCATGCCCCTCACTCTGATGCAAGCATCTGAAGTAAATGAAGTTTTACTGAGAAACTCTGCTGGCTTTGTTTCATAAATGTTCCCTTGCTTTGAGAAGCCAATGTGGAAGTCTCATGCAAACAATGAAGCTCATGCTGGACACGGTGTTGATGTAATTGCCTGTTCAGCATGAGATATTCCTAAATATCTTGACATGAGGTTTTATTAATGGAAACATTCATTTTGCCATGTTGCCTTACAGTAACATTTCTGTTCTAAAAACTTAAGTAAGAATGTGGCCCTGCACTTGAGACTTTCTCTTTGCTAAAAAAAAAGACATAAGTACTGTACTCATATGCAGCAATTATACAGCTGACACATATTTCTGTGTGTACATTTGCTCCTTTCCCAATTCTTTTTTGCCTCTAAAATCATTTATTTAAAATTAGCATTCCTATACTCCTTTGGGGGGGAAAAAACCCCCCAGCTTCAACTTGTACTGAGTAAAATGCTTTTAATTTTGCAAACTTCATGCCTGAAAGAGAATCACTTTAAAGGAGCTGATCAGATCTTTTGTTTCTGAATTGATTGCCTCGATAGATTTATAATTTTGATTTTTGTTTCAATATTACATTGACTGATGGAGCAAACATTATTATCTTCTCTGAGGCACAGTCAGCTAAATCAATACCGGGAAAATATAGTCAGAGAATGAAGATTCAATTAAAACAGTGTATAATTGCAAACATTTATTGACTGCCCACCTTGTCACCGCAGCCGGTTTCGGAGGAACTCCAGAACGGGGAAGGTTTTGGCTACATCGTCATGTTCCGGCCCCTGGGCTCTGCCACCTGGACAAAAGCAGCCGTGGCCTCGGTGGAATCCAGCAAATATGTTTATAGGAACGAGAGCATCACACCTCTGTTCCCTTTCGAAGTGAAAGTTGGTGTCTACAACGACGAGGGAGAAGGGACCCTGAGCTCCGTATCCATCATCTACTCAGGAGAAGATGGTAATGTGTTACTCCAATTAGTAGTGGTTGTGTAGCACCAGTGGGTCCCAGACGTGATCAGGGATTTAGGGAGCCTGTTTAAGCCTGCTTATTGAATATTGACAAGAGACATGAAACAGAAGATGGGAAATGGAAGTAAAAAAAGCCATGGGCAGATTTTCAGGATCATTGACAGCAGAGGGCATGTCTCAATGATTTGTCCCCAGGGTGCTCCTGCTGAATGTGCTGCAAAAATCAGACATTCAAAGGTGTAGCTCTCAGAGGGTCTAGTTTTTCAGCCCACTCAGTGCAGCTGATTTTCATCTCCTCTGAAAATCTGGCCCAGCAGGCGGGTAAAGACCAGCTTTAAACCCAGGTTTTGTCGATGTTCCACGATAAGTAGAGATTGCACCAGGCTTCCTGAGCCTCTGCCTGCTGCTCCCCAACACCTCTTCCTGTTGCATTGACTCTCCCTCCCTTTAACACCGCCCACGTCCCACCAGCTGTGTTCTCCCCGTGTCCCAGAGCCTCAGATTGCTCCCGTGGCGGTGTCGGCGCTGAGCGTGTCGGCGGCGGAGGTGGAGGTGTCCTGGCAGCCCCTGGCGTGGAACCGGCACACGGGCAGGGTGTTGGGCTATGAGGTGAGCCTGGGGTGGGGCTGACCCCTCATACGTGGCCCTCTCCTGCCCACCTTGGCATTCTGGTCCTTCATCCCTTGCTTCCAAGCCAATGGACAGTGGAGCTCTTCCCCTGATTCTCAGTAGCAATATCTCACCTGAGATAATCAGGAGCATTTCCAGCCCGGGGCTGCAGCTCTGGCCCAGAACTTCTGTCATATAAATGAAAACTTCAAGATTAATTGAAGTTTAGTATCCCATTGTGAGGGATACCATAGAAGTTTAGTATTTTGAGGGATACTGTGCAAGAACTTCCTCTTGATTCCCAAATCAGAGCTCCTCTCCCAAATCCATAATGTTGTCTGAGGACCAAGAGGTGCTCAGGTACCCATCAGGTTTTATACCCCGCTAGTTTTGAGTACAAAAGGTCCTGTATTCCTTGAAATCTTCCCTGTCACCATGTCTGCTTCCCAGCCACACCTCTAGTTGCTGGGAAACGATGACTTGCCTGCTCTTTGTCCTCACTTTCCAGGTTTTATATTGGACAGACGACCTCAAGGAAAGCACAGCCGGGAAAGTCAGAGTCAGCGGGAATGTAACAGCCAAAAACATCACGGGGTTGAGAGCTAACACATTGTACTTTACAACAGTCAGGGCTTACAACACTGCAGGGACAGGGCCCTCCAGCCCCCCCGTGAATGTCACCACCAAAAAATCACGTGAGTACTTTAATTGGTGCAATGAGTGTCCCAAAGTCCCGGGTGTGGCGGTGACATTTCAGCTCATCCCTGTCCAATGTTTCAATATAAAAGAAAACTGGATCCCAAACTTCATCATAAAATCAAACAACAAAATCCGTGGCTAAGAAATGAGTTTCCTCTTGTCCTTCCATCAGGAAGGATTTCCGTTTCCATTGGGATAGAGGAGACTTGCTTTCAGGGGATTTCAAAGTCATGCAGAGTCAATGAAGGAAAGATGTTCCACAGGCCAAACAATAAATTTGGGTGTGAGAATATGCTGGTTTGGGTTTTTTAAAAAAAACTGTTGAATGCTCCAAATCCAGAGTTTTTTTGAGACCTCTAAACTGCATTACAGAGGGCAGCATAAGGGATAAATTCATATAAATGCTATTTAATCATTATTTTTTTAAGATTTTCTGCAATTGTAGAAACAAACCTCGTGCTGTGTTTTTTTTCCTTGGACTATATTTTCCCAGCAAACAATTGATCAACCCTTTTGCATGAAAGGGAAATATTTCTCCCAGCTTTCACCGGTTTTCCTTTTGTCTATGTGCTGTTCCAGGCTATTACTCCAAGTGCAGGACAAGAAACAACTTGTAAAATTAATTAATTGACTTTTAATTACCACAAAAACATCTTTAATGTAAATAAAATAAATCCAAATAAAGCCAGAGAAGATATTTCTTAAGGACTCAAAGAGAACTTATCCTTGGAAGTGTCCAAGGCCAGGTTGGACAGGGCTTGGAGCAGCCTTGGATAGTGGGAGGTGTCCCTGCCCATGGCAGGGGGTGGAATGAGATGGTCTTTAAGGTCCCTTCCAACCCCAAAAATTCTGTCATTTTATGAATCTTCTCACAGTCCATTTCTCAGTGAAAATAAACTCATCTCTGGAATTTTTTCTCTCTATTCCTCTGTGCATAAGAAAGACAAGTTAAAGACAAGGTAGTGGAATGACAAGACATAGAAGGAATAAATTTGCTTTTGTTTTACATCGACTTTATCTGCTGTCAAATTCGGGCTCGTGCTAATGGTTCATTTAAAAATTAAAGTCAAAATAACCTTTTTAATATTTAAATATATAGATTAAATTTTTAAGCTCTGTCTCTGCGAGATGCAAGCACTTTCAATATGAGATAATATGTCAGGAGAATACAAACAATGTGCATCTGCAGCAGGAGATGGAGCTCCAAAGTAATAGCTCTGTCTTCCTGCTCAGCCTCCAGGATCCCAACATTCTCTGCAGCCCATTATTGCAGAGACTAAGCAAAGCTGAAATGATCCTTCTTGCCAGATAGGTGCAATTCTGATTGAAACATACTTATCTAAGATCAATTTGAGGTCTAAGTTGACATCCTGGTTTAAGTTAAAACTACTCAGGCGAGTGGAATTGATGTCCTTCCATGGACACACAACTCCATTAGGAGCTGTTCCCTTCTGCTTCTTTACTTGTGGAGTTCAGAAATTCCTTTGCTTTTCCTTTTGCCTTACAAATATATTCCTGCAATATATCTATATTTTACAGATATTAGAGATATTTTGCCTGCATAAAGCTCAGCTCAGTGCAGCAATAAAGCCGAGTGTAACCTAAACCATGAGAGGAACTTCATTAACTTAATAAACTTAAGCAGATACTTGACACTCCTATTATTCCTTGATGATGTTGATTACAAGAAATTAATTGAGGAAATGATCTGCTAATCTTAGACCTGTTTGCTGTGGTTCTGTTTGAGGATATTACTATGGATTTGGGGAAGTGCTGTGTTACCATTTATTCTGTTTCCTGGCTTAAAAAAAGCCCAGGTAATTTTGTTTTGAAAATCCTCCTGGGGTGGTTTTTCAGCCCAAAGACCACAAATTAAGATGTCTTTAAATTTCTATGCTAAAGAGCTTCGAGCAAGGCAATATTCCCCCATTTTGGAGTGATTTCAAGACTTTTCAGAGCACAATGAAGCATCTGACATTCTTTACCTCTTGTGATTATTTTGCTCTCCAATTCCTTATACAAAACATTCGCTGAAAGCAATGAAGAGGTTTGAAGCAACACTTAAACAAATTTGTTATTTTATCTATGTGAATGGATATAAATGCCCTCAAAATGAAAAGGAATCTTTGTCCCACACTGGCAGTGTGGCTGATGGAAGGACATCCATGGATACTCACCTGGGAGCTTCACCAACACCTCCTTTCCCTTCCAGTGGGATGGATTAAACTTCTCCACCATCACGAGGCAGAGAGATACGAACCAGCAGGCTCCACCAGTTTATTTTATGTCCATGAAAAATGAAAGAAATTGTGGAATGTTCCCAAACAGTGTTTTCTAAGTTGCATCTATTAATCATCAACTATAGGAACCGCAGGGAGAAGAGAACGATTCCAGAAGCTGAGCATTTTGGAGTCAGGGCTGGGATGCTCAGAATGTGTTTCTCCAAATCTCTCCCCCTATTTTTAATTCTGTTCAACTCCTTATTTCCTGTAACCCCATCCCCCCCCAGTGCCACCCTCCTCCCTGACAGGTCCAGGAGGACACAGCACAGAGCAGGAGATGATGATGTTCCAAACCTGAGCTGCAGCTCAAAGGCACAGTTTCCACCTCCCATGTTCACCCGGGATTTCAGGCACTTGTAGGCAAATTTTCAAAGCCCTGGCACTTAGGCACAAAAAGCCTTTGAAAAACTCCTCTCAGCCCATTGTGCTGAGAATTTATAAAATCCTACAATGTTTCCTGCTGGATCAGGTGGAGGCTTTAATGTGCAGCTCTTTGTAACTTCATGGCTGATGAAAATCTTGTTTGCTCTTAGTTGGAGCTTTTACTGAGACCCACAAAGCAAAACACCCTCTTGTATATTAAAATACAGACAGGAACAACATTTTACTTCAACCAAATCCATCAAATATAACTTGAACTGTCAGACACTCTCAGGCTGTTCCTAATTTTGAAAATGAACCCTCACAGCAAATGGTTCTGTGCTATGAATAGGTTTTTATTCTGAGTAACTCAAGAGCAATGATGGACTGGAAAGTGGGTTTTTCACTCTTTTAGGTTTGAATCCCCCATGCATTTGCTTCTCTCATGTCAGCAGCTCACTCAACTACACTATCAAATTAATATTCACTTGTATCTTATGATTATCAGCATCTTTTTCTTTTAAAGCACCGAGTCAACCCCCAGCAAACATTGCCTGGAAGCTGACAAATTCCAAAATCTGCTTGAACTGGGAACATGTGAAGACAATGGAGAACGAGTCAGAGGTGTTGGGCTACAAAGTAAGTCTTTACCTCATTAATCAGACAAGTTATTTATAATAGCTGTAAAAACAGGGATTTGCAGTTCTTGAGCTGTCAGATGAGTTCTGGATAGAAAAGGTGTAGCAGAGTGAGGTCTTGTTTAAAGGTGTGTCCAACTTCCACATTTACAGAAGAGCACAAGTGTATTGGATAAGGATTTCCCAATCCTAATTTTAAGAAGGTCCCTCTGAGCAAACACAGGCTCTGCTGAGAGAAATTGGGGATGTCTCATCCCTGGAAGTGTCCAAGGCCAGGTTGGACAGGGCTTGGAGCAACCTGGGCTGGTGGAAGGTGTCCCTGCCCATGGCAGGGGGTGGCACTGGATTATCTTTAAGGTTCCAACCCTTCTGTGAGATTTTATGAAATTTGGGATAAATGCCTGTTGTGATATCCACCAAAAAATCCTGTAGAATATATTTCCATGTTCTAAATTACTTTTAATGCTCTTCAGGATGCTGAAAGTGCTCTGAAAACTTCAGGACACGACAGAAGAATCAAGCAAAAAAAAACCAAACAAAGCCAAAACCAACATTAAAACTTAAAAATAAACGAAATAACTCTTGTTTTCCACTCCACTTCTCCTTAGATTTTGTACAGACAAAACAGACACAGCAAAGCACATATCCTGGAGACAAACAACACTTCAGCTGAACTTCTGGTCCCGTTTGAAGAAGATTATCTCATAGAAATCAGAACAGTCAGCGATGGTGGGGATGGCAGCAGCAGTGAGGAAATTAGGATTCCAAAAATATCAAGTAAGTGAGACATTTTTTTATTCCTCTCTGAATGCTGTTGCATAAGAAGAAATCTGTGCCTCCAAGTACAACAGATTAACAGCCTTCCCGTGGCCAGAGGTGTCCTCCCTCCTGGTGAGTCTCTGAGATTCAGTGGAGGAGAAATTATTTTGCACAACACCTTGTTTTTGGTGTGGTTCTCCATCTCCCCTTGCCCATAGTGCTCAGGGAAGGAAAAAGAAATGAGATTTCTTGCCAAATGAGAAGTCAAAACTGCAGCTTTCACACAGCTCTGGAGCTCTGCTAGGACAGAGAAGCCCAGCTCTGCTCCTTGGCTGGGGTGGGGTGGCCCAAGATCCAGCCTTTGCTCCCAGAAATACCCTATTCTTCATGAGAAATGGAGCATTTTTATATAATATATATATATATATATATTTATAATAGGTATAAATATATATATATATATTGCAACAAGCCCCTCCTAAAAGCAAATATTCATTATTGGAGATAATTCAAACCCTCCATGGAAGTGCTGCTACAACTTAATAAATAAATAAATAAATAAATATAATATTTTGAAAATAGGACAATTATTATGGTTATGTCAGAATGCATAATAAAAAGAAAGTTTTGACACAAATTTACCTCTGTCTGCTTCTGTTTCTACAGGTTTAAGCTCTGGAGCAACAAAAGCATTCCAAAGGCTAAACCATATATTGGCATCTGGGACCCTGCTGTTGAGTTCTGTTCTTGTAACCCCTTTTCCTTCATGATTAAAGCAAAGCTCAGCCATGGACTTTCAACAATAAAACCTGTAGATTTTATCTTAATACTTCACCATGACCAATATTCCTGGTAAAGAACCAAGTGGGGCTGGGGGAGGGAGGTACAAGTGGTCTGTCATTAAGGAAATGTTATCCATGTGACATGAATTTTTGAAAATAAGCTTTGAAATGACTGGATAAATGTACATTCATTAATTAAATGGAGCGGTGCCAAAGGTAATTTGGGATTACAAGGAGGGTGGTCTCAAATTTTTTACAAGTAGTTCTTACTGAAACCCCATTTAATGGTGTGTCAAACATGAAAGGCTGTGCTAAGCTGCTACAACTGAGGGAAGAAGAGAGTTGCAGTTTCTTGTGATGTGGATATTATTTATCTCCTGTTCTTCAATGTAACCTGTTAAAAAACCCCAACAATTTTCAATCAAATAAAAGCTATTTGTTTACTTTTTACACTCATCTGCATTAGAGAGGGTGTTGTAAAATGCATTATTTGGACTATTTTCTATAGAAATGGGAAACTTGAATAAAAAGAATCAAATGTACCAACTCAAAGCCCATTGAATTCCAGAGAAAGTCTTTCTGTGGCATCAGCAAGCCTCGAACCAGACCTGAAGGAAACCTCCTTTTATAACACCCTAACCCTCCCAATATTTTTTAAAAGAATCTCTCTGAATGGGGGTGGTGATGTCCGAGCACGTGAATGAGTAAAAGAAGAGAAGTTCATCTGTACATGATAATTATTCAAACTGCATAATAAATATATTTCTTATCCATGAGTGTGGGAGGCCAAATTGACAGGGAGAGAGTCTAAAATGTGAATTCCTAGAGGAAGCTGCCAAAACTTTGGTACCTCTTTAAGGTCCCCTCCAACCCAAACCATTTTAGGATTCTATAATCACTCACAGACCCCATAAGTTGGACTTCCAGGGGAAAATAAAATAAAATGAAATAAAATAAAATGAAAAATGATAAAAAAATTGCAAAACCACAGGAAGCAAATATCACTTCATAGAATCATGGAATCATAGAATTACAGAATGGTTTGGGTTGGAAGGGACCTTTAAGATCACTTACATCTGATGATGTTCAATAATCCCCACGCATTTTACAGAGGTGATAATTATTTGTTTGAGTTTAAAAGAGCTTTTTATATCACCCCTTTCCATCAGGTCTCCAGCAGGACCTTTGTTCACTCACAGACCTCCTTGTGTCCATTAAGCAAAGAGTACACTTTATTTTCCTTCATTAAACTGAGCCTAAAACTCTTGTATTTCATAACAGAACTGAAATCCTTCCCTTAAGTTTACACAAAACATCTTTTTATTCGAGTGAAAAGAGATTTTCTGCAGAGTAGTTCCATGCAGCTGAATACAGAAGGTCTGAGAGATGCTTAATTACCAGGAGGCTCTGGAAATAAAACGCCACTTTTAGAAGCCTGTCCTCTGGGATTTCTGCAAAGATCATAATCACAGGAGTTATTAGGGAGAGGTTTAACACAGCTTTCTCAAAAGAAGAGAATGATTTAGAAAGAAGTGGATGTGGCATTAAAAATCCTGGTAATACCTTAATGAAGTAAAAACATTTTTTCCTGGCGGTGGAAGCAAACAATGAATCGCTTCTTCAGATCTGTGCTCTGTTCTCTGAGCAGCACTGAGGTCCTTTTCTCACTCTGGAGGAGCCAAATCGGGCTCTTTAACCTCATCATTTTTACATCAGGTTTGTTTTGTTACTCCCATGGGAGCAGCCCTTTGGAAAGGAAGGAGTAATCGAGGAACACCAAGAACATGAGTGAAGCTATTCCCTTGCTGAACTCCCTTCAAAAGGCCTTCCAAGTGAATATTTTGCCTCAGGAGAGGAATTCCAAATATTCTTTAGGAGAATTTTAAAAATATTTATATTTAAAATTAATATTTATATTTGTATAAATATATTTATATTTATTTATATTTATTTATATTTTTGAATATCCTTTAAATATTGCTATAATGTCAACCCATCCTCCCTAAATCCTTGTACCCCTCTAACTTGTGCAGGTTCATTTTCTTCCCTTCAGCTCCCCAGTTCTTTTTTGGTGCCTCACCAGGACAAAACTGAGTCTGAGCTGCCCAAAGCAGTGGAATTCCAGCTTTCCATGTTATGTGAAAATGTTATTAAAGCAGCTGATGCTGGAAGAGTTCAGATGGCCTTCATTAAAAAGGAAGAAAAAGGGTCAAAAAGTAGTTTTGTCACTCATAGTTGCAGGAAAAACTGCAGAAATAGGAACAGCACAAATCCCCTCAAACCAGAAGACAAAATGAAAACTGTGGAAGAAGTCAAACAAAAAACTCTGCAGTGCTCCTGATTTTTAGCAACCAGGAAGATGAATTAAACACTCCACTCAAAGGTACCCAAATTAGGAAAACTTGGGCCCAGTTCTACCAGATTTTAGAGGCATCAGATCTAAAATCACCACACTTCAGAGGCCCCAGATCAAATCACAGCCAAAATTTTCAAAGAGCTGGAACAGTAATACCTATTTTCTTTTGATAACCCAAGCAAAGTATCAAAAAATGAAAGAAACTCACAGTCAGAGATTTTCCTTTTAAATTTAACACATCAACAAAATATTTCTCCATGAAAAAAGCAATTTTGAGTCTATCCAAACGTTTCCCTTCACTCCAAACATGATGTTTCTTTGAGATTTATGAGCGTTTAAACTTTATTTAACGCCTTCTCCCTTTTTTATGGGGCAATTTCTGAATAGGAATGGCAAGAAACTAAATAAAATAGCCCATGTGGGCTATTGCACCAGCCCCTAAATCAACATTATCCTGAAGTGCAGAAACTCTCTGTGTTTCCAGCGTGCCGTTGGAATTCTGCCCTGGTGACGACTTGACACCGAGCTCTAAATCACACTTAGGAATAAATGGGTTGTAAATGTGGAAAAAGATTGTATTAATATGTGAATGCACCTCAGTCACAGAGAATTCCCCCCTGGTGATTTGCAGGGCTTGTGTGGAGGGGAGAATTCACCTGCTCAGGGAGGTTTGGGGGATCTCTGCTCCCTCCTCAAGCCCCTCCGTGGGTTTTTGTCCCTTTAGGGAACACATTTCCAACCCTTTGCTTTCCCTGGTCAAAAGATAAGGCAGAACTTGCCCTGTTCTGAATAAACCAATGGTTTTCATCCCCTCCAAGGATCATCCCTCACAATTTCCCTTGAAGTGGCAAAAAGCTGCTGCATCTCAGGGCTCCCAAATCTGATGTCTCAAGTGCCTGTCCAGGTGTAGCCACAATAAAAGGGAATCACAGACTGGTTTGGGGTGGAAGGGGCTGTAAAGCCCATCCAGTGCCACCCCCTGCCATGGGCAGGGACACCTTCCACCAGCCCAGGTTGCTCCAAGCCCTGTCCAACCTGGCCTTGGGCACTGCCAGGGATGGGGCAGCCACAGCTTCTCTGGGATTCTGTGCCAGGGCCTCCCCACCCTCCCAGGGAAGAATTCCTTCCTAAAATCCAAGGCTGTGTTTGCCTTTGGGTGAGTGTGGATTGAGAAGTGATGATACCAACAGGGGACTGTTGAGCTGCTCCAAAGGATGAGGAGCTCTCCAAAGCACAGCTCGGGTAGGAACAGGCACTACCCATGGTCTGTGCATTGCTGGTGCCAGGGAGTGACCCATCCCACCTCCACTGAGCTGGGACAATCCCTACGTGCCACCTTCTGCTCCTGCCTGGGAGTTAATGGAGGGATAACACTTCCAGAATTGTTCCAAACTGAAAATGTGAAAGAGTGGCAAATGATGCATTCAGAAATGTCTCTAAAAATTTAAATAAAGTTGCAGAGACTTCATATAGAATGGCCCCTGGCCATCTGCAGAGTATATGTAAGGATTTGACATTTCTCTTGCTCTGACCATTATCTAATCCAAAAACCAGGGGGGAGGGTGGGGAAATCAAATTAAAATAGCTTGTATAAAATCTCCCTTGGACAAATTTACCACGAGGAAAAGGTCAGTTGGACATTTTGACAGCATGGTCCAGCAAGGGCCTCTAAATGGCTTCAATCATTCTGGTTTTTTTTTTAATATGAACTTTATTCTATCAGTTCATAGGACTTAATACTTGAAAATATGCCTGATGTAGCAATTAAAATGTCATATTAATCACACTGTTATCTATTGTTTCTTTACTTAATCTATTCTGTAACACCAATATATTTCAGTACTGAAAACCAGCTACGAACGTCCATCATCCTTAGAGGACAAATTGGAGCAATTCTGAAGCACAAAAGGACACCAGAAGTTTTTTATAAGACTCATTTAAGGCTCTGGAATTGTGGCACTTGAGCAAATCCAGCTTCCCACAGCCGGTGTGGGAGGTGGGCCAGGTTAATTAAGGCCCTGTCGTGCCTGGCTCTGGTCCCTGCTCTGCCAGAAAGGGCTGCTGTGACCCCGACCTGCTCAGAGCACATCTATTAATTATTGCACTAAAGCTTGAAACCTCCCTTCAGCCCATCCCCACCACCTGTGCCCATCCCTGCTGCATTCCCACTCATGTTGGGCACAACTCCATGGCTTTCATCACCTCCTTCTTTCTGCACAACACGTTCAGACCCACAGTGAAAAGTCCAACACAAGTTTTCCAGAATTATTTCCCTGTTTTACCTCCTCATGCTGGTTTTCCAGCCACATTCCTGGAGCAGAGGGACAGCCTGGTGCCAGGAGTCCCATCTCCTCAGGCACAACCTGATTTTTCCCTTACAAGCCCTGTGTCCCAAGGCCCTGCATTGGACTATGTTATGGTGACACGTTAAATAAAAATTGAGATGCTTTGGTGGAGGTTTTATAAGAAAAGGAGATACCTGGAGAGGCAAAACCTCCTACAGCTCTTGGGGCTGTAAAATAACCAGGTGGCAGCTCAGCTTTCCCTTCTTTTCTCTGGGCACTCCTTCCTCTTCATAGAAATCACAGAAACCACAGAAATCACAGAAATCATAGAAATCACAGAAATCATAGAATCACAGAGTGGTTTGGGTTGGAAGGGACCTTAATGATGATCTTGTTGCACCCCCTGCCATGGGCAGGGACACCCTCCACTAGCCCAGGTTGCTCCAAGCCCCGTCCAGCCTGGCCTTGGACACTTCCAGGGATCCAGGGGCAGCCACAGCTTCTCTGGGCAACCTGTGCCAATACCTCACCACTTTATTCACCCTGTCTTTTCCTCCAGAGGTGCCACACAATCCCAGAAACCTCCTGTTCCAGGTAGATTTGAGTGAAAGGATATTTTCTGGAGCTCTCACTGCAGTAAACTTTGTGTGTGAGTGTGTGAGCATTACTAACATGATTTAATTACATTATTCTGCAGCTTTGCTATCCCAGAGATTTTAAAGAGAAACAGCACAAATCTTTCCCGGGTCCCACTGCCCTCAGCAGATTTAAAGCCTGTGCTGTTTGAGTGGGCTCAGAATTTATTTGAAAGCCTTCTTACACCAGTACAATTTATCCACAGAGATCAGCAGTTTACATCCTATTGATTAATGCAGTTATTGATTTATCCTGTGATTGTACTGCCTGGGTTTATACAGCCCTGGAAAGTGCTATTTTCCAGGAGTGATTGACTTCTTTCTTTATTGACTAAAATGAGCTGATAAAAATCATCCAGTGGCTGAGCTGGAAGTACTTTTTTTGTATTCCTGCTTCCAGCAGAGAAAAGTAGGAGACAAATGCTGATGCAGAGCAGAGCAAAGAAGTTACAAGGCTTAACCCCTGTGGAATTACCCTGCCTGGGTTAAATCCAGCCCCCAGCCTTAGCCAGGTAGCAGCTGGATGGCTGGGCTGGTAAAAAGGCAGTCAGGCATTTGAATTTTGAAGAGGAGGATTATCCTGATGCTCCTTCTCCTCACTCCAGCAGGTGAACACATTTTTCAGAGCTCACTGCTCCTCTCAAAGCTGCTGTCACTGTCCCCTTCACCCAGCAAGGGCTTGGGAGCTGCAGTTGGGCTCTTGAGGAAGGCTCAGGGCAGCCCAGGGTCCCAAATGACGGAATGTTGAGTTTCCTGCTGTTTTAGGGAACGTTCTCCTGCAGTTGGAGCTTTTGGGAGGTGCTGATGTGGCTTTGCAGTGCCAGGAAGTGGATACAGCAGCCCTTTGTCATGGCTGTTCCAACATTTTCCCAATTAAGGAAAGAACCCCTTGACCCTAAAACATTTGGCTAATTACATCTCATCAGCTCTTAGCTGCTGTCTTGATTGAACTGCCCCAACAGGCCACCCTGGCCAAGCAAATCTCACTTTCCAACAAATACTGGAGTGAGGAACCAGATCCTTCCAACCACCCATCGAAGAATCACAGTTTCCTGTCTGGAGGATGAGTCATTTTTACTCTTATTTCCTGTAATCTGTTCTGCAGGCAGTTTACTATTACCTTTTTATATATATATATATATATATTTGCATATTTGCATTATCTGGTGAAATATAAAAAGTAAAATTCTTATAGATGGATAAATAGCTTTATAGAGAAGGTCTATAAACCCACACTCTCTATTTCACAAATATTCTCTAACAGAATAATTCTGCCAGGCCACTGAGTTTTACAAGCCTTTGAAAACTTCCCTTAAAGTCTGACTCCTAAAATAGGCCTTTGCTCCTGTTTAATATACACACACCTCTCTCCCCATAACCAAGTATCACAACTAGAAGAGAGAACTGTGTTCTGTACCTATTTTATTTTTGGCAAAAGGTGAAGTTTATTCCATTAAGTAATGGATTTAATGCAGAGAATAGTTTGGGTTTATGGATTTGCATTTTCACTCCTTTCCTCAGAAGGGATTTCTCTCTCCAAGGAATGAATGCACAGCTCTGAAGTGGTACCCAGTGGGAGGGGCACAAACATCTCCTGCAGCTTTACCTGCCCACCCTTGGCAAGAATAAAATTAAGAGTAAAAGTAAAAAAAAAAAATTAAAAAGAAAAGATAGTAACTAAGTGAGTTTTACATATATATTTATAAATATATATATATACACTCACAAATATATTTATATATATGTATATATAGGGAGCAGAAAATAGAGAGCTGTGCAATGAAAATAGCACCACATTTCTTATTTTTCCTCTCTGCCTGAGACTGAAAATCATGAGAGTGATTCTGCAGTAGCAGGTAGTGTAGAGCAGACATTGCTATAATAATTTGTCTAATTCAGCTCTGGCACCACATTCCTAAGTAGGAGCTCCCAATCATTCCTCTGCATTAGATTGTGTGTTCCTTCCTCCAGTGGCTGGAAGATTCCTGCCATAAACACATCCAGCTATAAATACATCCCTGGCTCTCTCACTTATTAGTTGTTGGGAGGAAATAAAATAACAACACGCCTTGCACTTTAAAACCTTGTTTATAAAACCTCCTCATGAAGCCACTAAAAGGTACATGTGAAATAAAATCATGGCTGTTGCTCCCCATCATGCCAGCCCTACAAATTGATTCTTCTTTTTTTTTTTTTAAATTAAAGCCATCAACTACAGCAGGGCTGCTCTGTGGCACTTCACAAACTTTAAGTCAAATAAGCCTGCCAGCACTTATTGACTCATTGGCAGTGTGGGCTGGCACATTCCTTGGCACTTAATAAAATTAAAGTCAAAAAATAAATATAAAAATAAAGACAAAATAAAAATAAAATAAAATAAATAACTAAAGCCCAAGTGATGCCACTGCTTTTTAGTCAGTACAAGATCAAGGCTTTCAGCATCGTTCAGGGTGGGCAGGAGGCTGGATCCATGGGCTTCTCCCAGCCCTCAGGGGATGGGGACTGCATCATAGGCCACTTTATGGGAGATACTTGATTTTTATGGCATAGTTTGTGAGGTCTATGTGAACTAAAACACCCAGAGATTTGCATATTTTTCCATGCAAAGTCTTCATTAAAGCAAATTGCTTCTCTGGGCAACCTGTGCCAGGGCCTCCCCACCCTCACAGCCAGGAATTCCTTCCCAATATCCCATCTAACCCTGCCCTCTGGCAGTTTGAAGCCAACCCCCTCTGTCCTATCACTACATGCTTTAATTAATAAATTTAATTAATTAATGCTTTTGCATAATATTTCTCATTCAGCTAATGCAAGACAGACATTTTAAACAAAACGTAATTTTAAAAAGAAAAGTGGGAACTTTTCTTTGGTTGGATATTAAAACATGGTTGTTTTTTTCCCCAACAATAACACATTTTCTTCCTCTTTACTCTCGTGCTCCAACTCCATTTGTGCAGGGAACAGACACTGCCAGATCCTCCTGACCAGATTTCCCCAGATTTGTCTTCACAGGGCTGTCTGAGCCAAAAGAGGCATCAAAATGTGATTTTGTGGTTCTGGTTGGTCCCTTGGGATCTTCAGGCCCTGGGTTCATCCTCCAGGGATTTGGGAGGAGCCAGGAATCACCAAACCCCCATTTGTTCCATGAGCCACATTTTGGCTGATTACCCCAAGCTGTTGTTTCTGAGCTCTACACGACAACTGTTGAGTGGAAATAATTTTCAATTAGAGAATGAAATTACCAAAAACACACTTAGAAAATTATCCACAAATATCTCCTACGAATTTATTTTTTTTTTAATTCTTCCAAGATTAATGGATGAGAAGAAGTGATTAATTCAAGCTTTACTTTGGAGATGATCTCTCAGGCCTAACAGCGCACACACACAGTCAATATTTTGCAAATGTTTTGATTAATAAATCTTTATATAGCCCACTGCAACTTTGTAGATTTAAATTGATGCTTGCACTGTGCATACTGATTTTGCCTGCATGGTTTCCTGACTCAGGCTCGTTAGTCCAAAGTAAAGAAAACAAAATAAACACTGCAGAACACAAAATATTTCATGTTCGCCACAAAACCACCTTGAGGAATAAAACCCTTTGGAAGCCACTGTGTTCTAGGCAGAGGAAGGTGCCACCACCACAGCAGGTTGATGCCCTCCCCTCCATCCCAGTCCCCAGCATTCTCCCTGGATCTGGTCAAAATAACCTGACAGGAGGTTGTAGCCAGGGGGAGGTCGGGCTCTGCTCCCAGGGATCAAGGAACAGGACGAGAAGAAACAGCTTCAAGCTGCCCCAGAAGAGGTCCAGGCTGGAAATCAGGAGGAATTTCTCCATGGAAGGGGTTATGAGGTATTGGAAGGGGCTTCCCAGGGAGGTGGTGGAGTCCCCATCCCTGGAGGTGTCCAAGGAACTGGGACCCGGTATTCGAGGAACAACTGGAGGAGGCTTTTTTTTTAATGAGGTCTGTTTTATGAATCAGACTTCAGGAGAAATTTTCAAAGCCTTGTGAATCTCAGTGGCCTGGCAGAATTTTTCTGATAGAGAGTATTTGGGAACTGGAACCAGCTGCTGAAGGTGTCTGAGGAACAACTGGACGTGGCACTCAGAGCTCTGGGCTGGGTGACAAGGTGGGGATCCAAAGCTGGACTCGATGATCTTGGAGACCTTTTCCAGCTCAAATGACTCTGTGGTTCTCTGCATGCTCTCACATTAAAGCTGGTCATCTTTAATGCTGGAGGATCAGTTTGCTCTTGCTCTGCTCTTTGCTCTGACTTTTGTTTAATGCCACGAGCTCAGAGCGATTCATGTTTGGAACAGCTCGAAAAGAACCTTTGAGCACAAAGGGCTCAGCTCACCATGGGGGCCTGCTGGGAGGAACTGGGCTACTCATCCCACCTCCTCCTGCAGGTCCAACACCTCTCACCATGCTTGGACACTCCTGTTCCATGCAGTTGTCAGAGCTACATTTAAAGAAACACCTTTATTGCAGTAAAACTCCCTCATAACAAACTCTGAGTGAGTCGAGGAATGGTGAAAGTCTTGGGAGATGCTTCTGTTAGGGAGAGAAACCAAGCAATAAATCTCCTTGGCAATACCCTATCACTCACAGGGAACATAACAGACAAAATAAATACAATAAAATATAAAATCAAAAGGTTTTTCTCTGGTTTCTGATGCCCAGCAGGATCCAACACGGGAAGCCACTTTTCCTCCTCACAGCTCCATGTGTATCTCTCATAATCTCTCAGTCTTCTCACTTTCTTTCTTGATCACATTTTCAGTCTCCTCGTGCACTTCTCTGGACTGCTTCTTGTCTCTTGTACACGTTCATCCAGATCCACATAAACCCTCAATCCATAATCTAGGAAATTCTCTTCTGGGATGGGGAAAGCAGGGTCCTGTTATTGATCTGCCGTGGATCTCTACTTTTTCCAATTTAGCACCTCCTTCCATCTCTCCAGACTGAAGTTTGGAGCCACACCCAGTGACTTTTTCAAGGTTTTATCTTATCCTGACTTTGGATTATGGAAATACAGCAGGCACCATAATTCTTCACTTAACACACCCCCAAAAGATTGAAGCCCACTCAGGCTGTACTGATGCTGCAAAAGGGGCCATATTTTATAAAAAAACTCACCATAAAAGCACTCAAGTGCCAGATAGGAAGCTGAGTATCATTTTTTAATAGTAATGGAGTATATTAATGAGAAAAATTTGGACCCCAGCATTATAACTCTTCCAGCAGATATTATCATTACATGCATTTCGCATTATCACTAATTTTGCATTCAGCATAGCAGGACCATTAATTCAGCTCTAGTCTGCAGCTGAATAAGCCAGATTGCTTAAGAAAATAAACGTCTCTATTACTTTTTATAGTGCTGAAATTAATTTACAGTTCCAGTTTGTGATAACTAAAATTGAGAATTAAAACTATATTTGGTACCTGAGATTTCCCAGAGATTAGCATTCACGAGGCTGTAAAAATATTAACTGCTTTAAATAATGCTTGCAATATTTCTAGGGTTATGAAGCATCTTCTCTTAGCTCATTTTAATTTCTTTAGCATCCATCTCTTTAAGCATATTCACACCCTTGGAAGATTAGGCTGAGAACATTGCATTAAGAGAAATGGTATTTACAACAATGCCGTGTAGTATAATGTGTATTTCCAGGGGCTTGGAAAGGCATGAAAATAAACATTTTAATGGTGGATTTAAGGGCCCTCAGGTTGCCTTTGTGCTGCAGGAGAAGTCGGAGTTGAGGAGAATTTTTGAAGCAGAGTGGCATCGAGTCAAGAGGGGAGTAAATAAAACCTTCAGAGGAAAAGGGGAACTCGATAAAACACACAAAGAGACAACACTGCTTCTGATTCACCTCTGAAAATCACAAGAGCAGAAGAGAGAGGTGGGAGAAAGGGGAAGTTGGAGCCTTCAAGCCAAACCAGTGGACGCTGTAAGATCATGGAATCCCAGAATGGTTTGGGTTGGAAGGGACCTTAAAATCCATCTCATTCCACCCCCTGCCATGGGCAGGGACACCTTCCACTAGCCCAAATTGCTCCAAGCCCCATCCAACCTGGCCTTGGACACTTCCAGGGATCCAGGGGCAGTGCCAGGGCCTCCCCACCCTCACAGCCCAGAATTCCTTCCCAATATCCTCTCTAACCCCGCCCTTTGTCAGTTTGAAGCCATTGCCCTTTGTTCTTTCACTCCAGGCCCTTGTAAATAGTCTCTCTCCATCTTCCATCTTCCTTCAGGTCCTGGAAGGCCATAATTAGGTCACCCCAAAGGTTCCCTTCTCCAGGCTGAACAATCCCAGTTCTCTCAGCCTTTCCTCCCAGCAGAGCTGCCCCGTCATGATTTTCTGGTTGTCATTGCAAGTGCCCTCCAAAAATCCACCCCCAGCTCTGGCTGTCAGGGAAGTCTGTGCTGCTCCTCCTCACCATCCCTGAACACACCCCCTTAGCATTAAAAACATCACAGTTGTCACACAAAACAGGCAACAATCTTGACATTTAGATATGTGGGGCTTTCTGGGCCTCCAAGCCCTCAATCCTGCCTGTTCAGGAATTCTCTTGGAATGAATGAAAGGCTGAGCTCCTTAAACAGCTGGGTGATACAAAGCAGCTGAAGCTTAAAGAAAGCCATCAAATTCCATAAGAAAATGGGATGAGCTGGATGTGGTGTCATTGCAGGATTAGGCTCTAACAGTCAATAACATCTGTTCTAATATGTCCCTTGCAGGAGGAAGAAAATAGGATTTAAATTTAAATCCATAGATGGAACAAGAAGCAGAGCAGCAGAGTCCGAGTTACAAGGTGCAATATTTCCTGGGAGGTTTTGGTAAATTCTGGGTTGATTTTGGTATTTAATGATTGAACGAAATATCTGCTTCATCCTATCTGTGTGCAGAAAGCTCAGAGCAGCTGATCTGAGCTTTTCCTGGACTCTTTCAACTTCGAGTTTGATTTGAGTGGTATAAGATGGAGTAAATGGAAGGATATTTTGTTGCTGGATCTCCTACAAAAAGCACTGTTAGGACTATGTGTGATGGCAAATTATTTTGCAAATAGCAATTTTCTAAAAAACAATTCTTTGCTTGAGCATCCTCCCATACAAACATCATTTCCTTTGGGTACCACTGGAGAAGAAGTGATGTTCCCAACGGCTTTTTCTTTGCTTCCATTAATACTAATTTTAATTCTTTCAGATTGGAGGGGTTTCTATCAGGGATTTTAGGACGAGAGCATCTCAAGCTGAGATTTTAACAGCTGAGCTCATACTCCGAAACACAGAAATGGCACTGCCTCAAGTTTTCATTAAAAAAAAAAAAAGAAAAGAAAAAGAAAAGAAAATATATTGTTCTTAATTCTGAAAGCTTGAACCCAAATGCCTGAGTGTGGTTTTATGAAAATTGCCCTTCCATCAGGAGTGAGTCTCCAGTGTTCCACGGCGCTGCCTCTGCAATAATGGTTTCAAATGGAAACATTTATTTTTCCCTGGTTTTTAGTAGCTCTGGAAGAAGCAGGGGGCTAATTACCAATGCTGAGCTGCAAGGGTCAGATGGAGAGGAAAAAATGAAACTAAATGTTTCAGAAAATAGGTGAAGGATCCTGCTGTGGTAAATTTGGATGATGCAGCCTTTTACCCTGCAGTCTCTAAGTTAGAGTTGGTGGTTTTAGAACATTGAGCTGGAACTGGCGAGTGCATGTGAGGAGAAACAATCAGCTCTGGGCAAAACAAGGTATTAAAAGATTGAAGAGTTATTCTACCATTAAAAACAACAGATATTTAAATTTAAATATACATTTTAAATTTAAATATACATTTTAAATTTAAATATACATAAAATAAGAAGAATATAGATCTGTATTTGCACTGCAATCAGCTATTCAGCAGAGGTGATACACATTCAATTCTTAATTCTCTGATTGCAGGTGGGATGGCTGCTGCAAGAGAAGGGTCCAAAATAGGTCACTGAAAGAAGAAAAGACTGAGTCTAAAATTATTTTCTTAGTCCATTGTGCTTCCATGTCATCCTAAGATCCTGACAGGGGGAACTACGTGGGACTTCTGGATGTCACATCATTGTCTGTACAAAGGGCAAAATGGAACAATTAAATTGCCCAAATGAGTCAGAGGGAGCCCTTGGCCCTGAAAAACAGAGGTGTGAAATTGTTGAGAAGGAACACGGGGCTGTTGGAGGTGGTTTATGAACCCAGGGCTGTCCTGGGCTGCCCCCCTGAGACCTCGGCCTCCTCTAGATCTGAAATAAATCCTGAACTGCCCAATGAGATGGACCCTGACAGAGTCTGGAGCAGTGGCAAAGATCAGCAGTTGCTGCAGGACATCCAAAGCCTGGTTGCCCCCTTGGTGTTACCAGCCCTGGAGGAGAGCAAGAGAAGATGGAATTTGGCTCCAACCCTCACCTGGGAGCCCTTCACCTGCCAAGGGACAGCGACAACACACAGAAAGCTTGCTAGAAAATTCTGGGTGCTAATTTAGTTTTGTGATCCATCAGAAGGCTTGAGAACCCTCCCAGGCTCCAAAATTCACTAGTTAAACCCTTGCAGCAGCACCCTCCTTCCTGCCAGCCAGGAAACTGAGCTTTGCCAGGGGCAAAACAAGAGCCATTTAATCACAAAAGCCACGGGCAACTACTGAGCACAAATGAGATTAAACACCCACCCACACCAACCAACTCAAAGCAAATGGAAAATTGGAGGAAATCAGCCCCCAGGACATGCCAGAATACGGATTATTTTGGGGTTTTTTTTTCCATTCTGGCAAACACTGAGTAAAAGGTCCCCTCCGTTATGATGGGTTCAAATGGAGCATCTCACTGCAGCCAGAGAAAGGCAGGCACTGAGAAGTTCTCAGAAGAGATAAAGAAGTTGAGAAAATCATTTTATTGCCTGACAGAAGGGGAGGCTGCCTTAATTTTGTTGTCACTGGGAGTCTAAATGTATAAGGACAGCTGCTGTGCTCAAGCAACAATGCAATCAGTTAATGCTTTCAGCAGGGAGACATTAGCTGCTTCTCCCTCCTGCCAGGCAGGGAGAAACAAAGTTTACCAAAAAAAAAGGGAAAAAAAAGGAAACTTTTAGGCATTTTTTCCCCATTTTTTCCTGTGCTCCTGTGGGCACAGGGAGGAGAAGGCCCCACCAGGACAGGGAATGCCTTCTGAATGTTCTGTACCTTGTCCATCACATATTTTCTGAGACAACTGCAGTAAAGCCACACAGTTACAATTATTAAACAGAATACAACAAGGACCAGAGAGACTGTCACCAAAGCCACTTTTGTCATTGACTAAAAAAAAAGATCAAACAGCAAAATAATGTTGACTAAGAAACAAAATGAAGCCACAAAACCGGGAAGAATTTGCCCCACATAGTGATGAAATCAGCACAAGCCAAATGAAGACATTTGCTGGTTTTACATCCCCAATTTGAAAGGAAGGTAAAGGAGAACAAACAAGAAGCTAAAACTACACGTAAAGCCAACGATGTGTTTGTGCCTCAGAGCTGCAATAACGGAGGCTCCTCCTGAAGGAACAACCCACAGCTGGTTTGGCTTTAAAAAGTTTTGAGGTGATAAAAAGGAACATCAGAGGAGCCTTGGTTTGGCATAATGAGGTGTTTTCAGGAAAAACAGGAAAAAGGGAAAGGAAAAGGAAAAGCCATTCCTGTTAGACACAACCACTGGTCCATTTCAAAATGGAGACAAAGAATCATTTAGGCTGGAAAAGACCCTTAAGATCCTTGAGTCCAACTCTTAACCCAGCACTGCCAAGCCCATGGACAGGTTTAAGAGAGGGATGTCCTGGGATTCCATTTTCAGATCTGCAATGGAATTTGCTGTGCTCTTTCACAATCCACTTAAAACTGGGCTCTCCGAAATGTCCAAAAGATTAGGACTGGAGAAGGTTTGAGATAGATACTTTAATTCTCCTTCTGATCATTGTCCCTCAACACTTCCTCCCATTCAGGAATGAGTCTTTCCCATGGTTTGGTTGAAGGCTGTGTGAGGCCCACAGACAGGACACAGCTGCTTATCCCCTGCTCAAGTAAGAAACCCAAAGACCTAAGGTCAGTCCTAAACCCACAGCTCAGATAAAACCACCTGAAGAATCATGTTTTATAGGCAAATCAACCAGGTAGAATTTAGATCTTTCAGTCAGGGAGTCTGAAATATGATAACATTAAAAAAAAAAAAAGATATATTTCAATATAAAAGGGCAGCAACGATATGGCCTTAAAGGAAACAGGAGAATGTTGATTTTGTAACTTTAATGCTCTCAGGCCATCACAGGATGAAATGAAAGAATTTCCCCTAAGTTGCTCTAAGCTCCAATCTTGATCTTACTCATAATTATTACATGTTGAAAGTTTAAATATTTCATACAGAAGAGATTAAAAGATTGCAAGAGAAACTGAATAATCTCCCCAGACTTCAGAAAGTATAAAGACCAAACCCAACCTGAAAGGAAAAGAATACTAAAACCACATTGTTAATTAAATCCCTTATGTGTAACATTTGTCTTAATTTCAAATATTTATCGAAGAAGGATTTAAATAAGATGAATTAATCTTAAGAAATGACAGATTAATCCTTTCTTTGGGACCAGTGATTATATAAATGTGTTTTGAAAACAGCAGAGAGAATGCCAGGCATGCTGGACAGAAAGCACAGCTCAGGTTAGACATTAGTCTGCCCAAGTGGATTATCAAAGTCAGGCTTAGCCATTTTCACCAGGGTTTAATTTAGTCTGGGGAACAGCAGCTACAAAGAACACACTGATGTTGTAGAGCTCAGAGAAGCCACCAGGGAGGGGAGATGGAAAACAGATCTCAAACCGCTTGAAAAGATTCAATAGCATAAAATAATCTAATTAGTTGTGCTCTCTGTCGTTTTGGGGACATCTTCAGAGCTGGGTGTTTTATCCTTCTGTGGCTTTGCTCCTCTGGCCTCACGGAAAGAGCTCTCCCTGCAGCTCAAGGCTCTGAGATGTGGCCGTGAGGGTGCCAGGAAAGGTCACTACCCAGATCAAATGAAGACAGATAGAACGAGGCTCACCTTTAAAACCTCCTGGTAATTAAAAGACAAAAAGAAAATCTGAGCCTGGTCGTGTTTCCAGTCAAGAAAAAAAGTAAGTTTTGCTGTTGTTTCAATGGCAGCCAGGTCAGGTTTTTGCTAATATTGATCCAACCTCAAACACAAGAGGGTGAGGTGGTGAGTGTGAGGGGCAGGAAAGCAATAAGAGTGAGGACACTGAGCAAAACCACCCCCTTTGGAGTTTGGTCTGCTGAAATAATTCAGTAAATTAATCAGTAAAGTGATCTGTGGAAACATATAATTCTTAGTTTTTCTATTCTGATCGTCATAGTAAATTATTTCTTGTGTGCCAAGGGTGCTTCCTACTCTCGTCTTTGTACAGCTGAAATCCAGAGAGGGTCTGGCTTGATCCAGGCTGTTAGCCAAGAGTTCTGGATGAGCAGGGATCTGATGTGCAGGCTGGAGAAGATTAGCTTAGAGAGGCCTAAAATGAGCTGTCAGATACTTCCATTTGAGTGTTCTGGAGAGGTCTCTTAAGACATTGAGCCCTAAATACATTGGGAAAAAAAGTAGAGCTGGATGAAGACACAAATAAATGAAATCAAGGGACTATCTTTAAACAGAACTTGGTTTTATAGACAATAGAATAACACAAGATATTTCAATAGAATAGCACAAGATATTTCTCTGAAAACCAGGAAAATACGTCAAATGCAGAAAGAAAATTAACTGTGACCAAGAAGAAAATACAGTCACTAACTATGAACAGGGAATATTAGATCTGAAGGCAAAATAATCTCTCCAATTCTCCTTTCTCGTGAACGAAGCTGACACACCATTTTGTCTGATAATCTGCCTTCCCAGGATGCAACTGTCTCCTAAATTAGATCACGAAATCACTTCACCCTGGTTGAAATTATGGTGTCATGTTGCTGTGAACTGTTCAGGAGGTGCCACAGACGAGGGAACTGTCAACGCTCCAATGGCAAATGAAAAGCAATCAACTTATTTTAATTAACCAAAGCTTTGTCTGATTTTTGTGAGTTTTAACATGATATAATAATTTGAGATGATGTTGTAAGCAGGAATCATCAGCAAGGCCTGTTGCAGCCTGTTTACAGAGTCTCTTGCTGCTGTTGCAGGTTCAGTTTTTCAGTGGGTGAATAAACCAAAGGTTTTTCAGTAAACCTGCAAACTTTTTGCAGTGTTTGTTTCTAAATGGAGCCCTGAAGAGAAACAGCAGATTCCCAGACAGTGTCTGCTTCAAAGGTCAAGTGATTCCTGGGGAAAGGGACTGCAGAATGCTCTTTCTGACTTCTGCTGCTCCAGGAATGTTGTTGGCACATTAAAAAAGCAACTTACAACTAGAAATTGCCCTCTGATTCCAGCAAATCTCCTAGATATTATTAGTTATTTCCAACAGGTTCCAAAAAAAAAAAAAAAAAGGGCAAACAATGGCAGAGCAGTGTTTTGAACACAAATGGAAATCTATAGTTAAAACTGGTGAGAAAATTAACAAAATGACACTTTTCCATCATTTTTTCACCAATATTTCAGTTTTACTGAGGTTTCCCTGAGAAATTTGATTCAGATGCCTTGAATTGCATCTTTAACAGAGGGTTGATGAGGTTAAAGAGGTTTAACCATTGTACTCTGGCTTTACCATTCCACTTGTGTGACCAACATCCAGATGACAGGGCAAGTCTTCATTCCTTCAGAGCTGATTTGTGTTTTTGGCAATTTCCATCTCAGTTCTGTCTCTACAAAACAACCAGATTTCTTCTTCTCCTTTCAAATAAGAGCTAAGGAATATACAAATGAGAAGATCTGCCAACTTCAGCTTCTCTCCTCTGAGGTTCTTTGAAATCATTTCCCTTGAACTTCCATCCTGAAAAAAGCAGATGCCTTTAAACAACCCTTAGAACTCCACAGAGGCAGCTGTAAAATGTTTTCTCCCAGGAAATCAAAGGCAGGAGACCTTTGTTTCTTGAATCCTATGATAAATAAAGAACTCTGACTTAAAATATATATATTTATAAACACAGGAATCATGTTAAACTCTTGTCACGCCGTAGAAAGTCACTCTTGACTTACAGTTTGGGAAGAATTTTAGGGAATACTTCAAAGCCTGTTTGTTTTGCCAGGCTTGCCAGAAAACAAGGTTCTGAGGGGAGATTTTGTGCAGGAGAGCAGCATTTCATAAGGGTGGTTTGAGTGTTCAAGGCACAAACCTCTGAGATGTTGATCCAGGGCTGGCTCCTGACACCCATATCCGTGATAATTGTTGGATTAATCATCCCAAGGAAGGAAATGGATCATCCACTGATGAGTTGAGGGATCAGAGTCACAACAGAAGAAAGATTTTGGTCTTGGATTGAAAATATTTGAGGAATCACACCCTCAGTTGCAGTTCACTGGCACTGCTGAAGAGCTGCCCTCAAAATGGGTTTAAATAAGGGGTTTTTAGCACAGAATTTGAGGGGGGCTGCATCTCATCACATCTGAGAAAACTGACAGATACAGAAAAAAATATTTAGGATTTCCAAACCAATATCAAAGGGACACTCAGGACTGTGCTCTATCTTCATGGATTAATTCAAATTATTTGTAGCTTTATGTTGATTACTCCCTTAATGTTTCTCCCTCCCCCTCAGTAAGAATCCTTGTCCTGCATGAAAAACTAAATGAATGCTACTTAAAGTTTAGCCTTCTTGATTTGCATTTTATATGAGACAGTAAATGAAATTTATGCTAATGTGATACATATATTCTCCCCTGAACCATTAAAGGGGAGGTGGGGCTACACAGTGCAATAGTTTAAATAATTGTGGCTGTCACTCACAATTATTCCAACCCTTGTACAGCAAGAAAGCAAGAAATTATCCTCCAATTCTAGAAAATCTCCTCCATGTTATTATGCTGATCAAAGTTCTTAAAATATCGGATGTAAGATACAAGTTCCCCTGGAGTAGCTCGGAAAATCAGAAGCTGAAAGTAAAACCTTTAAGTTTTAAATGGTTTTGGCAGGTTTGCTTTGTTTTCATACTTTCCAGGAAAGGTGCAGCGTGGAACTGGGAAATGACAGAGTATTGTTTTCATTTATTTCATCCTCCTATAAATAAGAGCTCATAAAATCCTCCATTAATATCCGGGAAAACTTTGTGAATTAATGATGCTTTAAAATGTGAATTAATGAGTCGGTGAGCTTCAGGACCTCTGTGTAAATCTGAGAGAAGTTCTGAGCACTCAGAGAACCAGATGCCCTGCAAAGGGGTTATTGGGGAAATCTGTTGGGTACCTCAGCAGGAGGAATTTGGACACATCTGACCAAAAAGCTGCTCCCGGAGGGAGGTCTCCACTTGAGTGTTTCAACCTTTGTATCCTCCATGTGAGTGGTTCAAACCAGAGGAACATTGGAAAGAAGGAATATATCCCTATACATAAATGTATAAAATCATGTGACCTTGGGCTGATGTATTCTACAGCATCTCACTGGACGGGAGAGTATCTATTTCACTTGTATTTTCCCTCATATTCAGTTAAAATATCAATAATTTTTGGTGTGAATAAAAGAGTGTCTCTGGTATAGGTGGCATTATCTCTATGAACGAGGGGCTCTTGGAATGATGTGACAGATCCTTTGAAATGCAAAGGTAAGACCAACTTATTAAAGCTTCTTTTTTTTTCTTTTTTTTTTTTTTGTATTTTTAGTCGGTGCTTGCCTTTGATTTCCAGCATGAAGTCACAATACAGGCATCACAATAGAGGTCACGGGGAAAGAACAGACAAAAATCAGGTGTTAAACTGTACATGGGCTGATCCTCTGGTTCCCAATTCATCAAGCCAAAATAGTGACCTCTGGAGAGTGACAGGCAGAGATATCTGCATCCCAATCCCTCCATCCCATTCTCTGCGGGGAGGAAAGGTCTTTGTGATGACAATTGCTTGGCTGAATAAGGCTCTTCCAGCTCAGCTCTCAGACTAAACTTTTTGTGTGTTAAAGGAGACATTTCTGGAGTACTTTGCACCATTATGGTAATGCATGAATTTTAAAAAAAAAATAGCAGGAGACGGGGATGGAAATGGGGCTGACGCCAGCACAGAATTCCCAGCTCTGAAGCACTTCCAGTGGGAGTCTCTGCTCTCTCCTCCAGCTGCTCTAATGATGATCCCGGTGGCCAAAAGCAGTTTTAAGCCAAACTTTTAGTCTGAATCCATTGGGACCAGTGGGCTAATGGAAAAGGAGGCAATATCCTGATGTGGGGATGGGTGGAAACACTTGCAGCTGATGGGAAGGCTGCAAAGTCCACCGAGCATATCCCTGGATGCTGCAGAGCTGCAACACTAGGAGAGAGCTCAGGGCCTTAAAAGGTGTATCAGAACTCTGGAGGAGAATGAAGAAACAAACCTGGGTGTAATATTGCAGATTTAGTCGTGGTTCAACCAAGGCACTGAACTCCTCAGTGCACACATTTTGCATGTCAGCTCTCTAAATTGCATCCAAATCTTTGTTCTCTGACATTTAGCATCACTCTGCTTCAGCAAAGGTTGGTGCTTTTTCTTTCCCAGTGCCTTTCTGACCCGTCTTTAAAGTCAGCTCTGCCATCAGTCTCAGCTGACAGACAGAAAATAGTGAAATATCGACTTTTACAACAGGTGACACAACATGAATAGACGGAAACTTGGCACTGGATTTTCCATATGAAAGGAAGTGTCAACAAAACAGAGCAAAGCCCCCACACTTCATCCAGTTAATGAACCACCATTGTCCGTGTAGGGGCATGTATCCAGCAGAATACACCTCCTGAGAGAAAAAGAGAGGAACTTTGAAACAAATTTAAAACTTTTAGCCCAAAATTTTGGACGTGGAAACTTATTGCTTCAAATTATGAAGGAATGAAGTTAATTGGTTTGAGCTGGTTGTTGCTCTGAAAGGGGAGAGTTGAGATGACACATTTAACACAGTGTTTCTTCTTAGAGAGTCCTAGGTTTTCAAAAAGTTGTGAATTTTCCTTCTCTTTCCACCTTCTTGGGAGCACAGGATAACTGAGGCTGGATGGGGCCTCAGGAGATGTCTAGTCCAGCCTTGGGCTCAGAGAAGCTCAACCAAGAGCTCAGATGAAGTTACTCCACACTTTCCTGCACAGTGTTTTCTTATCCCAAAATGGAGGCATTTTTTTGCTCTTATTCCACATTATCCATAGGCTGGAGCCCCTTCATGTTCCCCAGCAGTGCCTGGGCACAGACCAGTTCTGGGTGCAACAGATGATAACAAAAAAGCCAGCTGAGATAAAGGTGTTTTGCAGGCACTGAGGTGCCCTCACACTCACCTGCTGGGCAATCCCTCACCCAACACTCAGAGGGAAAAGCTGGAGGTGACCATTCCAAGGATAAACCAACTGCCTGCTGGCCAGAACTTTCAGAATCCTAAATAAAACAGCCAATTAGGACTGGTTAAAACTTTCAGTTTACAAACTGTGGTCGGAATTTTGCACGAGTGTCCTGAGTTTCCAGTGCAGGAATTTCTAGAAAAGTCTCCTTCCTCTTTCTTTGCTGTTTTGTGGTCCCATGGAGCCACTCAGTGCTGTCATACCCTGAACAAATCCATAGCAAGAGCACTAATTGACTTGGGCTGATTAACAGCTGACAAGTGCTCAGTGGTGCACAGCTCAGTACAGCTCCAAAATTGCAAATGCTCCAATCTACCAGAGCTGTCATTAAGTAGAATTTTTTTTTCTCTGGCAGTCCCAATGCAGAGGTCAAAAAGGGAAAGAGTGTGAGGAACTGCTCAGTTTTACTGCACACTTGATATCTGGCCTCTGGGAACTGGTTTCCTGTGGTGCTCGTAGACAAACTGTCATAAAAACACACATTAATTCCATAGTTGATTCCAGCCAAACCATATGCACGGTGTTTCCTTTCAAGAGTTATCATGCATGGAGTTATTTATTATTGTATAGGACTGTTATACTGAAATAATGGTTGTCTCAATGCCCTAAAGCTGTGGGGTCATTTAAATGCAACTGTCAGATGAAAAGAAAAGCTCCACGCTGCTTCTAAAACTGCAGGACTCGTTAGATTAACATTTCAGCCTCCTAAAGTAAGGAGATTTGAGAAATGAATCCAATAGAGGAAATTGGATGTTGAGAATAGCATAGCTGAGTATTTATGGGATGTCATTTCCCCCTTAGAAATACAGACAATTGGAGCTGAGTATTTGCTTTCTTATCCCATTTCCGAGGGTGGATTTGACACCAAGTGGAGCAGAACTGCTGCAGCTCAGGGGCTCAGAGGGACAGGACAACAAAGCTCTGGGGCATTTCTGTGCTGTGCCACCACTGCAGCAACACAGTCAGGGAATCCCAGGATCACTGAGGTTGGAAAAGCCCTCCCAGACCATGGATCCCCCCTGTTCCCCATCCCCACCTTGTCCCCCAGCCCAGAGCACTGAGTGCCACGGCCAGGCCTTCCTGGGACACCTCCAGGGTGGGCACTCCAAACCTCCCTGGGCAGCCCCTGCCAGTGCCTGACCACCCTTTCCAGGAAGAAATTCCTCCTGATGTCCAACCTGACCCTCCCCTGGCACAGCCTGAGGCCGTTCCCTCTCCTCCTGTCCCTTGTTCCCTGGGAGCAGAGCCCGACCCCCCCTGGCTCCCCCCTCCTGTCAGGGGGTTGCAGAGCCAGAAGGTCCCCCCTGAGCCTCCTTTTTTCCAGGCTGAGCCCCCCCAGCTCCCTCAGCTGCTCCTGCTGCTCCAGCCCCTTCCCAGCTCCATTGATCTTCTCTGAACCTCTGTTTGGCCTGTGGAGATTCACCACTTCCAATTCAGGGGGGGGGGAAAAAGGTGTTCTTAGGTATTAGAACTTAGAAAAATGCTGAGACAGATTGAAAAGGAGTTCATAACAACCAGCTCCTAAGTCAGGGGCAGTGCTGTGGGTAGATGATTCAAGGCAGACCCAGTAAGTGTAGTCCAAACTCTTGGAAACACCACCATATCCAAGGATTTAACTTCAACCCCAAGCAGTGACTGCCAGGAATGAGCCATTAAAAAAAAAACAAAATAATAAAATGCTGTTGCCATTGCCTGAGCCCAAACCCACCTGAAAACCCCTGGTGATCCCTCACCATTCCATTCCCACAGCAACCTGGCTGTTAACCACTTGCAACCTTCATTTCCACACAAAAGCACACTGGGAACAGCAGGAGGTGGTTTCATGTTAATAAACAAACACACAAGACAAGATCAATTAGTCAAAATGCTGTGACTCATTTGTCATTTACAGAGGGGCTCCTCCACATGAGGATTCTGTTCCTCATCCCAGGATTTGGCCTTGTTCTGCTCACAGCTCTTGAAGAGAGACATTTAAAATCAAACAGCTCAGTGATCTGAGCACCCACCAGGCCTTGACAGAAAGAATCAAGGGCAGGGCTGCTCCTGCTGTCTATAGGATGTGTTTGCTCACAGCTGAAATAGCTGCATTACTCATCTCCACATTGTCCAGAAATACCAAATCATCCTCCAGCAATTCTCTTTCGGATCTCTCTGGTACCTTTAGAAGGAAAGCAATGAAAATAAAACCCCTGTAGTGGCAGAGGATGTTCAGGTGGTTCACTGAAGGGCACCCCCAACTTTGTGACCCATTGTAGTTTGGTCTGATTAATCTGTGATAATCTGTAAAATCTCTCCTTGGATCGTCTTCCTGACACCTCCAAATCATGGATTTGAGGTGCCAACAACATCCAAACAGATTTTGCCAAAAAATAAGGTTTAAGTTGTACTAATGAAGCAGGGAAAGAGCAAGAGCAGGAGGTTGGTCAGGTGGGTGAACAAACTCTGAAAGGAGAACAAATTCCTTTGTTGGGGTGGGAGGCAGCACAGCCACAGATTTCACAGAGCACCTGGGCAAAACTATCCTACTTGTCCTCCACATCTCTGGAATAAAAAGTGAGGGAAAACCACGGGGTCACATCCACAGTATTTGTGTTGATTTGAATTTTATTATTATTATTATTATTATTCCTGAATAATTAACCTGTTTTTTCATTCCTGCCAAGTCATAGTTCCCAAATACATCCATTCTATCCTTTCTCACTTTCTGTCTCACCTCCCAGGACTAGAGGCAGAATAGAAATTTCATTTCCCAAAAGTCAGAACTTTTGCTGGAAAATATGCCACATTTTTCAGGAAATCTTTGTGAAAATGTTAAGTGCACACAATCCCCCTCTCCTTGGATTTCTGTTGCCCCAGACCATTGTTGTGGCATGTCATTAAACCACAGAATCCCAGGATGCCTCAAACAGGAGCCTCAGTGTCTCACAAACAAGTCCCTCAGAGCCTGAAACCCTCAGCCAGGAGGCTCCTGTTAATGGAGAGAGTGGAATTGCAAATGCAGAGCAGGTCAATGGAAGGGGAATTTGCTGGGAAGCCTCCTTGGAGTCCTCCTTAGATTCCTCCAAAGTTTTCAGAGCAAGCAGAAGACAAAGGAGTGCAAATGGCAAAGTTAATCTTTAAGCATCATATGTGCTCCTCAGCACAAATTCCAAGCAGGAAGCGAGTGGATGATGCTGTAGGAAACTTTAAGGATGGCATCCCCTCTATTCCCTATTCCTAAACCACCACAGGAGTCAACCTGTCCTAGGCTGGGCATAATTACAGTCAGCAGCTTCTAAAGCTGAGCTTTCCACAGTCATGGACAAACCCTCTGTCTCATGCTAAACAGGAATGTTTAAATTGATACCCCTGGAAATAAAATTACAGCCCTGTTAATGTAAAGGAGTTAAGAGAAAACCTCCTGCTGGTGTTTACAGACAAAAGTAAGAGCAGAAAATAATTACAGACAACAGCCTGACTGAGGGAATTATATAATAAAGATATTTATGTAGGCCATCTTACTGCCATTCCAACAGGAAGAAAAAGAACATAATGATAGAGAAAAATTAAAAGGCCAGAAAATTCTTTAGGAAGATGGAAAAAACAAGTGAAATCCAATACACTGAGCTGTTCTCTGCTCCACTTCCTTCATGCTCTCAAAACAACATGAACAAGGTTCTCTCACTTTGACATCTGGAGCAGGATGACAGCAAACAAGGCAGGAACTCCAAAACTCCTCAGGACACACCCAGAATTACAGCACTGTTAAAAAGAAATCGTTTTCTCTCCCTGGAAAACAATAATTTTCTCTCCCTCTTTTGCCAACCACGTTGAGCCATTAATTGCATAATTGTTCAGCCACCACAACCTGTTTTATTGGCTTTGAGATATCAAAGGAAGAACAAGAAACCCTGCTAACAGCACCATATAGCATTGCATTAATTCACCAGAAATGCAAGGAGAAAAACCAGCTGAAGCCACAGAGGAAGCTGCTGGGATATGGTATTTGTTGTGATTATTCCCATTCCCCTTTCAGTCATTGATGTGTCTGGATTGGTATTCCAGGTACAGAGACCTGTCAAAGAAATTCCTGACCTTATCTAACAAAGTTCTCACCCCCTCCCTGATAACACAGAGAGATTTCCTGGGGCCAAATTGTGAATAAAGGCAAAGTGATCAATCAGCAATTAGGGCAGGATTATCCATCCTGGGAGTGTAACACAGCACAGGGGAAAAATGGGATAGAAAAAACCCAAACCAAGTGAGGTATAATGAAGATAATTAGAATATTATCCATTGTATTCATAACTCTGCATCCCCTTAATGCAGCCAAATGAATTTCTCCAGCTCTGGAAGAGCTCTGCTGGCTGCAGGAAATGCTGGCTTTGGGATTATGTCAATAGATGTAGAAATGAGTTCAGTTCCTGCTCTTGTCAGAGGGTTCCTTTGTGAGCCTGGACTAACCTCTGCAGCAGGACCCCCCCCACAGCACCTGCCTCCCTGCTGCCAACAGGACAAACCCAGGCAATTGTCCAGAAGAAATTAATATATAATGAACTTTTGGGATAAGGCAGCGTGGTGTTAAACCCATTGAATCTGTCCAAAAATCTGGGGGTTCCTACTCTTAGTGGGGTTTTCCTACAGTTTTCCTACAGATCTGGACTCAGCTCTTGCTTGTGGTGCTGAGGTTGATGCACCATTCCAAGAAGGAAGAGAAAAGAAAAGAAGGAAAGGAGGGAAAGGGGAAAAGTGGAAAAGGGGAAGGGAAAGGGGAAGAGAAAGGGAAAGGGAAAGGGAAAGGGAAAGGGAAAGGGAAAGGGAAAGGGAAAGGGAAAGGGAAAGGGAAAGGGAAAGGGAAAGGGAAAGGGAAAGGGAAAGGGAAAGGGAAAGGGAAAGGGAAAGGGAAAGGGAAAGGGAAAGGGAAAGGGAAAGGAATCTTCTCCCTTCTCTTGGATATTTTGTCTTAAGGGAGGGAATTCTTTCCAGGATGGGATTTCTTTCCCTGTCTCTGTGCAGTAGCTCCTGCAGTGCAGCCCCAGCCCCAGCCCCACCGTGGCAGCAGCCCCAGGAATGGAAGGACCATCTGTCCAAGTGTGACTCGTTCCCTGCCCACTCAGTTCCACAGTCTGTCAAAAGCACCCAGGTTGGAAAAGGAAACCAAAAACCTCTGCTATTAAAAGTACTCAAATTAACTGGATCTCCATGACAGAATTGGGTTGAGGGATGACTAAAACTGCAGCTTTAGGGGAAGATCTGGAGGGGCAGAAACTTCTGCCAAGGCAGCAGGGATGGACACTTGGGGTGTTGGGGACACAGAGAAGGCTCTAAACTGCTAAACTGGTGTTAAAACACCATCCCAGTACCAGGCTGGAGAGGCTCCCAGCACTCCTGGGAGCTGGGAAGAGAATATCACCTTGGCTAAGAACTGAGGTGATGAAAAATCTCTTTTCTTTGCCCAACTCTTCAATCTTCATGTTGTAAAAAGAACCCACGCTTGGTCTTTGAGCTGCAGATTCAAAATTGTCCAAACATTCTCACTTTGAGGCTTTGATTTAAAAAAAAAAAAAAAAAAGAAAAAAAATCAAAAAATTCTCTCCCCCAATATTTAAAGGGATAATAAATGTTAAGAGGAAAACAAAGCAAGGAAACACACAGATCCATCAGCAGGGAGCCCAGCTCATCTTTTCTATTTTTGAGAACAAATATTCTGGACTTGCAATACTTTCTGTTATAATGGGTATTCTTTTCATGTTTTTTTGTGGTTTTTTTCTTTTTCCTTGCTAGGGACATCCAGCTTTCTTTCAACCTTCATTTCCAGTTGTATTAAAAAATAATTTATTTTTCCCTTTTCTGTTCACTGATGTCAATCAGGGTTTGCAGTTCCTCTGCCTTGCTCTCACAATACTCACAGCAGCAGGATTTCCAGAAGTGCCCAAACCCCACTGACACTTCCCAGTGGTGATGTTTGATCTGCTTCAGGTGGACTGAAAACTCATTTGTAATCGAAAAAAAAAAAGCAAAAGCCACCTGGAATGGAAACTTATTCATTCTGAGCTATTCAAAACAATCCTCCAGTGGGTTTGAATACACTGGAAGCAGAAGAATTTGAGACATCCAGGCTGTTTTCCATCTCCTGCGAGCCACCTGGCGGGATTACCCCAGAAAGGACATTTTCACAGGACAAATTCTGGTTAAATCTGGACTGTAGAGCTCCAGGAGGGGGGTCACAGCTCCACAGGGCCAGGCCTGCAGCACCTGCACATGTGGGGAAGGGCCCCCACCCCACTCATCCCTCACTCCCTCGTCCTCCCAGTGCTTTCTGCTTCCACTGGGGTAGAGGTTTGACTCTACCAATGAGTGTTGAAAGGTTTAGCTGGAAACAAAAACCCACATTGCATTTAAGAATCATAGAATGGGCCAGAAGGGACCTTAAAGATCATTTCTTTCTAACCCCCTGCCATGGCAGGGCCACCTTCCACTAAACCAGGTTGCTCCAAGCCCTGTCCAGCCTGGACTTGAAGAGACAGACAGTCCAAAACCTCCTGAATATGGAGGAATTTTACTCTTTGAAATTATCTAAACCCTCACACCCCCCAAAAAAAACCCAACAAGAAACCCCAACTGTTATCCCCAGAATCTATGTCTTAATGACAGAGTTTAAGACAAGGGTTTGGGTAGAAGAGCATTTTCTCAGGCTGAACCACGAGCTCGTGCTGAGGAAGCAGCTCCCTGGGTAAAAAGTAGTTATGAACTGCATGAAATAGAGTTCTTTTAGGGTTTGTGTTAATAGTAATGCCTGAAATCCTGCAAGAAATCTGCCTCCATTGTAATTGAAATCTGGGATCATAAACATCACTTTTTTTATGCCACTTCAGCCAATTCCTCCCAAATAAAATCTTTCCTATCAGCACAAAGAGAGAGTCCTGTCCAGGAAAAATCACTCAGATTTTCTTTTCTACCTGCCTGTATTTATCCTAATGGTGATCCCCCAGTATTGACCTGTTGTCTGACACACAGGGGAAGTTGCTTTGTGGCAGGACAATTATTTGCAATTATAAATAAAAAAAAAAAAAAAGGCCAGACCCCTCCTGTACTGTGCTTGCCTCTCTCATATAACTTGTAATTGCTTTTATTGACAATTTCTTCTTTCTCCTCTGGAGTAGGGAGGTTATTAAGCAAATCTATCTCTTTTTTTTGCAAAATGATAATTTAACTGATTAAACCAGTTTCATTGTCAATACACTTGCACAGGAGATTCTAATCCCACACACGAGACTGGGATTTTTTTTCATCTGAAGACTTTTTAGGCTGGGAAATGACAAATTGGGCACTATTGGCTTTTTTTTTTCCCCCTGTGGCAGGTTTTGCAGTCGTGTCTTTAGAAAATTACAGCTGTTGTCATTAAAAATGCACTACATCTCTGCCATTCATTTTTCTAAGCAGGAATTTTTAGTTTTCCAGTGTCACTTGCAGACTACACAAATACTTAGTGACACGTACAGATGGTTTAAGCTCTGCCTCGAGCCCTTTATTTGGGGCTGTCTGGGACTCCTGGAGGGACCTCTCCAACAAGGCAACACTCCATGCAGGGGCTTGGGACTTCTGATTTCAACTTATTCAACAGGCTTTCACCAAAAGGGTTATAAAAGAGAGGAAAAAAGAGAGGGATCAAAGGCAAACAGCAGCACAATGATGGGCCTGAGGGGAGCAAACAGTGCCAGCAAACTCTGCACCCCAAACTGCCCTGGTGATGGGCAGCAGGGAATAGCACAGGGATTGTGGGGCTTCTGTCACCTTCCTCTTAAATCTGCAGCTTCTTCTGGAGGGGCAGCTCCAGCTCTGCTCTGGCTGAGCAGGGACAGCACCCAGGGAAGGGCTGGAGCTGTGCCAGGGCAGGGTCAGGTTGGATCTCAGGGAAAGGTTCTTCCCCCAGAGGGTGGTTGGCACTGCCCAGGCTCCCCAGGGCAGTGGGCACAGCCCCAAGGCTGCCAGAGCTCCAGGAGGGTTTGGATAATGCTCTGAGGGACAGGGTGGGATTGTTGGGGTGTCCCGGGCAGGGTTGGGAGCAATCCTGTTGTCACCTTGCAACAGCAAGTCCTCACATCCTGAGGATGCCCAAAGAGAAGCTGCTTCACACACAGTTTTATCCTGCAATTGTCTTTTACTCATTTTGTGCTGCTCTTACAACTAATATGTACGATGAGATTGAAAGAGTTTGGGGCAAATTAGGGAAAATCCCCACCTGGACCATGATAACACAAGTCCCAGAGCAAGAGCCACCCTTCCCACCACCCCTGGGTCACAGCACACCCTTTACTTCTGTCCCATCCCATCTGACCATCAGCACCTGGAGTCCCACACAGACATTTTGGAAATACCTTCTCAGAAACCTCTTTTATTCCTGCAGCTGGGAAGTTCTCCTCAGTTCTGCTCCCTTTTTTTTATCACCAAATCTTTATTTTTGTATTTCTTAAAGAATAGACTGTTATGACTCAAATTTCATTTTTTTCACCCTCTACCTCTATTCATACTCTGTTTAAAAAAGGAAATTACTCTTCCATTTTCCCCAAAAGTATTTAATGGAAGGACAAAGTGAGCTCCTGTTCAGTAACTCCAGGAGTTCTGGCAAAGCTCTCAAATAAGAGGGAGGATAATTAGATGTGCTGAATGAGTTTCATTTCAAATTGAAAACATTTTATGCCTTTTTATTTTAATTCATGTCATTAGTTGTACCTGAGTCTGATTTCTCTACATTTTCCTGAACTTCTGAAGTATTTTGAAACACTCTTTCAAACTCCTTTTGCTTTATCTAAGAGTATCTCATGTCCCATTTGTAATGGTCTGCTGTATTCATTAGATACTGGGAACCATCTGTTCAAAATTTGCCCAGAACAAATCCAGTTTGAGAAAGATAAGGAGGCATAACTATGACTTTCTCTGAGCTAATAGCTCAGATTTTTGTGAAAGGCTTTGGATCAGATGCACTTGAGGTTTTCACCCTATTTTGAGAAGACGGAAATGGTGGTTAATTAAAATAAGAAGACATTGCTTTAGTCTCCAAAGAATATTTGTAAATCACACATGAAATTGGAAGTAATTTATCACTGATGCTCTATGAAATTCAGCTGTATATCCATCTGGCCATGGTGCTTTAGGAGGTAATATTGCTTGCAGGGCACTTTTTATTGCTTATCTCTCCTGGGGGTTATCTAAGTCTTGCCTCGATAATGCTGCCAGCTCTATTCCAGCCACAAAATAATAAATGGCTCCTCTTTCTGCTCCATGTAATCCAGAACAAGAGGGGGAAAAAAAATCTTTATTCATTCAACTCCTTTAACTTTTTGCATATAACCTCTAACAAGCTGGAATCCCTGGATTTTGTTATCCTTTCCAGGAGAACGTGGCTGTGGAGGCTGGTGGGGAGATGTGGGCTCTGGGATGTTCAGCTGCAGTTTGTGCAGAGCCAAAATGAAATAACAGCAGAGTGGAACCAACTTAAGAAAGGAACCAGGTAAATTTTCAGTCAGCTGCAACCTTGAGCTGCATTTCTAAAGCTCAGAGTTGAATGGAAGCATTGATTCTGGATATATTGATTTTAGCACATGGAAATACATTCAGGAGTAGAGGTCACGTTTAGTGTTGTCGATGAACACAAGTAGATGACCCAGAAATATTTAGATTTTTGGTTTTTTTCTTAAATAGGCATCTAATCAGATGAATTGAAGTCCAATTAGGGGTTGTATAGAGGTGAGAGTTTGGATAAATACTGCTTTCAAATTAAACATTGCTTTGATGTCAAACAGATCTAGGCCATAGAATCACAGAATGGTTTGGGTTGGAAGGGACCTTAAGGATCATTTCATTCCAAGTCCTGCCATGGGCAGGGACACCTTCCACCAGCCCAGGTTGCTCCAAGCCCCATCCAACCTGGCCTTGGACACTTCCAGGGATGGGGCAGCCACAGCTTCTCTGGGCACCCTGTGCCAGGGCCTCCCCACCCTCACAGGGAACAATTCCTTCCTAAAAATCCAGTCTAAACTTACTCCCTACGACAGTTTAAAGCCATTCCTTGTTGTCCTAATCCTATATGCCCTTGAGAAAGTCCCTCTCTGGTTCTCCTGTGGGCTGGAAGCAGGTCAGGATTGAGCAGGAGGGCACTGGCAGGACATGGGGCTGTGTCACACATGCAACTTTGCTTCAGGAAGCCAAATTTTTCCCAAAATTATTTCCCAAAATTCTCTTCTGGGTAAAATGCATCTCATTCTACCTAGGACCAGGACTGTAGAAAATGTAATAAAGGGGGAATTGCAGAGTAATGGAGCACCTTGATCAGAAACCCCAGCTGAGAAACACTGCTGAGTGAGTGCTCAGATGTATTTAAGTCAGGGACACATCACACCCACAGTGACAATGTCTGTGGGGTCTGACCTGTGACAGCCCCTGGCTCCAGGTGCCCTCTGTGCCCAGGCTCAGGGATTCACAGAGGTGCAGTCCTGGTATCCACCTGAATCCATCAGTTGCCATAGAAAACTGGCTCTGAAACCCAACTCAGGTACAGATTTTTCCCTGGCTGCAGTTCATGGGAAGGAATTGTTCCCAGAGGTCCTGAATGCTGTTTACTGTTTCTCCTGCTTTTCAATTAGATATATCTGACAACTCCTGTTGCCAGGGTTTCATCCCAGCACAAGTTGGATACCACAGTTATTCACTGGGGTATAAAACACATTTTCCAGGACCAGCCTCTGACCCGCTGCTGTCAGTGGGAACTTCCTGCAAAACCTCAGAAAAATCCAAACACTCCACTTCAAGGGAAGTTATTTGATTTTTTAATTTCTAGCAATTTTCAAATATTACCAGAGCAATCACTCACTGGCTTCCCTCCCCCTCCCCAAAAGAGGAAACCAAATCCCAGCCAAATCTGTTTTTTCAAGTATTAATGCAGTGTAACTGTGTTGAAGTCCCAGAGTGAGCACAGGAGAAAACAGCAGGAGACCTGAGGTCAGATTTGCTCCTTTCCAGGCTCTTCAGCTCCAGCTCAGTGCTGCAGAATCAGATGAAAAATAGATGTGTGAGTTCTATATTCAACTTAAACACAGGGATGTGATGGAATGTTAAAACCTGGAGGCCAAGGGCTGTGTCAGGGACGTGGATTCACAGCAGTTCAGTGCAGAAGAGCCCGGGAATGCTCCTCCTGAGAGGTGAGGAGGCACTGGGATTGTGGTGGGATTTCATCCTGGTGTGCTGCTCGCTGATAAAGTGCCATTACTTGGGAAAAGTCACGGAGCAGCAAATCAGGGAATGAGAGGTATTCACTCAGGACTGGCTTTCCTCTGGATGCACATGAGCTCGCATATGCAGGAACTCATTTTACAAGGGATGTTACACACTGCAAAAAAGCCTCAAATAGTTTCTTAATGTAGCTCTTGGCTTGCTGCAAACAAATTCTGAATATGCCCCTTTGGATTCCAGACACCAGTTTGGTTTTGGCTTTATTCCAGTCCCTTAATCATTCAATATTCATTAATATTTTTATGAATAATTTTTGTACACCATTCAGATAGGGGCGTTCTTCCTTCACAAGTCCCTACTTCCATGTAAACAAATATTTTCTACTTTTTAGTTATTTTTCTGTATTGTCAGTTATCAAACAAGAGCAACTCATGTAACTCAGGTGACCAGTTCCTCACTAAATAGTGAATATTCAATAATTTCATGAGCCAAGTGCAGGGAGAGGTCTGGCCTGTTAATTAACATATTATTAACAGTTCTTAATAATAAATACCCCCGCAGCAATCCTGGGCAGATCACGGAATTCACGAGCAGATAAGGAGCTCAGTTACCTGAATAATTTATTTCCAAAGATTCAATCCATGAGTTCTAATCACAAGTGTTTATGATTTGGACAAGAGGAGGAAAAAAAAAGACATTTGGGCTTTGAATGGATTGTTGCAAATGGGTCGAAACACCATTTTATCAACGGATTTCTGTGAATGTGAAAACTGTCTCCACTACTGTAATATTCCACAGCTTTAATGTGGAATTCAATTCAAATGATTTTGCCTTTACAGATTGAGCTGCTGATTTTTCATGTGAATCTCAGTTTTGGCCTCAAGAAAAACAAGTGTTCTCCTATCCCACACATACAGAAAAGAAAAACTGCAATGGAAAGGAGGAGAAATCGAATCGAGAAAAGGAGAAAGCAAATCAAACTAGCCAGGAATGTGTTCTGTTTCAAAAAGGAGATTTAGTAACCAATCTCACGGTGTTATTAAGGTGGATGGAGAGCAGCAGGATTATGGTGTTTTACAGGGCTGTACAGGAAAAGCTGGAAATCTGCAGCTATGCAGAAATGGAAAAGCCACTCGAAATAACTCAGGGAAATGGGCACCAACCTGATCATGGGGGAGTTTCACGTTCTCAGCAGTTCTGGGAATTGAGTGGTTTTCCTGCAGAATCTGAGAAAGGCCAGGGATAGGATGGAATTGGGTGGGTTTTATTACAATTTACAGATGTCCCCCCACATCTCCTGCAGTGTGGGGTTTGCTGGGCGAGGGTGAAAGCGGCCACCAAAGTGTCCAAAATAATAATTCCTGATGGATATGGAGTGTGCTCCTCAGGCAGCAAAAGGTACCTGTGGGATTAAATCTGCTGGAACAGGAGTACAGCTAAAAAGGCTGTGACTAAATCCTCCAGCAAAAATATTTGGGGGGAATAGGTGCTCCTACAAACAAAGATGTGCTGACAGATGTTATTTGGGCTCCTGGCAATCCCATTGTATTTATTAATGTACCATGGGAGCATCCCAACACAGGCACTGCTGTAAGTGCAAGTTTCTTTGCAATTCTGTCCCAGAAAATGAAACATGCAGCTGGGAAGGAGCTGGTGGAGTTTGTACAGGCTTTAGGGGAAGGTAATAAGCAGCAGGACAAGAGGAAACAGCCTCAAGTTGCACCAGGGGAGGTTTAGGTTGGATATCAGGGAAAATTTCTTCACCAGAAGTGTTGGAAAGGGCTTTCCAAGGAAATCACCATTCCCAGGGGAATTTGAAAGACTTGTAGATGTGGCATCTAGGAACCTGGATTAGTGGTGGGCTTGGCAGTGTTGGGGGAATGGTTGGACTTGATGATCTTAGAGGGCTTCTCCAACCTAAAAAATTCTGGGATAACAGGATCAGTACTAATGAGCCTGTCAATCACCAGACTCCTTGGGCTTTTGTACTTGTTGCCAAAACAATTTCAGTGTCCCAAATGGTTTGGTCACAGGTGGATTAAAACTGGAATATTCCTAGGTTAAAAAATTCAGGAAGGCATCTCCAAGAGAGGAATGCTGTCCAGCCAAGAAAGGGGATGTGAAGCCAGTGGGATTGTTGGAGGTGTTTGCCAAAGCAGAGCTGCCCAAGCTCAGCCCAGGGGACACATTTTCCTCAGGCTGCATCAGAAGATGGACATTTGTATTTCTTGACAGAAACCCATCCAGGAATCCCAGCTACTGTCCCTGGAGTGAAAGAATAAGGGAACTAAGTGTGCTTTGGGCTCCTCACCAGGGCAGAGGTGCTGGTGAGGATGTTCCTGCTGTCTTGGAGAAGGATGAGAATAGGTAGAAAGAATCTAGCTCCAACCCCAATTTTCTTGGTGGATTAAATCAGTCAGCCCTTGAAGCAAGGTAGAAAATCCCCAAAAAAACTCCAAGCAGGTGTTAAGGAATCAGTGTCTTCCAGCCTTTGCCATGAGGGGCTCTTTTCTTCCTCAGCCCACATTTGTGAGCAGTGTGATTTGCTCCACATCTCTACAGACATCCTTCATCTCATACCAACCCCTGTTCATGCAAAACTGGAGCATTGCATTGCAAATGGAAGATTTAATTAAAATGTTCCTCTTTCTGAGATCAATAATCAAGGCAAAACAGTTTTACTTTCCGTTGATATATCTGTTTTTTCTCCCATTTAAAACAAACTGTGGATTACACTTTCTAACATATTGCTTCCAAAAATGCTCCAAAAGCAAATTAAACCTTTTGGCAGCCTTTGATTCATTTCACATCTCAGACAGAATAACTCGAAAGACAATATTAGAATACAGCACAAAATAACATAATTAGGCACAGTTTCATGTCTGAAGTTTTGAAAGTGTGGAGGAAACTTTTTAAGCATTTAAATCATTTAGTAAAACTCAAGTGTCACGGAGCAAACTGTGAGTATTTTGATCTATGTGGAGTTTGATTCCAAACTCTCAAATCTCAGCAGAACTCACTTTATAAAGTGACTTCTAATTTATATTCTGTGTTAATGTCAAGAAATTAAATCAGAAATCTGGAGGCAATTCTACATAATAAGGTGAAAACAGTGGAATAAAATCTGTCAAATAACTTCAATCAAAACCCATTACACTGGTGCTGTCTGAGCTCTGTTCTCTCTGCACAGAAACCTTACAGCATGCTTGCATTTTATTTATTTAAATTTCAATCATACTATATCACAGGAGAGATATTTTTTTTAATCTCAGGATTAGTATAAAACCTTCAAATTAATTTTATCATTATGGGTCTTAACTAGGAATGTTTTCATTTGAGTGAGATTGTGCAGGTCCAGAGCTGGACTAAAACCACTCTGCCACTTCATTCCCATGAAGGTTTTGGGAAAGTTCATAGTGAAACTCAGTCAATTTATAGATGCACAAAGATTTCATCTACAAATTCTGCCAAGAATTTCTCAATATTTTGGGAATTTCATTAGGAAAAAAAAGTATTAAATGCCTAATGCATGAGGGTATTTCTCATTCTGAGGGGAAAAAAAAAAGAGCTGGAAATAATGTTTATAATCCATGAATGTCTCAGTCAGCATTCCTGCAGGGATGGTTTTGCATTTGCCTCTGGGAAGTGAAAGGAGGGTTTGAGGATCTACTCAAAACAGGAGAAAGTGTCTCTTTTCATCTGAATTGTGAACACACCAAATGTGAGGAGTGTTTGGACTTCACTGTATTTGGATTGGACCTGGACTGACAGGACAAGGGGCAATGGCTTTACCATCACAGGGAGTAGGGTTAGATGGGCTATTGGGTAGAAATTCCTCCCTGTGAGGGTGGGGAGGCCCTGGCACAGTTGCCCAGAGAAGCTGTGGCTGCCCCATCCCTGGAAGTGTCCAAGGCCAGGTTGGAGCAACCTGGGCTGGTGGAAGGTGTCCCTGCCCATGGCAGGGGGTGGACAAAATGATCCTTAAGGTCTCTTCCAACCCAAACCACTCTGTGATCCTGTGATGATTCCATGATTCCATTCATGTGAAACCTGGGGCTCACTTCTACAGTGTGAGTTCACACTTCACAGCTTGGGGCCCATCATTCTTTCTAGAGTTTGCAAACCTGGTTCTTCTTCTGAGCCAGGCACCTATAAAATCCTATTTTTCCGAAGGCAGGAGCCATTCTGAGGCACTGAAGTTATCCCAGAGTCATTACAAAGATCCACAATCACAATGTTCCTGTCCATGACAAAGCTGATGCAGTTCTGCTTCTCGTCTTTAAAATTCTGTTGCACACAAAAAAGAAGAAAATAAAGGTGAAGAGCACAACAATCAACCATGGCAAGTCTCCACGTTGTTACTTCAATGATGCACAATCTGTTTGCTATCTGAAGACTGTAAACAGACTAATATTTCCAGAAGTATGGGATAAATCAGCCATTTAGAAGCAGCGAAGGGAAAATGATGAAGCTCCAAGTGAGTTGTGAAGCAGTGAATAAGGATGTATTACACCACGGGAAACCATCAATATTTGTTTATTGTGTCAGTGTGAGAAATAAATCTGGTGGCTAATTTGTATTCTCTTCACTTAATTCCACTGTTTCAGCCTGAGTTTCTGTGTTTGGGTTGAAGCTAGCCCAGGTTGCTCCAAGCCCTGTCCAACCTGGCCTTGGACACTTCCACGGATCCAGGGGCAGCCACAGCTGCTCTGGGCAACCTGTGCCAGGGCCTCACCACCCTCACAGGGAAGAATTCCTTCTTAACATGCAGCCTAAATCTCTCTTTTTATAGTTTAAAGCCCTTCCCCCTTCTCCTATCAGTGTCTGCCAATGTAATAAATCACTTCCTCTGTTTTCTAGGATCCAAAGTCACTTTTCAAGTCTGTTTTGTTAAGTGTTTCCCAGAACCACAACCGTTGCCACCAGCTCCTGGTTCCCTTGTTGCTCTTGTACAGAGTTCACTCAAATTTGAAACAACCCCTGAATATCTTTCAAGACTGTTTGGTAACCCTTCCTTTTAGAGAAGTTGTGTACCTGAGGGTGTCTGTCTTTCCCCAGCATTCAGCAGAGCTGAAGAGAGGACACCAGTGCCCTCCACACCTGACAGAGCAGGTGACCCAGCCTGGCAAGGTGTGGATCATCCACACTGAGCACAGAAAGCTGACAGCAGCTCCTCTCACCCTCCAGCCTCCTGCACTCCCAACAAAGACATGCCAAGGATGCTTCGCTCACAATATTGCCCTGAAACCCCGAGGAGCAGAGGCAGAACCACTCCCCGGGTTTCTTGGCCACCAGCTTTTGATTTGCATCTCAGCAGGGAGGAGCAGGGCTGGCACAAGGATTGCACACCCTTCAAAGAGACCTGGATGGTGCTGAACTGAGCCTGCTCATCCCACCAGGGCTGGGCAAAGCAACAGGAACAGGCTTCTCTGCTCCTCTCCTTTCCATATTGCACTGAATCACAACGGTTAAAATGACAAAGATCTCTGTTTTAATTGAATTTAATCATGGAATTAGGGGGAAAAAACCCAAAACAACAAATCAAAAAAACCCTCTCATATTCAGCCCTTCAAAACTCAGAATATCCTTGACCTCTGGATGTCTTTCCAAATAAAATCATTTCAAATTTCATTTCCTGTTTTCAGATACTCTGGTGCACTTTGCATTCATTGGTTCATTTAAACCTCAGCACATTCCACAGAGTCATTTTCCTGTCAGTTGACTTACCAGCAGTTAAATCTCAAATAAAGAGAGGAAGGCAAGGACAACTCTGTTTGTTCCACCTGCAGAATAAAAGTACAGAAGCCGTGAAGAAGTTAAACAATAACTCAAAATTAAGTCTAAACTGACAAAAGCGAATTCTCAAGGTCTTCTTGTCAACTCATGAAAACCTCTGAAGGACTTAGTAAGAAACATGAAGCAGAAGTAAACAATGAGTAAACAATGAAGCACAAGGCAAATAACAATGGTGTGAAGAGGGAACTGCCATCACAGCCCAGCCTGCAAACAAAGGGATTAGAACACGGACAAGACAGTGAGAGATTTTCATCAAATATCCTCAGTGACAGGTCTGCTGGGAAGAAAACCTCGTGTACAGTACAAGAAAATAAATCAATTCCAAATTCAACCGGTTTGAATGAAAATACTCCAATGATGCTGACTCGTAATCTATTAATCAGGTTCCCCAGCTAACGAGTGGGGAGGAAGAATGGCTACAAATTCCCTTTATCCTCTCTTTCCTTTGGGACATATTAATGTAATCCTTTTAGGATGGATAGGATAGAAAGAAATAAAATTTTCTCCCTCTTCTGCAAGTGCAGGAACAGAGCAGTCAGTTCTTCTCCTTTGATAGTAGATGGACCAGGATATTCCCAACTGAAAATGAAATGGAACTTAACAGACCTGAAGTCCTTGAGAGAAACATTTTGAATCAGGGACATTGATTGGAAAAATGTCTGCAAACTTCTACTTGGAAAAATAAAAACTCCATTAGGAATAATCAGTTATTTTGGATACACATCATTAGGAAAATTTCCCCAGCAGTGTTTGGAAGGAAAATTAACATTGCTTGCAAAAGAAACTTGTATGAAACTCTATAGTTTCAATTTTGTAATGTAGGATTTCCTCTTTGTTTGTAATTAATACATATACTTAATATTTGAAGACTTTTTGGGAAGTGTCAATTTGATTTGGTACCCACTAAAATTTCTTTCATATTTGTGATGAACAAACAGTCCTGAAGAGTCTCATCCAGGCATTTATTTGTGGGAGGAGAGGTCCAGGTCCATAGCTATGGACACCCAAGCTAGAAAATGAAGTCATTTTTAGCCTCTGGAGCAGAGAACCAACCCTGCATCCTGCTGAGACAAATATATTATGGATCTGAGGAGCTACTCCCTGAGACTAATCTGAGCCCTGCCTGAAAGTAAACCTCAAGTAAAGAGAGATTTGGAGGGAAGGTGAGCAAATATCAAAGAACTTGTGCAGCAGCTCCCCAGTCCTTTAGCACTGCTCTTTGAGGTGCTCGTGATGCAAAGAAAAAGGCTTTGGGCTAAAATTCAGTCTTAAAAGGTCATTTTAAAAGAATCTATTGATGAGTTACTTAGGCCATTCTCTTCAAACTGGTAGAAAAAGTGTAGCCCTGCAGTCTACCTCGGGCAGATGCTGTTTCTACCTTCAGTCAGCTTTAATTAATATCAGCAAATCATTCATTCCTTCGCTGGGTGAGCACAGAAACTCATCCCGAGTGCGGGAATCAAGGCGTGCACAGCACTGCCAACAAAGCACTGCACTGGAGCTGGGTGGGCAGTGAGGGGAGAGTTGAGGAGAATTAAAAGCAATATATTTCTAAGGGAATCATCACGGAGAGAGGTGGGTTTATGATTTCTCTTTATGCAGGGACAATATCCTTTTAAAGATTGGAAAGCCAAACGTTTTTTCCGCCCGTTTCAACACCGTACCCATCAAAAGCTTTATTTGCAGCGAGCAGCTTTTATCTGATCTCACATAAAAATCACCCTTGAGGAGCAGTGAGCCACAGTATTTCATCAAGAATCTTTGGACCTAAAAATCTGCAAAGCTGTTGCTGTGCTTCCATTTATTTTTATGTATTTTATTAAATATGTCCTGAAGTGCTGTTCAGTAACTGTTGGGTCCTCACACCGTCTCACTGAGATGCTTTTTCAGCAGCAACAGCAGAGAAAAAGTAATGTGGGCATGACATATTTGCCTGAATAAATATAATTATGTTTCCTCGTAGTTTCTTGATGTGGTGACTATTTAATTTACCACTTAGCTAGAGAGTGTTCTTTAAGACCAAACAACAAAGGCTTGTCTGCTCACAACTGATGCTCAGCTCTGTTTGAATGCAGCCATTCTCTTTGTGCAACAGATGCCTTTCTTCTTTCCATAATAACAGCCACAGTCCTGTGGGTTTTAGTCTCATTATAATCTTGTATATGGGTGATAAGAGCTGCACTGAGTGAGTGTAACAGCTTCCTCCTTGCAGCTGTAAGCGTTTTGTAGGAACACTGGTTTCTCTCTCTGTGCTGGTGGTTGCAGGTTTGGATGCAGCAGGTCCCTCTGGTGTCACATACACACAGAATTATTTCTTATATTTGCACAGTGAAGCTTTTTTTAAAAAAAAAAACCACACCCCAAGCTGACTGAAGCTCAAATTTTGGGCCATTGGGTTTGGGGAGCTGAGTTTTGTGTTGTTTTTTATGATTCTGCAGTGCAGGAAGATGAGAAAATGGTCAGACTAACCTTTGGGTGTCCAATTACAAACTCCTTTTCATTGCTATGTATTGAAAGCAAATGCAAAAAGGCATTTTCATGTTAATCAGTTTTCACCCATCTCATTCACACACTGAGTGAATCTGCCCCACTTTCTTTTGCCTTCTGTGCTTTGTTCAGGGCAGAAACGTTGCAAAGTCTCACTCTGGGTAGGTCATGTTGCACTGAGACAAATATCTTGTCTTCCCCGTAGCGAAGCTGAGAATATCTTCAGCTTTTTTATTTTTTTATGAAACAGAGGTTCAAAAGTTCATCCTGCACAGACTTCAGCTGTGCTGAGGAAGAAAGGGGAAAGCCCTCAAGAGATAAGTGGTACAACAATGAGAAGCTCAAAGTCAACCCTGTCTAGAGGATGGTTCCTTTTAATTGGGCCGCGATTAAAGCTTTGCCTCTCTCTTGTCTTTGGAGGTGTGGATATATGTGGGGTTTGAGTAATCTTAAAAATCTGATAGTGCAGAGGACACATCTGAACTCTTTATGCTTTATTGGGAAGAGAATTTGGGAAGTTTGTTTCAGCCCAAAGAGTCTCAGAATTTGTGGTGTAAAATTTCATTCTGCATGGCCGATAGGGACTTGAAATCATTTGTAAGAAAACATAATTTGGAATGAATAGAGAAGAAAAACTTTGCATTCAGTTTCCCTGCACTCCAAAATCTTTATTCTTTTCTACTAATTGGCTTCTGTTCTGAGGGACAGCACTTGATCTTCTCCAAGCCAACTCAGAGGTCCAGTTGCAAGAAAAGCTCTGGAACTCCTATTGATTATCTCAACAAGTTTGTATTATTAAGGTAAAAGTTGGCTCCTCTAGTTTTGACCTCATCTGGATCCCACATCCAATTCCTTCCCAGTGTTCCCCCCTCATGGGCCCTCTTTGTTGCTTCCCAGCTTCCTGCCACAAACACTCATGGCTTAAAAACAGAATGAAACATGAGGAAGGGGATGATCTAAACCAGGATAAGTGAGTTCCCTCTTCAGGGGGAAGTGTTTGCCCTTGTTCAAGGAAAAGTCAGATTAGATGCTGCTAATAAGCTCTTCTGTCCCCAGGGCTCTAAATGAAGCCTTGCACTTGGCCCAGCACATAACTGAGAGCTCTTCCTTAATAACAGATGGCCCAAATTACCATGGAGAACCAAAAGCCATTTGTTTGGGCAGCCAATGAGAACCCTCACTTGGTTTGTATGTCATTTATAGTCTCTTTTGGGCTGCTGCAATTCAGAGGGCAATATACAGCAGATGATTATATATAATTGAACCATTTCCTGTGCTGACCTTGTGTTGTTGACAAACCCTGACACTGGCACAGCAGCCATTTCCTCTGGCCCTGCCATGATTAATCCTGCTATTTCTGGGCTCATTTTAATTTAAAACACACAGTAGAACTGTGTGTTCTGTCTCCCCTACTTGGGCTGTTTAGCCTAAATTCATTCAAACACAGTTCTAAACCCTAAAACCTGGGACCTAATATTTCTTATTGACTGTAAACTCAAGAGAAAATGCTGTATGTGTGGGACAGATGAATCTAGATGTGATTCCAGCTTGTTCTTTTGGAGCCTTCTGTAATTAGAGCAATTAGTTTCTCTCTTTTTTCCTCTCAGCTGATATAATTATTTGGCATTTCTTGTTCCTTCTGTATTTTCTGTTGTTCCATTACTTCTGTCCAAAGCAAATTGTGCCAAATCTCATTCTCAGTCACATCATTCTGTTTTTGTTGCATCATGACTTTACAGTGATGCCACTATAGAGGCAAAAGGAACTAGTCCCAAATTATGGGTCTTTTCTTGGCTAAATATTACAATATGTAAATATCTGAGGGTAACTGAGCGAGTGAAAAGGAAAATTGTAAAAACCAGTAGATTTAGGAGTGAAATGGAAATCTGTGCAGGAAATAGGAGGGGAAGGAAAGAAAAATCTGTTTGTAGGGAGAGACCAGTTGTTCTTTTCTTTAACTAATTTAAAGGAATCTTTTGTAGACATTGTTTGTGCTGTAGATCTTTCTTATCTCGCTATATTCAGTTTTGTTTGTCTAATATCTGCTCAGCAAGTGACTGACTTTATTTGTCTTCATTCCCTATATAGTCTCTGTAATAATCCTTTGCTATTATATATCTTTGTTTGACTTACATTTCCTTCACAGGTTTTCCTCTGACATTGTTCATCTTCATTCCCCAAATCTGCACTAAGCAGCAGTTCCCTGACACTGCTCAGGCTGGATCTCCTCACTCCCAGTCAGCAGCAGCTCCCTGGAGCCATCCTTCTTCATCTGCCCCCCACCCAACCACAACCTCATCACGTCGTTTATGTGCATTAAAAACCATCGTCTCACAGAGCTCAGTTCCTCTTCACTTCCCAGGACATCCAGCAGTCATCATCTGGCACCATTTGCTCCAGCCTTCAGGATTATTTGTCTTTATCCTGGATTCTCCAGTGGACATTCATGTACAGCCCTACCCCAGGCTGTCCTGAAGTGCTGGGGATGTTCCCACTCTGGATGTGCCACCTTGGGTTTCATCAGCACACAATCACAGAATGATAGAATGGTTTGGGTTGGAAGAGACCTTAAAGATCATCCATCCCACCCCCTGCCATGGGCAGGGACACCTTCCACTAGCCCAGGTTGCTCCAAGCCCTGTCCAACCCGGCCTTGGACACTTCCAGGGATGGGGCATCCACAGCTTCTCTGGGCAACCTGTGCCAGGGCCTCCCCACCCTCACAGGGAAGGATTCCTTCCTAATATCCAATCCAACTCTACTCTTTGTCAGTTTGAAACCATTTCCCTTGTCCTGTCCCTCCACACCCTTGTAAATAGTCTCTCTCCATCTTTCTTGCAGGCTCCCTTCAGGTATTGGAAGGTTGTAATTAGGTCACCTCAAAACTTCTCCAGGCTGAACAAACCCACCCCTCCTGAATTTTCTGTTGTGAAACCTGCAGGCCTAACTCTGTTAAACTGGCTCTTTGAAAGGTGTATTGTTCTTATGAAAAAAACCTCAGGCTCCTTCAAAATTAAATTAATTCAACCATCATTCACTTATCATTAACCATCATTCACCAACTCTGAAACAACTGAGGGATTTGCCATAAAAACTAAGAGGAGACCTTGGACCTTTGTTAAGTTTCTCACACAGCTTGAACATAAGGAAAAGGAAAATGGGTGTAAACCTTCCAAATCTCAAAAGATATCTGACCAAACCCCATCATCAATGGCTGAGGGGAAGTTCTACCACAGAGATGAGAAGCAGATGCTGGCCAAAAACTCAGAGATCTGTAGGGAAAGGATCTAATTGGCTTCACTGTGTTAGGAGTCTGTTTTAGGCTGTTTCTTCCTGGAGTTCTTTCCACTTATGGAGTAGTTGCAAATTCTCCTGGAATTTTTCAGGATGGGTTATGTGTTATGTCCAGGGTGTCATAGTTGTACCAAACAAAACGGGAAACAGAGCCTTTAAACCAGGTTCCCTATAATCATGAACATGAAATTTTGATGTTTGCTCCCACATGTCATGAGAGACCTGAACTGTTTAATGTGCAGAAAGGATTTTTAAGGGTAAGAAAGCCAGTTGTAAGAAATTGTGAGTGATCAGATTTAAAACCCAAGGATGAAGACTTATTTTCAAATTGTATTTTTCCTCTTAATAAAAACATTTTGGAGAGGTGTCACAGAGAGATGTGTGGTTAATGAGATCCAACATCATCAGTTTTAAAATGTTCAGTCTGTTGTTTTCCACTTTTCAGTGCTCTCTTGAACTCAGACTAAGAAAGAGATATTAGATTAAAAATTTGAATTGCTCTGGAAGTGTCACTGAAATCTGCAATCTTAGCAGTCATTAGGACAAAGAAACCACATTTTGTAATTCATGACATTAAAACTGAACTAATATTTTAATGGGGGAAAAGATCCCTGCTGAAAAACAGTTGTTATCCTTTTTGCTTTATCCAACAAAGAGGAATATTTTCTATCCCACCTATCTCTGGTGGCTCTGTTTGGACTAAATGACTAAAACACCACCCATCTTTCTGAAGATTTTAAATTTTACGTCCTATTTTAGCCAAGAGCCTGATTTCACACATCGACGTTCTCGAAGTCAAAAACCTGTTTTCCTTTATTTTTTTCCCCCTTCTCCTTCCTTCAGCCTCACACGTTGTTTCTAAATTAAACCCGAGCCTGGAGAAAAGAGAGGGTTTCTCAGAGCTGACAAAAGGTGGCTGAGCTGGGGAATGTGCAGGGACACGCCAACATTTTCTGCACAACCACGTCCCTGTGAAACTCCTGAGATTGGGGAGGTGACAAAGTGGCCAAAGGGTCACCCTGGAAGAGGAGGGGGAGCTTCCCTGGGGCAGAATTCATTGATTCTTTGTGCTGTCACTGCCCAGCTCAAGATGCTGCTTCCCTTGTTTTGTAGCAGGAAAGACTGAGCTACAAATATGTGTATCAGGGACAGGAATGAATCGTGGTCTTTATGAAATGATGGAAAATGTGAAAGCCTGCAAATGGCCACTTCAATCTGTGCACATGCACTGGGTGCTCTCAGGTTGGGAGAGATCAAAATAAAATGGCTTTTAATTTTATTTTATTTTTTTTAATGAGAACAGTGATACTTAAAAAGAATCTGAGCTAAATTCCAGTTAATCTAATTTAAGAATCTAACTTAAACTCCAGTTTAAAGTCTATTAATGATGCCCAGACTGAAATTATTTTGATATTCAGAGATGGAAGGAAGGAAGGAAGGAGCAAACGATGAAAGGAAGGAAACAATATTATCAGTTCCACCTGAAAATGAACCCTGAACTGAAATTTTATCAGAAAGCTGTTTTTTGAGGAGAATACCCAAATACAAATCAAACTTTGGGTCCAGGCTTCATAAATATCTGGCTTTTTGTGTATTGTCTACACCTGGAGCAATTATTGCAGTGGGAAAAGACCCTCAGTGTGTTATTTTCTCCATTTTCATCCAAGCAGAACAAGATTTCAATCCTTCCATGCATTTCTTTGAAGAATTGTGCCTGTTAATTAACTGCATGTATAATATGAGTTGTATATATAACATTAGTTGTATATATAACATTAGTTGTGTTTATAAATACTATGCAGGCACTATGTGTGTCAAACACCGTGTTAATCCCAATTTAAAAAGTGGAATTTTAAACCTGTTCCTAACCCCAAATAATTGATGAAAACAGGGACAACAGTCACAGTGCCGTTCATAAATATCCCAACATCCCAATATCCCAACAACTCGAGCTTTTTGGTGCTGCTGAGGTAATTTCAAATGGTTTTTACATGTTTACATGTTCCCAGGCTGTTTTGTTCCTCACTTCCAAGGTCCTGAATTGTAGATAACTTCAGAATTAAGTATCACTGGGATTGTTCCTGCTTTGTTCTCTCTCATGTTCTCTTATGTTCACTCTTCTCATAGTCTAGGTTTCCATGGAACCATGAAAAAATACATGAAAAAATAAGCTTATATGTGTTTATCATTATTTACCCTAAATAAGGATCAGTCCTCAGCTGGCAAAACCCAAAAGAAATATACAGATTTTTTTTTTTCCAAATGAGTTTATAAATGGGTAAATCAGTTACAAAGGAGTAAATAAACAATAATTTTGCATGTGTAGTCATTGAGAGTCTGCTCAAATGAATGCACTCCCACCAGCATAAATAAATGTTTCACTGGGTTACAACAGTGAAATAAAAGGAGGCATTTCAAGACTGCCCTGGTTTAGTAAATGCAGGTTGTAGGTCCCACCATGATATTACAAATTTTGACTTGATGAGGATATTTGTAAATATTTATCCAGAAATCCAAGTGTCTGTATTGTCTGTATTTGCTTCTTGCTCTAACACAGTTGGTCTTCATTTATGGTAGACAAAAAAAAAAAGGTGCCTATTCTATTGCACCACAATCGCATGTATTCAAAGGTATTTTAGAAAACTGGCAAGAATTCCTATAACTTTTTATGTGCTGCATAAACACAGCACGTGCAGCAGCCTCCAATCCATCCTGTGTTTTTATTTTAACACAAAATATCCAAGAAGACCCGGGAGTTTCGGAGCTGTGCGGCGTGAGGCGCGTGAGGCACCGCGGGTACGGCCGTGCTGGAGCAGACAGAGCCAACCAGGAGGCTTAAAACCCTTCCAGGGAGTGGTGGAGCTAAAAGTAGATGGTACCAGATGGAAAATGAGGGCGACTCCATGCCCTCCTCCATCTGCTCCCAGTCATCTCTAGGACAACACGGAGAAAGCGCCTGCGCTGGCTGAGAGGGAGGGACGGAGATGGGGAAAGAAGGGTCTGTGGGTCTTCTGGAGAGAACAAAACTCTGTGTCTACAGGAGGTCTGGAAGTGGAAATGTGTTCTCTACAATGATTTCTGCTCTGTCCAGCTTGGATGGAGCACTGGGAGAGCACAGCCCAGGTGATGATCCCGTGTATCCTGTGTGGAGTCAGACCCTGGTGAGGGAGGCAGACCCTGGTGAGGGAGGCAGACCCTGGTGAGGGAGGCAGACCCTGGTGAGGGAGCTGCCCTGCTGCTGCCTCGTCCCCTAGACATGTGTGTGCCACCCAGAGACAGCCAACAGCTGCCAACAGCTGTCCCACAGGTGTGCAAAGCCTTTGGGGATGGGCTGTGGGGTTGGAATTCTCATGGAGAAGAAGGATCCATAGGGGGGTCAGGGCTGTGGCATTCACTGAGCCCCCCAGGCCAACCAGAGGTGAGGGTTTGGTTTCACTCCCAAGTGAGTTTTTGAGCTCCAAGAAGCAGGGCCAGGACAGCAAAAAAGCCCAAAGGACCTGGCTGGAGCCCTAAAGGCCTGTGTGTAACATCTGCTGCGTGGCCAATGTCACCAGGAAATCCTGCCCTGTGCCCTGGGATGAGCTTGGCAGCCTGGGAAAAACTGCCAGTGCTGTGCAGATCATTTAGTAGCTCGTGAGCCCTCAGAAACCAAGGGCTGTGGGCATCCCCATTCCTCCTGGCTTCCCATTCCCTAGATTTCCTCCTGTGCTGGCCACGTACCCATGCCATGGATGAAAAGGAGCTCAGCATCCAACAGCAAAAGCTCTTCCTTCCATCTGCACTGTCTGCCCAGACATTCCCAGTTTTCCTTGAAGCAGATGGGACACGATACACCCATTTATATTCAAGGGCTTAAATTTGAGCTCCAAAAATAAGTTCCACTCTGCTTCCTTGTGGTTGCATCCATCAAAGAGGGAAAAGCACGGAGCCTGAGCTGGGCACAAAGGAGCTCAGGTCAACAAGGAGCAGAAATATTCTTGGGTTGCTCCATTGCATTTATCCACGTGCATTTCTGACTAGTTCTTGCTTCCAAGAGACTTCTCTGGCAAGTTTTATTTTTACAAGCCTGACTTTATTGTATTTCTGTTAAGAAAAAAACCAGGCTAAGAGGTCACCCTCTGGGATCTTTGGAACTGATGCTTCCCAAACTGTGAGAGTGCCTTGAAAATGATTTTCTAAATATTTTCTGCAATTCTCTCTACCAAGAAAAATACTAGTACTGAAAATATTTGAAACATGAATAAGAATCTTTTTTTCAAGGTCTGTTGTACTATGATAAACATTCTTTAGTCCTTGTTCAAGGAGCAGCAGCAGTATCTGAAATTGTCTCTTATTGTGGGAATTTCAGTATTTGAAAGCACAGTTTTGCATTCAGAAGGCATTTTGCTGTCCCTCACAGCAATTCACCCCCTGTGCCAGGCACATCATCATTCCCTGAATTCCCTGAATTCCTTGGTGAGGGACCTGTTTCCATCCCAGAGCTGAGCATCCACTGTTCTGCTTTCTGTTGGGTTCATTCTTTCTGCAGTTGATCAAATGTTCTCCTCTCCACTGAGGATTTTCACATATGTCAGAAATCTCAGGATCTAATAACACATCCAGGACTGCCAGCCACATCCTGAGGCTTTTAGGATTCTTGGTATGGAACAGATTGAGAACTCGCCAACACTTTTTTTTCAAAAATAGAAGTGCCAATTCATCAAAAACCTGCGTGGGACACAAAAAGAATAATAATAATAAAAAAAGAAAAACAACCAAGCGTGGAAAAACCTCCCTGTTCCAGAAAAAAAATGGGTTTTGAAACATCCCACTCCACACTCCGAGCAAAATGTTTCATTTTTCAACTTGAATTTTAATCTGAAATCGCCTTTGTGATTTGAAATTTGTAAAGAGCAGATGAGTAAAGAAAACTTAAAATTCCAGATGACCACGGGCTTGACACGACCCCAATTTGATTCCAGGCCATTATTTAATTAGAATTTGGGTTTGCCACAATCCAGTGCAAAAAAGAACATAATTAAATCACCGTTGTTTCCATCCAGCTCTGAGGTCATATACAATAAATAAGAGCACTGTGCACGTTCTCGCCCATCAGAATCCACAGGTGTCCCACATTTATGGTAAATCAAATGCATTTAAAATGGAATTCACTGATTTTTTTTGAGGTCTAGAACAACACATCACACAAACAGCTCAGATATTTGTTTGCTGCTGTATCTGTTTGGATTTTGGAGGGTTCAACTCCTCCTCCCTGTCCCTGGCCATTTGTCACTCTGCTGAAGGCACTCGCTGCTTCTCCCCCCAGTCAAGAGCAGAGCCCTGGAAAATGGCATCTGCTTCAAATTTTCCTGACTTTGGTTTCACACTTTAGACACAAACTCCCAGGATGAGCCTTTGGTAATGTCTTTATGAAAACCTGAACATTTGGTCCTTGCAACCCCCAGGGCAATTCATGCTTTTGAAGAATTTGCAAAACCTACTGAAGCCTGACCTTTCTTTGCTGAAATCTTGTTGACTGTATTTAATTCTGTAGACTTCCCTCTGCTTTTTTATTTTTTTTCCTCTGTGATCTTCAAATAACTTTTGGCAACGTTTCTCTATAAAATGATGTTAAGTTTTCTGATCTTTATTTTAGCATACACCTTGATTTTTATTTATTTATTTTTTTTAATAATGAGGTCAACCAGCTGCTTTCCAGTCCTAAGGGGAGTTATTTCTTTAGTGAATTTATATATTTGACCACCTACATTTTGTTCTTAATTAATGTTTGAGTTTCCCCTTTCAAGCTGTTAATTTTTACAGGAGTTCCTGGCCAGAACATCATTTTCAAGCATTTCACATCCCAGGAGGTGTCCAAGGAAGGCCTGGCCATGGCACTCAGTGCTCTGGGCTGGGGGATAAGGTGGGGATTGGGTACAGGGTGAACTCCATGGGCTGGGAGGGCTTTTCCAACCTCAGTGATCCTGGGATTCAATGGCTTTAGACACCTTTAGGAGGAATATCCTTTTGCACTGACTGTTCTCTGCTTTGCAGACATTGCTGAATGTCCATGTTCTTCCTTCAGGAGAGCAGATGGAACACCCCAAACGACTCTGCTTGTGGCTTTGTATCATTTCACTCAAAAACCCAAAGAGAAACAATTCCTTTAGCTCAGGGAAATGAGTGGCAGGAACGTGGATCTTCCAGGAGTGGGGAGAAAAAATGCTTTGAGAAATATTCCATTTCAAATCACGGAAACCTCCTCATCACCTGTTTTTTTCATTCATTTCACCTCAAAACTTCATGGCTGATACAAGAGGTAACCCACCTCTTCCTTCTGATAGTCTGGGAGCTGAGCCTTGATTCTTTTCAGCACTGATAAAAACCCACCTCTTCCTGGCATTTGTCTGACACTTTGAGCACTGAGAGAGCTCTTGACTTTTCCCAGGAACACACAGCTTTCCCCAAATCATTCCATTTCATTTCATGAGCGTCAAAATCATCGAAATCCTCCCTTGTCAGCATTCAAGCCTTTTTCCAATCCTGCCTCTGCTCTCACAGCCTGTCCCAGAGGTCTGTCAGAGTTCCCACTACAAACCCAGGAATCTACACTCAGATTTGTTTCCCACCATTTCTTCCACCATGATATTCTGCACAGAAAATCGCTTTGCTGCCTTTTAACTCTGCCCAGACTCTTTTATTGGATTGTGGGGCATTGACATGATGGTCTCTTCATTGCTTCTGAGAAGATATTTTTATTAAGTTCTCATCTATTCAGCCTCTTGCACATCCTTCTAAATTTGAATTTTGTGTTTGACAAGAGCTGGAATACATTATAAATTGTGCTGCTGGGCACAGGGATGCCGATATCATATATTTTACTTTTTATTATTTTTCTCCCCGTGTGCTTCTGCCTTTCCATAGAGTTTCTGGAATGGAGGAAATGAATGCTCAAAGGTGCTGATTAACTGCTGCTCAGGGAAGAGGGAGAAAGAGGAGGGGAAGCGAAAAGAATAATTGGAAAATGAATTAAAAATCACAGTACTTTTTGCTTCAAGTCACTGTTTTTCCTTTCAACTTGCCCAGTTTACACTTGAACCTGCTCAAGCAGGATCTGCTGCTCATGAGAAGGTGGAAAGAACCTTTTTAGATGAGACTCAACAGCAGGCTGACTCTAATAATGATGTATGTAATGTGATCAGACAACTTCCATGTGTCCAGTGATATTTGGTAGCCTCTCTGAAACATATTTACACTCCCAAGGTGGTCTCATCTGGTCCCAGGGATGGTCTGAAATGTGGTGAGGTAGGATGGGCTGTTGAGGTTGAAGGTGACCTTTGCACATCTGTATTTTGTGGCTCCCCAGCAGCTGAACTGCTCACTGTGGCTTTCCCTGCCAGGCTGCTCAGCCAGTGGAAGCTTCCCAGCTCCCTCAGGCAGGGAAACATGTAATAAAATCCTAAATACAGGCCAGACTGCTCAGAGGATGCTCCCTGATGTGAGGGGAAGGAGCTGTAGGGTGCTAATAAAGCAGCAGGTAGGGAGGAGATGAACCAGGGCTGTGCGGCAGGGACAGAACCTGGACTGAGTCACTGCAGGATGTGGCTGTCCCAGCATCCTGAACTGGGAATTCGGGAATAAACTGGGACTGAACAAGTGGAGGATGCTGTGATGCAGCATCTCCCATGGCAGGGTTGGTCTCACTTCGCTGAGCAACCCCTTCATCCAGGGAGAGCTCTGGAAACACTCTGGGTTTTCAGATTTGTTCCTTCATCAGGGCATTTTAATGATTCCTGAAGCACCATGTATTCCCATGAACACAACCAGAGATGGCAGAGGGAGTCACTGGACAATATAGGAGGGCAAGAGAGCACTCCCACTGGGGAGTGTGTGGGACTGGGCCTTTGGACACATCCAATCCACCTGTTCCTGAAGTGTCAGCCCTCTGACTTCCCCACAATGAACAGTGACACCAAGCTGTGCTGTGAAATCTGATCTTTTCATTTTACAGCAATTTATATCCAGCCTTTCACAAGGCAAAACCAACCTTAAAATTCACTACAAGGTCTGCACAGCCCCTGGCTCCGAGAGGTGGAAGTTGCCCCGTCCATTCCCACCTGGATTTGGCAAAAACAACAGTTTTGCTCAATTCTTGCAGAGGAATTAATCATTTTGCTGCCACACAGCAAAGGGCATTTTCCTTTTTTTTTCCTTTCCCACCTGCCTGCTGTTGGGTGTTGCTGTGTTGAGCTCTCCACCAGGACACGATGGCCCTTCCCAGATGGAGTTTCATCTCCACCCATGGCACCCTGGCACCTTGGCCATGGCACAGAGGTGATGCCCGAGGTCCCTGGGTGGTGGCTGCAATCCCAGGAGGTGGGAACAACTCCTGCTCAGCAGCTGCTCCACAGGAGGGAGCAGTTCCCATGAATTTCTCAGCAATTTCCATGAATTTCAAAAGCAGGGAATGCTTTCAGCCCGGAGCTGCAGCTGTCTGTGTTTGAATGCAGGCAGAGAGACGCAGGAATTAAAAAGCATTTCATGGAGACTGAATTTGCCACTGATTTTTTTGTCTGCCTTCACTAATGTATTTAGGTAATTGAAGAGAAGCCTTAGAGGTTCATAAACAGAGATACAAACACTCCTTTTCCCAGAGTTACAAAAAACTTCTCTGTTTTGTCTGATCCCAGCAGTGAAGGAGACATCTTCTTCATAAAACCAGAACCCACCAGTTTTATTTCCTGCTTAAGCTTTCCTTTCTTTCTGAGCATCTTTTCTGAGTTTTGCAGGCTTCCTGAATTGAAGGCATGGCACTAATCACTGATCTCTTTGCATGGATATGGTGAAATTAGGCTCTCTCAGCTCTCAGAACCCTGCAGAGAGCTCAGAGAAAAGTAGCAATATCGACAATTCCCTTCTTCTTTTGTTCTCCCCAAATTAAGTCTGTTCCACACAATGTCTTTAAAAACTGACTCATTCCCAGGTAGACACGTGTGGGCTGTTCCCCAGCTGGATCCAGTGCCAGTGTGAGGTTGGACACGTAAAGATCCAGGTCATTGTAACACAGACTTCAAAACTCCATCTGGAATTCCTGACTGATACATGGGCTGATTTCCCAAATTGTCCTGTGATGCTGTAGCTCAAATAAAATTTATTGGCTTGATGAAAGAACTGCTGGGTGCAGTTCTGCCAACTTGTGCTGCTCACAAAGCAAAACTCAGCAACCAAAACAGCCCCTTCAGCCCTCAGAATCCATCAGAGGAAGCTGCAGGATTTGAGATGCCCTGATCCTGGACTCCACGAGCTACATTAGTATTCTGCACCCTTCTCCTCTTTGCTGAAGGGATGGAAATGGAAATTTCAGCGTCAGCAGAAAAGCCAGAACATCTCTGGGTTTCACTGTGAGCAGGAGAGAGAGCAGTGGGTCTGTGATGTGTCACCTGCACAGGGCAGTCACACTGGCAAAAAGGAGGGGGTTCATCTCTAAATCCTTATTATCCCTGCATGGCATCCCCTTCAGGAACCAGCACCTCTTCCATCCCATTCCCCTTCCATCTGCTGGGGTGGCAGGTGTGGCACCAAACAGCTCCAGGACAGTGATTTCCAACTGGTGGCTGCCAAATGAGGCAAATTTGGGACTCTTCATTAGCTGTGTTAATTGTGGGACAGATCATCAGTGACTCCCAGCCCAGGGGTGGCAGATGGCCAAGAAAAGGCAAACTGGGGCTCGCTGTCTTTTTGTGGCACCTTGATGGCTCTCAGGTTTCTTTGTATTGCAGGATGTATTCTGTCATCAGTTAGATGAAAATGAGATAAATTGTTGAATTCTAGTTCCAGTTCTGACTGAACTTTCTAGTGGAAGCTGGAAGGTGTCCCTGCCCATGGCAGGGGATTGGAACTGGATGATCTTAAAAGTCCCTTCCAACCCAAGCCATTCTATGAACTATGCAGGAAGGTCACAGCTATGGCTGTAGGGTCGTAAAAATGAAAATATAAATAGAAATAAATCTACTTTGAGTCTCCACTGCAAGCTCTTTCTACAGTTAATGACAAAAAAACATTCAGAAACCTGCAGATCTCTTTTTCGGTGAAAAAAAGTAGCCAAGGATATAAAATAAGTAATGAGGATATAAAATAAGTAATGAGGACCAACCAATATGCTGAGAAATTCATCCCAAAAATTTTCTTTGTTTTGACAGAACAGAATATTTCTTCGATGTGAAATGCAGTTTTTATAAGAATTAGATTTTTGTGGAAGCCAACGTTCATCCAGCACTGCTGGTGTGATCCCAAGCCAAACCACTGGTGTCTCCCTGCCCTCAGGTGAAGTTTGAAGTGGGTGAAGGTCTCCCTCTCCCTAATTTGGGTTGATCCATGTCAGGATTAACCTTAATCCAGCAGAGACATTCAGAACTCTGTTCTGCTCCCACCTGCACCTGCACTCCAGAGGTGCCACCACCTCTGGCTTTCCTCAGTTTGCTGAGGCACCTGCAGTGCCACTTCACACCCCCACCTTCCCTCCAGGCTTTGTCATGGTTTAGCTTCTCAGCAGCAGGATTATGACTAAGCCTGATAAATGTGTGGAAACTTGGTAATTCTCCACCCACTTCCTCCAACTCTCCTGCTCTGAGTCACTCTCTGCTGAGCTTTTGACATTTATTTGGAGATTTTTCTCCCATAACACCACACACTGCTGAGGCACCACAATCGTGGAGGTGCCACAGAAATGCACAAAGGGCATCCCTTGGGAGAGAAAAGGGAGGCTTAGGTTTCAGTCTGAAAAATAGCAATTTCTGTGCACTGTTGTGCCTGGGAATTTATGTTTGGGACCACTCGATAGGCCCAAAAGCAGGTTTTGGTACAGGAACTTCAACAGTCTCTGGGAGTTGAGTTTTTCACTTAAAGAATGTGCACAGAGGTAGCCAGGAGCCAGCCAGAAAAGCAGATTTATTCTCCCCACTCACCTGGCAACATAACGTACAGAAGAGAGGAAAAGAGTTTCATAAAATCATAGAACATCCTGAGTTGGAAGGGACATGGATTCCAACTCCTGGCTCTGCATGTGATGCCCCAACAATCCCACCATGTGCTGTGATAAGAACCATTTGCTGCTGAACCAGGAGAAAACCTCTGCCAGCCCAAATCCCTCCTCAGGGAGGTGACACAGTGTGCCCTAAATATGGGACCTCTGTACCCTCCTGCCCAGAGCTGTGCCAAAAGTCATGCTGGATTCCCAAAGGAATGGCAACTGTGAGGATCCAGCACTGCATGAGCAGCTCCTCAGCAGTGGGAAATTAGGAATATTCCCAATAGAACTTGCCTCTAAGAGGTTATGACATGTTTTTGGAGACCAGGGGCAGCTGATGGGTGAGATGATTCCCCAGCAGATATCAGGCAGCCAAGACCTCCAGTGCTGGAGGGATAATTCAATGAATTGAAGAGGATGAAGGGAGGTAAATCCTAAAGCATTTCAAAAAATGGCTCCTCAGCAGACTTAGAATCATCGCTGAAAATGTAGATATTGCTGCTCAAGGCTGTGGTTCCTTGTCCATCTGCTGAAATGTTTCCATCAAATTCAGCAAAAACACCACTGAAGTTGTATTTTCTTCTCTCAATGCACACTGACTCCTGAATTATGTGGATTTTGTGCCCTGTGTCAATGGCATCTTTCCTTTTTTGGGTATTTCTGCGGCTTCAGTGCAATTGCCTCAGCTTTGGCCTGCATTTTCCTTCATTCAGTTATCTCCCATTATGAATCAAGTTATTTGTCAGCCAGTGTTTTTTCCATAGCCCTGCTGCCCCATATCACAGGTGATGTGCTCTTTACTCAGCTTTTTGCTATTGCTGGTTTGATTTCTTTTGCACCTTCCAAAATGCGAGTACTTAACTCTGGCAGGGCTGCACAAAGACCATTGAATAGTGAGGGCAATTGTTGAAAATGCAAAAGAAGACAATTTAAAATAGCAGCAGTGCTGTGGGGAACTTACCCATCTCTTTTTTTTCCCTGAGCTTTAAAATTCAAAGAGAGATGATGGTATTAACATATACTGAACTATCGAGGAGGGAGGCTCTGTGAGAGGCTGCTGTAGCATAAATGCCTCACATAGAATACTTTCATTCCTACATTTTCCAGTGATTTGCATGACTGGCAAGGCATTGTTTAAAATGCAGTTTGATTAAATTCAGGCATAGGAGAAGCACTGTATTAAATCTTTCAGAAAGCACTTTGTATCACACTGAGCTGCATCAGTCACACATCGCTCCGACTGCAACAAAAGCCAAGACTAAAATTGTTTAATTTTAGATGGTATATGTTTACAGTCTATAATAAGACATCAAATGTTCTCTCTCCAAACAGTTGTCTTTATCACAAAACATAAAAAAATCCCTTTCAGATAGTACATGAATCCCTGTGCTTTTCTATTTCCATCTTGAAAACACGAGGAGTGCACTTAGTCATTAATCAGTGACAGGGACGATTCGACCAATGCAATTAACTCCACTTGTTCTATTAATAATCAAGCACGCCACAAATGCTTCTGCACTCAGGTGTTAATCAGGACACCATGTAGCTCTGCATTACTTCCCTCTAAAGTGCGAAAGGAAATGCAGATTAATGGAGAATCAATGTGAGATATGGAAGTGTGACATGCACTTGTCAGTAAAATTCAGCTTTCTGGAGGAGACACGAGGACGGTGCAGCTGCACAAAAGGCAACTCAATTTATCAGGCACTGTTACAGACCTGTTAAATGAACCCAGAAATACTTTAATATCTGGAGAAATAATCATAGTTGCTGCCCTGTGTTTGTAGTACACCCAGAAATGCATCTGGGTGACAAAGTAGTATCTAACTCCCCCCAAGAGCTCACTTTTAATTCTCTTAGCAGGTTTAGTGCTAGAGAGACTAGGTTCAGTGTGTCCTGGCTGTGGTATCTGTGATGGGAACAGCCCTCATGCCCAGAGGATCCTCCAATCCAGCCCCTTGCTCCAGGATGTGTTTCCCAAGCTGGGGAAGGTGTGGGTGCACTGGGTGAAGGCTCTGCAGCACATCCCTCAGAAAATTAAGCTCCCAGGCACTAACGAGCCTGTGTCTGCTCCACTGAACAGGTTTGCCTTGGCTTGTCACAAAAGTGGCAGCATTTTAATATCTGCTGAGGAGCCAGGCCTTGCACTCCCCTGGTGGCACGTTCGTTTGGAAATGTATTTCCCAGTAGTACATCAGCTTTTAATTTTTTCTGTTTTCAGTTAAACATCCCATATGAACTATCCCAAGCCTCTGTTTAAGTGGCAAACACACAGCAGCAGTGGGGAAGCTGATTCCTGGAACTCTGCTCATTGCCCACCGCAGAGGTGACAGAAGGGCCCAAGGACTTTGTTTGGCACTTGCCAGGCTGGCAGCCAGGGGGATTTTGGCTTGTCTCAGAAGCCAGAGGGACCTTCAGTCCTTTAGGATCAGGCATAATTTAATGGGTCATTTCAGGGTTTCATGGAGGCAAGTATCTAACAAAGTATGTAACTCAACACCACCAATCCCTTAATCAGAACCCTCCTCTTCTCCCACCCCAAACTAACCCACTAATTTCAGTGCTAATTAACCTATCAGTCAAAGCAGATAACAACTACCTCCCACACAAGCAGTTCAACATCTACCCACCCATTTGTCACACTGTGATGGTGAGGTGGGCACACCATGGGCAGTGCTGGCTGCAGCCCCAGGGACCCGACTCCTGATTCATTCTGGGAGCTGCTCCTCACCCTGTTTATGTGCTCTCACATCAACAAGAGAATGAGTCCTGTTTGTAGGCTCATGAAACACAAACCTGTCTTTGTTCCATTAGCAGAGGGCAGGGATAGATGGGATATTGGGAAGGAATCCTTCCCTGGGAGGGTGGGGAGGCCCTGGCACAGAATCCCAGAGAAGCTGTGGCTGCCCCATCCCTGGAAGTGTCCAAGGCCAGGTTGGACAGGGCTTGGAGCAACCTGGGCTAGTGGAAGATGTCCCTGCCCATGGCAGGGGGTAACAAGATGACCTTTAAGTTTTGTTCCAACCCAAACTACTCCATCATTCTGTGATCCTATGAGAAGTATTGATTCTGTGCCATTTAAGAGTCAGTCACTCAGCAGACTCACAGTACAGGGGAAGCTCATCTTCAGGCATCTTCAGGCCTGTAAACCAGCAGAGGGGTGATACAGGACAGTGTGACTTGGAAAAAGCAACATTATTGTACAGTTCAAATTGCAGAAGAGACTTGGCCACCCTTGAATGGCACAGTTTTTTCTCTGCTGGCACTTGTGGGCTCCCCAGCCAACAGCCTGGGGTGGTCATTCACACAACTGAAGAGTTTAGCAAGAAGGTCACAAGGTATGACATGACCTTTACAAAACTAACTCATTCTACACTGCACTTATCCTGCACTGAAATGATTAAATGCCAATTTGTATCACAATATTATCCCTTAATTTCTGATGGACTGTTCCATTTAGTATATTTTCTCAGTTTTGTCCTAACACTTTTACTGTCCTGGAACTATTTATCCAGACAAAAAGATTTTTGCCTTTTATATCAAATTTAACTAACTTTTATTTTGGTAATCTATTTTAGACGTTTGCATTTAAAAAAAAAAAAAAGAAGTGTGTTTCCTGTTTTATAGCCCATTATAGTCTAATGATTTCGGGGAAATATCAAATTAAAAAGCTGACAAAAACATATATAGAACCTGGCAATCCCTTCTGGAGTTTTTAAAGCTTATGATCACACAGAGCTTGCCAGGGAAGTTTTTATCTCCCCCAAATCACTGAGCCATTACAAAGCATCATGTAATTATGTAATTAGGTGATATATCAACTGTATTAAAAATGCCTATGAAAATTTGTGCTACCTGTGAGCTGCATATGAACAGGGGTTTGTTTTGAACTGTAGGACTGAGGCAGCTTCAGTGATCTATGTATTTGTTTTGTCAGGATTATTCTCTCACTTTCACAGTCCGTGGTCATCAACATGTAGGAAAAAAAATATGATCTATGTAATAAAATGTAAATTTGCTCTGAGGCCAAGCCACAAAGAAAGATTTCAGAGTCCTTGAATCTGTATTTAGGCAGTTCTCTAGTCAAATAAAATAAAATGATAGAGATAAATTGACTTGGGGTTGCTTGGTTTCCATCACATTTCATTCCCACCTGGAAAACCCGTAGGGAATCAAACCCCTGGCCATGAACCTGGGCAGGTAAATGGCCTTTGCAGCCATTCCTGTGACCCAGACGTGACAACCAGGAAGCCTAAAATGTGTTCAGAACATCCAGTCAGCCCCAGAAGTGGAGAGAAGGGGCCTAAAAGGAAAAGTAATGAGAGAGAAAGGGGTTGAGGGGCATGTGGGGACCACTTTATCCCTGATAGCCTTGAGCCTGTCCAGCCTAGTGCTACTCCTGTGTTGGGTGTGATGCCTGGAGATGTTCTGTGCATGTGGGTTCTCCTCCATGGTCCCTCCTCCCTGTCCCACCACCCACCTTCTCCTCTGACCCACCAGCACCGGGGTCCAATAACCCATTTCCCACCTGCTGTTCCAGCCAGATCAGCTCAGATTGATCACAATCAGGTTTGGAGAGCACAGAGAAGTGTTTTGGCCAGGACATGACAGGGCAATGACCTCTGGCCAAGGAGGAGCTCTGGCCACAGCAGCCCACAGGGGCTACATCCATCTTCTAGGAGGTGCTTTAGCAAAACCAGCAGAGTTTGCAGCAAAAAAAAGAAGTAAGAGGGACGTGTTTATAAATGTTGTTTTGTTTCCTTGGAGGCAACCTTTGGACTGCATTGATTTCCCTCTTATTTAATACTCAGGCAGCTTCCTACTTTTCTGCACAGCAGCATTCCCTAGTTATTCCAGTGCCCCTTCCCCACAGGGGCACAAAACCAGGGATGTGGTACCTGGCACACAAACCTGCATTTGAGTCCTGCCAGCAAGCTGCTAATTTGGCACATTTTGCCTTCCTTCCATGTTTTTCTTGCTCAATAGGAAAGTGGAAAGATTACTGTATTTATAATATACCATTTTCTGGCATCCAGTATCAGAGAAAAAAGTCATATAAAGAAAAAAAACACTCAGCTGGGCAATATTGCTGTGAAATAAGGGTGGGGAGAGGGTGAAGGGACAATTAAAAGCAAGTGTCCTCCTTTTATCTGATCCCTGCAGTTCTTTTTACAGCCATGCAGACACTAAAGTTACCTCTGATGCTTTTAAGGATCCAGGAAAAGTAACATTGGTTCTTAAGGAAATCCAGTTTTTCTTTTGAATCATCTTTGTTCCTTTCTCAAAATAGGGCAGTGAATAGGGCAGAAACTCCCAGTGGGGTCAGGGGGAGGTGATCCCACAGCAAGGTGTATTGGCCCCTCAATTTTGTGCCATCAGAAGTTGGTTCCTAAACCCCAGGGATTTTTTCTCTTACAGGATGCCTTCGTGCAGGTCTATGTTTAGAAAATGGAGCCTTTTTTTGCTCCAAAATAGCTGCATTTGGGTTCATAGGAAACACAGGGTATTCTTAGTATTCAGAGGACCTGCTGACCCCCTACAGCCACACCTCAAACTGGGGAGGTTTTGCATGGTTGGCATCAAGAAAAGAGTGGTCTGTGGCTTCTTGAAAGCCTCCATTTGGCACAGATGTCAAATCAACCCCTTACAGTATTGAATGGTGAACAATAAATGCCTAAAGGAATACTCATAGAGGATGATACCCAAGCTGGCTTGTAGGAAATATTCATTGAAGAGCAGCAAGCAGCAAGTGGATTAATAATGAAAAAGCCCCCAAAAAATTAAAAAAAAAAAAAAATCTGTTTTATTTTTTGAAAGATTTCAAACAATTAAGAGGGGAAAAAAATTTACAAAGCAAACTGGTTGTTGTGGATTCTCCAGCCAAAGTGGGGAGGTCCTGCAGTGATGGTTTTGTGCTGCTTCTCAAGGCACGACACTTGTGTACTCTTGGTACTGCAGCTCATCACAGCTACTCCAACAAGCAGGAATAAGATCTTCTGAGCAATGATTCCTCTTAGCTGGTAGAAAACAGCTCCTGGATGTGCAAGGTGTAATCTCCACCCCTCTGCCAGTAAAAAGCTGTTTAGCACAATAACTTTAATTAATAGGAAAACACCCCCAGGTTTGAGAACTCGGTTTCATCTTTCTGCTCATGTGAGCAGGGGTTGGAAACACAAAACCAAGGCCTTTCTCTTGGGACTTGCTGGGGATTTTTTTGGTCTGTTGGCACCTTACCAGGTTACTCAAACCAAGTGTGTGGCTCATTTTGCAGCTGGAGGTTTCCTGGATGGCACACGTGGGAGGGTTATGAGCATGTGAACATCACATTGTGGGGGGGGGAGAAGGTGAGTCTGGCTTTGTGAAGGTGCTGTTCCACACCTCCACACTCATCTGTTATGCATTTTATTTGATTTTCAGTTATTTTACCAACCCACATAGATTCAGGACCTCTAACTTCTGGAAGCATGTTGTTGGGAAACAGGAGAGCTCTCTTTCACATCCCAAGAGTCTCTCGTGGGAAATAAAGACCTTATCTGCTTTTCTTTCAGCTGTATCAGCTGATCTAATAAAAACTAGTGTCTTTACTGAACTTGCTCTGCTTATATCCTTGGAGCATTCCAGCCACTGATCCACAGTGACTGCACCAACACAACATGACACTGAGGATTCTCCAGCCAACTCACCCCTGCTGCAGCTGGAGGAAAGGGGAGACTCTGCAGGGCTTTGTGGGGACCTGCAAACCCAGAGGGGCTGGGGATGAGTGTCCAAGGCAGATCTCCTGACTATCTCTGCTATCACAGAATCCCAGGATCACTGAGGTTGGAAAAGCCCTCCCAGCCCATGGAGTCCCCCCTGTTCCCCATCCCCACCTTGTCCCCCAGCCCAGAGCACTCAGTGCCACATCCAGTTATTCCTTGGGCACCTCCAGAGGTGGGGACTCCAAACCTCCCTGGGCAGCCCCTTCCAGTGCCTGACAGCCCTTTCTAGGAAGAAATTCCTCCTGATGTCCAACCTGACCCTCCCCTGGCACAGCCTGAGGCCGTTCCCTCTCCTCCTGTCCCTTGTTCCCTGGCAGCAGAGCCCGACCCCCCCCCGGCTTCCCCCTCCTGTCAGGGGGTTGCAGAGCCAGAAGGTCCCCCCTGAGTCTCCTTTTCTCCAGGCTGAGCCCCCCCAGCTCCCTCAGCTGCTCCTCATCCTCCAGCTCACAGCAGGCAGTGCTGTCCATGGGCAGTGATCCCTCTGGGCAGTGCTGGAGGGAACAATTCCCACCAGGATCTCCTGACAGCCCCTCCAGCCCAAAGGAGCTTCCAGTCCATGGGGCCAAACCAGGGCAGACATGAAGACAAACCTTTCAGGCGTTTCCAGGCAGACATCAGGTTCTCTCCTCCAGAAGTTTTGCTCTCCAGTGGCAGCCTGGAGAGCCACATCCAGGACCCAACCCACTGCAGGTAGCAAGGAGAGGCTCTGGGATGTCCAGCCTGGACACAGTCAAGGACCATTTATTAAATACATTTATTAAATACATTTATTAAATTACCTCAGACCTCATCATAACAAGCCCACGACACCCAAGTCAGGGTTGCAGCCATTACCTCAGTGTTTCACTCTCTTATTTTGAGTGTCTCTGAAGAGCTCTCCAGGTGACTCTCTACCTCCAGAGGTGACCATCCCAGCCCCCAGGAGGGAGGATAACACATTCCCACACCACCAGTCCCAAGGAATGCCAGGGTTTCATTGAGCACATTGGCATTTATGAGCTGCAGAGGAGCGGAGAGAAAGAAAAAGCACTCATTGAGTTTCATACTCTCTAAGAAAATTGTTTTACTCAAGATTTTACATTTCAGCAGAGCTCTTTTGGTTCTGATTTTAAAGATACAGATTAATCTCTCTGATTTAGGCAGAAAATAAGCCATTAGTCTGGCTAGCTCTAACAAATGTCTCTAATGGAAGTATTTTCAAATATGCTCTCATTTCCCACGTATTTCCACTTATCAAGGCTATAAAAGTTAGTTTGTGTGTGGCATTGCAGAAGCACATTTAGACAAAAAACATAAAGATGGATTTTATTTTCAGCATAAAGGATTTAGCTACGGTTCACTTGTCAAAATTGCTCGACTGAAACTAATTTAAAAAAGGAAACTGTGTTTTTGATTAATCAGAAATTTCCACAAAGAACATCTGCTTTCTGTGGGAAACGTTGACATGTCAAAGAAACGGATTTCATGGGCACAGTCCAGCCAAATATAAACGTATTTTCAGCTCATGAATTTCAGAATCTTTCCTTTCCATGTCTTTCAGTTGAAATGAAATTCTCAAACAGTTCTGCCTCTCTTTAAATAAAGTGAGTTAACAATTACCTGAAAGGAAACCTGTGCAGAGCCTCCCTCCCTGGAGCAGAGGAGGGCGGGATGGTGATGGTGTGTCACCAGTGGGCTCCAGGGTGGCCACAACTCCCTCTGTGTCACCTGTGGGTGGGGAGGGAAGGAGGAGGGAGAGGTGACACTGCTCCAAGCTGCTTGGAAAAACCCCAGCTTGGCCTCAGCTGAAGGTGTTGCAGGCACACAAACAGAATGGGAGAGCTGGGTTATTAATCTGATTTATTGTCCCCCGAATCTGAGGAGTCCCAGCAGGACGAGTGAAATATAAACCTTACCCTGGGAAAAATAATCAGGTGTTCTCCTGCTTTTGTACATGAGACTCTGTTTGCAGTTAAAAAAAAGAAAATATCATTAATAAAGATTTTTTTCCTGCTTTATCTGATCCCAACATAATAGATGGTTGGAGCAACACCACATTCTTTTCTAAGTCACGTGTTAGGGACTCACCATCTGAGCACTCCTTCTGCTTCTATTATCATTTCTTTTGTTCAGGGCTTCGGGTGAACCACGTGGGCCGAGACATTATGGCTTTTCAATAACTCACTAAATATATTTAGAATGCTTAATTGAAGCTTAACCTTTATTTTGTTCAATAAATGTATTCTCCATCTAACAGCTCCAAACAAGAAAATAACTTTGTTGAGGTTTTGCATTTTGCCAGCATTGTTTCTCTCTGAAGATAGAGAAAATGAAGCCTCTACAATAAATTGATGGAACAGGGAATCAACGGAGGAAAAAATAATTTTGATGATTTCTTCTTTGCACAGCAATTATATCCAGTACACTTGACAATGGAATAAACAAATAGTACAAATGAAGCCATTAATTTCCTTTCTATCTACACAATTTTAATTAGAATCATTTAATTAGTCTTGGCTACAATTTCTCAAGAAGATTGCACAACACACATTTAAACTAGTCTCCTGCACAAAGATATATTTATCATTGTTTATTAAGTACAACAAATAGCTATAACAGTTCTAGGTAGCCCATGATAAATGCTGCTGTCAAAAATAATCCTTTATCACCAAATATATTTGAAAGCAAAGTTCTCTCCATGTTTATTACTTACTAAGCTTTTGTTACTTTAATTGTTATAATAAATATAATGACATATTTAATATATTCACTAAGTTTTTATGACATGTCATGTTTTGTAGTTGGCAATAAATGTCCCTGAGCCTTGAAATAATTTTTCCCTCTTTGGTTTCCCAGAGGTTTTGCTCTGGAAAAAACAACCTTTTCAAGGTGCAACATGAAATGAGAGAAAATTGCTCTGAAAGGGACTTTGGGTTCATCTTCAGAGGTCACCTAATCTATCCACTCCTCCCTTCCTCACCACTGCTGATGGTGTTTGGGGTGGAATCAGTTCCAAGAGCCTCCAGCTACCAAGGTTTCAAAGGCTCCTGATGCTCCTCCAGTGATTAACTCATTTTACACCGAGAAAAATTTTCCTTGTCTGACCCAAATCTCCCTTTCAGTTTAAGGTAATCATTCTATGGGATAGACATGGAGAAGCCACCAATCCTCCCTGTTTCCATGTCTCCCTTTAGTCTTCTCCAGCCCCCTCAAACTGCTTCTTTTTTCAGCTCTTCCTCTCGAGGTGAGATGTGTCAGACATTGCAACTCTTTCAACATGCAGTAATTCTCTAGTGGAAATATCATCAGGATGAGAGATGATAACACCAGGAAAACAACCCATGAAATTATTTCCACATACCTACATTTTAGCAGCGTTGGCCTCGATGATCCCAGAGCACTTTTCCCACTATCCCGTGATTCTGTGACTCTACAGCTGAGCCATTGTCACAACTGAGAAAATGTTAAGGGAATCAATTTTTTTTTTTTCCTCCTGTTTTCAGTTACAAGCAGAACTGGAAAAACAGTCACAACAAATAGTTTGTCAGCTGCAATCCTGTCTTTCATTTCTCGCATGAGCTGCCCAAAAACCTGACAGTTTGCTCGGCTGGATTTTCTACTCCAGGTTATCTGCTGAAAACTTGTAGTTAATGTTTCCTGGCTTCCACCTCAATTCCAGGCACTGCTCCTAAGTCTGCATTATTGAGGTTTCCAGCAGACTAATTGTATATCTAAGCCAAGAAAGCCAGATCCTACAGCTCAGTTGGTGAGGGTGTGAGTGCCACTGTATCCCATGAAAAGCCTCCCAGCCTGGAGAAGGAGATGAGGGAGCACAGGTGCAGTCAGGGCTTGCTGATTTTTAAGAATATTTAACTGATGAGTGTAAATCTAAAAATTTGGGATCTTAAAGCAGTATTTTGTTACAATCACAGAATGGTTTGGGTTGGAAGGGACCTTAAAGCTCATCTGCCCCATGGGCAGGGACACCTTCCACTTAGACCAGGTTGCTCCAAGCCCCGTCCAACCTGGCCTTGGACACTTCCAGGGATCCAGGGGCAGCCACAGCTTCTCTGGGCAATCTGTGCCAGGGCCTCCCCACCCTCATATGATCATATCAGGTGGTCCAAACCTTCCTTTGAGTCAACACTTGATGGTCAAAGATCCCTGAGAGACAGAAAAATTAGCACAGGGATGTGGGAAAAGAAAATATTTAGAATGCCTAGAAGGAAAATTCAAGTGATAAATAGCATTTTTCAAGAAGTTGGTAAAAGCTGATTTGTTAACCAGGGGGAAAAAGGACCTTGTGTGGAAGATATAAAATGAAATCAGATATTAAATGTGAAATTAAAAAAATCCAGTATATGAGCATGAGAAAGTAGAAGGAGTTAAGAAGTACAGCAAGCTGAAAAGAAAAGCTAAAATTCTCAGGATTAATCCATTCATAAGAGTTGAGAAAAACAAAATGCAATTAATATATTTTTGTACAAAAGGAATCCTGGTGGTTTTCTGGGTTTATCACTTCACAATAGTGGTTACAAGGTTGTTAATAACGATGCAGGGAAAGGAGAACTGCTCCATAAACATTCCTGTCTCCTAATTTCAGAAGAAATATGAGGATGAAGTATTTAGGAGTCATCTAGTAACTAATGAGGATGTTAAACAACACACATAAATACAAGTATTTAAATATTTACAGCCCTCATACCATCTACAGAGGGTGACCCCTTTACCCAGCTGAGGAGAACGTTGGGGTTTGATCCCTAATCAAGTAGTAGGGAAATTCCATCCCAGTAGAAGAGCTTTAATGTTGTGACAGAGCTCCACAAATGCATCCAGCACAACTTTGATACCACTAAATCACTTCCCCTGACCTCAGTCCTGGGCAAATAATGGGATTAAAGCTGATATAAGATTCAAGAGGAAGAAGGGAAGATGGAAAGATGATTGTCATTCCACACGATGCCATGAAACAGGTCATGTCAAACAAACAGCCCTGGTTTTGTTTCCCTGAGATCTTTCCCAGCTCTGTCACCCTCTGATTTTTGTGAGATGTTTCACTCAGCCTTGGGAATATTTTGGTTAAAAATGAAGATTATTCAATAGCAATAAAAGAGAGGTTAAGTCTATTAAAAAGGGGGAAGCTAATGGATCTGAAATGGAGCCATCAGAGGGGAATCCTAATGAAGTGCAGTGCTGGGATTCTGCTGGTCTCTGCTTGCTGCTATTAATCATCTTCAGGAATGACTGGCTTGTGAAAGTTTCAGATGACATGAAGATTGATGGGAAGGTAAATAATCATGAGAGCAGAGAAACAGTAAAGAGCAGTCTGGATCCCTCACTAACCTTCCCTCAGAGTGACAATGTTTAGCACAGTCAGATCCGAGAATGTGTTTAGAAAACAAGAATGAGGCCATATATGCTAAATTTAGGTTGGTACTTTGGAATTTATCCCAATGGGAACCATTTAGTTTTCCCCACAGCAAAGGAACAGCAGCTCTGAGAGGGTTCCATAATCCTCACAGGCACCTGCAGCAGTCAGAGGGGATGTAAATCCATGTCAGGCTCCCATGAGTTACACTGAGGCTGGTGAAAATTTGGGGAAAAAGCAGAAATTCAATGGAGGAAGTAAATGTATCTCCAGGGGAAATCAAGGGTTTGATTTGTTTCCTGTTGAAAGGGGGCTCCATTAAAAGGGGATGTCACTGAAGCACCTTCATGGGAGGCAGAACCTACCAGAACCTGTGGGGACAACCCTGGGCTCATGCACCAGGCAGCACCCCCTGGAAAGATCCTACACGGAAAAGACATCAAAGGGGAAGCTCAAGCAAGATATATTCAAACAAGAAATAATACATATGTTTTTAAGACTGAGAGTTCTTTCTTTTTTGGGAAAAACCGGGGGGATTGTCCTTCACCACCTGCTGCTGCTTCCAAATGTCTTTTTGAAATTACTCTTTGATCGGCAACGTGAACTACAGGGATTATTTCAGGGGAATGTTGGGTGCATTAGGAATATTTAGAAGAGGTGCCAAAACCTTCAGAACTAAATCTTTGTGAATCAACATGAATTACTCCACTGTAGCATCACTTTAATACATTAATTCCTCCACTGTAGTATCACTTTAATACAATTGCAGTCAGTGACTCCAGCCATATTTGAAGCCTTGTTGTGTTGACTCCTGTGCCAAAAAAATATGAAAAGCTGAGACTGTGATCCAAATGCAACAGGACTGGGTTTAAAAGCCCTGAAAGATGCAGTTCTACCAATCTCTGTCTCACTCTGAGGAAGTTTTCTCCCTGTTCCTTTCTAATTTTCTGCTTCTTATTGAATTTATGACTCTGAAATGAGGATGTCCCCATTCTGTTCCCTATCCTGTAGCTGTCCACAGGCTTTTCTCTTTGTCTGCACACAATTCCACCTTTTTATCATGAATCAGTGCATTTCAATGAGTCTACATTTGATATATATATAAATAATTTTTTTTCCTAAATGAAATCATGCCAGATAGAAATTCTTCTTGCCACTTCTGTGATGTTTCTCTGTTTGCAGCCCTAAATTCTACAGTCATTTCTTGCTACAAAAACACGCCTGCATTTCCCTGTTGTTGATTCTTGAGTTTTTTAGGTCGAAAATATTAGGTAATAAAATCAGATTCAATAAGTTGCTGGTGAAACTCATAAAACTCTTTGTGACTTAATAAATATATTTTTTTTATCATTGCAGGTAATCAATCACCTTTTAATCCACACTACAGGAGATAATATTTCTATCCCAAACAAGCAGAGTGAATGCTCCAAATATGATTTTTCATGAAAAAAAATCAAGTGTTTCACTGATATCAAAATATGGCTTTGCAGTCTTTTGTACATTAATCTTTTATCTGACATGCAAGTAAATAGGAATAATAATAAAATAATTCAGGTTCATCTAACAAGCTCCTGTGTTCTCTCTCGTTGTTCTTATGGATCATAAATTAGTTACAGCTTCATCCCACAGTCTTGTTCTTTAGAACACTAAATATGAGCTAAAAAAAAGAGTAGCTTTGAATTCACTGCAGTTAAGAACAAGGATAACTCTGCACAAGATTTTAGCGTTCTCTGATTAACATGAGGAGCATTTTACTCAGCAGAGCCACCTGAAGAGCTTTGCTGGAGCTCCTCACACGAGCAAACCCTCCCTTGAACAAGAGCCTGCAGCAGCTGCTTGAAGTGCTCCAATAAAACCAACTTTTGTGGAGAGCTGGAGCAATTCTGTGGGAATTGTGAATGACAGTGGACTCCAGGATCTGTTCTCTGTCTGAAAATACAAATATCACTTGTAGGATGCTCGGAGGTTTTTTTCCCCCCTTAGCTACTGTAGCATCAAATAAGTTCTGCTATATGTCTTGATTTACCACTGAAGATTAGTGTCAGATTTTAGGCAAATAAAAATGATTAAAATATGACAGCTGGCAAATTATGCTAACACCTGGTAACAAATCATCCCTGACAGTTCAATAGTACACTTCTTAAAGCACAGCTATTAATGTTATAAACAGTGAACAGCAAAAAAATCCTAGTACTTCACTAACACACTCAGTTTATCTTAATGTGGAAAAATGTCATGCCTTATTCCCTGGGATTGAAGAAAATTGGAGATGAATAACTGCAAACACACAAATACTTCTAAGGAACATTGGTGTGGTGGTTCAGAACCAGCAGAATATGAAATTTGAGATGTAGGATGACATTCAGCCTGTTCCTCATGCTGTTAATTCAGTTAATGTTCCGTTTAGTGGTGGAGATTTCCAAGTCTGGAAGTATTTAGGTGACATTTGATATTAATTTCATCAAACTCCTTGAGTTCTGTGATAAATCACAGAATCATTCAGGTTGGGAAAGACCTCTGAGATCACAGAGACCAACTCTTGACCAACCACCACCTTGCCAACATGAAGTCTTGGATTATTTTGAATAAATAAGAGTGACCACAACAGTTTTGGGAAGTTCACATTCCTCATTGATATCTCAAGGGAGTCATTCCAAATGAATCCATAGTAAATAATACATTAATTAATACATTAATTGTCTCATTTATTTGTCTAATGACAACAGTAAAAGAGCCAGAAGTTCAAGCTAAACATTCAAGATTTACAAATAATCTTTATGACAATTTTCAAGGGACTCTGGGAGGTTTCTCCATCCCTTGGACACTTCACATCTCAGCAATACCTCTGACAAAGGGTTTTTCATTCCAAAAATCTTCCTTTGTTTTGGAATTCACTGTGTGCAGAAGGCAGCAAAGAAAATAAATTGAAAAATTTAAAGTCCTTTAAAGGACTTCAAGTGACAGATTTAATTGTTTCTTTGGTTAATTACTTAACAAGAGGTTCGTGACAATTTAAAGACAATGGAAAAGTGTCTGCAGGCGTGAAGGTCCATCCTGCAGCTCACACAGGACTGGAGAAGAGGGAAAAAAACAACTCTTCTTTCCACTCATCTCCCTTTCTCTCTAACCTACTTTCTAGACTCTTTAACTGAACTTTAGCTTAAAATTCAGAATCAACTCTGTCCCAAATTTCATGCAGGATAGATGAGGTGCCACACATGCATCTGTCCTATCCCTTGACATGTGAGGCAAATCTTCAGATGAGCATTAAAATGTGAAAATACATGAGATAGAATCACATAATCTCCCTGCATGATGGAGGAGACTGATTAATGTAACATTAATATGCTTTCAAAGACGTCATCAGGCAGAAATCTCACAATTTCACAAATGAATTTCACGTTATTTTTTACTTTTCATGTTGCCTTTCTGGTTTTGTTTCACCACGTTGCAGAGGAATAATTACTTCTCTATTATACAGGTGGCTGTGCACAGTTTGAGGGACTAAAAATAAACTATGGCTTTACTGATACAGTTTTTGACTGATACGTTTTTTGACTTTGTCATAGATAATTTATGGAATAATTTTACACTTCTGCAACACCCAGCTCACAATTCACTTTCCAATCCACGAGGTGTCATTTGCAATTTGCGACGGATTCTTAATGAAATTCTTTGGATCTTACCTCCTAAATGTTTCATTTTATGCTTGGCCAGAAGAGTGAAAGTGTGTTCATATACATTTATACATTGTAAATGGAAACAAAGCTCTGATCTGGCTCATCTTTCTGATCTATTTATCCTCCCAACTCCCCTGGTGTTAGGAGGAATCTGATCATTACGTGGGGAGAGAAGGAAGAAACAAGAAGCAAATCTGGCTTGGTCAAGGTCACCAAACGGATGGGTGGGAAGCAGAGAGCTGAATCCACAGAGAATAATGGAATATCCTGAGTTGGAAGGGACCACAAGGATCATCAATTCCAACTCCTGGAGAGGACAACCCCAAAAACCCACCATGTGCCTGAGTGTGTTGTCCAAAGTGCCAGCTTTGAGCCTTTCACCTTCTCAGCTGTGCTGGGCTCCTTCCTCACTGGCTCATCCTCCCTCTCTCTCTAGTTTAAATTAACTCAGTAACTCATTAACTAGGACATAAATGAGTGCTGAAGTTTAGTTAAACTCAGTGTAAGTCACCTGGAGGAGCAGCCACCAAAAAAAATACGCTGCAATCACAACAGGCAACGCTGACCACGTGGTCCCCTGGAGCCACCACAGCCAAACCAGGCCCTGGGCTCCTCAGATAAAGCAAAGGAATTTTAATTACTAGCAGATTATTCTGCTATTTCAGTGCTTTGTCCCTTTCTGTTGGCTACTGCCCAAGGAGGATGCTGATAAATTGGAATGGGATCAGATATGTAGCACTGAACGATGAAAAAGGATTGGAAACATGCCCTCGAGTGCAGAGACAGGGAGCTAATTGAGCTGTTGTTTTTCTTCTTAGTAAAGCAGAGATCAAGGGCTAAGCTTAGTCTGGGAGCATCTATGTGGAGAAGGGAAATTCTCAAATTCTCAGGCAGTCCATCCAGTCAGAATAGTCAGAATTATTCAATAATAATTCAAGATTTACAATTAATCTTTAGGACAATTTTCGAGGGACTCCAGGAGGTTCTCCATCCCTAGAAGTTTAGACACTTCAGATCTCAGTAATACCTCTGACAAACTGTTTTTTTCATTCTAAAAGTCTTGCTTCATTTTGGAATTCATTTTGTACAGAAGGCAACAAAGAAAACAAATTGAAAAATTCAGTGTGTCAAAATTACGGATGCAAATTAATGGATTGGAATTTGTTCAATGTAATTACAGAACAATTTAATTTTTTTCACCCCACCTGGGGATGCAAAAAACCCAATTACTATAGAAGGGAACATGTTTTACAGGTTTCCTACCATCTGCACTACAGGTGTCTCCTCCAGCAGACATCCAGCTCAAACAGCTGTTCTGGAATATCCAGTGGAATGTTCTCCAGGGCTTCTCCAGGGATTTATCTGTGCTGAGAGCACAGGGAGCTGTGGGCAGTGTTTGCAGTGGAGGGAGCACCCCCTTCACCTCTTACTGGTGATCTGACCACATAAACCCTCTCTCCTTCCAGAGTTTGGCTCTTTCTGAATGATATGATGGTTTTAAACTCAAACTGAGTAGGTTTAGACTGGAGATTAGGGATAAATTGTTCCCTGGGAGGGTGAGGAGGCCCTGGCACAGGTTGCCCAAAGAAGCTGTGGCTGTTCCATCCCTGGAAGTGTCCAAGGCCAGGTTGGACGGGGCTTAGAGCAACCTGGGAGATCATGGCAGGGGGTGGGACTGGACAATCTTTGTGGTCTTTAAGTTCCCTCCAACCCCAACCAACGTGTTTTTCCATGATTCTGTGATCTTGCCTGGGTTGGGGTTATTGAGGTCACTCTCTCCCCATGTTCAGGGCCTTGCCAGGCAGCAGAGCTGAGCAGCAGGTTATTCAATAAAGAAGCTTTTAGGATGATATCTGTTTCCACGTCGGTCTGACTAAGCTCCCATTCGTTGACCTTCAGGTCTTGGTGCAAAGCTCAAGCTGAATTTAGCTCCGAGTGAGAGAGTCCTTCATTGTAAAGAGCTCTGGAAACTGTGAGAAGACTCCTCTGGGGGCTGATTTCTGTCAATTAGTTATCTGAAATATGATGATTTATGAATCCCTGACATTGTGTTGCTGGATGGGTATGTTTAGCAAACTGCAAGTGAAAACAAAGCAGCCTCCTCGGGATCAAATAGATGGAGGAAATAATACTTCAAGATGATCAAAAAGGCAGAGAAAATAATTCTTGCTTCAAGATCTGTATTGTGCACATATAAATGTATATATATAAATGCATATTGTGCATATATAAATGTATATATATGTATATCTATATATATCTCACAGTGCACACCATGTTTCCCCAAAAACTAGGGAGAAGATTAAATATGGATTTTTAATGGGTGCATATTTACAGTCAAAGCCATTTCTCTCTATCAAATGCCTCAATGTGCAAATATAATCAAAGAGAGATGTAGAATTCTATATTTGAAAAAAAAAAAAAAAAAGAAGATTTTTGTAATGCTTTGCATTCCAAAACTTCATGTGTTTTTACTGTAATTCATTTTCTCCCCTCAGTTCTGAGCAGTCAAGCATTCTGGAGTGTTTTGTTTTATAAATTTATAGTGACAACTTTCCGTAAATTGTCTGAAGAAGACAATAAAATTGGGCCCTTTGCATTGCTGTGTGAGTGGATCAATGTTCTATTTTCCAGTGTTATGATAATGAGTTAATTTTAAAGATGTATTGAGTGATTTGGCTTTAATTCTGGCATTAAAATTTACCTCATGTCTGGACAAGAGTGCAGTTTGCTACAGTGCTTGGGATGAAAAGTACAGGAATGGAAATGGGATTTCTGGAGTGGAATTTAGCTCACTTGCTTGTGCCTAAAAATGTTGAGCTGCTTGACTCAGCTCTGATCAGCTGAAAGCAATTGGTGCTGCCAGGCCTGATGTCCCCTGAGACAGGGGACACCGAGGGCAGGGAGGGCGCTTGGGCTGGTCTGTAGGACTCCAAAACCTCCTCTGCTCCTTCTCCAGCTCTACTGGAGCTCCTCTGCTTGCTCACCCTTGATATCTGTGAAAGGAAAGAGAAATTATATCTCTGGATGATTTCAGTAAAGGAAATAATTGTTGAGACAGCAAGGAAATGCTGCTGGAGAACCCTGAGGAGCAGCTGCCCCAGCGAGGTGGGGACAGGGTAGGACCTGGGGCTGCTGGAATCACCTCTCCTTCTCTTCTGCTCCCCCACAGAAGGGCTCCACTGGAGAACAGAAAGCTAAAGCAGATATTTCACTTCAGAAACCTCCTTTGTGCATCTAAACCACAGGGCAGAGATCCACATCTCCTCAAGGAAGATTGAGGAAAATTCACTACAATCGCAGAAATATGGCAGGTAAAAGCATTTCCTTGCTGGGGTTTTGTATGTGGATAATTCCTTTTTTTTTTTTTTCCAAGGCAGTTTGGCACAGGAATTGAGGTGAATACAGCATTTTCAGCAGGTGAAAGGTGAGTGAGCTCTGATTGTTGCCACTCCTGTCTGGGCTCACACTGCACGGTGAGGGGGTGAGGCTGAAACTGGGGGAACACTCTGTCATGAGCCTTCTCACTCAGGCTCTCACTGATTCCTTTCACACAACTTTTCTGTCCTTAAACTGTCTCTCCTCACAGCTTCTCGAGCTGCCTTTTCCCCCCCTCCTTTTGCAAGAACAGTTTTCAACACACCTCCTTGCACAGTTGCAGAAGACAAAACAATTACCTGTGTTGCATATTCAGGAGTAACACATGAATATATATTCCATGACAGCAGGAAAGGCCATGGATACACATCCCTGGGTAAACACTGGGGATGGCAAGCCCAGGAATGAAGAGGAGAGACCAGTCAGCCACACCATGGCTGTAATGGGAGGATCCATTGCATCCTACTTTACTTAAGAGAAAAGAATTTCACGTGGAGAAGGCAAGTAGGGGGAAAATAATTCAAATTCACCCCTGAAAAGCTTTGGGATATGCACAGTCCTTTCCTACCATTGTGCAGCCAAACCTAAAGATGTGGAGCTGATGGTGCAGGTCCCCAGAGGGCAGGAGGGGGTGGCAGCAGGTTCCTGCCCTCACTATCCCTGGGAAGTTTTCCCCTCCCTGCCCTCCATACAAGAGCTGTACAGAATTCCCAATAGTCTGGGCAGTCGTAGCAATGAGAAAACATGTCAGTGTGAGATGTAAGAGGGTATTTTTAAATCTCCCAACAAACAGCCAGAGAGTACATCCAAGCTCTCTCAGCTCCCTTTCCCTGCATATGCCGGAACCAAAGGTCACACAATAAAAAACATTAAGTTTCCAAACTCAACGCAGCCAAAGCAGGAAATCAGGTGAATTGCATCCTGACATATGTATTCGACCCTTGCACGACTCATTTTTACCTTATTACTCTTGGGAGGGCGAGCTGAAAAGGAATGAAAGCCTGGATTGCAGTTTCCAGGGCACTCGGTGTCCTGCCCGGAGTGCCGGGCCAGGGTAATTTTCTGCTCTAAGAGGGGAAGGGAGGCCAGTGATGGCACTGACTGGTCCCTGTCACTGATAACCAGATGAGAATAATGCACTATAAACATTCATAGTCCTGCTCTGTGAACCAAAAACCCAGCACAGAGGACAGATTGGTTCATTACCCCTATTCTGGATGAGCTGTAGCATTTCCCCGTGGCCTCGGATTCCAATTTACTAAAGAAATAGTGGCATTATCAGAGACATGAAGGCTTCTTTTCCCACATAATCACAGAGAGAAAGGACAAAGGTGGGGTGTGGGAGAGGAGCAAACGTATTTCTTTAGGTTTCATATTTATTGTGTGCTGTTGTAGCAGTGATAACTGCAATACCTGCCAGTTCCTGATGCAGACCAAGCCTGGAGATGCTCTAAAATGCTTCCAGGAGGATTAAGGTGGTCCTGGGAACACAAAGTGGAGCCCAGCAATCCTGGATGCAGCTCCAGCTGTGTCTGAGTGTGGATTGGGGAATGAATAAAACCAGTTAAATAAACTAGATGGGATTACTTGATGTTTAAATTACCCACGCTTTTAAATAATGTGTGAATCATTTCTTAAATTCTGTCTTTTAATTCCAAACTAAAATTTGTAGGGAATATTTGCTTTCTTCCCTTCTTTTCCTCTTTTTTCACCCCTATTTTTCTGAGATCCTTTTAAAAGAAAGGATTATATTTGACAGGATGTTTAAATCCCTTTTCTGCCTTAGGGTCAATAGAGGCAACAATTATACCTGAGGATCTATTCTAAGTTTTGGACAAGCTGTTTTAATGATTATATTCACATGGTTAATACCCAGCTCTTTCAAGATGTTGAGAAAAATCAGATATTAAAAGAAGTTGTCTGATATAATTGGGTAACATTAATGTGGTTTATAATTTCTACTGACATTTTCATGCCATAGTGGGACACTCTGGTGTGGGGATTATGGACACTGAAGAGATTTTTAGTGCTCTGAGGTTGGGTAGGATATTTTATACCCCTTCCAGTTGGACTGTTTAAAAGTCAAGATATTGCAATGTCTAATTGGATGCTGTGATTAGCCCAGGATGGAGTTTGATCTCATATTGATATAAATCTGAGAAAACCCTCCTAATGCAACCACGAATAAACCCCCAGAAGACCAAAGCAGAGCAGAATCAAACCCTTTTTATTCCTATCTGGGGAAATCTGAGTAAACCAGAAGCATATTGTTTTCCCACTGGCTTCAAGGGCAAACAGGATTTTAACAGGAAAGGTATTTCAAGGAAAGGAATCTCTCACAATGATTCATCTCCTTCTCCTCTGCCCAAAGTACCACATGGCAACTCCATGGCTCTGGCTCCTGCCAGGTCCCCCCTTCCCCACCTGAGACACACCTTGGAGATGATTCCAGCTCACACAGGATGATTTCATCCTCAGATTTAGTTTTACAACCGGCCTCCAATACTAATTGCAAAATGTATTTATTATTAACTAGGGATGAATTTTAAATAACTCTGTTGAACATCCCGACGTATAAAATCTGAATTTCTCTCCATTCTTGCAGTCAGCCTTGACTGTTTATATTAATTTATTTAGCATTTTTGCATGTTTTTCGCCCACAAGAGTAGAGGAGATGATCATATCCCACTTTACATATTTAGATGTATATGCATGGATAATTAAAAAGTAAAAACTACTCAGTGAATTACTTATTGAATTATTTATTGTGATTATTGTGATAACATTTTACCGTAACTACTAAACACCAAAATGTTTTCTTTAACCGTAGGGTCTGGATTAGCACTTGCTGGAAGAGAAGGAATAGTTTAAAGCCCATATATAATTCAGGCTTATCTATGCTCTTCCCAACGGGATCACTGCAGAGAGTAAATGGGAATTTGGTGCCAGTTTTAGGGGCAGCTCAAGCCCAAGGCACCTGTGAGGCCAAAGGTGCCTGGTGGCAGTTTGCAGACAGATGCCATCTCGGTGTGGGGGCTCTTGGATCCAACCAAAAGCCACGTGGGAGCTGTTAATGGAGCAGCAATTCCTGGAGAGGCACGGTGGGAACAGCTCCGTGGGTCCAGATGGCTCCCGGTGAACACAGGACACGGGCAGAGCCAGCCAAGAGCCCCTGGAAAGGATCCATGTCCCCTTCCCAGGGAGGGTGGCCACACACAAAAGGCCCCTGATCTGCTGGGTGACACTCCGTGCCAGCAGGGAATGACAAACCCATGCTGGGAACAAGGATGGAAAGCACAGAAACGCCAGTTCTGAAACTCTGCTCTTTAGAGGTGCTGCTTCCAATGGGGTTTTAGTCCCTGGAATCTGTGAGCTAAGCAAAATGCTGTCTGGGACTGCTGTGGCAATAGGAGTGCTTCCAGATTTGAAGTCTGACACTGCAGCAAGGCTTTTTATTTTTTTCCTTTTTCTTTTTTTCCCCCCTCACAAAATAAGCGGGAAATATTTCAAGAAATCATGATGTCTTTTGTGGAAAAGCTGTTTGCTAAAGGGCAGTGTGGAAAGGCCTTATTCAGATCACAGAATTATAGAATATCCTGAGTTCGAAGGGACCCTCAAGGATCATCAACCCAAGCCCTGGTCCTGCCCAGGACACTCCAACAATCCCACCCTGTCCCTGAGAGGATCATCCAAACCCTCCTGGAGCTCTGGCAGCCTGACTAAAAGTCAGGTCTCTCAAACTAAAACTCAGTGATATATTTAATAGCCAAGAACTAGAGTAGAAGCAGCCTGTGAGGAAATCTGTGTAAGTCATGACTAACATCCTTCAAAGTGCTGAAATTGCTTTTTTTGGTGTTTTTTGTAACACTTTTTGGCAGAACTTACAGTCATTAATAATAGTAAAAGCCCACAGTCCACCTCACTGCCTCCCAGGCAGCAGATGCAAGCGTGGCCAAGAAGGTAATTAAGCAAATAACAGCAAAAAAAGGAAACCTCAACAAAACCCCAACATTTCTTAATAGCCTCAGATTAAGCAGTAATTTCTGGAATGTCTTAAACCTCCAGGTCATCATCGAGAATTCAAAGTACTCAGCATTGACTTACAAGAATTTAAAAGCTACATATAAAATGTTCAAGGTCGGAAAAGACCTCTAAGACCACTGAGTTCAACCATTCACCCACAGCTACCAGGTTCACCACTAACCCACCACCCTAAACACCACAGCTACACCTTTTTTGGACACTTCCAGGGGCTGTGACTCCACCACTGCCCTGGGCAGCCTGTTCCCATTCCTGATCACTCTTTCAGTGCAGAAATTTTTCCTAATATCCAACCTGGTGCAACTTGAGGCTGTTTCCTGTAGTCCTGTTGTTTGTTACCTGGGAGAAGAAAACAACTCTCATCTGGTTCCAACCTCCCTGTCTGGGAGCTGTGGAAAACTGCTATATCTCAGCTATTCATCTTGCAATAAAGTCATTTTAAATGTAGTTCCACAAAAGGTTTGGAGTGTGGTTTAATTCTGAATTGACATTTACCAAGTTTGTGGGGTTTTTTTTATCAGCAAAACAGGAATGTGCTTTTCTGAGCCCAGAGTCCACCTGGGTTCAAGTCCTATCTGCAGAGCCACAGGAAGCAGAGCACAGACACTGAGGAGGCACAAATTGAGATAATTTCGAATATATTTGCATATGGAGTTGTTCTGTTCTATTTTGCTCTATCAAAAGTCATAAAGGTTTGTGATTGCAGGTGGTATTCGGTATCAGAAAGTTCCCCTTCTGCCAGTCAGGGCACCCAGGCACGGAGCTGGTGGCTCACCCTGAGGTCTGGGAGACCCTGCTGCAGGTGGGGCTCCTGCCAAAGAGCTCAGGAAAGGCTTCCTTGGGTGCTGAGAGGGTGCTCTGGCCTGTGACCAGGCTAGAAAAACACCTTTGATGGGTTTTTATACCTGTTTGTTGAATACTGGGTCAGTCTGAAAGCACAAAGTCTGGTCGTGCCCATAAACATCCACACATTTCCTCACCTGCAGGGAATGACCCCGGCGGAGTCCCACCAGTCTCAGGGTTCCTGTGCTGGCACCCCCACCCCACAAACCCAACCCACCATCAGAAAAACAGCAGTGGAACAAGACACGACCTAAAATTGGGTGAGGGCTTTTGAATTTCACGGGAGGAACCTGGTACCAGAACCTTGGTGTGAAATGGCATTTTATTCCTCAGTGCTCATCCTTCTGCCTCCTCCTCATTAGCATTTCCTCTCCTGCCAGTGGTTCTTACACATGTAGCTGCCTAGTTAGTACACAAAAATACCTGGAATTATTACCAATCTGCAGGAGCTTTTTGTTTGATCTTTAATGTTTTATTTCTTTTCTCCCTGTGCACACTCTGACAAGTTTTTCTAGTTAGCCCAGGAGAGTTTCCTCAGCACACTCGTGCTTTTTATGCTTTCATCTTTTCTCTTAATCTGGTTTATCTATATTCCTCTTCCTTTAGCCTTGTTATTTATGTTCCACAGGCTGGATATTTACTTGAGGTAC